>NC_140585.1:679122070-680416433 GCF_964204655.1 Triturus cristatus | reverse complement strand
GGTCAAGGGAAAGATCCTGCACCCATCTCGTATGCTGATAAGCCTTCCCAGGTGGTACTGCTCGTGGCCATACAGAGATCAAGGGTGGTCCTTGCGGAGAAGATTGAGACTGTTGCTCTGGAAGTAAATCTCCCCCATGCTGACCTCCGGAAAGTGTTGGACAAGGTACGAGCTGCGCAGGGTTCCATCTCTGAACTTCAATCTGAGGTGACCGCACTGAAGAAACAAATGGCTGTGATTACCCCAATACGGGGACTCTTGAGGCGCGAGGGGAGGATGCCGAAGGCAGATCGCGCTGCAATAGTGTTTGCCTTCTAGGGTTCTCGGAACAAGCAAAGGGCAGCGTGACGGGGGCCTTCGTAGGATGCTGGAATAGGGATGTGCAGCCCACTGGACTCCGTGTTGAGAGGGCACATCATTATTGCACTGATCCTCTACTACAATGACTGAGATTGCATTCTCCACGCCGCTTGAGAGACTGGCGTGGCCCACTTTGAAAATCACAGGATCTCCATCTATCCAGACTATACCAACAAGGTCTATGGATCCAGAAAGGGTTTTTTGGAGGTGAAGACCAAACTGTGTTCCATGGGCATCTGCTACATGCTACTATACCCGGCTCCCTTAAGGGTCCTCTCTGGGGGCAAGTCCCACTTCTTTGATACCCCGTAGGATGTATGGAAATGGTTGGCGGTGTGGGATAAAGTGTCTAGAGACACCAAGTGAGCGACGACCCGCATCCGGGGACACCTGTTGGGCTCACAGCCCAAACAGGAGGTGCTATGGTGTTTTGGAACTGGGGGACTCATTGTCGCATGGCAGGGGGAGCCTGTCGAGGAGTGAGATCCAGGGGATGGCGCTATGGTGTTGGTGCCCCAAGATTCTGCATCTGGTGCTGGGTGGTCTCAGACTATCTCGGAGCTGGCGATGGAGATAGGAAATGCTACTGGCCTATTCCTTTTTTTTTTTTTTTTGTATTTTTTTTGTTTTTTTGTATTTTAAAGCATTTCCTTTTGTCTTTTCTCTTTTTCCGACTTTTCTCCTTTGAGGTGGTGTGAGGCGATATGCTTCTTCCATAGTCCAGGTTATGCTTAGCACTTGAAACCCTCATGTGCTACTTAGATGTTCATCATTTGTTTGCTTTGCATTCATTGTGGTTTCAGTGGGATGACCCAATGTATGCTACGAACTTGCTGTGGTGTCCATTGTTTACAGGGCAGGGGGTGCGGCTGCGATATAAATTGTAGGCTGCATTTCTGGGTAAGGAATTTAGGCTGTGGGTCCTGACAGCAAAGATCATGATGAATGTGTAGTATGCATTGTTCTCTTCCATGGGATCCTCATCATCAATAGTCATAAGCACTGAATATTCCCGCTCATGCATGGGGACACCGGAATACAT
This sequence comes from Triturus cristatus, assembly GCF_964204655.1. NCBI lineage: Eukaryota > Metazoa > Chordata > Amphibia > Caudata > Salamandridae > Triturus > Triturus cristatus. Next base: position 680,415,031 of record NC_140585.1, on the reverse strand, counting down.
TAAATATATATATAAAAACATATATATATATATATATATACATACATATACAACTATATATATATTATTTTTTCAAAAGCCAATGCAGCATCCAATAAAATAAGACTAACCAATGCTCTGGTAATCTGCTTTAGCAGCAATAGACACAAATTCTGCTCTTTTTAATATATATATATTTTTTAAATCACACTAATATAGAGGAAAAACAATTGGGAAGACAAGGAGACACTTGAACTCTTTAATGAGCAGTAGAAAAATGCCAGCAGGCATTGTTGGCCCATAGCCTGCATTGGAGCCTTAACAGCATAGAAAATGAAAGCAATTGCAAAAGCAAAACTGGCACTGTGTCTTTAAGGCAGCCATGGACCCCTGCCCCCTCTGCTTCCCATCATGGCTCAGGGGTGACCGTCAGGTCTATTGTTTTTTCCGTCTCCTTCAGTCAGGAACCTGTATTTTCAGCTGTATTATTTTGGCTTTTTGTCAATAAAGTTTCCTTTATTAGTAACTTTTGTTCTTTTGACATTTTTAAACTCTTGAAGTAAGAAGTTACCTTTTTCTGACAGAAATGTTGCTTTTTGCTGTCAATTATGCCTTCTCTTTTCGATCCTTGCCCCTCCTGTGGCAACAAAGTCCAAAACACTCACATTCTGTTTGCATTCTTTGTCTTCCTGAGTCTCATACTCCGGAGACCTACCAACACTGCAAGAATCTTTCTAGATGCACTCTCAAGGAGAGCGAAAGAGAAGATTAGTATTTATAACCTCTTAGAAAAGAAGAAATCTACTACTTTAGTAGGCAGATCTCCAGTAAGGCACAAGAAGAGGAGACCCAGGTTGACTTCCAAGAGTAAGATCCCTGTCAGTTCTTCTTTGGTGTTGGTGTCAAAAATGTCTTCAATAGCGAAGAAAACAACTTTGAGGGTCTCTCCGTCAACAAGGATACTGTCGAAGTATCGGAACACCGCTCGTCATCCAAGACTTCGCAGGAAAATAGAGAAGTCTTCCCATCGACATCCACGAAGTCGGTCCAACCCCCTCTGTTGCTCTCAACTCGCGACTGTCAACATCAAGGTGCAGATCCCTGTTGGCACCTTCATAACAGCGTAGAGACATTCTCTGTTGGCACCGTCTCCAAGGCACTCACTGTCGAGACAAAGTCCTCTGTTGCCGTCAACAAGGCGACAGTTCAACGCTGACACACTCCCAAAGAGGCTTAACGTCCAGAAGACATTCTCTGTCATCTCCCCGTACAACGTCGAGGCATCTGTCTCTGTCGGCCAGTACACTCCCAATGTCGAAGCACCAGTCTCTGTCGGCAGGTCATCTCTCCACTTCGAAGCCAAAATCTCACCCAATATCAAGACTCCATTCTCAGTCGGCGGGTCATCACTCTAGGTCGAAGCCAAAAACTCACTGTACGTCAAGACTTCAGTCTCCGTCAGCTACTCATCTCCCGACGTCGAGAACTAGAACTCCATCAGTGTCTTCCCTGCCAAAGGTCTTAGAGGTACATAGCTGTTCAACGTCAACATGTACTCCTCTCGCAACATCGCCACACCAGTCACCATTGGAAAGACGTTCACAGGCTTCCCACTTAGCTTTGAAGGGGCACTCAGTGTTGTCAATCTCGCAGACGAGATCACCACAGGTACCTTTCTCGACGTCGAGGAGCTCCATTTCTCTGTCTCCTGATCTTTGAGCACGGAAAGACACCACAGCCGACTGTTCCTCCTACACAGCAAGAGAAGGGGCAGAGATCACCTTCCGTTCATCTGTCTTCCAGATGGCTCCTTCCAGCACATCACTGGCAGATATCTTCCACTATGCAAACACAACAACCTCTGGACTACTCTAGTCCTCTGCATAGATCTCCTCTGGCTTGCCTGGTGCAGGCAGTAGACTTTTCTCCTACCACTTCTCACAGAGGTCAACAAGTGACCAAACTCCAACTCCATCACCCCAATGGAGGTCTCCTCCACAAGAAGCATAGGTCTTCTTCATGGTCCTCTTCTTCTATTCCTCCAAAAAGGAGTATTATCCCACCTAAATGGACAGTCCACCTTCTAGAATATTCCCGGTGGATGACATTAATACTTTTCACAAGGTGCTTCCGAGGGGGGTGCATAAGTTGAATATTGAGATGCCCACTCCTCAAACATCTTCGGTCATCTTTGAGCCTTTTCACCAAAGGTCAGCAGTAAAACCATTGTTACCTCTGGTGCCAGGACTCTTACAACCAGTCATAGATACCTTCCTCACTCCAGCATCTCTCAGAATGGCTCCAGCGAGGATCTTATAGAAGTATAAACGTCCATAGCAAGACCCTCTTTTCCTGAGAGCGAATCCCCCTCCTTATTCAGTTACTATTGCTGCTGCAAAGAAGACCCATGCAGTAGCCTCCTCTTTAATGATATCTCCGGACAAAGAGAGTAGAGCACAGGACTCTTGGGGGAGGAAAGTTTGTGGCACCGCAGCTTCATCCTTGAAGGTATCGAGCGCTTCAGCACTGTTGGGGTGCTATGATAGGATAGACAAGCTACCCAAGGAGGATCACCAAGACTTCGAGGAATTTCTTCAGTAAGGGGGTTTGGTGGCAAACCAGATGTTTAGTGCAGCAGAAGAAGTGGCATCTCTAGCTGCACACTTACTCGCATGGCATCTGTGCTAGAAGATCATTCAGGTTATGGCTCACTGCATTGAAACCGGAAGCCCAACAGCGCATTCTAAACCTTCCTTTCTCCGGGAACTCTCTCTTTGGCTCTCACACGGACGAGGTAATAGCCAGGAAGAAAACAGAACTTGACACTCTAAAAGACGTAGTTCTGGAGAAGAAAAAGGGATTCTGTCGCCAATACAAACCTTATGACCGGAGGCCATTCCATTCGAGGGTTTTAACCCCTCAATAGTCTCACAGGCAGCAACACCAGACCAGATCGTACTACCGGGGGTGTTGTCCCTCCCATGGTAGGGGCACCCCTCTCCAACCTTCCTCCACTGCCAAGATTACAACCAATGAGCAGCCGCTTCCCCTGTCGCGGTTACCCACTCCAGTGGGGGGGGAAGTATCGCCTTCCATGTGCAAGAGTGGCACAGCATCACAAAGGATCAATGGGTACTGAATATACTACAGAATGGATACTCTATTTCCACTAACCACCCCAAGCCATTTCGCCAATAAAAGCAAGCTGTCGCCAGCTATCACTGCTGCAGAAAGAAGTAGCCACTCTCTTACAAAAATCTGCAATAGAGGAAGTTCCTCCTTCCCAACAAGAGAAAGGGATGCACTCAAGGTACTTCTTAGTACGAAAGAAAGGTCTCAAAGCAGAGTTCAGACCTATATTGGACCTTCGCATTCTCAACAAATCCATCTGAAGAAAAATATTTTGTATGCTAGCTCTCCATCAAATATTTCCTCATCTCCAGCAAGGAGACTGGATGTGCTCGATGGATCTTCAGGATGCGTATTTTTATGTACCAGTCACTGTACGCTACCGGATGTTTCTGGGCTTCATGGTAGGGATCAAACACTAACCGTACAAAGTTCTTCTTTTAGGATTGAAGTCAGCCCCTCGAGTGTTTACCAATTGTATAGCCGTAGTAGCGGCTGCTCATTGTCGCCAGGGACAATTCATTTATCCGTACCTCGATGACTGGCTCCTGAAGAGTTCATCTCCTCAGGGTGTCAAAGATCACCATCAGATCTGCCTAGTATTGTTACAACGGTTGGGCCTTCAGGTCAATTTGAAAACATCAGTTCACCAACCTACTCAAAGAAAACACCCGCTGGGTGCTACTCTAGACTCCAGCACAGGAAGAGTGTATCCTTTGGAGGAGAGACTATCATCTATCACTCTGAAGTGCAATTAACTTCTTCACTCTCCTCATCCCTCGGTTTGACAGGTTGCATCACTTCTGGGGTTGATGGCATCTTCCAAGTCCCCAATGCCAGATTGAGGATGCGACCCCTGCAACAGGATCTGGAGTACAAATGGTATCAGAAAACCGCTCGATGGGACTACAGAATTCTACTTTCCCAAGCTGTGAAATCATCCATCCCATGGTGGATTCATCGGAAAAAACTTCTGGTGGGGTTTCCCTTCAATCAAACCCCACCAACACAATCTCTTATCACAGACGTCTCCCTTCGGAGTTGGGAAGATCACATGGGCCTTCTTCAGACTCTAGGTTTGTGGTCGATCAAGGAACAGGCATATCGCATCAATATGCTGGAGCTACGGGCAGTGCATCTAGCCCACAAGGCCTTCTACCCCTCCATCCAGACCAGCTCCATGTTGTTCCAGACAGACAACACGACCACTATGTACTATCTAAACAAGCAGGAAGGGACATGCTCTCATCCTCTCTCCTTGGAGGCTCAGGCGATATGGCATTGGCTTCCGGCTAGACAACTGTCAATTACGGCAGTCCATCTGCCAGGAGATCAAACGCTCAGGCAGATTCTTTAAGTCGTCACTTTGAAGATCAACAAGACTGGGTTCTGCACGACGAGGTGGTGGCAGACCTCTTCCAAATTCTCTTCCAGGGGTATCCTCCTCAAAGTCCTAAGCAACCCATCCTTCTCCCCGGACAAAGGATCAATCATTGGTTCATCTCATTGTGCCCTGACCTTTGGGTCTCCGCAAAGAACAATTGACCTAACTGTCACTCCTGAGGCAGGAAGATGGGGGTCCTAGCTGCCTTAAAGGCATGGTGCCAGTTTTGCTCTTGCAGTTGCTTTCATATTCTATTCTTTTAAGTTTCCAATGCAGCCTATGGGTTAACAATGACTGCTGTGTCACATGGGAATTTTGGGCTGCTCTTAAGAGAGTTCAAGTGTCTCCTTGTCCTTCTAATTGTTTTTCTTCTATATATGTGTGATATTACATATCTTAAGAGCAGAATTTGTGTCAATTGCTGCTATAGCAGATGACCAGCACATTGGTTAGCCTTGTTCTATTGGATGCTGGGGGGTCGGGGGGCGCGTGTGTGTGTGTGTGTGTGTGTGTGTGTGTGTGTGTGTGTGTGTGTGTGTGTGTGTGTGTGTGTGTGTGTGTGTGTGTGTGTGTGTGTGTGTGTGTGTGTGTGTGTGTGTGTGTGTGTGTGTGTGTGTGTGTGTGTGTGTGTGTGTGTGTGTGTGTGTGTGTGTGTGTGTGTGTGTGTGTGTGTGTGTGTGTGTGTGTATGTATATATATATAATATCTCGGCAAAGCACTCTCCTCTCGTATCCGACCAGCTGAGCAGAAGGGAGCACGGACCACAAGATTCTTTTCAAATATCTGTTCGTTTATTCAAAGACTTAAACAAACAAGGCAGCCATTACGCGTTTCATCCCTCCTGGGGGACTTGATCACATGACGCAGTTTATCCAATGGCATACGGTATTTAAAGGAAAAACATTTTTTTACATTCTTTACAACATGTCATCTGATTGGGCAGCACTTCAACAAAGGTTTCCCTTATACATTTCATTTCTGATGATGGTTAATCAACATAGATGTACGGTAAGTCATTATTAATTTTTTGAACCTTCACATGAAATCTCAGGGTAAATCCTGTAATGCTCACCGTTGAATATTAGTGATATCGAGCCATTATTATTTGAACCTTCACATGAAATCTCAGGATAAATCCTGTAATGCTCACCGTTAAGTACTAGTGATATTGGTTCAGAAACTTTGGGCCCTAATTATTAATGATAATCCCAAATGCAAATAGAATAAAATTGAATGAAATAAATCAAAACAAAATAACGCTCATGTTGATCCTGATGGAATGAGGTAGAGTAGTTGTCACTAGTGCCACATATAGCTTCTCAAAAGGTAAAGAGAAAGAATAATGAAATATATAAATATATAAATGTATGAACCTATGCATATATTTGAACACAGTATGTAAGTATACATCTGTTCAAAATTTCTCATATTGTGTTAAAACCCAACATATTCTAAAATTCAGTCATATGAATAAATATCATGAATAAATATATTTAAATAACAACAATTCACAATTTAAGATGGTTAAAAGGTTAAAAAATTAATTGTGAATAAATATATATATTAAAACACATAAATATACACAATAAATAATGAACCTTAAATATTAAATATTAAATACCACAATATCTAAAACCATCAATTGTTGATGTTTTCAAGTTATCAAAGTTGGTTTACACACTATCTGACCAATTTGTAGACTGAAATGTCTTTTAAGGCTAAATGATCTGCATTAAGTTGAGTTGAGTCAACTGGACCAACAAATTATGATGAGCATATATTCCAATTTATAAGTGTGTTAAACCACTGTTAGTGCCTACAAACAATAGTGAAAGACTTAATGCCCAAAATTGGTGAAACAAGATTTTTTTCTTTTTCTTAAAAACATATACTTAAAATATAGTATAAGTACATATAAAAACATTCATATTTAATTGTGTACTAAAAAATACCTAAAAACACCGTGATAAAAACTAATGTGGTTGAGAGAAAAGGAGAGGTAGATGTTTCAAGTGGAGGCAATGAGGTACCCTTAGATTTGTGACTATTAAATATAACAATGAATGTGTCATTGCCACAATATTCTCATAATGGTGGCATGTTAAGTAACTCAATGGTCTAGGCAGATGTTGTTCGATAGCGCGGCAGGAAGGCTAAGGTGACTCAAATATTGGAAAGGTTATAGATGGAATACCTTGTTATAGACTCGCATGTAATTCCTCCGAGCTATTGAGTCCATTTGGGTGTTTGCTATCCAAATTTAAAATGTAGTGCATTTCCAATAATCTAAGGGATTTTTCCCTGTCACCCCCTCTTTTGTTTCTAATTACAGAATCAATAAAAAAGTATTTAAGGTCTTTGGGGTTGCCATCATGCTTTTCATGAAAGTGCCGTGCTACCGGGTATGCCTGGTCCTTGTTCTTAATAGCTCGTAGGTGTTGGAGTACCCTTTTGTGGCCTGGTAATATAGTACTCCCTATGTACCTTAAATTACAGGGGCACTCTAAGACATACACCACATAGTCTGTTTTACAATTAAGGGCTTTGGTAATGACTTTGTCAGGGCCGCCAAAAGGAGTTGGATAGCTGGACAAGGAAACGCCATGCTGACAAGCCTTGCAGGTCTTACATTTAAAAAAGCCTAGTCGTTGGGCCAGCCAAGATCCCTTGGCTGCTATTCCGCAAGGATCATTGTCAACAAGAGAATCCTTCATGGAAATCCCTTTCCGATAGGTCAATGAGGGTGTCTTCGGTACCATGGTGCCAATGATAGGGTCTTGTTTAACCAGGTACCAGTGTCTGTTGATGATTTTTCTCACTGACATTTGATGATGATTATAATCTAGGATGAATCTAAAATCATCGACAGTATTGTCAGGGACCATAGACTGTATCCTCTTGTCTGGTATTTTATCAATGTTTTGGAGGTTAACTTTTGTGAGAGCTTTGTCTAGGCATTTTTTGCTGTATCCTCTAGCCCTTAATCTGTTAATACAATCCTGTTGTGCTGCTTTCAAGGCTTCTTGGTGGCTACAGATGCGCTTGATGCGTAAGAGCTCACCATAGGGAATGCTCTGTATAAGATGGCTTGGGTGCGCGCTGCTTGCATGTAGGATAGCATTTCCCGCCATGGGTTTCCTGTGTAGCCTAGTTTCTATTTTGCCTTGTTCCACATAAACTTCTACATCCAAAAAAACTATATTTGTTTTACTTGTATTGGATGTGAAGTGGAGATTCAGTTCATTGTTGTTAAGTGATTCAATAAATTCCGAAGCTCCCTCCTCTGTTCCTTGCCAAACAAAAAATAAATCATCAATGAATCTCAGCCAGCATTTGATATTGCGCTCAAAAGTTTCAGAGTATTTTACCATGAGGACCTGCTCCTCCCACCAGCCCATGTGTAAACATGCATAGCTGGGGGAGAAGCTGGCCCCCATCGCTACACCTCTCAGTTGTTGATATATGGTATTCTGAAACATAAAAATGTTATTCATAAGACACAGTTCGACCATATTAACAAGCATTTTGTTGTGTTCTTCATACTGTGCACCCTTCTTTGCCAGATAGTATTTCATGGCTCGTAGTCCATCATTGTGTCTGATTGAGGTGTAAAGTGACGTAACGTCAAGAGTAATTAGGAAGTATTCATTGTTCCATTTGAAGTTCTTAATCTTGGAGAAAAAGTCACCAGTGTCTTTAATGTATGACCTTAAATTTTGTACATGTTCTTGAAGGAAATAGTCCACATAAATGGAAGTGTTCTCAAAGATGCTATTGCGGGCAGATATTGTAGGTCGGCCAGGAGGGCTGGTTTTGTTTTTATGCACCTTCGGTATGAAGTAAAGAATCGGGATTGTTGGATTGGATTTCCATAGATATTTGTATTCATCTGATGTTAGCAAGCCCTTTTCTCGCCATGCCATCAAAGTAATACGATAAGAAGTATGCGTTGCGTTCCAAGCCGCTCTGTTACTATTACCATAGCACGATTTATCTTCCAGGTGTCTCATCGCTTCTTTAATGTACTCCTCTCTTTTCCAGAGCACCACATTACCTCCTTTGTCGGCGCCCCGCACGACTATTTCCTTATCGCTTTTGATTTTGGTTATCAAAGAGTGATATTGCAATTCCTGTACATTCTTTTTGCTGCGTCTTGGCTCATTGTGTGTCATTCTATTTAGACCTTTCAATTCAGTAATAACTTTTTCTTGAAATAAATCAATGGTATCTTTAAGCATCAAAGGATAAAATGAGGAAGGTGGTTTGAACGGTGTCGCACATTTTATGATTGTGGATGATTGAGTATTGCTAGGAAAGGTTTCATGAGATTCACAAGTTTGATTCCCTTCACAGGCTAAATCAAAGAGTGTGTCAATCAATGATTCAGAATCGAGCATGGTATTGGATTCATTGACCATTCCTTGTGTCAGTGACCTATAGTTGCCTGGCGTTGTTTCAATTGCCGTGTTCTTTTTCCTAGCCAGTGCGTGGAATTTTTTCAATTTTAATTTCCTGACACTTTTGTAAATATCAACCCTGGACTTGGAGTAGTTGAACGTATTTTCCGGGCAATATGAGAGACCCAAAGCAAGTATTTGTAATTCAGCTTTGTTCAGAATCATGTCTGTTAGATTGATGACTGTCATATTGTTAGAAACATCATCAGCAGCACTGGGATCTATTTCTTCCAGTATCTCCTCTGTTGCTTCTTTGGATACTTTTTGTGTGATCCTTCTTCTCTGGGCTTTTCTCCTCTCTCTCCGTTTTTTATTTTTGATTGTTCCTGATTTTCCCCGGTTTGTTGTTTTCTTGGCCTCAGGGATTGTAGCCGTTCCATACATAAAAAATCCACTTTGTCTGTGAGGGAGTGCCTGCGTGCTGTATTTGATTTGGCTTTATCAATTTCTGATCCACTTTCTGCTGCTGAACTTCCCTGTGATGCGGATGTTAAGTCAGTTTGTTGGTTGACCCTCGCCGCCTCTTTTTTCCTTATGTCTGTGTTATCAGCTTTGAGCGAATCAAACTTTCTGGCAAAGGTAAATATTCGGCCTTGTTCATAGTCGCATCGGTCTCTATGAAATTTGAATGTCTTACGCTCCCTTATTACGTCTTCCTCTTTTTTGAGTCGTTTTTTCATATCGATTTTTAGTTTTGCAATGTCATCCTGCTGCTCCATTTTCTCCAATTCTTTATTTAAGGACTCAATTTCATCCGCCAGTTTGATGCAATCCTTTTCTGCATATTTGACTAGGATAAAAAGCAATTTGCGGGAACACTCGAGATTGGTTTTTGCCCATTCGCGCATCATGTCACGGTCCGGTGCTTCATAGCTGGGGGCTATGAGTATCCTCAAACCGCGGGGAATCCTCCCTACGTCAATATAGCGCTGAAAGGACTTTGCTTCCCACCAACGTTTTTTCTCAGTTCTCATTGCCTTCTCAAGTTGTTTGCATTTTTCTTTGATTCCTGGATTCTTTCCTGTCACTGGGGCATTCTGGGTATTGTAGTCCGTTGGCGGTACATTGTCATCACAAAACATTGCCGCCGCCGCCTCCTCCCTTTCTCTCAATGCGTCTGCTGCCATCTGAAGTTTGCTTAGGTCAAAATAAGATTAAATGAAAGATTGCTGGCGATATCAGGCTGGATTGGGTTGTTCCCTGACTTCACTTAGTCACACAGCCCGTGTTCGCCACACTTGAATCACCCCACACCCAACCCGGAACAATTGAAACTGGAGCGGGTCTCAACTCAGAACAGAGATCTACAGTTATGCGGTAGTCGCTTCCTCCGAAACGACCCTCGCTCACCTGTGTCTTTGCCGAGTTTACGACACTTGCTCCTCCGTAGTCCTGGTTCCGTTGGGGGGCCTCTGGGCTGTTAATCCTATCGGATTCCAATTGGACGCTCGTTCCCAAGCGGCAGCTCCTTTGCAGCCGGTGAGCCCAAATCGTGGGGGGGTCCGTGTAAGAGACAGAAGGAGTCCGGAAACTGTATCAAAAATATCGGCAAAGCACTCTCCTCTCTCGTATCCGACCAGCTGAGCAGAAGGGAGCACGGACCACAAGATTCTTTTCAAATATCTGTTCGTTTATTCAAAGACTTAAACAAACAAGGCAGCCATTACGCGTTTCATCCCTCCTGGGGGACTTGATCACATGACACAGTTTATCCAATGGCATACTGTATTTATATATATATATATATATAGCTGTGTGTGTGTGTATAGATATATATCCCAAATTCACCGCTCCTTCTGATCGCGGGGGACCCGAGAGAGGTGGCGCATATGCCGGCGGAGCACGCCGGCTGTAAAATTCTCAAAAGAGTCCCAAATTGATGCGCTCTCAGTAACTGAAGGGCAACATATCCAAATCACTTCAAAAGGTGTTTAATTCTACAACTCGTTTCAGCTTGTTGCAAAGCCTTGTTCACGTACAATTGGTGCATACAACTTGATGACTGATAAAGTTTGTGGGCATGAAAACAAACAAAGGACACTGTGAGTATATCAGACTAGATTGTTAGATATACGTCAGACATATTGGAATGGTGTAAAAGAGTATAATACCCAATAATGAAAAGAATGCATTCCTATAAATGAACACATCACATCAAAATAACATATAATTTGCTGATTATCTGTGCATTTCGTATCAACAAAATAGTGCCCTGAACGATTGCATATGCATTGTGTATGCTATCAATTGTATATTCATAAATGACAATCCATAACACATAAGAAGCTGCCATTGCCTGTGTGCTGTGTCACAACGATAATTGAAGTGTCCAAAATTCCATGGTCCCAAAAATTATTATACGCAAATGCGGATGAAGCGTGGATGTCATGTGTGATGTAGTGTCGACTCAGATTAACCAAAGTCACACAAATTACAAAAATCACATATGGTATATAACCGGGCAAGTGCCCTCTAACTCCATTGGGATGAAAGATAACCAAAAACTCAAATCTACCATAAAGTTCTCGTATATTCTCATACTGTACCCATCAGTCGATAAACTAAGTGTTGGTAGGGGAAAAGGGTAGGTTGCCCGTGAAAAGTGAGTGCCGGTGTCTGGGACCTTCCTTTCCTCCTGTGAATAAGTAAAATAAAGAAAACAATAAATAACTCCAACATAATAACATACATCATTAAAAACAGTACAATATTTTCTTTTTCAATGCACAGATGGATATGGAAAAAGTCGGATGAAAGAGCGATTCAAATTAAAATGCAACTTCTCTAAAGCAGCACAGGAAAAGCACAGAAAAATTGAGAAAATTACATGGAATGTACACATCTGTAATTATTCTCTAAGATGAATCACTAATTCTTCATCCTGGTTAAGCCTGCCAGGGTTTTTAGTCTGAAAATTAACAATGTATTTCGACTCCTTTTGCCTGAGTTTAAGAACTCGATTGCCACCCCTGGGGTTGCTTGGAATTTGTTCTAGAATAAAAAATCTAAGGAGCGCAGGATTCGAAAAATGTTTATCCCTGAAATGGCGGGCGACTGGATGTTTTTTATCAATGTGTGTGATTGCCCGGCAATGTTCCAGTATACGTTTCTTGGCCATAAGTGTAGTACTACCAATGTACCATAACTTGCACGGACATTCAATCACATAGATGACAAAGGTGGAACTGCTCGTAAGGAATTGGTTGATCTCTTTGTTTATCCCATTGCAATTAGCTCTTACAAAAGGTATTGTTTCTGCATGCCTTACAATGGCCACAAGGAAAGAATCCTTGGAGACCATGTTCTTGTTTTTTGGGGTATAGGGTGACATTGCTCTGTACCAATTGGTCCCTGATGTTCCTGCCCTTCCTGTAAGTAATACTCAGTCTAATGGAAATGCTGTCTCTAATGATGGTATCACATGTGAGAATCTCCCAGTTCTTACTCAAGATTCTTCGTATACTGCTAGAGTCAGAGTTATGTCATGATGATCCTCGTGTCATTAGTACCCTCATCATTGGGTTCTGGTGGTTTCTCTGAGATGGTAGAGGCTCTGCTCACCCCATCCTCTCTAACTTTAGCTCTATGTAGTACCCAATTGGGATACCCCCTAGCTCTAAAACGGTCTAGCATATGTGCACTCTCCAGTTGATAGGCTGCCTCAGTGTTGCAGTTTCTTTTTGCCCTCAGCAGCTCTCCATAAGGGATAATCCATTTGAGTGCATCAGGATGGCTGCTGAGGGCATGAAGAATGCGGTTTCCTGCGGTAGATTTTCTAAAGAGGGTAGAGTAAATGAAGTTATCTTTAATGTCAAGCCTGACATCAAGGTGCTCCGCCATGGTGCTGCTGATATTACCTGTAAGGGCAATATTGTAGTAGTTGGTATTGAGTTGTTCAATAAATTTGGTGGCTTCAAATTCGGTGCCCTTCCATATAATGAACAAATCATCAATGTAGCTCATCCATGTTGTCACATGTTCAAGGTGTCCTGTATACACAGGGTCAGTGAATACCTCTTCCTCCCAGCGCCCCATGAAGAGATTCGCAAAACTGGGAGCGAAGCAAGAACCCATCGCAGTACCCAGGCCCGGACTGGGAACCAAAACCGGTCCTGGCAAAGTGCTTGGCCGCCCCCGAGCTCTTTGCCAGGGCCGGTTTTCGGACGATTTTGTTACAGGTCCGATTATGCAGCTATGCTGAAAAATCGGCCCTGTAACAAAAACGGCCCCCAGGGGCCCAAAACCGGCCCCCACCCGTGCGGCGCACCAGGGGATTGCCCGGTGCCCGCTACGGCCAGTCCGGCCCTGGCAGTACCGGTGGTTTGTCTGTACAGAACACCATTGAACAGGAAGATGTTGTTAATGAGACAGAACTCTATCATGTCTAATATCATCTTGCTGTGTTCTCTGAAACGAATGGGTCTGCTTTTGAGGAAATGGTTACAAGCATCAAGTCCCTGCTGGTGATTGATCATGGTATATAATGATTGTACATCCAAGGTGATGAACAAAAGGTCTTTATCCCACTGTAAACTTTGTAATTTGTTCAAAAAATCCTTAGTGTTAGATAGGCATGTAGTATTTAGTATCAGAGAAGTTGTCTAAGTGTCTCATCAATGTATTTGTCTCTGTCCAGTATCACCACATTGCCACCCTTGTCAGCCGGACGGATGACAATGTTGGTGTCCTCTGCCAGTGACTTCAATGCCCCTCTTTGTTTGTATGAGAGGTTATTGGTAGTTCTATTGGAATGACCCTTATGTCTGAATGTACATAGTGCCTTACTGACACTATCATGAAAGGTAACATGGGTAAGATGGGTAACATGGGTAAGAATGTCGATTTAGGTTTCAAACCTGAAAGAATAGATGAATCTGTGGTCAACTATAATCTGTCTATGAGTTGTGTGGTACTCCGTTCATTATCAATGATGGGGGTACAGTCCCGTGTGGGTTCGATAGTATTTCATTGATGTTATTTTCTAGTTCCTGTCCTAGTTGCATCATCGTGATTAATGTGTCTATATCCCCTGTATTGATATTGTCTTGACTTTTGGATATGACTGTTTTAGATCTTTTGTTGTCATAAAGTCTTTTCAATTTATGCCATTTTTTAAGTTTAAGTTTCCTGATAAACTTAAATAGATCTATTCTTGTCTCAATAAAATCAATGACTTGGATGGACAAAATGAAAATCCTAAACAGAGAGTTTGTTTCTCAATGTCACTCATAGATCTATTAGAGAGATTAATTATAGTCTTATTAACCGTTTCAGATCCATCCATCAGCACATCTTTTTGGAGCGCGATCTTCTGCTTCCCATGTTGCCCCTTGATCTGCCTCTTCTGCCATCGCTGACGTATTCTTTTTCTTTTATTTCTCCGCTTCCGCGTCCGCTGCCACGTCACCGACCCTTCTGTCCTCGGGTTCGCGGTACCGGGGTTTCTTGTATAGTCCGTCGGCTCCGGCGTTGACCACAGATTCAGCTACTCTTTCAGGTTTTAAACCTAAATCAACATTCTTACCCATGTTGTCTCATGATAACATTGATACCTTTCATGATAGTGTCAGTAAGGCACTATGTACATTAAATACAACAAGGAATCTGTCAGTCTGAAAACATGGGCACAGTCGCTAAAAAGGTAAGAATAAGCGAAGAGTTTGAAAAAGGAGCCTCAGAGTGCTGTAGGATTTATTAGGATTTCCATCAAAAACCAGTGTTTGGTGAATATTATCATCTGGATATCCACACCTTCCCACCACTATGATTCACTCCATCTTGGAGTTTCATTCGTGGTTAGTTGATAACCGGAGCACATATTTGAGGCCCATGGAAGGGGAAGGAGAGAAGACAGCCAAGCCGCTAATAGGGGCAAGATGTGTGGTATATACCAAAATGATATATAAGTGGTGCAGTGCAGTAAGGTGAAATACTAAAAAAGGATAAGGAGGAAAAAAGAAAGTTTATTGAGAAATATTCCTACCAATCCTTATCTAAAAATGGTGCAGAAACAGCTTCTAACAAATAGGCTGTTTAACAATAGGGTCGACATGTTTCAGCCTGCTTGCCTGGAGGGTCAAATGGCTTTCGTCATGACCTTCATTATAATATCGCTACTGCAGCAAAAGTGAGTGAGAAAATCATAAATTGTGAAGCAATGTTAAAAAATACAACCTTATTATGGTGTATACCTTCTTCGTACTGTCAGTGTGTAAATGAACTTCTGCGGAAATACGAAAAAGAGAATCAAAGAGCAACAAAGTGAGTGAAACCATCGGACAAACTCTCACTTGGAACGCTGTGCCTTAATCTCAAGTGCTTACCTGATCAGCACGAGAAGTGAGCCTCACCTCACCCGGTAATGACTCAGGTTTGAAGGAGGCCCCGCCCTACAAAATTGAATAAAATGTGGGGTGAATGAGTACGATGAACCATGAGATACAATGGTTCAGAATCTAAAGATTGAGACATTCAACTGAATGTCCATTACATGCTCTGCTTTGAACGCTGAAGTGACTTCACCCAAGAAAACAAGACAATACCTAAGTTGATAAACTTTACAGACGCGCAAATGTTCTGACACCGATGGATCACAGAGCACAATTACGCCACATCTGTTAAAAAGTTTTAGAGTTACAGAGTTTCAAAGTTTTGAAGTTTGAACCGCTTACCTCTCCGTCGGTACCTCGATGTAGAGTCTGAGCCGTTTGGGAGGTAACCGGCATCACAGGTGAGTGGTGTTAAAAAACATACGCTTTGGTTAAGCGAGGACCTGATTCGTCAACGTGGGACCAATGGGTTGCTGTGTTTGGTTTGTAATGGCCTCTGATAGGGCCATGGAAAGCCCGAGGTCTCGAGGGACTTCGAGAATAACTACAGAATGGCGTCAGCGTGTCAGGAAGATGTAGTTCCGATAGCGTCATGGAAAGCCCGAGGTCGCGCGGGACTTCGAGAATGACTACAGAATGACGTCAGAGTGTCAGGAAGGTGTAGTTCCGTATATGTGTGCATACGGGCGATGAACTTTATCAGTCAGCTTGACGCGAACATACTGCCATATGATAGATGTACTGGATCTAGCGATTAGTTCAAGTCATAGATCTCAATGCGGTTAATATTGATCACCATGCCATGGGATTAATCATATGTAACCCATGAGTATCGCATGCGCTGTAAATGCATCATGTACTTATCTTTGTAAGGGGCAGATAGTCTGAAAACTTAATCAATATCTCAGGATGAACCTTGATCAGTGGAGAGTTATAATGAGATCCACGGAATATCATCGTTCAATCCTTTTTGAAAAGTACCAATTTTGAACACCCAGCGTTGTTCTTTTAAAAACAAAAAGCGAGATGTATCACTTACATGTGATGGGATAAAGGGTTTCTCTAAGACTGTCCACCAAAAATCGTTGGCTTGGTGCTTTACCTCATAGAAGTGACGTGTCAGTCTCGTATTAGTCTTATTGCAGCGAAAGGTGCTTTTGTGTTCTAGCATTCGCAGTCTGACTTTGCGAGTGGTCATCCCTATATACCGGAGTTTACAGGGGCATTCGATCATATAGATTAGATTGTCACTATTGCAGTTGGTAAAAGATCTTTGTTCCCATGGTGTGTTCGTGCCTATGTCTAGTGTTGTAGAATGGCTAGTCTGTGGGCATATTGCGCACGTCCCGCATGGGTGGTGACCTTGTACTGCAGGCAGGTCCCATAGAGTGCCAATGGGACGTGGTCTTACTTCGCGGGGTCGTGTATGAACCAATTTGTCTCTCAGGTTGCTTCCTCGTTTGAGAGAGAACAAAGGCAGTGATATTTTCTCTTTGCATGAGTTCAAAAGGCGCCAATGCTTTTTCACACTCTTCTGAATTCCATTAGTAAGAGTGCTAAAGGTATGGACGAAGGTGAGCCGCTCTAGTGGTGGTTTAGCAATAGGTGGCTCAATTAAGGCTTCTCTGTTGTTGTTTGAAGCACGTTTGAACGCCTTCTTGATCAGAGATCTCGGATATTGTTTAACAATAAGTTGTTCAGTGAGATTCTTTGCATGCACCTGATATTTGTCAGATGTGGAACAGTTGCGTCTTACACGCAAAAACTGTCCGTAAGGAAGATTGTCTCTCAAGGATTTTGGATGTTGACTATCATATCTCAGGAGAGAGTTACGGGACATTGGTTTCTTATACAGTTCGCTCTCAAGGCCGGTTGGAGTGCTGAAGATGGAGAGATCTAGAAAGGCTAATCTCTCTTTATGAGCTTCCACTGTAAACCTCAGGAAATTGTTTCTGGTGTTCAACCAATCTAAGAAAGGTGACACTGATGACAAATCACCACGCCAGATTACCAAGATGTCGTCAATATAGCGCTTCCATAGTCGGATTGAGTCACTGAAGGGGTTGTCATCATTGAGCACATGTGTTTGTTCGAATGAATGCACATAGAGATTGGCTAAGCTTGGAGCAAAAATACTCCCCATGCTGGTCCCGGAGACATGCAGGTATATGGTGTCTTCAAATTTGAAAAATTTTTCTTTCATAGCCAAATGTGCAAGGGTCATGATGAAATGGACGGGAGTGATGGTATCCAGGTGTGTATTGTTCAGGATGGAGAAAATGGTTTCAAGGGTCTCATCCTGAGGAATAGAGGTATATAGTGATTCTACATCAAATGATACTAGAATGTCTCTATCGGGATCAAAATCAACTGTAGGCAAAAGACGTAGAATATCTTTCGTGTCCTGCAGGTAAGTAGGCATCTCTTTGACTAGAGGCCTTAAGAAGTGATCAACAAAGGTGGATAGAGGTTCTAGTAGTGACCCTTGTCCTGATATAATAGGTCTCCCTGGTGGGGGCCGTTGGATTTTATGGACTTTAGGAAGAGTGTAAAAATAAGGCATCACAGGATGAGGGGTATTGAGAAATGATGCTTCCTGTGAGGTAATCCATCCATTAGATGATGCTTCCTCCACAGCTTCAGTGATAATTTTCTGAATCCTCTTGGTGGGATCTTGTTGGAGAGATTTGTAAAATCTTCTATCCGCCAGTTGTCTGAGGCACTCTTGGCGATATATTTCAGTGTCTTGGATGACCACTGCTCCGCCTTTGTCGGCTGGCTTTATTACAATGGTTCGGTCTTCCATAAGGGCTTTCAAAGCCAAGCGTTCTTTCTTTGGTAGATTGCAGAAGTGGTCTGATCTTGTTTTGTTCTTACATAAGGTGGTGATTTCTTCGGTTACCGCTTGTTCAAAGGTTAACACCTGTGGGGGTACCTCATGTAAAGGTGGATTAAAGGTGGATTTATTTTTCAGGCCGGTGTTGAGTTCACTCGATGTTACTTGGGTCGTCTCTTTATTCTTAAAGAAATAGTGTAGCCTTATTTTGCGGAAAAATTTCGCCAGATCACATCGTATTTCAAAATCATCTCCATGAGTGGTGGTCACAAATCCCAGGCCTTTGTTGAGTATCAATGTCTCATCAGGTGTCAGGATCTTGTTACTCAGGTTCAGTACTAGATCGTCTCGGTACTCGTTCCTGGTTGTGGTTGTCCCCTCTTGGTTTGGCTGCGTGTGTTCATTTATTGGGGCATTGATGGGTTCCAATGTACCTGTGGTTGCTGGCCTCTTCTTTTTGCCCTGGGCCTCCCTCGGCCCGAGCCTAAAAAAGGCTGGAAATTAGGGTCCTGCTGGTGTACTGAAAATTGATTTGATTGGAAAGGCTGGAAAGCCTGGGGTGGTGGGGGATATCCCCACGGTGTCGGAGGCCACCATTGTTGGAAATTAGGTGTATATTGTCCTCTCCAGTTCCTTCTATTACCTCGACCCCTGTATTGTGGTCTATTAGGTTGTGGACCCCCATTGTCATTTTCGTAGTTGTCATCATCCGAACTGCTCCCTGAGTAATTAGACCCATATCTGCGCCCTTTGTTATTGAACTCGGGTGCTACGTATGAATCGCTGGTATAGGGATATATCACCTCGTGTTTAAATTTAGCAAGGTCTTTTTTAAATTTTTCTATTTTGGAGACCAGTATTGCGTCTTTTAGTTCTTTATTGCTTTTATTGGCTTCATCTTGGTTCTTTTTGAAAATTGTGGCAGTGACGGTGACTTTGATTTGGGCTTCTAAAGCCTGTATCTCTAAGAGGATGGTGTCTGCAATGCGTTTAGATGTGCTGATGATCAAAATGAGCCAATCGCGCGTGCAGCGCCACGCTATAAGGGACCAATCTTTTAGAAATCTTTTATCTTGCAAAAATAGGCGAGGTGCGTTGGTAACTATTAGGCCTGTGGGGGCACAGTTGCCTCGTAAGTATTCAGCCATGATTGCACCGTGTATTGTTGTCCGTGTATGTGATTTCTTTAATGTAATTATCTTGCTCCAATCATCAATATTGGTGCCAGGCAAAGTAAATGTAGTATCCAATATACTGGGTGTACTATCCAATATGGATTGGAGAGTAGAGTCATCATAGGCTAAACCACTCAATTCTGCCATAGTGCAGAGAGTGAGGTATATGTCTTCTTAAGAAGAGGAAGTCACCAGCAGAACAAACAGTGCTAGTACTTGTATGGTGGTGAACTGTCAAAGGTCAGTTCAACAGACCATCAAGTATGGGTTAAAACAGGACCCGCAGCCATCAGCTGCACTGTAATGATAACAAAAGAGGGGGGGAGGGTCCGAGGGAAAATTTAAGACCAAAACAGACTCAATCCCCCATACAATTACTAAATACAACAAGGAATCTGTCAGTCTGAAAACATGGGCACAGTCGCTAAAAAGGTAAGAATAAGCGAAGAGTTTGAAAAAGGAGCCTCAGAGTGCTGTAGGATTTATTAGGATTTCCATCAAAAACCAGTGTTTGGTGAATATTATCATCTGGATATCCACACCTTCCCACCACTATGATTCACTCCATCTTGGAGTTTCATTCGTGGTTAGTTGATAACCGGAGCACATATTTGAGGCCCATGGAAGGGGAAGGAGAGAAGACAGCCAAGCCGCTAATAGGGGCAAGATGTGTGGTATATACCAAAATGATATATAAGTGGTGCAGTGCAGTAAGGTGAAATACTAAAAAAGGATAAGGAGGAAAAAAGAAAGTTTATTGAGAAATATTCCTACCAATCCTTATCTAAAAATGGTGCAGAAACAGCTTCTAACAAATAGGCTGTTTAACAATAGGGTCGACATGTTTCAGCCTGCTTGCCTGGAGGGTCAAATGGCTTTCATCAGGACCTTCATTATAATATCGCTACTGCAGCAAAAGTGAGTGAGAAAATCATAAATTGTGAAGCAATGTTAAAAAATACAACCTTATTATGGTGTATACCTTCTTCGTACTGTCAGTGTGTAAATGAACTTCTGCGGAAATACGAAAAAGAGAATCAAAGAGCAACAAAGTGAGTGAAACCATCGGACAAACTCTCACTTGGAACGCTGTGCCTTAATCTCAAGTGCTTACCTGATCAGCACGAGAAGTGAGCCTCACCTCACCCGGTAATGACTCAGGTTTGAAGGAGGCCCCGCCCTACAAAATTGAATAAAATGTGGGGTGAATGAGTACGATGAACCATGAGATACAATGGTTCAGAATCTAAAGATTGAGACATTCAACTGAATGTCCATTACATGCTCTGCTTTGAACGCTGAAGTGACTTCACCCAAGAGAACAAGACAATACCTAAGTTGATAAACTTTACAGACGCGCAAATGTTCTGACACCGATGGATCACAGAGCACAATTACGCCACGTCTGTTAAAAAGTTTTAGAGTTACAGAGTTTCAAAGTTTTGAAGTTTGAACCGCTTACCTCTCCGTCGGTACCTCGATGTAGAGTCTGAGCCGTTTGGGAGGTAACCGGCATCACAGGTGAGTGGTGTTAAAAAACATACGCTTTGGTTAAGCGAGGACCTGATTCGTCAACGTGGGACCAATGGGTTGCTGTGTTTGGTTTGTAATGGCCTCTGATAGGGCCATGGAAAGCCCGAGGTCTCGAGGGACTTCGAGAATAACTATATGTGTGCATACGGGCGATGAACTTTATCAGTGTCACCTTTCTTAGATTGGTTGAACACCAGAAACAATTTCCTGAGGTTTACAGTGGAAGCTCATAAAGAGAGATTAGCCTTTCTAGATCTCTCCATCTTCAGCACTCCAACCGGCCTTGAGAGCGAACTGTATAAGAAACCAATGTCCCGTAACTCTCTCCTGAGATATGATAGTCAACATCCAAAATCCTTGAGAGACAATCTTCCTTACGGACAGTTTTTGCGTGTAAGACGCAACTGTTCCACATCTGACAAATATCAGGTGCATGCAAAGAATCTCACTGAACAACTTATTGTTAAACAATATCCGAGATCTCTGATCAAGAAGGCGTTCAAACGTGCTTCAAACAACAACAGAGAAGCCTTAATTGAGCCACCTATTGCTAAACCACCACTAGAGCGGCTCACCTTCGTCCATACCTTTAGCACTCTTACTAATGGAATTCAGAAGAGTGTGAAAAAGCATTGGCGCCTTTTGAACTCATGCAAAGAGAAAATATCACTGCCTTTGTTCTCTCTCAAACGAGGAAGCAACCTGAGAGACAAATTGGTTCATACACGACCCCGCGAAGTAAGACCACGTCCCATTGGCACTCTATGGGACCTACCTGCAGTACAAGGTCACCACCCATGCAGGACGTGCTCAATATGCCCACAGACTAGCCATTCTACAACACTAGACATAGGCACGAACACACCATGGGAACAAAGATCTTTTACCAACTGCAATAGTGACAATCTAATCTATATGATCGAATGCCCCTGTAAACTCCGGTATATAGGGATGACCACTCGCAAAGTCAGACTGCGAATGCTAGAACACAAAAGCACCTTTCGCTGCAATAAGACTAATACGAGACTGACACGTCACTTCTATGAGGTAAAGCACCAAGCCAACGATTTTTGGTGGACAGTCTTAGAGAAACCCTTTATCCCATCACATGTAAGTGATACATCTCGCTTTTTGTTTTTAAAAGAACAACGCTGGGTGTTCAAAATTGGTACTTTTCAAAAAGGATTGAACGATGATATTCCGTGGATCTCATTATAACTCTCCACTGATCAAGGTTCATCCTGAGATATTGATTAAGTTTTCAGACTATCTGCCCCTTACAAAGATAAGTACATGATGCATTTACAGCGCATGCGATACTCATGGGTTACATATGATTAATCCCATGGCATGGTGATCAATATTAACCGCATTGAGATCTATGACTTGAACTAATCGCTAGATCCAGTACATCTATCATATGGCAGTATGTTCGCGTCAAGCTGACTGATAAAGTTCATCGCCCGTATGCACACATATACGGAACTACACCTTCCTGACACTCTGACGTCATTCTGTAGTCATTCTCGAAGTCCCGCGCGACCTCGGGCTTTCCATGACGCTATCGGAACTACATCTTCCTGACACGCTGACGCCATTCTGTAGTTATTCTCGAAGTCCCTCGAGACCTCGTGCTTTCCATGGCCCTATCAGAGGCCATTACAAACCAAACACAGCAACCCATTGGTCCCACGTTGACGAATCAGGTCCTCGCTTAACCAAAGCGTATGTTTTTTAACACCACTCACCTGTGATGCCGGTTACCTCCCAAACGGCTCAGACTCTACATCGAGGTACCGACGGAGAGGTAAGCGGTTCAAACTTCAAAACTTTGAAACTCTGTAACTCTAAAACTTTTTAACAGACGTGGCGTAATTGTGCTCTGTGATCCATCGGTGTCAGAACATTTGCGCGTCTGTAAAGTTTATCAACTTAGGTATTGTCTTGTTTTCTTGGGTGAAGTCACTTCAGCGTTCAAAGCAGAGCATGTAATGGACATTCAGTTGAATGTCTCAATCTTTAGATTCTGAACCATTGTATCTCATGGTTCATCGTACTCATTCACCCCACATTTTATTCAATTTTGTAGGGCGGGGCCTCCTTCAAACCTGAGTCATTACCGGGTGAGGTGAGGCTCACTTCTCGTGCTGATCAGGTAAGCACTTGAGATTAAGGCACAGCGTTCCAAGTGAGAGTTTGTCCGATGGTTTCACTCACTTTGTTGCTCTTTGATTCTCTTTTTCGTATTTCCGCAGAAGTTCATTTACACACTGACAGTACGAAGAAGGTATACACCATAATAAGGTTGTATTTTTTAACATTGCTTCACAATTTATGATTTTCTCACTCACTTTTGCTGCAGTAGCGATATTATAATGAAGGTCCTGACGAAAGCCATTTGACCCTCCAGGCAAGCAGGCTGAAACATGTCGACCCTATTGTTAAACAGCCTATTTGTTAGAAGCTGTTTCTGCACCATTTTTAGATAAGGATTGGTAGGAATATTTCTCAATAAACTTTCTTTTTTCCTCCTTATCCTTTTTTAGTATTTCACCTTACTGCACTGCACCACTTATATATCATTTTGGTATATACCACACATCTTGCCCCTATTAGCGGCTTGGCTGTCTTCTCTCCTTCCCCTTCCATGGGCCTCAAATATGTGCTCCGGTTATCAACTAACCACGAATGAAACTCCAAGATGGAGTGAATCATAGTGGTGGGAAGGTGTGGATATCCAGATGATAATATTCACCAAACACTGGTTTTTGATGGAAATCCTAATAAATCCTACAGCACTCTGAGGCTCCTTTTTCAAACTCTTCGCTTATTCTTACCTTTTTAGCGACTGTGCCCATGTTTTCAGACTGACAGATTCCTTGTTGTATTTAGTAATTGTATGGGGGATTGAGTCTGTTTTGGTCTTTAAATTTTCCCTCGGACCCTCCCCCCCCTCTTTTGTTATCACTATGTACATTAAGACATAAGAAGGGTCATTCCAATAGAACTACCAATAACCTCTCATACAAACAAAGAGGGGCATTGAAGTCACTGGCAGATGACACCAACATTGTCATCCGTCCGGCTGACAAGGGTGGCAATGTGGTAATACTGGACAGAGACAAATGCATAGATGAGGCACTTAGACAACTCTTTGATACTAAATACTACATGCCTATCTCCATGGAGATATACAACAATAGTATAATTACCATCTGGGAGAAACTAACCTCTTGGCATGATAAGGGCATCTTAGAATGGGAGGAATATTGTTATTTAAAGAATGATCATCCTATACTTCCTGTACTTTATTCATTGCCCAAACTACATAAGGATCCCATTAATCCACCCGGGCGTCCTATTGTGTCTTCTAGGGGGAGTGTCTCGGAACATGTTTCGAAGTACATTGATTTCTTTCTCAGAGATTTTGTTACCAACCTGCCCAGTTATGTTAGAGACAGTAAGGATTTTTGGGACAAATTACAAAGTTTACAGTGGGATAAAGACCTGTTGTTCATCACCTTGGATGTACAATCATTATATACCATCATCAATCACCAGCAGGGCCTTGATGCTTGTAACCATTTCCTCAAAAGCAGACCCATTCGTTTCAGAGAACACAGCAAGATGATATTAGACATGATAGAGTTCTGTCTCATTAACAACATCTTCCTGTTCAATGGTGTTCTGTACAGACAAACCACCGGTACTGCGATGGGTTCTTGCTTCGCTCCCAGTTTTGCGAATCTCTTCATGGGGTGCTGGAAGGAAGAGGTATTTACTGACCCTGTGTATACAGGACACCGTGAACATGTGACAACATGGATGCGCTACATTGATGATTTGTTCATTATATGGAAGGGCACCGAATTTGAAGCCACCAAACTTATTGAACAACTCAATACCAACAACTACAATATTGCCCTTACGGGTAATATCAGCAGCACCATGGCGGAGTACCTTGATGTCAGGCTTGACATTAAAGATAACTCCATGTGCTCTACCCTCTTTAGAAAATCTACCGCAGGAAACCGCATTCTTCATGCCCTCAACAGCCATCCTGATACACTCAAATGGAGTATCCCTTATGGAGAGCTGCTGAGGGCAAAAAGAAACTGCAACACTGAGGCAGCCTATCAACCGGAGAGTGCACATATGCTAGACCGTTTTAGAGCTAGGGGGTATCCCAATTGGGTACTACGTAGAGCCAAAGGTAGAGCGGGTGGGGTGAGCAGAGCCTCTACCACCTCAGAGAAACCACCAGAAACCAATGATGAGGGTACTAATGACACCAGGATCATCATGACATATAACTCTGACTCTAGCAGTATACAAAGAATCTTGAGTAAGAACTGGGAGATTCTCACATGTGATACCATCATTGGAGACAGCATTTCCATTAGACCGAGTATTACTTACAGGAAGGGCAGGGACATCAGGGACCAATTGGTACAGAGCGATGTCACCCTATACCCCAAATAACAAGAACATGGTCTCCAAGGATTCTTTCCTTGTAGCCATTGCAAGGCATGCAGAAACAGTACCTTTTGTAAGAGAGCTAATTGCAATGGGATAAACAAAGAGATCAACCAATTCCTTACCTGCAGTTCCACCTTTGTCATCTATGTGATTGAATGTCCATGCAAGTTATGGTACATTGGTAGTACTACACTTATGGCCAAGAAACGTATACTGGAACATTGCCGGGCAATCACACACATTGATGAAAAATATCTAGTCGCCCGCCATTTCAGGGATAAACATTTTTCGAATCCTGCGCTCCTTTGATTTTTTTTTATTCTAGAACAAATTCCAAGCAACCCCAGGGGTGGCAATCGAGTTCTTAAACTCAGGCAAAAGGAGTCTAAATACATTGTTAATTTTCAGACTAAAAGCTCTGGCGGGCTTAACCAGGATGAAGAATTAGCGATTCATCTTAGAGAATAATTACAGATGTGTACATTCCATATACTTTTCTCCATTTTTCTGTGCTTTTCCTGTGCTGCTTTAGAGACGTTGCATTTTAATTTGAATCTCTTTCATCCTATTTTTATCCATATCAATCTGTGCATTGAAAAAGAAAATATTGTACTGTTTTTAATGATGTATGTTATTATGTTGGAGTTATTTATTGTTTTCTTTCTTTTACTTATTCACAGGAGGAAAGGAAGGGGCCCAGACACCGGCACTCACTTTTCACGGGCAACCTACCCTTTTCACCTACCAACACTTAGGTTATTGACTGATGGGTACAGTATGAGAATATACAAGAACTTTATGGTAGATTTGAGTTTGTGGTTGTCTTTCATCCCAATGGAGTTAGAGGGCACTTGCCCGTTTATATACCATATGTGTTTTTTGTAATTTGTGTGATTTTGGTTACTCTAAATCGGCACTACATCATACATGACATCCAATCTTCATCCGCATTTGCGTATAATAATTTTTTTGACCATGGAATTTTGGACACTTCCATTATCGTTGTGACACAGCGCGCATGCACAGGCTGTCAGGAATCGGGCTTTGGCGCCTACGAAAACTGCTATTCCCAGAGGGCTGCGGGAATAGGGGAGGAGTCGCGACCTTCAAAAGACGTGACACACACTGCACGTTGTGCGTAATTCTGAGAACGAGTCCGTCATCCATTTTGCCTTCAGATTCGGGAAACGTTCCAACCAGCGCCCGCCGTGGCGTGCAGGACCCGCGAGTGCTGTCGTGGCTTCCCCTCCCCACCTTGACTCTTCCGAGGATCATCAGTCTAGAGTGCCCGGGAGACTTCCGTGCCAACAGCCAGTTAAGTGAGCTGTGTTCGTTTTGGGGGGGGTTAAGCACCGTACGGGAGAAGAGGCTACAGAGCTTCTGTCTCCCACTGGAGAAATTAGCAGTATCTGGAACTATGATGCGGTGAAGCAACCGCTAGTCAATCACCCGTACTTTGTGCCATAAGATGGATTTTCCGTGACTAAAGGGCGGTGAATTAACTGTCGGAATTGTGTTAGAACTGATTAGCATGATATTGGGAAAATCCTATACATGAGAGCGGTGAAGTAACCGCACTATTTGACTGTCCGAGAAGTCCGCTTAAGTTCAGGGGGGGTGCCTCTGGAGTACGATAAACGCCTCATTCTCCTGTCAACAGAGGGGTACCTTGGAGATATACCGGGGGGGAATCTGAAGGGTTCTCTCCAGCCTGATTCATACCCCAGTCCTTGTCCTGCTGTATTGGTGAATTAAGATTTTTTCTTTGTGTTCCTTTCACTCACCGGTAGCCATCGTGTATGGGCTGCCTGAGGTAACGACAGCTGCTCGAGCAACCAAGAACTAGTGGAGTGGGTTGCACGAGGAATAGAGTGGCTGTGGTCTATGTGTGCTAGATAGAAAGGAGCCTTGGTCATAGCGAGAATTCATGAGTGTAGTCATAACTGTTTATATGTGTTATATGTTTTTGGTGTGTTTTTTCTTTTACAGGTTCTACTCCCCGCTGTTCCCTTCCTTGCCTTCCCTCACTTGATCGCTCTAACCTTCCGTGCCATAAGTGCAGGAGTTGGGGATATCAAGGGGTGGACACCCTATAGCATCGCTCGAATCCTGAGGAGCATCGACCTGGGACGGAATCTTCACACAGGCAGCTTCTTATGTGTTATGGATTGTCATTATGGATATACAATTGATAGCATACGCAATGGATATGCAATCGTTCAGGGCACTATTTTGTTGATACGAAATGCACAGATAATCAGCATATTATGTTATTTTGATGTGATGTGTCCATTTATAGGAATGCATTCTTTTCATTATTGGGTATTATACTCTTTTACACCATTCCAATATGTCTGCCGTATATCTAACAATCTAGTCTGATATACTCCGTGTCCTTTGTTTGTTTTCATGTCCACAAACTTTATCAGTCATCAAGTTGTATGCACTAATTCTATGTGAACACGGCTTTGCATCAAGCTGAAACGCGTTGTAGAATTAAACACCTTTTGAAGTGATTTGGATATGTTGTCCTTTAGTTACTGAGAGCGCATCAATTTGGGACTTTTTCGAGAATAGATATATATATATATTTTTTTTTATCTATGTATTTGTAATGTATTCTGGGGTCCACGCGCGTGGGCGGAAATATTCAGTGCTTATGACTTTGAGGATACCCCTGGGGGGACAACTAGGATTACAGGTAAGTAACTTATCCTTCTTTTTGTTATACTGTGTGTACCGAGTGGAGGGAGTTGTGGATGTTATCATGTTTTGCCACGTACTCCACTGGTGCCAGAGGGATGGCCATCTTAATAGTACCTGGGGTCCCGCTCAAGCACACACATAGTAAGGCGGACACAGAGGGGCACTATCTGTTACTCCAGAGCACATTAGACAGGAGATTCATTACACTCCTCAATGTTTACGCTCCCAGTATAGATGATGGACACTTCTTTTATTGTATCCATGACTTACTGGAAGATAGTATGGGAACCCAGTAATCTAGGCAGGGGATTACAGTTGTATCCTGGACGGAGATGCGGATCGGTATCCACCCAAGCATGGTACCTAGCCCTTAATGACCTCATCCTTGCTACGGTCAATTGTAATCTGGGGTTTTGAGACAGCTGGCGACTATTCCACCTGGGAAGTCGGGAATACACTTGTCATTCGCCCACACATAATACGTATAGCCATCTGGACCCCATTACTGTGTGCGCATTTGGTACATGCCTTCCGAACTCCTGACAAATGCTATGAGCTAAGACGCTGGTGACCTTTCTCACCGACTTCTTTACAGTTAACTGAGAGACTGCCACTTCCAGAACTATGGATTGGCAGACCCTCAAAAAAGTCATAAGGTGGGCCTGTATTGGAACCACCTGTGGGGTTAGGTAACAGCTGGAGGCCAACCTTGCGGCCCAGGAGTGCCACTTAATGGAGTTGCAAAGCTTTGAATTGGTCCATGCCGGACACACGGGTGGGGGAACTTGGCGCTCGGCGGGAGATGCTCCAAATTTAGGATCCTCTCGATAAATACACTTTACATATATACCATCAGTGTCTGCACAGGGAGGGTTACGTCCGGTAGGCTTCTAGCCTGAATACTACGTAGGGAGCAGGAGACCCCTCCTATTCTCCACATTTGTGCTCCTGATGTTGCCTTGGTGACCAGCTGTCAAGACACCTTAGATGTTTTTGTGGGCCACTTTAGGAAGGTGTATCAAGTTGGGAAGCAAGGTCCTGAGGGAATGATCCCTAGAGAATGTGGAGACCCCTACCCTGGAGGGGGTGATCTCATTGAAGTAAATGCGCAAGGCCATCAACTCCCTTAACAGGTCCAAGGACCCTGGTGGGGATGGCTTCCCTGTAGAATTTTTTTCAACCATATTCCTCAACAATTAAGGAGCGGGTGTTGGAGGTCCTTCAGGAGGCACGGAGGAATGGTACTCTTCCACCTACCATGAGGGAAGGAATAATCTGCCTTCTGTTTAAACCACAGGGAGACACTACTGACTCTTCCTCTTCCAAACCAATCACAATGCTCAACACAGACATTAAGATACTGAGCAAAATTCTGGCAACAAGATTAGGGGCTGATCCATAACCTGGTACATGAAGATCAATGTGGATATATACCAGTTGGTAGCACAGTGTTAAATCTGCGTAGGCTCGCTCATGTGCCTCATGAGACCATGGATGATCTCTGGTCTCCCTCTATTTAGAAAAAGCTTTTGACACCATAGAGTGGCCTTATTTGATGGCAATTATAAGTGTTCTGGGGTTTGAACCTGTGTTCTGTTGCTGGGTGCCGCTCTTAAACCTGGATCTCTGGTCTGTGTCGGAGTTTGAAGTGACTTATCAGCGCACTGGGACTAGACCCCGTCACCCCTGCTTTTCGCCCGTGCTATTGAAATCCTGGCTTTACTTTTACACAAGGAACTGGAGCCATGGAGGATCCATGTAGGGAGTTCACTGCGTATTGTCTCCTTATATGCAGATGATGCATTAATGTATACACATACCTTCGGTAACTCTGAGCCTGCTTTGATGCCCCTACTCACGGTTTTTGGACGAGTATCTGGACTTTGGGACAATGTTTGTAAATCCTTATTAATCTCACTTGGGAGCCTTGTCGGGACACCGGTTGCCTAACTGCCTAAGCTGGGCCTCCGATGGGGGATGGCGGGTTTTTGGTTCTTGGGCATAAAGGTCGCGCACACTGAGGATGCTTTTCAGTACCTAAATGTGATTGTCTCGTAGTGCGATGGAGAACTCCATAGCTTTCTGGAACAGACTACCCTTATCAACAATTGTCAGGGCAGCAGTGGCCAAGATGGTCTTCTTTCATCGCTGCCTCTATGTTGTTCAGAATGTACTGTTTCCACTTCGGCCACAATTCTTTCGTAAACTGGATAGCTACTTTTTAAACTGGTGTGGGCTGGACGGTGCAGCAGGGTCGTGATATCGGTCCTTAAACGTGATTTAGTAGATCAGGGCCTTGCACTCTCAGAAATACGTCATTATTACTATGTGGCCACCCTGCAACATGGGGCTCGGTAAATGGTAGAACCACTTAACTGGGAGAAAAGCTTGTTCACAGATATGTTGGGTGAGGATATCCTGGAGCATTTATTGATGAGAGAGGGTCGATCGGAACATTAGGTTCCCTACCTGATGCAGAAGCTGTGGTTGCTAAGGTTCTGCACAGATCCCCATTTGACAAGTAACTTAACTGTGGAACTTAACACTGTTCTGAGCGATACATAAAGCTATGTCTATGGAGCACTGGAGGATGGGAGGCTGCCAGGTGACCTGTACTATGAGGAGGTTTTTCTCACTTTTCAAGTGGTGCAAGACATTCGGGTGTGCCCAGGCCACTGTTCATTACACTAAAATAAAAAACACTGTGAAAGAGGTATGACCTGGGTTTCCTGCTGCACCTTGGTCCTCTCAGGTTCTTGGCGGCTTGCTCCATTAGGGTGAATCAAGACATTTAATCGCGTTGTTTTGAGGGAGCTCCTCACAGATGCAGACTGGTCTTGCACATGTGAGCTTGTTCAGAGGGTATCCTGCAACTACAGATTTAAATTGCTACATTTCAGCTTCCTACACCGCACCTATGTAACCCCCAAACAGTTGAATAGAATAGATCCTGTGAGAGGACTTAATTGTGTGCACTGTGGAGAAATAGGGCCCTCTTTTTTTACATTTAGCCTGGACCTGTGCTGGAATACAGTTTCTGGAGGGCGGTGGTCCCTGTAATAGTGTGGGCAACTGATATTATGATCCCCCTTGCCCCGCAGGCTTGCCTTCTAGGGGTGGTGACAAGGCCGAATGGGCGAAGGATTGCCTACAAAACTGCCCAGCTTGCACTCTTGTTGGCAAAGAGGAGGATAGCCATGGATGAGTGTCTGATCGCCACAGACAGCCTTATGGCTCAGGGACCTGTGTGAATGGGGTGCGGTGGAGGAAGCACATATGCGCCTCACCAATACTGATGAGAATGCCGAAAATGCAATTATGACTTGGGGGCTCCTACTCCACAAGTTCAACGAAGATGCTGCCTCTGGTTCAGAAAATGAGATGTGAAATCTTCTGGATTCTCTGTTAAATCTGCAACTAGATGGGATGGCCAAGTGTGATCTTCTATATATGTATCTGATAGAGACTACTAGCCGCAGATACCTTAATGTAGAATTATCCCCAGGCGTGAGACTGGACCCGTAAAACTTTCTTTGCCCCAGCATCTCTGCATGCCGGGGGGCGGTACCACGCCACTCCACCCTGACGTCGTCTGTGGGCGTGACATCAGCGAGGTCACATAAGCCCCACCACGGCCTCGCGGTCATCAGTTTCCTTCTTTTCCGCGTGCAACACTGATTCGGATCGTGTCCATGTCCTGTTTTCAGGCCTTCTTTTCACGCTTTTGCAGGGGGGGGGGGACAGTGTGTGAATGCCTTCGGGTTTTATAGCGTGCTTGTCTTGCACGCGTCCGATGTCGGTGACTGACCCTCATCCTATTTGTATGTGGTGTTTGGCAAGCACCATGAATCCACGGACTGCGACGCTTGCCAGTATCTGAAGCCTAAGTCCCGGCGGGAGCGCCGGATGAAGCTCCTCTCAGCCCGGTTGTCCAGATCTGTGTCGTCCCCGCGTCCGTCCCCCGTGGAAGGGTCCAAGAATCGCCTCTTCCAATTCCGGCATCACCTGTCACCGAGGTCCCTAGGGCGTCGCTCGCCCATCGGTAGGTCTCTTTGCTCGTCTCCGAGGCCTGGTCCCTGCTCTGCAGAGGGCGCGGGACATGCGGCCTCATTCGTCGCCACCATACCCACTGTTTCCTGGCGACTAGGGCCCAAATGGCGGCCTATGCTGCGGCTCTGCAGGCTTCCTTGGCCCCTCCTCCTCCTCCTCTTCCTGGGAAGTCCGCGGATCCCTTGCCACGTGCGGGGCCTTCTGCGGCATCGCTGGCGGCTCCGTCCCCGGTGCCGACGGGTTCGGCTTCAGGCTCTGGAGGTGTGGTGTCGTCTGGGTGCGGCCCTACGGGGTTCCCCTCTTCGGCCCACTGTGCCTCTTCCTCGTCGCAAACCCCCGAGGGGGTCCCTGTGGTGTTGCGGGAGGTCCCCGGGACTCGCGGGACGCCACTGAGTCCTCCTCGGTCTTCTGGGCAGATGGTGGCCTTGTCAGAAGCCGAGCTGACGCAGCTCAGGCGCCGATGGCTGTCACCCTGGCGGCGCCACGGGTGCTGGCTAGGGGCCGGGGCGTATCCCAGAGTCCCTCTTGTCTCTCCACGCAGGCGGCTGCTTCGTCGGAGGTCGAGTCTGTGCCTTTCGTGCCATTCTTTCGCCGACCTGGAGCTGGCCCTGCTCCATTCTCCTAGGGTGCAAGTGGTGGACGAGGTTGTCCCGGCATCCCCTCTGGCGCCGGTCGACCTCACACCGGTGCCTGTGGCGGACTCCACGGCACCGTGCCGGCATCTGGTCGTGGACTCGTCTCCGGGGGCCCCCCTCCTCCCCAGAGGTTCGTCAACTTTTTGTCTCTTCTTCCCCGGAGACGGGCCGCTGCGTCGTGGCTTTTCCCCCGCGTCTTCCAGGGAGGTCTCCTCGCCATCCCCACAGCCACAGCCTTCCCCAGAGGCACCTCAGGTCCCCCACTCGTCCGTCAATCTTCTGCCATTCCGGGTCTGGCCATTTCTTCCTCCAGCTGGATTCAAGGATGGCCGTCTTAGTTTACAGCCGTCGCCCACGGAGGAATTGCTCTCCCCCCCACAACGCCCTACGGAGGCGTGTGCGGCCTTTGCCTGGGCCATTTCCACGGCCGCTGGCATTTTGCACATGGGCGACCCTGTCACCCCATTTCCTACGGACCATTTGCTGGAGGTTCTCCATCAGGGCTCTGGTGGACGGGAGCTGCTTCTTCCCTTCGAAGCTTCGCTCCATAATTCTCTTCTGGGGGCCTGGGGGCGTCCTGCCACAGGGGATCCGGTGCCCCAGTCGCTCCTCCACCACCACCATCGTGCTTCGCATGACCCAGTCTGCCTTTCTTTCCACCCTTCTACTCAGGGCCCTCTTCTGCAGACTGCTTTCCCTTCCTTACCTTTGATGGTGTTTCCTCCGTCACAGGAGGCCCGATGGTTAGATTCCTGGGGGCGGAACCTCTTCACTTCTTCTAGTGCTGTTTTGCGAGCGCTCAACACGCTTTGTGTGTTGGCCAGGGCTACTTCCAGCTTGCGGGATTCCGTGGAGTCCCTTCTGTCTTCTGCCTTTCCGGAAGGTGTTCATGCTGATCTGCGACGCCATGTGATGGATGGCCGCACAATGGCAAGTTCAGTCGCTCTCCGTCGCCATGCTTGGCTGAGGGATAGCGTTTTTCCTGAGAATGTGAGGAAGCATCTCGTTGACCTGCCCTTTGATGGGGTGCTTTTGTTAAACACCCATGCGGATGCTGCCATTCAGCGGCTCCTTGCGGGGCTCCATCCTCCTCCCCCTTCGTAACTTGGCTTTGGGTCCTTAAATTGACCCCTTTGTGCTTTTGGCTGTTGGTACACCCCTTTGGATTTTGTGGTTCTTTAGTTGTGGTCCACCCATGTGGCTGATTGTCAAGCCGTCTGTGGTTCTATCTGCAGGTCCTTTTTGTTCTGTCCTCTGCTGCTGGATTTTTTCCCTAAGAGATATTCCCATGTTTTCTTGGGATGTATCATACCCTGCCTTTATGTTCTGGTCCTCTGCTGCGGGGTGTTTTTCCTCTAAGAGGTGTTCCCATGGTTTAGTGGGACGTGTCATACCCTATGTGGGGTACTTGTAGCTATTGCATAGCGCTGTCCTGCGCTGGGAAGGTATTGTCGCCCCTTTTTCGGGTTCCCTGCCTTTCTTGGCATCGTTGTCTGCCGCTGGTGCGGTCTCTTGTTTCTTGTTCGGGCGCAGCTTGCGCTGCACCGGCTTCTGTCGTTCTCGGTGTTCCTTCCATTGCTTGACAGTTTGCCATGCTGTCTGCGGCGTCGTGTTGTGGCGTTTACGCTTTCCTGTCCGGCGTTTCGGCCTGGTCCTCTCTCTGGTGTTCTAGGGGGCTGGGTTTCTCCTGGTTTCCTGTGTTCTGGTTGATGGCTCGGTCCGTCCTCCGTATCTCCCCCTTTTGCTCTTATGACTGGTCCCATTTCTCTTCGTGGGTCGGTGTGTGTCTATTGAACTCTCCTCCTTTGGGGCTTGTTCTGCATTTTCCTAGCCTCTGCCCTCGGCCTGCGCCTGGCTTGTTCTGGGTGCACTGCTCCATGGTGCTGTCCACTGCCGGCTGTGCACGCCTGCTTGTGCTGGTCCACCTCCGTGGCCCTTGTTGTGCTCCCTTGTGCCCCTGCCTCTTGTTCTGCTGGGGCTTTGCGCACCTGTGCCTTTCTTCTTATGGCTGCGTTCCTTGGCTGTGGAGCCGTTCCTGCCTTGCCTGCTTCCTTGCGGCTGATGCCTGTTCGGCTGTCCTCTGTCACTGTGTGTTTTCCTACGGCAGGCTCTGCCTCTGGTTCTACCTCCTCTCCCTGGAGTTGGGGTCGTACTTCCTCCTGGGTGCTCCTATGCGGCTGTCTGTCCCTACGAGGGTTTGTGGCCGTTGTACCTGGAATGGGCTTGGGGTCTCCTGGTCTTCCCTTCGCTTTGCTGGGGCCCTGTTTTTGTTCCTGCTGGGGAGGTTCTCTCGCAGACCCTCCTCCCCTTTGGGTATGGCTTGGGTATCTATTCTACGTTAAGGAATCTGCGGCTAGTAGTCTCTTTCAGATGTACAAGTTACTTACCTTTGGTAATGATGCATCTGGTAGAGACGATTCTAGCCGCAGATTCCTTCACGGCCCGCCCTTCCTCCCTGCTCTGCGAGGACCTTTCCTGTGGTTTTCTGGACTCGCCTCCCTCCGGGTGGCTGGTTTCCTGTGGGTGTCCGCTTCGCTTCTGCTCGGACAGGATACTTGGTTCTGCTTGCTTGTTCCATCCCTTCCCTTATGATACATGGTTGGCTGGTTCATGTGTGCTTCTACATCCCTCCACTCTGCCTTTTCTCCAGTGTAGGGGCCTGCTTTTATTCTTCTACGTTTTACTTGCTTGGGGTTTCTGCGTCCTTTGCAGTCCTCTGAGTTGTTTTTTTTTATTTTTTTGCCTGTACCTCGGCCTTTTCGCTCCTTTCAGGGGATACGGCCCTCCTTGGTGGTGTTGTCTGGGGGTGAATTGCTGTTCCTCCTTTGTTCCGGGCTTGTTGCCCTTCACTGTTGTGGAGTCTCTCTTTTTCTGTCTCTCTCTCTCTTCTGCTGTGCCCTTTTTCACATGCTTCTACCTCCTGGGAGGATGTCGCCTTAGCTTGCAACGGTGTTCCTCAGAGCGGTGCTCTGCTCTTTTGCTGCTATGGCTTTCACCGCTATGGTCTTTTGTGCCTTAGTGCTTGGCACTTTTCCAACTGGTGCTGTTCCTCACCTTTCGGTTCTCTCTTTTCTGTTTCACTGGTTTTTTGCACACTGTTCCCATACTCTCCACAGTTTTGTTTGTCATGGCTCCGCGTTGTGTCGCGGAAAAGTTCTCCGAAGAAAACTGATGTCAGCGCGCCTGGGTGGGGCTTATGTGACCTTGCTGACGTCACGCCCACGGACGACGTCAGGGCGGAGGCGCGTGGTACCGCCCCCCGGCATGCAGAGATGCTGGGGCAATGAAAGGTTTCCAGGTCCAGTCTCATGCCTGGGGATAATTCTACGTTAAGGAATCTGTGGCTAGAATTGTCTCTACCAGATACATCGTTACCGAAGGTAAGTAACTTGTACTTTTCATCCGGTCACTGTCTTGGATTCAATCTCATACTGTTCTTAAAGAATGTCTTCTGTCACCTGTGACTTGTAACAATGTTTTCCTCTGTGTGTGGAAGTGGTATCTCTATTGATACTGATATGTAGTTTAAATTCAGCACTGCCTGTTTAGGCTCTGTTCTTCTGAGAAACTCAATAAAACAAAGTAAAAAAAGAAAAGATAGTGGCATCGAACTTGCCCATCTTTCTCTTGCTGACTTCATTACTAACCTATGGTAGAAATTGTTCCATTGACCGCACATACTCTACCTCCCTTTCTGGCCTCTAATTTGCAGTCCTTCCTTTTTTTCCACACTTGCAAGCTAATAGTGTTGGTTGCTTATGATAACTCTTGTCTTTCCATGGTGGAGCTTCCTAAAAAATGAAGTCTAACCACTAAGCAT
Source organism: Triturus cristatus (assembly GCF_964204655.1). Taxonomy (NCBI): domain Eukaryota; kingdom Metazoa; phylum Chordata; class Amphibia; order Caudata; family Salamandridae; genus Triturus; species Triturus cristatus. The sequence continues at coordinate 680,378,519 of NC_140585.1, read as the reverse complement.
ATGGGTCAGAACTAAGTAGTTCAAACCAATAATATAAGAAGGCGGCCACCTGGCAATTATTTATTGAAACATACCTAGTCTTCTATTCTAATCCATCAACCGCATAAGAAATAGTTTACAGAAGGTCACAAAGATCAGCTCAAATTGCTGCCAGTTGAGAAGTCTACAACACAAGCTTTTACAAAGTATCGCCAGTGGTACTTGTTGGGATCAAAAAGAAAGCTGTCCACATGTATGGGTATCCAGATGCCTGACTGATTAAGGCAAGTTTTCTATGGAGATGCCATAAAGCCTAATGAGGACCACAGACTGCTTACAATTGTTGGGATTTGCAGTCTGCCAAAGTGATTCTGGTCAGATCCAAGTAAACAACCATTTAAGATGCAGTAGCAGGTTTCATACTCATCTCAGTATAGAAGTTCAGAAGAGATTTTCTCAGTACCGTGTGTGTGTGTGTTTTGTCCCCGTCTGTGTATCAGGGGCGCAGTGAAACCGCTATGCATGATGAATCCTGCATTTGATGTCTACCCACTGCCGAATTTTATGTGATGACTTCATTAGTGATTAGACATTCAAAAGTCATGAGCTCAGGGAAACTGGGAAGATCAATGTGTTACTCCGAGGGTAGTGAAATCGTAGCATTGATACTATGTAGGCCATCTATCTAGAGGGAGAAAATGTGCCTGCTTCTCGACGTTTTGACTTATTGTAGGACTCCAATCCTTTTTTTGGTAGCCTTTCTTATCCTTATTGTAATGTTTCATATTGTGTTGCTCATAGCTAGTACAGTCCCCCACCACTCGATCTGGGGTCTTCCAGATAATGAAGAGAAGATGCTTCATATAACACATGGCCACAACGCACCCTAGTGAAGAGACTTGTGATACCTGTTGCTAACTTTACATCATCTGTGTGATTTTGGCCAACACCACAAAGCATCGCATATATTCATTCGGTAAAAATCAACTTGTACAGTTGTGCATGTTGTCCAAAATAACACCTAGCGTCTGAGAGATCCCAAAGTTCAATGTCAGCCAGCTGAACTTTAGTGATTTCCTAATGCAAGAGCTAGGGAAAGAAAGCTTGGCATGCAAGCTAGTACAGAAACCTGAAATCTTATGGTCTTCTGGGTGTTGTGTGAAGTCAGCTGGGTCTACTTCAATATCAATCACAACATCAGCAAGCAGTGGAGGGTCGGGCTTACCACCCACAGTTTCCACTGCCTTCTGTGGTCTGCATTCTAGAGTGAGAACACAAGCTACTATTTCTTTTTTTTTTTAATCTGATTTCAAGAGAAGGAGTGTATAGCGGATGTGGAGGGCGGAAAGGTAGGGAGGACACTAGGAACGATACCAGGAGACTACTTTTATTGGTGAATAGTCATATTTTGTATGATTTTCTCTTAGCTCCTATCCCCTACTCATTGTGTCAGTGGACCATCTTGGCAGGTTGCTTATGGCGGTAACACACAATATAACATTGTACATGGTAGGCATCAACAAAATCGTGCTTCACTTCTTGTGTTTGCAAGTGATATCACAGATAAATGACCCTCATTCATTTTTGTAATGCTCTTTGAACCCTCTTAGTGGAAAATAACACCACCTTGATGCATTCCTCCTATAGTTTTTCGAGTCTATGATTGCCACCAGTGCTTGAAATGGAAATGTAGGAGTGTGGGTACTCGCTATTTCAAGATATCTGTTTGCTTCTAGAAGTTCCAGTTCTCTCCCATTAAGAAATATTGTGCACTTACTGAGAAATGCAGGTACTCTGGAAGTGACAGTACCTGCCCATCAGTACAAATAGCACACCACACCACCCCTCCCTCCCCACCCCCCCTCCCCCGCCCCCTTCTGCATTTGTTGTTTTATTTTCCCAATCTTCGTCATGGAACAGAGGCAAAAGACTGATTGATCATTCAACAACATAATTTTAAAAGCTTTCCTGTGTCACAATGTGACGTGATGTTATAGAACTATAAGATGGTTTCCTATACCTACAGACATCAGTTTGAAGAGATCAGCAAGGAAGTGGCAATCTCGAGCTTGGGAAATCTAGCACTGCCACCAAGAATGACAGGGAGACAGGTGAGTGAACAGATAAGGTTTTTTTAAATTTCTATAGACGTTAGGGATTCCTGAAAATAATGATAGCATATGTGAGCATGTACATAAATTATAAAAAGAAAAGATCTTGTGAAAAGTGCACAAACCTGCATTTACAACGTTAAACGTTTTAGCTCATGTCTTGTGATAACAAGCATTGGCAAACCAGTAGGTCTCGCCTATGCAAGAGCTATTGGATTTGCCAATGTGTTTTAGCCATGTTTTACACCAGCGTGGCTGCTGTTCAGCATGGCTAAATGTCAGTGGAATAGAGGAGAGTGGTGTGGAGTGTTGTAGAGTGCAATGGCGAAGAGTGGAGTGGCATAGAGCTTTGTGTATCGGAATGGCATAGAGTGGAGTCGCATGGCATACAGTGGACTGGTGTAAATGTTAGTGGAATAGAGGAGAGTGGTGTGGAGTGTTGTAGAGTGCATTGGCGTAGAGTGCAGTGGCATAGAATTCAGCGGTGTACAATGCAGCATTGTAGCATGTAGTAGAGTAGATTAGAGCGATGCATACTAAAGTTCAGTAGCGTAGAGTACAGTGGTGCAAAGTAGAGTCGGGTAGATTGCAGTGATGCAGAGTAGAGTGGCATATAGTGCCGTGACGTAGAGTGGCGCAGAGTAGAGTATTGTGCCGGAGAGTGGTAGCATACAGTGTAGTAGTGTAGAGTGGAGTGCTGCAGAGTGAAGCGGCGTATGGTGGAGGGATGCTGAGTAGAGTGGCATAGAGTGCAGTGGTATGGAGTGCATGGGCAAATAATGCAGTAGTATAGAGTAGAGTGGTATACAATCCAGTGGAGTGCAGTGTTGTAGAGTGTCACAGTGCTGTGTTGTAGATTGTGTTTGCGTGGAGTGCCGTGGTGCACAGTAGAGTGGTGTACAATAGAGTGAAATGGCATAGAATGGGTTACAGTGGAGCGGCATAGAGTAAAGTGGACTGGTGTACAGTGCATTGGTGTAGAGTGTTACAGACTATAGTGATGTAGAGTGCAGCAGCATACAATTCAGTGGCTTACCATGTAGTGTAGAATGCAGTGATGTAGATTAGAGTGATGCATAGTAGAGTACAGTGGTGCAGAGTACAGTGGTGTAAAGTGCAGAGTAGAGTGGCATTGAGTGTAGTGGTGCAGAGTAGAGTATAGTGACATAGAGTGGAGTGATAGAGCGCAATGGAGTACTGTAGCGTGCAGGGGCGCAGAGTAGTGTGGTATAGAGTGCAGTGGTGTAGAGTGAAATAGAGTAAAGAGACAGATCAGTGGTGTAGATTACAGTGGTGCAGATTTGAGTGCAGTGGCATAGTGTACAGTGGCATTATTTGGCGCAGAGTAGAGTAAACTGCAGTAGAGTGGAGTGGTGCAGAGTGGAGTGATGCAGGGAAGAATAGAATGGTGTAAAGTGGTGAAGAGTGCAGTTGTACAGAGTAGATTAGAGTTGCGTACAGTGGATTGGCATAGAGTAGAGTGAAGTGGCGTACAATGCAGTGATGTAGAATAGAGTTGTGTAGAGTGAAGTAGAGTCAGAGGCATGGTGTAGAGTGGAGCAGAGTAGAGTGGAATATGCATGGTGTGGTATCAAACTTCCATTACATATAGCCGTCCTGCTTCATACTCCCATATAATATAAATACAGCACTCCCACACGGAGGCACACACACGGCAAAGCAAGAAAACACCTCGAAAGGGGTTTCACTCTCATGAAATGAAGCACATCAAAAGACAGTTTTCAGAAGAAAGCATGGGGTTTATATGTGCAACACACTAACAGAAAGGTTTTCCCAGATGTCAAATGAAACAACATGTACATTTATATAGATACATGTGCAAGCAATAATAGCACACTTACAAGTAAGCAAATGCAACTGTTAAATGCATGGGATAAAATACAAGTAGATAATAATGATAATACTGGTTGTCCTCTGCAAGAAATAGGCACTGTTAAATGCAAGTAATCAGACACAAGGAATAAAAGGAAAGCATGAAAGGTTATAAAGATATATACCCAGAATACATCCGATGATTATGATCTCTGGAGACTTGAATGTGCACACAGACACACTCACACATCACAATGCCAATAATCCGAGGATTCCCAGCGGCAGTCAAGAGACTCATCAAGCCGGGAACTGCCACAGTGAATAAGACTCATCCATCCCTTTCAGGGCAAAACAAAATCCCGCTTTCCAAGTCAAGAAACCCCAGTTTTATAATCTCCATGCACTAAATGTTTCCGAGAAGACCGCCTCTGCGCTAAGGAAACTCACTGGAGTTGGCCAATCTCCCACAAGCATTCCAAAGACAAAGGAGTTCTCATGTATTCTTCTGCGCTCCGACATGTTCCGGCCCCTTATCTTAGTGAAGCTTGAGAAAGTAGAAAACTTCTGCAAAAGTACAGAAAGCAATCTTGAACGTGAATAACCTAAATAACGTGTGTAACCTGGGGACCTGCTTTTGTGTGCACAACTCGGGAGTCGGAATTCAAGATGGCATGAGAGCATGTCAAAACCAATAGTAAAACTTCATAAAACTTCCCAATGTAGAAAATAATGCACATTTGTGCACCACTGCCTAAAGCATCACACACTTAATTTTCCATTGTACGACATAATGCATTTTGGGGCACCACTGCCTATAATTCTAATCTCCAAAACAGAGAAGTACATTCCACACATTTCGGTGTCTCATGCTTTCAAACGCACATCCCACACGTTCTGTTCCTGGCAAGCCTAAGGCTGTCATACTCTATGAAACACTCCCACTCTGAAGCTACAAGGAGAGGAGTTGGCATAACGGCTAGGGCGGTCGACCTCGAGGCTGGGGAACTGGGTTCAAGTCTTGGCAATGACGCTGAACATCCTGTGATTCTGGGCAAATCACTTAATCTCCCTGTGCCTAACAAAAATGAATGTGTCCTCATGTAACGCAACTGGTGCTATGTAAAGCGCTCTGATACCCGATACTTGCGGGTCAAGTTTGCGCAAAAAAAAAAAGAAATGAAGTCTCAAATCCATGCGAGTGCAGAAAACACGAGGTCATACATTCAGGCTAGAGTACAATAAAACACCTAAAGTCAATTAAAACAGTGGTAGTCAAAGGTCACCACGTGGTCCCGAAATATGGGAGTGCCTTTGGCACTTCAATAACGCAACTTTTCGAAATCACCATTACATTTGCACAGGCATACAGTTTCACTGATAGAAGTATCCAGCACACAAACGAAAATGGGGAAAATGTCATCTAGTGTATTGATTTTTTTTAAATCATTTTAAAATATTTGTTTCCACCACACTATAGAATTAACAAAATATGTACTAGAAAAGAAATAGCATTGTGCAGCCTTCCTCAAGAACTCCCCATAGCCAACACGGTTGTCATATAAATCTTCTCACTTTGAAGTCAGAGAAAGATAAGTAAACACAAAGCTCCCATGGGAGGGAGCCTGACATTGGACCTCTGTCTTTGAATGCACAGCAAATGTGACATGATAAAAACAAGATTTAAAGGCCTGTTTTTCCAGGAGGGAGGCCTTTGTTTGGGTTGGGCCTGCGCCAGGGAGGTGGTGGTTGTTGGCTCCTGGGTGGGATGTCCATTAGGCCCCCCCCATTATACATTAAACAGCTCTAGGGAGGTGGTGGTCCCCAGAGCACAAGGGAGGAGGTCGGCGAGGCCCCCTCAAATTGTTTTGTTCTAGCCCCGGGGAAGTGGCAGTGCCCAAGGCTGCGGGGGAGACTGTAGGGTCCCCACATTAATTTAAACAATACCCCCAGGGAGGCCAATAGTAAAAACTTCATAAAACTTCCTAATGTAGAACATGATGCACATTTGTGCACCACTGCCTAAAGCATCACACACTTAATTTCCCAATGTACAACATAATGCACATTTATGCATCACTGCCTATAGTATCACATGCTTAATTTCCCATGGTACAACATAATGCACATTGGGACGCCACGGCCTATAACTCTAATCTCCCAGACAGAGAAGTACATTCCACACATCTCTCTCTCTCTCATGCTTTCAAACGCACATCCCACATGTTCTGTTCCTAGCAAGGCTAAGGCTGTCATACTCTATGAAACACTCCCACTCTGAAGCTACAAGGAGAGGAGTTTGCCTAATGGCTAGGGCGGTCGACCTCAAATCTGGGGAACTGGGTTTGAATCTCGGCAATGACAGTGCACATCCTGTGATTCTGGGCAAATCACTTAATCTCCCTGTGTCTAACAAAAATGAATGTGTCCTCATGTAACGCAACTGGTGCTATGTAAAGCACTTTGATACCCGATACCTGTGGGTCAACTTCGCGCTATATAAAACTCCGTAAAAAAAAAAAGCCATGCCCCATTTCTCCACCACTCTGCAAACGCAGCTGGTGGTGCACTACTGCTGAGGGACCTCCTTTAAGTCCTACACAGCAGGATTTCTGAGAGCTGGTTGGAGGCCCAGCTCCCCTTTCTCCACCAATCTGTAAACACGACTACTAGTTAAAAAACCTTAAAAATTCACTGAAAAAAACAAAGGTTACAGGGATGTTATAGATAGGAATTAGCATTTAAAATACCTTAGAAATTCAATTAAAAAACAAAGGTTACAGGGACGTTATAGTTAGGGTCAGATTTCACTCATACAAAACCATAGAAATTCATCAGTTATATTTACCTGAGCTAACTCTAACTTATACCCCCACAGTGCGCTGCTTATGACCTCACATATTACATCACTCATGACAAAATCAGTGATCTCACTGATGACATCACTAATGACATCAGGCTCAGAATCTCTGACGCAGCCACTCACCCTCCCATGTAACCATTCATACACCCACTCCAACTTTCACACTACCATTCTCGAAACCATTGACACACCCAAACCAGTACTTACATACCCACTCACTGATACATAGGACAACACACACATCCACTCAGTCACCCATGCAGCCACACATACACCAACTCACAACCACTGATATATTCACTCATATATGCATACACCACTCACGCAGTCAGTCACTCATAGAGCTACACACACATCTACTCACTCAACTATAGAGTCAATCACAGTCATGTACTTACCTATACACTTATACACACACCTACTCATTTATTCATACAGACACTAACACATACTCACTGACCTGTACAGTCACTGACACAAGCACACACTCACCCATACGGCCACTCTTGCAATCACTCAGTCACACATACAGTCACTCATATACTCCAACACTCACCAATACTGTCTTTCACATATGCAGTTACTCACCCATATACCCATACAGCCTCTGACTAACCCACACACTCATCCATATAGGCAGTTACACTCACACCCTCACCCACCCACACAGATATTGAGACACCGATGCATAGACTCAGACAACCAATCACTCACCCATACAGAAACTCACGTATTAACTAACACATCTAGACAACCACTTATACACCAATTGACAGACAGATACAGACGTTCACACAAGTCACTCACCCATACATTCAATGAGACACCTAATCACTCACCTATACAGTCAGTCACACACCCACTGAATCATCCATGCTCTCATACACCTACTGATTGATCAATACACCTTGGTATATATATTTAAAACTCTTTTTAAAACACTCACAGTCACTGGAAGATGTCATCAGTGATGTAATTTGAGATGTTATCAGTGATGTTATTGGTGATGTCACTGACCATGTCATGAGTGATGTAATATGTGAGGTCATTTGCAGTGCATTACGGGGGCACGAGTTATAGTCAGCTAACTATAACTGCTGAATTTCGATGGTTTTGTACGAGTGAAATGTCAGCCTAACTATAACGTCCATGTAACCTTTGGTGTTTTCAGTGAATATATATAAAAAATATACACACTACCCAGTGGCAGTCACCACTAGGCACTTATAGATAGGTCTTCGTTTCCATAGGAAAATGAGTCTTTGGTTTGCTCATAACGTTGGCAGTATCCTCCTGGAAAGTTTTGAGGTGATCCATCAAGCTGGATGTTAGTATTTTGAGGGGGGTGGGGATCGTGAATCAGTTGCGAAAAGTCCTATCACTTATTTCTGGAGCCACAGGAGGATTGCAAATTCGGCGTGTTTTTGGACAGTACTTAAAAAATATATATAGACACTTTAAAGATATTGATGAACGTAATTGGTTTACTAATAAAGTAATACAAGTAAATTATTAAAAATGTTGTAAAGCTCATATAAATAAAATTTTTACCACTCGCAATGACGTTGCAATGCCATTGCGATACCATTGCGAATCCCATGTGACACAGTAACAAATGGATTTGACTAGTTGAAACACCTTTTCATCATTAATACAGGAGGGTCCCTCCTATTTTCTGCGTACCATAAGATAAATGTAGCTGTGATTTTTCACACTGCTCCATCTCTAGTGATAGTATTGACTTTGGTGTTTTATTTTTTTTAAATGGCATCTGCTCCTGACAATCTGCCACAAGACCATGAAAGCTCATCAGAGGAATCCGGACCTTAGAAAGAGAGTGTTGCCTGACAATTATTTTGCATCACATCAGGACAGCGGCGGCTACAGATTAAACCATATGGTAGGGCACAATTGTGCCAAACTCACCACTTTGCTGCACTTCTCGCCGGTGTTCCATGAGCAGGAATAGAAGGACTTCCTACCTGCTCAGTGGAAGGCGAATCCAACCAATCCTGGAGCTGCTCTCATCAGCGTGAGAGCAGCTCAAAGATTGGTGGGAGCAGACTAGACCAGCGCTCATTTTGAGGCTTGGGGCCTGTGCCAGAAATCCCCAAGCTTTTTCTCAGCCAGGGGATTGCTGGGACAGTGCGCATGTTTGGCTGGCCATAAGTAGCCAGCTGACCAACCCGACATGAGCACTAAAAGGGGCAGCAGTAATCCAGTAACAGCTGGATTCAGCCCTGTCCCCTGCATCACGCTCATGCTGCATAGAGCGCAAGCTGGAGGCAAAATAAAATGAGATTATTATGCCATTTTATTTTTGTGTGTTTGCTTGCTGAGCCTGCAGCAGGCGAGGTGACGCTCCTCCACTCTTGTGGTGAGGCCGCCACTACATCAGGGGGAAAAAAGTAGTTGCCAAAAAAGTGAGGTGCAATCTTTGCCAAAATAGACTTTCAGCGGGAAAGAGGGACTAATAAGTAATACTCTTGTGGTACTTCAAACCTGTTGAAGGACCTGAAGACTATCCACAACAAGCACCTTATAAGTGCTTTGAAAGAGCATGAGGGGAGCCTGCATGCAACACCTGCAGCAGACTGTGCATGTCCAGGCACCTCTTCAGCTCCTCAAGTGTTGTCCTCTGTACCAGCAACAGTTCTGGAGTTTGCAATGCTGGGACACTTTGGTTAAAATGTAAGAAAATGTTGAGCATGGGTGAGCAGTCACTCCCTGCTCTGGTTGAAATTTGCAGTTCGTTTTTATTTTTATAACATTTGTTGCACAGCTCTGCGCATTTTGTTCTTGTTCTCTAGGAGTATGTTTTACAGTTTCTTTGAAAACATCCACAAAAAAAAACATTGTTTAACAATACAAAAAAATGTTTTTTAAAAAAAAAAAAACAGTTCTTGTTAGATCACCTATTCTGGTTTAAGAAACAAATTATCTAAGTATGTTTTTAACAGTGTGAATATGTCTTATGTCTGTCGTTGTGTCAGTGAGTGTATGGATGAGTGGGTGTGTGTGTGTGAGTGGCTGTATCAGTGGATGCGTGTCTTCCTGTATGGGTGAGTGAGTGCCTGTGGGAGTGCGTGTAGGAGTGAATCATTAGCATTCCACATTCTGGGAATCACAGAATATAGTTGTATAAATATATTTGGAGGTCTCTGTTCTCCTGCGATTTTAAGTGTTTTTCAGTGATTTCCAAGTCAGTGTATGTCTCACTGCAGATAAAAAAAACTGTTTACTCTTCCTTTAGAAATCACAAGTCTTTGAAATCCAAAATGACAACTTGTGTAAAATTTTCCTTTAGCCTTGTATCTATGATGACCGTACTTGCCACAACTATGTGCTTGAAAGCACAGAACTTGCTGTTCCAGGCCAATTTCACCACTGTCTTTCGGGATGGTACATGTCACATACTGCTCTATGTAATAGAGTATAGTGTCATCACTATCTGATCCAATTTCAGTGCACCTTTTATCCATAACAGCATGTGAATATGAGGAGCACCTCTAGCTTGGTACTCTTTATGCCAGAAGAAATCAGTTACTTCGCCAAGTGGAGGATTTGCTTTGTTGTAGAAGAAAGACAGCATAGCTTGAAACCTATGGTTAAAATGTCTACAATCAGCAGGATCCAAAGAGAAAATTTATCCTGCTGGTTTCACATTGATGTCCTTAATGTTTGAGTTTGCTTCTCTCAAAAACTTAAGTAAGTCATCCCACGCATACTGTGCACAACTGAGTGTCACAAACTAAGTAGGTGCACCTAAGTTTTGCAACATAAATTTACTTTCTCCATGACAATACGAACACAACCTTTTGGGGGATGAAGTACCCTCGGATGCTGAGGGACCTTGTGGGGCCAACAACCCCTCCTGTTAGTCCCACACAGTGGGATTTCTGAAAGTTTGTCTGAGGCCCCAACCCCTTTCTTCACCACTCTGCAAATGCGCCGCCTGGCGCACTACTAGTTTGGGGATGAAGTCCTTTTGATGCGAAGGGTCCTTGGGGCCAAAAACCCATCCTGTTACCTCCAGTGAGTCCCACAAAGGGGGTGAGCTGGTCAGAGGCCCGGTCCCCTTTCTCCACCACTCGGCAAACGCGACGACTAGTTAAAAAAATCATAGAAATTCACTCAAAAAACAAGAGGTTACAGGAATGTTATAGTTAGGAAATAATATTTTAAAAACATTAGAAATTCACTTAAAAAACAAAGGTTAAAGGGACGTTATAAATAGGTTCAGATTTCACTAATACAAAACCATAGAAATTCAGCAGTTATAGTTACCTGAGCTATCCATAGCTTATTCCCTCGCAATGCACTGCGTATGACCTCACATATCACTTATGGCATAGTCAGTGACATCACTGATTACATCGCTGATAACCTCAAGAGAACCATTCACACCCCAATACAACCTCTCATATGCCCACTCAGACACCCACACAACCAGTCATATACCCATACAAGTACTCATACATCCACTTACTCATCCATAGAGCCACTCACACTCCCACTGTTAGACTTGTCATTTTTTGGGCGTGTTTCCCCTGACTTTTTGCGTTCTGACCTCCTGGTTTTGACTCTGTTTTTGCTGGTTTAGTGTCTCTGTTCAGTGTTAAAGTGCGGATTGGTGTTTCCATGATTGGCATATTTGATTTACTGGTGAGGCCCTAGTAAAGTGCACTGAGAGTGCCAGGGCTGGTAAATCAAATGCAACTAGTGGGCTTGCAGCACGGTTTGTACCACCCACAGAAGTAGCCCTGAAAAGGTCACTCAGACCTGCCACCGCAGAGTCTGCGCGCAGTTTGTAACTGCCATGTCGAACTGGCAAGTGCACCCACTTGCCAGGCCCCAACCTTCTCTTTTTCTACATGTCATTGATGGAGCAGGATTTTTGCGAGATGAAACCTGCTTGAATTGAACACTTATTAACTGTGTACTGTGAAAAACATATGCGTAAAAAGGGCTTAATATGGAGTAAAATGCTGCTGCGCAAGCACGAACTAAAGCACTGGACTAGGCCGCAAATTCTTTTGACTAATGTAAAGTTAAAGGACTAATGCAGCTATAATTCATTTATTAACATTTGCTAGGAGAACAATATTAACTCAGGTTGCGCATGGGGAGATGCAACACAGTGGGTGCGTTGTGGTATAGCATTATAAGTGATTAATTATGTCATGTGTTTGTTTTCCATCGAAGTATGGTTTTCTGCTCTGCAGGAAACGTTTGGGTTAATGAAAGAAATAAATGCGTTTTCATTCTGAGCTAGAAGGGGAAGGTGGAAGACAATTGTCCTTCATGGGTCCTATGTGCCTGCCAAGAGTTTGCAAGGAGAAACAAAATAAAACTTCGAGAGAAAGAACACCTCCTTCGCAAAAGCGGCACAAATGGACAAATGTGATATGGAGTTTGTTACCTGACCACGATGGAGGAAATGTGTACTATGATAGCGACTCAAATTTTTATTTTTTTGGCTGGAAGTTGATAAGATGAATAAATGTACAATGAGGTCTCTGAACTAAGAGAGATGGAGAGTGGTGTGACAGTACACCCCCTTCTATAACCAATCTAATGAGGAGAAATTGTTAGTTCTGATACATTGTGGGTTTCACATTGATGTCCTTAATGTTTGAGTTTGCTTCTCTCAAAAACTTAAGTAAGTCATCCCACGCATACTGTGCACAACTGAGTGTCACAAACTAAGTAGGTGCACCTAAGTTTTGCAACATAAATTTACTTTCTCCATGACAATACGAACACAACCTTTTGGGGGATGAAGTACCCTCGGATGCTGAGGGTCCTTGTGGGGCCAACAACCCCTCCTGTTAGTCCCACACAGTGGGATATCTGAAAGTTTGTCTGAGGCCCCAACCCCTTTCTTCACCAATCTGCAAATGCGCCGCCTGGCGCACTACTAGTTTGGGGATGAAGTCCTTTTGATGCGAAGGGTCCTTGGGGCCAAAAACCCATCCTGTTACCTCCAGTGAGTCCCTCAACGGGGGTGAGCTGGTCAGAGGCCCTGTCCCCTTTCTCCACCACTCGGCAAACGCGACGACTAGTTAAAAAAACCATAGAAATTCACTCAAAAAACAAGAGGTTACAGGAATGTTATAGTTAGGAAATAATATTTTAAAAACCTTAGAAATTCACTTAAAAAACAAAGGTTAAAGGTACGTTATAAATAGGTTCAGATTTCACTAATACAAAACCATAGAAATTCAGCAGTTATAGTTACCTGAGCTATCCATAGCTTATTCCCTCGCAATGCACTGCGTATGACCTCACATATCACTTATGGCATAGTCAGTGACATCACTGATTACATCGCTGATAACCTCAAGAGAACCATTCACACCCCAATACAACCTCCCATATGCCCACTCAGACACCCACACAACCAGTCATATACCCATACAAGTACTCATACATCCACTTACTCATCCATAGAGCCACTCACACTCCCACTGTTAGACTTGTCATTTTTTGGGCGTGTTTCCCCTGACTTTTTGCGTTCGGACCTCCTGGTTTTGACTCTGTTTTTGCTGGTTTAGTGTCTCTGTTCAGTGTTAAAGTGCGGATTGGTGTTTCCATCATTGGCATATTTGATTTACTGGTGAGGCCCTAGTAAAGTGCACTGAGAGTGCCAGGGCTGGTAAATCAAATGCAACTAGTGGGCTTGCAGCACGGTTTGTACCACCCACAGAAGTAGCCCTGAAAAGGTCACTCAGACCTGCCACCGCAGAGTCTGCGCGCAGTTTGTAACTGCCATGTCGAACTGGCAAGTGCACCCACTTGCCAGGCCCCAACCTTCTCTTTTTCTACATGTCATTGATGGAGCAGAATTTTTGCGAGATGAAACCTGCTTGAATTGAACACTTATTAACTGTGTACTGTGAAAAACATATGCGTAAAAAGGGCTTGATATGGAGTAAAATGCTGCTGCGCAAGCACGAACTAAAGCACTGGACTAGGCCGCAAATTCTTTTGACTAATGTAAAGTTAAAGGACTAATGCAGCTATAATTCATTTATTAACATTTGCTAGGAGAACAATATTAACTCAGGTTGCGCATGGGGAGATGCAACACAGTGGGTGCGTTGTGGTATAGCATTATAAGTGATTAATTATGTCATGTGTTTGTTTTCCGTCGAAGTATGGTTTTCTGCTCTGCAGGAAACGTTTGGGTTAATGAAAGAAATAAATGCGTTTTCATTCTGAGCTAGAAGGGGAAGGTGGAAGACAATTGTCCTTCATGGGTCCTATGTGCCTGCCAAGAGTTTGCAAGGAGAAACAAAATAAAACTTCGAGAGAAAGAACACCTCCTTCGCAAAAGCGGCACAAATGGACAAATGTGATATGGAGTTTGTTACCTGACCACGATGGAGGAAATGTGTACTATGATAGCGACTCAAATTTTTATTTTTTTGGCTGGAAGTTGATAAGATGAATAAATGTACAATGAGGTCTCTGAACTAAGAGACATGGAGAGTGGTGTGACAGTACACCCCCTTCTATAACCAATCTAATGAGGAGAAATTGTTAGTTCTGATACATTGTGGGTTGTTCTTTTCGAGTTTAGGGTATAATTGAGGTTCCCGGATGGAGGGGGAGGAGCGGGTTGATGAGTTTCTTGGGTGAGGAAAGGCCTGTGTTGCTGTCTCCTATTCATGAGCTGGCTGTTCCTGTCTGCTGATTGCTGACTTAGTCTTTGCCTCTACAAATCTTCAAGAGGGGCCTTACTGCTCTCGTGGCCAGAGAGTTGTTTTCCTATTCGGTTAGTATAGACAGAACCTGAATTGCATAATCATTTGCAAAACAAATTTTTGTCTTTGAACCTTATGTCTCTTCGCCTTTCCACTCCTTTATGCACAGTTATTGAGATACAATCTATTGTAAATTCCATAATTTTGTTTCTCGTGATGGTCTATGATTCGTACTGTATTTGGTATTGAAGAGCATTTTCACATTATTAGATAAAGTATGTTAACTATACAAATGAGTTTGTCATTTTTAGAGATGTTTATTCTAGGTATTAGTTTGCCAAACCCTGTCAACATAAATAAGAATTGCATCGCCACAAATTTATGCAGGGATAATGACGATAAAAATTAGGATTTTTGGTAAGTTCGGTATTACACTCACCCAGCGTGAAGGGACTTGTCGGGTAATGAAATTGAGCCTTGTCTGTGGAAATGTATCAGTCCTTGATTGCTGGATCAGTTTATGTCAGTCACCCCTAAGGTAGGCCCAAGGTACCCACGCGGGCAGGGTGCTGTGTGTGTTAAAGGAAGGGCATGTACTGATGTGTGTGACATGTCCTGGTGGTGAATTACAGTGTATTTCATTTTTCACCATTACAAGGCTGCCTGTTCCCATAGGACATAATGGGGAGTTTGTTTATAACATCTCATAAACATAACTGGCCCTGGGAACAAGGTCAAGAAATAAAGTTCAATACACTTGAACTCAAAATCTAAAGATGCATGCATCTTTTAGTAAAGATGATATTAACATTCTGTGTTTGAAAATACCACTTTTAGAAAGTCGGAATTTTCTTGCTTAGCCATCCTGTGTGCCGCTGCTGGGGTTTTGGATTGACTGTCTGGCTTTGGGATGCCAGGGGCTGGAGAGGGGCAGTGGCTCCAGAGAACCTGATGGGTCAGGGATGGTCTGAATAGACCTGGGCTGCATTTAGAGTAGTGGGAGGAGATTTCCTTGCACCTGAATGGACCTGGTCTGCCTTGCACAATGCCATCTCCAACCCCTGCCAGGAAGCTGGAACAGGTTTGGGCTGGGTACAGACACTCTCTGCCTTCAGAGAACAAAGGATTTGGTTGTTTAAATATTGGGGCCAAGACCCCAGAACTCTTTTGGACTAAGAAGAAGAGCCAGAGAAGCTATGAGGAGGGAATACCACTTTGCTGTGTGCTTTGCTGTGTTGGCCTGCAGGGGCTGCTTCTGTCTTAGGCAGTGAAAGGACTGGACTTGACCTTTCTGCAATCTATTTTTGTTAGTTTCTCCAAGGGCTTGAGGTAGAGCTTGCCCCCTGTTCAAGAAGTTTCAAGAACAGCCAAGACCTTAAAGTTCAAAATAGGGAAGAGATGTAGTGTAGCAGACAGGGCGGTTGACTCCGGAACACGGGGGCTCACAGTTCGTCCCAGGCGCCAGGTTAGCCCAGCACCTAGTGACCCTGGGCAATAGCTCGCTTAATCTTCCCGACGGCCCCCAGCACCGGGACACCTCTCCAGAGGTAGCTGTGCGCTTTACAAATGCTGATATTTCATTTGTTTAATTTCATTTAATTTTAATTTCTGCCCTCGGCACTGGGGACTCTGTGTTTTGTGCTGCAACAGAAGAAAAGCAACCTAAGCCCATCTACCACACCGCTGCCGACTCCGTGTCCTGAAGGCACCGCCGCAACCCCGCACCGCAACCCTGGTCCGCAACCCTGGTCTCACCAACTACGCCAGCTGATGCCGCCACTGAGCCGCTGCTTGCACCTCAACCTGTGGGCACTGCACTACGCACTGCCTCGCTTCACATCGTCGCCCTGGTATCCCCGACAACGCCGCTTCACGCCGGCATCAATGCTGCTGCTTGCACCGTGGTTCGAGGGCACCGCTCATAAGTTGCACGACTCAACGCCCTCATCCCGCACCGCAGCCTTGTCCTACCGATGTCGGCGCCATCGACTCCAGTTCATCAGCCGGCGACAGCGCTTCAGCAATGACGCCGCCGCTGCTTGCACCGTGACCTGCCAGCACCGCAACAAGCACTGCATCATTTCGCACTGGAGCCCTGATCTCACCGATGCTGCTGGATGACCATCACCGAGCAGCTGCCTGCACCGCAACCTGAGGGCACCGCACGCCCTACTGCTGGACTTCGCACTGCATCACCAGACACCTGCCGACACCGGCACTCTTGCCTTCAACTGCGAGGAGTTCTATCTGCAATGTGTGTGACTTCAAGGGCCCAACGACTCCTTCACCGACATCTGAAACCAACGCCTGCGGATGCTGTACCTTCGGAGCTCAACAAGAGGTCCCTGACGGCCTGCATTTCTAAAATGTACTGTCTTGCAGGTCTTCCCGACACCGTATCGGCCCGCGATGCTGCGGTCAGCCAGAACTGTTTGGATTTGGTACTCACGATGCCGTGGTAGCCCCGGACGGAACTATCGACATCAAGGAACTTTATTTCAAGTTTATTTTGATAACTGATGATTTCTAAGTACTATATTGTGGAGTTTTATCGTTTTTGGTCTTGTCTTAAGTATATAAAAATATTGGATATTATTTGTAAACTGGTATGGTGTCCTTTAGTAGTACTTACACTGTATTACTGTTCGTTATGTGCAAATGCTGTACAGACTGCCTCTAAGATAAGCCTGACTGCTCGTGCCAAGCTACCAACGGGGTGAGCAGGGGTTATTTTAGGAGTGTAACTCCTTTATTCTGACTAGGAAGAAGGGTCCCTACTTGGACAAAGGTGCAAGCCCTTGCCAACTAGAGACCCCCATTTCTAACATTGGTTGTCAGCAGTGAGGATTAGGACTGGCGTTTGCACTTGACTTACAGTGATTGGTGTGCACTACTACCATATCGCAGACCATTACGTACCACTTACTGCTTTTTGGAGCTATTTATTGCATGTCCATCGGTCTTGAACATGAACTTGAACTTAACAGTATCATATGCCTGAATCAATTGCATCTGCTGCATCCTTGGAAGTGGCCTTTGAGGAAGAGAGGTTAGAAATCTACAATGTGAAGGAATTGAAGGCGATCTGTAAAAACCTGAAAGTCCACACCGGGGGCCTCACCAGAAAAGAGGAGATACAAAAGGCGCTGAGGGCCTGGGTAGCAGCCAGACATGCTAGTGAGCTGTCTGGGGATCTTGGAATGGAGGCAGAGGAGCCTGTTCCAATGGTTGATGTACTTTTGGGAGGGGAGGCGCCTTCTAAACCAGGCAGCAGTGGCTTATTCCCAGAGGAACTGGAGGAAAGGCGGGAAGCAAGGAGAGTTGCAATGGGACTGGAGAAGCTTAAGTTAGCCATGGAGCAAAAAAGGATGATGCTAGACCATGAGCTCGGGATAAAGAAGCTGGATTAAAAGAGTAGAACTAGCTCTGATGGTGGCAGCAATTCATCAGGGCAGTCAGACAGAATTATGCACATCCCCAAGAACGTAGGCAAGGAATTCAAGAAGGGGGATGACATACAAAGGTGGTTCCAGGGCTGTGAGGCGTCTATTCATATGAATGGGGTCCCTGAAAGGAATTGGAGGGCAGGGTTGTGGCCTGTCTTTCCAGAAGAAGCTAGGGATACTCTGTTAGCTTTGGG
Source organism: Triturus cristatus (assembly GCF_964204655.1). NCBI lineage: Eukaryota > Metazoa > Chordata > Amphibia > Caudata > Salamandridae > Triturus > Triturus cristatus. The sequence goes on along the minus strand of NC_140585.1, from coordinate 680,360,387 downwards.
TAAGGGGCAGAACCTCACCTATGTTGCTATGAAGGACGCTCTCCTCACCAGGTATGGTCTCACTCCTGAAAAGTACAGGGATCAGTTTAGGTCCAGTAAGAAGGCTGATGCCGACACTTGGTTGGAATGTGTAGATTCTTTCTGCAGGTCACTGGATGGCTGGGTGAAGAGCAGCAATGTAACAGATTTTAAGGGGCTCTAGAATTTGATTGTATGAGAGTACTTGTCTAGTCTATGTTTTGCTGAGCTGCGCCAGCACTTGGTTAATAGTAAGCTGACTGACCCAGGAAGCTTGCTATGGAGGCGGGCAGCTAAATGTGTTCCAGGGTCCACAAGAAAGTGTTTGGGGGAGACTCATCCAAAGGTGGGCAGGGTCCCCAGCAGAAACTTGGGGGGGACAAGGGTAAAACTCAGGAGTTCCATAAAGGGCCCCAAACTAACACCCAGGGTAAAGGTTCCCATACCCCAGGAGATAAGAAATAAGGGGTCTCTGCAGGAAAGCCTGCTGAGACCTGCCCACGCAAGTGTTTTTCCTGTGATCCGGTGGGTCACTTGAAGGGAGACCCTAAGTGTCCCATGAGGGCACAGCCACCACCGGTGGGCAGACCAAGGTGTTGGCTAGTGTAGTGCTTGGGGAGTAGGGGTGCTCACAGGAGGGTGAGGATCCCGCAGAAATGACCCTCGTCTCACAAGGGTACAGTGAGATGGTCCCAGGCAACCAGGTGCCCCCTGACACAAAGAAATACAGCACTTGGGCGACCATCAAATAGAAAAGGGTAGAGGCTCTCAGAGATATTGGAGCCAGTGTGACCTCAGTCTGGTGTCACCTGATCTCTGAGGAGCAGGTAGTCACCTGGGCATGTATAACACAGTGAAGACCGCTTCTAGAGTATGACCGAGTATATGTGAAGTGAAAAGTGCTAAAGTGGGCACATTACAAAAAGTGACGGGCTGGCATCACACACCACCTGGTGTCATGCTTCATCATCTGCCAGTCCTCGCCCTCCAAAAAACGCGTTTGGTGGAGGGCGGGCATACACCTAAAGATAGGGATGCACTTCTAAACTAAGTGGGGACCCGGAGGGTAATGTGAATTTAAAAAGCCATAATAGTGCACCTGACAACTTTTTATTCTAATGTGGTGACTAGATGGAAATAAAAATGTAAGTGCGGTGAATAGGGACCTTAATTATCCCATCACCGCTGTGTTAGAGGTCGACATGTTTCTGCCAGTTGTCCAAAAAGGTACGTGGCATTCATCAGGACCAAATAGAAAAAGGGAGGGCTCCTAGTCTGATCAAAGACTATCCACTGAGTGTGGTGACCTATGGTCACTCAACAGTAAGAGGGTACATTAACCTGTGAAGAGAGAAAAACACACAAACAAACAATAATGAAAATGTGTAGATTTTACAAAAAACATAAACATACCACTCTAAATCCCTCCGGCAATATCTCCCTGTGGGACAATTTCTGCGCATCCGCAGAAATTGTTCTGATATATCAGACTTTTTGTCACAGGCTGACTCACTCGAGGAGAAACTTGTGGCAAGACACTACCCCAAAAAAGTGGTACGCAATGCTAAGAAACGTGCAAAAAACAACCATCGTGAAGCACTCCTGGAAGACATACAAAAACAAAAAACAGACAGGACGGTCTGTGTTACGACTTTTACACCAACCTCGAACAAAATCCAAAACGTAATCAAGAAGAAATGGCATATCCTTAATACAGGCGCTATCACATGGGCTCAGCCCCTTTTTGCATACAAAAGGAGCCGCAATATTAGGGACGAACTAGTCAATGCCAAAAGTCCCTCATCGTTCAGAGACGATCAGTCCACCCTTTGGAACCACGACCGTCCCAAGGGACATTCACCATATGGCACATGTGTGGCCTGTCAATTCACCAGCACAATGAAAGAGGTCGACATAGGCACAAACAGACCTTGGGTATTGCACAATTTTAGCAATTGTAACACTGAGAATGTGGTGTATCTCCTGATGTGCTCTTGCCACTTGATGTATGTGGGTATGACTACAAGAAAGGTCAAGACACGCATCAATGAACATCGCAGCACTTTCCGCTGCAAAAAAGAAAATACAAAACTGACAAGACACTTCCTCGAGAAAAACCATACAGACTGTGATCTTAAATGGACTGTACTTGAAGTGATGAAAAAGAGGAAAGGGGATCTTTCCCATGCCCTTCATGTTAGAGAACAACGCTGGGTGTTTCGTTTACAATCGTGGAAACATGGCCTTAATGATGACATCCCGTGGCTCCAGATGAATAAACAGCCTTTTTGTCCCTGAAGTCCTGAATCACTATAATATCCGTGCATTGCTTTTGACTTGAAAAAATTGCATAGAGTGCATGCTCTTCTCCGGCACCCCCTCCTTTTTTACCTCTTGCCCCCTTTTTTTGCACACTAAGCCCTTGTGTTTTAGTGGTTGCCTTGGGAATCAGCATAATACCGGCACGCTCTCACATTCACGTGATTTTGTGCAATTCATTTCGCAAAATTTGCGCTCACGCTTCCATGCGTAAGCTTTGTTGGCATTACAGTCATGCCCCCTTAAGGCTCACGTTTCCTCACGCAATTCCCTGCCCTCCCCATATTCAGATAGTCTTAATGCGCCTCTCCACTCCGTGTGTGGAGAGATAGGCGGTCATCATTACCCTAGACACGTCCCACTCCAGGCAAGTCCAGGCACATCTAGGCACCGCTGCTTGTGACACAGGAAGCTGCATGTCATCACGCAGCGCCACTTCACCTGAGCATGATTAGGTCGATAGTTGGGTTACGCCCACTACCTAGACACTGTTTAAGTGTGGAGTGACAGGCGTTCACCACTTCCCTAGGCACACCCCACTCCAGGCAAGTCCAGGTACATCTTGGCACCACTGCTCGGGACACAGGAAGCTGCATGTCATCACGCAGCGCCACCTCACCTGAGCATGAGTAGGTTGATTGTTGGGTCACGCCCACTACCTAGACACTATTTAATCCCCTCTTTCCCAGTGCCAAACCATCGCCGGGGAGGATAGACGTATAATCTACAGGTGATTCCGTGGAGAGCGCACCTTGACGAAGTAAGTGTGTGAGTGTATGAAGAAAGAAGGCCTTTCCAGGACATCTTCCTGAGATGGCCCACAGTGTTTTCTACTAGCATGCCTCTGATTAGTCACTCTCTTGTATCCCCTAGAGTTTGACTACAGGGGCTCTCCTCATTCCAACTCCCATGGGGCAAGTAGGTGTAAAGAGCAGGGTAAGACCATAGATAATGTCTTATTATGCTATTTTTGTCAGAATGAACACAGATGTCTGACACTGTATAGCTCACCTTATAGCCACACACTACAGTTTTACGTATGCGTATGGCTCATGATTGTTTTGACCGAGTTTATGTTTTTTGTAAAATCTACACATTTTCATTATTGTTTGTTTGTGTGTTTTTCTCTCTTCACAGGTTAATGTACCCTCTTAGTGTTGAGTGACCATAGGTCACCACACCCAGTGTATAGTCTTTGATCAGACTAGGAGCCCTCCCTTTTTCTATTTGGGCCTGATGAATGCCACGTACCTTTTTGGACAACTGGCAGAAACATGTCGACCTCTAACACAGCGGCGATGGGATAATTAAGGTCCCTATTCACTGCACTTACGTTTTTATTTCCATCTAGTCACCACATTAGAATAAAAAGTTGTCAGGTGCACTATTAAGGCTTTTTAAACTCACATTACCCTCCGGGCCCCCACTTAGTTTAGAAGTGCATCCCTATCTTTAGGTGTATGCCCGCCCTCCACCAAACGCGTTTTTTGGAGGGCGAGGACTGGCAGATGATGAAGCATGACACCAGGTGGTGTGTGATGCCAGTCCGTCACTTTTTGTAATGTGCCCACTTTAGCACTTTTCACTTCACATATACTCGGTCATACTCTAGAAGCGGTCTTCACTGTGTTATACATGTTAGTTTTGAGGCTGGCCGTCTTCTAGTGCCCTACTGCCTCTGGTTCCTTCCTCAGGCCTTTACCTGAGGTCTCTAGTGGTCATATAGTCACCTGGGCATTCCAACAAGTAGTTGCTGTAGACAACTCAGAGAGCCAGTGTATTCTGGCGCAGGATCCCTTTGAATGGGGGGTCTCCGAACCCTTGAGGGTGGTTGTGAGTCCTACCATGCTGTCGATTGTCTGCTCAGTAATGACCTGGAGCAGTCCTTGTTGAGTCCACACGGTCAATGGCAGCCAGAAAGGGTGATCAGAAGGACCTGGAGCCTGAAACAGTGGCCCAGGTCCCTGCCAAGAGAAAGGGCAGGGGGCGCATGAAACCGGCCCCTGGAGTTCGCACGGACGGGAGGGAGGCTGACCTTGAGGAGTACGCCCCGGTACCTCCAGGGGAGCAGTTAGCTGAACTGGGGGACATCTCATAGCTGACGGCAGCAAAAAGGTGGTCCCTCAAGGGAAAACTGCTGCAGGTGTAGTGAGGAAATGGGGTTAACAGCAGACATCGCTAAGTTAGCATGAGTAGTATAAGCTTGGCTGCAATTCTGCCGCTTTTGCACACAACACTACATGGCTATTTCTCGTGAAAATACTTTGCTGGCGCTGCTTCACATGAGAACTGTCTACCTTTCACATATTTCACGGGGCACCGCGATCTCTGTCTGTACAGTCTGTTCAAGGTCGAATAACAATGTATGCTGTTGATTCACTTTGGTCAGTCCCATGCACATAGACATAACATGAAGCACAGCGGCCCAACTGAAACTCGTGTGCTTTTAATATGGCATTACATGCATGAGAAGGCACTTGGAGAAAATCTTTCCAACATAGAAGAGCTGTGTTGATCCTGAGATGTAATTCACTGCATCTGATCTCGTAGGTATGGGGTTTCGCTGACAAAGCCGAGAGGTCTTCTATAATTATTCTAATCTGGCTTATGAGCAAGGGGAGGGTGGTAAAAGGAGCTATAGTCCTGTTTCCACTGGCATTATAGTATGATATCCTCTTTTGTCCTTTATGGAATTGTAACAATGCTAATTATATTGTTTTTATGCATTATGCTGCTCGTATTGGATAGAATACTGCATCTTAGAGCACGTTAGTTAAAATAAACATTTTAAACTATACATTGTCTCTGTTTACTCACATTGTGGACAAGTATGAGTATGAACGAAAGAGTGTTCCTTTTTCCCACTATTCCTGACAGTTTACTAAGTCGCATGTTCTAGGTTGTCTAATCATTGGTAGCTTCGCTGTAGTACGGAGAACGAATGAGACACTAATGCTAGTCGGATTAGGGTTCTGGGCACTGAGGTGGCTTTTTTGGTACACAACAATACACCGAGGTCCTGGTTTCCTGCGCATAGTTCTGTCCATGAGCAGAATCCCTGCAACATGGTGCCCTTAACGTTTGGTCTGGGTCTTTTTTTACTAGACGCTTTAGTAGTGCTTATACTTCTCAACAATACCCTCACTACTGTTTTCCGGTAAACAGTGGTGACGGCATAACCTACCTATATTGATACTTTATGGGTCTTTTCAAGCTTGATAATATACAAAAGGTTTTCTCATGTATATGAATTACGTACCTATTGCGCTGCCACGATTTTAAGTTTTCTTCTTAGTCCTTATGGCTGATGTCAATATTGCGGTGCATAACCGCACGCCTGTTCGTCAGCATTTGGCAGCATATGGAGTGCCAGACGCTGGTATCGCACTAATCTTTGTGGTTGGCGCCGATCCGACATTTCACTTTGAGGTATTTTACTCTTGGGTAACGTTTCCAGCAGTGAACGGTGCTGATAATTTGTTCCATACATACACTCCCATTGTAGTACCTGTAGCGTATCGGCCGTATACGACTCTAGAAGTTCCGATTTCACCATTGCAACACCGTATTGGGTTTAATGGCACCCTCCCCCACTCCGTGACTCCGGTCCGGTTAGGCCCTTTGTCCATTCTAGGGGCCACTTGGCCAGTTTTGGCTGGGTACACACCACATCACCTAGCAGCCACTGTAGCCGAATTGCGTGTCTTGCACACCTCCCTGATTGAGGTACATAGGGCTCTAGTACAATACGTGTCCCTCAATCTCCAGATAGAAGCACCTGGGGTTGCAGCGCAACCAGCTGGCCCGGACGGGATGTCTATTAGTCTCGTCATAGTTAATTTGGTTAGGGCAAGCGACCACAGAATAAGGACGATTTACCTTACTGGCTTGCCGAGAAATTTGACCAGCTGGAAACTGTATTTCCTAATACCAATCCTGTGGAAAAACACAGGATCTTAACGATCAATTTGCAGAACGACTTAGTTCCAGAGATAACCGATTGTGAGAATTGGGGTAAGGTGTTTGCAGCACTGTATGCAAAATGTTTTGGCACACCTTCTATGACTGTGCTACCCTCTGTGATTAAGCGTGTTCAGGATGAGCACGGCCCGGAGGCAGCAGTTGAGTTGGGAATGAGGCGTGTCGGAGTGTTTGACGTAGTTGCTGATCTCATACTTGCAAATGTCAAGGTGGAGGCAGTTAACTTTCAAGTGTCTAATGCTTTGCACCTTGTCCCAGAAGAAGAGAATCTCCGAGAGTTACCAAAATTGATTGTCGATACCTAAAAGACCATTGGACGAAATAGTTTGGGTTTTAAGCTTTTTGCTAAAATACTGGCACAACAGCAAACTCAGACGGCGCAGTCTGATAAAGACGACCGTCGAGTTTTTCCTAAGAAGAATTGGAAAAATAAAAAAACAGGGGAAGCACCTCAGAAACAGGGGTCAAGAGCAGCGTCACCTGCGCCCGAACCCTCTGAGCGCGCTTATGATTTCCGCAACCGCGCGAGAATTAGGTCCCCTGACAGGTTTCAGGTCCCTGACCAGCATTCTCCTCATTCTTCACAGAAAACATCAGGCTCACAAGCAGGTGGAGGTGATCGCCAGGATCGCGGAAGAGGACGGGGTGCCCCGCAAGGACGCGAGCAACCTCGTCAGACTGATGGTAAAGGGAAGCAAGATGATTTTCCTCGTCAACGCCCTCCGTTTCAGAAAAAGAAAGTTGCTGCTTTAACAGCAAGATATGCCACGGACAGTGAGAACCCGCCTTCGGAATCTATCTTTGGAAGTAACGCTGCTAGACAGTGCAGCGGAGATCACCATAGTGCGGCAAGCACTGCGTCCATTTCTGAAGGCGACAGCAACTGACACTTTCATTACAGTAAAAACTGCTGACACCCGATAGGCTCCCCCTGATAGATTATATGAAATTACACTTTTAATTGCAGGTGATATACAACGTGTTATTAAAGGGATTATTTGGGAAAATCTGACTTCTTCGTATGACATATTGTTAGCTGAGGCAGACTGCCCCCGCCTATTGTTTTAGCCACTCCGAGGGGGGAGGAGGAGGAGGTAATCCTCCCTAGTTTTTCACACAACGTAGTGATCCAGCGGAAAAGGGCAAATTTACATATTCCCATCATCACACTAACTCATTCATACATTCATTCATTGGTGGGGCTCATAACACCAACACTCATACGTTTCACTCAAATCTGTGCACAGGAGAAAAAGCGCTGGACATGTGGGGGTACCTTGTTACCTATCGGGAGAAATTTCTTTACATTATATACATTATATACATCAGTACCTATAGAATCCTAACTTTAACATCAAGGCACTCCACCACTTGGTCGATGGACCAATTAGTTGGACTGGTTGATGGTGATTTAGAACCAGCTAAAACACATTTAAAGCTTCGGAACCTTTTTATTAACTTTCAATACATTTATTGTAGAATCACAAACTCATTTCTTATTAATCAAATTTTAGTTTATCTAATTTAGTTCACTTTGTGTTAGCATATTCAAGAATTACAGTTCAAATCATATTTCTATTGAGTGATTTCCAATCTTTGATCTTGAACATAAATTGACATAACGTTTATATTTACCTAAATTTGAATATTGGCGACCACCTCCAGAAGAACCTGTCAACCCACAGCAATAATCAAAATCCCTTCAGATTGAATCGTCTTTTTATAATCAAAGAAAACCCAGGTAAGTCCAGTAAATCTCCTTCAGCACAACGCAGTCCCCACGATTTAGCCAAGGGACCAGGCGATCGCGCCAACGAACCAACAGTCCAGCAGATCGACTCTCCACACCAACAGCCTAACCCCCTCTTCCCAATCCCTTTCTTTTATACCCTTTTTCTCCTTACTTTTAGGACAATGCGCAACAATTTAGGGGTGGAAAGTGTTCTGATTGGCTAAACCCTCTGAAAATTGCAAGTCTCTTCAAAATTCCCATGTTTGCCTGTTTCCCATGAGACCGGGCATGACATTTCTCAATTGTATTCTTTTTGGTAGTTTCACAGGCAAAAGTTCCGAAGTAACAACATGCAAGTTTTCCTGTACAGGTCTTTCATTGTCCATCGGTCATTCACACTAGTTCTTATCTTGGCAGTTCTCCATGTTCCTATCCTTGACAAGGAACGTCTCGGTTCTCGTCGGAGGTCGCTTGGAGATCTTCAGAGCCACCCGAGTCTGAGCAGTAGACATCGCACTCACATGATGGTGGCCACTTCCGAACTCCATTTTAAGTACTGCGGCCTAGTAGGCCCGAATGCCAACTTAAGCAAAAACAAACATAACAGTAATTAATATATAGAAATGAAGATTCTAATGTTAAACCCGCACTAATCCCAATATATATAAGTATTTGCCTAGCTTGTAGCAACATTTAAAGCAATAATACTCCCCATTCTGCAACACTGGAAGCACAAACCATCACAAAAGCAGCATGAATCATGCAATTCTCTATTTCAACGCATCCTAAAGTTAGTTTGAGTACCACAGTTAGGGCCTCATGTAGGTAGCATACAAGTTACCACTTCTTAAATACCAAACGTTACCGAATCGGTATTTAAGAAGTGGTAACTTGTATGTAGGTAATCCTTCGGAAAATATTACCGAATCGGTAAAATTCGGTAATTACCGAATCGGTATTTACCGATTCGGTAATGAGGCATACCTTCCCATTGATGGGAAGGTATGCCTCATTACCGAATCGGTAAACACCGATTCGGTAATGGGGGGAACACTTGCAAGGGTGGCAGGGTGTCACATTGACACCCTGTTGCACCCCTGATTCGGCCATGTGTGCACATGTGGCACACATACATGCCCTAAGGGCATGTATGTCTGCCACATTGCACACTTCTAAGCGCTATCACATGCGTTTACACAACCATACATTATTTACCACCAACTATTAGTTGGTGGTAAATACCGACTCAAAACATCACCCACACACTCCCCCTACATCTCATTTTTGTATTCGGAATTTACCGAATCGGTAAAATTACCGATTTGGTAATTTTACCGATTCGGTAAATTACCGAATTCAAAAATGATCCCCCTACATACCAAACGCCAAAATACCGGTCGGTAACGGTATAATTACCGAAAATCGGCCGTTACCGACCGGTATTTGGCGACCTACATGAGGCCCTTAATCATTTAATTAGTTGCCATGCAATTAGCATTTTAGTCCCACGTGTATCTCGTGTTTATTAAGGTGCACTTGTTGATTAATTATACCACTCCACACAATTAGTACGAGTTAATATTTAGAATGATTACGTAATTAATATTTCATGCAAAAATAGAGGAGGTATACAAAAGTTTGCTTTACCTGCTCCATCAGTAGCCAAGGAGCAAGCAATGGCTTTTGCGAAAGAGTGGGCTTTGGTGCTTGCACCGGCCCTGTACCGTACTCAAGTGTGCTGGGATAAGACCTCTCTGCCTCATGAGATACCATTGCGGTCTATGCCACAGCCACAACCCCAATATCCCCTCCGGCGGGAAGCAAAAGCTCCAGTTTCTGAAATTCTTGAACAATTAGATTATCAAGGAGTAATTGAGACGTGTGTCACCGATGAATAACCCTCTTTTTACAATAACCAAACTAGATGGGTTGTACCGCTTAGTTTTGGATTACCAACATTTGAACTCTCATTGTCGTAACTGTGTGGTTCAGAATACCCATAGCTCAGGACTTGTGGACAGTCTTGTGCGTAAGAAATATAAAACTACGCTTGACATTTCCAATGGCTTTTTTAGCCACAATCTGTCCGCTATAAGTAGTCAATGGACAGCATTCACCCTAGGCGGTAAACAAAAACAATTTACAAGATTGGCCATGGGCTACAAAAACAGCCCGGGCATTTTTGCCGCAAGTGTTATCTCCCTGTTAGACGGCATAGACCCTGATGCGTACTCGTACATTGATGATATTTATCTCACGGATGACGAATTATGGACGCATCATTGTCCCGTGGAACGCATCATAGTTTTGTTTGCGGAATTCGGTTACAAATTTAACTTTGCAAAATCACACATTGCAGAGTACACAGTGTTGTTCCTGGGCTATGAGCTCAATAATGAAGGTAGAGGCCTGGCGCCTCACTCCTTGGAGAAATGCGCACGTTTGCACTCTCCTACATCCCTGAAAAAATTAGTCTTTGCTGGAAATTTTAAACTTCGGACGAACTTACATTCCCGATTATGCCCAGCGTATCAAGCCGCTGTATGCCTTGATACAAACTACCTTTACAAAAGCCTGCTGGCTCCCGGAACATTCAGCTATTCTGCAATCCTTACAGTCTGATCTTCTTGAATCTAAATACTTTTTAACACGTGATAACCACACAAACCTGGTGATAAGAATTGTGCCAGGGGCAGTGGGTTTCACCTACTTGACATTTAATGAAGGTGACACAGTACCTATTGCTTACAAGTCACATTTGTACACTTCGGCTGAACTGCATTTTTCAAAAGTTGAAAAAGTGGGGGAGGAGCCAAGATGGCGACCGGAGCAGACGCTTGAGCGCCCGGCTCCGTCGGTCCGTGGCCTCGGACTACTATCCTGATGCCCATCCTCGCCGATTCTCGAGGTGCACCGTGTGCGAAGACGCGCTGACCGCGCTGCTGCTTTCCCGGAGTCTCAACCCGCCCGGATGCCCGAGTTCTGGGTGCTTTTGTCCTCGGCACTGAAACCCTGCGCCCTTACGGCCTTTGCCGGCCTCCTGGAAGCTCCGCAGTTACCGGACCAGCTAGCGCTAACCTGAGCCCCGCGGTCCCGATCTCGCCTCGCACCATGGATCGTTGCCGGATGAGCCCGGGGAGAGACGGCCGGACACCTTCTGCACCCTGTGCCTGACGGGCTGGAGCTGTGGGGTGGGCCCCGGTGCGGTGAGTCTCCTGCCCCGCTCTGAGGACCGAGCTGTGGGGGGCTGCTGCCCCCTTTGCCTATTGCCTAGCCAGCGGCGAGGGGGACCGGCGAGAAGATAAGCGACTGTCGGCCTTTCCTGTTGCGGCGTAGACCTGAGGGGAATTGACCCCTTGCCACGACCCCCCCCCCCCTGGCCATTGCACCGTATAGCGGCAAAACATGGCGTTGAGTGCCTGCTCGCGGCTGGGGGGTGATACTCCGGTCTCGCCCGCTGCTCACTTCGCCCTCCCTCTTCCGGACACCAGCTCCACAGTGCCGTCCCGGATTGCTGCCGATGTTGGGGCCCAGCTTCCGCTGACATGCGGCTCCGTTCTGGCTGTCCTGCGGGACTTTCAACTACAGATGTGCGCTGGCCTGCAGGCGCTGAGTGAGGGGTTTGGCCCCATACTGTCGGCTGCGGGCCGTGAGCGCACTGTTTGTCATCCACAGGGCGTGGGTCTCCCGGTGCTCTTGTCCTCTTGCGGGGACGCAGCGGCGGTGTATGATTGTGCTACACTGGTGCCTTCATCTAGCGCTCCCGGCGCCCAGGGCCCACCGCTCTCCACCTCAACTGCGGATACTTTGTCCCCCTGGTCATGGCTGCCTGCTTCATTGTTCCCTGCCTCACCGCGTCCGCGAGGCTATCCTGCTGAGCGATACCTAACGGCTTCGAGGGACCGTCCGCGGTGGCCCACTGCTGCCTTTTTGTGGAACTCCTGTACCTTACTTGCCAGGTTTGGGTTTTATGTGGTGCAACGAGGGACCTCAATCGATGGTCGGCGGCCATTTCGTGATCCTACTTCACCATCCTCTCACAAGCGGCCATCTTGTCTTTGTCTGCTCGGGACACGGGGCCTTCACGCAGGAGCTGGTTTAATCCCAAGCCCGCGATCGGGCCAGGGCTAGACTGACTTCTATCGCTATGGTTTATGGACGGGCTGGCCTGGGACTGGGACTGTATGTATGTTTTGCGCGCACTCGTCGCGACTTGTATCCCTTGCTTAAACTGTGGTGCCATGGTATCTTTGCATGCCGTTTTTTGGCGTAGAGGGCTCTCAGTGTGTGGGGGCCATAACTGGCTGATGGTTCGGGGCGCTCTGGTGTCCAGTGGGCTCCTCCCCACCTTCTTTTCTGTTTTCTTCCCTTCTTTACTCTGTTCCTACTTTCTCTCTTCTCTATATTTCGGGTTCATTGGGCGACAGGCACTATGCTGGGGGGGGGGTAGGCCGTAGCCTCCGCATTGGTGTAGGGTGGGGGGGGGTAATACTCTGTTCTCAATTAGTTCTATGGGCCTTTCTTCTTTTATGTCTCTGTGCTCTACTTTCTTCGATTCGGGGTCCGGGTGTGGGGTGGATCGAGTGGGGGCGGCTCTGGAGGGGCGCGTACTTGCTCATGTGACTATCCTGATATATCTTTGCACCGCCTCACTGATTGAGATTTTACTCCCATTGTTGTTCTTACTGATGTTGCTGCTCGCCCGTGTGGTGAAGCTATCTTGCGGACTCGAATCTACTTTGCTCTTATCCTTCATTGACTTTTTTCTCTGATAAAATTATCAAAAAACTTAAAATTAACCTTCACCTCTCCTTCCCCGGGTTTCAAAGATATCTCCAGTATGTGACTCATAACCTGTTGTTAATCCTGACCGTTGATGCACGGGGGCTGTAATGTGGGTATCAGTGCTTTACTGTATCGTGGCCGGCCTGACGGTTGTAGGCCCGTATTTGTTCTTTTAAGATGCACGAATAAAGGTTTTTTAAAAAAAAAAAAAACAAAAAAAAAAAAAAGTTGAAAAAGTATTGACCGCAGTCCAGATGGCGATCCTGAAGGAACGTAAACTGGCGCAAGGAGAACGCATCGTGGTTGTAACACCATATCGGGCTCTTGAGTCTGTGACAAAAGCCAGTGTACCAAACTCAAAAGCTTTACATCTGCGTTGGATACAATGGCCTACTTCGTTGACATCATCTGATGTCACCTATATCTTTGACTCCTCATTGCAAACTCAGGAGTTCTTACAGTATGAATTTGTTCATCCTGCTCCTCTGTCAATGCGCCCGCTTGAGGACTACCATTGTATCATTTATACCAACGGTTCTGCGCAACCTGCGACTGGATCAAAACATTCTTACTCGGCAGCATGCGCTATAGTGGCGGGTACCATGGTGAACGGTGAGTTCAAGTCCAGTGTCGTGCACACGCAGGCACCAGGGTTCTGTACCGCCCAGTTAGCGGAGCTGTGTGCTTTGGTGTTAGCACTGGATTTTGCTGATCCTAATGTGACTACCTTGATTGCAAGTGACTCTCACACAAGTAATTCATACTCTTGGCCACCAGCGCATAGGAGTACACGCGGGCGGTAACAGTTTGGCTGACGAAGCAGCTAAAACGGCAGTAGCCACTTATTCAGTAGCAGCAGTTACAAGATCCATAACTAAGATTGATGATGACATCTTGGCAGCTTTAGCTGCTACAGAAAAAGGAAGAAAGTACCCACAGGGTTTCCCTTCAAAATACTCTTATCATTTAAGTCCCGATAAAGTCCCCTATGTGAGAATCAATGACGTTGGTGACAGGTTGATTCCCAACCAGGACCGCAGACAAGCTTTGATTACAGCGTCGCACGAAGGCATGGCCTCGGCACATGCGGGCGTTTCGGCAACTGTCTCTATCCTACAGCAATGTTACTGGTGGCGTGGGTTATATAAACAAACGTGTAATTATGTGCTTTCCTGTAACATTTGTCAGCAGATTAAACCTTCAACAGTAGCACGCCTGCCACAAACACAGCTGTATATTTCTAATAAACCATTCTATTGTGTTTATTTAGATCACTGCAGTCCGTTTTCTTCTGATACTGCATATAAGGTTATGTTGGTTGCAGTGGATTCGTGCACACGTTTTCTTTGGGTTTGGCGACAACGCAGTGCTGACACATAAACTGTCATCAGGGATTTGCGCGTCTTTGTGGGAATTTTTGCATGTGGCACCTTTCATTCTGACCTGGGTCCCGCATTCGCCTCTAAGGCGTACAAGAATGCCTTGAGGTCTTTGGGGGTGCAGGTCAAATTTTCGTCTCCATACAGGCCCGAGGGCAACTCAGTGGTGGAGCGAATGAACCGTGACTTAAAGCAATCCTTGACAGCTAGAGTTATAGGGACTGGCAGGAACTGGTTCACCCATTTGTATTGCGTACAACGTGCACTAAATAATCTCCCTAAGATCTCTGGGTGGGTGGACCCCATACAAAATGCCCTTTGGCATGAAAATGTTTGTTCCTACCTTGATGGTCTAGACATGGTGGCTACAGCTGCGTCTTTTGACGTAGATAATCATTCTGATGTGTTACAGAAACTACAAGAGGCTCGAGACAGTCTTGCAAAGGAATATTTATCCTCTGCCACTGAAGCGGCACTGCAGATTCCGGTAGTCAGCTGTCTACCTAAGATCGGAGACCTGGCCCGTGAGAAGGTGGAGAACAAGAAAGAGTTTGGCGTGCAGGGTACTCGTACAGTCATTTTACCACCACTTCTTGGTTGCAAAGATAACAGATACATCTCAGTGGACAATGTCAAACTACAACGCCTGGCCGATTCTACATAGTATGACACCTGCTGTTTCCTGTCCAGCAATATCCAGGAATAAAGTGTTCGCCAATTCCAGCAACATCAGGCCTGACACTGCCATAGAGATTACGGCTGTTACTGATCCTTTACTAAACTCTCCGGCGGGCGGTCTTCATGAAGAAACTGAATATACGTATCCCGCTACAGAGTCATTGCCTGGTTTGCAAGACAACACACTAAACCAGGCACGTTTTTCTTTTGACTCGAACTCCACATCATCGAGTCCCCCGTCTAAATTTTCTATTTTTGTCACCTGGTTTGAAATAAATTATTTGATTCCTCCCTAGACATACATTTGGTTGGTGCTCATCACCATTTTTTTGTTCATGTCGATTGGATTTGTGAAATTTTTCTTCCTTTTAATAAATGGTCACTACCTCACTGAACGCTCTGCAGTTAAACTAATTAATGGAACTTTGGCACCGCACTCCTCTTCACACATCATGAAAAGGAACCAGACTTTTGTCAACATCTCTGCCTGGCCAGTTGCGGATGGAATAGTTTGGGATGTAGTGAACTTCCAAATTCATGACCCCACAGAGGTGGTTAATGTTCCCAATGTACTTTGTGTTTCTATGGGGGATGTAGTGAAACAGAATATACGCTTTGATGATTGGGACGTACAAGCCATTGAATCTTTGTTTTCTGATTTAAAGTATTATGCTGCATTTGATGCTGAGAATTTGTACTTAAATACTGCAACTTATGCTAATTGGGGGTTGCATTGGATCAATACCAAATAGGCAATGGAACTTTAAGGACTAGTATTGACCCTTGGTGCATGTTGGGTATTGCTGCGGGCCCGAGAGGAAGAGACTATTAGGCGCTAACACCGCACGACCCTACGTTCAATGGTTTCCATTTTGGGGTTCACGGGCACTCTGCTATTGGGGTGGAGGGTAGTTGTGAACCTACTAGGCAGGGATGCAGGGAGGGGGGATGTGTTCTTTACGGGGAGGGGAGGGAGGGTGTTGTTGATTCCAATTATTGTCATGATGATGGACTTCGCACTTGTCCCCCATTTGAACGAAGAATGTGATATTCTGTTCATGAAGCTGCTCCAATTGGGCGGGGGAGGCGGAGTGCTGCACCCACTTGTGAGAAATGTTTATTTGCAATATGGAAATGTTTTAAATGTTAATGTTTCAAGGGTTGTTGATCTGCACTCATCGACATACAGTCACTATGGTAATAGGCTCACGCTGACCTTTGCTGTTCGACATGTCATGACCACTTACATCTCCAATGACCTTGTCTGATCCAATGACACAACACACCACAAGGCCAACGCTGTCATTCCTCTCCTGGAATGTTAATGGGCTTAGAGACAAGATAAAACGGGGTCTGGTGCACCAACATCTGAAACGCATGTCCCCGGCAGTTATACTGCTTCAGGAAACACAATTGATGGGCTCCATGTGTAAGGCCCTTGACCGGTGGGGGTTTCAATTGGCGGTACATTCAGAATTTACCACCGGATCCCGGGGAGTGGGGATTTTGGTCCGAAAACGATTCCCCCTCATTATCCACCACACATTTAAGGATGGCCAAGGCCGCTTTGCGGCAATCTCGCTTCAATGGGAGGGCCGTATGCTCAACTTTGTGTCTGTTTATATCCCGCCTGCTCTGCAGTCCCCAGCCTTTCAAGATCTGGGTAAATTCCTCCTAAAACACAGGTCTTCAAGGGATATACCCTCGAGCGGCCTGTCTCATTCTAGATCTTGAGAAGGCCTTCGATTCCCTCACATGGCAGTTTTTGTGGTTCAGAGGGGCACGCGACAGGGCTGCCCGTTATCCCCTCTGCTTTTTGCTCTGGCGGTGGAGCCTCTCGCCATACGACTCCGGCGGGAAGTGGAAAGCTGGGGCATCCCGATAGCAGGCACAATGCATAGTGTTTCCTTATACGCTGATGACTTGCTGATTTATGTGCGAGACATTACGGATGACCTGACCCCCCTCTGGGAAACTTTGACGGAATTTACCGCGGCTTCGGGACTACGGGTGAATTGGGATAAATCCACGATATATCCGCTGCAGCCGGAACTGCCCCCCCAGGAGGTTCGCCTGGGGGCTCAGCGGGTGCCCTGGAGCGCGGAGGCCCCCCGATACCTCGGGATCCGTCTTTACCACTCCTCCGCAGATATGTTCGAGGGTAACCACAGCAGGGCATTGGCGAGTATTAGGGCCACGGTCGGATTTTGGAAGAGCCTTCCATTGGCTCCAATTGGGAGAGTGGCATTGGCCAAAATGATCATGGTTCCAAGATTGCTGTATTTCTTTACCAATCTGCCAGTAATCCCGCCCAGAGCCTTTTTTCGGGACCTAGACTCCCTCCTCAGTGCGCTCATTTGGGGGTCCGCCAGACACAGAATAGCCCTGACCAAACTGCAGCTGCCCACCACACAGGGTGGCTTGGGAGCCCCCTCATTTGAGACCTACTTCTTGGCAGCACAACTGCAATGGCTGTCTCATTGGACGGCAGACAGGTATAATGTGGAAACTCATACCGTCGCAGGACGGATATCGGTTCCGGAGATCCGTCGCCTGCTCCTCCCAGGCACTAAACCAAAACGCACATACCCTCTACAGGTGTCAGTGGCACGCAGGTGCATGCTACGAATACACCGCATGTCTCCGGGGACTCCGTTGTACTCCCCTCTACTCACTCTGGTGGGATGGCTCAAACAGGAACACTACTACACAAATAGCGCGCTTCGCATATGGACATCGTGTGGCTTAACGGAGGTAGAGTCCCTTTTCGAGGACGGGCAACTAAGACCGTTCCATAGCCTGGTGGAGGAGTACGAACTTCCCCCAGGACAATTCCTGCTTCACCGCCAACTCCTAGATAGCTACCGATCGTACCAGGACCTAATCAAAGGGGAACCGCACACACATCCAGTTATCCACACGATTCTACACATGGGAGCAGGACGCCATCTAACTACATGGCTTTATAAAGCCATACGGGAACTGACTAATAAGCCACTGGAGACCCTCCGCGCCACCTGGGAGGCTGAAATCGGGCGGGTGCTCCATGAGGGGGAGTGGGAGAGAGCTCTGAAGTACCCTAAGAAGATCTCTAGAAACGCACAATTTAAAAACATTCAATATTACATCCTGCACAGGGCCTATCTAACACCTGAATGCCTCCAACGATTCTACCCTGACACTCAGTTCCTATGCCCCAGTTGTCATGAGCGGAATGCAGACTTCCGACATATGTTTTGGAATTGCTCCGTCATTAAAATTTTCTGGCACCACAATCACACTGCTTTGGGTACCCTCACTGGGCTAACCTGTATGAACACTTGGGAGGCCAGTGCCATAGGCATCTTTCGCGCAGGTAAGCAGCACAGGGTGCAGACTCGCTTCCTCTTCCTTGCGGTGCTCTTGGCCAAACGCAGCATCGCCATGCATTGGCGTTCCCCCACCGGTCCACCGTTGGCGGCGTGGGTGGGAGCCACACACAAATGGGTGGCGGCGGAGGAGGAGACATTGCGGGAGGAGGAGGTGAAAGTGACCCGCAAGCACCCTATATCAATGGAATGGGCCATGTTATTATATCAGTTTAGGCAGCTCTCCCCGGGAGCAGACCCAACAGACGGCCCACCTACATCGTCAGTCCCGCACACACAGTCACCGACCCTACCCAACTGATTTTTCGGAATCCCGACCACGCGAGCTCATAACAAGCCCTAGCATCTGGTATACTATCGCAGTTCTCGGTCGAACCAACTAGGATAGGCAAACATGAGTCACAGAGGTGCCTTACCCACACAACGCTGCATACCCTCACTAGTGTAAATGGATATGTTCTTCCATGCCCGTCCCCTAGTTTATGCCTGTGTTACACCCCAGTTCCTATGCCATATCTGGAACCCGAGACAACAGGGTCTCAACATCATGATATCTCTGTACATTGTGTATGCTCCCCGATGACGAATCATCAGTATATACAGTTGCTATGTACCATTACTGGATGTATAATCTGATATGACTATTTGAAAGTTATGTATGATGCACAATGCGTGAAATATGAAAATAGCAATAAAAATAAGTTAAAAATTTTTTAAAAAACACAGGTCTTCAAACTGTGGGGCGCGCCCCCCTGGGGGGGCGTGGATGGGTTCCCTGGGGGGCGCAAAGGCCTCTGCAAGGACATGTAAATGAAGACGCCTGGAAGTGCAGCGATGTTTATTTGCTGCATTTCCAGGCTGTCTTCATTTTCTCTGAAGCCCTCAGAGTGCCGTGGGGCCAGAGGTCAGTGGGTGTGCTGCTGGGGGCTTGGCTGGGCAATGTCTGGAGTCTTATTAAGACTTCAGCACTCCAGAGTTTTTCACAGGTCTTTAAAGACCATTTGCATACCTTTGGAAACTGGTTACCAAGGCTTAGTTTTATTCTTTTTCCAGTACCCCCTGGGCCCTGACTCTGCCTTGTTCATTTGTATTGTAAATTTACTGCTGTAGTATGAAAATGCATTTATGAAAAGGAATATAAAAAAGGGTTGCCAATAGAAAAAATGCCATCCATGTATGTTTAAAGAGCCTGCAAAGACCTTGCTTTGACACTAAATAGGGTCTTAAATAAAAATGTATGTACTCATTTGTAATTTGACTTTCTGTCTGTTCCTTTTATTTTCAGTCATGAAACATTCAGGCAGCCCTAGAACACATTTAAAAGTACTTTATATTTGCTTTTCGAAGTACGCACAGATAAGAGCTGAAAATAGGGCTTTAGGTGACTGTTTATTTTTGTACCATCTGCAACATCAAAATAATGAGATGGCAACCCTAATCATAAGACTGGAAGTTTGCTGCAGGATCAGCAAATTATTTATTTCCTTCACCCTCGATTTCCCTGATTAATTCCATAATAGCAATAGTTGAACTTATATCTGAAACCCTATGCCCCGCCAATAACATGCTGATTAACTTGAAGTGTCTGGGAATTCACCCTGCATTCAGACAACTCACTCCTCATTCTCACCCTTCACTTTCACGCTTACCCTGCACTCACAGCGCATAGTTATGGTTTTCCCGCATTTGCCACATAATCTATCGTCTGCTGCATGATTTGCAGATTAAAAAATGCAGCAACACGTTACCTCACAGTGGAAGGCCCTTTCTGGTCACCTTTCTGTTGCTTATTGCTATATATTGGGTGTTAATGTGGTACTTATGAGGGGCAATAAAGGCCAGGACAATGTTAACAAGTGTAAAAATAGCAAAATAGTGCAGTAATGCTATCACAAAATATGCAGCATAATTCGCCTTTGCTTGCTGCAGAATTTAGTCATCCATGCTGCATAATTTGGCCTTCTCCTGCCGATTGATTCCAATGGCCCTGTTTCTAGTGCTATGAGGTCCCAGCCTGTGGCAGAAAGCACTGTGAATATGTCATTATTTTAAAACAGTATTTACATACTCTAAGCTAGGCCGCTGCAAAAGGATGCAGTGATTGAGATAAAACAAGTTCTTACAAAACATACTTTTTAGTAATAAGTAATCAAACTGTATCTAATGCAGACATTTTTGTAAGTGTCTCCACTGTTCCAGATCCCAGCTGATAACTCCTTTACATTACATCTTAAAAAGAATAGATCTTTGCCACCATAAAGCTTTAAGCAGATCCACTGGAATTATTCAGCAGAAGAGGACAACATTATGCGGCAGGTTTGACTAAATTATGCAGTAAGAAAAGGTATATTGCGGCACAATGCGCCACATTTTGTGGTTAGCATTACTTCATCCTTTTGTCATTTTAACTCACGGTAACGCTGTCAGGGGAAATATTTCACCTCATTAGCACCAGTGTAGCACCCAAATACAGCAGTAAGCAACTACAAGATTACCAGTCAATCTTTGCAAAGGGCCTTCCACTGCTGCGGAACACTTTGTCACGCTTTAAGTAACTTTTGTTCCGTTTGAGCTAGAATCGAGATTTTTTTGTTGAAATTTGCAGATTATGTAGCAAATGCAGTACACTGATAATTATGTGGAAAATGCTGCTACTGCTGCAGAAACTCATAATTCCATGGTTTCTTTTTTAACTTTCTGCATTACCACCCACACTTCAATTTCAGGCAGAGGCATCTCAAAGTCAGTATTAACCATTCAGGGGCAGTTTTTTGTGAAAACTGGGTCAATGGGGTGGCAGGTAGAAGGCCAGCAGGGTTGCATTCAGATGCATAGCCCTAATCTTATCGATCCCTGGGGCCTCACAGTAATGATCTAGGAGACAGAGGAAAGGAGCGCGATTCATAGATATTGTCAAAGAGAAGGCCCAGAATAGGGAGCACTGTATGCGGACTCATTTTTATGTTTACAAATGGCCAGAGACCCCTTCTTCGGAGAGGTACCCCAAAGAAGGGGACAATATAAGTGTTTTTTTTTTTAAAAGGACATTCACTAGTGAAGCTGGTACTGCTGCCAAGTGTGTAAGTGGCCACTGCTGGTTATCATAAAAGAGCAGATGCAGCAGGACTAGGGCCCAGGGATTTGGGGGGGGGGGGCAACGGCATCACAATTATGACTGTCTACCTTTAAAAAAAAAAGGGGCATGAGAGCTTATTGTCCCCTCAAGCATTAGGACAGAGGTGATGATCCCTACTGGAGGGGAAGAGGTAAAAAAGGCAAAGGAGATAGCCTGATACTCAAGACTGCAGTTATCATTAGTGCAGCAGGTATAGTTGCATTGGAGTCAAAGAGTGTGAGGGGCTCACAACACCCCAATTATGTGGAGCAGTTTGTTTGGGATATCAGATTTTGTTTGATGCTTTTGCTGTTTTTATAAGTCTCATATTTGGTGCAATTCATAAGCTATAGACAAAATATTCCTGATATCATCCCATAAGCCCTGCTCCTTGTACGCAGCCATGTCCCTCCCGCTCCCTCAATCCTTGTCATAAAGTTTTGGAGGGGGGCCGACCTCAAAACATTTTGCTTAGGGGGGGCTCGGAGTAAAAAAGTTTGAAGACCTCTGTCCTAAAACTACCAGAGGGGGACTTGATATTAGGGGGTGACTTCAAAATGACGCACTGGACCGTACACCTATCCGCCCACAACATCATGTCAGCTCACCCCAGGCCGAATGTTTGGAGGCACATGGCCTACTGGACATATGGAGGTTCCAAAACCCACTTGAGAGACAGTACACCTTCCACTCCGGAGCTCATAATAGCCTCTCTCGCATAGACTACATACTCACGGCAGTGGATAATCTAGGAAGGATGGGGGCAGCCACACACTAACCCAGGGGAATCTTTGATCACTCCACGGTGAGTGCAGAAATCAGGGCGCATTGCACTAGTCAACGTCGTATGTATCCCATCTATCTAGGATTCCTTCTGAATTCTAAGATCAGGAAGCACTTAGTCACTGCGACTATGCAGTATTTCCAAGAAAATGAAGCGTCAGTCCTCTCCCCATTAACATTGTGGGAGGCATACAAACCAGTGATAAGAGGACAGGCTATTTCTCTCACCGAGGGGCATAAGAAGGGGAAAAAACTGGCAATAGAGACCTTAAAGCGGGAGGTACAGCAATTAGAATCCCAACATGCCGCTGCACCCACTGATGAGACGGCGCATACACTGCGCATGAAAAGACAGAAATACAAGGAATACCTTTGGTCTGACGCCAAGTCCCGCCTACAAGCAGTCCAATATCGGATATATGAGTCTGCAGACAAAGCAGGCAAACTTCTTGCATGGTTAGATAAGAGGGAACAGGCACATAGATGGATAGCACAGATTAGGACGGGCGATGGAGAACTCACGTCTGACCCACAACACATAGTGAATGCACTAGCACAACACAACGAGCGAGTCTATACATCCACAAATAATACCACTGTACAGGAATCACTTGCATTCCTCAAAGACATCAGTATGCCACGGCTCAAGCCTCAAGAAACCGAGAGCCTAGAAGCTCACCTCATGGTCTACGAATTCAAGATAGCCATCTCAAAAATACAATTGGGCAAGGCAACTGGTCCAAATGGCATCCCAATAGAACTATATAAACACACTGCGGACAAGGTAGCCCCGTATTTGTTAAACATGTTTGAAATGAGTCACGACTTGGGGACACTCCCTAGAGATCAACGGCTGGCAACTATTGTGGCCATCCATAAGCCGGGCAAACCGGCGGAGGAATGCACATCATATCGCCCGATCTCCTTAATTAATGCGGAAGGGAAAATCTTAGCCAAAACATTGGCGCTAAGACTCACACCCTACCTCGCCAAACTGATCCACCCGCATCAATCCGGCTTAATGCCTGATAGAAACACAGCCCTGAATCTCAGGCGCCTACATGGTGTACTGGTCCGAAAACACACTATACTGGAAGATGCCGCTGTTCTCTCCCTGGACGCGAAGATGGCCTTTGACTCGGTGGAGTGGGCCTTCTTATTTGCGGTCCTTCAACATCTGGGGTTCGGGCCAAAGTTCTGCTCCTGGATACATTTACTTTATACTGACCCTGTGGCACATGTGGTTGCTAATGGCCACATATCGCGGGAGATCACCCAGGGTAGGGGGACGAGACAGGGCTGCCCATTATCGCCCCTGTTGTTCGCACTAGTCCTGGAACCACTGGCGGCATGGATACGATGGGATCCCATGGTCCGGGGTCTAAAATGGAGGGAAGAATGGGAAGATCAAATCTCCCTCTACGCTGATGATGTACTACTGTATATCTCCTCACCCACACGATCCGTCCATGCATTACTCAACATTTGTGCAGTGTTTGGTTCAGTGACCGGGTATGCCATTAACTGGGATAAGTCCATACTATACATACTACATGGACCACCCCCGCGCCTCCCAAAAGAATGCAAGGTCCAGATAGTCACAGATAGCTTTAAGCACCTTGGCATTCATGTAACATCGGATCCAAACACATTTTTAGCACTTAACTTACAAGCCCCTTTGCAAAGGCTGAAGCGTGACATTAAGCATTGGAAAGCACTACCACTCACCCTACTAGGTAGGGCGGCTCTCTTTAAAATGACGGCCCTGCCCAGATTTCTATATGCCCTACAAAATACGCCGTATCCAGTCCCTGACTCCTATTTTAGAGCAGTGAATTCAGAGGTCGCTACTCTCCTCTGGGATGGCAAACCGGCAAGGGTAGCAGCGAATAAATTGGTACGGAGTTGGTACGACGGCGGGATACCCCTGCCTGATATCAAAGCGTACTACTGGGCTTCACAACTCACAGTCATCAATCAATGGCTTCATGTGCTGAACACAGACCCTGCTTACCACCTAGACAGATTGACCCTACGGAAAGAAGGTGTGAACGGAGCGCTTTATAATAATCGGAAAGCCCGTACGCTTATAGGCCCAGCGATGCACACTGTCCGCATATGGCATACGGTGAATAGACACCTGGGCTGGTCAGGCCGACTTACACAATATACACCCTTGTGGGACACAAGTAAATTAGGAACACTGGGTAAAAGCAGAGGATTTCAGAAATGGGACCTGATTGGCATCTCCCGGCTTGGGGACCTCTGGAAAAACGGAGAGGTTGTCAGTTTCGCCTACTTACAAGAGCATTACGCAATGGCCCCGAGCGAACTGTTCAGATATATGCAAATTAAACATGCAATAGAAACAGTCCTTCCTACAGCTGAGACGCTCCCGGACTCAGCCCCTTTAGAGGACTGATTGCTCACCGACTATCTGCACAAACGAGCGACCTCGCTAACATATATAAAAATCATTAACAACCGGGCAGATCCATTTAACCGGCTCAGGAGTCCTGGCAATCAGCGGTGGGAGACATGGATGACCCCGACTGGTGAGAGGCGATGGCATCGCTTAAGGAGGGGGCAATCTCCTCTAGACTGCGATTGATGCAGTTCAAAATACTACATAGGACCTACTACACACAGGTTATCTTACACAAGATGGGAAGGACTTCTGACCCATTTTGCCTGCGCCTTTGAGGTGACATAGGTACATTTTACCACACCTTATGGGACTGCACAAAACTTGTACCAAACTGGGAAGCAGTGGTGGGAACTATCACAGAAGTCACTGAGAAACATGTCCCGCTTGAGCTTAAATGTTGCCTTCTTAATGTCTGGGGACCTACAGACCTTAACCACGCCGAACGTCAGTGGGCGACGACAGGCATGATAATAGCGAAACTAAACATAGCGCAACAGTGGGGAGTAGGGACCGTACCGACGCTACAGAATTGGTGTAAAGATATGGATATGGTCATGGTAACGGAGAAGGCCACATTTATAAATAGGAAATGCTCAAGAAAATGGGGAAGAGTGTGGGGTAAATGGAATATATATAGGGGAAACATCTGCACGCCTCCAGCGGAGGACAGCGACTCGGACGAGGACATGTAATACTAGTGGAGACGTGTGCGCCAATGTAGAAAACATATATCAATTGACTGTAACGATGTAACATCAAGAGGTGAAATTGTATGTACAGATCACTATTGTTCAATAAAAAGGTTTTTTTTTTTAAATACTGCAACTTATGCTGATTTATTTTGTTACCAGCATTTTGCCCATCATTACCTGCATAAATCTAATACATTTAGAAATGTTTTTAATTACACACAATGGGAGCATTGCTCAGCTCCCATTGAAGGCAGTTCGAAAACTCTTTTGAAAACATTTGTATATTTCACAGATTTCAATACTTCAAACCCGGATTAATTTTATTTTAAATTGAATACTACGTCCAATCCTAAGGTCATGCTCACCCACACTAAGTTAATGTATTCCAAATTCTTCATTGACCAACTGGCAGTGGGTGGCTATGAGCTGTGGAAGGATACAGTAGATCACAAGTCGGTTTGGGGTTCTAAATTCTGGCAGGTGCAAGGCTCTGAAGCCGTGCATCGTGCATGCCTTATCCCAAAACAAATCCTGTTTTTTAATAGTTCAATTTATCAAACAACCTGTTTAGGTTTGGCCACTCCAAAACAAATAAATGCACCTAAAATACCTACACTGGCTCCTTATGACACCTGGGATAATCATACTGATTTGGCCATTGAGGGTTTGCAATTGTTGCTTTCCAATAATACTTTTGATATTTCTAGTCTGGACCCCCAGGTGTGGTTGGTTTGGCAAACAAGTTCAGATTCTTGCCAACGCCGTTTTCTAGGCAAGGCCCCAGGATACATTCAGGATCGACTGGATCCACGTTTTTCTGACTCCCATTTAGTTACTACCTATTCAGTAGGAAAATTATGTCAAAATTGGTTGAAACACTCAACCCTTACATCAGTTAAACGCCATTTGTGGTTGTTATCAGGCGGCGTTGACGTGACTGATTTTATAAAAGGGCCTGCTATTCCTAGATCAAAAAGATTTATTTATGCCACTTACAACGAAATCTGGAAGCTGTCCCAAATTGAAGCTGCTTCACGTCTAAGGGCAATAGACCAAGCTAATTTAGAAAAAGTGCTTGCTGTTATTGATAATAGTATTAACACGCTTTCTTCCCGTATTTATACACTAGACAATATTGTTTCATCAGTTGTGGATATTGTTCATGATGAGGTGTCTGTTTTGTATCATGGTCAAAATCAACTGCGTTCAATTATGCAGTTTGCCTGGACATTGCAAACTTTGAAAATGGGTAAAGTTCCATGGGATTACATGAACACATCATCGTTATTTACGCCATTTAACTTGACAGATAGACAGCAGTTTATGTCCATGAAGGATTCCACATAAACTATATTACATATTGAAAGATTAGAACCTTTGCCTTTTTCAGTTGCTGAAACTAATTCTGCAGTGTGGCTCATCCATGGGGTAATAACTTTGCCATTTTCCATGTTTACATTTAGTTCATGTATGAAATAATATCCCTTGGGACACTATGAACCTTTAGGTAGTACATTTCTTTATGAGGTGTGGTCTTTACGTTCACATACAGATGCTTGCAGGATGTCAAAGAGGTGTATCTCACTGGAGAATCATGTGATTCCTCGCCTGATCATTCCCTTGTGAGTAAGAATATACAATTGCACGGCGCGTGTATTTTATCGGCGCCTAATCTGGCGTGTATTTTAAGGGTCATCCAGTACCAGCTATCACACCAATGTTTACCCTGCTAGCAAACGGTAGTTATTTGCTTTTAAATAATGAAGATTGCTGCGGCATGCTTGCTGGCATCCCTTACATTGTAACAGTCTAACAGCGAGTGGTTTGCTGTAAAAATGTGCTTTTGCCACCCCCGCATGGGTGGCTCGACATATCAATCTGGCCTTACATTCCAAGCTTGAAGGCAGAGTTCAACAAATTGAGCAGAATAAGAGCATTATTGTCCCAAAAAGAAGTTGCTCTCACATCTGCCTGTGAGACCTTCGTCCTTCACGTGGCTAACACCCATACAGAAGTACATGCGCTTCTTAATGCCGATCTCCCACTACATTTTGGGGTGTTGATTCACACTATCTTCAATGCTTTTAACTCTACAGGCATTGGCCATTTTTTTTAATCTGTGGGCTCTGGCCTTGTGACCTCTTTTCAAACTATATTTGGTGTAATACCAGCATTTATTCATTCTAGTTTTTCCAGCGTCTTCGGTGGCTTGCCCCTGTTACTTGCACTAGCCGCTGGAGTCCTGCTATTAATTTGCTTGCTCCGAAATGGATGCTTTTCCTGTGGCACCACACAGCCGGTACCGGCTGCTGCTGCTCCGTAGTCGTATGCTTGAATGCTACGGTACTTTGCCACTGGCCACTCTGAGCGTGGCTTATGGATTGTCCTTCCGTTTTGGTTATTTCACTTGCGTGCAACCAGTCTTCCACTGCCTGGAATGTTCATTCGAATGGGCATTGGATCTTTGCCTCTCCAATACGGTGTCTCCTGCCCCGGATTATGACCTGCTAATGAGTCCACTAGTGGCGCATGAGCTGGAATGTTCTGGTGTTGGGATTATGGCCTGCGTGACTGCGCTTGGAGTTTTAGCGAAATGGGATGTCTGTGCAGCTGCCCATGATTTCCTACAACAAAGTTTTCTTCAGGAACACACAAGTTGTTCACTGATGGTGCTAGAAGCTCCCATTGTTGATGAACATGTATGTTCATTCTCTTTATTGGAATGGTTGGCTACTCTCTTTTCTGACAATATCAATGACTTGCTCCTAGAGGCTGTTGCAACATACTGCTCATACACCTTAGTGGATTATCCTGGTGGACTACCATCATCTGCCGGATGTTTTTTGTAAAGGTCTTTCATTTTCTCTTTTTTATCTCACATTGAGTTTTTACACACGTATTGGTGCACCATTTGACTCTTTGTCCAAATTTGACTGCTGCTCTTGATTCTTGCTCACTCTGATTTGAACTCTGTGTTCTGTGAAGTCCACTGGTCGCTGGTTCGGCCAAGGGGAGGGTGTAATGAGGAAATGGGGTTAACAGTAGACATCGCTAAGTTAGCATGAGTAGTATAAGCTTGGCTGCCATTCTGCCGCTTTTGCACACGACACTACATGGCTCTGTTCTCGTGAAAATACTTTGCTGGTGCTGCTTCACATGAGAACTGTCTACCTTTCACATATTCAGCGGGGCACCGCGGTCTCTGTCTGTACAGCCTGTTCAAGGTCGAATAACAATGTATGCTGTTGATTCACTTTGGCCAGTCCCACGCACATAGATATAACATGAAGCACAGCGGCCCTACTGAAAACTCGGGTGCTTTAAATATGACATTATATGCATGAGAAGGCACTTGGAGAAAATCGTTCCAACATAGAAGAACTGTGCTGATCCTGAGATGTAATTCACTGCATCTGATCTTGTAGGTATGGGGTCTCGCTGACAAAGCCCAGAGGTCTTCTATAATTATTCTAACCTAGCTTATGAGCAAAGGGAGGGTGGTTAAAGGAGCTATAGTCCTGTTTCCACTGTCATTATAATATGATATCCTCTTTTGTGCTTTATGGAATTGTGACAATGCTAATTATATTGTTTTTATGCATTATGCTGCTCGTATTGGCTAGAATACTGCATCTTAGAGCACGTTAGTTAAAATAAACATTGTAAACTGTACAGTGTCTCTGTTTACTCACATTGTGGACATGTATGAGTATGAACGAAAGAGTGTTCTTGTTTCCCATCATTCCTGAGAGTTTACTAAGTCACATGTTCTAGGATGTCTATTCATTGGTATCTTCGCTGTAGTACGGAGAACGAATGAGACACTAATGCTAGTCGGATTGGGGTTCTGGGCACTGAGGTGGCTTTTTTAGTACACACCAATACACAGAGGTCCTGGTTTCCTGCGCATAGTTCTGTGCATGAGCAGAATCCCTGCAACACAGGGAGCAGAAGGAGTGCCCTTCTCTAGAGGGTCTGTGGCAGCAGGCTGCAGACAAGGCAGCTGGTGATCAGTCTGGAACACTTTGGATCTACTGGGAGAATGGTCTCCTGTATAGCGAGTCTAAGGTTGCTGAGCCTGGTTCAGCCCATGTGCTGGTGGTACCCTAGCGCGTTCAGGACCTTCCTACTGGGTCTGGCTCACGTTGTGCCTTTGGCAGGACATTTGGTGTGGGACAAGACATTTGACATGCTTGTCACCCACTTCTTCTGGCCCCAAATGTGAAGGCAGTCAGATGGACATTACAGGTCTTGCCAAACTTGCCATGCAAGTGGTAAGAGTGGGAGAAAGGTCAAAGCTCCTCTCCAACTTTATTCAGTTGTTGGAGCCCCTTTTAGGGGTAAGGATGGACATTGTGGGGTCACTGGATCCCAAAACAGCCATGTGCAACAGGTACATCCTGGTCTTGGTGAACCATGCCATCCGATACCCAGAGGCAATCCCTCTCAGGACAACGACGGCGCCAGTGGTGGGTCGGGCATTAATGGGGTTTTCCCCCACATGGGTTTCCCCAGAGAGATGGTTTCTGACCGTAGATCCAATTTCATATGAATGTATATGACATCCCTGTGGAAGGAGTGTGGTGTAACCTACGAGTTCACCACTCCTTGCCACCCACAAGTTGAAAGTTTGGTGGAGAGATTCAACCAAACCTAGAAAGGCACGATTAAGGGTCTAACAGAACCCATGAGGTGTAAGTGGGATGTCCTCTTGCCATTCCTTCTCTTTGCCAGCAGGGAGGTGCCTCAGAAGTCTCTTGGGTTCAGTCCCTTTGAGCTTCTGGATGGTCACCCTGTGAGAGGACCTCTAAGTTTGGTGAAGGAAGGCTGGGAGGCAGCTCCCAGGAAAACTCCCCAGGATGTGTTTAGTTACATGCTGGCCTTCAGAAACCAAACTGCCCGCTTCAGCAAACTCGCTCAGGCAACCCTATAAGCAAGCCAGGAAGAAATGAAAAAGTGGTCGAATTTCAACCTGGTCAAAAAGTGTGGGTCAAGGCCCCAGTGGAACCTTGTGCCTTGCAGGACAAGCGGGCTGGGACTTTTGAGGTGATAGAGCACAAAAGTAATGTCACCTACCTGGTGAATTTACGGACTCCCAGGAACCCTTTGAGGGTCCTCCACGTATACCACCTCAAGCCCCACTTTGAGAGGTCCGAAGTGAGCATGCTCTTGGCGACAGATGATGGGGTGGAAGAGGAGAGTGAGCCTCTCCCTGACCTCCTGTCCACCAAGGAGCACGATGGGTCAGTGGAAGGTGTGATCCTCTCCCCTACACCGACCCCAGAGCAGCAAAGTGACTGTCACCAGTTTTTGGGACAGTTTGCGCCGCTGTTCTCTCTGACCCTAGGTGTTAAACACTGGTGTATCCATGACGTGGACACCGGTGACAGCCCTCCTGTAAAACACAAGATTTACAGGTTGACTGACCGAGTCAGGGCCAGCATCAAAGAGGAGGTCTCTAAAATGTTGGCGTATGGGGTGATCGAGCCCTCCAACAGTCCTTGGGCCAGCCCAGTGGTCCTGGTTGTCGCACTCTGTCGCACTTGCTCTAAGACTTACTTGAGTCAGACTAGTACAATGCCAGCATCCACGGGAGCGAAGACCAGAATCCCAACTCTCCCCTAGGGTAGGACCATCTCCAGGAAGAGAAAATCTTCTAAAAGATGAATAATACCCCACGGAAGAGCAGGGACAATCAAGGGACCACCGGTAAGCCCACCAGCAAGGCTAACGAATCTCAGAAGGGAAGGGCAAGCGGATTAGATCCAGCACTGTAGGAAAGAAAATAACAAACAGGGAGAGAGGAGAATGTGAGAGTTAAACCCTTGTAGTCTAAATAAGAGAAGTACAAAAAAAGACAGAGAATAATAGCTACCTAAAAAGAATGGTTGTGTACCTCCTCATACTCACATTTAGAACAGGAATGATTTCTTCCAAAAAATATCTTCATCGTAATCCAACCACCGGAATAAATGAGGCAAATCTCTATCCAGAAAAAGTAAGGCACGAAAAGTAGAAGGACCTCACATGTAGGAGACTATACAGAGCAGTTGTTACTGACGAGGGATTTGATCAATAAATTGTGGCTGTCAGTAAGAAAGGCACTGCTCAATTCTCCCAGTTCGTGAAATCTAACCAACAAAGAAGATTCAAGTGGTGTACGATGATAGTCTCTAAGGATTACCCAGAGTACAAAAATAATATCTGCTAGGTTCACAATTGCCGGTAACAATTCAGTGAGGGGCTTCGTTATCCTTGGTAACTGCGCTAAACAAAGGACGTGGTATTGGGCGCGGTTGCAGGGGGAAGGAGCTGAGGAAAAGATGAACGCGCGAGCAGCGCGTCGAACGTACCAGGTTCTTTGTGCGTGATGATCCTCAGCTCTGTGGTGGAGTATGCAGGTACGAATTTGGGCGGGATTGAGTCAGCTCCGCGCAAGGGAACTCTCCGGAGTTTCGATGATTATAAAAAAGAAAAAGCACTCGCACTTGCTCGAGTGTATCTCTATGGTCTGTGGGGGGGTCCAAGGTGGGAGAAAGAACGCGTCTGCAGTTCAATAGACCTCCGAAGGTGCAGCTCTGATTTCTCTGGCGAGGAGGATGTCCGTGATTCTTGGCCAGCGCGAACCCAGAGTCGAAGACGTTTTCTCCAGGGGGATATAATCCGGAAGGTAGGTAATCACAAGGTTCAAGAAAGGCAGGTCAGGATGAACAGCGTGGTCCACGAGAGCTTAGTAAGCCAAGCGAAGAACTTAGGGAGGGGCTTAATTTTAACAGATCTCCGCGACCAATGAGCTCTTTCCAGTGTAACATGGGGCGGTACACAACCCTGCCTTCGGGAATGTTGCATTATGGGAGTGGTAGTGTATGTAAGGGGAGCACGGATAATGCACAGGTAGACAGTCGCGTAACAGTTCTCCCCCCTAAAGGCCTATTCACAGGTCGGGGTTTGGCCGGGTGCAAGGCATGAAACCTTCTTATTAGGAGGGGTGCATGAACCTGATCAGCAGGTTCCCATGTTCTATCTTCGGGAGCGTATCCCACCCAATCAACCAAGTATTGTAGTTTGCCTCGTTCTCTGCGAGAATCTACTGTTCTCTTGACTTCGTACTCTTGTTGCCCATCTACTGTAATGGGGGGAGGTCAGGACAGGAAGGTTGTTCGTATTTCTTGAGTAAAGAAATATGAAAAACAGGATGTATTTGGTATTCATGGGGTAACTCAAGTTTGAGGGCTACAGGATTAATTATGCGTGAGACTTTGAAAGGCCCTATATAACGAGGTTGGAGTTTCCTGGGTCCTGATAATCTAAGATTTTTTGTAGCCAACCATACCTGATCTCCTACTAGGTATATAGGTGCAGGGCGTCTATGTTTATCAGCTTGCTCCTTCATGTGTGTTTTGCCTTCTTGTAGTTTTTGTTTGGCCAGGTTCCATATGGAGGAGAGTCGTGAATGGTGTTCAGCTACCGCAGGCGTTGCAGATAAAGAAAGAGGAAAGTGTAAGGGTAAACAAAGGGGGTGATACCCATACAAAAAAAAAGGGGAAATCTGAGTGGCTGAATGACAGGTGTTGTTGTAGGCGAATTCCGCTAAAGGAAGAGCTTGTACCTAATCACTGGTAACAGTGCCTAACAAACAACGTAAATACTGTTCCAAGCTTTGATTAGTTCTTTCTGTCTGCCCGTCTGTTTGGGGGTGATAGGCCGAAGACAGGCGGTGATCTCTGCGCAAAGCCTTACACAACCCTTGCCAAAACCTAGAAATAAATCGGGGTCTCGGTCAGAAATGATTATAGAGGGTAAGCCATGTAGTCGCACGATATGTTGTATGAATATGTCTGTGAGCTCCTTAGCTGTAGGTAGTTTAGGAAGAGGTATAAAATGAGCCATATTGGACAACATGTCTACGACTTCTAATATGGTTTTTCCCCTTTTGTAGCCGGTAAGTCAGTAATAAAATCCATGCTAATGGAAAACCAAGGAGTGTGGGGAATGGGCATAGGGTGTAACAGACCCGCAGGTGCACAATGAAGAGCTTTTTGTCGTGCACAAGTGGGACACGCTTTCACATAATCATAGATGTCCTGATTCATCCCTTTCCACCAAAACCATATCTGACATGTGTGTATCGTTTTGTCTCCCCCAGGATGTCCTGCCAAGGGGGAAGAATGACACCAATTCATAATCAGGACACGTAGTCCATCAGAAGGAACATACAAACGGCCCTTATGATAATATAAGCCGTCTGTGATAGAATTCCTGGGATCCAATAACCACTCTTCAGGTTTAAGTGGGGCACATTCAGTAGCTAGATTCTTAAAAAAATCATTTTCAAACCCTAAGTCTCCTATAGCTGCTATTTTATTTTCAGGATGATAAGCGGGGGTGTTTCTTCTATGTGTTTATTCTCTTTTCCCAATCGTGAGAGTGCATCCGCTTTGCCATGTCTGGCTCCTGGTTGAAAGTGTATCACAAAATAATATTTACTGAAAAAAGAAACCCACCTCATTTGCCTCGGGGTAAGTGCTTATGCGGATTTAAAGAACTGTAGATTACGGTGGTCCGAGAATATGTTAATGGTGTGTGGTGATCCCAACAGGTAATGCCTCCATTCCTGAAACGCGAGTTTTATGGCCAGCAACTCCCTTTCACCTATGGTGTAATTTTGTTCGGCAGAAGAGAGGGTCTTGGAAAAGTAGGCTACAGGATGAAGAGTCCCGTTCTGAGGGTTTCGTTGGGAGAGAACCCCCCCGACTGCATATTGTGATGCGTCGGCTTCCAAAAATAAAGGTTGAGCATTATCTGGATGTCGAATAACAGGGGCAGAGACAAACTTTTGTTTTAGCATTTGGAAAGCTTGTTCAGCAGTGTCATCCCAATTGAAAATCACCCCCTTTTTAAGGAGTCTAGTGATGGGGGTGGTGAGGTCAGAAAAGCGATCAATGAACCTCCTGTAAAAGTTGGCGAATCCCAGAAAGGATTGTATTTCTTTTACAGTAGTGGGACTGGACCAATTGATTATGGCCGATACTTTAGAAGAATCCATGTGTATCCCTTCAGGGGAGATAACAAATCCCAAAAAATCCACCTTTGTGGTATGAAAAAGACATGTATTAAGTTTGGCAAAGAGATGGCTATCTTGCAGGCGTTGTAAAATCGTCCTGACATGTTGCACATGTTCTTGTTCTGATTGTGAAAAAACTAGGATGTCGTCAATATAGACAATCACAAAAATGTCAAGAAATTCTCTTAGGATTTCATTAATAAAAAACTGAAATGCCGCCGTGGCATTGCATAAGCCAAACGGCATTACGCAATATTCGTAGAACCCGAACTTTGTACGGAAAGCCGTTTTCCACTCATCTCCTTGCCGGACACGAATCAAATGGTACGCTCCACGAAGGTCCAGCTTTGTGAAGATTTTTGCTTTCCGAACCTGATCGAGAAGCGTGGAGATGAGGGGAAGAGGGTATTTGTTCTTTATCGTGACCTTATTGAGGGCCCGATAATCCAGACAGGCTCTTAATCCCCCTTCCCGTTTGGGAATAAAAAAAATAGGAGAAGAGACCGGAGAGGTGGAATGACGGATAAAGCCCTTCTTGAGCATGTCCTGTAGATATTCATACAGATACTTGTTTTCCGGCTCAGTGAGTGCATATATTCTGCTCACAGGCAGAACCGCCCCAGGACCAAATCTATCCGGCAGTCATAAGACCTATGGGGGGGCAATGCTACTGCTTTTTCATCATCAAACACATCTTTATAGTCATTATATTCAGGAGGTAGCTCAGACGTGCTAGAGGTCTCCATAGCACAGCATAAGGAAGTTTGCCACGTAGGGGACTCTTGATAGCAATGTACCAGACAATAATGGGAACGTAGGGTGACTTTTCTCGAGACCCAATCAATATGGGGGTTATGTACCTGTAACCAGGGTACCCCTAGTATAGCGCCAAAATTGGGTGTGTCTATTAAATCGAACTGGATAGTTTCAGAGTGTCCGTTATCACACACCATAGTAAGACTGGGGGTTTGAAAAGCACGTAAACCCGAAGACAGCTCAGTGCCGTCTACTGCCCTGATTTTCTCTGGTTGATTCTTTGATAGGAATTCTATTCCTAACGCCTTTGCCAAGGAAATATCCAAGAAGTTACCAGTCGCCCCCGAATCTAGGAGTATAGGCATGGTCTTTCTGTGTTGAGATGGTAAAACCAAGACTACCATTAGGGTGAAATGTCTAGGTACCAGAGGCATAGTGTTAGCTAACACATGTGAGATCTGTAGCAATGAAAGACTTGGAGGGTCGATCACCTTGTCCTCCAAGTCCATTAGTATTCCAATACGGTAGCGTAGCCAGTCTGTACCAGTGAGGTTTTTGCACCTGTCTTAGGTTTAGCTGGACACTCCCTCGCATAATGACCCCCTTTACCACAGTAAAGACATAAATTGAGTTTTCTACATTTCTCTCATAGCATACTCGATAAAGGACCCCTGATGCCACCTATTTGCATCGGTTCACTGAGATCCTTTGACTCTTTCTTCTCTGCTCTGCCCAATAGAAAACGAGGATAGTCGCCTTTTGTCTTTTCGCCTCGCCTTTCGTTAAGGCGGTGATCCAGCTTCACCACCAGGTCTATGAAAGAGGAGCAGTCTTCAGGAGGGTCTACTATTTGCGACAGGATGTCTTTTAACTCTCCCTTTAGGCCTCTATAGAATAATGATGTCCTCTTTTCTTCAGGCCACTGAGTTTCAGTGACCAATCTATTAAATGTGGTAATGTAGGTCAATAGGTCTTTAGATCCCTGTTTCAAACCCAGCAATTCATTATCACTGGCTTGCATGTAGGAATGGCGTGCAAAAAGACTTTTCATCCTATCTTTGAATAGCGTTAAGTCATATAAAACAGGGTCGTCATTCTCAACTAGCGGCACCGCCCATAGGGCTGCGTTGCTGTTAAAATAGGAGATAATAAAGGCAACTTTAGCTGCATCGTCAGGAAATGAGGTGGCTCGACAAAGGAACTGAAGATGACATTGATTTATGAACACCCCGTATTTGCTACTGGCTCTGTTAAACCTTTCCGGCATGGCTAATGGAGTTGGGGACGGAGATACTACTGTCACATTAACAGGATGAGCCCCACTGCCCCCGGGAGAAGGATCAGGACTGGCAGAAGTAGGTGAAGGAACATGAAAGTGAGCGGGATGTATATAGCTCCTCTTGTATTTTGAGGCTGCCTCTTCTACACTAACCTCTAATCGCGTTTGTGTCTTGAGGTGATCTAGTTCTGTAACTAACCGTTGATTTTCAGTTCTCAACAGTCGGAGTTCCGCTTGTAAATTTACTACAGCGGAGGCCAATTCGTTCATAGTTGTTTCAGGCGTCTCACTGGACAGGGTAGCGTCCATGAGTACGTTATCCATCTTCGCTCAGGGGATATATCTATACGTGGGCTTGGCTTTCTGTCGCACTCTGTCGCACTTGCTCTAAGACTTACTTGAGTCAGACTGGTGCAATGCCAGCATCCACGGGAGCGAAGACCAGAATCCCAACTCTCCCCTAGGGTAGGACCATCTCCAGGAAGAGAAAATCTTCTGAAAGATGAATAATACCCCACGGAAGAGCAGGGACAATCAAGGGACCACCGGGAAGCCCACCAGCAAGGCTAACGAATCTCAGAAGGGAGGGGCAAGCGGATTAGATCCAGCACTGTAGGAAAGAAAATAACAAACGGAGAGAGGAGAATGTGAGAGTTAAATCCTTGTAGTCTAAATAAGAGAAGTACAAAAAAAGACAGAGAATAATAGCTACCTAAAAAGAATGGTTGTGTACCTCCTCATACTCACATTTAGAACAGGAATGATTTCTTCCCAAAAATATCTTCATCGTAATCCAACCACCGGAATAAATGAGGCAAGTCTCTATCCAGAGAAAGTAAGGCACGAAAAGTAGAAGGACCTCACATGTAGGAGTCTATACAGAGGAGTTGTTACTGACGAGGGATTTGATCAATAAATGTTTGTGTGGCTGTCAGTAAGAAAGGCACTGCTTAATTCTCCCAGTTCGTGAAATCTAATCAACAAAGAAGATTCAAGTGGTGTACGATGATAGTCTCTAAGGATTGCCCAGAGTACAAAAATAATATCTGCTAGTTTCACAATTGCCGGTAACAATTCAGTGAGGGGCTTCGTTATCCTTGGTAACCGCGCTAAACAAAGGACGTGGTATTGGGCGCGGTTGCAGGGGGAAGGAGCTGAGGAAAAGATGAACACGCGAGCAGTGCGTCGAACGTACCAGGTTCTTATTGCTTGATGATCCTCAGCTCTGTGGTGGAGTATGCAGGTACGAATTCGATTAGGGTTGAGTCAGCTCCACGCAAGTGAACTCTCCGGAGTTTCGATGATTATAAAAAAGAAAAAGCACTCGCACTCGCTCGAGTGTATCTCTATGGTCCGTGGGGGGGTCCAAGGTGGGAGAAAGAACGCGTCTGCAGTTCAATAGACCTCCGAAGGTGCAGCTTTGGTTTCTCTGGTGAGGAGGATGTCCGTGATTCTCGGCCAGCGCGAACCCAGAGTCGAAGACGTTTTCTCCAGGGGGATATAATCCGGAAGGTAGGTAATCACAAGGTTCAAGAAAGGCAGGTCAGGATGAACAGCGTGGTCCACGAGAGCTTAGTAAGCCAAGCGAAGAACTCAGGGAGGGGCTTCATTTTAAAAGATCTCCTCGACCAATGAGCTCTTTCCAGTGTAACATGGGGCGGTACACAACCCTGCCTTTGGGAATGTTGCATTATGGGAGTGGTAGTGTATGTAAGGGGAGCACGGATAATGCACAGGTAGACAGTCGCGTAACACTGGTCCCAAGGGCTGCTGCACCCGCTGCCACTCCAGAACTGCAGTTTTGTGTGGACTACCGTGGGCTCAATGCATCACCGTGACTTACGCACACCCCATCCCCAGAGCTGATGAGCTCATTGATCGGTTTCTTGCGGGATGGTTCCTCAGCACGTTTGATTTAACGTCTGGGTACTGGCAGATTATCTTAACCGATGGGGCCAAGGACAGGTCAGCATTCTCAACCCCAGAAGGACATTACCAGTTCCTGGTGATGCCCTTTCGGTTGAAGAATGCCCCTGCCCCCTTTCAGAGGTTGGTCAACCAGGTGTTGGCTGGACTGGAGGATTTCAGTGCTGCATACCTGGATGGCATTTCAGTGTTCAGTTCCAGCTGGCAGGCCCCGCAATCAAGGCCAGGAAGTGCCAGATCGGGCAGGGTTCTGTGGTGTACTTGGGACACCAGGTAGGAAGCGGCCAGGTGGCGCCCCTACAGCCCAAAATCGACACCATTCTGGCTTGGGAGCTCTCCAAGACTCAGACATAGGTGAGAGCCTTTCTAGGTCTCACCAGTTACTACAGGAGGTTTGTTAAGGGGTACGGCACCATTATTGCCCCCTTAACAGAGCTGACTTCCAGGAAGCACCCCAAGAAGGTGATCTGGACTGAGATCTGCCAGAAATCTTTTGATGCCCTGAAGGCAGCCATGTTCACGGCGCCCGTCCTCAAGGCACCTGACTTCTCCAAGGAATTCGTCGTGCAGACTGACGCTTCAGAGCATGGTGTGAGAGCAGTACTCTCACAACTGAACGAAGAGGGTCTAGACCAGCCTGTAGTCTTCCTTAGCAGGAGACTACTCCCCAGGGAACAGAGGTGGAGTGCCATAGAAAGGGAAGCTTTTGCTGTGGTCTGGGCACTGAAGAAGCTGAGGCCCTACCTGTTTGGGACTCACTTCTGATTTCAGACAGACCACAGGCCCCTCAGGTGTTGATTCAAATGAGGGGTGAGAATCCAAAACTGCTGAGATGGTCCATCTCCCTACAGGGAATGGACTTTACTGTGGAACACTGCCCTGGCACAGAACACGCCAACGCAGATGGTCTGTCCAGGTTCTTCCGCCTTAGCGAAGAAAACTCCCAGGAGGTTGGGTAGTTCTCCCTACTTTCAGGTGGAGGGGACATGTGTTAGACTTGGCATCTTTTGGCGTGTTTGCCCTGACTTTTTGCTTTCCGACCTCCTGGTTTTGCTGGTTTAGTGTCTCTGCGCACTTTCTCACTGCTGTTCAGTGTTAAAGTGAAAGTGCTCCTGTTGTAAATTATGTTATGGATTGGTGTTTCCATGATTGGCATATTTACTGGTGAGGCCCTAGTAAAGTGCACTGAGAGGGCCAGGGCTAGTAAATCAAATGCTACTAGTGGGCTTGAAGCACGGGTTGTGTAACCCAAAGAAGGAGTCTGCGCACAGTTTGTAACTGCCATGTTGACCTGGCAATTGCACACACTTGCCATGCCCCAA
Source organism: Triturus cristatus (assembly GCF_964204655.1). NCBI lineage: Eukaryota > Metazoa > Chordata > Amphibia > Caudata > Salamandridae > Triturus > Triturus cristatus. The sequence goes on along the minus strand of NC_140585.1, from coordinate 680,320,762 downwards.
CCTTCTTTTTTTCTACATGTCAGTCACCCCTAGGTAGGCCCAAGATACCCCTGCGGGTAGGGTGCTGTGTGTGTTAAAGGAAGGACATGTACTGATGTGGGTGACATGTCCTGGTGGTGAATTACAGTGTATTTCATTTTTCACCATTGCAAGGCTGCCTGTTCCCATAGGACAGAATGGGGAGTTTGTTTATAACATCTTCTAAACATAACTGGCCCTGGGAACAAGGTACAGAAATAATGTTTAGTACACCTGAACTCAGAATCTAAGGATGCATCTTTTAGTAAAGATGATTTTTACATTCTGTGTTTGAAAATATCACTTTTAGAAAGTAGGTATTTTCTTGCTTAGTCCTCCTGTGTGCCGCTGTTGGCATTGTGGATTGACTGTCTGGCTGGCTTTGTGATGACAGGGAGTGGAGAGGGGCAGTGGCTCCAGAGAACCTGCTGGGTCAGGGATGGGCTGAATATACCTGGGCTGCATTTAGAGTAGTGGGAGGATATTTCCTTGCACCTGAATGGACCTGGTCTACCTTGCACAATGCCATCTCCAACCCCTGCTAGGAAGCTGGAACAGGTTTGGGCTGGGTACAGACACTCACTGCCTTCAGAGAACAAAGGATTTGGTTGTTTAAATATTGGGGCCCAGACCCCAGAACTCTTTTGGACCAAGAAGACTGGCAAGAAGAAGAGCCAGAGAAGCTGTGAGGAGGGACTAGCACTTTGCTGTGTTGGCCTGCAGTGGCTGCTTCTGTCTTGGGCAATGAAAGGACTGGACTTGAACTTTGATCTGCAACACATGACTTCAAGGGCCCGACAACTCCTGCACTGACCTCCGACACCAACGCCTGCCGACACCCTGCATTTCTAAAAGGTACTGTCTTGCGGGTCTTCCTGACACCTTAGCTGGCCAGCAACACCGCGGTCAGCCAAAACTGTTTGGATTTGTTGCTCACGACGCCGTGATAGCCCCGGACAGAGCTATCGACATCAAGGAACTTTATTTCAAGTTTATTTTGATAACTGAATATTTCTAAGTACTATATTGTGGATTTTTATCGCTTTTGGTCTTGTCTTAAGTATATAAAAATATTGGTTATTTTTTCTAAACTGGTGTGGTGTCCTTTTGTAGTGCTTACACTGTATTACTGTTGGTTACGTGTTAATGCTTTACACACTGCCTCTAAGATAAGCCTGACTGCTCATGCCAAGCTACCAGGGGTTATTTTAGGAGTCTAACGGCCTTATCCTGACTAGGAAGAAGGGTCCCTACTTGGACAAAGGTGCAAACCTGTGGCAACTAGAGACCACCATTTCTAACACCCACTCACTCCCCTATACACCTACTCATACAGCCACACACTCACCCATACAGCTACTAAACACTCACTTATTCACCTGTACAACCTCTCACTCATCCAACCTATCATACATTCATTCACACAACCACTTACATACCCATTGACACATCCATACAAATACTCACACATCCGCTCACTTACCCATTCAGATATAAACTCTCCAATACAGCCACTCAAACACCAACTCACTGAACCAAACTCCCACTCAAAGAGCCAGTCACTCACCCATACAGCACACTTACACACTCAGTCACTCAATCATACAGCCATTCAGACACTCACTCACTCATCCATAAAGTCACTCACCCATATAGCCATGGAAACACCCACCCACTCACCAATACAGCTACTCACACAGCTATACACTCACCCACACAGCTACTCAATCACCCACTTATACACCCATACAGCCACTCAGAAACCCATATAGCCACTCAGACACGGATACACATAGCCACTCACATATTATATGTTAGACGTAGTATCATTCTTTAGTAGTACACCTAGTATACTAATTACACTTTTGTAGTAGTTTAACACTCATAAACTCTTAGACAACACTTACACTCACTGGATGATGTCATCAGTGATGTCATTTGGGATGTCACAAGTGACGTCACTGGCCATGTCATGAGAGATGTAATATATGTGTAGTCATAAGCAGTGCATTGCGGGGGCATAAGTTAGAGTTAGCTCAGGTAACTATAACTGCTGAATTTCTATGTTTTTGTAGGAGTGAAATCCAAGCTTAACTATAATGTCCATGTAACCTTTGTTTATTTCAGTGAATATATATAGCCCAAAAGGAACCAAAAGGTCCTAGTTTTAACAAAAAATGGAATATGAGGTCTTACCCATACTATGCTGCAGATAGCGTTTTTTAGGATTTGCTAAAATCACTCTTCAGCACTAAGAGTTTTCAAAAGCCTTATTTTAATGGACAAATGCCCCAGGCCAGTACACTACTTCGAAAAGTGTTCTAGCTCTAGTGCAGTTCACCTTCTGCCACTTTTATGGCTGGATCAATATCTTGTCCACAGTCTGATTGAAGACATATTCAAGGGTATGGTCAAGGTTGTGACATATACAAACAATTGCTGTTTGAGGGGAACACACAAAATTGTACGAAGTATGTTGTTTTGGTAATTCACAGCATTTTGAAAGCATGTCTACTATTACATAAAAAAAATTGCCCCACCTCTTGTCCATTTAAAGCTGCGTGGGTCACAGGAGTTTGTTGTTCTAAAAGGTGGGTTGTGGTTTTGAAACATTTGTGAAGTACTGACCTAGTGCAGACCTTAGAAGTATGCTTCCATTAAAAGGAGAAATTGCAGACTCTATCAGTTAGACTACATGTGATCCTACGCACTCTCTAAATCTGCTGATTAACCAAGTGCACACATTTACTGTGTTTTTCAGGTAACAGGGACCCTGGAGAGAAGGATTATTTCTTCTTTAGCTGCCTCTCCCTGCTCTCTTCTACACTTTCAACCTGCTACAACTCAACCATTCAGGCTCGCTTGACAAAAAACATACAAAGTATGGACACCGTTGTGATCAAATTAATAAAGCTTGCGAACTTTGTTCCCTTGCTCCCCTGCCCACTTTGACCTCTGCGATCCAGCTTTTCAGGTGTGCAGTGTGTCAGAATGAAAACCGACTGTAAGCAAGTTTACATTTAGCTCCACCACACCCACTGTATGGCGGCTGGGCTATTAAAGGCTAAATAAGGGCCTAAGGTCAACTAAGAAGTTGTAGTGAGGGACCTAGGTCTTGGGCAGCCACAATGGGTAAATCCAGAGGGGTAAGAGCAAGTTTCACAGCTTTCTGAACCTAAGCAATCTTGGATTCACCTAACTAATCTTACTGCAATCAAGGTAGATCTAGGTAATCTATTACAAGCAACATAGTATAGGTACGGATATGAACATAGGACCCAGTCCTAACCCACATCTAACTGTGCAGCTTCCGTGTTTCAGGTCGCACATGCTGATGTCAGATGCCAGCGGAGTTGCGTGCGGCAAGCGAGCAGTGCACGGTGCCGCCAGGAGCTCTGCTCCGAACCAGCCTGTTTTCTGCCTAGCTAATCACCGCTTCACGATCCCCCATCTCCCCCTGAGTAACGGGTATCCAGGCTCAGGCTGCCTGGGATTCCAGTCGGGTGTTGCAGTGCGAGTGGCAGGAGCGCTTCTGCATCCCTAGTACCCGTAACCCGCCCCCCTGTTCACTGGCGCTTTCAGCATCCAGCATAAACAGGATATTCTGGCGGCACCCATCATCCGGGCACTCCTCCCTAACTCGCAGGACTCTAGGGGGGTAGTGTCCAGTGGCAGGCAGAGGACTGTCGCAGCCAGGTCAAGAGCAGGAGGTGAGAGCTCCTCCAACAAACATGTTGCTGTGTGCTGCACTGCGCGTTCTCTGTGAGGGAACTGTGGATTGGTGCAGACTGATAGAAGAAGCTGTAAGCTTAGGGTCCTCAGCGCAAGGCGGGTCCCAGCATCCACGGAAGTAGCCCAGTCAGGACTTGCAGTGTTAGAGTGCTAGCGCTCCCAGTCCCTGCTGCTGACCAGCGGTGAAGGTGGCAGCCTCTAGCAGTGTGTCTTGCTGCCTCCCTTACCTTACCCCCCCCCCCCCACCTCCCCATCCCTCCCAGGAGCTGCGAGGGCCTCGTCAACCTGTTTACACTCCGTTGCCCCCAAAGGATCAAACTCTCGCGCTGCAAGAGTCTAGGTAGTCAATACTTGTCAAAGCAAGTCCTCCTGACCTCTACAAATCTTTAAATAAAAGTACTGTTGCAATGAAGCGTCAAGGAACAGTGCAAACAGTAAAGAGAGGGAAGAACACATGTGCACATATCGGCACCAGGAAATGAAAAAGTTTCAAAAGAAGGTAAAACAACGACTGCCCTTGATCAAAATGATATCACTGTAGCCAATAAGACTGATTCAGCACCGATAGATTACTTAAATGCTGAAATAAGCAGCACCCTTCTTTCCACGGAAATAATCAAACAGCAGATATCTCATTAAGTCGTTTCTATCCACGCACCTCCAATCGACTATACCTTACCAGACAGATTTGAGCCAACTACCACACACGGTAAGGAACAAACTGTTGAAGGAGACATTAGAACTTTTTTAATTTTTTTTTATTATAAATCTTGTTATTAACATTTGCTCAGTACATCTGATCATTACACAGATATTACCATCTGTTCCTCATCAGAGCGTGGCCTTATGTTGTTACGGCCTGTTGACAATAAAGGGGTTGCATTTATGTTCCTGTCTTGCTCTCTCTTTGCTTTGTCCTTATTTATTTCGCATCCTTTGTTTTAATGACCCCTATATGCAGCCCATGGCCCCCAAAACTTGTCCCATTTTCGCGGGCAAGCTCTGGCTTTATACGTTGCTTTCTCTGCTCCTGAGCACCAGTCTAAGTCTTCTTCCGAATCGCTGATGTCTGGCGATCGATTTGCCCCCCACAGTCTGGCTATATTTCTTTTTGCCAGAACTGCCGCCATTCTAAGCCATATTAGTGCGTACTTGGGCCATTTTGTGTCGCCTGTCACACATAGTAACAGCCATCGTGGCTCCAATGGAATATCTAAATTGCTGACCTCAGTCATGACTTGAGTTACTGCCGTCCAATGAGCGTGGATGTGTCTACACTCCCAAATTATGTGGAAAAAAGAACCGAGCTCCCCACATTCTCTTACACAATACTTTGATGTGCCGTGTCCCAGTTGGTGCTGTTCTGGAAGGGTATGACCTGTGGAGGATGCGCAATTGTATGAGACGGAATCTGGCCCTTATAGCTACCTCCCTCTGGCTTTCTAACGCTTCCTGCCAATCGTCATCTTCTAGGAGTCCTAGCTCCATTTCCCATGCTCCCCTCAGGGGGTCTATCGGGTTAGGTGGTTGTTTATGATTTTTCTATATATAAGGGAGGTGGCCTTGGTCGTCATGGGGTCGATCAACAATCTATCTTCTAGTGGTGAGTGTTCTGTCAGAGTTTCCTCTTCCCTGATATGCAGGCGGAGGGCATGTCCCAATTAGAGGTATCTGTATCTTTCCAAGCCTGCCAATTCATATTCTTGTTGTAGTGTTTCAAACTTTAACTTTGCATGTCCCCTCCAGATGTCGCCCAGGATCTCGATCCCCAGCAATTCCCATTTTTTGAATCCAGACAGGGCCCCCACTTCTCGTAGAAGTTTTGCGCCATGTACGCACCACTGTCTGTGTGTGTGGTGGGAGCTGTCTTTCTCTACCCCTACGGTAGAGTGCTGCTACATATCCCCTCTCTCCCATAGCCCAGTGGTCAACCCGAAGGCCGTGTCGTTGCGATCCATAAATGCCCAGTCGTTCAGCACTGTCAATTGCACGGCCCAGTAGAACTTTCTAATGTCGGGGACTGCGAGCCCTCCATCATATATTCCCCTTTGTAGCTTACAATGTGCAATTCTCACAGCCTCCGTCCCATCAGAGCTTTCTTAGCTCGCTATCTATAGCCTAAAATACAGACTTTGGTATTTTGTAAAATATAGAGTAATCCGGGCAGTGACATCATTTTAAAAATCACTGCACTGCACTGCCCTGCCCATCAGTAATATTAGCAGCTTCCTCCAGCATTCCACATCACTCTTTAACCAATGTATCTGAGGGTGTAAGTTTCCTTCCAGGAAGTCTTCCTCTCTTGTTGCAATTTGTATACCCGGACATGTAAAGGTATGTTTGACAGTTAGTGGTATCGTCTTTATCAGTCTTTGAGGGATGGCGCCCCTTTATGGGAAGATCAGGGACATATACCAGTTGATCGTATTCCCAGAATAGCTGCCACACAGCTGGAATATATGTAACACCCTGTGCACCAATCTGTGTGGGTTAGTTAAATACAGGAGCACATCATCCGCATACAGGGATATTCTGTCCTCCCACTCGCCCCCACCCCTTATACCCGATAGGATTGGATCATTTCGCACCTATGCAGCCAAAGGCTCCAATGCCAGTGCAAAGATCAGTGGTGATAGCGGACATCCCTGCCTTGTGCCCTTACTGAGCGAAAAGGGGCGTGAGATTGTTCCATTGACCCGCACCCTGGCTTGCGGCTCCTGATACAAAAGCTTTACCGCGCAAAACTTAGAGCCTATGCCCAATATGTAAAGCATTTCAAACTCAACACTATCAAATGCCATTTGCGCATCCAGGGACAGAAGCACGGCATCCTCCCTTTGCTCCTCTTTGGTCCAATGTATCACCCCATATAATCTTCTTAGATTAAGTCTTGTGCTTCTATATGGCATGAACCCTGATCGGTTCTGATAGACTAATTCAGAAATTACCGTTTGTAATCTGGTCGCCAGTACCCTGGCAAGTACTTTCGCCTCTACGTTCAATAGTGAAATTGGTCTGTAGGACCCACAATCCGTTGGGGGCTTACCTTTCTTTGGTATCACTACTATTGTAGCTGCTCACACACCTACTGGCAATTCCCCTCTTTCCCTGGACTCCTGGTACATGTTTAAAAGATGGGGCGCAAACTTGCTCGCCGCACTTTTATACAGTTCCACTGGCAAACCATTAGGGCCTGCTGCCTTCCCTGATTGTAGGTCAGTGAGGGCGTTCATTATTTCTTCCTCTGTGAAATCTTGATCCAACCTGTCTCTATCTTCTTCAGACAATGATGGGAGGTTGATTTCTCTCAGTAAATCTGCACAGTCCGCTTGGAGGAGGGGGTGTAGAGCGTTTCATAGTATTGTGCGCATGCTTCCGCTATTTCCTCCCCTGTACTATGGGTTCCTCCCTCTGAGGTATGTATTGCCTGGACCCAATCTCTTTCCTTGTTTTTTTTTTCTAGCCAGGCACTCATTTTATTCGCTTTATCGCCAATGCCATATCATTTCCTATGGGCTGATAAGGCGTGTGCACGCACATTCTGCTAACTCAAGTTTCTAAGTTCTTGCTGTTTGAGCTGAAGCCTATGTTTTGTGATCATATCCAGGTCTTGCCCCTTCCAAGTCTCTTCCTCCAATTGGCTTATCTCTCTTTCAAACTCATCAAACTTTTTAGTTTGTTCTTTCTCTTGAATGCCCATTTGTGCCTGGACATATCCTCTAATTACTGTTTTATATGCCTCCCAAAGAGTGGAGGCCGCATCTACAGACCCCTCGTTTTCTTGAAAGTATTGTTTTGTGCATGTCTGTATTTTCTGCACGAATTGCCACTTTGCTATGGACCACACAACTGCACTTCCACCGGGAAATGGTCCGAGATACCACGTGCCTTATGGGATGTTCTCATGAACTGCCCTACATGTGTTTGTTTTTTTTGTCAAACGTATTATTATTGAAAAGATTTTCCAGTACAGCTCAAAAGAATACCCCTCACCTCCCTCAACACAGTGAGCTTCTGCTTTAGAATTCTGAATAAGGGTTGAAGCCATAACATGTTGCCCAGCCATTATCCCGACCCTTAATGTGTAGGCGATGCAAATATAAGGGGTACAGTTTTCTAATATCATAAGGGATCAACCAGGATCTAGCTTCCATAATAGACAAGTAGGGCACATAGTTTGCTAACCCACCCATCTTTCTTTTGTGATGGGTTTCAAATAGACCCTTCCAACGGGAAGGAGCAATATGCAGTGAATAAAAACCCTAAAAAAAACAATTTAAAAAAAAACTCCATTCCAAAAAGAACAAACCCCCCCTCCCCTCCCATGATGGTGGCGGCTCAGTTACGTGGTGTATTCAATTGTAAATAGGCATAGGCAGGTCAGAATTGAAAGAGATGCAATGTTCTGATAGAAGAAGGACAAACGGCCATGGGCAAGCCACGTGAAAGAAAAGCAACCAGCGGGCCCCATTTATATTCAAAGTTCTTATAATTATCTCGGAAGATATCAGCCATTCTCTCGAGGCTGAGTAGCCTCCACAGACGAGAGTGCCAGAAGGAGATTGCCGGTGCTTCTCTCTGCTTCCAAGAGGCCGCTATGGTCACCTTGGCCGCTCCTATACGTAACCACATGATTGCCTTGTCTGCTCGGGTCTGGTGTTCGAGTGTCGGGTCATGAAGCCCTAGTAAGGTTTCTGCCATGGAGATCGGGATAGGGTAGCCTAACATTTCTTTAATGTGTGCTAGTATTTCTTTCCCAAAGGGGCGTAGAATAGGGCAATCCCACCATATGTGTTGGAAGTCGCCGTGGAATCCACACCCCCTCCAGCATCTATCCGAGGTGTTGGGAAAAATCTGTTTAAGTTTGGAAGGATGGAGATACCAATCCATCATGGTTTTGAGATGGGCTTCTCGGAGTTCTGTGGAGTGGTTGAATCTCGAGATGTCAGTCCATAAACGCGACCATTCCCCATCCGAGATGTCACGCTGCAGCAGGCCCTCCCACATGCTCATGTACCTTGGGCGTGGAGAAAGCGCAGTGAAAAGTAGATGAGAATATATGAACGTGATTGCCCCTTTCATAGTGGTGGCTTTTGCAAGGAAGGATTCAAAGCTCGTGGGGGGCGGCCGCCTCCCTCACCCGTGGAGTGAGAGCCCAGTGTAGCAGCTGTGTGTAGTGGTACCGTTCTATGTTCTCCAGACCATAATCTCGTTTGCAATTCTCAAATGTCAGGGGGTCCACATTGTGAAAAAGATGAGTCAAGGCCAAGCAGCCACCCTCCCTCCAAGCATCAAAGGGGCCCTCGTGCATGTCTGGGGGAAAGGCCGGATTAAAATGAAGAGGCATGAATGGGGAAGGGAATGAAGCCCACCTCTCGTCGCCCGCCAACGAGTCCCATACCCTCAGGGTGGTGCGTGTAGGGGTGCTAAGGTATACATTCATGGGTCTATCTTTCTTGGGTCGCCATGCCAAGTCCCAGATGGTCCTTCCCGCCACACATCGGTCCATATGTAACCAGTGTTTTTCAGAATCCGGCTTGGACCACTCCACCAACACTCTAAGCTGGGCAGCCTTATAGTACAACGCCAGATCGGGTAGGCCCACTCCACTCGCCGATCGTGGTCGGCGTATAATGGTGAAAGAGAAACGGGATCGCCCTCCCTGCCAAATGAAATGGAGGATCATGGATTTAATTTTGCGAAGAAAGTCCTGTTCTAATTCTATGGGTAGGGCTTGAAAAAGGTATAGAAGCTTGGGGAGGAGGGTCATTTTAATGGCGTGTACACGACCCAGCCAGGAAAGGAAAAGAGGTTTCCATCTAGCCAGATCGGCCGGAATGCGGGTGAGAGCGGGGGGAAAGTTAGCCCTAAAGAGATCCTCTACTCTGGCTGTCAACTGGACCCCCAAATATTGTATAGAAGAGGTGGCCCACAGAAAAGGGGTACGAGCTTGTAGGTCACGCACATCGGCCTGTGGCAGAGTGAGATTAAGTATGTATGACTTACCAAGATTGATCTTGAAGCCCGCCACTGCCTCGAATCTCCCCAGCTCCATTTGTAAAGGTGGGAAAGACCGAGCTGGTTCGGAGAGGGACAAAAGGACATCATCCGCAAAAAGCGTGATCTTGTGTGAGTCACCACTAAAGCGGATTCCCCGAATCTCTGGGTTAGCCCTGATAGCCAGCGCCAGAGGTTCAATGCTAAGGGCGAATAATAGGGGCGAGAGCGGGCACCCCTGACGGGTTCCCCTAGTGTGAGGAAAAGGGGCTGATTGTATCCCGTTGACTTGCACTCTAGAGCAAGGCAGGACGTAGTTGGCCCGAAGCATAGTAATACATTCATCTGCAAAACCGAAGCCTTTAAGGGTGTTAAAAAGAAACGACCAGTCCACTCTGTTGAATGCCTTCTCAGCATCTAGACCCACCAGGACAGCAGGAATTTGTCGTTTGTTAGCCTTCTCTATCAAGTGGACTATGCGATGGGTGTTGTCATGGGCTTGCCGGCTCTTGATAAAGTCCGACTGGTCAGGATGTATAAGGTCGGGCATAAGATCGTTGAGCCGTGTCGCAAGGATGGTGGAATAGAGCTTTGCATCGAGATTTAGCAGGGCGATAGGAAGCGCATAATTGAGGGTCTTTCCCTGGCTTGGGTATAATCGATATCACCGCTTCAGTCATTGATCTAGTGGTCTCTCCCTCCTCCGCCATTCTGTTAAACAGCCTCGTGAGGTGTGGAAGTAAATCTGAGGCGAAGGTTTTATAGAAGTGGGCGGTATAACCGTCGGGCCCTGGGGCCTTGTGTGGTTTAAGCGCTTTTATTTCGACCCTTATCTCATCAGAAGTTATGGGAGCAGTGAGTGTATTGTTCCACTCTGCCGAAACTTGTGGAAGGTGCAACGACTGGAGATAGTCACGTTGCTTGTTCGTATCTCGCTGATCATCAGTGTACAGGGCCTTGTAATAGGCGCTAAAGATATCAGCCTTGAGCTCGTCTTTATGTGCGAGTTCCCCATTCGTCCCTTGTATACCTCCTATGTACTCCCGTTCCCTTTTCTCCTTCAGATGCCTGGCTAAGTGTTTCCCAATCTTATTGCCCTGGGAGTAAGAGAAATGGCGGAGTTTAAGGAGGGTGAGTTCCGCTCTGTTATCATAGATGGCTCTAAGCTTGCCCTGCAGCGCCGTTAGGTTGTGAAGAGTCTCCCTGGTGGGGTTCGTCTTATGGACTTGTTCAGTGGTGGCTACTTCCTGTTCTAAAGCCTCCCTCTCCTTGGTCCGCTGTTTGTTTAAAGCCGATTTCAGGGCAATGCATTACCCTCTGAAGACAGCCTTAAACGTATCCCAAGTTTTATACTCTGATGTGTCTACGGGGTTGTTGCTGTTAAAAAAGTCCGCTATCGCTTCTCTCAGCTCTGTGCACAGCACCTTGTCTCGCGTGAGAGACGCTGGGAAGTACCACCTGGGGATAGATGAGGCTTTACAACTCCAGGCCAGGCAGATTGATATTAGGCCATGGTCCGACACTGACATGGGAAAGATCTTGGCTTCCTGCAGCACTCCTAAAAGGGTTTGGCTGATAAAAATGTAGTCAAGTCGGGAATATGTACGGTGTACGTGTGAATAAAAGGTGTAGTCACGGGATTGAGGGTATAAAGTGCGCCAGGCATCCAGAAGTCCCAGGTCCTGCAAGTTTTGCTTGGTGTCTGTGGGGAATGTGCTCGCGTCAGAACGATGTGGATGAGTGCTGTCTAAGTCCTTCTGCCAAGTCAAGTTAAAATCTCCCATGAGAATTGTAGGTCCCTCTGCAAAATCTTGAATTTTCCCCATTAGTGTGTTTAAAAAGACTGTTTGACCTGTGTTAGGCGCATATACTGCCACAAATGTACAACATTTGCCCATCAAAAGACCTTTGACCATCACGAAGCAACTGTCTTTATCGGTCTGAACAGCCTGTGGCTGGAATTTCACAGAGGAGTGAAAAAGGAGAGCCACCCCTCTATGTTTCGTGAGTGCAGAGGACCTGTATATCAGAGGACATTGCTTATGGCGGAAGCGAGTGTCCTCAGATCTAATAAGATGGGTCTCTTGCAAGGCCACTATATCAAGGTGATGGTCGATAAGATATTGCCAGACCTTTTGGCGTTTTTGGGGTGAGTTGAGGCCCTTGACGTTCCACGAGCCAATGGTGATAGTCATCTATCTAGTAAGGGAAACTGTGCCTCTCTGGGTAGTGCATACCGACCCGCTGTAATATCTGGTGAATCTCCTATGAATGTCGCCATTAAGGATGTTGGACCACCCGGAATCTGCAAGGTGTAACATTAAAGAGCTGCCGCCATCTCCCTCCCTAACCCTTCTCCCTTCCCCAAACAAATTAAAAACAAACATTATCAAAAGTTGCAATTGAAGTATCAATAATATGGTCCCAGTAAGGGAAAGGCACTCCCCACGAGGAGTTGGGGGTAGCGGTAGAACCGAGGTCCCCGCCCACGCCCATCCCGATCAAAACTTAGGAATGACTTTATAAACGGCCAACTTGGAGAGACGGTACCATCAGGGTCCCCGTCTATGCCCGTCTCGAACAAAACATGAAATGGTCCCCTTGGACAGTTGTGAAGGTATCAGCAAGCCTGTGAAGCAACTTACAGGAGCGTGAAGCCTGTCCCTGCCAATAAGAACGATCTCTGACCCAGTTCACCAGCCCACCTGTGTCACCTGCCAGCTTGTGCTTCGAGGTCAAAACTGATGAGTCTGCAATGAGAACAGGCATTGTCAAAGTCAAGTAGACCCAGGAGAGCGTCCGTCATCACACTACTACGGTGAAACACCGCAAATTGATAGCAACATCGCCCTTTCAGAGGACAGCTTGAGAAGATGAAGATTTCACATGACATCTGCGGTTCCTACGCGGGCCCTTGGACCAGGGGGAGACCGGTGGGCCACCCCGTAGAACTCCTCGCTCTGTGGTGCGGGCTGAGCCCGATTCCTCGGGGGGAAGGCTCAGGACCTCCAATCCATCTTTCAAGTCTGTGATATGGCGCTGTCTGTTATTTAACTCGAAGCTCAGTCCAAAAGGATACGTCCATCTGTACCTTATCTTGTCCTCACGCAGCTTTGAGCTGATAGGCCTAAACAGTTGCCTCCTGGCCAAAGTGGTTGGTGATAAATCCTGATAAACAGCGCATGAGTGATTCTGGAAGGAGACATTCCCCTTCTTACGCGCGGCGAGAAGTACCGCCTCTTTAACTTTATAGGAATGGAACTTGGCCAACACATCTCGGGGACGCTTCTTTTCGCCTGTGGATAGACCACCCACTCGGTGGGCACGCTCCAGCTTAATGTTGAGAGTTTGAGGGCTCAGGATTTCTGCAAAGAGCCCCTCCAGGAAGGCCTCAAGGTCAGGACCCTCCGTTCCCTCCTCCAGGTCTCGTATGCGAAGGTTGTCTCTCCGGGCCCTATTCTCAAGGTCCTCCGCTTTAAGTTGTGTCTGATGTAGCTGGTCCTGGAGGATCCGAACGTCTTCCTTCAATTTGGTGGTACGTGCCTCCTGGCCCTGAGTTTGTGTTTCCAGATCGAGCACTCTCGCGCCCACTGAATCCACATCCTGCTGCAGGGAAGGCAACCTGTCTGTGAGATCGGCACGCAGTTGTTCCATTGATGCCTTTATGTCTTGGCTGAGATCTTTCCTGAGTTCGGTTTTAAAGTCTTTAAACATGCCAAGGAGATCTTCTTTCGTAAGGCCCATGCTGTCCGCACCACTGGAATGCTGCGATGGGTGCTTGTCGGTTGGGGCGAAAAAATGCGAAACCTTGTTGGGTGCTTTGCCTGTTGTCTTCTTTGCCGGCATATGGGCGGGCCCAGGAGGACCCCGAGGTGGTGGCAGGAAAGGCGCAATTAACTCAAGCGCAAAGGTCTTTGATGCGATGAGTGAAGACTGTCGCACCCCTCGGTACCAAGAATGTGCTCCGGGCTGCTGTTCAAGGGAGATGACAGGGCGCGCGTCCTACGAGCACCGCCACTTCAAGTTCCAGGGGGTCCCGCGGGGTGCGCCAACAGCGGCGTGCCCACGAGGAGAGGACCTGGCGAAGTCACGAGTGGGCCAAGCAGCAGGCACCAGAGGCCGCGATCCGTGTGTCCACAAGCTGTCCTCGCCGTTGAGCGAACTAGGCGCAGAAGAGGTAGTCAGCCCAAGGGAATGCTGTCACCACAGGACTCAGCAAGCACATTGTTACTGGGCATCTGGGCTGCTGGATTGTCTCCCTGCAGTTAGAGAGGAGGCCGAGTTGCAAGGCAGTGCTAACTAAGCTCATGGGCCACGGGAAAGCGTTGTCTGATCTCTGGGCCCAGGCTCAAGCCTCACGACAGCTGGGAATCGGAGCACCGCCGTACTATGTCACATCGGAACCGCCATTTTAAAGTCAGGCTCGGCGGGTGAAATCCTCGTCGCGGGCTCCCACTGCTACTGATAGGCCCTCTGAGTCCGGTGTGATAAAGCGCCAAGCAGACGCACCCCAGTCTCTCCTCCAAGCGCCCGCGTACCGGCCTCAACCCGCGATGCCACACCTCACCTCGATACTCAGCCGGCCATCGGTCCAGGCTCACTCCGCTGCTCCGGGTAGGTGGCGGCGCTCGCAGCTGTGGCGGACTCTACCTCCGGGCTCGGTAAATGACGCTGTGGTGCTATCAGTCCCGCGCTTCGCGAGTTGTGGCGCTCCGAGCTGTGATCGCCATTTTGGCGGGCTCCGACGGTCCAACATTAGCCTCTCATTCCGCTCGTGGAGGCAGGTATGGAGCAAAACAGGGTGTTCCAAGTGTGCTCCACATCATCCGCTCCCTGGTGCTATGGTGTCACAGCGGCGGGGTATCAGTAAGCCGTGAAAAACAGGTCGGGAACACTGCGTGGGCCGGGAGCCGAAACGATCTATGTCCGTTCGGCCATCTTGCCCGTCCACGCCCCCCCTACATGTGTTTTTGATGTAAACAGGTAGTCTATCCGGGAGTGACTGTTATGCACTGCTGAGGTATACCTGTATTGTCCACTTATTGGATTATGTTTCCTCCATAGATCTATCCTCCTTATTGCTACTAAAATCCCTCCAGAGGCTCTCTATTCCCTGTTCTAACTGCCCATGATAGTCTATATATCTGCGGGTCCATAACTGAATTCATATCTCCCCCGCAGGATAATCGTGCCTGAGGACATATCGAGTAGTATCTCTCCAAGTGCTGGGAGGGTATTCGTATGTAATTTTGGAGGTACATTGACGGAGCAGAGATTTATTATTTTACTCTCCCAGGTGCCAGTCAGTGCTACATATTTGCCCATGTTATCGCACCAACTCCTACCTGGTATGAATGAAAGTGATGTCTTCATAAGGATACCCACACCTCGAGAACCCGATGTATACCCAGCATGCGCATGAAGTTTGTATCCCCATCGATTTAGAGCTTTATAATGGTTACCCCTTAAATGCATCTCCTGCAATAGTACTATGTCTGGGGCGTGTCGTCGCAGGTATCGTAGAACTAGCGTGCGTTTATCTTGCTACCCAGTCCACAGACATTCCATTTCCAAATTTTCAATGTCAGATTGTGGTGTGCTTTTTGGTGTTATGTCTTGAATCAGTCCTTCATGTACCCTGTATACCCCCCAGACACCCAGGAGATAGTTTTCGTGTGTTCAATCAATCAATCAATCAGGGAAATGTAAGCGCGCTACTCACCTGTGAGGGTCTCAAGGCACTGGGGGGGGGGGGGGGTCAGCAGTTCTGCTTAACCAAAGAGCCAGGTCTTGAGAGTCTTCCTCAAGGTGTTCAGGGAGGGGGCGTGCCTGATGTCTGCCGGGAGCTTGTTCCAGGTTTTTGCCCCGATGTAACAGAACGATCTTCCGCCTGCTCTGGCTTTGTGGATGCGTGGTGTTTTGGCCAGAGTGAGGTTGGCTGATCTGAGGTTTCTTTTAGGTACATGGAAGGTGATTCTGTCATTGAGGTATTAGGATCCGGTGTTGTGTAGGCATTCGAAGGTGTGGGTGAGGATTTTGAAAGTGACTCTTTTCTCCACTGTGAGCCATTGGAGCTTTTGTAGGTGTTGGCTGATAAGCTTGTGCCGAGGGATGCCGAGGACGAGTCTGGCGACGGTGTTCTGTATCATCTGGAGTTTACGGAGTAGGGACTTGTTTATGCCAGCATAGAGTGCATTTCCATAGCCCAGTCTGCTGGTGATGAGTGCGTGGTGACTGTCTTCCTCGACTCAGGGGGGATCCATTTGAACGGCTTACGGGAGGACGCAGAGGGTGTTGAAACAGCTGGAGGCGACTGTGTTGACTTGTCGGTTCATGGTGAAGGATGAGTTGAGTATGATGCCGAGGTTTCTGGTGTGGTCCGAGGGTGTCGGCGGGCTGCAGAGAGCGGTGGGCCACCAGGTGTTGTCCCATGCTGAAGGGGTGGTTCCGAGGACGAGGACTTCGGTCTTCTCGGCTTTGAGCTTTAGGCAGTTGTTGGTCATCCAGACTGCGAAGTCCTGCATTCCTTTCTGAAAGTTGAGTCTGGCGGTGGTGGGGTCTTTGCTGAGGGAGAGGATGAGCTGGGTGTCGTCAGCGTAGGAGACTATGTTGAGACCATGTTGTCGAACAATGGCAGCAAGGGCGGCCATGTAGATGTTGAAGAAGGTTATGCTTAGTGATGACGTCTGTGGGACTCTGCAGGTGATTTCCGTGGGATCGGAGAGGAAGGGTGGCAATCTAATCCTTTGGCTTCTTCCGGTGAGGAATGATCGGATCCAGTCTATGGCGGTTCCTTGTATGCCGGCGTTGTGCAGTCTGGCGACAAATGTGCGGTGGGAAACGGTGTAGAAGGCTGCTGATAGATCGAGTAGGATTAGAGCTGCAGAGTGGCCTTGGTCCAGGAGGGTGCGGATGTCGTCTGTGGCGGTGAGTAGGGTGGTCTTGTGCTGTGGTTGCTTCAGAACCCGAATTGGGACGGGTCAAGGACGGCGTTGTCTTCCATGAATCTTGTCGGTTCCCCGTTGACTGTTTTCTCCGCAACTTTGGCCGCAAAGGGGAGGAGCGAGATGGGCTGGTAGTTCTTGAGGTCCGTGGTGTCAGCTGAAGGCTTTTTGAGCAGGGGCCTGACCTCTGCGAGTTTCCAGTCATCTGTGAAGGTGGTGTTCATGGTGCGTTGTAATTTGGGGGCGGTGGTGGCTCTGTGGTAGATGTGTGGAGGGCAGGGGGCGGTGGAGGCCCCTAAGTGGATGCCTTTCATGGTTGAGGTGGTGTCTTCGGCCGTGATCGGCGTCCTGGTGGAGATGGTGGGCTGGCTGGTGTGTCTGGGGGCTGGCTGGCTGAGGTGTCTGGTGGATGGTCAACGAAGTTGTCGTAGAGCTTTTTGATCTTGAGGTGGAAGTAGGTTCTAAGCTTATTGCAGACTTCTTGCGACGTGGTGATGTCTGTAGCTTCGCTGCGGGGGTTGGTGAATTCCTGGATAACACTGAAGAGTTCCTTGGAATTTCTGGAGTTGGCGAGGATTTTGTTGTGGATGAAAGTTCTTTTGGTGGTTCTGATTTGGTTGTGGTGGTCCGTCATAGCGTCCTTGTAGGTGGTGTGGTTTCTGGGTGTCTTGTTGTTTCTTCAGGTCTTCTCCAGATGTCTGCAGGTGCATCTGGCTTCTAGGAGATCGGCGGTGAATCAGGCGGCTTTCCTGGGGCATTATTTGTCGAGGGTTGCGTAGGGGAGCGAGCTTGTCTGCGGCGTTGGAGATCCACGTGTGGAATTCACTGGCTGCTAGGTTGGCGTCGGATGCCGGACTGTGGTTGTCTCGGATGAGGGTGGAGTTCAGTTGTTCGTCGGTGACTTTGCTCCAGTTCCTACGTGGTGGGCGTGGGGCTGGTTTTGGTGGCTTGGGATTGTTGACTAGGAAGTGTACGCTGTGGTGGTCGGTCCATGGGGGTTGCGATGTGTGGCTGAAGTGGACGCTGTTTCCTGCTGCGAAGATGGGGTCAAGGGTGTGTCCTGCCCTTTGGATGGGTGTGGTGATGAGTTGCTTGAGTCCGATGTTGGTGCGGTTGTCACGAAGGGTGGTGGAGTTGGGGTCGCTGGGGTCGTCGAGGTGGAAGTTCAAGTCTCCGATAAGTTTGTAGTTCATTGAGGTGATGGCGTGGGGTGCGATGAGGTCAGTGATGGTGGTGGCGAAGGGGGTCCAGGGGTCTGTAGGCGAGGGTGTCCCGGAGTGTGGAGTTGGGGCTGGTCTGGATCTGGAAGTGCAGGTGTTCGGCGGAGGGGAAGGTTTCGCTGGAGGTGGTGAGGCGGAGGGTGTTCTTGTGCGCGATGGTGAGGTCCCCTCCAGGTGGTTGGGGCAGTCCTTCCTCTGGATCATATATCCATCTGGGATGGTGGTGTTGATGTCGGGGGTGGAGGAGGCGTTGGTCCAGGTCTCCATGAAGAAGGCGATGTCGGGCGAGAGAGAGTCGAGTAGGCTCCAGATCTCCACGCCGTGTTTGTGCACGGAGCGCACATTGAGGAGGATGCATCTTAGGGTGTCACCGGTGTTGGTCTCCGGGGTGGCGGTGAAGGTCTGACGGCAATGGAGGCAGGAGAACTGGCAGTGGATCGTGTTTGGTGGGGCCTGTTGGCAGTCTCTGAGTCTTCCGGGTTTGAGGGCGTGGAGGGCGGCTGTGCTGTAGCGGTGGATGGTGGTTAGATCCAGGGTCCCTGGTACTGGTAGCGGTTGGGTTGCGGACAGGCGCAGACAGGCTTGCCTTACTCGCACTCCCCTGCAGCGGCCGCCATTAAGTAGGGGAGGGTGGAGGGAGGAGAGGCTGGGAGGCAGGAGTGGGCGTTTTCCGGAGGGAGGGGCCGCAGGGGCAGCAGCGACGGTACGGAGGCAGGCAAAAAGAAAATAGTGGAGGAAATTAATACAAGAGCACAAATGGACACAATAAACAGTGGTGGCACAACAGGGAAAAATAATATAAGTAAAGTGGCTGAAAATGGTTATGGTGGCGGCAGGGCGTGAAGCGGGCTATAGGCAGTCTGGTTCCCAGTTTGAGCGGGCAGCAGGCGTGGGCAGCAGCCTCCAAACTCGCATGAGGAGGTCGGGTCTGGAGGGCAGGAGACGGCACAGCGGAGCTGTGGGGAGAGAGTGGACCTAGACCAAGGGTCAGAGGTCCTACTTGAGCTCCCCCGCAGAGGCCACCATTAAGTATGGGAGGGGGGAGGGGGGAGGGAGGATAGGCTGGGAGGCGGGAGTGGGAGGTTTCTGGGGGGAGGGGCTGCAGGGGCAGCAGCGGCGGTACGGAGGCAGGCAAAAAGAAAACAGTGGTGGAAATGAATAAAAGAACACAAATAGACACAATAAACAGTGGTGGCACAACAGGGAAAAATAATATAAGTAAAGCGGCAGAAAATGTGTTAAATCATAAGGACTGAACAGCGCCATCACTATCTGTGTCATTACAAGTCTGAATAGGTCTATGTTGATAGTGTCAGAGCGTGAAAGAAAAAAAAGAAAAACATCAATAATATCAATTCGCCCAATGTGGCTCAATACTTTCCCCAAACTAAGAACCTTCCACCCTGCTACCCTGATTGGCCAGTCTAGAACCACCCGCCTTCCCAACATGCAGATAGCCTGTCATCCCTTGCAAAACTGCACTATGCTGGGGGAAGCTAGAGTCCCCTGCCAGTCTGCAAATAACATATTACATCATGCCCATTCGTCCTTGACTATGTCAGTTCTTTGCACAGAGGTCGTGTTCCTTCAATTTAATATCCCCCCTCCCTGGATCCTCTCCCCCTCCCCCCTGAACCCTCTCACCGCAGGGTTAACCTCTCCGGCCAGTTCTTATCTGTGTCCAGTTCAATCTCTGTCGGAGTGTCCTCATTCCCCTCCCGATGTCTCTGCTCCATTTCTTTCTGATCCATCGCCCTCCTCCGAGCCAGTGAGTTTCCGCTGTTCTTTAGCCTTGGAAGACTTCTGCTTTACGACTCTCCATCCCTCAATCCAGTCCCAGGCCTCTTCTGGTGTAGCAAAGAGTGATGATTTCCCCTTGGTCATCATTTTCAACTTCGCTGGGTACAGCATCATGTACTTAATGTACCTTTTCCGTAATTCTCACTTTACTGCTTCAAAGCTACGATGCAACTTTTGTACCTGTAGAGTGAAGTCAGGTAAGAAGCATATTGTTGCGTTTTCATACATGAGGTCTCCATGAACACGTGCTGCTTGTAGGATCGCATCCCTGTCTCTTTAGTTCAGGATCCTTGCAATTATCGTTTGAGGCGGTGCTCCCGGTCTTGGTATTGGTGCTCTGTGTGCCCATTCGACTGTAAAATAGGTTGATAGGCGTTGAGGGCATAGGTGATGTACAATGAGATCCTCCATGAAGAGGCCTACGCTCTGGCCCTCCATTGCCTCTGGGACGCCAACTACCCTTATGTTGTTGTGTCTTGCTCGCCCCTCCTGGTCTTCGAGCTATGCTGCCATGGCGCCCTGTTGCTGCTTTAATTGGTGAATTTGCTCCTCTAATTTATGTGTGGTGGTTTGCAGCTGTGTTATGTTTCCCTTCCCTGTTGTAACTTTTTCAGGTATTTTCCTAAAGTCCACTCTCGATAAGTTTACCCCCATGGTAACTATGCCAATCTTGGGTTTGATAGTGCATCTGAGATCTGTTATGGCCGCCATTATGGTCGTTATCAAGGGTTCTGTCACCCCACTTCCTCTGTCTATGTTCCTGGGGCCACTACTGGGGATTTTGCAACTGCATAGTTGCCCATCTTGTTGACTTGTATGGTGGAGGAGGCCTTTGGTTTCACCATTTCTTATTATTTGGGAATCTAGGAGGTATTCTGCAACCTAGTGTGGTATGTTCGCCCCTGTATAGTGTCCCCTACTATTCCGGGTGCCTCCTTTATAAAACTCCAGGCGGTGCCACATTTGAAAAACAACACTTGGTTTTGCCCCGTCACCTAGTTGCCTCCGTTGTTCCTTCTGGTCAGCCTTTGACTGGTAGCCATCAATAGTCTTTATCTAGCTTTCACTTGGGGGTGTCTATGTCTTTGATTGAGTGGTCCCGCAGCCAGGGCCCCCGTTGGTGCTCTCGTGGCTTCAGCTGTCACCCCGTCTGGTTTTATGATTATTAGCTAGTTTTGGTCTATCTGGCTCCACTGTCTATATGCCGGGGTGGGGTGTCTGTATTCCCCTGATCCCTCCATCAGCTTAGCGACTAGCAGCCCAGGAGCCTACGTGTGCACTTAATTTAGTTCCCAAGCAAGCCAGTGGGAGTCCGCCCAGGCTCCTGCCCTTCGCTGCAATTCCGACCGTCTCCCTGTTCGGCCGTGTTCAACTTCAGTCCCCGCACCGCTGCGTCTCTGCTGTAACACAATCAGCGCCGCTTGCCTGAACAGTGCCGGCTGTCTCAATGGCCTCTGTGGGTTCATCAACGGTTCCTGCTCCAGAGTCCTTTGTTTCCTGTTGTCTCCTTTCGATCTGCCATCTCGCCACCTGGCTAAGGCCTACATAGCTATGAGCGCAGCCTTCCTTCCTTCATGACAACGTACTCCGAAGTTCATCCACAGCGCAGCGACTGCCGCCTCTGCCCGTTCCTGTCGACTTCCCTACGGTTATAAATTGATATTCTCGTGAGACGGGGGCCAAAGGTTTGAGGTTTGTTTTTTCAGCCCCTATGCAGGTCCGGATCAGTGTTCGGATTTCGGGTTTATACTTTAGGAGGAGCAGAGCTTCACTCAAGTGTGGCCATTACAGGCGGCTCCTAGCCACGCCCTGTCATTATAACTTTTTAATGGCACACCGAGCAATGTCACTGAGATCGAGGTGGACTTATCTCGTTCACTAGACTTTCCTCTTTCATCATAATTTCATCCTGCAAATGATCATATAATATTTTCTGAGTCCTTGCAGGCACAATCCCTTGTCTTCACCTGAATGATCAAGTGCGCAATAGTGGTTCAGTGAATACATTGGCTGTATACATTGATCAAGGAGGAAAACAAATAAGGAACAAAAGCCAGTTCAAAGAGGATACCCTTGACCCCATCTTCGCAGCAGGAAACAGCGTCCACTTCAGCCACACAACGCAACCCCCATGGACCGACCACCACAGCGTACACTTCCAGGAATCTAAATGAAAATAAGTTGAACAGTACTTCCAAACTCCCCTTTTAGCAATGAATTTGTGATTATCTCCTGCAATCTGGCCTGTTTGAAAAAATATTGTCTCCAAGGGACTTGGTCCCCAGCAATTGAAAAATGATTATGTTATTGATGTCCCGGCTCTAAGGGTCAGGAAAGGCCACACCAGAGGTGGCCTTTCTATCCTCCTTTCAGTTGAGATTCAGTGGGATTTTGAAATAGTACACTTTTCATGTAATAATGTGCTAAACTTCCCAAAACAAGTGTTTATTCCGTGAATATTTTATTTTTATTTACTATTTATGTCTCGCCTGGACTGCAGTACAATTCTCTAGTGAATGAAATATTTGAATTAATAAAGTCTATCCTTGAGTCTGGAGAAAATTTCCAAATGATAATAATCGGAGATTTTAATGCAAACATTTTAAACTCCTAAATAAAAGCCCATAAAAATAGGGATCTGGACGAAGCCTGGTCCATCATGGAGCCACTCTTCCTGCCTAAATCAAAGGCAGCCAAACGAGGAAGAATGCTATTGGATCAGCTGCACAGAATAAATGGTGTGATCCTAAATGGAAGAATTGATGGGGATGTTCCGGTAGCTTATACAAGAAAGGACGTTACAGGCTCCTCTCTTATTGATTTATATTATAATGAGTTACAAACTTTTTTTTTTTTTATCATTCTTTCATTCTGAGTTTGTTCAAGGCAGTGATTATGCAATACTAAATACAAAGCTAGAATTGCAATTACAACGAAAGCTTTCTTGGTCTCTAACAGAACGAAAGTGTGCAGCTACTATAGCCTGTAATTAAGGTTGAATCATTGGGAATTTTAAAAACATAACTAGGATGAATACAGTAGTCATGTCTCTGTGGACTCAACATACATTAGCTGAAAGGAATCCTATCCAAATAATTGAGGGTATAGTTTCAGATGCTGTGTCAGAGATTCAGAGGAGGTGGATACCTCGAAAGGAAAAGGTATTTCCCATTAAAGATCCAAAGGATTCCGATCTCTTGTAAAAAGCAAATAAGCTCATTCAACACCAGTTGATTGATTTTTCAGTCACCAGGATCAAAGAAATTCATGCTATGCGAAGGAAAAGGAGAAAAAATTGCTGTTAACAGAACCGAACTGGGAGCCCAAAGAAGCCTTGCCAATTTTTTTTTAACAAGCCCCCCGGGGGGGGGGGGGGGGGGTGCAAGTGTGAGGCACTGCTGCTTTTGTTACTGGGGGCTGATATTGTAGCACTGCTGCAAAACCGGTCCCTAGTAACAAAACCGGCCCCCACCCTTCCAGCCTCCCTGGAAAACGCACGATGCCCGCTATGGCCGATCCATCCCTATGAGAAATTAACAAAAAAATGATGGATAAGCATTGGGTGGATCTGCAACAAGCAGCATTTCAGAAAAACTACAAAATCTTTCGCCAGTTTATTACAAAAATCACAGGCAGTAGGAAAAATCCTACTGCTATACCCATCCCTTCGTCAGAATGGATCAACTATCTCTCTGAACTCTATGCGAACAGCTCCGTTCCATATAACTGTGAGGAGCCCCTAAAGTCATTGCATGTGCTTGATTGGCATACAATACCACCAAAGGGAAAACAGATCTAGAGTTACATAAGAAAAGCAAGCTCTTCCATGGGATTGGCCCTGATGAGATCCCTATAAAAGTAATGCACAGCGATCCAGAAGGCGGGAGAAAACTTCTCACCCCCTTCTCTCCTATTGTTATGCTGTGAGGCAAATTCATGGACAGGAAGTATAGCTGTCCGTAAAAACATAAAAAAGGCTCTGGTCTTTCTACTAGTTATTATCGTCACATCACCCTACTAAGTGCAACAGGGAAGATGTTTGCCTCCAGCGTTGTGGACCATCTCAAGAAATGGGCATACCCTATGGGTGTGATTCCGTTAGTTCAGCTGGGTTTTAGACCGAAATACTCAGAGACTGATAGCATTGCAATAGTCAAACTGGTATCGATAAATATGTGGTGTTTAAATTGCATGTTATATACTCCATGTATGTTGGCTGTTCTACTTCATTTGATAGGGTCGACAGACCTACCCTTTAGAGAAAACTGGTTAAACTGGGGATTCCTGGCGATTTGTTAAGACTTATTATTGCACTTCATTCATCCACTTGATGTAGAATTTTAATGGGGGGGGGAGGGGGGGGGGGACAAGGGACTGTCTCCCCAGATTTTAACACAAAATGGATGGAAACAGGCATTTATTTTTTCTATGGTTTTGTTTACAATTTATCTCAGTGATTTACCAGCCTTATTAATAATTTTCCTCTCAAATTGCTCTTCAAAATCTGCATGTTTTACTGTACGTTGGTGACGTAGTCATCTTTAACCTCACACCTATCAGCCTTTAGCGAAACGTCAATATCCTTTTTAAGCATGCGGAGGATAACTTTCTGAAAATAAATGTCTCTAAGACCAAGGTGTTGCCTTTTAGAGGAAAGACGTAGTATCGCACTTTTAAATGGAGGTTGGGTGAAAGGCTCCTGGACATAGTAAAAACTTACACATCCCTTGAAAGGGTCTTCTTCCAGTAGCTAGAAAATACATCTCATCTTTTCCACATAGGCCTCACGTTAATAGCTCATACAGGTGCTTTAAAAAGGTTTCACTGTTTCTCCAGTATGCCCATTTTATAACCCTCTTGGATATTTATCGGGCAAAGATACCTTCCGATATATCTTATGCCCTAGGAAATATTCCCATAACCAATTGGTCTGTTTTAAAGGTATTCGAAGGGAAGCTTCTACGGAAGAAAATCTCCCTAAGCCAAGCAATTCCTGTCCAAGCATTATGTTTAGAACTTTCCCTGTGTTGCACCTATTCCACATCTTTGGCGAACGTAATTGGATGGGCCTACAATTTATTACACACACCGGAAGGCATCCTAAGAGACTTTCTAAGGCAGGAAACTTTAAATGGAAAAGTAAAAATGTCTACTTTTAATAATAATAATATTAGGGTTGCACAAGCGCAATTCCAGTGTACTATTGACTACTTGCTGCTGTGGACACCAGCACAACTTAAAGTGTTTCTAATAAAATATGGCGGCCAGAATAAGCTAAACCCTTGACATTTCACACTGTTCACTGTTAGAAACATATAAGCCTTATTTTGACAGTATTTATTTTAGACAGAATTAAGAATATTTTTTTTTTTTTTTTTTTTAAACCTTTATTGCACACAAAAATCAATACAAACATGGGCCTACAACCACCGGGGCCGGCCGCTAATATATACATGTTCAACAACATCAAGGAAGTAGTGGGCCCCCTGGGGCTCAGCCGAATTGACAAAGTACTGAGTGCACCTCAGAAGTTATCCGGATACATAAATTTTAGAAATGCAAACGAAAAGGAAAAATAAAATAACACCAGAAAACAAGGCGGAAACCATCGAGAAAGAGGCGTCGAACCACGGCTAAGGGACCACACAGTACCAACTCCACCCTCGGGTGGGCAATGAGGATGATCAAGGGGGAGGTGGGGGCGACGGGAGAGCCACAACCATCTACAGGTGAAATGCAATAGTCCGGGAACCCCAGGGTCAGGGGGACAAGGCAACATCAGATGAATCCACGAGGGGGGGTGTGCAGATGTTCCCACGATACGCGTTCCACTGGCCCCAAATTCTACCCCACGCCCCCGGCTTACCCCGGGCCACATACACAGTCTTCTCTCTGCACATGCACCAGTCCATGTTCTCCTTCCATACTGACACAGTGGGAGGCCGCCGGGAACCCCAAAGCTGTGCGATGTCCCTCTTAGCAACCATGTTCCCAAGGGCCGCCCACCGAGTCTGAGCCGCATTATAATCGTTAGGCTCCCACACGTTCAGCACACATCGGCGAACCTCAGGCAACAGGGCGACCCCAGTGACACATTCCATGACAGCATGCACCCGGCGCCAAAACTCCGCAACCTCACGGCACTCCCAGAGAACATGGAGAAAAGTAGCGCTGAGCCCACAGCCGCGTCTACAGAGCCCGTCTTCAGAGAAACCCATCAGAACTAAACGAGGGCCCGTCACGTAGACACGGTGGAGAATTTTAAGTTGGACAAGACGGAGACGCGCGGGTATAGCCACCTCCTTAGGGGAGGACAGCGCAGACTGCCAGTCTTCGTCGTCCAGTTCCACTCCATCCCCGATCCACGCCTCCCGCAGACGCACGAGGAGAACCGCCCGAGTGTTTATCAGTTTTTGACTCTTTCACCGATCATCTACTGGAAGTCATCACCTCAAAAATTTCCTCTAATTCCAAAGAGATCTTCCTCGGTGATTTCAATCTCCACTGGAATGACCCCAATGACCCTCACGTCAATACCATCAAAGACCTCCTAAATGACCAAGCCCTGACTCAATCCTGCTCCCTACCAACTCACTCAAAAGGAGCCACCCTGGACTGGATCATATCCAAGGACTCCGTAGTCAAACTCATCTCTATCGACCCTTGTGACTGGTCCGACCACCACACCATCTCCTTCATCCTACCCGGATCAATCAAGACTAAGCCCCCACAACCGATGATTCCCAAACGCTGGATCAGGGACACCAAAAATCTGGACCTTACGAAGCTGGAGGCTCGCTGCAAACTTGAGCTCTACCCGACCTCGAACACTACCACAATCAATGTCCTCTATGACCATTATTCGGCGTCTATGTCGAACATTCTAGACGACCTTGCCCCCCTGAAACTAAAGAGAACACAAATCAAAGACAGAAACCCCTGGTTCTCCGCCTCCCTCAACTCAGAGAGAAGATCCCTACGTCAAGCCGAAAGAATATGGAGGCAGCACCCATCTACCGAGCACCTCAAACTTCTCCGGCAGGCAAGAAACTCCTACAACAGACACATCCTCAACTCAAAATAAGATTACTTCAGATCCGAACTGGGGAATGCCACGAATAGGCCCCGCAAGCTCTTTGAACTGGTTAAACTTCAATCAAACAAGCTGGCCAAAACCCCTAAAGAATCACCGAAATCTCTTATATCGTCGGATGAATTCTCCTCCTTCTTCGCCGAAAAAACTGCCTCCCTAGGAATCGAACTTAGTACCGCCTCTTGCGCTCAACCCCCTCATGACCAACTGCCTCCCCATGCACCCTCATCCTCGACCTTACCCAATAACGAAGCTCGCTGGACTGACTTCAAAATCTACGACGAAGACTCCATTGCTAAAATCCTCTCTACATTAAAACCAAACAACCACTTCAATGACCCGCTACCATCCAACTGCCTCGCTGCGGCCTCCCGTGCCATTGTTCCTTGCTGGACCGCGATGATCAACGCCTCCCTCCAGCAGGGATCGATTCCGGACCCCCTGAAAGCCGGCCAAGTCCTTCCTATTCTAAAAAAAACAACGCTTGACCCCGCCGCACCAGACAATTTCAGACCCATCTCTAATATACCCCTACTAGCCAAAGTGTTAGAGAAATGCGTACAATACCAGCTTAGTCAACACATCGACAACTTCCACCTGCTGGACGACTTCCAATCGGGATTCAGACCAGGGCACAGCACTGAAACAACCATGCTCCACATTGTGGACGACGCCCTCCAAGCCCTGGACCAAGGCAAAACATGCCTCCTAATCCTTTTAGATCTATCTTCCGCCTTCGACACGGTCAATCATGAAAAACTACTTGAACGCCTTAAACACAGGATGGGTCTGGATGGCGTTGTCCTTGAATGGTTCAGGTCCTTCCTCCATAACCGATCTCAAAGATTCCTCATTGACGGCAAACTATCCGCTCCCACCCCGGTCACGGTTGGAGTCCCTCAAGGCTCAACCCTGTCTCCTACCCTCTTTAATCTTTACTTGGAGCCTCTCACTGAAATTCTACGCTCCGCCAATATCTCCTACCACATGTACGCGGATGACACCCAAATTTACATCAATATCTCCTCACTCAAGGAGGTCCTCGCCCTGAACGAAACCCTGAAACTAACCGTTCAGTGGCTTGCTACTAACCAACTAAAACTCAACGCCAAGAAAACTGAATTTCTCCTGATCTCCCCATCCAAAGCCAACCCGGAGCTACAGGTGTGGTTCAAGGCCATCACAGCCCTAAATTGTCCCCCGACCATCGTGGACTCCGCCAAATCACTGGGCATATTTCTTGACTGCAACCTGAACATGCGTGACCACATTAATTCAATGGCCAAGGCAGCCAGATTCCACCTGAGCTACCTCTGGAAATTAAAACCCTTCATCGATGCTCCAGATTTGAAAAT
This sequence comes from Triturus cristatus, assembly GCF_964204655.1. Lineage (NCBI taxonomy): Eukaryota > Metazoa > Chordata > Amphibia > Caudata > Salamandridae > Triturus > Triturus cristatus. The sequence goes on along the minus strand of NC_140585.1, from coordinate 680,292,603 downwards.
GGCAGTCCAAGCTCTAGTCATATCCAGACTGGAATTTGGATGCTCCACCCTCACAGGCCTACCCAAGCGCTCCTTGGCACCGCTAAAAGCCTGTCTCAACGCGGCTGCCAGACTACTCACCGGCACCAGGAAATTCGACCACATCTCTCCACATCTGAAAGCCCTAAACTGGCTCCCTCTAGAGGCCAGAATACAGCTGAAACTGGCGTGCATTACACACAAGGCCTTATACGCAAACTCCCCTGCATACCTTTCACAGAAGCTGGTGCTATCGGGAGGAAACAGGAAATCTCGATCCACTAACAGTCTCCTGCTCCGACCCGCCCACTTTCGTAAAAAAAGAACCTACAATAGGGCATTCACCGGGGCAGCACCAAGAATTTGGAACTCCTTCCCGCCCGCTATCAGAAGAATCCCCACTCTTGCTCGCTTCAAGAAGGAAGCCAAAACCTTCCTCATGGGTAAATTCCTGTACTAAGTCCTCCTCTAAGCAGATATGACTTGCTGCCTGATTCCATGACTATTGCGCCTTCCGCAACCCTATTACCGGACTCCATCGAGACCCAAGGGGGCCACGGTCTCTGCCAACCCTAGATTGAATTTTAGTTCTCATGTGTGCTCCCTTTGCCCCCATGCTACCTCATCCCCCCCCTTTATGCTATATTTCTTTGCTTTTGATACTTTACTGTTTGCACTGTTTCTCTATGATGTTTTTTCTTTCCTGTTAACCATGTAAAGCGCTCTGATACCCTTATGGGTCATGTTCGCGCTCTATAAAACACTAAAATAAATAAATAAATAAATAGATGAGGGAAATAGTACTGTCGGGCAAGTGACCGTCGAGTATGCGGTCCTCGAGTGGCGAAGACACAGGGACTGCAGTCCCCGCCCCGATGGCCGAGAGCAAGGCGTGGCGAACCTGAGCGTACCTAAAGAACTCCCTCTCACTCAATTCGTACTCACTCTGCAGCGCAGTGAAGGATTTAACCGCACCCTTCACCCAAAGGTCACCTACTCTGCTGATGCCAATCGTGTCCCAACGCTCGAATCCCTTCGTCGTCCAAAGGCTTCCCAATCTTTCAGACGCGAACAAAGGGGTCGCGCCCATCAAGCGATCATTCCAGCCCATGGCCACATTCGCAGCCTTCCACAAGCGTACTGCAATCTTAGTGGGACCGGTTAAGGTCCTCCCAGCCGATCGAGAGTAAAGCGCTCTGTTAAAGTTGCCGCCAGGCAACAAAAATCTATCCATTTCGAAAGCCGGATTCGGACCAGGTGAGTATGTGGCATGGTTGATAGCAGATAGCTGGGAAGCCCAATAGTACCTCCTGATGTCCGGGAGCGCGATGCCCCCGTCGTACCAGGGGAGAGTCAGTTTTGCAAGAGCAATACGTGCACAACCGCCCCAAACAAGTCTCCTTTGTAAGCTCTCCACTTCCCGGAAGTAGGCCGCCGGAATATCATCAAAGGAGTTCTGAAGTGCGTAAAGAAATCGGGGAAGAGACATCATTTTAAAAAGTGCCGCGCGACCGAGGGGAGACAAGGGAAGCTTATGCCAACGGGCCACGTCTAGCCTCAATCTCCGAAGTGGAGAGAGGAGATTATGCTCGTAGCGGACAGCAGGATCCAATGAGACGTACACCCCCAGGTACGTAAAGCCGGAGCTGGACGCCTTAATGGGAAAACGAGAAGGCAATAGAGGAAAGCCACCGGATATAGCATAGACACAAGATTTGGACCAGTTAATGATCAAACCAGAGTTCTTGCCAAAGGAAGTGAGGATGTCAAAGAGCACATTGAGTGACTTACGTGGTGAGGTAAGGTACAAGAGAATGTCGTCCGCGTACAACGAAACACGATCCTCGAAGCCAGGGGCCCACTGAATACCTCTTATCGACGGTTCCCAACGGGGCCAAGCAGCGAGCGGTTCCAAAGCTAACGCGAAGAGCAGGGGAGACAACGGACACCCCTGCCTAGTGCCCCTCCCAAGAACGAAGGGCCGGGAAACCCTCCCATTAACGACCACCTGTGCCAGCGGGGCAGCGTATAAAAGTTTAACCCAATTAATAAATCCCGCCCCGAAGCCAAATTTTGCCAGGGCGGCCCAAAGATATGGCCATTCTATCGTATCAAAGGCCATCGTGGCGTCCAAGGAAACCAAGATGGCCGGCTCTGAAAGATATTCCGCCCTCGCAAGTACGCCATGCAGGCGCCGCAAGTTAAGGGCCGTATTCCGGTGCGGGATGAAACCGGATTGGTCCGGATGCACCAGATCGCAAACAACAGTAAGCAGGCGGTTCGCAAGAACCTTGGCAAGGATTTTCGGCTCTGCGTTCAGCAGAGAAATAGGCCTATACGAGGCGCAACGGTCCAGAGGCTTACCGTCCTTGGGAATCACGACTATAGTGGCCAGGCGTTGGTCATCAGGGAGAGAGCCGAGTTCAAGCGACTCCGAGAACATACGACGGAGAAATGGCGCAAGTTTGTCCGGTTGCGGTTTATAGAGTTCAATCGGGAGTCCGTTGGGGCCCATAGCCTTGCCTGAGCGAAGGGAACGAATCGCGGTTGCAATCTCGTCAACCGAAAGTGGGGCATCCATGAGCTCACGCTCCTCCACCGACAAGCAGGGCAAAGCAATGTCCTTCAACAAGTGACGAGAGTCAGCCTCATCTCTAGTAGACACCGGGGAGTACACAGCACAGAAGTAGTCCGCAAAACACTCCACAATCTCACCAGGGTCAGTCACACTCACTCCCTCCGACGTCTGAAGCACGGGGACCACTCGATTCACTCTCTCCTTCTTATCAAGCCAAGCAATCAATTTACCCGCCTTATCCCCAGCATCATACAGTCTACCCTGCTGTTCCCTGTACATTGTCCGAGCAGCATCCGTGACAAGGGACTTGTATTCGAACTGCTTCAGGCTGAGGGCATGAAGCCCGTCCTGAGTGACACCCGTCTCCAAGGCAGCCTCCAACCCCGATATCTCAGCCTCCAATGCCACCACCTCCCCGCTCTTAGCTTTCTTGGCCTCCACGATCAGGGATAGGGCGTGTCCTCGGAGGACCGTTTTGAAGGCCTCCCACAGGGACACTGAGGACAAGACGGACCCCTCATTCTCCAGAAAATACTGATCAAGCGACTTAATCAGACCCGTGCGAATCTTGGGGTCACGCAAGTACCAGGGGTTAATGGGGGCGATCCGCCCGGCTGATCGCATCCCGGTGTCGAAGAGGAGCCACAATGGGGAATGATCGGAAATGCCCCGGGCCAGGTGTTTGACCTCCCGGACCCGGGTGGTCTGGGCCGCGGGCATTAGAAAATAGTCTAGTCTGGAAAGACTCCCGTGGGCCCCGGAGTGGAATGTGTACTGACTCTGTGTCGGATGTATCAACCTCCAGCAGTCCACCAGACCGAAAGTGTCCAAGAACCCGCTGAGCCACGCCTGGGCGGCAGAGAGTGCCCTGGGAGGGTAGCGATCTAACTCGCCAGAAATCACGGAATTAAAATCCCCACCCACAATCAGGAGACTGTCAGGAAGTTCAAGTAACATACGACCCACATCAGAGAAAGTGGAGGTCTGGAGGCCCGGGGGAACATAGACCGAAACCAATGAAAGAGTTTGCCCCTCCCACCGCCCAGTCAAAGACGCATAGCGCCCTCTATCATCAAGAGTAACTTTGTCAATCTCAAGCGGGAGGGAAGAGCGCAGTAAGATGCCCACATTTCTGGAGCCAGTGGTGAAGCCAGAGTGTGCGACCAGTCGGTAGCCCCCCCTGTTCATAGCATGACATACATTTCCCACCAAGTGTGTCTCTTGAAGAAATACCACATCAGGGGCCACTCGACGCAAATATTGCAACACCACCCCACGTTTGATACGGTCCCCCAATCCGTTGACGTTCCAAGACATCAGTTTCAACCCGTCCCCCCCCATCCCAACACAAGAAGCTGGAGTCCCCGGGCACGCAGCCAGACACCTGAAACTGAAAGAAAACAATAACACCGCCTTGAAAAGAAAAAACACACAACCCAACCACCACTGCCACCCTCCCACCCCCACACCATTGCCACCCCCCCACCCTGCACCCCTGCGGACTATACAGCCCCCCCAACTTGCAGTGTGCCTGTCGCCCTAACAATCCCATGCTACAAAAAGACCCTAGAGGAGGAAAGGGATCCGTCCCCGCCCGCACCCAGACGAAACATTAATAGACCAAATATACAAGTGAAGTAGAACCTGGCTGAGCACAGAAGGAAATGTCAAAGTGGAGGACCAAGAATCATTCCTGCAGAGGCCCACCGCCCTCGGCACCGCCAGTACGCCCAGTTCGGTCTCCCGGTTCCGGCAGGGAATCCAACCAGTCACTCACTGTGTCAGGGCGTTCAAAGAAGAGAGTCCGATCTTCATATTCCACACGAAGCCGGGCAGGAAACAGCATAGAGTATTTAATGTCCAGTTCTCGAAGACGGCGCTTCACCCCCTGAAAGTTCATTCTCTGTTTTTGAACGAGTTGGGTGAAGTCCGGAAAGAGGTTGACGGAGGAATTCTCATATTTAACTGGGCCGTGCACCCTCGAGGCCTGCAAGATCGCATCCCGGTCTCTGTAATGAAAAAGTCTTGCAATGATAGGCCTCGGGGGAGCGCCTGGTCGAGGCCTACCGCCCGGGACACGATGGGCACGCTCCACGGCGAAGAACTTGCTCAGGCCTGAAGGAGCAAGATGATTGAGGATGAGGTCCTCGACCATAAGGTCCACCGGACGATTGTTGGAAGTCTCCGGTACACCTATGACACGGATATTATTGCGTCGTGCCCGACCTTCGGAATCCTCCAGCCGCCGGGACATCGCGTCGTTAGCAGACTTTAGATCGCCAAGAGTTGCCTGGAGGTCTGATACATCCGTGACAAGAGTGGATGTCCTCAAGTCCAGCGATTGAACCCTCTCGTTAGTCTTGGAGAGATCCGCCCGGATTAACGTAACATCAATGGCAACCGTGTCAATTTTACGGGCCAGAGCCTGGTACTGCTGGGCGATGGTCTCCCTTATGCCGTTGATGGCGCCCATAACGTCCTGCAGCGACAATTCCGTGGGGACGGACGGACCCCCACCGGAGTCCTCCATGACGGCACCCGCCGGCCCGGGGGTCCCTTTACCCTGGGTATAGCGATCCATGATGTTACTCTGGACCGGTCCTCCACGCAGGGATGTCTTGGTCTTCCGTTTCTCGGGATCCCCCTTGCCCCCCATGTCGGGCGATGCTCACCGGTGGGGTCCGCCCGGACTGATAGCAAAGGGGCACCAGCAGATCAGACACAGACTGTCCGAGAGCCCGCTCGGGAGAGTTGAGGAAAAGGCAGAAATCAGTCCGGTACCAAGGCCGGAGGACGCCCCAGCCGTGCAAAGTCGCTCCTCGATCAGGACATGCAGAAGTGCAAAAGCGAAACTGAAAGTGGGGGCGCGGTCATTGGCAAGGCGCCGATGCCGTTGTTGTTCAACTACTCCCTGGCCCCACGGTTCACCAAAGCACCGGGCACAGCTCCCAGGTGGGCCTCCAAACTGCGGGACGCTGTATTTCAGGTCTCCCCGGTCCGATTTTCGTTCTGAGAAGAGTTATGGGTTCAGCCAAGGTTCATCTTCCAGAATCCGTCCACAAATCCAGGATTATGTCAGGATAAGTTGCGAGGAGCGGCAAGGGTCCGGGGAGCCCTGTGCTCACGCGACCATCTTGGATGCGCGCGAAGCTCCTCCTCGTGAGAATTAAGAATATTTAAAGTTTTCTTTGGAACATAGTGTCAGGTGAATTTTACTCATGTTAAGATTGGGCATTTTACACCTAAATATTTTTTTTTAAGTACTGGTCTGATAAAGGAAATAAGAACGGTATGTGGCGACTCGGCAATGGTGGGACTCAAGACATTAAGCACATTCGCTTTATTTGTCCCAGCATGCCGGTGAAGGAAGCTAGAAATCGTTTTTTAAAACCTGCCTTTCAAATTTAACACATTCAAAACCAACAAAGTGATTTCTTAAGCAAACTCACCTCTTGATGAGTTTTTTTGTTATAATTTTCACAAGTTTTTTTAAAAAGGTTTTATTTATCATGCCCAATAAATTCCGAACCTTGGAGTGTCAGATTTTTGGGGCAAGTTCAATACCAACTGCCCCTGCAGGGTACTTACTCCCATGGTCCTACATTCCAAACCTCCCCATACTCAGGATGGAGATTTTTCACAGTTAGTTATATTTACAAAGTGTCAAATAACTTCTTCTGCCATGGGGATGGTTAGGTGGAGAAGAACGCACTGGTATATTCTCGTGTTTACAGTTGTACCAGAAATTGTTTTGTTACGTCTCAATTTTGGATCAGATTTTAAAGTTTTTTTTTTAAACTTACCCCAATTTAATGCAATGGACCTTCTTACTCTGTTGTATCTCAAAATCCCCCTCTCGAGTTATAACATGCCTTGGCATACATGCAGTGTATTTATGATGAATTCCTAATTAAATTATGTTATACGCAGTTACAAGACGCCCACTGGTATGATATAGTAATTAATAATTATAATGATCACGTTAATCGACGATGGTCATCCTAGAAAAGGCTGCACCTATTTATATACTCAGATCTTCTTTAATTATGGTTTGATGCTATTACCGAAAACCTACTTTTAATACTCAATTTACCAGATGGGTTGTATAATGTTCACATACTGGGTATTTCACATGGAAGCAGTAAAAAAATTAAATAAAAAAAATTAAAAAAATTGATTCGCCGATGTTTTCTTTTAATTGTGCTTTAAATACTGTAATAAGTAATTAAAAATATTGGCGTTCGACAATTTTGAAATATAAGCAAAGGTAAACGTTCTCTAATTTACAATTGTGGCATTTGTTTTATATTACTGCAAAACCGCGGTCGTCAAAACAATATTTGTATGCCTTGTACTAATAACAACATGCGTATGGGTGGGGTTTTGATTCAGGTGTTTAAGAGCCTCCCTAGATCCCAATGAAACAATGGTGCTTGCGTAACTACGGCAGCCTTTATGTATGAATAGGCAGTTTACGTAACAAAGCTTAGATGAAGAGACGGAACTTTGAAAAGTTTTAGAATGGACTAAGGGGGCGATGTAAAACCGGGGCAGATGAAGTCTCTCTTGGTGGGAGCGCGGCCAGAGTCTGTTAGCAGCTGATCTCTTTCCATGATGAGGGGAAGCTGCAGCGAACCTGAGAGCAAACATGAGCTAGAGAGGGACAGCCTGCGTTTTGGAGCTGTGAATCATCCCAGCATACACCGAGGCCCCGCGGTGGCGGCAGCAGGAGGAGGCGGAGGCAACAGCGGGAGCATGGCTGAATCTGTCCCGGGCTTGCCCGAGCACATGAAAGGCTGCATGTCCTGGTATTGGAGCTACTTGTGGGCCATTTGGTTCTGCGTGTTGCTGTGCCTACTCTACAGCCTGCGCGGGCCCCTGAGGATCCACGACAGCCTCGGCTCAGGTACAGCAAACCCATAACCCCTCCTCCGTCGTGGACGCAAATATAGCGCGCTGCGAACGTAGCAGGCAGACTGCAGACGGTGCTCCGCAGGCTCTGGCGGGCCCCTGTCCTGCCCTGCTATGTGTCTCGTGAGGCAGGCAGCGGTAGGCGCGCGCTGCCGGTCCACGCTGGAGGCACTTTCCTAAGTAAAATAATTTTTTGTTCCTACCCTCCCTTCCCGCGCCGTATGGACCAAGAGGGGGGAGGGGTATATATAAATGCGTGGGATAAAGTAGAGCAGCAGGCATATGCGCTCCTCCATTACCAACAGCACAACAGGAAGCCCCCACCGCGTTCTCATTGCCCTGGAAGCGCGCGGGGGGGGGGGGGGGCAGGGCTGTTCCACTCGAGGCCTCAGCGACAGCACATGGAAGGAAGGTTACACAGCGCGTTCAAACTTTTATGGCTACTAAGAGTACGGAGTAATTGAGAGAGACTGCCCTTCTAAACATTGCGGCAGCTCTAGGAACTACAACAGAAATATAAGCAGTGTTTAGGTCTGTCTGGACAGAGCTGCTGTATGATCAACATAAAAACTGGCTTTAAGAAGCGCTACCGTGCATGCATGGTACTGCTGCAAAACCCCTGAAATTGAAGGTTAACACTTCCTTTATAATGAACACTAAATGTCTGTCCATTTTGTGTCAGCCTCTTTAATATTGCGTGTGATACAATTGTAAAGCGAAGTGCATATTCACAGTGCTTTAAGTCATAGGCTGCATTCTCATAGCATTGTAATTGAGAAGTCACAATTCCCCACTGCGCCAATTAACCTCAATTCTGTTTCTCTCTGATTACGCTCAAAATCTCTGCAGATAATTCAAATGAAGTATTATAACGTCAGTGTAAAATAATGCATTTCCGCTCTATTTCTTTAATACGTAGCATTTATCATCTTTCATTTAGGTGTGTGGTTACTTAGTGTGAGGTTACTCAAAGGCAAAATAGTTATAATTTTGTCTTTTTTTCTGAGACATTGACTGCTAAAGCCCTTAGATTGATTCCTTATGACCTCTGCAATTTCATATTTCACCAGATGTTAAACGGGGTGTAGTGCGACATTTGATGTTAAAAAATAAAAGCAGCGTGACTCACCTGATTGCTGCCCAGTGGCGGCTGGTGATGTCTGAAGGTGGTGGTGGCTGGTGACATCTGAAAGTGGTGAGCGTAAAAGTCCGTCAAGAGTGCCATGTGGAGAGCAAGTGAAGAGATCATGCCCGACTGCCTTTAGAGAGGCCTGGCGGGGGTCAGGGAATTGTTTTTAAAAAGAGTGGGCAAATGATGCATTTTCAAGCAAATTTGAGTAATCAAGACGATTAATTAATCAATTGTGAAAGTGTAGTTATGACATCAAAGAATAGATTTTATATGATAATGATGTAGGTAGCTGCTTATTCAGTATAACCATTCTTAACATACCTGCTCAGTGCAGTGGCCTGTTCACAAGAGCACAGTGCACCAAAGGCAAGTGCAGTCTCCTGGGAGCTCCTTTCTCAAAGATTAGATTACGCTAGAAAGGAGTACAACCTAAGGCAGCATGTCTGTGTCAACCCATGGAATCTGTTACCACCAGGCTCTGTGTTTTTGGTTTATTTCCAGACAAATGGCTTGAATTTTACTGCTTGCATTTGAAAGTGCCTACTTTGAGCAAACCTGCTTATGTAGGCTGCATGCAATTCATTTGTAAGGCCATAAAGATATCACACAGCAGGGTTGAGGGCTCAGGAGGAGTCAGACGGGCTGGGAACTGTTTTGCTGGCAAAGGAAACCAAGAACAGGACAGCCTGAGTCCACTGTGAAAAGTAAAACGAGCTTTATTTACATGCGAGTTGGCAAGCATTTGTACAGTTTTAACAAGCCTCCTATGGAGAGAGACGGCTGTGTGACTTGGTGCTGCAATTGGTACCGGTTAGGGGTGATATGTCACTTTTCCAAATTAGCAATCCTGAATGCCGTCCTTTCAATGGCAGTGGTTTGATGTACAAGGACATTCAAAGATGCATTGAGCTACACAAATAATAAAAAAGTGCATCTTTCACATGGCGTTGACGAACCAAAGCTGATCCACAAAGTGTCACTCTGAATGCCATTTGGCCTGGAAAGTGAATTCTTATAGCGCTGCCATAAATTTAGGAATTGACTATTGCTGCTGTATCTGCATTTAAATTGACAAATCAACATCATTGAATGATATATTTCACATGCATTTCACAAAAACGAGTCTAATAATACAACATTCATCTGTCTTGTCACAGGAACAAGCTTGTGTTTTCCAAAAAGTCTGTATTTCACTTTTGTAACCTTACTATACACTGTGGTGTTCCAAATCAACTTTCCAAGCACCACACACTCTACATGGAGTATCATACATATCACGTGGGCAAGCGCTTCAACGTCTGGCCTGTTGTGGGAAGCACTATCTAAATGTTATTGTACAATGCAAACATTTAATGCAGTCAAGACCGAAGAGTGTGTGGTTCATTCTACCATCAGAGAAAATCATTTTTAGTAGTTTCAATATAAGGTATTACAGCCTGGTGAGTTCACTGTGTTCAAACACTGATAATATGTCATTATTATTACCAAATTCAACAGTATTCTTTATCGACAACTGAAGGATGAAAGGCTATGACTGACTCAGTGACTCTGCCGAAACTTGAATTGGGCCTGGTGTTCGCACACAGGTCTCTGATTGCAAGTGGTCCCTCTAGCCTTTCCAAAACATGTGGAGTAAATCACAGTAAATGTGTGTGGCTCAGTTTCTGCCACTGACGTCCTGGTAGAAGAGTTTGGAGATGTGAAAGGGAGTATGTTGTCGTCCCTTTAGTCCCCATCGCCATTTGTACTAGCAATTTTTAAACATTTTTCAAAAGTATGAATGGGCGTTGAAAATGATATGCAGAACAAATGGTGATACAATAACATTGGGTACTGAATAAACCATGTATATAGTACTATTTTTTTGCCTCTTTTTCCAAAGCTCTTTTGTATTTGATAATTGATTGCCGCAAAGGAGACCCCGGAGCGCATGACTCATATTGTCAAAATAAACTAACATGTTCAGGACAAACAAAAGGTTGTATGATGTTACAACGCATTCCGTTGCAACGCACGCCTTCACGCATGCGTTACAACACGAATGCCATTACCACGCATAACCTTTACCACGAATATTCCTTTACCACGCATACATTTACAATGATTTTCTTTGTAAATGTATGCATGGTAAGGGCATATTCTTGCTAAAAGTTATCTCAGTCCCCTTGTCCTTTTTAATTTTGAACATGAAGTGCCCACACAAGCTCTGCGTTGTGACCGGTTACCAACTGTCCATGTTGAAGCTTTATTGTAACACGCTCGAAGTGACGTGGTTTGCATTTTTTCAGCACACTACTGTAAAACGCCTCCAGTCACAAGACTGCGGCACGTAGTGACGTCCGCGCCGGGTGGCTTGCAGGCAAGACACGCTTCATAACGTTGCAGAGCAGCATGCGAGAGGTGAAAACGTCACAGAATACGTGGGGAATCCGATATGGAAGTAAGAAACTGCACGCGACAATCACCGAGAACAAAGGTAGGCGCGTGCGTTCCATGGCTCGAGACACTTCTAATTTAAAATCCACAGAGAGACAATATGCTGGCACTTTCCACGTTGTGCCCACATCTGTAAATTAAAACCTTGCACATTTAAAACCTGGTGCGTTTTTATTTGGGGGGGAACCCCCCAAGCCCCCTTTTCTTTTCGAACACATTTTTTTGGGGGAGGGGGGGAGACCCTCCCCAGCCCCATTTTTTTTTATTTTAGCCTTTACCACACATGCCTTTACTACCTATCTTGTAGTAAAGGTATGCGTGGTAAAGGCTATTCGTGTTAACCACGCATGCGTTGTAATGCATGCGTGGTTAAGGTTATGCGTGGAAACGGCCGCAAAACATCCTTTACGGGCGGAGCTGTTCATTTAAATTTCTGTTGGTGTCTGACCCTTTCGTTCACGTGCACACAAACCTATCGAGGTCCTGACATCCAAAAATTATAATCAACCAAATACTGTACTCGCATTTCAAAGCTCTTTTTGTGTTTGATTAGTAAATGTTTCACTGGAGCTATTTTTGCGCCTACAGCAAAGAAAACCCCGGAGCTCAATTGCTCGAATCATTAAAATAAAGGAACATGTTCAGCCCAAACAGAACATCCTGTATGAGCAGAGCTGCTCTCACGAGCCAGGGGTTCAGGGAAAAAAACACAAAGTGCTGTGTGAGTCTCAGCGCTCGGCCCAAGTATATCCTGTGATTCTGGGCAAATCACTAAGCCTCAAAAAATCTGACCTTGAGTAATGTATCCCGGGCGCTCCTTTAATGCGCGCCAATACCTTTGAGTTGTGTTTAACTGCAAACTCTCCTGTGTGAACAGCAAACGGCTGCTTAACTGCACGCAAATAAAAAATCCACAAAAAGTGAAGTATATTAACAGCTTAAAGTGAAAATGGACGCGACAGGCACCTACCAGCCTGTATTCTTTTGAGCCTACGCTGTAACAAACACAACGAGACCTGGCTCAGCTTGAGCTGCATAACGCTTTCAAAAGTGAAAGCACACTCTCCTCCACGTGAGGAAAGGAATGAAGAGCACAGCGAGCTGCAACCCTCCTACAGCCCGGCCCCTCTCGTGATGACTGATAATTGTTGCCACCCACTACCTCCTTCTCCCTCTCAGCCTGCCCCGCCCCCTGCCATTGAAATGAATAGAGTTCTGCCAACTCCTCCCAGGGCCATTTAGTAAATGCCTGATATCCAGCCTTATCCATGGCATTCTAACTCGGCGCGATTATGTCAATGCTGTAGTTTGTGCCTGCAGGTCGAAAGATGACCTCGCCCAGGCAGGCACATGCGCAGCAGGACGTCTGCAGTTTATCACAGCTGCCCCATTAAAAGTAATAGAGCAGCCCGGAAGGGGAAATTTCTTTTCGGCTGCTTGGTTTTTGAAATTCATTTCCTGCGTCTCCCCTCAGGGTCTGGATGGCAGGGCAACGCCCCTTGTTCCCACTAACACCAGCCGCCCCTGAAAATGCTGCCAGTGCATAAGGGCTGGGGAGAGTGCGTTTGCCAGGCTGAGCTGCCAGCTTGCTTTTTCATAAGCTGGGAATTGTTGGAACTGAAGTTCTTCAGCCCGGTGGGGGGGTTGTAGGGTACACTGACTGCAGCAGCAAACGGCAGTTCAAGCGTGACCTTAGTGTCTCAAAATAATTTGGACAGAAATGAGTCACAGGCTGCTCTCCGTTCCTCGTGCCGGAGCTTCTCACTCTGGCCGGCAGCAGTGACACTAAATATTTGGACAATTCCTATGTGAACAAATCACATCTCCATTTCAAATTGCGATGTGACTTGTTTGCAGAGAAATTTTTCAAATATTTTAGCGTCCCTGCTGCCGACCTCCCTGCATCTCGGAGATTACTTGAGGTGGAAATCTGCTCCTGTGTTCCCTTTGCCAAGAGGCCACCTACTTCCATGACTCACAAGCAGGGCTTTAAGTGTGCTGGGTCTCACCGGTGCTGAGCACCGCCAGTTTTTTTAAAGGGGGCCTCGAAACAGGCCTCTATCGGGCTCTGTTTTATGCCCTGGCACAGGCGGTCTGTTTTTTTCCGGACTGCAGTGACAGCAGGCACATTGATGGGCGCGTGCTCACACTGCTCACTTCTCACTAGTGGAGAAGTTACGGCATGACGTCATGGCAGGTTAGCTTTGTAGGGGAAGGGAAATCCTTTAAAGAGAGTCACTTTCTCTCTGGATTTCCCTTCTCGTTTTTTTAAACTCGGGAGCAGCAACATTGTTGTGGTGTCACCAGGGCTTTAAATGGAAATTTTTTCAATACAATCCATAGTTGCTGCTTATTCATCTTATGCAACGAACAACCATTGACAAAGCCAATAGTACTGACTTGTTGTAGGTATGATGTTACTTGTATCATGTATCTGGATGATGTTAATTGTATCATGTATCTGGATGCAATGTCAGAAACAGCAAAATACAAGTCATGCGGCACACTATGCTAAGCACAGATTTTTAGCTTGTGTGTTTTTAGGCAACGCCCTTAATTACATTTGCCACGTCCCTTTGAGAGACCCCCCACCCCCCCAGTTTTTTCATCCCACTTAAAGCCCTGCTCACTAGGTAGCATCCCCGCCCATTCCGGATGAGGCTGCAGCTACACATGTGTCTCAGAGACGGCATGTGCACGTCCGCAGAGGGAGCACAGTCTGTTTTTGTGGGGAATGTAAAACAGTGTATCCCATTGTGCCAGCCCACGTCACAGTTGGATTACCTTGCTGGGTAAATTGTTTCTCAGGCAGACAGCAGTACATAGATTAAGCGCTGCGCTCCAGTCTTGTTTTTCTGAGTGGCTTATGATCCCCCCCCCCCCCCCCCCCCCCCTCAAGTGTGTCAGGGTGCTCCCTATGCGTGGCTAATGTACTTTAATGCAGTGATGAGGACAACCGCATTAAAATGCGTTAGTCTAACCCCTGATGCTTGGCACTTGGCAGGGCTGTATATGCCAACAGCCCCACAAACAGAAGACTTATTATTTAATTACCAAAATGGCTTTGCTTGAGATGTCTCCCACCTAAAATCTCCTCCGCTTCAATGTAAGTCAAATGAGAAAAGCAATTCCCTCCTGATTTATGTTTTTCCAAAATCTCCCTCTTACCAGTTTGAAAATGTTGGCATGTGTGCACTACCAGGAGAGGGGCTTTGGCTCCAGCAGAAGTACATGTTTTGATTGGCAGAAGTTGTGTGTTTCCACTAAAAAAGGGCTTACCCTCCATGCAGCTGTGATCATTTTGTTTATCCATCTTCCCGAGCTTGAACTTTCTGGGGCACACTCATGACATTATAATGGTTTTATCGTTTCTTAGATAACAGTATCAGTTCGTATTTCTCTCAGGCCGTAGCACAGATAGCAGGGCAGTCATTAACTTTAGAATGACGTTTTGTGTTTGAGAGCCCAGGGCTACATTATTCTATACGGATTTTTAGGTCTGGCTTGACAGTGCAACTGTTGCCTGCCTTATATGATCAGTAGTAAAAAAAGGTTTCAGAGTCCTGAAAGAGGGGACAAGGCTCCACTCACATGTTGGTTCCCCTCGGTTCAAAATGTGTTTGGGACAAATTTGTCCCCTTTTTCTAAAAAGGACTGCTTGTATTGCGCTTTTTGGCTAGTGGCAAAATGTATACTCGATACAGCAGGAGTGAGTTGGATATAGTGGCAAGCCAGTGATCATGGCAATGGGCTTGATCTGTTTATTATGAAATGTTATGATGAAAGCAATAGGCCGGTCATATTTATTGCGAAAATCATTTGTTTAAGTCAATAGTAATTTTAAGTGTGGATTGTTTTTACCAGGGCCGGTTTAGCACTGGTGGCGCCCAGTGCGACAATCTTTGTTGGCGCCCCTCAAAACCTCCATGCTCCACCAATGCCCCACATCTCTCCACTATCCCTCCCTCACATGCATTTCATTTATATTGTAGCTCCTCTATTCATACCAGTGTAGGGTGTCACAGGACTTTACATCACACACACATTATACAGAGCCATTGAATCAAACATTTATAAATCGGTCTATAGGAAATGTTGCATGAGACAATAATGATTATGAGATGTTGGAGTCGCATGTCACCGATACTAATAGGCAGTGTACTTTAAGAATGTTTAGTTTGGAGAAGCACAAACTCAGGATTTAAAACGTACCATAGTGGTTGGCTTTACTAATAAAAATGTATTTCTACCCAAATGAATGTTATATTAGCAGAATTAGAATAATGAAAGACTGGGATAAAATCATAACATTCTAACCTGTACCATGCTGTTTGCATGCAGCTCTTTGATGACAGTTCATAGCTCACAGTGCTATATGAGGGTTGTAACTTATGAACTTCAAGGTAACAAAAGGATCTCTGTGACAAAAGCACTAATCCACTGAGCGAGCTACGTAAAATACTGTTCGGTGATTTGCGTGGCACATACTATTTGCAGCAGGCATATTAACCCTCTGCGCTCCTTTATCGTGAATGGTAACTGCCACTAGACTAAACTCCATCTCTCTCCAGCAGGAACATTAATCACAAGAGTTATCTTGACACTTTTATTGTTGCCTGAAAACTGCTGGGCACATAAGTAACTCTGCAACAGGTGCTTCATAAACTCGTGTTTTTTTATAAACATTGAGCCCCTGAGTCAGCGCCAGCTGCTGCTGCACCGGTCGCACCACCCTAGAACTGTCCCTTGTTATTACTGTATATTAGAACATTGGAATGTTGGGAGCTCCATTGAAAACAATGGAGTGCTCCGGGCTTATAATGGCTGGTATAAGCCCGGAGCTCCAACATTCCAATGTGTCTTTGTTCACAGCTCTGGCTGTGAACAAAGGCTTCAGGGAGCCTGAGGGGATTTCAATCCCCTCGCGCTCCCTGAAGGCTTCGTTTTGTTAGACCATTCTGCCCTCTAGTGGCAGAATGTTCTAATAGCCTTATAGCCCTTCGTAGCAGAGCTATACCGGCTTTTAAAGTCCCTCTGCTTTGGCAGCGTGCCTTTAACAGCCGGTATAGCCCGCTACGGCGGGCTATAAGGCTTTATTAAAGCCTAAACATAGGTATTTTGTTTCATGGAATCACACACATTACTGTAGTAGGCATATAGTTTTGGTATTGGAAACCATATAGAAGGTTTCCTCTGTGAGAATCCTTAAGCCGTTTTAAGAGAGTAATTTACTTAGCCAGCTGTCATTTTGTATACCTTTCTAAATTTTATAACTTTTTGTCTGATTGTTTCCTTGTGGAAAAGGTTACGCTTAAAACTCTAGGCCCGAGTTGGTTACAGTGACTATATGCCTGTTTGGTGCACCTGAAGCACTAGGTCTGATGCCATAGCTCTTGTCTGCTTAGTATGAAACCTTATGAAAAAGGCAGTTGGTACTGCTTATTAATTGTAAAGAGCGTATATTAAATCCAGTAAGCTTTTAACAGTTGCCTGTTATCACATTGCGTTACAGACTATGGGCGGGTATTTTGTTACATGTAATCTCACTGATTACGCTAGTAGGCAAGGGTTTTGATGTTGGTCACCCACTCTGACAAACGTTGAGGGTTTTCATTTTGGTGATTCTTGTTAGGCCTTGTTGAGAAGGCTGGTATATTGTTATGAAGTAAGCAATGTTCCTTAAGTGTACTCAAATACTTCAAAAGTTTATTTCAGGTTTCATGTGCCGTCCTGGGCTGTGCACCATCCCAATTTGCACACCATTGAGATTAAGGCTATCGCTGGCTGTGTGCCCACTTCCAGTCCCATGGTAGGTTCACCAATTTATGATAACGAGTTTAGAAATGATATTCCAATGGATTAGCTGCTGTTTATTATTAATTTAATGATGACTGCATTACATATTCTTCTCCGTTAACATTGTGATGTCATCTCCGATCTCCACAAGATGACCATTTGCACAAGTTGAATCCAATGGTTTCAAAGACTCGGTGCATTTTGGGCCAAAGGACCCTTCATCATAGTTAACTTCAACAAAACAAAATAGTTGTATGGCTCTGTGAGAACCACATATAATCCAAAAGAAATATGTGGTTAGCCAGGTGCCACTTCAACCCGTGACAATCATAAACCAAGTGTAACAAAACTGATATTTACCATATAAATGATGCCCATGTGCTCATATGACCAAAATACTCAAAATGAAATTAACACCTCAAACGTGATCTTATGAAATATAGAACAACTTAAAAAAAAAACATATATTCCTGCATAGCTTTCGATGTTTCCATTTCGCTCACCAAACCAGAATGCATACAATAACCTCTGTGGCAAGATACTAATCACGGGCTCCACAAACATTGATGTCCGCTGCTCCCTCCCTGTTTTCATACAGCGTGAATGATAGGTTTGTGATTTAAAGAATAGGACATTGGTAAAAGCCTCGACTTGAAACAACCCAACAATTCAGGAGCACCAGTGAGGAGTGTGGCCGAACTTGGGCTGACATCCTCGGCATTGAAAATATAAAACTTGGTAATTAATAATTGACGGCCGCTAGTGAGGAGTGTGTTCTGTCGTGCGTGGGTTTAAACTGCATGCCTCTGAGATTACAAACCTAACAATCAACAATATAGTGGTGTCTGTCACAAATGCATCCTTGCGTGCACAGGTGAAGATTCCTGTGAACTCCAATGCTCAAAAACGAAAAGTAAATGAAGAGAGCGCATGCAATTACCGAAGTAATTCTATCTTGATTGGTTACTAAGGTTGTAGTGAAGGCGCTTTATGGGCTCTCTCACTGTGTGTGCTCACCCGGATATAAAAACCAGTACCCCGGATGGGCCACCTGCTTAGAGGGCTCACTTCCCCCCCTAAAATATGGAAAAAGACTTACCCCTCACCGTGATAAATGCTTCAGCTGAAAGCCTAATGCGCTGGAAAGGTACGAATTTAACAAAGGAAAGTGACACGTGAGAACACAAAAAAATAACAGACCTAATTCTCAATAATTAAACATAAAAAAATCATTATCACTGAAATCAACATTTATAAAAATATATTCATATGAAGGCAGCATCCTTGTCATGATGATTTATGAGTAAATATGAGAAAAGTGCCATTATGCTCCACACTCAGAAAATGAACCAACCTAGTTTGAGTGAGACATAAATTACAGCATTGCTCACAACATCAAATTAAACATGTAAAAACTGAAAAAAAATCTGGAAAACAAGTTCAGCAACAGTCAAGAAAATTGAAAAGAAAATCAAAAACGACGAGGAACATCAAAAACGCCTGAATACAGCATATTCAGTTTTTCATTTCTGTGTGTGAAATATACTTTTCATTAAAAAAATTAAATATTCCAACCTATAATTCACGGCATACGGTTGCATGGTGTCCACTCTTTTTATCCAAAAAAGTCAGTTTGCAAAAGTCTTTTGCGATTGTCAACCACAAGTTTGGGTTTTACTATCTCCAATATCTAAAACCGCAGTTGGTATGTATTCTGTCCTGCATTAACCTAATGGATGGCCACACTTTAGTTCTTGTTCTTATTGCGGAGATAACTTTAATGCTCTGTGAACTAAGTATTGAATTTTCTTTCTGTCTTTCCTACGTATACCATGCAACATGAGCAATTCTATCCATACAGAAAATTCTTTTTTTAAATCTTTTGACATTTATGTACAAGGCACAGTGCGCTATTCCAAAAGAGAGAGAAAACAGCAGTGAGATATCCGATTAACAATAAATACAAACCGGGCAAAAGAAAATTTCATTTGTTAATTGCCATAAACAGTATCACCCACTCTAACAGAGTACAAACTGTGCAACTTCTAAGCAGCAAAGAAAATATATAAACACATATTGCCAGACCTATTTAATTCGTTAAACTAAATTAGAAATTCCCTTCCTTCCATCTAGTGATGGGATCCCAAATTACCCTGCCCAATTTCCTCCCATTTTTACCTTTCCTAGCATATATCTCTTTCTCCAGATGATACACAAAGAGCAGTTTAGCAAGCCATTGATGATATGTAGGCGGTAGAGGGTCTAGCCATGCAGTGGCTAAGCACAATCTAAGGACTGCTACCGCTACAAACAAGACCTCCCCCCCCCTGACTGCATCCCTCCTTCCTCCTCATTTATGCCTAATAGAATAATTGGGGGAGTTAACGAAAAGTTATTTATTCCTAGTACAGTCTTTATGAAATTCCCAATGTCCTTCTTTAACGAGTGTAAATGAGGGCATGTAGCAAACACATGTTCTAAATCTGCCTCATCACTTCCACATCTGAAGCAATTTGTTCCTACAGTTCCTACCCACTGAGCTATTTTAGATGGGGTGTAGTACAGATGATACAGCGTTTTATAATGCTGTGCCTGCAATGATGCAGAACACAGAAGTCTATGCCCCTCTTCCAGGGATAACTCAAAACAATCCTGACTAACACTCAGACTATCCTTCCACTTATCACTCCATTTCACTAAATCATCTTGCTTTCCTTTCATTAATTCAGAGTAAAATCGTTTAATCGTGCACTCTTTCCCTATTCGTATCAGTTCCATTACCGAATCCTTACCAAACCCCAAAGATCCGCCCACTTTACTCATCAAGAAACTCCTGATTTGCAAAAACTTAAAGAAGTGATTATTTTGCAAATTGTACCTATTCTAGATTTCTAGGAATTGGCAAACACTTGAGTCCCCCATAACGTCCCCTATGCTCTTCACCCCCTTACCTACCCACTCTGTAAACACCGAGTCCGCGAAGATCTCTTCAGGAATATTAGGGTTATCTTTGAGTCTAGTGTAGCGGTTAAACCTCCCCAAGCCTGCCCTTTTCCGAAATGCTTTCCAGACTGCAAATGCTGCCATGAGAATCTTAAATTTTGTTCGCTTGTAATAGCTGGCCTCCGTGAATTTTAGAAACACATTTTCTACTTCCATGCCCAAAACCAATCCAAATATTGCAACCGTACCTAGATCGCTACCCCCTTCAGCCTCCGCACCCCCCACCAGCCCTAGCATATTTTGGAACGTTGCAGCCCAATAATACAGTTTCAAGTCGGGCACTGCCCACCCTCCCCTTTCCTTTGGCAATGTCATGAATCTAAGTGCCCTTCGTGTCTTCCCTTTTCCCCAGATAAATCTATTAAGCATGTGTTCTATCTTTTTGAACCACCTAGCGTCAAACAGCAAGGGGATTGCCCTGAATAAATATAACAATTTAGGGAGAATTAGCATTTTGATTATATTTGTCCTCCCCACTAAGCTCAAATGCAGATTCTCCAATCTGTCCAGGTTTTTTCTACTTTTCCCATTAATGGAGCAATATTCCTTTCCACTAAGGAATCCAAATCAGCCGATATTGAGATTCCTAAATATGTTCCTGAGCGAGTAACACGATTATCAGTACAGATAGCAAATCTATTTTTAATTATTTGCGTTTTTCCCGTGTTCAACCTATACCCCGATATACACCCAAATTTTGTGGCCTCAATTTCAATTTGGTTAATGGACTCCGTTGGTGTTGGTGTGACCACTGCCACATCATCAGCATAAGCTAACACTTTACATTGCCCAGTTAAAGTAGGGAGAGCGCTGACCAACCCACATGCCTCGACTCGCCGTATAAATGGATCCATGTAAATGGCAAACAACAATGGCGAGCAAGGACACCCCTGCCTTGTTCCGCGACTTATTTGGAATTGCCTGGTACACCCTGTATTAACCCGAACGGAGGCAACAGGATTCAGATACAAGGCCTTAATTGATTTGATAAATCCCTGCTTTACACCGGACCTTTCCAAAGCCCCCCATAAATAGCCCCAGGAGACCCGATCGAATGCTTTTTCCGCATCCAAAAGCATAACAGCCATCGGGTCTCCTGCAACTTCCATCGCATCAAATAGCGTGATCACTTTACGAATATGATGAGTTGTCCCCCTTCCTGGAATGAAACCATGTTGCATTCTACTCACAATGTTCGCAATCACTCCTGCTAGTCTTGTTGCCAATGCCTTAGAAAATACTTTAGCGTCGGAGTTCATTAAAGTGATTGGTCTGTAAGACCCAGGCTCCTCCGGAGGTTTCCCTTTTTTAAGTATTAACACGATCACCGCACCCCCCCATGATGCAGGGATTGAGGATCCTGCTTGCGCCTGTTGCATTATGTTTGTTATAACCTCCTTCAGTGCCCCCCAAAAAACCCGATAAAACTCCACCGGGATTTGATCCGGTCCTGCTGCCTTGCCCGCCGGCAAATTCCAGACTGCCTCTTTTATTTCTTCTAGTTGCAATGTCCCCTCTAAACACTCCGAAGCCTCCTCCTCCAATGCTGCCCCGGGCATCCCTTCAAAATACTCATTAAAAGCCCGTTTATCAAAATCCCCGAGATCCTCAGTATATAGCTTCTCATAAAAACTCCTGAATACATCCCTAATTTCCTCTGAATCCGTATGTAGCCTGCCCGCAGTATCCCTTATCTCCCTTATTATTCCCACAGACTCTTGTTGTCTTGCCCGAACAGCAAGATGCCTGCCTACGGCTTCACTACACTCATAACACTTCTCCCTTTTTGATGTGAGCAATTCTGCCGCTTTGATAGCCACATCCCTTTCAGCCTCCCCTTTAACCTTGAGTAGCTCATTCCATGCATTGTCAATTTGAATACCATTCAAGAGACAACCTTCTAGTTCTGCCTCTGCCACAATCACTTTTCCCCTTGCCTCCTCGCCCCTAGAACGTTCTTGCTTCTGTTTATAGGAGCTGAAACTCGCTGTCTCGCCTCGGATTCCTGCCTTAAAGGCATCCCAGACCACTCCCTCTGCCGCACTACCTCTATTAATCAGGAAGAAATCTTTAATCCACCTAGTCATGTGCCCTACATAGCCCTCATCTTTTAACAATCCCCTTTCGAACGTCCAATTAGTGCGCTGTCTCTCATTTGTTTTACTTAAAATAGTGAGTATTAATGGGTTGTGATCGCTAAATAGCCTTGGTAATTTACCTATCTGTACATTCGACACATCAGAGCTAGGGATCAAAAAATAATCCAACCTGACACACACTTGATGCGGGGCTGAATAATATGTGTACCCCTTATCAGCCACCCGTTTAGTCCCCCAAACGTCTATTAGGGCATTATTTACAATTAGGTTTTCCAATGCCCGACTCACTCTTTTCTTCCTTCCTTTATATTTACCAAAGGAGCCTTGCCCTAGCCCATCTGACCCGTTAATATTAAAATCCCCTGCTATAATAACTCTAGGGGCCCAAGTAGCCATCTCCACATCTAAAAATTGAAAGATTTCCGGATCATCTTCCGTGGACCCATACACTGATATGAGTGTGGTCCAAACCCCGTCCAAAAGACACTCTACCATAGCCCACCTTCCCCACTGATCCTGCGCTTTCTTCCTTACCACTATATTCCTATTTCTAGCAAGAATAGCTACCCCTCTCTTCTTCACCCCCTGTTTGGAGCTCACCAATAAGTAAAATCCCAGCTGATTCAACAGGTACACCTGCGTGTCCATTATATGTGTCTCCTGTATGAAAACCAGATCAACATTCATTTGCCTTAAAGCAATGGAAATTCTCATTCTTTTTTGTCCATCATTTAGCCCACACACATTCCACGTTACACACCTAAAACCCATAAGAACCCATAGATATCGTTACTCGCATCCTCTCTCATTTCTTTCTTTTTCCTTGAATTATCTTTTTTTGCTTCTTGACTCGCCCCCCCTAGATCAGCCTCCCTCTGTACGCAAACACCCGCCTTTTCCCAGTTACTTGAGCCTGCTGAACCTACTGATACCTTTCTTACCCTCTCATTAAATCCTCCTTGCCTGTTTTGCCTCACTTTCTTTAGCTCTACCTGTTCAATGCGCACCGTGCCTTGTCCCCCCCTAAGTGCCCCAACCCACTCTCCCCTCCCCCCCCCCCCTTACTGGCAATTAGGTCGATCCCGACCTAAATGTGACGACCGGCCCTCCAAGGAAGCACCCCCAACCTGCCCAAGCCTCATAAACCTTCATATTACTGATGTGATGACCCCACCTTTTTGTAGTCCAATCTAATCTCCCCTCTTTCCATTTCATTTCGTTTCATTTCTTTTTACTCTTCACAGCCTTTTTTTTTTTTTTTTTTTTTTATTTAATTATTTTTTTTCCCCCTTTTTTTTTTTTTTTTTTTTTTTTTTTTCCTTCCCCCCCCACTCCTTTATTTTTTTGGGGGAATATTACTATACCGCAAAGAATGACACTATGTCAGGCGTTCTGTGTTTCTAATAGCTGCACCTCGATCACTTTGCCTGTTTTGTTCCCTTTCCCCCCTTCGCCCCTTCTCTTCCTTCAAAAAAGTTAAATATTCCTGTGCCACAATTTCTGAAAAGAACACCCTAGTCTGTCCGTTAATGATAACTTTAAGACGTGATGGGAACATCAAATACGCTTCACACCCAATGTTCTGAAACGGTGTAATAAGTTGCCTCATTTGCCATCTTCTCTCAACTGTTTTGTGGCAAAAATCTGGGCGGGCAAAGAAGGAGATATCTTTATATGTTCGTTTCTTCATTGGTTTGGCTTTCATGATTATCTCCTCCCTCGACTTGAAACAACCCAACAATTCAGGAGCACCAGTGAGGAGTGTGGCCGAACTTGAGCTGACATCCTCGGCATTGAAAATACAACACTTGGTAATTAATAATTGACGGCCGCTAGTGAGGAGTGTGTTCTGTCGTGCGTGGGTTTAAACTGCATGCCTCTGAGATTACAAACATAACAATCAACAATATAGTGGTGTCTGTCACAAATGCATCCTTGCGTGCACAGGTGAAGATTCCTGTGAACTCCAATGCTCAAAAACGAAAAGTGAATGAAGAGAGCGCATGCAATTACCGAAGTAATTCTATCTTGATTGGTTACTAAGGTTGTAGTGAAGGCGCTTTATGGGCTCTCTCACTGTGTGTGCTCACCCGGATATAAAAACCAGTACCCCGGATGGGCCACCTGCTTAGAGGGCTCACTTCCCCCCCCTAAAATATGGAAAAAGACTTACCCCTCACCGTGATAAATGCTTCAGCTGAAAGCCTAATGCGCTGGAAAGGTACGAATTTAACAAAGGAAAGTGACACGTGAGAACACAAAAAAATAACAGACCTAATTCTCAATAATTAAACATAAAAAAATCATTATCACTGAAATCAACATTTATAAAAATATATTCATATGAAGGCAGCATCCTTGTCATGATGATTTATGAGTAAATATGAGAAAAGTGCCATTATGCTCCACACTCAGAAAATGAACCAACCTAGTTTGAGTGAGACATAAATTACAGCATTGCTCACAACATCAAATTAAACATGTAAAAACTGAAAAAAAATCTGGAAAACAAGTTCAGCAACAGTCAAGAAAATTGAAAAGAAAATCAAAAACGACGAGGAACATCAAAAACGCCTGAATACAGCATATTCAGTTTTTCATTTCTGTGTGTGAAATATACTTTTCATTAAAAAAATTAAATATTCCAACCTATAATTCACGGCATACGGTTGCATGGTGTCCACTCTTTTTATCCAAAAAAGTCAGTTTGCAAAAGTCTTTTGCGATTGTCAACCACAAGTTTGGGTTTTACTATTTCCAATATCTAAAACCGCAGTTGGTATGTATTCTGTCCTGCATTAACCTAATGGATGGCCACACTTTAGTTCTTGTTCTTATTGCGGAGATAACTTTAATGCTCTGTGAACTAAGTATTGAATTTTCTTTCTGTCTTTCCTACGTATACCATGCAACATGAGCAATTCTATCCATACAGAAAATTCTTAGTGTTGCAGTCGGCAAAGTGTATTAATTTAACGATATTCCCATTCCTACGATGTGCAACAGTGTTCCCCTAAAATAACATTACAGTGGACACAATTGAAACATTTTTGAGTTATTACCATTTTATGTTTGGTTGCGAACGGAACGGGTGGGCGGGGCTGCTCTGCGAGCAGGTCAAGGGAGGAGTGGTGTTCCCAGCCCCCCCTCCCTCCCCGCCATGCCGGCCGTGAATGCCAATGATAATAGCTATAATCTTGATTAGTGTGCATGGAAATATTATGCGATATACATAAGTCTTGCCTGTTTAATATGAAAAGTTATTACAAATGCAGTAGGCCTGACTTATTGAGAAAAGCGTATTGTAAAGTTGAAAGGCATCTGGGTTGTTACCATATTATGTTACAGGCCATAGAAAAGTTTTGGGTTACAGGTCATCTCAGGGATAACCATAGTGAACAAAGATTTTGGTGTTGGTCAGCCACTCTGATAAACCATGGGAGTAGAATTTTACGGTGATGGATTTTTGTTAGGCTTATTGGGAGGGATTGTATATTACTTACTCGCTGTAAGTTTGCACATATTTGTAGTTTAATAAATGTTACTGGACTGTTACCATCTTAAGCGCACTTCAGTAGGCCTGGGTTGTATATAGTGTCAAGCCATTGTTAAAGGCTAGAGGCGTTATTGCTTCACTGGGAAAAATTACGTCGGATTCCTTAGATGTGATCTGTATATGAAGAAAAGTTACAACCTAGCACGTTGGCCTTACTTATTGTGAAATGCATGTGTTTAAAGACAATAGGTTTTTAAGGGTGGATTGTTATTAGAATGTGCTAAAGCATTTGGGTAGGTATTTTGGTACATGGAAATAAACCATGGGAATTGACAATATGCACAAAGCAATCCTTACTAGGCGCTATTAGTGGGGATTTTCAATTGTTTTGACAACTGCATTTTGTACATATTTTTAATTTGATGGCTGTATACCTGCTGTATACCTGAAGGGAAGGCTTATGAACCAACACAGTAAGTTTGAGTTGGTTATGATGACAAGTGTTGCACATGGGTTCCGCCCATTTAGTCCACCAGGATTTTAACCTTTGACAACCTGGTTCTTGGACCTTAACTGTGGGTAAGTTTCACTGCTTGAGTCTCACTCTCTGTAAACTCATTGTAATTGGGAATTCTGCCTTGAAGTGCAGTTTCGCTCCACTTAGGCCTACACAGCCCAGCAAGACATCAAACTGGGGTTAAAGATGCATGTCAAGTTTGGTTTTGCATTTCTGAACATATTAAATCCACATCTAATGGAACTTGAGGAATTGTCATATTTATCTGGCTCCGCTCATAATCTGATTCCAGGCCTTTATCCCTCTTACTGGGCCAAACTAATTACTGTGTCTTTATCAGAGGGAACAAAGGCCTCGTCACACGAAAGGAGCATTTGCCAGTGATTAGCCCAGTTCCTGGGAGAGGATAGGGGTGTGGGTAAAATCATACTCTGATAATTAGCTAGTCACGCTGCATCTGGGCTATGACCGTCCTGGCCCACTGAAGAAAGGAGGAAGCCCAGACATCTGGAGCGAACACAGGATGGGCGCCTTTGAAGTTTTGGTGGGACATGATCTGGCAGTGATGTCTACTAGGGTTAGAGTTGAGGCTCTCAGAGTAGCTCTATTCAGAGAGGACTTGATGGCGCCGTTTTGGATTGTCTCAGAATCCTGTGCAATACGTTTGGGACATGGATGGAGGGGTGACGTGGCATCCTAGATTTGACCAAGGGTGCCTGACCTCTAGAAAAGCCACTCCCTTTTAAAATCTCCTGCACAAAGCAGAGACAGTGAAAAAGATCCTGGACCTCTACTTCAGCAGAAGGATGGCCAGCTGGAAAAAGGTGCCACCTGATGCCCTGCAAGATGGACTAAGGACTTTGTCCCAGCTGACCCCTGGACCAGCCTAATCACCAATAATAATAATCATAATCCATATTTGTAAAGCGCAAACATATCATCCCTTAAGGTTTCAAGGTGCCGTGGACCGTCGGGGAGATTAAGTGAGCTATTGCCCAGAGTCACATGATGCTGAGCTGGCGCCGGGGATTGAACTGTGAGCCCTGCACTCCGGAGTCAGCCGCTCTGGTCTCTGCACCACACTTCTATGGGCTCTAGTCACCTTATGACCCCTGAGAGCCTAGGACAGTAGGCTGGTGGGTGTTCTGGTGGAAGGGCTATGCAAGATATTCCCGCCAGCAGGAGAGGAGTACCAGGAGGTAGGTGGCGGACAAGGATGGTGCAAGGTGCCAGAAAACTGAGCTCCAAGCAGAGTGTCCCTTTGTAGAATCCAGAGGGCCTATTGAAAACTATCCTGGTGACTATCCCTAGTCACCAGGAGCAAACCGAGCCCAAGATGATGAAAATTGGCCCAACAGGCTCTCGGTTATGTAGCTTGGAAGATGTGCCCCTTTTTTAAAAGAAACCTGAGACTTGGAGTGTCTGCACTTTGCTGTTATTATCTTGAAATCCCCAAGGGTGGGCCAGGGCCTAGGGGTTGGCGCAAAAAGGATTCATTATGTTTTGGAGGAGCATTTGTGCATGGGGTGCTCCTGCATCCTTCTTTCCCCCATAGTTCCACATCTCCCAGGGGCCAGTGTAGTATAGCGAGCCCAGGGCCCCAAATCCCGGGTCCCATACCAGTGAAGGCAGCATTTACTGGGTCTGTTGCCTGCCCCTCGTGTCTGTGTTTCGGGAGGCTGGCCCCTCTGGACATCTGTTGATCTGCCTATGCTCCTTGTGTGTAGGGAAGAGAGCCCTGCTCCTGGTGTGGGAAGGTGGCAAAAAGCATATTGCAGGCTCCCATGCGGCACAGTGGGACAGGTGGTATTCCAAGGAGCCAGCAGGACTGCAGGGGCCCTAGGTCCCCATAGGCTCCTAATGACTCCTTCCGGGGTGGGACCGGGACATTGTAAAAAAACAGCTGTTTACACATGCTTCATAAGGCTGCTTCAAAACAGTAAAGCCAAGCAGACGCTAATTACTTATGCATTTTTTTTCTGCAAGCGAGCGTCCCATAAAGCTCTGTAAGGGCTTAAATTGCATATTTTTGTATCTACATGTGGTGCCTTGAGGAGGGGGCAGGGGCACCACCAACATTGTTCCAATACTTTGTGGGGGGCCTGTAGGAGGTGCTCCAGCTCCAAATCTGGTTTTATAAAAACGGATCCGAAGTGTCAGGGACACTTGCATCAGGACCCCCAAACAAGCTCCCAATGCTTTCAGGAGCACAAGCTTTTACTCTTAGGCCCTATAGTGCAAAGACCTCTAGAACTGTAAAAGAAAGACTCTGGCCCATTGTTAGACCCAGGATTCCTAGTTGGCCGAGGTAGGTACCTTAGACCAAGTAGGGACCCGCGGTCCAACGTCAGGGAAAGGAATGTCACCTTATTAGATAGCCCCGCTCACCCCCTCGGTAGCTTGGTACGAGCAGCCAGGCTTATCTTCAAGGCAAATGTGTAAAGTATTCGCAACCACGTTCACAATAACCCAGTGATGACACCACAAATAGACTCCACACAAGTTTTATAAAGCAAGTATAAACTTTATGTAAAAAGATATTCGATAAGACCACACAATGTAAAACCAACATATGAGGTTGTGTAATATTTCTCCTGGCCGGTTGTTAGGCCAGCCATCCCTTGTAAGTTCTGGCGATGTCAATGGGCACTTCTAAACATTTTCCTGTGCTCCTAATATCATGTCATACAGTTCTTAATGCTAGAATCGGGCACTTTTGCAATGTGAAAATACTGTAATGCGTAACGTAGCAATCAGACACAATGCAATGAAAAGAATGCAATGTGTAACGCAACAGTCAGGCACTTGCAAGGTAAAATAATGCAATGCGTAAGACAACCACCAGATATGTCGTTCTGCAAAAATAGGGCAATGCGTAATACACTAATCAGGTAATTCGTTATGCAGGAATAATGCAATACGCTAATCAGGTAGTTCGTTTTGCAGAAACAAGGCAAGGCGTCATACGACAATCAGGTAGTTCGTTATGCAGATAAAAATGCCATGCGTCATACAGTAATCAGATAGTTCGTTATGCAGGAATGATGCAATGCGTAATACTCTAATCAGGTACTCCGTTATGCAGAAATGGAACACCACGTAGTACACTCCGGCCCGATCACTGGGCCTTAGGTGGTCTCTCCGCCTCTCCTTCTGACTTGCAGTCAGCCTCTCTCAGTTGCCCCAACACAGTACGATGTAATCCCAAAGTGCAGCTTCGCACTCCGGCCCCTGTACCGCCACTCCCTTGGCAATACGGGCACCGATACGAGCCGAAGCAGAGGCTCGCGCTGCCAACACGAGAGAGAGAGGCCGAGAGCGTCTCCCTCCGAGCCCGCGCCCCGCCCCAGGAGTCGACGCACGTTATCTGGGGGGCGCAAACTCACTCTCCTCTCTTCGTCCAGCGGCTGGACCTCCAATGCAGCTTTGTGAAATGGCAATGGTGGCTCTGGCTGGCAAATCGGCCTCTTCGGGATTGCCGGTCCGGGCCGCTTCAGTTACGAAGATCTCAGGTTGCCACAAAGCACATGCACACAGCGTCCCTGAGTCTTCCTTCACTCTGGGTGCACGATCACTGGGCACTCCTCACACAGGTCTCAGGCTGCACGAAGATCATGCGCACAGCATCGCTGAGACTCTCTTTACTATGGTGCACATGATAACAAGGCAAATCCTCACGAAGGTTTCCCGGTGCACAACGCACCAGCACACAGCGGCGATGAGACTCACTTGGATTCCGATGCACACGGTAACAAGGCAAGTCCTCACGAAGGTCTCACGGTGCACTACACACACAGTGTTGGTGACTCGCTTGGATTCCGGTGTACATGATCACTGGACATTCCTCACAAAGGGGTTCATGCTGCACAAAGCACACGCACCGCGTTGCTGATCCTTGCTTGGACACCAGGTGCCCACGATCAAAGGCCGATCTGCCTGAAGGTCTTACACAGCGTCGCTGAGACTCATTTGGACTCCAGGCGCCTACGATCACAGGGCTGTTCTTATGAGGGTCTTAGGCTGCAACAGCCACGCTCACACAGTGCCGCTGAGACTAGTGGAAATTTTTGTGTTCCTGTGTTTCCGAACAGGGAGCCAGCTCACCTCAGGCCCTTGGGAATGACTTACTTCAGGACACAGCACACAGCAAAGTCCTTCAAGCAGGGGGACACAGCACACAGCAAAGTCCATTTAGCCTTTCCTTGGTTGAAACCGCAAACTGCAGGCCAGCTCCAGATCACACATCAAGGGTCAATTCTATCTTTCAGTCACTTCAGTTGTTTCTTCCTTGGCAAAGGTCTGCTTGACCACGAAGTAGCTCCAGTCTTGTTCACACTTGATCAAGCCATTCTCCAAAGTTCAGGGGCTTCAGCTCTCACAGTTATAACCCTCAATGGCTTTGAAGTCTTTGTGCTTCAAGGGGCACTGACCCCCGTTCAAACCAGTTCTGGGTGCCTCCCTGCCAGTGACACCTTTCTTCCTTTGATTAGTGGGGGTCTGGATTCTCAATCGCTCAGCAGGGGATGAACCCATTGTTTTATAGCAGCAACCCAGGCCTCTTCACCTCTAGGGGCTTCTCCTCCCCCTACACTCCAGATGCAGGTCAGCCTGTTGCTGTCTCACCTCATCCCCTGGAACAAGACATTCCTCAGATCCTATCTCTTTCAAATCCAGACAGTCAATCCACAGCCAGGCAGAGACGCACAGAAATGTCAGAGCACAGAAACGCAGCCACTTCTAAAAGAGTAGCTTCTGAACACACAATGCAAAAACCACCTACATAAAAAGATGTGTTATTACATTGTGAGTTCAGGCATACTAAACTTCACCTTTCCATCTTAAGCCTTTGGGAAGATAGGCTGGAAAACGTATTACACAGCCTTCCCATTCTGTCCTATGGGCAAGGTGGCCTTTCAACAGTGAAAAACTAAATGTAGATTATTTCTCTGTCAGGACATGATGCACACCTTAGTACATGTCCTACCTTTCACATGCACTACACCCTGTCCAGGGGGTACCATAGACCTACCATAGGGGTGTCTGATGTGCATAGAAAGGGAAGGGTAAGGTCTGGCAAGTGAGTGCACTTGACAGAACAGGATGGCAGTTCAACAAACTGCGTGCAGGCCCTGCAATGGCAGGCCTGAGTTCCCTTTTTAAGGCTACTTGTGTGTGTGGGTGGCACAAATAGTGCTGTAGGCTCACTAGTAGCATTTGCATTACCTGCCCTGGCACACATAGTGCACTGTACTCGGGACTTTACTAGTAAGGCAAACATACCAATCGTGGACAACCAATTACCATTACTTTATACAGGGAACACTTACACTTTGACACCGTTTAGCAGTGGCAAAGTGTCCAAAGCATCTAAGTTGGCAACACCATGTCAGAAAAAAGGTCTAGGGGGAAAGCAAAAAGTTTAGGGACTTTAGCCAAAAAGAGCCATGTCCTACACCCATGTTTGTGATTGTTTTGAAAAAGGTTTGTTTAAAATGTTTTCTTCATTATGATTGTTGATGAACTTTTCAATGTCACTTAAATATGATTATTGATTCCATTAATTTTAATTGTAAATCCAAACATGTAGTTGTTTAAATGAATGTGTGACATTACAGCGCATGGTGTTACCACGCGATGGGTAACAACACGGTTAAAACGCATGGCTTTACAAAGCAAGTCGTTTCTACGACTTGCACTAGATGGAGTGCTGGACTTGGGAATAGTATAAATTACTATTCCTACTCCAGTTATCGCAACAGCAGGGAATGTGTTGAATTTAAAATCCAACACATTCCCTGGTGTTATACGCCACCTAGCGCAAGTCGTAGAAACGACTTGTGATGTAAAGCCATGTGTGGTAACACGGTCGTGATAACGACCGCGTTGTTACCTACCTACGTGGTAACAACGGCGTTGTATCTGCTGTTTCCCTGTTTTAATGTGGTGACCCCTTGACAAATCCAGTAGACCTTCCTTCTATAAGTATGTAGTGACCCCTTGACAAAGCTAGTAGGTGTGGTCTGCTGTATTTAAAATGATACCCCCTTATATAGTGATGTAGTATCTGGTATAGGTGGGAAGGGCATTGGGATTACGGGGTTCAAAACGCACTAAGGGTGAAATGTGATATAAGGGTGTCACCAAATGTAATACCATCTACCTGATGGGTATATGTGTAATTTAATGTGTGGTATTTAGTATTATGTAATGTACTTTACGTTTTTGAAAGATAAAGGACTAACTGGCAAATCATTTGAGTGCTATTACATGCCTGCGAATTGGGTTTGCGAGCCCACATCACCTTCCATTAGTAGGCCTCGGTCTGGTCTGCTTCGCTACCCTGAGTCAAGTACTACCATGGGGTACTTGTTTCTCAGTAAGGAAACCATTGTGGACCAGTTACTTGTGATGGACTCGCCTACTTCACAACTAATAACCCATTTTCTTACAACAATCAATGCAGCAGCGTCTCTTCCACAATGGCGGAGGTGTGTCGCCCCACTGGCTCAGCGCCAGCAGCTGAAAAATAAAACTATATTTTATAGTTTTTTTTTCCCAGCTGCTGGCTGAGCCAGCGTGTGCAGGGAGGGCCGGAGCAGGGGTGGGAGGGGTAGGAGGAATTGTAGGTGCACTTTTTATTGAGCATGCCAGTTTGCCCGGCCATCTCAAGCCGGCCAAACTGACATGCGCACTTAGGTTTCTCCAACCCAGCTGTATTCCACAGCCAGGTTGGAGAAACAGCACAGACCCCCTGTACCTGAGCGAGTGTTCATCCAGCACGCTCAGGCCAATCCCATGCTGCTCTCGTGCTTGAGACCAGCACGGGGATTGGATGGGGAGTCCGTGGATTGGATGGGGAGTCTGTGATGCTATACCAGGAATTGCTGGGACCAGGAACAGAGGAGCGCAGGGTAGCCGGAAGCACCAGGTGAGTCCTTTTTTTTTTTTTTTTTAAATTATTTTTAAACTCCACCTCCCAGCCTCCTGCTGTGCGGTCCCTCCTCCCCTCCTGCTGCGTTCTCCCCCCTGCCCCCTCCACGCGCCTCACCACTCCTTTTCTGTGTCAGATGCCACTAAATCAATAAAAAAGGTTATAGGTCTGATTATTTATAATGAAAAGTTACAATAAATGCAGTAGGCCTGATCTGTTGATTGTGAAAAGCAGATGCTAAAGTCAACAGGCATTTAAGGATGGATGTTTATTACTGTTTTAAAGCCTGCAGATAAGTATTTTGTTACATGGAATCTCACAGATTACCAGAATAGGTAAGGGTTATGGGGCTGGTTATCCGTTCACAGACAAACTGTGGCTATAGAAGATGTGAACTGTCAGAATCCTTGTGGGACCATTTTAGGGAAGCTAACATTTTGCCCTGCTAACTATAAATGTATATACTTTTGTAACTTTATGACTACATTCCTGATGGTTGCTGTTTGGGAAAGCTTATGCTCCATACAGGAGAACTCAGTTGGTTACAGAGATAAGCCAATAATAACAACTACGGGCCTGATTGGTTCACTAGGAAACAATATTTCTGACCATTGGTCTGATCTGTGGTTTATGAAAAGTTCTGATAAACGCATTTGAGCTGACCGTGATTGTGAAAAGCATATGTTAACCCCTTCAGCGCTGCGCGGATTCCCCCGCGGTGCTGAAGGGTTCGAGCGCGGGCGGGGCCATGACGGAACGGTTCCGTCATGAGCACAGCTCAACCGATGCTCATGACGGAATCGTTCCGTCATGAGCATGGAAGGGGTTAAAATCAATAGGCATTTAAGGGTGAATTATTATTTCTCTATATTAAAGCCTATAGATTCCTATTTTATTATATGAAATGTCACAGATTATCTTTGTAGGCAATGACTTTGGTGTTTATTACTGCCTCAGACATATCCTCAAGGGTGATGATTAGCACTGTAATTATTGCTAGATTCTCTTCTTGCTGTCTGCCACGATCTTGTCAAAAAATCATATATATAATTTCCATATAGGTTCATTAAGGGCCTTTTGGTTTGCTCTGTTCTGCCATTTGTCTGTCTGAGTGTCATTTACGCTCTGCTTCCAGCTGGGACCGTAAACTGCATGGGCTGATGGTTTAGTCCTTATCGCTCATTGGCTCTTTCCCTGTGAATGGCAGCATTTTCTGATCACATGTACATCCACCTGAAAATGAATGCGCTTCAGTGTCGGGCTGGTTGGAAAGTCCTTTAGTTTTGCATTCGATCCTTTTAAAGGTGCATAATCATTTGTTTTGCTTCTCCTCTTTTCATTTAAATGTTTCTTAAGAGGATACTACAGCTCTCCACACAGTTTTAACGGGTCACTTTGTTGCCACTCTTTTCATCTGCAGTGTGCCACATCACATGTGGCCACTTCCTTTAAACCAGGAGACCATTATGGAATGCTGTCGTCCATAGTGTATTATTGTTTTACCTTTTGAAGATGGCCAACATGTTGGTTCTAAATGTGGTGGCCATACTTGAACCTTAAAACGACGACTATTTACAATATATTTGAAAGACACTGATATGTTTAGTTGTGTTATTGCAAGCAAATGTTAGTCTTATTTAGATGACAGCATGTTTTAGTTTTTATATGGATTCTTTTAATTTATCTTGCATATGTTGTTGAGTTTGTGTGTGTTTCACTGGTGCTCTGTTAGAGGGTGAATGCAAGAATGAGTCCGTGGATGAATGCATGAGTTCAAAGATAATTGACTGAGTGCATGCATGATGACGTATTGAGTGCCTAAATCAATCTATGATACACAGACCGATAATGTAAGTGCCAGCTGATTCAAAATAGTTCTCAAAGCACTTCTTGAGGTGTTTGTGAGATGCTGGCATACATAAGGATGGGGCAGTACAGTACGCCCATTTCTCTTCCAGTCTATTTTTCACTGTAAATGGTTATCTCCGGCTTTAGCTAATTTTGTTAATATTTTGTGTATAGACTTGCTATATTGCTGAATATTTCGATAGCTAGTATTAACCAATTACTTAGCTTCTTGACTCTGTGTTCAATCATCTGCCTGCTGTTGTCATTCTTGCAGCAAAGGTTATCCATTTGGGATTTTTGTTCCCAAACCATGTTGGAATGAGTAGTTTGGAGGGTGCTGGTTATTATCCTCACAAAAGTATTCTGTAAGATAGGGTAGATCTTACAAGCTTTTACCCTAACTAATGTGGGTGTCTGTCTGCAGGGTTGCCACTGCTTGATTTGCAGACAGGTTCTGTCATCGAGGACATCCTCCTAACCTGTGTTAGCTGTGGTAGCGCAATCATATAAAGGCAATGGCTCTTGTCCCCTTCTAAACTACATCAGTAGTTACTTGTTAAGGTCTTTCTAGTTAAGTGTTTGCTGAGCCTTCGTTTCTCATGTGGGTCTGTTGTTCCTACTCTAGGCTCTAATGGAAATGTTTCACTGGGTTCTTGGTCCCTATTCCTTGCAGTTGGAATAGTCTTCGATTTATCTACCACTGTTTCTATTGCTCCTGTGTTGTTTTGTCTAATTTTCCCGGCCAAATGTCCCTCGGTTGTGATAGTCCTGGTACCCCAGAATATCTGTGTCCCCTTGTTTGATCTGTTCCGCCAGTATGGCGGTCTCCTTCTGCCCCTCCCCCAAAGGCCCCTTGCTCACTGGTTCCTTGTCCCTCCAGAGTTCTTGTAGCTGTTTCCCCGTTTTCCCTGGATGAATGTAGACCGATGTGGAAGCAGTTATTCAGACTCACAAATGGGCACCTGTCTAGGGATAGGTTGGTGGAGCAAGGCTTTACTGTGCTGTCTGTAACTTATGAGGGGTTGCTTTTCTTTCTGAGTGATAGCTCTCCCGTCTTAGACATGAGAGGATAGCTCTGCTGTCTGCACTGTGTGAGATACAGCAGCTGACTAATTGACTAATCTTAAAACGCGAGGAGTACCACTGTTATCTGTGGCAAGCAAGAGATAACTGTCCAATTTAAGGTAACATGCTTCGTATAGTGCATATTCACCAGTTACGTGGTCTCTTAGTGCTTTGATGTGACGCTTTATTGTGGGTTGTAGGCTCTATTGTGGGATGCCTCACTCAATAAGTAAATGTGGTGGGAAAGCGTGATAGGATTTCCCTACAGATTGTTCCTTGGGATGGGGTGAGCGTGGGAGGAAGCTTTACCAACCTGAAACCCAAGCTGTTGCAGGGTTTTGATTAGATCAAGTGGAATTTCTTATTTAAGGTTTTGGAGGAATTGCCTGGGTATCTGTATGTTGTATATTATGATTTGTAGGTTTTCACAGGATTCTCTAAAAACGGGTATTTATCTTCACATTTGGCACTCTGGGATGTGGTAGAGGGGGGAATTAAACTCCTCATACTTTTTGTTCAAAAGCAAGGACAAAACTCAAAGTTAGTGGTGTGCTGATCACTCATTCAAACCTGTATAGTGGTAGATCTGGGTATCCCTCCCTGTCACCTCAACCGTCGCTCATTAAACATGAGAAGTGCTGACTGGTGAATGAGGGGTGGTTCTGCTGTTTGTGACAAGTGAGAGCTAGTTCTGCTGTGTGTGTTGAAGGGGATACTACCCAACATAGCAAGAAATGGATCTACCAATTGTGAGGGATGGCAAGTAAGGGGTACTTCTTTTGTCTGACTGGTACAATTGGCTCAGCTCTCTTCACAGAGTGAGGAATAAGTTGGCTGAGCAATGGGTGACTCCCCTGTCTCTAGGTAGTGGTCATGTAGCTTTTTGCAACTGACAGTTTTTTGGATGAATGATGGTCTGTTTTCTTCTGGGTGCTGGTGTGTATGCAGAAACCTGCTGAGGACAACTGCAAGGACAGACAGACCTTGCAGGCACAGGCAGGCTTCACAGTTTCGTATCACTAATCAGTTCAGTCTTCTGTTGAGCTAGGAGATGATATTTAAGGCACATAGGGGAGTGTTAATCACTACTTTGCCTAAAAAGTTTGGGTTTGTAGGACCCTCGTGCTCCAAGGTAATTATAACTCGCGACCCCGCCATGCACTGTTTTCTCATCAATAATTACGCTGCAAATGTTGCAGTGATATCGATGTCATAGAAGATGTCCTAAGTGACATGATATGTGGGGTAATTAGCAGTCCATGTCAAGCAGCGCAGTTTTAGTTACCTTAGAATATGAGTTATAGTTACTTGTTCTATAACTGGTGAATTTCTGTGGTTTTTGGAGTTTAAAAGTTACGTTGTTAATGAACATTTCACTTTACTATAACGTTACATTAACATTTTGTTTTTTCCATGAATTTTGCGTTTTTTTTTTTTTTTAGGTAAAGTAATATTTAATCAACATATGTAAATCTAAGCCCCCCTCATCCCCCCGCCAAAGGCCATGCGTGGTTGGGCATTGGCTGTAGGGCCTAGCCTGCGGCCAGGCCCTTTTGCCAATGCCCCACATGCAGCCAACCCCACACTGCCCATGGCCAGAAAAGGGGGGATTGGAAACAGGTGGCCAACCCCTATAAATGCAGGCAAGCCCACACTACCCAGGGCCTTCAGTCTTGCTCAAGATGGTGTTGGCCCCCTCCCCAAACCTTATTAGGCCCATGGGACCCCATCCCCAGGTTTTTTTTTTACATTTATTTTTTTAAATAAATGGTAGGGTGGCACATGGCCCGAACGTTTTTAGGCCCTTTGGACCATCCCTCAGTGCCTTATTTTTTAAATAAAGGGGAGGCCCCCCTTCCAAGGCTTGTTAGGCGATAAGGACCCCATCCCCCAGGGCCATTACTAAAAATAAAGGGAAGGGGGGCACCTAGCCCCCCTCCATGAGCCTCTTTAGACCCTTGGGATCTCATCCCCCCCAGAGCCTATGTTAAAGGGGAGGAGGCGGTATGGTCCTCTAACTAGAGTCGTCACCGGCCCCAGGGATCATATTCTCTGGGGCCCATTCTATTAAAGGCGGGTGACCATACATTTGTTCGGGGCCGCGTGGTAAGCCCAAAAGCCCCTGCGGTCGCAGCCTGCTTCCCTCATGCAGCGGGACCTGGCATTGCTCCCACCCACAGGGAGCAGCTACTAATGCTGCTCCTTGTGGGCTGGAGGAATATTTTGATCTGTTTACCTGCCTGCATCAGCGCGGGCAGGGCAACAGATCAAAAGTCAGCTCCCAGCGAGTGGGATCATGTTTATAGCTCCTGCCCGCTGGAGTGGACCTGATGTTTGCTCCCGCTTGGTTTTGACAGCATAGATTTGGCGCTTGTAGATGCTTAAGGGCTTTTTTTAAGAATACAAAGAGAAGGGACAGTTCATGTGGGAACACCAGAGCCTTTCAAGTTTATCAGTTTTCTTTTGTTGGAGGGCGAAAAAGCATTTGTGAACCAAGTTTTATAGATGATGTTGGAGGGATTAATTTTATTGTACAGAGCTAATGTGTCAGTCTCCGCTATAATGCAGAATAGTAGTTGTCAAATAATGCTTTTGCGTCTGGAAAGAACTGTAAAATGTTTGAACACTTCTTTGCTTACCGGTTTCTGGTGTAACAGGTTTCTGAGAAGCAGAGACAGGCATAGCATTGATCCGTGACCAGTGAACTACCATTCGAGATTTATACTGGACAGGGATGGAGACATGTATGATTAAGTCAAGAATTTTACCTTGGTTATCAGTAGGAGCTTTGGAGACTTTATGCAATTAAATTTATTTAGAGATTTAGATTTACGCGCTAAGCACTATAAAAAGATTTAGCATTGGTCTTATGTGAAATTATACCTAAAAGTTTAAATGCTAAAGTTACTATCCTTCCAAGAGGCAAATATGCAAATTGCTTTTTTTTCCACAATCGACATTTTGATTTCAGTGACTAGTTCTGGAATGTTAATGGGTTTTTAGCTTATCTGTCATGTAACCTTCCAGGCCTAATGAACTGCCGACGGACCACTTCCTAAAGTGTCATCTTGCCAAGCAAAAAGTTCTTAAGCTGGGTTCTAGCGACCGAATCCGGTGACTGCACATGCTTAACTTTATTCCAACATGTGCTAGAACCTAGGGGCCAATAGATGTATGTAGTCCTGGTGTTTCTAATCTTTTCTGTAACAAGAGCTACTAAAGTTCAATAAAAGGTATCTTTTTATAACAGACATTAAGGGTGTTGTAATTGCGACTACATCAGAGAAGAGAACATTAGTGGACAACTTGTGCAGGATAACTAGTAGTGAGGACCTCCGTGCATCAGTAGTGATGTAAAAAGAAAACATTACCATGGGTAGCACTTAATATCAATTATTTCTTTTTTTCCTTTTTCTTTTAAATCTTTATTTTAGACATACAAAAGAAAACTAGGCATATCCTGTGTTAAATAAAGCAAATATAATCATTGTCTACCTTTTTTCTTTTTTTTTTAGTTTCTTTTGCCCCCTCAACCCCCTAATATCTAACCCTCCTACGCTGCTCCACCCCCCACCCTCTTGATCCAAAAGACATTACATTTATACATTACTTTACTGAAGTTACTCTTTAACCTTTAACAAAAAAGAGATATATACATTGCCACTGGGCTGTATATCTAGCATGTCTACTCGTAATTTATTAAATCCATATCCTCATTAATCCAACTAGTTATAGGCTCCCAGATTTCAAGACCTCTTTTTTTTTTTTTTTGCTCTGTATCACCTTCTTTTGCATATTGCAGTCTCCCACCTATATGTGGCTAGCAATTTCCCTAACCAGCAGTGTATTGAGGGGGGGATCGCAATCTAACCAAACGCTGGCTAGACATAGCCTAAACACTGCCATAGCTATAAATAATATCCGGTTTAGTTCGCTCATTTTCTGTTTACTTACTCCCAAAATTATTACCTGGGGGGTAAGCTCCACCATATATCCCAGCATTGTAATAAGACATTGACCTATCGCAGTTAACAAAGGAGCAAGCTTAGGACATGTGGCAAACATATGTACGCTATCAGCGGCTAACTCTCCGCATCGAGAGCAGTGTATACCTTAAGTCCCACCCCATCTAAAGATCCGTGCAGGTGTGATATATAGATTAAGCCACGTTTTAAAACACTGTACTTGAAGACTTGCAGAAATAAATGCTGTCTGGCTCATCAAAAGAGTCTTCACATTCTCCTGTACCTGCTTGTAAAAGCTCCTGCCACCGACCTGTGTGTTTAACTAAATCATCCCCCATTTCCTTGTTAATTAATTTGTATATTGAGGGCAATGTTGGACAAGCCCCAAACACCATGGATCCTGGAAAAAATTTCCCCAACCCAATTGAATCTGGACTTTTTTCCGTACAAATGGTAAAAGTGCCGTACAAACTGCCAAGTACGATTCGTATGGGAAAAAGTCCATACGAATCGCATTGGGAAAATTCCCCCACACGTCCTCGGGTCGGGAACAGTCTCCGACACGTCCCCGGACATTTTTACGTACAAATGGGAAAACTGAAGTCCCAATGCGCAATTACGATCCGTCCCATCCGTCCGATTGTACAACTGCATGGAAAAAAGACCGTCCGGAGCGAACTCCCATAGCATCCATGGAGATGTCCAAACAAGTGCCCGGTACGCGCCGTACCCCCCCCCCCCCCCAGCCCCCCGTATGTACTGAGCGTACCCCCCAGCCCCCCGTATGTACGGGCTGTACCCCCCCAGCCCCCCGTATGTACGGGGCGTACCCCCTGGGGGTCCGCACTGTACATACGGGGGGCTGGGGGGTACAGGGGTATGCCCCGTACATACGGGGGGCTGGGGGGTACGCTCCGTACATACGGGGGGCTGGGGGGTACAGGGGTACGCCCCGTACATACGGGGGGCTGGGGGGTACGCTCCGTACATACGGGGGGCTGGGGGGTACGGCACGTACCGGGCCCCCTAATCAGCTCGCATCGCCGCGTACTTAGCTTTTCCGGCACTTTTTGGGTGCCGTAAAAATATTCCCATCCGGACTGCAGTCGGTGCGAATCGTAATTGCTGGTATGTAAAAACATGCCTAACTCCGTCCGGACGTCACGTCCGCGGTGTCCCGGATCACATTTGTATGTATTTTTCTGTCGGTTGTTCTTTTTTCCGATTCGTACGGAAATGGTGTTTCCGTACGAATCGTAATTGCATGTTTGTATAGTTTTACAACCCGGTACGAGTCGGACGGAGAAAACGCTCCAACCCACGGTTTGTACCGGGTTTTTCCAGGATCGTAATCGGCCCCCATATCTAACAAAGGATTTTTACTACAACAAACTGTCTTTTTAGTCAAAAACTCCCTTAGCTGTAAATATTTGAAAAAAATGATTATTCCCTATCCCAAATTTCTCCTTAATTATATCAAATAAAAAAAATTCCTTCTCTTCCATTAAATCACCCAAATGCCGTACACCTTTCAGCCCAAGTTTTCATAAATCTGTCATGAAATATGGCTGAAAGTAAATCATTATTAGCTATAGGAGTATATTTGTGGATTCTACCAATATTCTGTTTTTTTCGAACTGCCATCCAGACTTTAATGCGCCCAGTAATACCTTAAATCTAACCCTTTTAAAATAAGCAAAATTAATATGTCGCATAAGACATCCTTTAACCTCTGCCCCGTATATTACCTCAATCAATCAATCAAGGAATTTGTAAAGCGCACTACTTACCCGTGAGGGTCTCAAGGCGCTGAAGGGAGGGGGGAACCGCTACTGCTCGAAGAGCCAGGTCTTGAGATGTCTTCTGAAGGTGAGCAGGTTCTGGGTCTGCCGTAGGTGGGTAGGGAGGGTGTTCCAGGTCTTGGCGGCGAGGTAGAGAATGATCTGCCGCCGGTGTTCTTTCGTTGGATGCGGGGGACGGCCGCAAGGGCGAGGTTTGTTGAGCGGAGCTGGTGGGTGGGGTTGTAGAAGTTGAGTCTGTCGTTCAGGTAGGCTGGTCCGGTGTTGTGGAGTGCTTTGTGTGCGTGGGTGAGGAATTTGAAGGTGATGCTCTTGTCAACGGGGAGCCAGTGCAGGTCTTTCAGGTGGGGGGTGATGTGGCTGCGTCGGGGTACGTCGAGGATCAGACGTGCGGAGGCGTTTTGGATGCGTTGTAGTCGATGCAGGTGTTTGGCTGGGATTCCTGCGTAGAGTGCGTTGCCGTAGTCCAGCCTTCTGCTGACGAGGGCCTGTGTAACAGTTCTCCTTGTTTCGGACGGGATCCACTTGTAGATCCTGCGGAGCATGCGGAGGGTGTTGTAGCAGGTGGAGGAGACGGCGTTGATCTGCTTCGACATGGAGAGGGAGGAGTCGAGGACGAATCCGAGGTTGCCTGCGTGGTCGGTAGGTGTGGGTGCCATTCCCAGCGTTGTAGGCCACCACGAGTCGTCCCAGGCCGAGGGGGTGGATCCGAGGAGGAGGACCTCCGTCTTGTCCGAGTTCAGTTTCAGACTGCTGCTCTGCATCCATTCGGCGACGGCCTTCATTCCCTCGTGGAGGTTCGTTTTGGCGGTGTGCGGGTCCTTGGTGAGGGAGAGGATGAGCTGGGTGTCGTCGGCGTAGGAGATGATGTTGAGGTTGTGCTGACGGGCTACTTGTGCGAGGGGGGCCATGTAGATGTTGAACAGCGTCGGGCTGAGTGATGATCCCTGGGGTACGCCGCAGATGATGTCGATGGCTTCGGATAGGAAGGGTGGGAGTCGGACTCTCTGGGTTCTGCCGGAGAGGAAGGATGTAGTCCAGCTGAGGGCTTTCTCATGGATCCCGGCTTCTTGAAAGCGTGTTTTTAGGGTGTGATGGCAGACCGTGTCGAAGGCGGCCGAAAGGTCCAGGAGGATGAGGGCTGAAGTTTCGCAGTTGTCGAGTTGTCGCCTGATGTCATCTGTGGCGGCGATGAGGGCTGTTTCAGTGCTGTGGTTTCGTCTGAACCCGGACTGGGACGAGTCCAGGATGTTGTCTTCGAGGTGGCGGGTTAGTTGCGCATTGACGATTTTCTCGATGACCTTCGTCGGGAACGGGAGGAGGGAGATGGGTCGGAAGTTCTTGAGGTCCTTGGGGTCCGCCTTGGGCTTCTTGAGGAGGGCGTTGATTTCGGCGTTCTTCCAGCTGTCCGGGAATGTGGCTGTCTCGAAGGAGGCGTTGATGACCTTCTGTAGTTGGGGTGTGATGGTTGCGTCGGCATTGTTGAACACGTGGTGAGGGCAAGGGTCTGACGGTGATCCAGAGTGGATGGAGTTCATGACCTTGCGTGTTTCTTCGTCATTGACGTTGGTCCAGGAGGTCAGGTGGTTGGTCCAGGTGGTGTTCGCAGGGGAGGAGTCTGGCGTGGTCGGGTTGATCGGGATGTTGAAGCTGTTGTGGATGTCTGCTATCTTCTGGTGGAAGAAGGTTGCCAGAGCGTTGCACAGTTCTTGTGAAGGCGGGACGTCGTTGGGGTTGGAGAGTTCCTTCACGATGCTGAAGAGCTCTTTGTGTCGTGTGCGTTGTTGTCCAGTCTGTGTTTGAAGGAGGATCTTTTGGCCATTCTGATCAGGTGGTGGTGTCTACGAGTGGCGTCCTTGTGGGCTGCGTGGCTGTCAGGTGTGCGATCGTGGAGCCATTTCTTCTACAGTTTCCGGCAGGCGCGTTTGGAGGTCTGTAGCTTGTCGGTGAACCAGGTGGCATTCTTGCTGGCGTGGTTGATGGGGGGGTTTCCTGAGTGGTGCGAGGGTGTTGGCGCAGTCTTAAGTCCATTGTCGCAGGCTGCTGTGTCTGGGTTGGTGGAGGCCGCAGGTGGGTTCTGGGCGAGGGTGGAGGTCAGTTGGTCTTTGGTGACTTTGCTCCAGCAGCGATGTGGGAGTTATTGGGTGCGGTGGTGCGGGGTTGGCTTCTTGAAGGTGAAGTGGATGCAGCGGTGGTCGGTCCAGTGGAGTTCGGTGGTGTGGTCGAAGGCGACATGGGTGCCTGTGGAGAAGATGGGGTCCAGCGTGTGGCCGGCGGCGTGGGTTGGTGTGGTGACGAGCTGTCTGAGGCCGAGGTTTGCCAGGTTGTCGATCAGGGTGGTAGAGTTGGCATAGTTGTTGTTCTCGAGGTGGAAGTTCAGGAGGATGTAGTCCGTGGAGGCGAGTGCGTGGGTGCTGGCGAGGTCGGCGATGGAGTCGCTGAACGGCGCCCTGGGTCCCGGGGGTCTGTAGATGAGCGTTCCTCTGAGGGTGGTGTTGGGGTCGGTGTGGATTTGGAAGTGCAGGTGTTCGGCGGTCTTGAGGGTGTCCTCTGCGTGGGTGGAGACCTTGAGGGTGGACTTGTGGACGATGGCTATTCCTCCTCCGATTCCGTTGGTGCGGTCTCTGTGGGTGATCTTGTACCCGTCAGGGATGGCTATTGCGATGTCGGGCGCCGAGGAGCCGTTCCACCAGGTCTCGGTCAGGAAGGCCACGTCGGGGGCGGCGGTGTCGAGCAGGTCCAAGAGCTCGACGGCGTGTCTGCGTGCGGAGCGGGTGTTGAGTATGCAGCGGAGGTGGTTGGGTCTGGTCTGTGGAGGTTTTCTGGCTCTGTCGCAGGTGAAGCTGCAGCTGCGGCAGGAGAAAGGTCCGTGGGTGCGCTTCGGGGTGGCCTGGAAGCAGCTGTGGTTTCGGCCGGTATTGAGTGCGTGGAGGGCGGCGGCGTCGTAGCGGTGTTTGGCGTTCGTGGGGTCCAGGGGTTCTGGCGCTGGGCACGGGCCGGGCGCAGACGGGCTCGCATCTGGCACGCCTCTTGCGCGCCTCTTGCGCGGCCGCGCAGCGGCCTGCATTATGAGGGGGGACGAGG
The DNA here is from genome assembly GCF_964204655.1 of Triturus cristatus. Taxonomy (NCBI): domain Eukaryota; kingdom Metazoa; phylum Chordata; class Amphibia; order Caudata; family Salamandridae; genus Triturus; species Triturus cristatus. Next base: position 680,247,925 of record NC_140585.1, on the reverse strand, counting down.
GAGGGAGGAGCAGCTGGGAGGGGGGAGCGGGACGAATCGGGACACAGGGGGGGCGGGCCGCAGGGGAGGCAGCGGAGGGAAATGCGGGGCGGCGGGAGGGAGTGTGGAGGAACAAGCGGACTGGACACAGAGGGGAGCAACAAACAGGCTAACAGAGCAAAGGGGGCGCAAATGGAAACATTAGATGTTTCCCTTATATCCCCCCAGTCACTTCTCAACAAATCGGCCATCTGTTTCATAGCTACTGCCCAATAATATATTTGAAGGTTTGGGCCGGCCCTCCCCCCACGGTCTCTGGGTAGAGTCAAATACTTTAGAGCTCTTCGGGGACGCTGTCCGGCCCACAGAAACCTAGAAATCAATTGATTCATCGCTAGAAACCAAGATTTACTTATTTCTAATGGGATACCTCTTAAAAAATATAAACTTTTGGGGAGAAATATCATTTTAATTATATTACACCTGCCAACCAATGTAAGAAGCAGATTATTCATCCTGTTAAAATCTTAGATTTCTGCATCAGTGGCTCCAAATTAATATCAACAATTTCATCAACGTTGGCACTAATCTCTACCCCTAAATATCTAGCATTCCGAACTATCCGACCATCAAAGATTTATTCTGTCGTTTTTAACAGTTAACGTTTTACTTTCATTAAGGTGATAGCCGGCAAATTTGCCGAAATGGCTAGCGACTTTCTCTATCTCCGTGAGGGCAACCCGAGGGTTGGGCGTAATTATTGCCAGCATAAGCTAAAATCTTGGTGCTTCCTCCTCTGGTATTAATATCTTGAATCTTTTGGTTCTCCTCTATTTTCTTGATTAAGGGATCAATGTAGATAGCGAACAACAAAGGAGAACAAGGGCACCCTTGCCTTAGTGTCGTCAAAAAGGGCAATAGTCCGGCGGATATGTTCCATTGTCCCGCGCCCAGGAACAAATCCATGTTGATGGGGAGAGACTAATTTCTTAATTACCAAGGCCAACCTATTAGCAAGAATTTTAGCATACATTTTTGTGTCACTGTTAATCAGTGTAATAGGTCGGTATGACCTCAGTTCATTTATAGGTTTTCCTTTTTTCGGGAATACAACGATATTAGCTGATTTCCAAGTTTCAGGTGGGACCTCGCCGGATTGGGCTCTACGGAAGATCTCTAACATCGAAACTATTAGCTGTGCACTGAATTTTTTTATAAAATCCGCCTGGTATTAAGTCCGCCTGGTATTAAGTCCGTACCAACAGCTTTTCCTAATGGCAAAGAATCAATAGCCGCTCTCACCTCCTTGATTTTAATTGGTGATTCTAACATTTCTTTCCCCTCAGGGGAGAGCTGTTCGAGAGCTATTCCATTGAGATATTCTCCAATCTCTCAGTTTTCCATCCGACTGTCCTCTGTATATATTTTTTTATGAAAGTTTTGAAATGCGGATAGAATAGCATCTGGGTCATTAACTAGACCCACATTAGGATCAATAATTTCTGTAATATGGGTTTGCACTACTTTTTCTCTGGTACGGACTGCAAGCATATGACCCACCCTTTCATTGCTCTCGTAAACCCTGCTCCACCAAGCCGTATATCTGCCTACTGATTTTTTTTAATAGAAATTTCTGTAATTGCCGACCTGCCGATTAAAATCCTTGATTGAGCTATCTCTGAATCCCCTCCCTCAGAGAGAACCTCTATCAGGTGGGCTTCGACCTTGCACAGTTCCTCATACAATGTGTATATAACCGATTTATTTTCCTTCTTTTGAGTCTCCCAGCCATACTTGGATGTCTCCCCCCACTAATGCCAGCCTTTAGCATATCCCAGACTACCTGTATACTAGTACTATCAAGATTCTCGTCAATGAATCTGGGAATCCACCCCTCCATATGCCGAACATAACCTTCATCACTGAGCAGAGCCCTATTAAATGTCCAACAAGCTAATTGTGATTTCTTCTGAATATTAATTTCAAAGACCAAAGGATTATGGTCTGACATAACTCTAGGATATTTAATTATATTACTACCATGTACCAGCTCCTGTGACGCAAAAAAATAATCCAATCTAACGTGTTTGGTGAGGGGCAGAAAAATACGTAAAATCAGGATCATTCATTACTTGTTTAGCCCAAACATCAGACAGCCCATGTAATCATCTTAGTTGTAGCAGGGATTTATACACTTTAGGTTTGCGCCCTTGAAACGTTGTCCCCAATTGATTAGAGGCCAAACAACTCATATTTTTGTTAAAATCCCCACAGACAATAAGCGGAAGGGGCCACCCAACTAATTCTACGTTCAGCCAATCGAATGGTGCTGGATCGTCGAGCACTGATCCATAGACCGAACACAGTTTAAACATACTATTGCCAAAACAACACTGCGTAATTACCCATCTTCCTAATTTATCAGCGGTGCATCGTGAAAAGGTAACTAAGCCCCTCCGAGCTAGTATTGCCACCCCTCTTGTCCTTACATCTTGCGTAGTGCTAGAAATCAGTTGAAATCCATCCAGTTCCATTACTTTCCGTCTACAGGCTTCAATATGCGTTTCCTGAAGGCAGACTATGACAGCCTTCAGGAATTGGATGTCCAAGCTGACTCTTTCTCTTTGCAGGGTTATTTAGACCACAGATGTTAATTGAGGCAATTCTAAGCTTCCCCATTAATAATTAAATAAATTCAGGTACCCCGTGGCAGAACCAGATCAGGTCTTGAAAACGACGACAAGAATTTCATGCAACCATCCCCGTGTTTTCTTTTGGACCCCCCCCCCCCCTCTCCCTGCCCCTCCCCCACCCATTCAATAAGGCAAAAAAGGTCCAAGGACTCTTGCGATGCCTCCTGCATTCTGCTGTGCTCCCTAGTCGCCCTCCTGCCTAAAACAAATGGAAAAATAGAAAAAAGAAGTGCGAAAGAAACCCCAGACATCAAAACCAAAAAAACAGTATTCTTCTGACGGAATTTGACCCATCACACTATATACAGAATGAAGTAAGCATTATTAGTCCATATATAGTCCTCTTATCCGCTTGTAAGTTCCTGCAAGTATTCCTGGGCCTGAATCTCTGAGGTGAATACTCTGGTATTTCCTTTAAAAGTGACCTTGAGTCGTGCCGGGTTCATTAAGAACACCTCACAGCCCTTTTTTTGGAAAGGGCTGATCAGCTGATGGAGCCTCCATCTCCTTTCCACCATTGAGTGGCAAAAATCCAACGTACAAAGAAAGAGTGTCCCTCAACGCCTCGTTTTGCATCCAGTCTTGCTTTTTCAAATATTGTTTGCCGTAAAAGGAAATTCCCCCCCAAAAATGAGAATGGCTCTTGGTTTCTCGTTTTGGCCAGATCTATTCTTTTCATCATCAGTGGGAATCTTTGCACCCGCTGCACCTCAGCTTCCCAGTTCCAATGCACTAACTCTGGAAAGGCGCCTTTGAAAAGTTTTAACACAAAATCGCGTATGTCATTGCCTTCGGCATTTTCCTCTATGCCTAGCAGTTGTAAGTTATTTCTATGCTGTCTATTTTCAAAATCCTCCAATTTCCAGAGTACATTGCTCATTCTCGCCTCATTTGCTACGATTTTTTGATCAGTGCTCTCCACCCCAGATTCCAGCCCCACCACACGCTCCTCTAAGGCGGTAGTACGCTCTGCTATTTCTGAGCAAACTTTTGACACTTTATGAATCTTCCGCTAACTGTGCCCACTTGTGCTCTTGACGGGCTTCTGCCTGCATCTGTTTGAGCGTAGAGTATATTAAACCCATAATGGGGGGGGGAAGGGGTGGGGGGGGAGGAGTATCTGTCTTGCTCGCAGTAGCTTTGGAGTCCTTGGGCTGGGATTCATGAATTTTTTCTTTGTCGGTTTCTATCCTGAACTGGATAGCAGAGTAGGCCCACTGTAATTGGCCAGCTTGACTGTTATCTGAATTCGAGCCTTCATTTTTCCCTAGTCCCAAAGTGCTCCTTCTCTTAGTTCGATTTGGTGCCCTTCTCTGAGTATCCAATGTTGTAGGGGGACTGCCACTGTCCTCCCCTGTAGCTTCAGCTCCGTATCCTCAAGATCACTAACATTAGTGTGATCTGATTCTTCCATCAAAGAAAAAAATGTTTCTCAATCTGGAGTTCCTATGTTTTTATTGACAAGCTTTGCGTAAACAGTGCTATAATCGTTGAACTCAAGCCCTCCTTGTATTTCCAAGATACTAGCTTGCGTGCTGTTTGTATGCTCTACTCACTCCTTTCTCAGCCCTTCCTTAACTCTATTTTAGACATATTTGTGTTAGTCAGATCTGTACCTGGAGATTCTGATACAGCAGTCTCATGGGATAATTTGGATGACCTATTTACTGAAGTCTCTGAGCCTGCACCGCCATCCGTATCCACTATCTTACTAGCAGTCTTGCCCTAGGCGGGGGTTTTACCTGTTTTCCACTTGTCCCCGTCCAAAGAACATTCCAGGCACCGTCTGTTGTTTGGGCCGGGTTGCTGGGTCGACAGGATGCTGCTCACCGCTGGGCGTCCTGCCGGCGATCTCCACCCCCTCCTGACTGAGCGTGCGAGCAGCGTCTCCGTCTCTCAGGGCTGCCGTCTTCTGAGCCGCTGGAATTGACTTCATTCCGGTCACAGTGCCTTCCTTCGCTGGCAGTTTCGCTTTGGGGGGCATCTCACGCCCACCCGATCCTCCCGAGCTCCTCCAAACACCAGAGAGAGTCTGAAGAGCCCTTTTAGGCAATAGGTATGTTCCGTGTTTCAATGTCTGCACGCCGATGTAGAGCACTTTTATTGTCCTTGTAAGAAGAACTTCAATGCGCTGCAATGTACTCATCTGGAGTCTCAAGTTGTTTTTCCAGAGTGCTCTTATGATGTACCTTTAAATTCCGCTTTAAGCCCGCTTTATCTCTGGAGTTAGTTTAGATCATGGCAAGGGAGCGACTCTCACAGCGGTCACGCAGCCGCCATCTTGCCTCTATCTTCCGTCAAATATCCATTTTTGCAATGCCCGTAGCACATGCGTAATAATTTTAGTAATAAGTATCCCCAATGCAGCGTGATTTATCATTGAAATATCAGCTTTAAATACGTTTTTTAAAATTAAGCATTTTCTTCAAATATTAGCTTAGCAGTTCTGAAAATACACACATTTTGTACACCCATATTAAACCAAGCAAAAGCTTCTACTTTTAATAAGCTGGTCTGCACAGAGGGGAGCTACTTACTGGCGGCTGGAGAGCTATCAGTAGCCCCTGAGCTACTGTTTGCAGAAGCCTGATGAAGGTAGATGATAAGCCAAACCGAGCCGGACATATGCAGCAGTAGATCATTTGAGCAAGGCCTAGCTTTGCTTCTGTAACAGATGAAGGAATTATATAAATGCTGTATAACAAGATATATAACACAAAAATATTGCATTGCTGTATTAACTGGGCACTCATTTAGGTAGAGGGGCTAAAGAAGTTGCTAAATTGTTTCTATACTTTTACTGTTCGGGTCAGGTTTAAGTTAACCACCATGTGATATAGTTCAGATCATAATTATTTTTACATAATAGGCCCAGGAAATATTTGCACTTTTATTTTGCACACGTAGCTGTCCTATTTATCAGTAGCTTACAGTAGTTAGGAAAACGGAGAGCTAAATCAAACGAAGGGATTACTTTTAGTACTCATCGCACAATAGGCACAAGTTTTAAAATATGCATAAAAAGTAGTTTTGCTGGTTTCAAACTTGAGTTATCGTCTAAATGAGTCCGTTGCAGTGCTGAAAATAAATTGAGAAATGTGTAAAAAATGCATTACACCACAATAATTTATCTAGAGTCAAGCAGTGAATATTACTGAAATGTAGTAACCCCATATTACATCATAGAACTAATGTGCAGTTTAACATTAGTCACACATTTGCAGAAAGTTAGTGGTAAAGGTAATTACCTCTAATTAATCCCCGTTAAGGTATGATAAACGTGTGGTACTGGCTCATTTGGAGTCCTGCCGAAAAATTGGGCAGTACCTGGGGCCAATACCATTACTACACATTCACAAAATTACCCCAAGAGTATAATGCTGGGTGGGGCTGAATGCCTAACCGATTTTGTGCCCAAGGACGCTGTGGCTCCTGAGTCCTTCCTAATACCCCTCTCATAAGACCTGATAAGTATGGGTCCCAAGCATTGGCCACCAAGCTAAAATGGAACTTAAGTTCAGAGAAGACCTGGACTGCTGAAGCCCATAGCAGGCAGGTTCTTCCACTGTCTCATGCTTAGGACGGGTCCTGAGGGAGTGAAAACTTCAAACTGAAGAGAATCCCTCAGTGCCCAGTTGCTTCTGTACCTGAAAACTGGTGGCCGAGTATTCTGTCGTTGATCAGTCTTCCTAGCTCTCCTTCTGCAGCAGGAATCTGAATCCGGGACGAGAATTTCTGTTTGAGTGACTGGCCAGTGAGCCAGAGCTTAAAGTCCCAGTAGTGCTGCCATGCTCTAGCCAACAGCAGAAGGCTTCCAACCCTAATGTCAGCGAGGGCGGGGGTTTACGGCTCACATCTCAGAAAACCGTGTGTAGTACTGGTGTGCTCGTACTGGGGCCAAACAAAGCCAAGCCCGACTGTACCCAGAGTAGCCTAGTCTGGGCCTGGGCTTTCTGACTCCTGATAAAAAATGTTTTCAAAAGTTATAGCCCACATACAATTTTCCCTCTGTCCCAGTAGCCGACCCCTAAACTAAAACTTGGACAAGATTATTTTACCTGATTGAACTCCATCCAAACACTTGCTTGTGACTGTGTCGTTTTTAATTAACAATATAATTTATTTTTTTTACTCTAAAAAGAGTGAAAATTGAATAATTTATTATGGGTGAAAATAAAGCAGCTGTTATAGCCTTGCTTGGTAAATCACGTACGTGATCCATGTTTACCTGCTTTATTTTAAAAGAAACTTCTACTGTGAAAATGCCTACCCTCCTTCAAAAAGGAAAGTTATTAATGGACAATTTAAATTGGAACAGCCTACTAACCTGAATAGCACAGCGCCAGTAATAATCAGCCACTGATGCTGGCATTACTGACAGTGACTGCATAGAGACATAATATCCAAGCCACCAGCCCTTCGGGCTGAGTAGCTGTTGAAGGAAGCTAACCTAGGCTTCAACAGACAGAGTTACATTCCGCCTGAAGTTACTTGTAAGAAATTCAACATCTGTGCCGTGCTTGGATCTATCCTAGCAACGTGGATGGAAAAATGGAAGGATGCTGCTCTAGGGAATGGCTGTACAATAGCATTACGGTACTTTTTAGATACTTGCCACTGATCTCTAGCCAAGAGGATTCCTAGGAAAACCAACATTGATGCCTCCCAACACAAAATTATCAATAGTACTTCTATATGTCCTGAACATATTTCTTTCACTTAAAATAGATACTTTGTTGATCAACGATACGATCAGTATTACCATGATGTTTGAAACACTAGCTCCTGTTCCATTTGCTGCAGTAATACCCAAGAGTGTATACATGACCAAAATATTTGCTTATAACCTAAAATATTGACCCACTGATTATTTTATTTCACCTCTAAAGTTTCTACCTCCCACCCCACCCCACCCCATATGTTGGCACTTCATGCATGCTGATGCAAGAATGTTAAATGTTTCATTTAACGCAAATCTAATCTGTGTAATTCATCATGTTGGCAAATATAGTTCCTCTTTTGGTCACAAGGCAGAGAACGAGATCGCTTTCGTTATGTAGAAGACCTGAGACTTTCAGAGCAATGTTCACCGTACCCGCCACATTACCCTTATGGAGATGTTAATTGTTTTTCAACACTATCAATTTCAAAATAAAACCTTGAAGTTACAGTAGTGTAAATATTTGCCATGTATTCCATTAAAATGTCAATCTATTCCATCAGACAGTGCATACATGCAGAGTTAGCCCAGTGACTGACTCTCTTAATTACTGTAATGTAACCATGATTAATAAATACATAACCCACTGATTATTAACACTAAATTATAGGTCACTTCCTCCTACTGCAGTTATCATTCAAATGAAATGCATACCCTCTTGCTCTGTAAAGAACGCAGGCTCATGATCACAGCCAGTCCTCCGTAGCTGTCATATCAGTTTGCAAGATCTGTTCAGTTGCACCCCCCCCCTGACTGCCTCTATAAAGCAGTCCTCAAGAGTAGGAAAGTGCAGGTGTGGCAGATGGATGCAGTCATTTGCTTCCTGGAACGTTACAGCTCTTCCCCAGAAACCCTAGCAAAGTTGATTGTGTATAAGCAAACCGCGGTATTTTTTTCAACAGACCTGATGCAATAGGGCTACTAAACCTTTGAATTGGTGCCAGCAGTGATTCTGGGTGCTGCCCATTTGGTTTTCTGACTATATTGATCAAGGAGCATCTTCATTGCACAAGCATCAACCATTGATAGAACGAGTGATGATATGAATGTATCACTTGAACTTGTTGTTTAGCTCTTGTTTGTCAGCGGAATGTACATGAAGTGTACAACCAAAGAGGTAGCCTCAGACTCGAGTACCATATCGTACCCATTTAAAAGTATCTCAAGATGTATACTTTGAAATAAGTGGGTTTTTTTGTGAACAGCTAGTGCTTTAAATACTCAATATAAGCTGTCATCAAAATGTGTAAATCTCTGTCTTGATGAAGATTTTGTGATGAATTCTGTAAACGTGTGCCTCACAGGTTAAGAAAAATGCACTTACCTATAATAAGACAGGAATAGGAGACTTAAGTCACGCAATGGAAGAACCGCAGTCAATCTATTCAAATCTACTTACCGTGCACGTGAATGTCCATGTCTCAAACAACTGTTCATAGATGTAGCTTCTGATTTTTAGTATAGAAGTACAGGAGCATGGCAGCAATGACCACGACCAATTCTCACTTATCCATCTTTTTTTTTAGTTTAAAAGAATTTTATTAAACAGATAAAGGTGTCGATACAGCAGAAAACCAAAAATATAGCAGTAACATGAGCTATGGAATAAGCATGAGACTAAGAGATAACAAATGAGTGAGGCTATATAACAAAAAGCAGTACTGGATAAATATGCAGTAAAAATGAAACATAATAAATACAAAGGAACATAAAGGTTAATCAAGGAGGTTTAGAGACTTCTTGCTGAGAGGGGAGCAGACGAAACGAAGGAGACGGGCGTTTAGCACATTTATCAAGGTATAGGGTTACAGGGAGCCAGAGATCATGTCGTTTTTTGGCCAGATTGAGGGGATAGATAAAAACAGTATCTAGCCTGTGATTATGACATACATTGTACTACCATGCTCTAAAAGATATATTAGCAACATTTTTCCAATTAACCGTAATTTGCTGAAATGCAACAGCTAGCAATAAATCAACAATTTGCACATTAAAATCAATATCGGCCCAACAAGGAGAGAGACTTCCTAAAAAAATATTAACAAGGGAGAAAGGAAGTGTAGTGTGAAATATGGCATTAATTTGGGTCCAGACTTGTTTCCAGAAGTTGTGTGTGGCAGTGCAGGAAAAAAGCATATGAAAAAGAGTAGCCTTAGAGGTCGAGCAAGACCAGCAGAGGTCAGGGATTAGAGTAAATCTCTGATTTACATGTAGGGTGAAAAAAGAAGTCTATTGTAAATAAAAAAGAGGGTTTGTGTGAGGGAAGCAGCTCTGGACGACTTGCGAAGCTTGGTCCACAGTTTATCCCACAAAGAGGTGGGCCAAGAAATGCCAAAATCAGATTCCCATTGTTCCTCTACTTTGGACTTTGGCCTAGGCGTAAGAGTCACGCGAAATGAGTGATAGATTGAGGAGGCTGTGGGCTGGGTACATAACATAGAGTGGAGGTGCGAAGAAGGACTGGGGAGATTAGGCTGAGTGGGGGAGTTAGAGATTCTGGCATATGTGGACATGATTGCAGTCTTAAGTATAGTGTACTTACAAGTGAAGGAGTGAGGGAGATCAAATTTTTGGCTAAGAGCAGGAAAAGGTAAGAAATCGGAACCAGAAAAGAGATGGAACACCCAAATCAAACCCTTTTGTCTCCAAGATTTCCAATAAAAGGGTTTGTGATTAATGAGAATACTATTCTTATGCCAAATGGTGGTATTGAGGAAGTCAGCCACAGAAGAGGGGGGACTGGGGGAAGTGGAAAGGAGAAGCTTGGTGGTGAACTTATGTATGGGGGTGGAAAAAACCTTGGGCTTACGAGAAAACGAGAGATATTCAGCAAAGGAAAAGGGGGATAAAGAAAGACGTTCAAGAACAAGCCATAAGGGGGAAGATTCAGCAGGATCCCGCAACCAAAGGGAGGCTTGTCGCAGCAGAAATGCTTTGTGATAAGCGGGAAAATCTGGAAAGTTGACCCCGCCCTCTGATTTAGGAAGACGTAGTCTGCAAAAGGACATACGCGCTTTTTTGCCGGACCAGAGGAAAGAAGAAAAAACAGTATTGATTTTCTTAAAAAATTTAGCTGGGATAGATACTGGAATATTGGATATAGTATATAGAACTATTGGGGAAAGCATCATTTTAATCGTGTCGAGACGACCCCACCAGGAAAGGTAAAGTGGGTGCCATCTGGAAGTGAGGTCGGACAATTTCTGGGTGCATTTAGTAAGGCACATCGAGATAGTATCAGGGAGAGAAGGGGCAATGTACAAACCAAGGTATTTAATATGTGAGGGACTCCAAGTAAAATTGGACGCATCAAAATCAGGTTTAAAGGTAAATTTAGTAAGGGGTAAAATTTCACATTTGTCATTGTTTAACTTATAACCAGAAATTTGGGAATACTCACGAACTTCATTGAGAAATGTAGGAACAGAAATAGCAGGGTTGGACATAAAGAGTAGGATATCGTCTGCGTAAGCAGCAAGTTTAATGTTTGATTGGGAGATTTGGAAACCATGTAGATTAGGATTTTGGCGAAGCTTTGAAAGAAAGGGTTCTAATGCTAGATTAAAAAGGAAGGGGGAGAGGGGACAACCCTGACTAACTCCCCTACCTAAGCTGAAAAAAGAAGAGACTAGACTATTAGCACAAACCGCCGCTCTGGGGCTGGAATAAAGAAAAGAAACAAAAGAGATAAAATTAGGACCAAACCCAAACCATCTGAGGGCGGAGAAAAGGAAAGTCCACTCTACTCTGTCAAACGCTTTCTCTGCGTCCAAAGCAATTGCCGCTAGCGAATCCTGGAGCCTTGAGGATTTGGACAGGACATTAAACAGAAGTCTAGTATTGTCTGTAATGAAACGCCCCTTAACAAATCCAGATTGTTCCGGGCCCAACAATTCAGGAAGAAAAGGATCTAATCTTAAAGCAAGAGATTTAGCGTACAATTTTAAAAAAATGTTAACCAAAGAGATTGGTCTGTAATTCTTGCAGTGTTGGGTGTCTTTACCTTCTTTAGGTATGATACAAATATGGGCGTCTGAGAAAGTGCCAGAGGAAGTGCCACTAAGTATAAAAGAATCAATAAGAGAGTGCAATCTAGGTAATAGTAATTTAGAGAAGTGCAAATAAAATTCAACTGTGAATCCGTCCGGACCTGGAACTTTATCCTTCTTAAGTGACTGAAGTGCAATGTGTAATTCAGAGTCAGAGATGGGCAGTTCAAGGATGGATAGATCAACAGGAAAATGAGGAGGAGCCTTAATGCTGGAAAAAAAGGTAGCTAGGGATTGGGCGGAGGGGTGAGTTTCAGAAGAGTAAAGCGTGGAGTAAAAACGGGGAAATTCCTCTTAAATATCAACATCTGTGTGCTTTAAAACTGAATTAACATCGAAAACAGACTCAATATTCAATTTGTTTTGCTTGACTTTTAAATAATTGGCTAAAATCTTACCCGCCTTGTTCTTTCCCCCATAAAAGTTTGAGCTAGATTTCAACAAATATAGTGAGGCATCATCAGTGGATTGTTTGTTAAATTGCATCTTAGCTTCAATAAGAGTAGTCAAACTTTCCTGCGAATGAGAAGTATAAAAAGAGTGCTCCAGATTTTTAATCTTGAGGAGGAGATCATTCGCCGTTTTGCGAGCGATCTTACGCTTTCTGGACACAAAATCAATAATGAAACCTCTGGCTGCAGCCTTATAAGCGTCCCAGATAGCATGCTTGGGCAGAGTGGGCGTATCATTAATGACAAAAAATTCTGGTATGAATTCAACAAAAGAAGTGGTAAACTTGGGATCTAGAAGTAGCGTGTTATTAAAGCGCCAACGTTTTGGTCCAGTGGACTTGGGTAGGACATCAATGTTGACCAGCACTGGGGCATGGTCGGAGAACAAGATGGGGCCATTGTCAGCGTGAGTGAGGGACTGAGAGATATGATGGGAGAGGAAAATGTAATCAATACGGGACTGTGAGTGGTGGGATGGGGAGTAGAAGGTGAACTCCTTAGTAGTAGGGTTACAAAGACGCCAGGCATCAATGAGTTTGTGCTGGGATATTCCTTGAGCAAACAATTTGTGAGACTTATTAGGGACATAAGATACTTTAGAATGTCTGTCCAAAAAGGGGTCAAGGGGCAAATTGCAGTCTCCCGCCATAATAAAATTATCATCAACATATTCAGAAAGACGAGAAGTCATTGTGCGCCAAAAGGCGGGGTCACCGCCAGTAGGTGCGTAAATGTTGAGAAGGGAAATGGGGACACCCTTCGAGGAAAGTTTGACGTACAACCATCTACCTTCGGGATCTGATTCAGAAATCAAGAGCGAGTGAGAGAGAGATTTGCGAATTAACACAACCACACCATTTCTTTTACCATCACCAGGAGCAGAAAAAACATCGCCTACCCAACCCCTTTTAAGCTTGGCAGCTTCAATGTCAGACAAATGAGTTTCTTGCAAAAAGGCAATGTCGACATTCAACTTAGCTAAATGTGAGAGAATTTTTTGTCTCTTAATAGGAGAGTGGAGACCTTTAACGTTCCAGGAAACAATACGTACTGCCATTAAGGAATATTAAGGAAGTAATGCAAAGAAAAGTTAAAACATCGAGAAAAAGCCTCATGGAAAATAAAAACGTAAGAGAAAGGAAATAAGTATAGAGAAGGGAAGAAGCATACAAAGAAAGGAAGAAGAAAAGAAGACTAAGAGTTGTCATGAAGATAGAAAAAGCCAAGGTGATGCTAAAATCCAAGACAAGAATAAATGAAGTCCAGAGAGATCGATAAATAAGGATAAGTGAGAGAAAAAAAAGAAAAAGCGCAACAAGATCAATGAGCCAAAACGACAAGAAAAAAGAAGATCAAAAGAAGGAAAAGATATAAAGGAAACAAAGGAGAGATGAAGTAGCAGGGTGAAAAGATATTGAAAACGAAAGAAATGTGACCAAGGGGGCCACTAAGCGATAAAGATAAAGAAAAAGAGAAAGAGAGAAGAAGAAAAAGAGCGTGTAAAAAGTACTGACACCAATAAACCTGGAAGTGTGAAGAAAGGGAACAAAATAGGGAAAAACAAAACAGGAACAAACATGTCAGAAAAAGAATGAGGAATACTCCCAAGGGGTAATTCAGGAAAGATACGATCAGGAACGGGGACAAACAAGGGCGTACGTGGATGCGGAGAGAGGGAGGTAGGGCCAACTGGAGAAGGCAGAGCACTCTGGGTCAGGGAGACGTCCAACCAGAGAAACAGGACGGAACGCATAACATTGGTCTGTGGAGGAAGAAAGGTAACAAGGTTAGATATCGGCAAATGACAAGGACATAAGACAAGCAAGGAATAGGACAAGTCAAGGAATCATAACATCAATAATAAATACTACAATGAAGAAGCACTCATCAAGAGAAAAAAACATGTTGAAGAACAGTGGAATTAGAAAAAATACAACAAATATAAGAATCTGGAGCATCAATATAAGACTGCAGAAAAAAGTCATGTTGGGGGAGAAGAGGAAGGACCAGAAAGCTCCATATCAGCTTGGCCGCAGGAATTCAGGAAACTTCGAAGTCGCGTGGGCTCCTCGTAGGTCGTAGTCTTATTATTGTAGGTAACTTTGAATAAGCAAGGATGGAAAAGGCCATATCGAGCGCCGATGGAACGGAGGTCAGGTCTCATGTCCAAGAAGGCCTTACGACGGTTTGCAGTTGCTCTGGCGTAATCCTGCGCAAAGAACAAAGTGGAGCCCGACCAGTTGATACGAGGAGAGGCTCTGGCCGCAGAAAGAACTTTCACCAGATCAGTGTATTCCAAAAAATACATTATTACACCTCTGGGCTTCACTGACGTGGAAAGAGAGGAGGGAGCTCGTCCAAGCCTATGCGCTCGCTGGATATTGAGAGGGGCATCCTCAGGTAAGTGCAAAAGCTTAGGAAGAAAAGACTTGAAAAAAGTAATGGGATCACTTCCCTCGCATCCCTCCACCAGGCCATAAAGACGGAGATTATTGCGTCTATTTCGGTTTTCCAAATCCTCCACCTGCTTCTGGAAAGAGGAGATCTGCGCATGCATATGTGTGACCTTGGCTGCAGAATCCTGAAGAGAGGAGACGTCACGCTCCACCGATGACATTCGTTCATCCATCAAGGGCCAATTGTCAGTGAGAACCTGCAACTTAGCATTGGTTTCCTCCATGAAAGGGCGCAAGGCCGTATCTCTTCAAGAATTAACTCCATCGAAATGGTCGAAGAAGACTTTGGAGGCGAAGGTGGATCCTTTTTTAAGCGCTTAGGCGTCATTTTTACTGAAGACTGTGAGGAGGGTTCCATGTTAAGCAGCGGCTCGTTACTAGGGGGAAACTGAGAAGCTTCCAATGAGCCAATTCCGTGAAGAGCTTAGAGTTTTTAATGTAATTGCGCTTTTGGATCTTGCTGGAACCTTCAGCCATAAATGCGACTACGAAATGTAGATAGACTCAGCCAAACTGGATACAGAAGCAAATATGTTACAGGGTCCGAAGCAGATGAAATTTAAACAGGAGCAAGCAGGGAAATTTGATGTGGAAAAGTTGCCAATCCAGAGAAGCAATAATACCAGAAAGCCAGGAAACGCAGATTGAGAGCTCAAGATGGCCGCCAGATATGAGGAAACAAAAAATGAATTCCAAGAGACAATTTTGTCAAATACCAAAGAAAATAGTCACCCAGCAGTATAAAAACGCGGCATCTGAATTCCTAGAAGTGCTGAAGGCATGCCACATTAAATGCAACAACCAGGAGTGGAACGCGCGAAGGTCGCGCTGCTGAAGAGAGGAACGAGCATGCCAAACAAAATGGCAGTCGCGGCCGATGCAAAGCCGCGACCGGGGGTGAAACGTGAATTAAAGACGAAGCGGGTTTACCACAGCGTAGAGGAAGGTCTCAGAACACTCCGGGGCCTTCCGAAAAAATAGGCTTTCTTCCATTATTCGTTTTGTGTGTGCGGACCGCCTGTAATCTCCGGCTCGGACGGAGCCCTCACGCCGACGCCGCCATCTCCCCGGGCGCCTAGCCACGCCCCCCTCACTTATCCATCTTAACCCCTTCGCTGCCAGGCCTTTTCCACCTCCTGTGCCACGCCCTTTTTTGGCTATTTGGGGTAGTGCGCGCTGAGGCCTCTGTAATTCTTTGACCACATAAGGTATCCACGCCAAATTTGCGTCCTTTTCTTCCAACATCATGGGGATTCTGAAGGTACTCAGGGTTTGTGGATTCCCCTGGAGGGGTCACAGAAATGAGCCAAAATACAGCAAAATTTTGTTTGTTTTTTTGGGAAAATGGCAAAAACGGGCTGCAAATGAAAGCATCTGGATTTTTCCCTGCAAGTGTTATCAAAAAAGGGTTTGTGGGGCTGAAATCACAATTTTCCCAGCTTTTAGGGGATACCAGACTTTTGTCAGAAACCCAACATTTTTTACACAGTTTTGGCATTTTTCTGGGACATAGCCTATTTTTGCTATTTTTTGTGCTTTCGACCTCCTTCCAGTTAATGGTAGAAATGGGTACAAAAGCAATAATGTATCCTGGAAAGCTATACATTTTAGAGAAGTAGACAAAATTCTGATTCCAGCAAGGGGTCATATGTGTAGATCCATCAAGGTTTCTTTATAGAAACTAACAGTTAAATATAGGATGAATTGAACATTTGTTGAAAAAAAGCGCCTTTTGTGTCAACGTTTTCACTTGTAACTTCTTCTAATTATGACAGCTCTTTGAAAGCAATGTACCGTTACATCCGCTGGACGTTACTGGTTGTGGGGATATATAGGACTTGTAGGTTCACCAAGAACCCGACGAACCCAGAGCCACAAACTGAGCAGCAACTTGCAATGGTTTTTTATTATGTACCGGGTATATAGTAATTATTCTGTAAAAATGTGTACATGGAAAAATCGGTATGAAAGACACCTATGTATTTCTGAAATGGAAACAAAATATAGAGTTTAGAAACAGTAGATATTTGCACATTTCCGAATTTGGGAATACTCATACTAGCATGAGAATTATCAGTCATTTTTTAGAATGACTTCTTTTTTACACCATGTCTTCCATTTGGAAGACAGAAATGCATCGAAAGTCAATGGGTAATAACAGGTCCTTTACAAATCTGAATTACCCTAAGTCTCCTGATAAAAATGGTACCTCACTTGTAGGGGTAGGCATAGTGCCCACGACAGGAAATGGCTCAAAACCCAACGTGAATACACCACATTTTCACAATGCAAAATTACCCTTTTTTAGCAAAGTGCCTAGCTGTTGTTTTTTAACCCTAGCTCTGCCGGCACCTAGGGAAACCTAGCAAACCTATACATTTTTAAAAACTAGACACCCAGGGGAATCCAGGATGGGGTGACTTGACTGCCTCCCACCAGGTTCTGTTACCCAGAATCCCTTGTAAACCTAAAAAATTGCCAAAAAAAACACAAAAACACATTTTCTCCACATTGCTCTGGTGGAAAGTTCTGGAATCTGCGTGGATCCACAAATTTCCACCCACCCCGCGTTCCCCAAAGTCTTCCGAGAAAAATGGTACCTCACTTGTGTGGGTCGGCCTAGTGCCCGCGACAGGAAACGGCGCAAAACGCAACGTGGAAACACCTCAATTTCACTGTGAAAAATGACCCTTTTTTGGCAAAGTGCCTAGCTGTAGTTTTTTTAACCATAGCTCTGCCGGCACTTAGGGAAACCTACCAAACCCACACATTTCTGAAAACTAGACACCCGGGGGATTCCAGGGAGGTATGGCTTGCGTGGATCCCCCAACGTTTCCTTACCCAGAATGCCCTGCAAACCTCAAATTTAGCTGAAAAAATCACCTTTTTCACACATTTTTGTGTGGGAAAGTTGTGGCATCAGCGGGCTGACACAAATTTCCTACCACCCAGCGTTCCCCCGGGTCTCCCGATAAAAACGGTGCCTCACTCGTGTGGGAGGCCTAAGGGCCCAAAACGTAGTGAGGCGCACTACGTTTTGGACCCTTGCCTGTCGCGGGTACTTGGGCCTCCCACACGAGTGAGGCACCGTTTTCATCGGAAGACCCGGGGGAACGCTGGGTGGTAGGAAATTTGTGTCAGCCCGGTGATGCCACGACTTTCCCACACAAAAATGTGTGAAAAAGGTGAATTTTTCAGCTAAATTTGAGGTTTGCAAGGCATTCTGGGTAAGGAAATGTTGGGGGATCCATGCAAGCCATACCTCCCTGGAATCCCCCGGGTGTCTAGTTTTCAGAAATGTGTGGGTTTGGTAGGTTCCCCTAGGTGGCCGCCGAGCACCGGGCCAAAAACCCAGGTGACCCCCCTTGCAAAACCAGGTCGTTTTGAGGTAGGCAATTTTCATGTCGCCTCAATACGTTTTGGGCCCTTGCCTGTCGCGGGTACTTGGGCCTCCCACACGAGTGAGGTACCATTTTTCTCTGAAGACTTTGGGGAACGCAGGGTGGGTGGAATTTTGTGGACCCACGCAGATTCCAGAACTTTCCACCACAGAAATGTGAGGAAAATGTGTTATTTTGGACAAATGTTTAGGTTTGCAATGGATTCTGGGTAACAGAACCTGGTGAGAGCCAGTGAAGTCACCCCATCCAGGATTCCCCTCGGTGTCTAGTTTTAAAGAATGTACAGGTTTGCTAGGTTTGCCTACGTGCCAACTGCGCTAGGGCCCAAAATCCACAGGTATGCACATTGCTAAAATAAATCCGGAGCCCAGTGGCCTTTCTGCCGCCCTGGGGGGAATCGGGGAAGGGGGTTTCATCCTGATATGCCCCTAAAGGGGCAGAAAGACTGTGGCTATTTTTTGTGGGGGTGGGGGCATTGGTATGACCATTTTGGGCAGCCCCCACCCCCACGCATAAAAAAAGCCTGCGTACTCGCTGGCGCCTAGTGGGCTTTCTGCCAGATCAGGGGCCACTGCCACCATCTGCCCTCCCGGGGGGGGCAGAAAGACTGGAATTTCTCTGGGGCTGGGGTGGGGTATTGTCATGCCCATTTTGGGGAGCTCCTACCCCTACACTAATAAAACAAAAAAATCCATGGTTTCTAGTGGGCATTCTGCGCCCCCAGGGGGGGCCAGATTGGGGGCTACAGCTCCCATCTGCCTCCTGGGGGGCAGAAAGACTGTCATTTTTGTGGGGGGGGGGATGGGGGCATTGGCATGCCCGTTTCGGGCAGCCCACACCCTAAAAACAATTGCGCAAAAAAAATCCCTGGTGTTTAGTGGGCTTTCTGCCCCCCCCCCCCGGAGGGGCAGATTAGGGGCCAGAAAGTCTGTGATAATTGGGGGGTGGGGGGGGGGCATGGGCCTGCCCGTTTTGGGCAGCCCCCACCCCTATTTCTCCCCGTTCCAACAATACCTCTCCCGTCTTTCTACGTGCTCAGGGGGCTGAGAGAGCCCCCTGAGCACGTACAAAGTGAAACTGAAATGAGCCTCTTGGCTCATTTCAGTTTCACTTTCAGTGTAATGACGTTGGCGCGACGTGCGTGCCGATCGTCATTACACTGAAAGGGGGGGGGGTGGGGGGCCTCGGGAGCTGGGGAAGCTCTTCCCCAGCTCCCGAGGCTATTTTTAATTAAAGGGAATCCCTCTGGTGCCCGCACCAGAGGGATTCCCCAGGGAATGCCTCATGACGCTGGGCACAGCGCGACTGCTCCATGACGTGTCCAGCACGTCATGGGCACACAAGGGGTTAAAATGGCTGTCATTATAGTGAGTGAAATTATCTCCTTGAGAAAGTCAATTAGAAAATTGAAAACTATTAGGAAGCGAGAGCGATATGACAAACTGTACTGCAAAAAAGCTGAGCTGGTGGTGAAAGTCAAAAGATCAGAAGTCAAAGATTCAAACAGGAGACCATATAAAAACCCAGTTGCCACGTTAAACCCTAAATCTGTACTGACTTGAACTTGACATCTGTCAAATGCTCTTTTTAGTGCATTGTTACCAACTAGGCACCTAGATAGCTTTCCCCTCCTCCCACCCCCTACAGATTTGTATTTTGAATGAAAACTAGCATGAAACTGTTTTTCTCTTTATTAGTGACCCTGGGACATCGCTTCTTTAATATAGGCCACCTGTCCACTACCAATTTATTTCCAAATATGCTGCCTAATGCCTTTTGATTCTTTTCTGTTTTTGAAGACTTTTTACTAGCTACATATGCTCAAGAGGTACAATTCGCCTGACTAAGGACTAAATTCTGCTTCATCCGTATTAAAATAATCAGATTTGGAGGTCCTACATTCTGAAATTAGCTAATCGGCTGGTAGCCGACACAGCACGTACCAAATCCCGCAGAGCAACCCGAAAACTACTGAAGTAGAAGTCTGACAATTGTCATTCAGAAAGTTATGACAGGGTTCGGGAGAGCAGCCTGGTCTTCTTGTCGGCTACTTCTTCTCCCTGAGGCTGCCATCCCGAATCACAAGGGAAAGGGGGAAATGGCAAGGAGTCTTAGGGTGATTGCTTCCTAATTGTTGCTCAATTGCCACTTCATTTGAAAAGCGTTTTGGGAGGTTTGCTACCAGAACTTCTACCAGAATTCCATACAGAATGGCTGTTTGGAAGGAACACCTCTTTCATGCATCCCCAGACTCTAAAACTTGCTTCCATTATGGCAACTAAATAATCTTCTTATTTTTAGGGAAAGAAAAAGCTGAAAACCCTTCTCTTTTCATCCCGTTGCTTCTGATGTTTTTGGCCTCTTAGTGCTGAACCCTTTTTTTGATGCTTGGGCACTTGGCCAAATTGGTGTCCTTTTTTCCCCTCCTCTTAGAGATTCTAAAGTACCTAGGGTTTGTAGCTTCCCTTGGAAGAAGCTGAGAAAATAGCCAAAGTATAGCATCGTTTTGGTAAAATGAGTAAAAGTGCTGTGTAAGAAGCGGATGTTTCTTCTTTTAACTGGCATTAACAAAAGGTTTGCTATGCTAAACTCACCATCTTCATATCTTTGAGGCACAAGCAGAGAAATTTTTTTTTTTTTACCTCAGTTGTTGCATTTTTTTTCATGGTAATCTATTTTTTTGTTCTTTCATCCTACTTGCTGTTTGTGGTGTAAACCGATGTGAACTAGGGGTGGGCGGTAAATCTGCTCTGCCGGGCGTAGTTCGCAAAATGTTGCCACTGCGGGCTCAGTTTGGAGCGCAGAGTTCCGCAAAAACTCAGCCAACTGCCGCGTAGCAGGGTTTACCGGCACCAACCCCCAGCCATGTGATCTGCTGTTGAATCTGCGGTAATAAAGCAACATAACAGATGTCCGAAAAAGTATAACAAGGTTATGGAAAGTGATCTGACAATCACATAGCACTATGACGGACCCAGTCAACAACCATATACACCTACACCCATTAACTCAACAATAATATAGACCATGGTAAAGCAAGCGCCTTCTCTCCCTTGATAAATGTCTGCCCTGTACTAGCTCCTGCCAGTATTGTAGGGAACCTACTGCTCACTGGCTTTTTTATCTTAACTAGCCACATCCCTTAATTTTGCTTGACTCCAGTGAGAGCCACTTCCCTGCCTTCCTCTGCCATGCTTCTAGTGTTATTGGGTGGATGTTTTGTTGTTTCGGGAAAGCATCTCTTCAGTCTGGTTTCTGTTCTGTTCCAAAAGAAGCATGGGTGGTGTAAGATTTAGGAGGCGGGGGAAAGGCACTTGTACCAGGACCAGTAGTATTCTCATGCTAATCATGGATACCACATGACTGTGATGTTGACAACGTGGCTAAACGCGGGAGCAGTGGTGTTCAGTGTACAACAGTTCTGCACAAGGTGTTTTGCTTCTGCAGGAAACACGGTGCAGTGTCTTTCGGTGGGTTGTCTACGCATCTCTAATTCTCTGTTTTTAAGTTTCCCTCCTCTCAGGTAGGGCTCTGCTGCCCCTAGTTAAGCATGTCAGATTCTCTCCCGAAGTTGGCTACCGCCTAGGTGTGTCATCGAGCCCCTTTGTGGCCGTTCTTATGCACTGACTGATTTGAAATGAGCGCGCAAGCAGGGATCCCATGTAAGATGGGAGCAGTAGGTCCATACTAGGAGTGGGCAGATCTCCGTGGAATCTCGCTGAGTTTTTATGTAACTCTGCAGAGTTCCGCGAAGTAAAACTCTGCAAGTTCAGTCTGTAAAGCTTGTAGTCAAGCGCTTCAGTGCCTCAAATAGGGGATAATAAATGCTATATAAATGTTGCAGTGCAATATAATACATGCCTGAAAAGAAGACATAAGTCTGAATTAAGCAAAGGGCCATTTGTGTACAACGCTCATGATTTCCCCCCAAAGATTGATCATTAAAATAAAATTAGAATAAGTAAGGAAAAATAGAAATAGATGACAATGTTTTTATCTGCAATTTTTGGCGCTAGTGGTCCATTAACAATAGTAATCTACCATTACATCAGGCCCTTCTGGTAGCAGGGATATATATAGTGTGTGTATGTTGTGCAAAAAACACACAATACCCAGAGCCAACAAGTAATTTGCAACTTTCAATGAACTTAATTGTGTACTGATCATGCAGCAATTCATATAATGAAATCTAATGAAGTAAAATGGGTATGAAGAAAACCTAAGTGTTTGAAATGGGCACAAGATACTTAATTTAGAAATAGTGCTTATTGCTGCAACTTTTAAGTTTGAGGTCACCCATACTATCCTGCGGTTCAGAGGGCATTTGGCAAAATGTTATTTCTTGCACACTGCCTTACATTTGAAAACCAAATGTAAACAGAAATCCAATTTATAGTAACAAATGTTCTGCTATTCTTTGTTCTTATACTTTTTCCCAATGAAAAAAAGGTAACTGACTTGTGTGACTGGGCCTAGCCCCAGGGACAGGGAAGGCCCAGTACGTGATATGGATACAAAACAGTTTTGTCATTTAAAAAGAGACTTTTTTTGCGATGTGGGTAGCAGTGGAATTTGGGCCTGGGCACAGCCACATCACAGGGAAACCTGCAAAATCCAGACATTTCAGACAACTAGATACCTAGGGGAGTGCAGGTGGTGTGATTTGCATGTATCCTTCTAACTTTTCTTTACCCACAATGCTGTGCAAACATTAAACTTTGACGAACATCATGCATTTCTATGAGGAAAAGTTCCAGAATTGGCAGGAATGCACAAAATTCCTACCACCTAGAAATCCCGCTCTTCTCCCAATATGAACCAGACCCTACTTATTTGGCGGGCCTAGTGCCCCTGACATGGACAGATGTTAACTGTGACCATATAAAGTCAATCTGATCTTTTCTTGGCCACTGGTTTGGTCAGTTCCTGTCATTTTATCAGGAGAAGTGTGAAAACGTTGGGTGATAAGTTTGATCCATTCTTGTGTGTGTACTAGGCCCAGCCACACAAGTGGAGTACTATTTTTATTGGGAGAAGTGTGGGAAAGCTGGGTGGTAGGAAATGTGTGGGTCTGCACAGATTCTGGGACTTTCCCTCCCAAAAATTAGAAAAATGTGTGAAAATGGGCAAGGTTTGAGGTTTGCAGGGCATTTTGGATACGAAACTGTCCTACGATTCATGCAAGGCACACCACCCTGGACTCCCCAGGGAGTCTAATTTTGAAAAATCTTTGGGTTACTTTACCCAAATCCGCATCATCAAAACAGGTTGTTTTTGTGACTGGAAATCTTGATGTCTGCACGTTGCGTTTTGGGGCTTTTAATGTCGCGGGCTTTAGCCTGAGCTACATGAGAAGTGTTGCATTTTGTTGGGAGAAGTGTACGAGCACAGGGTGGAAGGAAATGTGTTGATCTGTGGAGATTCCAGAACTTTACCTCACAATGTGTACTTTTAGGCAAAGATTGAGGTTTGCAGGGCATTGTGAGGAAGAAACCTTCATAGTATCCTCACAAGGCACACCATCCTTGACTCCACTGGGTTTCTAGTTTAAAAAAAAGTCTGAGTTTGGTAGGTTTCCCTGGGTGTCCAAGCCCAGGCCCAAAGAGTGCAGCCATTCAGCATGGCAAGTGAGATGAAATTTGGATTTATCCCCACTCTGCCGGTCCATGTGTCAAAACTCCACCCCCAAAAATCCAGATTTCCTCTCCTTGCCATGAGAATGGCGATTTTCTGTTCCGAAGGTAGACAAAAGACTGTTTGGGCTTTAGGATGGGGGATGGGTACAACGCAAGGACAGCCTGCCCATATTTACTCCCCCAAACAAATATATCCCTGGTGTTTACTGGGCTTCTTGCCAACCCCGCGCAAGGGTAGTATTTTGTTGCTAACCTTTCGCCTTCCAATCAGTCCTCAGGCGAAGGGGGCATGGTGGGGGCAGAAACACTATTGTGCCCTTTGTTGGTGGGAGCTCAGCCCGATGCCTTGGCAGGGTACCCCCACCCCTAATTTGTTTTCTGACCAATTCTCCCTGCTTGGGTATCGCATGCCCAATGTAATCCCCATGTAGGGATCCACTAGAGTTGGACGATGTTGGAAAGAGGATATTGTCCCCTTTCCAGGGCAGCCTTTCCTGTGTCGGTCAGTGCTCCGTGGGGGTGCAAGGTTATGCGTCCTGTACCAATAAAAAGTGAAAGCAGACAACGTAATGTTAAAGTTTCCCATGGTGTAACTGTGGATGTAGTTGGCACCAATGCATTGGACAATCGTGTTAAATTGCATGCAGAATGAGTGAAAAATGTGTGAATTCTGCTTCTTTCAGTGTGCTGGAGCCTTTTGAATCCAGTGCTGTGAATGGTGGCGTTGTCCCTAGTGATGTGGGGGCACCATGTTGGTCAAACATCTACAGTTTTGGGGTGAGCTCAAGCTGAAGGGTTTTCTTCTGGTTCTACAGTGGCAAAATAAGTTGTCTTGTCATGAACCTGCCTCGTCGATGGGTGCATCCAGAATGATTTCCCTAGTCCCAAGAGGACCTTGCTTATTGCATGCCCTTCTGGAAAGAAAGAAAATTGACAGGTGTCTTTTACCCCTCCCTATGATGAGTTGTCCTCATCCAAAGTCTTGTGAGCAGACCACCCTGTCAGAAAAGCTTTTTTTTAAAATAACTTTATTTATTGGTTTCAAACAGGCAGTCTTACATGCAAACAGACCCATCACCATCCATGTGCGGCCTACCGACCCCCATACGTAAGTGGAGTGGCGTAGCCCACGTGTACAGAGCCGAGGCCATTGACTTAGGATCGTAACCAAGAGAAAAAAATGTCCAACATTAGGCCCGGTGCGTGGTGTCCAATGGAAGGAGCTATACCCAAGTCTGTCTGGTTCGACCCCCCCCCCCCCTATTTTCCCCCTCCCCTCCCTAACCCAACTCCCCCCACTTGGCCCCTCCCCACCCTGTTACCGGTGTGCCGCTATGCCGTAAGAGCGTGTCCCTGAGGTGTCTCCTAAGCCGGAGTCGTGGACTGTGGGGCATCAGTAAGTCTGAGCAGGCGGAGATATTTGGGGCATGTAACTTCATTAAATTCCTGCGCCAGCAAAGAAAGGATAGGATGCCAGATAGTACGGAAGGAATCTGCGGAGTGGGTGAGGTTGGCGTGTATCCGTTCCATCCCAACAATATACCACAATTTATGCAGCCACCCAGTGTGTGTCGGGCGAATTTGCGTGCCCCAAAGCGATAAGATATGGTGTACTGCTGCACCCATTACTAGCCCCATTTGTTTCCCCCGAGTGGATTTCAATGGGAAAGTGAGTGAGTTGGGCAACCCTAGGAGGGCATAGGCAGGAAAGCGGGGTATTTCGGTTTCAAAATAAGTGTCAATATCATTAAGGACTGCTGTCCAGTAGCCTGTCACCTCCCTACAGCCCCAGAGGATGTGCGTCAGCGTTCCCTCCTCGTCGCAGCCCCTCCAGCAAGTGGGACTCCGGTCTGGGTTAATTTTATGCAGTCTGGCCGGGGTCAGGTACCAGTAAAGGGCGACCTTGACCGCAGCTTCCTTGCTGGCTGTGTTCCTGGCAGTGTGATTTGCCCTATAATAAATCTGTTGCCATTCCTTTAGCGAAAGGGTCCTGCCTAGTTCTGTCTCCCACCGTCGCTGCCCCGTCGAACGCTCCAGGGGTGCCGGTGGGCGTAACAATTGGTATAAGTCAGAGATCAGCTGACGGTCAGAGTTCTTTGATAATAGCCATTTCTCATATGGCGTAAGATGTCTGCTAACTAGAGTGCGCACATCGGGGTGAAGGAGCCAATGGCGGAGTTGGAAATATTGGAATCGTTTGGGGTCCTTGATCCCATGCCAAGTAGACAACTCCGTGTACGGGAGGAACCCGTCTAGATCAAAGAGGTGTCCTGCAGATCTGCACGCCGAAGCCTGCCACTGTGGGAATGTCCGTGTATCTAAGCCCGGGGGGAAGTCTGGGTTGTCAAATAGAGGTGTGGGCGGCGACGGGAAGGAAGTGAGGTGCCGTTGGGTCGCCACCGCGTCCCACACTCGTAGTACTGAGCGAGTGATGGGAGATCTATGAAGGTACTTCGGTCTATCCGAAGGTTTCAGAAAAGGTATCTTCCACAAAGAGAGGCCTGCCATCGCCCTGTCCTGGAAGAGCCATCATTTCTCCGATTCCGGTCGACTCCACTCCACGAGGTAGCGAAGTTGCGTCGCTCTATAGTACGTCAGGAGATGGGGAATACCCAGGCCCCCGTCGTCCGGGGGTCGGCAAGCCAAGTCCCTACGTATCCGCGTACGTTTCCCAGCCCAGATAAAATGGTGTATCTCTCGTTGCAAGGAACGGATATAGTGCATGGGGGGTATTACCGGAATAGTCTGAAAGACATATAGTATTTTAGGAAAAATGGACATTTTAACCGCCGCTACTCGGCCCAGCAGCGACAGGGGATGAGTCTGCCACCTGCGTAGATCCCGAGTGATTTGGGAGAGGAGGTTAGAATAGTTGTGCGCAACTGTTTGGTCAGTGGACGGGGTAAGAGTAATCCCCAAGTAGGGGATCTCCACTTGGGGACGAAGATCCCCGAACCCCGGAAACGTGCCCCCAGCAGCCGCTTCGTTAAGGCCCAATGGCAACAGCATAGATTTCCCCACGTTGACTTTAAATCCCGAGACCTTACCAAAAGCCGCCAGCTCCTGCAAAAACGCAGGGACCGACCGACTGGGTTTATCAAGGGTCGCCAGGATGTCGTCTGCATATCTGCAGACGATATTTGTAGATGCGTAGAACCTCACTCTGGCCCCTAACAGCAGTAGACACACGCAACTGTTAGTGTTTTTATAGTAGGTTATGTATTATGTACAATCCACATTCAAACCTTGTGTATCAGCATGATGGAAATTATTATGGTAATTGCAGCAGCCGTAATATAAAGTAAGACTAACCTTAGAAAAAACTCAAAGCATTTTATATTGCACTTTCCTATCTGTGATAACCGGTCTAAACTCTAACTTTTGCTATGTGTATATTATCGACCTCCAGCTTATGGTATCGCTGAATGATTCGAATTTTCACTTCCTACTTTATGCCAAGCATTATATACTATTTCAGCCTCTAGAAAGCTTGCAGTCCTTCAGTTGAGTTATGGCTCTCTGGCATTTCCCCCAGGCAACCAGTCCTCATGTCTGCCCCTCCCAAATTCCTAGGTCTCTTTGTACCTTTATCCTCCTTTATTCCCTAGGGAGGGGGAGGCTGTTTTTTCAGTCTCATAGCTGCATCACCAAATGAACAGTGCCTCGCTTGGTGAGCTGTTCGAAAGACCAGCAAATGCATCGAAACCTGCTTCCTTCAACATTTGCTCTGTGCCGGGCCGGATGGCCTTGTAATGTTGATCTTGAGCTACTTGTAGCGCACTGGACAACAAAATGGAAGTTTACTCTTCTCTGCATTTCTGTTATTGTTGTTAGCATGACTGTTAGCCTGCTTATAAAATACTATGGCAATGCGATCTTGCACTGTTATCTATTATCACCTAAATCTTAGCTCAACCCTGGGTAGTTGTGGCTATGAGCAGTCAAGCTTAAACAAAGGAACAAGTGTAAAATATTTAGAAGTGCCAAAACAATAAAATAAAGGCAACCAAATCCGACAGGGAGAAGATCGGGGGTCCAATGAGAAGTAGTAGACCAGTTATCTTAGCACCAAAGCAATCTCCAGTTGAGTTCCAGTCTCCATGGGCGAACCACCATAGACTTCAATGGAGTGGTCTGGATGCATGGGATACAGGATCCTGAAGATGCGCTAAGATGCTGAGGATGCTGTGCAATCAGTAGGGGTCTTCCTGGGGCCACTGCTTGGATCACAGTCCAGATGCGGCAACTATGGCCACAAGGATTGAAGTCCCTCAGAGTCCTCTTTGGTCCAACCTGACCTACTGGTCTCTGGTCACAGCAAAACCAGCAGTTACCGTTGGTGAAGACTAGTGTCCATCTGACCAAACTGTACTTCAACGAGACTCCCAGGTCCAGTAGACGTGTGTGCAACTATTGAGGGTCTGGACATGATAGTCCAGGCTGCTCGTTGGGAGTCCTTGCCAATCAGGCGATTGTAGCTATTGAGTGACCAGAACTGTCTTCAGCTTTTATGGCCCTAGCGCTGTAACAGGAAGTCAGCCAACTCACTCTTGAATTCACCTCTTCTGCCTGGGGCTTACGAGCAACTTTTCCACGTGCCAGGCTCCACAGCCACCGTCCTTTTTGCTAGCTCAAGGATCAGTAGGTGCAGCCTTTCTTTGCCAGATCCAGGAATCAACAGAGAAGGCCTTCGGTCCTTTCTCCAGTCCAGATGTGGTCTGAGGTTTGGGTGCCAGGGCTGCCATATTCATGCCCAGAAAGTGCCCTGGGGGAAGGAACGTTTACTAACCAATGGGCTACTAGAACCCTCTCGGCCTGATGGCTTCCTGCAATGTGTGTCATCTAGATCAGTACCATCTAGAGATGGTACTGATCTGTCCATTCTCAAAATGGAAGGACCCCTTTCTCTGTGTGTGGAGCTTGGTAGCCCTCCCTAGATGTGTGGATGCCTGAGGGCTAAATACTCACAAAAAAATGATTTGTCAACTGGTCTCCCCTCTCTATTTCTGACGCCAACCCGTCGACCTTAACAAAAGAGCAGCCCTTCTCATATGTGTTCACGATTTGCTCTTCAACGTTGACTTCCCTGCTGAAGCTCGCCTTTTGGTCTCCTTCCCTGTGTGGCTTGCTGCCAGAAAGAGATGAGCCCTCTTCCAAGGGCAGGACTCTATTGTTTAAACTGCTGGGAGTCACCCCAAGAGGGCAGAAGGCTGTCTTGTGGCCAACATCTGTGAGTGGCCACAGGAAAACTTTGACAACAGAGTGGCAACGTATTAAAAGTTGCATTTCTTAAAATGTTACTTTAGATAATACTTGAGCATCAAGTCGAGTTTAATGCAACAATCGTTTTGATGCCTCATCAACTTTAGTAGTCCTATTCAAAGGTGAGAATTTCTTGGAAGATACATTTTGGTGGACTAGGAGGCTGAAGTCTTCTAAGTAAGAGTTAGGTGTGATTTATTAGTGGGAGTGGGGCTGGTGTATATGAGTGTAAATAATGCAAACGTTGAAATGGACATTTTTCAAATGTTGGAGTGGATGTCTGATGTTCATCCTCTGGTTTGACTCGCAGTATGAATTACAGACACAAAGAGGGATCCATTTTTGATGCCTAAGGTTAGACAAGGCACAAGATGGTGGACAGTTTGGACAGACAGTGGATATCAATGAACCAGCATTTTATCAATGCACCTCGTCACACTGGTCTGTCCCTGTATGTGCACAGCTTTAGAATGAAGCAGAGGAAGGAGTTTGACTTTTTGAAGAAATCTAGGGGGTCTTGCAGGCGTGACTCATTATGTAAAGGGTAATTGGAGTTTAGAACGGATTTGATTGTTTATTGGTTTGCTGTCTATATGTTGATGGTTTGTATTCGCAATAAAATTAATTCTATTATGATTGCTCTTGAAATCTCCTCAAAAATTATAAACCTGCATCTTCCAGAAACTGATACAACTTCATATGGTTCTACAAGTTGTAACACATTGGTAACCGGTTTAATCAACTTGGTTTAGGATTTAAAATTGGTATATAAAAAGTCACAAATGCAATGCTGTCAAAATTTTGACGTAACATAACTGCCAATCGATCAGTTACACTTAGGAGATGAGAGACAGACACACTCTGAATTTGAGTTTCGGTATGGAGGACGGCAACCTTTGCTTCGAAGTCCCCTGTATCACCCACAGAAGGGAGAAAGTTAGTTGGACAGTCCGAACAGACAGGGGAGGCATAGTGGAGCAGGTGTAAAGGATATTGGGTTTGAAAAGGGATTGTGAAGAGGGCATGCAGTGAGACTCGAAGGTATGGGAGAAACTGAAAAGGGAGCAAGTAGGTGGAGATTTTGTGTGGCAGGGGCATAGAATGAAAGCAAGGGCAAGAGGGAGAAGATGCCGAGGAGAGTGGCAAATGTCCAACGAAGGTGGATAGGACCTGTGGCTGCAGCAAAGTGTATGAGATGACAATATAGAGGGTAAGGATGGTATGGAGTGTGAAGAGAAGGCCTAGAAGGAAAGTGGAGGCATGCAGCAGTAGTTACCAGGGAGGGCGAGTAGTGTGGTGGCAGGATGTATACACTTTATAAAGACTTGTGGGGGGAGGAGAGGGTGGAGGTAGAGAGGACAAGGGGGTGTGGAGCACAGACATAGGACAATAGGGCGTGAACTGAGCGTGGATGTGGAGAAGGCTTGAGGAGGGTGGGGGCAGAAAGAGGGATGGAGAGGGTAAAGATAGAAGGGAAAACAGGTTAGAAGAGGGGTATGAGTGAAAGAAGAAGAAACAGCAAGGACACGAGAGGTGGAGGGAAGAAACCTGGTGGATAAGGGCACAATTTCTGACATGCTAATTACAAATGGAAGTGTTCCACAAAACTAAAGTAGTGATCGCAATCACAAACCTCTAAATCCGGGCTCTACAAACGAGGAAGAATTTCTTGGCCAATGCTGATTTATTAATTAAATACCGTCGCGCTGCATTGCCCTGGTTAAGGTTCCTCATGAAGCACATTGGCTGGCAAGGAAAGGTGGCCACATTTGTGGAGGTAAAGTCATGAGAGTAAGAGTGTGAAAGCATGAGTTCTGAATCAGCCAGCGGCGGCTCCTCCATTAAGGTGGAGTAGCGTCACCCCACTGCTCTCTCAGCAGTGAAACCATGGAAGATAGAGTGATAATAAACAAGCCTATTATATTTTTTTCCTCGCTGATCCGAGTCTATAGTGGGGTGTAGCCGGGAGGGGGAGCTGTGGGCACTGCTGCAAGTGCACATGTCAGTTTGGCCTGCCTCCTTAGGACAGCCAAACCATCATGCACACTTTGATCTCTCCACCCAAGCTGGTGGAGACACCGAAGCAGTGGCTGCCAGGTAAGTGCTATATATTTTTTAGGTCTCGCCTGACCCAGCGCATGCGCTGATCTGGCGAGACTTATTGAGAGGGCTCCAAAAAGTGCTACCAGGCCAGCCTGGAGCTACAGTGCATGTGTGCGGCCGCGCGCGCTGCGCTTTACCGCGATTACTTTCACTTTCGCGGCCGCTTTGCATAGCCAATAGGTCTCGCTTTTGGGACCTTATAAGTATTTAGTTATGCAACTGTTGCATGGCTAAACACTTATAAGGTCCCAAAGGCGAGACCTTTTGGCTATGCCAATGCTTGTTTTTAACTTCTTGTTCACCCACACTCTGTCCTCCCACTTTTATTTCACAGCACCCACCACTGAAATCAGGGACTGGGTGATGGAAACTAAGATCTCCAACTCAAAAATAATCAGGGCATAACATAGGGGAGAAGGAGGAAGTTGGCAGTACAAATATCTGGAACCCCCAACATTTCCACTGCTAGGCCAACACACACAGCATGCGCCACAGCATTTCCATACCAACTCTTTGCAAACACCGCCCCACGTATTATACCCATCTCACACTTTCATGCCACATCCGTTAATACTGACACCACTTGTACACCTGCCTACTCACATGGTGCTACAGTGTGTCGTACGATTTCAGCTCCCTTCATATGGTTACCTAGTGATGCACCGATATCCCACAGTGGCATGGTAAACGAACTGGATACCACTGCGAAGAGTTGATTTTCAGCTTGTCTTTCGACACTTTGAACATCCGGTGCCAATAAGCACCCGAGGACACTAGCCTCAGCGAACTTTTTACTTTTTTCATTTTTGGAGAGGGTGTGGTGGAGGTTAGGGTGGCAAAAGCGTCCTGTAAGGTACTTCTTGGTACGAGGCCCCATCCCCTCCAAAGCAGCGCCCACTCCTTATATGGTGATTTTTTTTTTTTTTTTTTATGTGGCAGTTCTGTTGCTGTACGCACACCACTCCGTCTGCATAACAACAGAAATAAGCTCCTCTGCATCTGCACCACCAACACAACTGCAACGTCACCGCCACTCTAGTACCTCAACCAACATTCACACTCCCACCCCAAGGCGCTCTGGTTTTCCGCCTGCCCTTTCTCCATCTGTGTGTCCTTTGTCTGATCAGTGCTCCAGGAAACACCCTGCACCCTGCCAGTCCTATCCTAACCTTCCGCTTTAAGTCCAAGACCTGTATGGCACCCCTTCTGCCCTAGGCTCCTTGCATTAACCCAACTCCCCCTTTCTGATGTCTTTAGTTCCTCTCCCCTACAGATGTTATTTCTGACTCGAAAGCCCCAACTTTCAACACTATCGCACCCTCTTTGTGCCATTGCAGTTCTTCTCAGCCCACGCTGTCCCCAAAGACTGGTTCCCAGCATGAATGTTGAGGAAATAATGACGTGAAATCCCACAACCCACAGATCCAGGGGCATCGGGCTCACCGCAGGTGCCCTGGATTCCAAGACATTTCAACCAGCCCTCGCTCCACAATTTATATTATTTTTTTTAATCCCCAAATAATTATAACTTTTTGCGTTTGTGTCAGAGAGCTTGCCACCTAAGGGCTCTGGGGTACCACCTGGTCGCTCAGTCATATAACACATCACCCTCTCATGTCCTCTGTTCTTTTACCTCTAGCAACAATTACCTGCCCCATATCCTCGCGCGCGCGGGGGGGGGGGGGGGGTGACGAGGGCAATGAGATGTGCCTAGCCCCATTCCCTTCATGTACCACATTTACCCCAGCCCCTATGTGCTGGGGAGGTGGTGGGACAGGATCTGGAAATATTGACTAATTGAAGTTGTTTGTATTGTGTGTTTTGCTTTGGTTAAATGGCTTCGGAAGGATGCTGTTCTTGCACCATGTAAATGTGTCTACCAGCCGAGCTTTGGTAGGGAAGCCTTCTTGTATTCGCGGTATTTGATGATCGCATTATTTCTTAATGTTTTGGTGCCGTCTTTTCTTAATGCCAAACACCACCAATTTAAAACAACAAGAAAAAGTTGATGTAGTTTGCATGTTCCTACCGCCCACTCAACAGACCATCCCTCAAATGATGGTGGTCTGTGGCCATAGGTGTTTGAAGGCTAATGTGCACCTAGATGCAATTGTCCTTTATTCTGTGTGCATGCAAGGCTGATGATCAGCGTGAAAGTCATTAAAAGGCTGCAAGAGTATTATTTTGCTTAATGTTTATGTAAACAGTGTCATTGGTAGTCCCTGTTGCTGTAAATCCAAAAGAAATGATCAGGTGCACGTTATATACAAGTGTATCTACCGCTCGGACTCGCGTTCAGTCCATCTCATTTAATACCTGTGGCCATCTCCCCAACGCCATCTATAGACTACCATAAATGTATTTATAGTGAGCGTTTTTTTTGCTTATCCTCAGACCCGCGTTACTGTGTGCCTGCACATACCATTGCATAAGATGGACACAAGAGGGCAGATTAATAATAAGAAATAAAATCACATTCACTGTTTTTTAGACTAAAGCAAATTGAGACGTACACGTAAGAAGCTCTGTTGAGCCTGATTTTTTTTTTTATTTTTTTTTATTTTTATTTACGTTAATGTGTTTGTTTGTGTTATATATCGTAATAATTAAAATTCTGTGCTATTTAATGGGAGGGATCACGCCACAGAGGGTGAGCTTTGAGACTTGATATCTTAACGTGCCACGCGATGTGTATTAATATTATGTTGTTGTACTTTGTTCCTGCTTTGTTTGCCACTACATATTACAGGCTAACACAATTTTGCGTGTCTTCTTCAAAGTGAACTTTCCGGAAGGGAGGTGAATTTATGTCTAGGCTGTAGCTTAGAGGACGCACAGACAGGTGGGGCTGCTCCTAGAGTGTCCCTAGATGTGCTTTTCCAGGAACAGAATTTACACCTGGTTATTTTGTCCTTTACGCGAGGGTTCAGTTTTGTTGGAGTTTTATCAGTTTATTTGTGGTTTCTCGTGTAGCATAATGTAAAGTGTCAAAACGCTTTACAACATTCAAGCGATTCTAGTATGCAGTAAATAGTGAGTAAAGTACAGAACTTGTGTCACATATTGGGCAAAACATATCTGCAAACAAGGATAGCTAGATGTGCAATACAGGGCATTAAACTAGGGCAGGTGGTAGCTTATAAACAGGAACATAGTTTAGTGGTAGGTTTGAGGGATATGACAACTGGAATGCAGGGCTAGTCTTTGCACGTACAAGTGAGTTCCTCTCAGTGTCTTACATGGGTGGAGTTTAAATAAGTTGTGCTTCTCGGTAGTAACTAGAGTCCTGCGGGAGTTGTTTTAGATCTTATTTAACTTTAGCAAAGAATGGAGGTTTCCTTTGGCTGGTGGGAAGTAAGTTCCAGATTTTAGGGTAATAACCTAAGAAGGCATGTTTTATTTCAAATCGTTTTGTATTGAATTTTTAAGAAAAGAACCAATAAATAATGATGAACACAATAGTAAGATGATAAACAGTCTCAGAAAGAAAGAATACTAACAAATCATAAGAAATGAAAAGTAAAAGAACAACAGGTTACTCAACTGCCATACCGTGGGAGACGCAGTGAAGTTGGAGAGACATACAGGTGGTCAATCAAGCACAGTTTTCACAAGTATAATAGTAGAAAATACAGTGCAGGTGTACCACCAAGGATGTAGCATTCTATGCACATACATTATGGAAGATTTGAGACAATTTTTACGGTGGGTCGAATGTGAAGGAAAAAGCGTCAAGGGACTTCCATAGTTTCCTGTGTGATTTACGCCATGGAGAGGCGTGAAGTGCGACGTTGTCAGCCCGTCTAAGGAAGGATAACCATTCTTGCCTCATCCTAAAGGAGACTTCTTTGGAGTTTTTCCCCTTGTTCAGTATAATTTTACAGGCCAAAGTGAGCATAAGATCTAACAAATAACGATCATTCTCATCTGCGATCTTTTGGTCCAGAGCGCCTAGTAAGATATAGGAAAATTTCCTTGGAGGGACTATGTTGAAAGTTTTACTTATACATTCGTAGATCTTATCCCAATATGTTTGTAGGATAGGGCAATGGAAGAGCATGTGAGCAAGGTTGCCAACATGAGAATTACAATTCCAACTTGTAGGGCTCTCGCTGAGGTGAAGTTTAAAGATCCTCTCGGGGGTCCAATATGTCCTGTTTATTATCATAAGCTTAGTTTGCGATAATATTGGAGAGATTTTATTCGAGAAGGGGGTCATATATATCTTCCATTCCAATGGGATTTTACTCGAGTTGGGTTCAGATTCCCATTTTACTTCACACTTCATGTGAGATTTGCGTGGCTTAGGGGCTTGTATATTTTAGAGACGGTGTGTCCTGACTTTAGTCGTTGTAGCATCTTTGAAAGTAACGAGGGGTCGGAATGTTTTATAGAGCGCAACGCGAGGAGTGATTTTAGTTTTAGGAATTTATAGAAGGCATGTTTTAGACCGAGGTGCAGAGAAGTCTTGCGTCTTACGTTTTTAGACCCACCAGCCAGATTAAGTGTTAAGGTGACATCTGAAGGAGTGTCCAAGTGTAGGGCCTTGTATGTGATGCGAGTTGTTTGGTTTGTGCTTCTAGCCTCCAGTTATAGCCAATCTAGTGAGGAGAGAACAGTGTGATCTGGTTGAATTTTCCTTTGCTAGCAAGGAGTTGGGCAGCAGGGTGCAGTTCGGCTTTCAGAGGTGTTATTTTGGGTGTGGGTAGACCTGTGATTCTGCAGATGACCAGGGTTTGCAACAAGATTTGAGGTCCGATTTTGGACCAAATCGTTTGATATTTCTTAAAAGTCTAAGGTGGCAGTTTGCACTTTTTTACAGTTGTCTTGATGCTAGTTGAGTCTACTAAGACACCTAGGGATTCTGCAAGGTACAAGTTTAGAGTAGATAACTTTGTCATTTACTTTCTTAATCCAGTCTGTTCGCAGTTCATTGTTGATTTTGTGTGCATGAATAAGGAATTTGTTTTTGTGTGCATTTAGTTTATTTCATGCTATTCATCCAACTTTGAGTTGTCACTTTACTTGAGCCATCAAGGCCAAGTTCGCCCTTTAAACGGAAAGGCCACTGGAATACTGTCTACTCCACTGCAGGGTTGCAAACCAGAGTTAGCCGAAAATAGGATATCCCACCTCTGCCTTGCAGAGTCTCTTAGGTCCGTTATATAACAGAACCACGCATGCAATTAAACGCTTTACCACGCATATGCCTTTACGACGTGTGACTTTACAAACGAAAATGTAAGTATTTAGGAGGTATTATGCCACATATATATGTGTGTATATATATGTGTGTGTGTGTATGTATATATGTATGTATGTGTGTGTATATATAATATATATATATATATATATATATATATATATTATCTACTGGCGGTCGCCAGTAGATAGTTATAGTTAGGACCCTGTTTCCATAGGAAATCCGCAACATTCTATTTGGAATAACTTTGGCGCCGGTCGATGAATCCTCGCGAAATTTTCAAAATAGGTGGGGCGCTACGCTCCGCTCCTACCCTGAAAGTCTCGGGGGGATTCGTCAAGCGGGGGCTGAGAAAAAAGGGGGGTCCCAAAACGCGTTTTTCCCATGCATTTTTCCATAGGACCTTTAGACACAGCTACAGCCCGAACGGCTGAACAGAGTTACTTGAAATTTGGCAGAGAGGTAGTCCTCAGGTCAAGGAAGTGCCTTTTGTAGGTCTGGTGTAAATCTGTTCAGTAGTTCCTGAGAAAATAGCATTTAAATCAATATATATATGTGGGCGGAGCCTAACCACACATCTCATCCTGAGATCTGATTGGCTGTCAGCACTTCATCCAAGAAGTGTTGGCAGCCATCTTGGGACCAATATACATGATAGCACCTCATTAAAAAGCATTGCAGTTAATAGAAGGTTTTAAGACTTTAGTTACATTATAAATCATTTGTTGATGGTACCATACTCATTTTAGGAATTGTGGTATGTTCTAAGGTGATTGTTCTAAGGTGATTTCACCATGTGAAAAAGCCTTCTGCTGGGATATCATGATTGAGAGAAAAATATTTTCTCATGCTTTTACCACAGAGGTTTGGAAGGTGATCTATAAGCTAAACTGAGAGCTTATTTTCTGTAAATTCACATTATCTTTCTCAGTCATGTGAGAATGAAGTCTGACATTCTCAGTAAAACATGTACATCCAACAAGGGCAGAGACTGTCAGTTGATTCCTTTGTGTTCTACTGCAGCTTTCCAGAGTGTTCCAAAGAACTACTAGAGCGCTAACCGTCCTACTTATGATAAATGTATGGCACACCTGAAGCCATCTTGCTTGGATTAAAGTGGTAACTCTTAAAACATTTAATTTAAAAAGGAACAAAATGAGGGGGTTCATTTTTCCATAAAAAGTATGATTAGTGCTGCAGAAAGAAAAATTAGGGCACATTTTGAGTGACTTCTCAAATCCTCTTCTATTTCA
Organism: Triturus cristatus; assembly: GCF_964204655.1. Classification (NCBI taxonomy): domain Eukaryota; kingdom Metazoa; phylum Chordata; class Amphibia; order Caudata; family Salamandridae; genus Triturus; species Triturus cristatus. The sequence goes on along the minus strand of NC_140585.1, from coordinate 680,210,718 downwards.
TTAAAAAATTCTGACATGCAGACTGAAACATGCACTTTCAATACCAGCAGCAGTTTTCCCTGGTGAGCAGTAGCTTTACTACAGTGATCTAATGAGCAAAAAGAGTGCTAACATTCTGATTTTATGGCAAATGTGTGACACATTTGAATGCCTTCTTGATGGAATCAAAGTAAAAAACTGAAAGTATTTCCTACTGAGGAGACTGGAGTAAATGAGGAAATTAGGAAACTTCATAACAAATAAGTCTCCCAAGATGGCCACCAGAGACAAAAGAGCCCAAATGTAGCCCAAATATCACCCAGATGTAGCCCAAGTATAGCCCAATGACAGAATGTCCAAGAATGTTCTTAAAAACAACTAGAGCACTTACTGTCTTCATTATGACAAAAGTATGGCACACCTGAAGCCATCATGATTGGAATAAACTGGTAACACTTAAAACATTTAATTTAAAAAGGAACACAATGAGGGGGTTCATTTTGCCATAGAAATTATGATTAATGCTGAAGAAAGAAAATGAGGGCACATTTTGAGTGACTTCTCAAATCCTCTTCTATTTCATTAAAAAATTCTGACATGCAGACTGAAACATGCACTTTTAATACCAAGAGCAGACTTCCATGGTGAACAGTAGTTTTACTACAGTGATCTAATGAGCAACTAGAGTGCTAACATTCAGAATTTATGGCAAATGTGTGACATATCTGAATACCTTCATGATGGAATCAAAGTAAAAAACTGAAAGCATTTCCGACTGAGGAGACTGCAGTACATGAGGAAATTAGGAAACTTCATAACAAATGAATCTCCCAAGATGGCCACCGGAGACAAAAGAGCCCAAATGTAGCCCAAAATCACCCAGATATAGCCCAAATATAGCCCAATGACAGAAGTGTGCAAAACACTTATTATTTTGTGTTTTTGCAGTGTTATATAGTGCAGACTTGTCAGGTACTGGAGTGCTTTACATGAGCATTGGTTACATCACACAAGAACAAATTCATTTTGCTTGTAGACATGGGGAGACTAAGTGATTTGACCAGAATCACAGAATGTCGAGCTGAAGCAGAAACTTCAACCTGGTTCCCCAGTTGCAAAGTCTGCAGTTCTGGAAGTAACACCACATCCTCTCCCCTAAGTGCAACATTTAATCAAGTTGTCAACTAGATAAAAAAACATAAAGATAACAAATAATTTAAAAGTGCTTTGTCGCTATTTGAAAACTCAGAAAATATGTCCTTATTTTAGTCTTTTAGAGCACTAACCATAATTTTGATGCCAATAAGACCCTCTCATATATGTAATTTCTAAAGGAATGCTCTAGGTATTACAGTTTTGATTACATCAAGATGATGTCAGGCGTTCCACACTTTTGTAATAAATATAGAATGTTAGCGATCTAGTTGTTCATTAGGATACTGTTGAGAGGCAGAGGCCAGGGGCACGGACTCTGAAAATTGAAGGCAGGTAGGAGGGTGCAAAGGCAACAATTTAACCACACTGAGCAGGCAGGAAGGGCCGTGGAAGCACAACAGACTATGGAGGGCAGTGGAAAGGGGGGCAGGGGCAACAAACCAACAATACAGGACTTGCAAGAGAGGCTGTTGGAGGGAAGATCTATTACGGGTCAAGGAAGCTAGGGGCGGTCCCCAGAGCCCCGGGAGCCACCACAGAACTGAGCAGGAGAGTGAGTCAGGGACAAAAGGGGCACCTTAATTTGAGCCGGGGTGCCTAGGAACGCTTGCTCCAAAAATGAAGAAAACAGACATATGAGACATGGAATTGGAGGCAGAATACAATGGCAGTTTAATGAGAAGATGCAACTTCAAAGAAACCGCAGAATAGAGACATAAAGTACAAAATACAGAATCCAGATAATCATACAGCTGTCATGATATTCTCTGTATCTCAATTAATGGACTGACAGAGAGAGAGAGAAAACACATCTATAAATGCATCATGAGAAACAAGTTACACCAAGGAAAATGTTACCTAGGGACACTCACATTCACTCTTAGAGCAAGCATTCCTGCAATTACAATACAACATCTTTTAAATGCAAAAGTAAAGAGAACAATGGTTAAACATAACATGACATTTCATATAGGTAAAATAGAATAAGATACTTCAAGCAAAGCAGAGCAAGACATTTTAAGCAAAGGAAGACAAGAGCTCCCAGTTCTTGGGGAAAACCTGCACAGCCTGTTAACCTACATACAGACGGCGAGGTTGTCCGTCGATATCTGTGGGTGCTCCCTTTTTATATCATTTTGTGGGCTCCTTTGCACGCTACATCTACCTACGTATGCTACCCAAAAGCTTCGTCTGCAGATTTTACCAGACATTTCGTCATTTACCCACTTAATGCTGACAATGGACTGGGTGAAAAGGTCAGTCTCTCAGGCCAATCGCTTATCGTAAGTTCCATAGAGCAAGCAGAAAATAATGGGTATTGTACAGGAATTCAATATATTCATGTATAAAATCTCCTCAGTTCTCCTAACTTGACGCTCTGCGGTTGCCACTTCCTTAAAAGCGGGAAACCTGCCCAGGAAGCAAGTACCAGTCCAGGATGCAGCCTACTGTATGTCGACAGCTTCAGGAGGATGTTGAACTTTGATACCGAGCACGGAGCACTCGGGTAGGGTGGGGGCTACTAGTTTGGAGCAGAAGGCCTCGCAGACCTGCCTTCAGACTGCTATACACTAAAATTGCAGAGCTATGGTCAATTTAACAAAGAGGCCTACATATTGAACAGAAGGGCCTACACAGGGGTTTTATGCTGGCTGAGTGGTAAGGATGTCTCAGGATAATTATATAGCAACACAGGACCCGCTGGTCAATTTAATACGGCCTACAAATGCGGCTGGCAGGGCAAGGACAAGGGTCTCATACTTCAGGTGTGGACAGAACGGGCCAGGGGCCCCCTGTGATACAAAATCTACCCTCCTTCAAGGCTGTGGCAATGTAATAGACCATTGTGGGCAGAAGGAAGAGGCAATGGTAGTACAACCATACATGCCAACAGACCCGATTCAGCCAGGAAACGTCCAATGTTTTTAAGCTCAAATGGGCTTTATTTGAAATGTCTCCTGTCTACAATATCCTCTTTTTCAATGTAACTCAAAGGGGAAAATCAATACCCCAGTTTTTTTTCAAAATCTCCCTCTTACCAAGTTCAAAATGTTCGCAAGTTTGGTACATTGGATCATGGAAGGAAATGGGATAGGGACATGGACTTGGATAACAGAGGACAGGAGAGACATGGAGAGGTGCACCAAACTGACCCTGCAGGGCAGGCATCAGGGTTTGCAGCAGCACAATACACCACACAGGGCATGCAGGACGGGAGTGCAGCACAACAATCCATAGAAAGCAAGAGGGAGGGGACAGGACCATGCACATGGACAACAGAGAACAGAGGGGCAAGAGGCAATGGTAGCTAGCTGACCATAATGGACAGACAGGAGAGAAGGCTGCAGCATAACAGACCATAAAGGGCAGGAGGGACGGATCAGGGGCATTACAATGGAACAGACAAGCCAGGAGGGAGGGAGTAGGGGTCTGCACATGTAAACAGAGGGCTGGGGGCAAGGGGGCAGGGCAGGAGCAGCAAGATAGCCATGGAGGTCAGGCAGGATGGGCACTAGAAGCAAGACACAACATGAAGAGCAACAGTGAGACTGTGATGGCATACACACAGACCATGGAGGGAAGGTGGGAGGGGGTCAGGGGCAGCTAACTGACCACACAGGGAAGGTGGGAGGGGCCATGGCAGCACAGAAGACCATGCATGGCAAGTGGGAGGGTTAGTGGCAGCACAATGGCTATGATGGGCAAGAAGGAGGGTGCAGGGGCATGCACAAAGGACGATGGAGGATATAAGGGAGGGTCAGGACCTGTGCACAGACAAGAAAGTTCAGGGGAAGGGGCCTCACAACAGACCACACGGGGCAGGCAGGAGGAGCAGTTGCAGCACAACAGACCAGGGAGGGCAGAAGGGTGTGGCAGTACAATGGACCATGTAGGACAGGAGGAAGAGGATAGAGGCATGGCATGTGGACAGGCAGGGTGGAGGTGGCAGGGACAGGTTACAGTCATCTGACAATGCTAGGCAGGTGGGAGGGGAGTGGCAGCTCAACAGAACATTCAGAGTAGATAGGAGTGGCAGGTCCATGGCACATGGTGGGCAAAAAGGATGGAGCAGGGGCATGCACAAAGACATCGGAGGGCAGGGGGAAGGAGAATAGGGGCAGCAAGCTAAGCACAGAGTTTAAGCAGGAGGTCAATGATGGGGCATAGAATTGGGCAATGGAGGGCAGGAGGAGTGGACTGGTACATCATACTAAATTGAGGGCAGTGGCAGCACATCAGACCATGCATGGCAGGAGGGAGGAGGCTAGTCCATGGATTCACACAACAGAGGATAGGGAGGAGGGGGATGGGGCAGCAAGCTAACTGTTCAGAGAAGGCGGGTATTAGAAACTTTATTGTTTTTAAAACATTTTGTCTGTGCAAACTACTTAAAATATGAACAAGTATGCAGCATAATCTCACTTTTATTCAGGAAGAAGAAGACGTTAGTGACTGTGACTCCGGGCTCACTTGGCAAAAACACCCCCTGACCCTCCACCCCCATCGCAAAATGTAATGCCCGTGAAAAGGGTAGGTGAACACAGTGTTATATAGAACATAGTCCTGAGAGCACGATTGAAAATGAAAACTAGATATAGTGTATGGTATAAACTATGCACCAAAAAGTGTGATATAAGATGAACCAGGCGTGAAATATAATATGCAATACATTGTGCGCAATGACAGATTCATTGGAGAGCGCGAGATAGCACAGGCACTAGCGCGTGCTATGCGATATGCGCCTTGGAGTGTAATATGCACAGGGCAGTGTTGTGTAACCTAACTAGTCTCTAAAGTTGTAATATAAAATATGTGCTGGGGAGTGTAACGTTGCATATGCACTGTGACAAAGATATGGATCCCAAATTGTAATATGTATGGCATAGCACTGTGCGTTATAACATAGGCATCGAGGAAGGCACGTTAGATGGGGCAATATAACCCGTGCGAAGACAAGTGTGGCATGACATTTTCACGGGGTGGTGTTACAGTGCACATGGGCTAGAGAGTGTCATAGCATATGCACTAGCTAGTGGAATACAATACAGAGGTGTGTGGCACTCGGCAGGCAATGGTGGGTGTAACACAGCATTGGGCTCTGTCAGGAGCGCGCTGTGACTCGCAAGTGATGTTCGTCCCCTTTCCAGAGAGTAAAATAAAAAGTATTACACATCCGGCAGTGGATGTGTGTTTTATTAACTGTGAGGGGGGTTTCTTGCATAGTTTTGGTCGAATTTTTGTCGAATCCCCTTTGAATGGCTTGGTGTGCATGTGTATTAAATGTGCCCGTCAATAGCTACCCATGTTTGTATAAATAAACGACAAGGGTGTCTACCGGGATTAGGCACGGTAGAGCATCAGACATGTCAGAGCTTCACTAGTGGTGTAAATACATTCCACGTGGATTAATTGCATGCATAGTCGCCTTTTAATGAATATCACGCAAATCGTCATGGTGATAGGTACGTACGGTTTGTCCAGCATGTCCTAGGTGTGTCTATAAATATATATTTTTTAAAAATAATAAAAAACAGTGGCCGGCCCTGGGGATTGGGGTCAAAAAAATATAATTAGGAGACAGGCCCTGGGGGATGGGGTCATCAGGGCCAATAAATTAGAATAAGAAGGGGAACCACACAGCCCCCCTTCTTAAAAAAATAAAATAAATAAAAGACTGGCATCGTGCCGGAGGCCATGCCCCCTCCATGCAGCACTCTGCAAACGCGCCCCCAACAGGCATCTCCAGTATGCGCCAGGGAGCTGCGCTGCAGACAGGTGTTCTGAGGCCAAGCCCCTTTTTACACCTCTCTGCAACGCAGCTCTGTGGCGCTTACTGGAGGTACCTAGTGGTCTAGTGTGACCCTAGGGACCCTTAGGATTCAAGGGGACTTAATCTCTCAACTTAGAACAGCCACAGGGCGCGTTTACACAGTGGTGAAGGGAGGGGACGGGGCCTGAGGTGACGTGTGCAAACACGCACCATGGCACGTTTTAAATTGGGGATATAATTTCCCTTCAATACTGAGGGCCCCTGGGGGCTAACTAGCCCACCAAGTGCTTCCAGTAAGCGCCACTGAGCTGCATTGCAGAGAGGTGGTCCAGGCCGTGCCACTTTTTACACCTCTCTGCAGCGCAGCTCTGTGGCACTTACTGGAGGTACCTAGTGGGCTAGTTGGACCCTAGGGACCCTCAGGACTCAAATGAACTTAATCTCCCAACTAAAAACGGACACAGGGCGTGTTTACACAATGGTGAAAGGAGGGGACGGGCTCTGAGTTAACGTGTGCAAAAACGCCCTGTGGCCTGTTTTAAGAGGTAGTTTTAATCCCCATGCCCTATTATATACTAGGGGCTTATAGAGGAGGTAAGGCTAATCACAGGGGGACCCCAACGCATAATGTTCCCTAGTGTATGTAGGTGTTTTCACTGTATTCTAAGTGTCTTTTAACATAGCACTGGCTCTAGGACTGGTTAGTCAGACTCAGTTACCACCAGTATCCGTCTGAAAAAGTTGAGGGTACAGGATGATTTTGCAACAAGGCTTCTTTCTGCTCTTCTTTTTGTTCTTTCTGCACGTTATCCTTCTTCCTGCACTTATCTTCGTATTTGAGGACTTCTGTTGCTTCTTTCTGCACTTCTTTTGTTTCTTTCTGTGCATTTTTTCTTCTTTCTTCACATGTCCTATCTCTGTAGGCATAGTTAGAAATTAGCATTTAAAAAACCTTTGAAATTAACAGAAAAAACCATAGGTTTCAGGCACGTTATAGTTAGGAATTAGCATTTAAAAAACCTCAGAAATTCACTGAAAAAACCATAGGTTTCAGGGGTGTTATAGTTAGCTGGACTTTTCACTTGTACAAAACCATTGAAATTCCTCCGTTATAGTTAGTTCAGCTAACTATAACTCGCGCGCCCGCAATGCACTGCTGATGACGTCACATATTACATCACTCATGACATGGTCAGTGACATCACTCATGACATCACTGATGACATCACTGATGACATCTCAAATGACATCACTGATGACATCACTGATGACATCATCCTTGTGATAGAGTGGCAGACCTCCTCTCACCCTAATATAACCTTTGATACACACATTCAAAAATAGAGACTAACATTTTCAAAACAACGGACATACCAATACCAGTTACAACAACCTCTTCAGTAATTCTAAGATCCACATACACATCCACTCATTCACCAACAGTCCAATACAGTCACTCATACATGTACTCACTCATCATATGTACTCATACACCTATACATCCTGTTACACAATGCCACTCATCCATAGAGTTACTCACACACATAGTCACTCATGCTAATAAAGAATCAAACATACATTTACTTGCATATACAGTTATACACACACCACCACACTTACTTCTACGGAAACTTACACATACTTAGTCTTTTAAACAATCACTTATAGAAACACATACTTATTCATACAGGAACTCTTTCAATCTCTCACTCTCACATACACTCACATATATACACCAATAGTCACATATACTAGTTTAAAACATATGTAGTTACTCATAAAGACACTATTGCGACAGTCATTCACTCACTAACACACCCATACACACACTCATCCACCCATACAGTCCTGCACACATACTGTGTTCAACACATACAAACAGTGAGTCACTCATTCATGCACCTATGCACTACGTAATACCCCCCACCGAACCATGCAGACACTCAGACTGATACTCAAAAAACCAACTAATAACCTATATAGACACCCATGTAGCTACTCACCAACCCATGCAGCCACTTATACACAAAGTGAGAGACTGATACAGATATTTACATATTTAAACATTACTCACTAAGCCATGTATTCACTATGATACACTTAATCAGTCAGTTACACAATCAATTTTTCAAAAACAAATCATCCATTTAGACACTTATATACCCATTTATTCTTCCATCGACCTTGAGATATACATATATAAAACATATTTAATTTTCAGAATAACACACATTCACTGGATGATGTCATCAGTGATGTCATCAGTGATGTCATTTGAGATGTCATCAGTGATGTCATCAGTGATGTCACTGACCATGTCATGAGTGATGTAATATGTGACGTCATCAGCAGTGCATTGCGGGCGCGCGAGTTATAGTTAGCTGAACTAACTATAACGGAGGAATTTCAATGGTTTTGTACAAGTGAAAAGTCCAGCTAACTATAACACCCCTGAAACCTATGGTTTTTTCAGTGAATATATATATATATATTCACTTAAAAAACCATAGGTTTCACACGTTCTAGTTAGCAGGACATTTCACTCGTAAAAAACCATTGAAATTCCCCCGTTATAGTTAGTTCAGATAACTATAACTCGCGCGCCCGCAATCCACTGCTGATGACGTCACATATTACATCACTCATGACATGGTCAGTGGAATCACTCATGACATCACTGATGAAATCATCCTTGTGATAGAGTGGCGGTCGCGCGAGTTATAGTTATCTGAACTAACTATAACGGGGGAATTTCAATGGTTTTTTACGAGTGAAATGTCCAGCTAACTATAACATGTGTGAAACCTATTGTTTTTTAAGTGAATTTGTAAGGTTTTTTTAAATGCTAAGTTATGTATGTTTTATTATATTTTTTATATATTCATTTTACAATAAGCTGCCTATGTATATAGTTATAGATTGACTGTATCCTGTAATATGGAATGGCTCGTTTAAAATGTTTTTTTAAAAATTTTTTTAAAGGATTTTTTAAGGGACCCCCTGACAAAGGCTAGGGGGTCAGAAACTCTCTACCCTGCCCCCTTTTCACGTTCTCCACCTTTCTTTTTCACTGTCACACACAAAACACACAAAATGGCGGCCGACACTTCCTGATTTCGACCGATTCGAATGTTGACTGACATGAATCCACCAATGAGAATTATGCTCGCGCACGTTAAGGTGCGCGCACGGTGCGCGCTTATAGATATTTAAAATGGAAACAGTCCCTCTCTGCTCTTCACTTGAGCAGAAGAATGAAGGTACGGACCTCTCTCCTCTGGAAGAAATAACAAAATCCCACTACAGCAGAGAGTGGGTGAAGCAGGAATTTATTCATCCAAAATCGATGTCAAATTATCTTAGGACCAGTGTCCTCCATGACGTGTTTCACTCCACGCAGGGAGCTTGATCACATAGATATTTATGTGCTTTTAACTGCAATTTTCTCAGGAACTACTGAACAGATTGACACCATATATGCAAAAGGCACATGCCTGACCTGAGGACTACCTCTTTGCCAAATTTCAAGTAATTATGTTCAGCCGTTCGGGCTGTACCTTCGACTAAAGGTCCTATGGGAAAATGCATGGGGAAAACGTGTTTTGGGACCCCCCTTTTTTCTCAGCCCCCGCTTGATGAATCACCCAGAGACTTTCAGGGTAGGAGCTGAGCGGAGCGCCCCATTAGTTTGGAAAATTTCGCGAAGATTCGTCAACCGGCGCCAAAGTTATTCAAAATAGAATTTTCAGATTTCCTATGGAAACACGGTCCTAACTATAACTATCTACTGGCGACCGCCAGTAGATTATATATATATATATATATATATATATATGTGAAGGCTTTATAGTTAACTGTGAAATGCCTACATTTTCAATGTATAAACATGCAAGGTAAGGGCATATGTTTTAAAAAATAATCATATGTATTTTCATACACACGTATGTGTATATATTTTTACATTTATTTAAAATACATATTTTTTAATAGAAGTGGAGATGTGTGTGTGTGTGTGTGTGTGTGTGTGTGTGTGTGTATATATATATATATATCTTTTAACAAGCCTCTACTCTTACCCCAAACCCACCCTAAAAATTCCCTTACCACCCCAAACCCAACCTACACCTTAAAAATTCCATTGCAACCCAGAAACGCAAACCCACCCTAAGCCCTAAAAAAAAACATTACCACTCAAAAACCAAACCCACCCTAAGCCCTAAAAATTCCTTTACCCCCCAAAATCCCAAACCCACCCTAAAAATTCCCTTGCCACCCAAAATCCAAACCCACCTTAAACCCTAAATTCCCTTGCCACCCAAAAACCCAAATCCACACTAAAAATTCCCTTGTACCCAAAAACCCAAACCCACCCTAAACACTAAAAATACCCTTGCCACCCAAAAACCCATATGCACCTTAAACCCTAAAAACACCCCTGCCATACACACTTAAATATGTATATCAAACTGCTCTGGACTTAACCAGCAAAATTATTAAAATTTTTGTGGTAAAGGCATATGTGTGGTCAAGACGTGCGTGGTAGCGCTTTCGTTGTAATGGCATGCGTGGTTCATGCTGTGCTGTAAATGCTGTTCCCCTTTAGGTCTTATCTCTTAACTGTTTCACAGGCGGATGAGAAGATAGGATGCGCAAATGCATGGGATTTATAAATGGCTTATCTAGCGCCAGAGCAATGGAGCGCTGTACAAAAAGGTTGCCGTTGCAGGATGGAGGTAGCCTTAGTGCCATAAAGCCTTTCATCAGGACAATTGAGTTACTGAATCAGTGGTAGTACGAAGCTGGGATGTGGGGCCTATTTCCACCTTGTTAACCTAAATGGAAATAGGCGCCTCGCAGTAAAATATGCAAACATTCTGGGTCTTGTGAAAAGAATGTGTATTTAATTTTGTAATTACTCTGTGGCGTGGTGGCACCACTAGTTGGGAGTAGCTCTATAAAAGGAAAAATAAGTAATGGATTGTACGAAACTTAGCAGGGATGTCAGATTTTGTTTCTCCTGTTCGCGCTACTTCCTTTCTAGGTCTGTGTTAAGACGGTGCAGCCGACAAACAAACCTATTGCCAACAATTAATTAGAGTAGGCTTTAGTTTTGCCCCATTCAGCCATTGGCTTTGTTTGATAAATTTTTATACATCTAGTGGCTTAAAGCTTTGTCAATCACATCTTGGCTCGGCCCAGTGGAGTATTTGTCTTGCACCTAATGCTTTTGGCTGTTTGGATGTATCCTGACTTCACTCAAGCTCTTGTATGGAACTGCATGAGGGACTACTTTACAACTAAACACCTCTGTCTACTCCTCTGTTCCTGCGTGTGTCTTGCTCGAGTGTGGTAACACTGTCTGCATTAGCACATTAAACCAATCTCTGTTTGCTTTGCCAATGCTTAGTAACTGTTCGGGAACTGACATCACCTAGTAACTATGCCATACACTGCTTCATAAAATCTGTCAACGTTTTTATAAAGTGACCACATTCATTTTTTTATTTTTTTTATGTCCTTTTAGTTTTTTGTCTTTTGTATAGTCACACATCTTGACCTTGTGTCTATTTTCAGGTTTTCTGTTTTATCCTTGTGCAGTTTTCTCTCAGGCTAGAGCAAAATAAGGGGGATTAGAATAAACATATATGCTTTTTGTTCTGCATTTCTGGATAGCCTGAAATAGGGGATGCTATGCCAATGTGGCCACACTCAAGCATATTAAATAGATTGTGCCCGATGGATCACCTCTGCCACCTGCCTTTGGGGCATCTGTCCGATCCGTTCTTGCTCATTATGCATTGGAAGTGCACCAGAGCTGTAAATGCTCCGGTCACGTTTTCCTTGTTCTCAGAGCTGCCCCCACACAGGTTAGGTTTACAATAAAGGGCCCACCCATTGCTTACCAATCGTTGGCTTTATTGTCATTCGTATTTCCAGCTTTCTTATCGGCCAGCGTTTGCTTATGTCAGTTATTGCTCTTCGTTTGGCTCACGGGCCAAGTACTGATTGATTTAGTTTGATTGGTGTCTGTCCTTCTACTGCAAGCGCCATGAATCAGGTACTTTTTCCTTTTTTGTGTGGCTTTATCCCTCTCCCAACCCCGTTTGTGTTGCTTTATCCCCCCTCCATCTCTCCTGTTGTTCATTTTGCTTTATCCCCTCCCACACTCACTGGTGGTTTGTGTTGCTTTATCTCCTCCCTGTCCTCGTTGCCCATTATGCTTTATCTCCCCCAGCCCCCTGTTGTCAGTGTTGCTTTATCCCCACAACCCATTGTTCATGTTGCTTTATCCCCCACCGCGAGATGAATTATAATTTTTTTTTTTTAAAGCGCTGATGCGGCCAATGCTGGCTACGCCATAGTGCTTTTTTAAGTTACTTTTACCCAATTCGTACAGCAGCCCCGCTTTGCTGATGCATGTTCTGAGATGTACAGACGTAAGATACAAGGCTTCCAAGTGGGTTGTTTTCTAGTGTAAGGCATTCTGGGATACCACTCTATTAAAGATGAAGCCCATTAACATGCGTCCTGGTCTGATGCCATGGCTTAAACGTAAATGCTATTTTATGTTTCTCTTTTGCAGATCAAGGTCTGAAGTATTGTATGAGCTTTTGCCATGTTCTTGTGATGTGCTTATCTGAATACACTTCCCCAGCGAGAGCATCTTTCCACAGTTCAGGCCTTCTTCTCTCTCGAAGTTATTACCACTATTAGAAGGATGCCCTGATTAAAGTAGTTTTTGCGGAGTAAAGGAAACGCTTTGTCGAAGGTGATCTCTGCTGAAGGAGCACTTCGCCTCTTCACACTGTTTGTTAGGTCTCGCTTAGGCAGCGCTTGTGCTGTTTCTTCGAGACATGCTGTATCTAGGATATGGGTTTGAAAAACCGCCCATCTTTTTCATTGGTTCCTCTTGCTGTCCTTCCTAAATGCCTGCTTTTCATTGCTTAATATGCTTAGTAGTCCCTCCTTTTGTAACTTCCCATGAGGACTGCCCCTGCTATTGTGCTGTTACTCTTCATGTTAATTTATGAGACTTGGGAGCACTCTTTTAATTTTGTTGGCCTGCCTCTGCTTGTGCGTGTTATCTTTACTAGTGTATGCTGAAAGGTTTCTGGCCGAATCAGTAACCAGTGCTTCCGCTTTACTGCTGATGCACGTTCTATACTTCACGGGATGTTATTTTCTGTTCTTTTAAACATTTATAGTCTTTGCTCAATTTTAATTTTGTTTTGGTGCTTCCTCTGTTGTCACTCCTCGCCACTCCACCTCCTGTTCAGGGTTCCTACTGGTCATCCTGTTGGATTTCTTTTTTTAGTTAATCTGCATTCCTGCCATTGTTTTAGTGACGACAACATGCGCCATGTATTTACATTCTATTTTATTATTGGCCCATTTTATCGACACCAAGACTCGAACCCAGTTCCCCAGGTCCGATGTCTGAAGCTGTGGAGGTTCCACCACAAGTCTCTCTCCTGTTGGTTTACTTTTGCTTGTTTTTATATTATTATTTACATCAAGCACTTTGTGCGTTTTGCATCCCTTGCTCAACACTCATCCCGCCCTACTCGTTCACGTTGATCTGCAAATGTTGCCGGCTACCTCGTTGGCAGCATTCCTCTCAATGCCTTTAAAAACCTCTGCTTTCTCTCTCTCTCCCCACATGCCCCTTTGTAGCTTCATTTCACTACCCCTCCCTCATGTCTGTTTCTTCCCAGCACATCAACCAGTCCGTGACTGCTGTTGACAGGAGTTGGACAGCACATACTTACGAGAACAGGGTTTGTAAATAAATTAAATGATTTAGTTTATCTGCCGAAGTGAAGTAATTTTATAATACTCTAAGGGCACAGTTTGTTAACTATGATTCATTGACTTAAATTAAAAAAGCATATGCAATGCAATAGGTCTCGCATTACTGAAAGTTTGAGCTATTGGCGTTGCAAATAATAATGCAACGGCAATAGCTCAAACTTTCAGTAATGAGAGACCTATTGCATTGCAAATGCTTGTTCTACTCTGTGGCCATGATACTCCTAATTGGAGAATTCAATTGGGCAGGAAATCTAGATCAGCTGTTTTTGGACCTGATGAAGATAAGGTTGTGTGGGCAACCTAAACATCACAGATGGGCTAAGTCAGTCTCTTATCCTTCCAAGGCTGTTCATTTCAGTATGTAATAGCTTTCACTATTCTTAAGTTAGTAACCTGCAGCACATATTGCTAAGTAATATTTTTCTACACAACCTTTTGCTGCTCCCTGTAAGTTTGGCACAGACCTTCTTCACTGAACATTGTGTTCTCTTTTGGGTGGCTACATGTCACCATTTCTTGGTATTCCCCACACTCGACTCAAACCCATTTATTAATGTTTCTTACTAAATAATACTCTTGTATGTACAAAATTCCAAACATGTCCATTGCGCCTGAGCCAAATATTGAACGTGGTTAAGGGATACCTAATATGAATGCATTTACTTCCAAATTCATTCATATGATGTAGATAACTATAGAGTGGTTATCTACTTCACATAAAAATCTTATTTACTTTCCACTTATTTTCTTTAAACCATGCTGCATAGCAGCCACGCTGCTGTATAACATGGCTAAAATAGCATTGAAAAAGCCAATAGATCTTGCATAAGTTGGATCTTGGCAAATACTTCTTTTAAAGCTGGAGACGTATATTTTGTGACCCTCGCATATTGCAGTTACAGCAGCCAGGCTGTTTGCTTCTAATAAAGATATTGTGCTCTAAAAGGGGCTTGGAGCTCGTCCAATGCTTACCATTCGTTATCTTCATTGTCGCTTCTTATTTGCTGCTTCGCAGTTTGCATTCGTGTGGCACATGGACCATATACTAATTGCTTAAAGTTGATTAGGTACTTCCATTTTTGCTGCTGTGATTCAAGGACTATTTTGATTCTTTCGTTCCCTTCTGTTCTTCCTTCTCTCACTCCCCCTGTCAATGTTCCTTATTCCCTCCATCCTCTCACTCCGATATCTGTGGGTGCTTACCCCATCTCACCCTCCCGTTGTCTGTACTTATTCCCTTCTATTCATCTTTCCATTGTCCAAGTTGCTTATTTCCTTTTTCCCCTCGCATTGTCTGTGCTGTTCCCCTTCTATCATAATAAAATAGAAACTCTATGACGTGGACAGCACTGACCGTGCCATGGAGAATTTTTGTCTTTGTTCCACCTAACCTCTCGCCTAAACTCCTGTTGTCTGTGTTGCGATCCTTCACCCGCCCTAAGAAAAAACAAATGGTATGACGCGGCCAGGTTGGCCATATGATGGTGTTCTTTTTCTAACATATAGCCATGCTGGACAGCAGCCACGCTGCTATACAACATAGCTACAAGACCTTGGCAAAGCCAGTGCTTATATTTAACCTATCCCCGCATAGAAGCAGCATCTGTTTATGACCATTCTTACATGTTTGGCTCCACATTCTAGTCCTTTACCTTTGCAGGGGTCTTTTGTGTGGCACCAATGTATTCACTGTCCCTTGGTAGTGAAATTATATATTACGAGAGTTGAAATTATATTTTCATAACTGTCCTTTGAAACGGAACACAGTAGGCGGTTCAAAATTCATTGGCACTCTAGGAAGAACTCTGCCTTGTGGCTTATTGTGGTTTAGCTGTACCTTAAAGGTGTCCTCTTAACGCTGCATGACTTTCATGCTGTGGCCATTGTCCCTAAAAAGAAATTATTGGAAAATATTCTTAAATTCCACCCACTAAAGAAATTATATTCTCATGTGTAACAAATCTGTGTCTTGGTGTCTAAATTGTGTAGTTTTGCAATAGCGATACGCAGAGGTGGGCGAGCCGCTTAAGGTTCCAGCCAGATGCCTGAGTCTGGCACAACTCGGGGTCCTCTTGAATCCTTGATCCCATATCACATATGACCGCACCTTAAAAAATGTGAGCTCAGGATGTGTGCTTTACAAAAACCACTACAGTTTGATTTAATACTCCATGATGTTGGTTTATGTATAAAAAAAAGTCCTCTAGGCTACATATTGTATACACTTGGCAACTGACATTCCATCCGGATGGGGGTCATAAATATTTTTAAATTCATGTTTAAAACCGACCACTTTTAATAGATGCCTTCTCAATGCAGTGATGTAATATGATGTACTAAGGTTAAACGCTTCCGCATATTCATGAAATGCTCTTCTTTGAATTTTGAAGACATTTTATCCGGGTTTTACATGAGCTTCATTGCTTGATTTACATGCCAAATATTTTCATGGCTCTAGTTTAAAAAAATGTGCAGGTTTGATAGGTTTCCCTATATGCAGCTGACCAAGGGCCCATATTCCACAGCTACCCACTTTGCAAAAAAAAAGAGTTTGAGTGGAAAAATGTGATGTACCCATGTCCATGTTGTTTTGGGCGGCTTCCTGTAGTGAGCAACAGGCTTACCCACACAACAGAGGTACCATTTTTATCAGGAGACATAGGGGAATGCTGGGTGGAAGGGCATTTGTGGTTCCCCAAGGATTCCAGAACCTTCCATCATAAAAATGTGAGGACATTGTATTTTATAGTTAAGGTTTGCAAGAGTAAAAAAAAAAAACTTGAGATCCACACAATTAACCCCACCATATTCCCCAAGGTGGTCTAGTTTATAAAAATGTCCAAGATTTTAAATTTTTTAATTGATTAAGCAGATACATCCAATTTTGCCCCACTGCATGTTGAATTACAAATGGAAAACCCAGAATGCAATAATGTACAATATACTTTGCAGTGATAACCCATAAAGTGACACAGGGCAATAATGGAAATCCAACTAAAATCTGCAATGTAAAAAAAATATCATTTTATAAATTACATTTGTGTCTAGTATCAGTTTGATAATGCATCACCTTTTAGACGGCAGCTGCAAATCTTAAGATAAAAATGTAGAGGAGGAAACATTAACATTAAAGACTAGCAATAAATATCATGTAAAAATCAGCAGCAATGAAGTATCAAAAAGTAGAGTGCAAAAGTGTTAAACTAGTAATTCAAAAAGAAAGGGCAGGCCTCTACTTTGACCCTCACAATAAACGAATTCATATTTTTTTTGCTGCATCCTAAATAATTGACTCATTCAAAGTGCATACAGTGCAAAAGTAAACATGCTAGAAAAGATCCAAATGAATTGTCTAAAAAGTGCATAAGAAAGATAAAATTGCAAACCCATAACATTTTGCTAATATCCTACATAATAAGCATAATAAAGTACACTTCTATATCCAATTCTCCTCAAGAGCTGCAAACGATATCCAAAAAGCAAATCTACTGACCTTCCCAATTCATCGAGCATATGCCGCCTCAAAGGCCTTGGTCCTCCTCATTTTTTTTCAAGCCAGATTTTAACAGTGGGGATGTCAGATGAAGAAGAAAAAAAAACCTATGAATAGCGGTATTAATATGGCCTATGTAATTACAGGTTGACTCAAAAAGAAATAAGACAGAAGAATGGCAAGTATACACTTTGCCCCTAGATGCAGTTAGTTACATCCATCTTTTGCGTATGAACTAGATACTGCGCAGAGTGCACACACCAGGAAGGTGATTCTAATCACCCTGATGAAAGCCCGAAACCTTTCAGGGCCATTGAGTAGGGCTGAAATGTTGGTATAGGGTCATAGGACCATTATATCCTAATACCCTCCTTATATTCTTTTTAACATCCCCGACTACTCCACAAATAAAGGGATACTTTATAGTAAGCCGCAGGATTTTAAATCTTTAATGCCCCCCTCGTCTTTTTCTTTCAAGTGCTCCCTGGAACATGGGCGAGCCCACCCTGACCTTTAGGAGTCGGGGTGAACCAGATGATGAAGCATGACACTATTAGAGTGTGTGAGGGTTAGTTAAAGAAAAGGAACCCTCTCCTTCCCCGCCTCTAGGTAGGTTGAGTTCCACCTGATAACAATAGTACACAACACTGTGTTAAAGTAGGTGGAATACTTTGTGTGTGTGTGTATAATACAGTCTGGGAGGCTGTATCCCTCCTGTCTCTCTTCATAAGGGGAAGGACCTTTCTAGCCTTCAGACGTGGGAGAAGGAACTCTCATCCCGCTTCCACATCCATTGTAGCCTGATATTAGATGACCTCCAATACTAGTGTAAGAGAACGAGCAACCATTAAGGCAGCTGATAGAAAATATTGTACATATTTGCTCAGTTTCCGGATAATGGAGGATGCCCCAAATGAATTAAACTTGTCTGCAGGCACAATTGTTGCTTGCAGACAGACATTCATTAAAAACTAGAAACCATTCCTCCCAGAATTGAAAAGATTTGGGGCAAAGTAAAAAAAATATATAGCCAATCCCTCTTATCGTTTTGCAAACATCGAAAACACTGATTCGGGGTTGTCGGTAACATTTTGTGTAATGCACAGGACATGTAGTATGCCATCCATCTTGAAAGGAAACTCTTTCATATGAAATTGGCTACCCTGAGGGCATATGACCAAGCACGGAAATATGTTTCCATTCTCCTATAGTTAACCTGCAACTGGTTATATCATCCAACTTGTTCAAATATTCAGAAAGTAAAGTTGAACCGGAGTATCTCCTCAGGGCTCTAAACCAGTTACCAACATCTGTAAGCTCAGTTTTTAGTAAAAGCTGAATGAGAGCCTGGTATCCTGATAATTAACAGTCAAGAATCCAGTAAACTGCAAAAAACTGTGCCAGTAGCAATGACAAGCTATCCCCAAGCACCGCATTAATTATTCCCAATTTATCAATCCGTTTCTGACATAAAATTCCACCATTACCCGGAACCCCTGGGAGTTTCAAAATGTGATCACTGGCTTGTGAAGATTTAAACCGATGGACATTAATGCTGAAAGGAGACAACTTAGAGCTACAGAACGTCTATGGAGGAACACTCCCTCTACAAGCCACTGCGAGCAACTCAAAGCAGCCCAAAGGAAATACAAAGAACACATCAACAACGAAAAAAACACCTTTTTCTGCACTGCTCTGGACAACGCAAAACAGCCCAAAGAACTCTTTAACATCATCAGGCAACAAACTGCCAAGATCTCTGCAACCCCAGTCCAGGCCTCCAAAGACATGCGAGACAGCTTCGTCAACTACTTCAATGACAATCTCCAAGATTGAGCTATCGCTAGACATCAACCTCAATCCCTACTGCAAAAACCCAACCCCAACAATCGAAACCACTACACGCAAGCTCCTCACGAAAGCCTGGAAATCCTTCGACCCCCGTACTTGAAGCTGAGATTCTTAAACTGATCTCCTCCTCCAAGCCCTCATCCCACTTCCTCGATCCTGTACCCACCCAATTGACCAAAAAGCTGAAACTCTCCCTTGCCCCAATCTGGTGCTAAATCATAAACGGCTCCTTGAAAACCAGCATCATACCAGACTGCCTCAAAGTCGGCCAAGTCACGCCACTATTGAAAAAGCCAGGCCTAGACACCAACTATCTGAACAACTTCAGACCTGTTTCCAATCTCCTCGTCCTCTCCAAAATCCTTGAAAAGTACATTCACCTGCAACCGACTCAGCACATAGACAACATCAACCTGCTAGATCCCCATCAATCGGTCTTCAGAAAAGGCTGTAGTACCGAATCCACGGTCCTACAATGGTTCTTCTCCTTCTTATACAACCGCTCCCAAATGATAAAAATCAAAACCTGTATGTCAGACCTACACCCCGTCAGCAGAGGTGTCCCCCAAGGCTCAGTGCTCTCCCCTCAACTGTTCAACATATACATGGAACCCCTCACCACCCTTCTCAAAAAAAAAACAACATCCCCTTCCACCTATATGCAGATGACGCCCAGATCTACTTGGAAACCTCCCCCATTAACGACATTCTAAGACTCAACAACACTCTTAGAGAAGTTCAACACTGGCTATCAACAAACCACCTTAAACTCAATCAGGACAAAACCGAAATCCTCCTCATCTTCAACAAAGAAGAAAACCCTCAAGACTATGACTCGACTATGGGAACACAGTCCTCACTGGTACAGCTCGATCCCACCAGCTCCCCTCAAAACAACTCTTAATGCAGCTGCCAGAATGGTCACCGGAGTTAAGAAATATGACCACTTTTCTTCTGCACTCAGAGAACTAAAATGTCTCCCAGTCGAAATGCGTGCCAGCTTTAGAACTGCCTGCCTCACGCACAAAGCCTTGCACACAGGGAAATCGGAATACCTGGCCTCCAAACTCAAGAAAGCCGGCCAGACAAGAAACCTCATGGAGCTTACTCATCCCTATGAAAACACGCAAACAAAAAACCGCTGCACGATCCTTCACTGGAAACGCACCCAAAATCTGGAACTCTATCCCATCTGATATCAGGACTATCCCTTCCTTTATAAAATTCAAAAGACTCCCAAAAGACCTCTACCTCAACCGTGCCTTCCCAAACCGAGAACCACCACCGAAACGCACAAGCCTGCACTTTGCAGCCCCTTGACCATGTTCTACCACTACCTACCTCCTCCGCGCTCCCCGACCCCCTCCTCGTTCCCTCCTCCCGGAAGGAGGTTTAGCCCAAGACATTGTGCACTCATCAAGGCTATCTCAGGACTTCCCTAACTCAATGACGCACAGCACACTGGGTCTTTCGAACATTTACGTTTACCTATGCCTTTTTATGTGATTTCTGCTTTAAATCTGTTGTAAGCGCTCCGATACCCTCGGGTCTGCCCAGCGCTATATAAAACTTCTTAATAATAATAATAAACCTAAGAATTTGCAACCCTCCAACCGAAGGAACTTATAACAGGTCTGCACCTGTCTTTCCTTAAAAAAAACGCCAGAAGGTCGATTTCCGATTCTTGCACCATTCAGCCTAATAAAAAATTATCAAACCCACCAGAGTCATTGTTTCTGAGAACTGTGGTATCTAGTAATGTTGCCTTATGTAGTTTAATGGGGAGATTTGAAAAAAGAAATCTAAATAAAGGTAAGATGAACATCTTGACTAGAGAAACTCTGTGTCACCGCGAAAAGAGCCGATTTTGCTAATAAAGTCCCTACCTTGCCAAGCATAGTTTTATAATTCAACTGAAATAATTTAGAATACTCATTTATTACAAATACTCCTAAATAGCGGACTGGACGCTGGAAATTTTACTGAAGCTGAAGGCAATACCGTAGGTGGGGCATTAAGCAAAAGTGACTCTGTTTTGCCATGGTTGATCTTGTATCCACCTACGCTCATATACTCTTTAATTGTATTTATAGGGTCTTTGATATTGGCCCTGTAGGCCTTTAGATATAGAATCATATCGCCAGCTAAAAGCTTGGTTTTAGGCACTCCTTCTAATGGAGGGGTGATGGATTCTGCGCTTCGAATTCTAACTGCCAGGGGTTCAATAAAGAGAGTGAAAAGGATAGGTGACATCAGACATCCTGGTCGGGTTCCTCTATTAATTTTGACTGAGCCACCTATCTTTGCATTTACAATGATTTGTGCCTTTGCATCTTAATATAGATTCTGGATCATTTTAATACTAGGGTCTGGATACACAAATTTGCCCAATATGAAAAATATATAGGATAAACTACACAACCGGTAAACTCTCATCCTGCAACCCAAATCCAGAATAAGATGTGAAACCCAAGGTGCTCCCCTGGTCCAACATTACCAACAGAGGGTACACAAGGAAAGTGACATCCAGTGGCCAGTATTACTAGTGGTACATAACAGGACAAGAGCCAACTTACAAACAAAGTTAAATAGACTTGAAGCACGCATGATCGAAAAATATAGGACTGGTGCAATGAGGGCAATTTATATCCTCTGCAGGGGCTGTATCCTGACTGTACCTCACCCTAGGTTGCCTCTCCTCCCCCCGTCCTGAGCAAGACCTGACTGCAGAGGATATAAATGACCCTCATTGCACCAGGGTCAAAACGTCGACACTCTCCCCCCAGTGGGCCTGTACCTGATATCATCCCAGCCCTGCCTTTTGACAGATGAATGTTCTCTGTGCGTCATCAAATCATGAAATGAATACTTGTAAATCCATAAGGGAAAGGCCTATCTGTAAAACTGATGCCACTATGAACCACAACCAGTTTTACTAAGGATACCAGAATGTGTAATTGATTGGTTATTGAATTTGCCTTTTGGATCCCCTCCTTTATATCTGTCCTACCTCACGAGCACTTTCATTTTTCACACTCCCCTTAGAGCAACCTCTTTCTCTATTTCAAGCATTGAATATCGTGATCTGTTATAAAAGTAACTAAATAATAGTCACTATTGGAACGATATTTTGTGCCTTTGTGTCTTTTGAGGATTTACTTATTTGCATTGTAAAGAAAATGGTGGTACATTAATGATACAATGCTAATTCTATATGTACTGGATGCCCTTTGACTAATGAATGTTTTTCATAACTGAATTGTAGCTTTAAAGAAGTCTAGAGCCATTGTTTCCTATACCAATGGTGAGCATCCATGGCATATGACTGTAGTACCTGGGAATTCAAAGTAGTATGTCCATATGAGGCATTTGTACATGGGAGTACATGATGATGATGACAAGCTCATGTTTTGAGACTGTGCATTTCTCAAAAACTGAAAACGGATATTTTAAAGGCAGTTTTAGTTTTCAAAAATGGGGTTTCTTCTGGAAAATTGAGGTTGTTTGCCCACAGTGGAAAGTAGTATTAGATAGAAAAATGTGCATTTTCAGAAACTGGTGAATAATAATTCAAGCTGAGCTGGGGAGATGTACTGCTGTGCTTATGTCCTTTGTGCCACTGGGCATGTCAAGATTTGAATGTTACTTCATACGTCAAGGGGAGGTATTTAATATTGAAGAACTTTTCCCCTGCATTTCTGGTGGTAACCGCACTTGGTATACTTGGGTGGTAACTACTGAAAATCTTGCTTTGGGTGGTCATAGTGTAGTCACTATTTTACAGGTATAAAATTTGCTAGTAGCTCGGAAAGACTTTCCTTGAGCAGAAGTAGCTCTCACTATAGAAAAGGTTGGAGACCCCTGTTTTAAAGGCTTTCCAGACTGAAAAGACTGGGCCCAAATTACGGTTTATCTCGAATAATTCCTTAATAAATATACGCATTACTGTCACCTACTCCTGATCTCCCAAGAGAGCTGTATCAAACTGCCACCTAGGTGTCTTGATATTTAAAACTTTCAGCTCTATGGACAGACTCAATTCAGTGGTCTGAAAAGGCGTTGGCCCAAATATTCGTGTTCCTCCATCTAACAGTCTGTGATACTAAAACAAAAAAGAAACGAGCCATGATGCAGTGTTTTTTTTTTTTTTTTGAAACCGTTTATTGCAATCTCAAATATATACAAGTATGGGCCTACAACCTTCCGGCCGGCCGCTAGAGTGACAGGAGCATATGACATACATACAAAAAGGCTCTTGGCGTTGCAGAGAGGTAAATCAGGAGGTATCAACGACGTGGGCCACATGACTCCGTGCCCACAATACGGTTTCATTTTATAAGAACACAACAACACAAAAAACCACACCCGCAAGGCAACCCGCAATCCGAAGTGACAGCACGTGCTCCTTAAGTGGGGGACCCCAACCATCTACAAGAATCTAAAGAGGGGAATGGGAACAGATCAGGGACTGGGGAACCCTGTGCCCGGGGCTGGGGGAGGGGGTCAACTAGGGGGACGGAGCTGGTGAGGCAGCCGGCAGTAGTGGTGGCTCACAAATACCCCCGCGGTAGGCGTTCCAGGGGCCCCAAACTTTCACCCACGCCCCAGGCTTACCTCTCGCCACATACACCACCTTTTCTCGGAACATGCACCAATCCATGTGTTCTTTCCAGGCCGACACCGCCGGGGGCCTCTGGGATCCCCACAGCTGCGCGATGTCACGCTTAGCTATCATATATCCCAGAGTCACCCATCGTGTCTGCGGAACCGAGTAGTCAGTTGGTTCCCACACATTCAGCAAGCATCTCCTCGCTTCAGGCAACAGCGCGACACACGTAACCACTCGCAGGACCTCGTGCACACCACGCCAGAATCGCTCCACCTTCGGGCATTCCCACAGAATATGCAAAAAAGTCGCCATAGCACCACACCCACGCTTACACAGCCCATCCTCGGCATAGCCCATACGCAGAAGCCTTGGCCCCGTCATATAAACCCGGTGGAGGATCTTTAGCTGGACGAAGCGAAGGCGAGCCGGTATGGCCACCTCCTTCGGAGAGGCCACAGCGGAAATCCAGTCCTCATCGTCCAACTCCAGCCCATCGGCAACCCAGGCCTCGCGGAGGCCAGTCAGCAAGCCCGAGCGATCATTAATCAGTTTTTTGTATATGAGGGAGATCGTGCTGTCCGGAACATGGCCATCCAGCACTCTATCCTCCAGGGGGGAAGACTCCGGAATGGAGGCGACGTCTGGGAAGACGGAGCCCAGTGCGTGGCGGACCTGCAAGTACCGAAAGTATTCACTGCCCTGCAGCTGAAACTCCGTCTGCAGCGTCTCGAATGTTTTAAATCCCCTCCTCGTCCAGAGATCCCCCACTGTACTGATGCCGATCGTGTCCCACTTCTCGAAGCCCTTCGAGGTCCACAGGGAGCCCAACCTCTCAGACGCATATAGCGGTGACGCCCGGGTCAAACGGTCCTTCCACCCCATAGCAGCGTTAGCCGCGTGCCATACTCGCACCATGACACGCGTAGGTCCCGTCAGGCGGGGGCCGGGCGCGCCAGAGTAGAGCGCTCGATTGTAGTCGCCACCAGGCAGGAGCATCTTGTCCATTTCAAATGCCGGGTTTAAGGCGGGCCCGTAGAGGCCATGATTAATTGCAGCTAGCTGGGAGGCCCAGTAATACCGTTTAATATCCGGGAGGGCAACCCCCCCGTCGTACCATGGGAGCGTCAACTTCGCCAAGGCAATACGCGGCCTCCCGTCCCAAAACAGGCGACGCTGTAGACTCTCCACCTCACGGAAGTAGCGCGCCGGGACCAAGTCCATAGTGTTCTGGAGAGCGTACAGGAAGCGTGGCAACGACATCATCTTAAACAATGCCGCCCGGCCGAGCGGCGAAAGCGGCAGGCGCCGCCAACGCGCGACGTCCTCCTTCAAGCGCTGGAGGGGGGGAAGCAAATTCCGCTCGTAGCGGGCCTCCGGGTCCAGAGTAATATAGATACCCAGGTACCGAAACCCCTGAGAGGCAATCTGGATCGGACAGTCCCGCGGGAGGACGGGAGCCTCCCCGGAAAGCACATACACACATGATTTAGCCCAGTTGATGACAAGGCCTGAGTTGCGGCCGAATGAGCGCAAAACATCAACCAGGACAATCAGTGATTTACGCGGGGAGGCGAGGTACAAAAGGAGATCGTCAGCGTATAGGGACACGCGGTCCTCATACTCGGGGGTCCAACGGAGACCACGGATGGAAGGGTGCCACCGCAGCCACTCCGCCAGGGGTTCCAAGGCCAGTGCAAACAGGAGAGGCGACAAGGGGCAACCCTGTCGCGTGCCCCGTCCCAGCGCGAATGGGGCCGAGACTCGTCCATTCACCACCACCTGCGCCAATGGGCCCGAATACAACAATTTGACCCAGCTGATGAATCCCGGTCCAAATCCAAATTTCGCCAGCATCGCCCAAATGTATGGCCACTCGAGTGTATCAAACGCCATGGTGGCGTCTAAGGACGCCAAGATGGCCGGCTCCCGCACAAACGGAACACGCGCGAGCACCCCGTGCAGGCGCCGCAGATTAAGGGCCGTGTTACGATGGGGTATAAAGCCGGACTGGTCTTGGTGGACCAGATCGCCCACCACGCCGGCCAGCCGGTTGGCGAGCACCTTGGCGAGGATTTTGGGCTCCGCATTCAAGAGCGAGATAGGCCTATAGGATGTGACCCGTTCTCGGGGTCTCCCCTCCTTGTGGATCACCACGATTGTAGCCAGACGCTGGTCCGGCGGGAGGGAGCCCCGCGAGTGGGCCGCCAGGAACATCGCGCGGAGGTGGGGTGCCAGTACATCCGGTCGCAGCTTATACAGCTCGATAGGGATGCCGTTTGGGCCCATGGCCTTGCCAGATGCGACCGAGCGCATGGCAAGGGCAATTTCGTCCGAGGTGGGAGCAGCCTCCAACGACTCCCTGTCCTCCACCGAAAGGGAGGGCAGCGCGATGTCCCGAAGCAGGGCACGGGAATCCTCCTCCGAGCAGGGAGAAACCGGGGAATACACCTCGCGGAAATAATCCGCGAAACAAGAGACAATGTCTTCTGGCTCGGTGACACGTACACCATCCATTCTCTCGATCAGCGGGACCACACGATTCGCTCTCTCCTTTTTATCCAACCACGCAATCAATTTACCAGCCTTATCACCCACATCATACAGTCGCCCCTGTTGCTCTCTACTGAGGCCCCTGGCCGCCTCCGTGACGAGGGCCCTATAGGCCGCCTGCTTAAGGTGTAGAACATGTAGTGCGGCATCCGTCACCCCACTCCCCAGGTCACCCTCTAGTTCAGTAATTTCGGCTTCCACCCGGGTCACCTCCTCCTGCTCGCGCCTCCGGGCATGGGAGATAAAGGAGAGGGCCTCCCCTCTAAGAACTGTCTTAAAGGCTTCCCACAGGGAGATAGCCGAAGGGACAGACCCCACATTCTCCTCAAAATACCGCTGCAAGGATTTAATCAAGTCAGCACGAATAGTGGGGTCGCGCAGGTACCATGCATTGATTGGAGCTACCCTGCCCTCCCCCCTCGGGAAGACATCAAAATGCAACAGGAGCGGGGAGTGATCTGAAATACCCCGCGCCAGATGGCGCACCTCTCCCACTCTCCCAGCATAGGCCGCAGGGACAAGGACATGATCAAGCCGCGAGAGGCTACCATGGGCACCCGAATGGAAGGTGTACTGCAGCTGCGCGGGATGTTTTAGTCGCCAGCAGTCTACCAATCCCAATGTATCTAAGAGGCCGGGCAGCCACGCCTGTGCCCGGGGGAGGTCCCTAGGGGGGTAACGATCCATAGTCCCAGAAGCCACCGCATTGAAGTCCCCCCCCCAACCACCAGAAGCCCCCCCGGGAGGTCAAGGAGGAGGCGCCCCAGGTCCGCAAAAGTGGTAGATTGTAACCCCGGTGGGACGTACACTGATACAAAAACGACTACTTTGCCCTCCATTCTCCCCACCAAGACAGTGTAGCGTCCCCTCTCATCATGGCGCACCTCATCTATTTCCAGCGGGAGCGAGTTCTTAACCATGATGCCCACCCCCCACGAGCCCGACGTGAAGCCCGAGTGGGCCACCAAGCGATAGCCCCGCAGATTCATGGCATAAAAGGAATTACCAATAAGGTGTGTCTCCTGCAGAAAGACCACATCTGGCGAAATTCGTTTCAGATACTGCAGGACCACACCTCGCTTAATCCTATCCCCCAGTCCGTTAACGTTCCACGACAACAGAGTCAAATCCCTACCCCCCATCACATAC
This sequence comes from Triturus cristatus, assembly GCF_964204655.1. Classification (NCBI taxonomy): domain Eukaryota; kingdom Metazoa; phylum Chordata; class Amphibia; order Caudata; family Salamandridae; genus Triturus; species Triturus cristatus. The sequence goes on along the minus strand of NC_140585.1, from coordinate 680,183,349 downwards.
AGAAGCCATCATTTGTCCCCCCAAGAGCACCTCAAAAACACCAATACAGTAAAGGGTTTGCCTTGCGGTAAAAACGAACAACACCCCACCCCAACCCACCCATCCCAACAGAACTCCCCCCTCCCTGCACCCCTGCATGAGCCCAGACAGCCCCCCCAAAGTGCAGTGTGCCTGTCGCCCCATAGATGAAAAAACTAACTAGTCCCCCAAAGGAGGAGGGAAAGCCCCCAAGAGACCCCGTACGACCTCCACAGGAAGGGAACATACACGAGCAGTCAATGGTGACAATAATGTTGTCCAGAGCAAGGCCTACTATTTGTCCCTCAGTCCTGATCCGGCGAGCCCTCCCCGCCAATCGCACCCCCCCCACCCCCCCGGCCCCGATCCCCGGGCAAAGTGTCCAACCAGTCCCCGGCCGCCTCGGGACGATCAAAAAAATGCGTGCGGCCATCCACCTCTACCCTCAGCTTAGCTGGAAAAAGCATTGCGTACTTAAGGTTCAGGTCCCGTAGGCGACGTTTGACTCCGAGAAAACTCAGTCTCTGCTTTTGGACCGCCGGAGTAAAATCAGGGTAGAAATTTACGTCCATGTTGTCGAGTCTGACCGGTCCTTGTAGCCTAGAAGTCTGCAGGATAGCGTCTCTGTCCCGAAAGTTGAAAATCCGGGCAATGAGAGGCCTCGGCGGGGCTCCGGCCTTAGGTCTTCCTCCAGGGACCCTGTGGGCACGTTCCACCGCAAAGAGTTTACTCAGCCCCCGGGGCTGGAGATGGGTGAGAATCAGGTCCTCCACAAACAGATCTGCCGCCTCCTCCTCTCGTCCCTCCGGCACCCCGATAATGCGGACATTGTTCCTCCGGGCCCGACCCTCGGAATCCTCCAGTCGACGATCCATCAAGGCGCTCGCCTGGCCAAGCCGGCGCACCTCCTTTTGGAGGGCCGCCACGTCCGTTGTGAGGCCCGAGGTAGTGTGGGCCAAAGAATCAACCCGGTCATTCGTTTTGGACAAATCGGCCCTCACCAGGCCCACATCCACGAGGACCGAGTCTATCTTCTGCGCCAGAGTGTCAAAGCGCTGGTCCACCGAGGCCTTCATCTCGGCGATGGCGCCCATGACGTCTCGGAGGGTCAGATCCGCGGGCAGAGCAGGAGCATCAGTCGGGCCCGCCGGGGACGTACGCGGCGCCTCTGGAGATCCCTTCTGGAGGGTGTAGCGGTCCATGTTGTTGGACTGATGGGCCGTGCCACGGCGGGTCGATTTCACCTTTGCCCGGTCGCCATCTTGCTTTGTGGACATGGCTGCAGTCCCCAAACCGTGCCAATCTCCTCGAAAGGGCCGACAAACCAGTTCACGGGCTCCGGGGGGGGGGCGACCACAGTTCCGCAGGACGAATCACAGCCGGCGGGTCGGCTGGGCACCCGGACAAGGCCACACCACCGCACACCGCCCCGCAACCCTACCTCGCCCGTCAGCAAGGAGGGCGCAAAAGCGAAAGTGAAAGTGCGGGGTACGCGAGTCGCCCAACCTTGCCCGCCGCTGTTGTTCACTTTGTCTCCGGATCGCCCCACAACTCCAATCCGGGGGGGCCGGCGTGGAGAAGGCCGCAAACCACAATCTGTGCTCCCGCCGGTGTCCGAGGTCCGATTCGGAAACGGAAAACGGGTGTCACCTCAGCTCGGGCTCACGAACACAGTCCCCTCATCTAGGACAGGATATAGTCAGGATTAATGCAGGAGGTCGCGGAGGTCCTCGGGAGCTTCGCACCTACGCGGCCATCTTGGTTGCGCGCTAGGCTCCTCCCCATGATGCAGTGTTAAACTGGCAAGGGAACATGTATGTTGTGCCATACCTGGGTCTTCAAGATAAAAATCTTGTTTAGTTTTGGCGAGAGCTGTGGCTGTTTTAGATTTCAGTTGCTTTTTAGTCCTATTGGAGGTGTCAAGCTTCAAATCTTAAATAAAGTCTGCTTCAAAGATCGTAGGCCCCCCTGCCCCTATAGCGAGATTATGCAAGCCTCTTAAAGCGCTCCCATCATCTAATATCGGACCATAGTAATTCACAAGATTCAGGGCAAGGTCTTGAACTAGCACCTTTGACCAAATCCACTTCCCATATGCATCACTTCTCACATTGTGCACTTGCCAAACAGTGGACCTAGCTAAATATATTGTAACCCCACACATAGCTAGCTCAGCCGATGTGAAATCTGCATGTGAGTATTTCTTAGGGATGAAGAGCTTTGGGCTGTTATCTTTGAGACGCGTCTCTTGTAAAAAAAAAAAAAATAATAAGATTTACAGATTATTGAAAGACAGCCAGTTCACAATGGGCCTATATTTCTGCTAATTCAAAACACAATTGGTTTCGCAAGAGATTATCCTAACATTACATTAGACACCATGAAACAAGCTTGCTGTTTCCTGTATTAACTCCCCCATTTAACCTAGCAATCTGGGAATTCAAAAAATCTCACAGCCTCTACCGGAAACCATGATCAATGCAAATATTTGGGCTGGCATGCTCCTCTAGCCTTCCATGTATGATGATCTTCCTAGTGTATCTGCTCTTTTTATTCAACATTGCAACCCTTCCCGTGACACCTTATCCCCCCTCAAGAAACCCCAAACCTCTAGTGCATTCTACATGCAGCATAACCCACCAACCCTGAGAGAGACAATTACCCACTTTATTCCCTGTTTCCCTTTGCCTCTTATTTGGTGCCATATTGCTGCACCTGGCAGCACTCCAGAAACCCCCACTCCCTGCAAAAAAACTAAAAACATAGAAAGCCAAAAATGTAAACGAAACCCCCCCCAGTAATTCCGGAAAACAGAGTTATATCAACTTTGTACTTTTTGCAGTAGTCCATGGGCCTCTTCTAGGGTGGTGCACAAATGAAACTGACCTTTAAACATAACTTTCAGTTTCAACTGTTGGGCTATCGAGGCTTAGGCCACGTGACTTTAAATTGGCCCACCAGTCCTAACAAAATCTCTCCGTCTACCAGCCGTTGCAGCTGACTTGTCTGAAAAGACTAGAATCTGCACCTTGTCCGCCATCGTAAATGTTCTTTTCTGAATAGCTTTTGAGTGAATACTCTTCTTCATACGATAGTATGCAGAATTGACAATGAAGGAATGAGGAGACGTAGAATTAGCAGGACGCTGAGTAGGGACCCGATGGGCCTTCATGATGGAGAGGTCTGGCGGGGCATCTTCCAGAATACGTTTTGAACAGGGATTCCATGAACTGGAATTTTCTGCTCCTTCTGGCACCCCCAAAAAGGGCAGATTGGATCTCCTGGCGTAGATTTCCATTTTATCAATCTTATTCTGTGAATCCAGTAGCTTTTTTTCGAATATTGCTTATGTCCTTATCCAAGGTGTGGGAGAGATCCTCAAGATCTGCCACCATTTGTTCAACCCTCCTTCAATTGCTCTGGTATTTGCAGGACAATCTCTTCAATTATATTTAACCTATGAAGAAGTGCTGCAACTTCTTGGGCTTGGATTGCCTGGAGATCTCAAATTTCTGCCAAAATAGAAGCTGGAGCAATATTAGTTGATTCAAATTAATGGAGGTTATAGACCTAGTAGTCAAGAATGTGTCCACACTTAACAGCTGAGAGCATTGATCCCCCACTTATTTTATCTGATTTAAAAGCTGCTCTCCCTTGGTTCCCTGTGAGCTGGTTAGCTGGAAAGAAGACAGTTCAAAGCCTGACTTGGTGCATTTGAGGAATCTCTTACTATTGACCGAGTTAGAGATCGATCAAGGATAGCCCTAGATTCTTCCTCATATGTTTTGGCCCCGGTAGAGACTGTTGTGACTCAGGAGTCTCAGTGCTGCCCTTATGATGCCTTGCAAATAGCGAGAAGCCCTTTAGCACTTTAGCCTTCCTTTTTGTACTCTCCGTACTTGGATCAGCTTTCGATAGTTGCATGGTTCCCTTCGGAACTGTTGTCTCCTTTTACTTCCTTCATAGAGCTATTGCCGTACATTATTCTACTAGGGTTAATGATCCCCAGCAGAGGCTGCTCGCTACTCCTTTGCCATGAACTGGAGGAAGCACTTAATGGCATCTCACTATTTTCTCTATGTTGGGTTTGAGGCTCTAAAGCGGAGGTCTTGTGGGGTGCGACCTCCAGGGGGGGCATGGAGTCCTGGAAAGGGGGGCTCACTTCTGCCTGGAAAACGTTTTCTCTTCGTTTTGGAAAAAGACCACTATCCCGGGACAGTTAATTCCAATCATTACAATGCTTCAACTGAAGTTTCATTAATTTAGTCTCCTGTGCTGTTTAATGAAGACGGGCAGACATCTAAACAAGCCTTTGTGCCAAGGTGCCTGCTTGCCTGAATGAAAAGCAAATGTGCGCTATGAACTCATCTGCACATGTAAAGGGTAATATGCAAACGTAAAGGATGATTGGGAGCCAGTTCTGACTTTCATTGATCGAATCACTCCAAGCATTGTGATGACAAAGATTTGGTTTCTTTCAGTGATATTGCAGAAAGAACTGGGCTCTGAATTAAGTGTGTGCTTTTAATCGTAACTGGATTTACACAGCGCTTCGTAGCCCTGAGGAGGTGTTGAAGTGACAGTTATGTAAAAAAAAATTGCAATACCTAGGTCTCGTATTACTAAATCTACATTTTGGAAGCACCATTTTATCGTAAAACGATCTTCACATTTTGTAGCAGTCTATTTTATACTGTGTGTAATGCAAGTATAAAATAATGCCTTGCATATTTACAGTGCTTTCTATCACAGGCAATAACCTTGTAGCACTAAAAATGCACAAATCATTATTCTCCACTGCACCAACCAAGATTTAATTCTGTGGCTCTCTGGTTACACACAGACCACTGCAATGCATTAACTAATAGAGGTTTCATAATGTATTGCAGTGCATTTCCCACTGAGTAACAATTTTTTTAAATCTGTTTTTCATTTAAGCAGCCCATTATTTTATAACTTCCACCTCGACAACCAACTGGACCCCAACACTACATCCCTCCTGGAAAACCTCCACAACATTGGACTCCCCCAGATCGTGACCGAACCAACGCACTCAGCAGGCCACACCCTCGACCCCCTCTTCACAACAGGAAACTCCATCACTTTCAACAACACCACTGAAATCCCGTGGACAGACCACCGATGCGTCCATTTCACCTTTAGAACACCCACCATCCACAGACATCAGCACCTGCTCCCACGAAGAAACTGGACCAAAATCACCGATGACCAGCTCATCTCCTCACTCAGCAACTCCATCCCAACCATCGCGGAAGACGACGACCCCAACTCCGCAGCCCGAGCCCTGCACAGATGGATCTCCGACAGCGCCAACACCATAGCCCCTCTCAAGAAAAACACTAACGCCAAGAAAGCCAGATGGTTTACCACAGAACTTCGAGAGTCCAGACGCATGTGCCGCAGCCTCAAAAAGGTCTGGAGGAACTCCAAATCCACAGAAGCCCACAACGACTTCAGAGCCGCCACCAATGCCCACCACCAACTCATCAGAAAAACGAGGAAAAAGGCAATTGAAGACCGAATCTCCACACGCGCGCACAACAGCAAAGAACTCTTCAGTATCATCAAGGAGTTTGCCCAACCCACCAGCGAGTCTACTGACATCCCTCCCGCACAAGACCTCTGCGACAAACTCAGCACCTTCTTCCACCTCAAAATCAAGAACATTTACGACGACTCTGACAAAGACAACCACCACACTGAACCCCCACCAGCCACCCCCAACACCCAGAAGCCAACGATTGACAACTGAGCAGCCCTCACCACCGAAGACGCACTGAAGACAAAGTCAATCCACTCCGGGGCCCCCACGGACCCCTGCCCCCACCACATCTTCAACAGAGCCGCCGATACCATGGCACCCATGCTCCGCCACACCATCAACCACTCCCTGACGAACGACTTGTTCCCCGATGACTGGAAACACGCCTAGGTCAACCCCCCCTCCTGAAGAAGCCCTCGGTGGACCCCACTGTCCTCAAGAACTACAGACCCATCTCCATGCTCCCGTTCCCAGCAAAAGTCATTGAGAAAGCCATCAACACCCAACTCACCACCTTCATCGAAGAGCACAACGTCCTTGAATCCTCCCAATCCGGCTTCAGAAAAAACCACAGCACAGAAACCGCCCTCCTCGCCGCAACAGACTTCCGCTCCCTACTGGACAGAGGAGAAACAGTAGCCCTCATCTTCCTCGACCTCTCAGCAGCATTTGACACAGTCTCTCACCGCACCCTACTGTGCAGACTCCACAACCTCGTCTAGATCCACTCCTTCCTCTGGCAGAATGCAGCGGGTCAGACCCCCCCTTTCCTCTCTGACCCTACACCTACCACCTGGGGTGTCCCCCAGGGGTCCTCCCTAAGCCCCACGCTCTTCAACGTCTACATGGCTCCGCTCACCCCCATCGTCAGAACCTACGGACTCAACATTGCGTCGTACGCAGATGACACCCAACTCATAATCTCCTTATCCAACGAACCCAACACCGCCAGACACAACTTTCAAGAAGGCATGGAAGCCGTCGCCAAATGGATGATAAGCAGCTGCCTACAACTCAACACCTGTGGAGCAGAATAATCTATAACCTGCTGGTGCATGGCTCACCACTTCGCAACGGGTTCTTTATCAAATGAGGAGGAATCAACAGTGGAGCGAAGTACAAACCATAGGTAATTTATTAAGCATTCAGAATGGGTCTCCATCCAACGAGCACCATGGAGTTACTCAAGGGAAGGAGCACACTTGAACAATGGCTACATGGGTTTTTATAGGGAAGATCACAAACAAGGAACGCCCAGAGGTAAATAGAACTTTGGAAAGAACACACAAATGAGCTAAGGCAAGAATCTGACGGCCTCGGTGTCTTGTGCAATTTCTACGTTTTAAGGCTGAACAACAAAATGTGCTATTCTGAGTAGACTTTACTTAAGGATTAACTATTGCCTAAAAACCTTTGAGCAAGCTGACCCTGCATGTTTACGCAGTCTACAATGTCTCAACTTTAGCTTCGTGACCTAATGTTTATGCAGGTGGCGTCAGGGACAGAGTCAGGCTGAAAACAGGTCAAAGGTGAGTATGGATGAGGCATAGCTATATCAGAAAACGAGAGATTCAGATTTTAAGGTTTCACAGTCTTTCCTGAATCCATAAGGAAGGTACTTGTATATCAATTTTCATTATTTCATCAATTTCAAGTTGTACAATCATTTCTCTACTTAATTCATGAACATTAATTGGGGAAGGCTTGATACTGTTACAGGTAGCTATATAAGCTGTACATGTCACAGGGGCATGCTGAGTGCAGCAACAGCAAGTGAGAAAGATGGCTCCTATAATCACTATTCCCTTTAATTATGTCCAGCCCCAAGCAGAAACAATACCTCAAAACCATTCTGACCAAGTCCATGCTCCTTTTTGAAGTCGTAATTCTGCAGTTATTTGATGAAGCTTTTGTGTGGCTCAATTAACATTAAGGGCGTTTTATGTATTTGACAGTGTGAATCCTTAAGAGAGGACAAGGTGAAGTGATAATGTTCAGATGCGGTAGAAGTAGGGGGCACTAGGCTATGAACAGGGTAATATGTTTTAAGCCTCAAAAATAGACCCAAAAATAAATCCCAATACTAACAATAGAAAACCTACAAATATCCCTATTTTTCTCTTTCGAATCCAAAACTGTCAGCTTTTAGCGGGGGCATTCGGGGCAAGTACTTCTGTTCCTCCTAATAGGTCAAAAACACCTTCCCAAAGGGCCTTAATGACAGATCGACAACTCTATCTATTTCAACCCAATCTATATACAAATGCCTATTTCAGAAGAACACCTATCACTATTCCCTATACTGTATCCAACCTGTATGTTTCTTAACCTTCCTTCCTCTTACTGAATATTTGTTGTTTGATTGCCAAGGTAACAAAGAGTAGCGTAACAATCAGCCAGAAACAGAGCAATGTAGTCTCAGTTCTCCCAAAATTTCCTCACTACACTATCGCAGCAGAGCATTAAGTCCCAAGTGTCTTTTGCTTCAAAGCCTCACTGGCAAGCTTATGTACCGGTCCGGACGTTGGCGGTCTTGACCACCGGCATGGGTTGCTACCTCTCCAGAGATAGTTTCTTCAATCAAAGTCTATAGTTCTTTTGGGCCTTGGCCACACTTAGTATCAAGGCTGAACAATGTCAGGATGCTCAAACAGAATCTGTTCATCTCGGTCAGGCATGATGGCAGCAAGTTATTGTTCCAATGACTTCACTTCACCATGTTTCAAAGTCACCATCTCCAAAAGGCACTTGCTGAGAGATCTGATCCTGTTTAAAATCAGATATTCCTCTTGTTATCCACTGATCATATGGCATGGATCCAGTGTCTGTGCCCTGTGCACTTAACATCAGTCTGGGTGGTGAAGAGAACTTGCACTGGCCTCTGAAACTGTTGGGTAAAGACACCGTCTCTAGACCTCAGCTTGTGACCTGGACCTTTAAGACTGGGAGAGGGACTGGAGTTCACCTGTGAATGGATCAAATGCAGATCTTTAGTCAACACAGTAATCAACAAGAAATGTATATTCAATGTCAAGATGTCCTTGATCTTAGTACACCCTATACATTTGCTGGCCTCCCCATAACCACCTCAACTGGTTGCAAGACCTTCAAAGGGCAGATCGGGGGTGTAAAATATCCCGTTGAAACGGGGTACCTTTTCCTTGACTATGAGTATGGAACATCATGCACTTCTTGACATAGAACTCTGCCACCCTGGGAATCAGATTATTGAACCATACATGATCTGACATGGCCACTATTCCTTTAGCACTGATATGGGCTGAACTGTGGGCCATGGTAACAATAGCATTCATCTTTGCTTTCCTGACAGATCTATAATATAATAATATATCCACAATTGTAAAGCGCGAACAATCATTCGTAAGGGTCTCTAGGCGCTGGGGGCCGTCAGGAAGATTAAGCAAGCTATTGCCCAGAGTCACATGGTGCTGGGGTAATCTGCCGCCGGCACCGGGGATCGAACCGTGATCCCCAGATTCCGGAGTCAGCCGCCCTGGCCGCGGCGCCACACCTCTTCCAACATCCTGTTGCATCCTGGCACCCATATTTTTTGCACTGTTCCTTCTGTTCCTCCGTAGCTTCTTCCTGTACTTCCCTAATGAAATCTAGAGTTTGATTAAACATAGTCACTTCTGGTGTCCATCTAACTGTCCCTACAATATACATTAAACTATACTCTAAATAGGCTGATCGGTTTAGCTGTTTCATTGGCAAAAGCATTTCCCTGTATTACCTCATCTAAAATTTTCTTGTGGACAAAACATTTAACAATAGCAACTCTTTTTGTTAACATCAAGGTATCCAGTATCTTTACTATTCATTCCCCATACTGTATCTTATCACCATGCAAAATAAAACCTCTTTTTTTCCCCCCAAAGTCATCCGAATGAGGGGGCAACTCCAAAGGTGTATTTATATTGATATTTACAGTCAAATCCTTACTTAATTCACAAGCTCTAGTCAAAGTTGTCAGCTTCACAGACTGCTCTGAGATTTGTATTTTTCATAACTCAACCACAGATTTCAAGGGAGTAACTATATAGGCCGCTGTACTAGAGCCATCAGGTAGTTTGTAACGTGCACCATCCACGGACAGTTCCCCTGGTGGATCAGATATAGGGGTATCTATCAGGTCTACCCGTCCCTTAGTCCCCTTCTCAGTAATAAAATATGCAATCATGCTTCTCATCTTGTTGGGACTCCAAGAGGGGTAGTACAGTGGGTGGATTCAAAAGGTTACAGCATTTCAGAGTGATGTTTTGGAGCAAAAAGTATCAACTCATACCCTGTTAACATCGCACTGGTCAGGTGCTGGGTCTGAATAATGTTTTTTTTTTTTTAGATGTCCACTAAATGTGGTACCATAACTGTCAAATTGTGACCTTAAATATACATTTCAGATTGCTTTATTGCATTGGGGTCCAATGTGGAGGAGAAATATGCACATGACCTATTCCTTCTTACATGGGACCGTGCCAAGCTACAACCATATTTTACATGCAAACATTTGTAATAATCAAGTTTTACCTAAAGCAGGAGCATTACATAAAGAATTTCTAAATTGCAAAAAGACCGCTTCACACTGATTAGGCCAAAGAAAACAGCATGCATACGTGCTTTAATGTTCAGGCAAGCAGGGGGTTTTGAATTTATGAAAAATTTGGTAATAAACGCATAGATATTAGATTGAGTCAGTGGTTTCTGCAAGTTCTGCACCAATTATATCCTATGTTGGTGTATCGTCTCACCTCCCCCCTTTGACAGGAGGAGACCTAAGTAGGTAATCTTCTGTTGACAATACTGTTATTGAAAGAGATACTTTATGTCCCAAGGATACTAAGTGATGCCATAATTTCACTGTAACTTGTTTCAAACCTTCTGCTGTATTGCTGTGTCTCCAACGAGTAGCTTACCAGTGTACGGTCCAACCTGTATTTTAAAAAACAAAACTCAGGCATTCAAAACAACATCTCTTTTGTATTTTCACAACTCATAAACTGATGCCTACAGAGAAAATAGGTAACATTTTTAAAATGTGTTTAAAACTATTATTTCAGTTGGAGATATTCATTACTCATCTTTAAGTCTCGCCTGACCCAGCGCATGCGCTGGTCTGGCGAGACTTTTTATGGGGGCTCAAGAAAATGCTACCATGGCCAGCCTAGAGCTACAGAGCATGTGCGCGGGCGCGCGCTTAGAAGCAGAGGCTGGCAAACCTCGTCATGCTCATTAAGCGCCCGCGATCACTTTCGCGGCGCCCCTTTGATGTTCTCGTTCAAAGAGCATCAAACATCAAAGAACATGTTGTGTTAATGCTTTGCTGCGCCCGTTTGACTTACATTGTGCTTTCTCTTTCCACAAACTCGATGTTTGTTTCCTTTATTTTGAGATGCTTTTAGTATTACTGTTTTGTGACTTAAAGAATATTAAAGAAATGTTACTGTAAAACTGGACAACGTTCACAGTTTTTATTTCTGATAACAGCGGCTGCTTCATGTCCGTTGCACCATTCAGGGAGTCCTTTCCTTGGCGCTTTCATGAGGACATGATGAGGAAGCTGAAAAATGTTGGCACATTCTCTTGCTGCGCCCGTTTGACTTACAACGTGCTTTCTCTTTCCACAAACTCGATGTTTGTGTTCCTTTATTTTGAGATGCTTTTAGTATTACTGTCACACATACAACCCCACACAACCACACACACACACCCCCGCACACCCCCCCCACACACCCCCACACACACCCACCCACACAACCACACACACAACAACATACAACCACACACACACAACCACACACACACAACCAATCACACACACACAACCACACACACAACCACACCGAGCGTTGGCATAGCCAATAGGTCTCGCCTTTGGGACCTTATAAGTGTTTAGCCACGCAACAGTTGATGTGGTTGCACCAAGGATATTGTGCTGCATAACTAAATACTTAAAAGGTCTCAAAAGCGAGACCTATTGGCTATGCCAATGCTTGTTGTACCTTGGTGCAAGGGGTATTGTAGCTATGGTTTGCATGTACTACACATGTAGTTCTTAAGTTTAAATTGTCAAAGCCTTGCTTTTTTTTTTTTACTGCTGAAAACCCTGCCTACTGCACCAATGTGATTACTGCTGATACTCTTGGATGGGGTGCTCATTTTACATTACTAGTAGCTTTTGTTACAGAAAATGTTGGAGACCCTTGTACTAACATTCAGTTGTTGTGTGAAATAGGGCTTTGAACAGGGATGCCAGAAAATCCCATAGGTGTATTAACTTTACCTGAGAAACAACAAGATATTGAGGGACTACTATCTTGTTACTTTTCTCTCAAATCGATCACAAATTGATAAACGTTTATCCTGTATTCCATCCCCCCTTTAAGGACAGGGAGAATAGGGCTATTACATACATTAGAGGAAACTTCCTCAAAGCGAGTAAAGAAATCTGAGACGGCCTCACCCTGTTTTTGTTTACAAGCAGTAAGGAGTGCCCAATCCATTTTCCTAGCTGGAACCATCGTTTTTATATAAGTACGTATGTTACAATGGCAGATCCAGAATGAGCCGACTAGGTTTCTGACCAGGTTTCCTATCTCTATCGGCTGTTATTATGGCAGCCCAAACTCCTCTCAAATCGACAGCATGATCCTGTTTCCAGGTAAGTTGCCACATATCAGGTGGTAGGATCATACCAAAAAAAACATATCGATATCCGCTAAAGTCATGATACAGGAATCAATGGCTGCCTATCCATGATCATAAAATCCTCTAGGATTTTTCCTCATGTCTGGTAAGGAGGCTTTTAAAGTAAGTACATCCATCCCTTTCCAGGACGTATATATCCAATTGTATGAAAAATGGGCTCTAGCATTAGGACTATTTAGGTCATCATTATCCTCATTCCCTCTTTCAAGAATGAACTGTGGCGCAGCTTCCCTCATAGGTCTTTATTCAAGGAGAGGAAGAGAGTTCATTAAATTATCCAATTATCATTGCAATAGCATTATTAATTCTATCTACAGGGAAGGCCCCTATCTGACACTGTCTATTAATTGCTCTAACATCATCCGCGCCATGTCGCCCTGTAGTCACCCCCCATTAAACCATAAGTTGATAAGAGAGCTTATTTATAAGACAAAGAAGCTCGCCTTCAGTAAAATTCTGAATCTGGTTTGTCATGTCTCCTACTTCTATTTCTAAATCACTTAACCAATTTAATACCATCAATCTTATCGCATCCTGACGAAACTGAGGTACAGTAGAGCGAAGAACTCGAGGGGTTAGAACAGATACAGAAAGTACAGAATCATTAGACATTCGAAGTGCAGTGGCCTGAGGTGGAGGCGCAGAGGCTTGGGGTGGGGGTGCAGTGGCCTGAGTTGGAGAGGGTAAAGAGTGTACCGGTACTGGTTGAAAAATAAGGGGCAGAACAACCGCAGGCAAAGGAGGTGGAACCGGGGGTACAAGGGGGAACAACATTCAATGGTACAGGGGGAAAGAGGTGTTAAAGTGTTAAAGGTACATATGGGGGTGGGGGTCGTTCTATCAACAACCCATCAATATCTGAATCCACATCTTCTTGGTGGACCTGAACTGCTACAGTTGGTCTAACTATATATTCCTTAGATATTAATAATCTATGCTCCCTATCTAAACATTACTTTTTCTCCTGAACTTCCTTATACTTCTGATACTCTGTTTTCCTTTCCTGTTTCCTTTGTACCTTCTCTGCCTTGAGCTGCCGCTCCTTCACTTCTTTCCTTCACATACGCAAACTGTCAAACATAGCTGGCCTAACTTTCTTTAAAAACAATTGTTTCCCTAAATACTCAAGTTTGTGCGGGTCCATGGTTCCCTCTAATGGCCATTCTAACTGGGGATCCCCTTTTGTATATTTGTTCCACAATGCATTATACATGATGGAACAAATACCATATTTGATGTACATCTCAAAATTTGGCATACCTTCTGGTGGTGCCGGCTAAGTTGCTTCCAAAATGCTCTGCTTATCGCAGCAGCAATAACAAAACTTCCAAAAGGTGCTAAACACAGGCATGTTATATAAGAGAAAAAACTTATAACAGAGAGAAATAAAAAATATTCTCACATTACATGTAAGAAAAAATGTTAGCAAAAACAAATAGCAAGTTCCAAAACAGAGTCCTAAGTTTCAAAATACCAAACAGAACCTAGGTTTCAAAATTCCAAACAGATTCCGAGCGGAGTACCAATTCCGAACGGATTACCAAACAAATACCAAGTCAAGACGAATACCAAGTCAAGCAAATACCAAACAAATCCTAAACAAATGAACAAATAAACCGGTTCAATACAGATTTACCTCATGCGTAGTCTTCGACTCACACCTGTCGATCCACCCTGATTCAAAAATGACCATCCGAAGGCCCCAGTCAAGGCTAACAGCCGTCGGGAAGAACAGAGTTGGAGAGCTGAAAAATCACCTTGGACCACGAGCAACACTAATCTCATCAGGTGGGGCGCTTCCTCAGCAAAGTTCGTCTTACCGGCCTGTCCGACTGCAAGCCCTTGATGGGGCGCCCCGTTCGGGCGTCAATTTGTGGAGCAGATTAATCTATAACCTTCTGCAGGGCTCACCACGGGTCCTTTATCAAATAAGGAGGAATCAACAGTGGAGCGAAGTACAAACCATAGGTAATTTATTAAGCATTCAGAATGGGTCTCCATCCAATGAGCACCATGGAGTTACTCAAGGGAAGGAGCACACTTGAACAATGGCTACATGGGTTTTTATAGGGAAGATCACAAACAAGGAACGCCCAGGGGTAAATAGATTCTTGCCTTAGCTCATTTGTGTGCTCTTTCCAAAGTTCTGACAGCCTTGGTGTCTTGTGCAATTTCTATGTTTTAAGGCTGGACAAGAAAATGTGCTATCCTGAGTAGACTTTACTTAAGGATTAACTATTGCCTGAAAACCTTCTAGCAAGCTGACTCTGCATGTTTACGCAGCCTACAATGTCTCAACTTTAGCTTCGTGACCTAATGTTTATGCAGGTGGGGTCAGGGACAGAGTCGGGCTTCAAACAGGTCAAAGGTGAGTATGGATGAGGCATAGTTGAATCAGAAAACGAGAGATTCAGATTTTAAGGTTTCACACACCGACAAGTACTCATCTTGGGCCCAAACCCCAATGCCTGGAATGACACCTGGTGGCCCCCCGCCCTCGGAAGCCCACCCACCCCCATGGACCACGCACGTAATCTTGGAATCATCCTGGACTCCGAGCTCAAAATGGACCGCTAGATCAACTCCGTTGCATCCTCCTGCTTCTACACTCTCCGCCTCCTACGTAAGACCTTCAAATAGATCCCCCTCGAGCATAGAAAGACCATTATTCACTTCCTCGTCACCAGCAGACTCGACTACAGCAACGCACTCTACGCTGCAATAAACAAAAACCTCACCCGCAAGCTACAAAACATCCAGAATGCCGCTGCAAGACTGATCCTCAACGTGCCAAGACACTGCCACATCTCCCAGCACCTGCGCACACTCCACTGGCTCCCCATCGAGGCCAGAATCACCTTCAAGACTTTCACCCACGCACACAAGGCACTCCACGACACCGAACCAGCATACCTGAACAGCCGACTGAAATTCCATGCACCCCTAAGGACCCTATGATAGGCCCAGCTCTCCTACACCGTGGTCCCCCGCACCAGAAATACCAGATTGGGAGGCCGCTCTTTCTCCTTCCTCGCTCCCAGACCCTGGAACGCCCTTCCGCTCTACCTCAGACAGACCACATCGCTCCCCATCTTGGCGAGAAACCTCAAAACCTGCCTCTTCGACAGACCCCCTCCTTGATGGACTAGAACCTGCACCCCCCCTCCTCCCCCAGCACCTTGAGACCCTCACGGATGAGTAGTCGCGCTTTAACAAACACCTGATTGATTGATAGATATAGCTACCTGATGGCAAAAGACCTCAAAAAATTACAGAATATTTTGGGGCTTATTTTTGAGGGGTTTGCACCACCGTAGCACCACTTTTTTTACGCTCCTGTGACGCAAGTGTCTCAATCATATCTATGAGGTGACGCAAAGTCACCCTGCGTAGCTTTGCATGGCCTCATAAATATGGAGTAAGACAAAGCAGTGCAAATCACTGCGTTGCCTTGCTCTGCCTCAAGGAGGCGTTTTATGGGCGTTGCAGCGAGTGTTCCCACACAACACTCGTGGATTTTGACTTTGCCCAGATTTACAAAATCACGTAAACCTGAGGCAACGCCAAAACCGTAGCCTCCCCACAGTAGGCATTCTGTAGCACACATAGAAAGAGTAAAGCGCCTCTCAGGATTGTTTTTCTGCAGGAAAGTGCCCCTTCTTGCACAATAACCATTTAGCCAAGTTGGCACTAGGCAGCAATTTGTGCACCAATGCAGGGGAAAGGACAAGAATGCACCCTATTTTATAAATAAGGGGCTTTCTTGCTCTTTCACATTGGCATTGGGCAGCACCCTACGCCAATTCTTCTTTAATGATGCACTTTGTTTTTAGCAACACCTTTGACCACGTCCCTATGCAAACTGACCATTGGTTTGGTAAACACTGTTTAATAGTATTTCCTCGCAGTAAAAATGATTTGCTGTGGGAATTGAGAGCATTTATGGTTCTCTATAGCTGTCGATGATGAGGAGTACCAGGTTATAGAAATGTTTGTCCTTGCGTCTAAAAAGTTTTGACAGGGGGGTCTCAACATCAAAAAGTTTGAAACCCTCTGTTCTAAAGTGTCCATCTAAGCCGATTTTTCTCCTTAATCACACTATGCAAGGTGCCTCTATGCACTGGAATTTTGTCTTTGGGGGCTGCAATGAGGCGTGTCTGCGCTGTACGTTTCTTGGCTTTCTACTGGAGAGGCAACAAGCTTGTGGTAATTGTCGCCCCACGACAATGTAACTGCCTCGAGTTAGTCCTACAATACTAAAGTCCTTTTTTCTAGTCACAGCTCAGCATATAAAATTGTGGCTTTTAGCTCAGGCACATGATCTCTTATTAGCGCTACTCTCTTAAACAGCACATATAGCCATGCGGCGGACTCTGCCTAGGATAGCCTGCCCAGTGACCCTCAGTCGGACAATAGAAGAGGCCCCTGCCCTGACTCATTGCAGCAGAGTTTCTCACTTACTGCGACTAGACACCTGGCGGCACCCCCACATGGCCCCAATAGGCAACCGTCTCAGCTGAACTTCGTCATATGGTCCGGGGCATTTTGCATCGGGTGCTGCAGTTTATTCAGTGGCAACCGCTAGACTAACGGCCTGTTTCAAAAAATATCGGCCGATCGGATCGTTGTACTTAACAACTGGGCCTTTGTACGCTGGCAGCCGTGCTCCATTAGCGCGTCCTCAGCTTTGGTGTTGTGCACCTGGAAGCAGAAACGAAAATAGCATTGAAGTGCTCCATCAGCAGATCATATGGGCTCCGCCTGTAGCCAAATAAAATGGGCACGTTTTCTAGATTTCCCTAGGTGTGTGCTAAGCTAGGGCACAAAATCCACAGCTACTCGCTGTTGGCCTGTATCCTGTTGCGAGCACTAGGCCTACCTCCACAGGTGAGATACCATTTTTATCAGAAGACATGTGGGCATCAATTGTAGAACATTTGGTATTGCGAATTGGATTTCGCTGCGTTTGCGCTTTACAAGTGTAATCCAGACATTTAGAAAAATAAACTCTTTAAATCATATGCTAGTGTGGGTACCCACAAATTCAGAGATGTACAAATAGCCACTGCTCCTAAACCCCATATCTTGTGTCCATTTCAGAAATACATAGGTTTCCTTGATACTCGTTTTTCACTCTACATATTTCACCATTTGAATTGGTCTATACTCGATACACAATGAAAACCATTGTACGGCGCAGCTCGGTTGTTGGCTCTGGGTACCTCGGGTTCGCGGAGAACCTACAAACCCTATATATCATCGCAACCAGAAGGTTCTAGCAGACGTAATGGTATATTGCTTTTGTAAATCAGCCATTGTGACATAAGGTTACAGATTAAAACATCACAAATGGCTGTCTTTTCCTGCTCATTTTCAATATTTCTTTATTTTAATTGTTTGTTTGGGAAAACCTTGGGGGATCTACACTTATGACTCCTTTCTGAATTTAGAACTATGTCTGCTTTTCAGAAATCTAAATCTGTCCTCATCCAGGGGTTTCATACTGGTTTCCACCACAACCTGGAAGTAGGTCAAGAGCAAAAAAACAGCACAATTGGGCTACCTCTTTGAAAAATGCCAAAACTGTGGTAAATAGTTTTTTTTATTCAGCTCTGCATGTTCCTGAAAGCTGGGAAGATAGCGATTTTAGCACAGCAAACCTTTTTGATGCCATTTTTAGGATAAAAAAATCAGACACTTTGAATTCGGAGCACTCTTTTCCTGTTTTCCCCAAAAACTCAAAATGTAGCTTATTTTCAGATTCCAGGATTTTGGAAAATGGGGGGAAAAAAATGAAACCCTAAGCGCAAAATATCCCAAATAGCCCAAAAAGGACTCAGCACTGGGGGTGAAGGGTAGGTGATGGGGGCAGGAGGGGAGGAGACCAAGCAGTTAAAGGGTTAATAGGGGTTTGTTTATTGTGTATGGACGTGAATGTGATGAAAATAATAAAGTGCAAGCATTGACAAAGCAAATAGATTTGGCTTTAAAAAGCTTGGAGTATGGTTATTTTTTTGTTTTGCTTTTTATTGCAAGCATATGTCGCACATGAAAATTGAAGAAAACCTGCTCCCATGTAAACGTGTGTGCCACATGATGGCAGTATAAATAAACCAGCATTGGCATAGCCAATAGGTGTTGCTTTTGGGATCTTATAAGTCTTTAGTTATGCAGCACAATATCCTTGGTGCAACAACATCAACTGTTGCATGGCTAAACACTTATAAGGCGAGACCTATTGGCTATGCCAATGCTTTTTCATTATGCTCTACTAGTTTAGTGATGATTTGTCTGCTGTCCTGAGGCTTCCCGTTTATTCTCAAGTTTCAGCTCCATCGTGCCCCCGTTGGACAAGCCACTGACTGCATAGGACTTGGTCCAATTTCCTAACTGTGGTCATATCTAGTACATTGTGGAAAGTAACGTGTTTTTCACTGATATGATAGCTTGCAAAATTGTGAGGCGGTGCTGTCCTTATGAACCTGCATCCCTTACTGTGCCCCAGCTAATTCATTTTGCCATTCCGTTCTAAAGTCGTGCTTGCACGTGTTATTATCCCCTTTGGGACTTCTGACCGTCAGTCTTCTCTCTGTCCTCGACCCAGCAGTCTGCAGTCTTGGCTCACATATATAGCTGTCGTATATTGGTGCTGCTTGTTTCCTGTTGTGGCTGCAAAGCCCCAGAAACCCCATGGACCATATATCCTGTGTGTGCGTGTTTCAGTAGTTGTATTTTTGCACCTTTTCACTTTAAACTGATCTTTTTCAGTCTGTGCTTTAGGCACTCCATTCTAACGTGGGTATTGAGTCTATTAGTGGAACAGTCGATAATACTCGATTTTCGTAAAGGTAACGGTGTTCTGCCTATAGTTTGTCCTCCCTGCTATCCTGGCTGATGTTAGATTAATTAAAGCCTGGAGATAAATCTTCCTTTATACGTATTGCTGTGTCCTTTATCTCAAGAAAACTGATCAATATGCCTAGTGTTTAGAATGCTGGCCGGCCGCCCTACACACCGTCCCAGATTACCCAGCAGTCACGGCTCGAATGCTGTACTGTGCTGCTGCTTGAGATTGACTTCGAAGGGGGTACTTTTGAAATTACCGGCCCGCTTACCAGCAACTTGGATATTTTCTTTTTAATGCCTGTCTCAGGATGGAGTACAAACTATGAAGGTTTATTAACAACCGTCACAGCTGGGCGTTCAGACAGAGCCATGCTTGGTTATCCTGAACTACAGTAAGCAAAATCGCAATAAAATCAGCAGAGATGCATTTTGAGGTGAATTGGGAATGCACAGTTGCTCGGCTAGCATCCGATCCCTTTGCCTTCTGCTGATGTGATTCCTCCCAGACTCAGCCAAAGTATTTCCATGCCATACCACCAAGGGGCGCTCGCTGCTTGCTTATCATGCCCTTTTTAACGATAGCGAGAAGTAATACAGTTGATTTCTAGTTCATCGCTTCCCCTCCACAGGTTCCACAAATGCACACTACTTACAAGTTTTGAGGCGGTAGTTAAGGAATTCACTGACATTAAACAATCGGCATAAATCGACGCAGCCGTGAAAGTGAAATCGATAGCGCTAAGGACACGATAATTAAAAACATATGGCCCCTGCGCCTGTAGATGCTGAGGGCATGTCTGGCGTTTCCCTTGCGGGAGCGAGCAGCTAGGCACAATAGTTGCTAACAGATGGCGCAGCTGCTCGCTCCCGCAAGGGAAACGCCAAACGTGCACGAGTGCCCATAGAGAGCAGTGCAAACATGCATGAGTTTTAACAAAAGTGCTGAGCGATGCCAAGAGGTCTCTCTAAGCAGCCCTTGCGCGCTGCGTAGGCGAGACCTAAAAAAATTTGTAAATCAATTAAAATTATATGCAATGGTTATTTATTTATTTTTAAACAGTATGGTTACTTCCTAGCAGGCAGATATACTTGAAATGAGAAACCCTTTTTAGTTTAATGAACAGGAAAATATCCTTCTTTTTGTGGCAAAAACAGGTACTATTGGTTTTGCATTACTGTAATCTGAAAACACAAGGATGGCTAAAATATTTTTTTAAAGAATGGCAAGAAAGAAACAAGCATTGACAGGCTAAAGTATTGTCCCACCTGCCCTTCACCAATTCCAGAATGCTACTGGCTACGTAACAATCCTATGAGGTGTAAATTTAAGTAAAGCACACTGGAGGTATTGATGATGCACTGAAAACAGTAAATATCAGCACTGAGTAAAGGAAAATCGTGAGTAGGAAAAATTATAAAAAAATAGTAGTGGGTATCTCCCTGTTTGTAGTTGTAGAAAAAGATGACTTTGTGATTAAAAATAAAAGCAATACCCCCAAAGATCTGAACTTTACAAAGAAATGCTCAGGAAATTATGCTGGAAACATTGAAGCATACGGTGACATCACACACACCTCCGAGTTGTTATTAATGAAGAGGCTCCATAGACCAGCTGAGTATAGATGAGACGAGCGCTGAGGTAACCAAACATCCTGGTATGAAGTAAAAGACATGAATTGCACTCACCTCCTGATTTCAAACTTGTTTGTGTCTGAGATAGAGGTCACCAGAGGTCGGTCACATGTTGAAAAGGAAAGCCAGCAAAAGAGCGCAGTGGCTCAACTTGGCTCAATTTGGTGAGACATGCGCTCACCACCTCACAAAATGGTGGGTGCGATCTCGTGTTATGAGAAGAAATTCCCTGGGGCCGGCAGTGTATGAAGGCGAGGAGTAGTGCAGCAGCAATAACTTCTAGCGACTCACCGGGTGCCTAGGAGGAGACACATCATTGTTTCCTCTGCTGGTGAGCGCTGTATCGGACCCAAAACGTTGAAAGGCTCTCCGGGTTAGCCGGGGCTTAGAAGCATGCCGCCATCTTCATTGTTGTTGAGGAAATTAAGTCCTGTTATTTGTTTTGATACGGCTGCTGTAAAAATTAAAGTGAATAAAGTAAAGCATAATCCTCGCCTCCCATCCTGACATAGGTTTGAGAAGAGATCTTTTAAACATTAAATTTCCCAAAAAGCGAGCTGCGTTCAATAATGGACATAGTCTCAAGAGAGAGAGAGTAATCTTGGGCATATGCTAACTAAGAAATCCAGCATACATTTATGGTAGAGGTGTGGCAAAATCCGTGCTTTTTACTGTATCTGGCTTCCCTGACCAGCACTGAATTGAGACAGGAAATTCTTAACTTTAGGATTGGTATCAACCCATTTTATAGTAATTCAGCGATGGCTGTGTTTTAAGGGAGAACGGAGGGTTTTGTAATTGTGGGTTGCAGGTGAAATGTTCAAACTTAGATATTTTATTGGACTGTTTTTATTTCTGAATAGAAAGATTGAGTTTTACAGCCATTTTAAAGAAAATATTAGTGTTTAGGCGTAACGAGATGCGAAATAGTTAGTGAACATGCACATTATTGATGTCGGATTTGCTACTGGATGTTTTTAATTGACAGTGTAACGTAAAATTTTAGATCAACATGGTGGAATTAGTGTAAATGTCCAATTAGAAGGTAACGGAGGTAAGGAAAAGTAATTTTAGCTGAGTATTTTACATTTTAATGTAAGTAATCGTATTGCATGGCATTAATTTATTTAGGTTTACTGGACTATGGTCTAAATAAACTTGTTGAATTTTCTGGGCTGTACAAGATTAGATTTTCTGCACAAAGTGTAGGCTATTTCCACTAGGCTTTACCTACCGAAAAGCATGCGGGAAAAACACCCTCTGGGGAATTAAACAAGAATCAGATGTGTTAAATAATGTATATCCATAATATAGCCCACCTCCAAGACCAGCAACACAAAAGCATGCTCTGGAAGAGGCCCTTTCCAGTTGCTATGGTAGCAGGTCAGCCTGCCTACTCTTTAACCTGCGCAGGTTCGCTCCCTGCAGCTGCTGTCTGCCTGTACAGTGGGCCAGGCTTTGTGGGCATTGCAAGCTTGAAGTGGTTAGAATGCTCGGCGCCATCATTCTAATGACGCAGCATGGCCAGTCAGTGTAGCACATTAACGATTTAAAACTCGTGAAATCTCAAAATCCCGTTTTTGTTGCTTACCATTTAAAAATACGTATGCAATTGTAATGGGAGCCTGGGGGGCAGCCGAGCACCGCGAGGTCTGCCGCCCGGGCAGGTTGGGAGGGGGGAGAGGGGGGCGTGGCCGAACGGCCATTTTGTAAATAATTGGGCTACATTTGAGGGATAGCCCAAATGTAGCCCAAATCCAGGGGTAGTAGCCCAAGGGATATATAAGCAAAACGCGCGATATCCCAGCCACCATTTTAGGCTTGGTGACCTGGTGGCTGGGTGCGCTAGCTTAAAGTTTTTTGGGTGTATTAGTAGGTGAGAGTAGGAGGGTTAAAAGTACCTGGAGGCATGTCTTGCGGCGATTATCGTGTCCTGGAGGCTATCCGGTTGTTGAGCGAGGCGGGGAGGATGGACTTGCTGGTCCAGGAGGCCAATTGGACGAAGCGCCCGGCGACGAGGGAAGGCTCCGGGCGCCTCCCAGGCGAGGCCTAAATCATACGCGGGCCGCTCCGTAAGCCGGGGAGCGTCCGTCTCCACGGCAACGGCGAGGGGATGCTCGGCGGAGGGCCAGGCGCTGACGCGGGGAGGATCGCGGAGCGCGCGGGGGCGGGGAGAGCATGTGAAGGAGGTCGAAGGGCAGGGGGAAGGGCCCGGGGGGAGCTCCCGGTTTGAGGAGATATCGGGGGCCGGATCAGCGCGGAGGCGCGCGGCCCCATGGTCGGAGGGTTCAGCGGTGACGAGTGGGGGGGGGCAGGCGGCTCGGGCCTGGATATTGGAGTCATGGATCGGCTGGTTAGCCAGACGGTGGGGGGTCAGGGGAGGGGGGGGAGCGCAGCCTTCAGTGGGGTGGCGATCGCGTCGGGCCATCAGGCGGCTGGGGGGGAGCCGGGGGGGGGTTTGACGCGGGCACCTGGGAGAGGAGGGGAGGAGACAGGGTTGTGGCGGGGCGCGACGACGACGGGTGGGGGCAGGTAGGGGGGGCCCTGGGGGGGGAAGCAGCAGGGGGAGAATCCCCAGTGCTATTTGAGTCGGAGGGCAGTGAGAGGGACTGGGGAGGCCTGGATATATTCGAGTCCTGGGCGGAGGGGTTGGGGGGGGCGTCGGGGGTCGGGGGCGTACGGGCGGGGGAGACGGTAGGGAGGGGGGAGGGGTGTGGGGGGGGTGGCGCGGTCGGAGTGGGGTCGAGCGGGCATGGGGTAGGATGGAGCGGGCAGGGGGAGTGGAGCGACGGGGACGACGGCGAGGGGGAGGACAACGAAGGGGCGGATTTGAGCGCGGTGGGTAAGGCGTGGGTCGCGGAGTCGTCGGGGGCTGGCAAGCGGGGATGGGATGGCAGGAGGAAATTAGGTAGGCCCAGCACACCAGACCATTCCTTTCCTTTGCAGGTAGCGGAGCGGCAGCGGGAACAGCGCGGGGTACCGGACTTGGCAGGGCTGGGAGCGGCCTGGCGACGCCAAGGAGAAGGGAGGGTGGAGCCTCGGGCGGCGTGCCCAATACCTGCGAGGGATCCCGACGCGGCTGGCACAAGTAGGCCCGAGACGGGCTCGCCGGCCCCAACACCCACGGGGTTACAGCGCCCCGGGGGTCAGCGACGGAGGAACACCGATAGGAATGTTGTTTGTTTTCCTAAGCAGCAGGTGGCAGGTCCAGCGGGGAACGCTGGGGGTGCAGGACAGGAGGAATTGGACTATGAGGAGGAGAGTATGGAGGAAGGAGAGTTGCGTGAGGTGGGAGACGGTAGGGACGGGGGGCCGAGTAATGTTGTGGCTAGTTTCTTACAGGTGTCACGACGCCAGGCGCAGCCCACGGGTCGGACATCAAGGTGGGAAAGCAGCTCGGCTCCCAGGACTGGACGTCGGGAGGAGCGACGGATGGAGACACTGGCGCCAGGTAATGCACATTTGCTCGGGCGGCCAAGGATGGTGTCGAGAGGGGTGGGGGGGGCGGGGGTGGAGGGAGGGGTAGGGGAAAGATTGCGCAAAGGTACGTATGTGGTTGATGTGGCTGTGGGCACGGACGGAGTAGGGCAGGGTGACAGCGGGCAGACCAAGAAGGAGGGGACAAGCGAGAAAGGGACAGGGGACGCAAAGGCAGAGGAGACTAAACTGGAAAGCAAGGAATTGAAAGTAAAGCGGTTGCCATATATGGGAGTGACAAAGCCCTTGGGGGCGCACTTGATGTTGGCAACAATGGAACGGATCTGGAAAGGGGAGTATGTGGAGATACTAAAACTCCTGCACAGAGAGGTCAGGGCGAAAGAGGGTTCTAAGGAAGAGGAATTTGAGCTCGCAAAAAGGCCTAAGGTGCCGCTGACGATAGAAAACTGGACAGCGGCTTTTCTGATATTTGCCAGCGTGTATTGCGAGAAGTTTCCGGAGAGGTCAGTGGCCATGTTTAAATACATGGACGTCATTAGGAAGGCACAGATTACAGGGGGTGGATATGCCTGGGCTCAGTATGATGAGGAATTCCGGGCGCGCATGGCATGGGATGCGGAGGCAAAATGGGGAGAGTTGGATACGGATTTATGGCAGCATACCATGGGCCTGGCGGGGTCGGGGAAGACGATATTTACGGCCAGCGGGCTGCCGCTTGTGTACCAGCCCTTTCGAGGGGGTCCCACCCGCGGGGGGGTGGGGGGAGCCGGCAGAGGGACGACAGGAGACAAAGGGGCTTGCTGGGACTTCAACAAAGGCCTATGCACGAGAGAGTATTGTAAGTTTCGGCACGAATGCTCGAGCTGCGGCAAGCGACATCCGCTGGTCAAGTGTTGGGGGACTCAAGGTCCGGGCCAGAGCGGGCAGCATTGGCAGTCGGGAGCCCCTAAGGCTGGAGCCCAACAGCAGTCACAGCAGGGAGGAGGAGGGAGGGGGGCGAGGGGTGCTGGGGCAAAGGGCTCGTACTCCGGTTAGGGTAGAGCAGCTGGTGGGGGCGCTGGGGGCCTATCCGGACAGGGCGGCGGCGGAAACATTGAGATTGGGGTTTCAAGAGGGGTTCAGATTGGGGTACGAGGGGCCGAGGGTCCGGAGATGGGCAGACAATTTGCGATCAGCGAGGGAGCACCCACAAGTGGTACAGGCCAAACTAGACAAGGAGGTACAGGAAGGCCGCATGGCGGGACCATTTTGCGTGTGGCCTTTGCCTAATCTGATTGTGTCACCCATTGGTGTGGTACCTAAAAAGGAGGTGGGCCAGTTTCGCCTCATTCAGCATTTGTCATGGCCAGAAGGTGGGTCGGTCAATGATTTTATTGCGGACAGCGCGGCCACTGTGTCCTATTCATCGGTTGACGTGGCCATGGCACTGGTGGTGTCCGCGGGCGCAACGGCACAGATGGCAAAGTGCGACATCAAGTCAGCTTTCCGGTTGCTGCCAGTGCATCCAGATGACTGGGATCTGTTAGGCATACAATTCGGCGGTCACTGGTATGTGGACAAGGCATTGCCGATGGGCTGCTCCATGTCCTGCGCACTTTTCGAATGTTTCAGCACGTTCCTACAATGGTTGTTTACGGAACGAACGGGTCACCAAGGTGTGACACATTACTTGGATGACTTTTTCTTTGTCGGCACCTCAGACTCCGCGGACTGCCAGCAGGGTCTGGACAGATTCCATGAGATCATGGGGGACATGGGCGTGCCGCTGGCCCCGGAAAAAACGCAGGGCCCCAGTACGGCACTGGCCTTCCTTGGTATTGAACTGGATTCGGTACGCATGGAGGCGCGCCTCCCGGAGGAAAAGAAACGAAACATGTTGAGTTTGTTGACCGGGGTGTTGGCACGACAGAAGGTGACGGTCAGGGACATACAGGTGTTGCTGGGACATCTCAATTTTGCTTGTAGGGTGGTCAGAGTAGGGCGGACTTTCTGTAGGCGACTGGGGCGCGCACTGGAGGGGCAGAGGCCTCCGCACCATCATGTGAGGTTGTCAGCAGGGGTGAGAGAGGACTTGCGCATGTGGCAGTTTTTCCTGCACCAGTTCAATGGGGTGCCTTTTGATGAGGGAAGTGGACATGGTATGGGACGTACAGATTTTCTCGGATGCAGCGGGGAGCAAGGGATTTGGTCTGTATTGGCAGGGGAGATGGTGTGCGGAGCCCTGGCCAGAGGACTGGTTAGAGGGAGGCAGGAGCATCGCGTTTTTGGAATTCTTTCCCTTAGTGGTGGCAGTCACACTGTGGGGGGTTTTGCTGGCCCACAAAAAAGTCACGTTCAGGATCGACAACATGGCAGTGGTCCAGGTGGTGAACAGGCAGTCGGCGCGGGATGCGCAAGTGCTTAAGCTGTTGAGGGTTTTTGTGCTGGGGTGTTTGAGGCATGATATTGCGTTTCGCGCGGTGCATGTGCCAGGAGTGGACAATGACATTGCGGATGCCTTGTCTCGTTCACAGTGGGGGAGATTCCGTGGGCTCGCCAAGGACGCGGACGTGAACCCGACCAGGATGCCGAACCAACTCTGGGAAGTAGGCAATACCGGATGCTACAATTGGTTCTAGGTTCATTGGCGCGGTCAACGAAACTAGCGTACAGGGCGGCATGGGAGGAGTTTGTTCGCGCAGGGGCGAGATGGCGGGCTTCCGAGGCAGAGAGACGGGAAGACGTGGTGCAATTTATTCTGGATTTGGTGGAGAGGGGTTTGACAAGGGTGACTATAGTGGGCAAGTTGGCGGGGGTTGCGTTCATCGGCAAACTGTTGTGGGGTTATGCGCTATCCGCGGGGGAGCTGGGGGCGCGGATTTTGGAAGGCTGGGCGCGGGAATGTGGGAGAGTGGCCAGGGTGCGGAGGCCTCTGTCCTGGGAGCTCTTAGGTCGAGTGATGGGGGTTCTGCCAGCGGTGTGCTGGGACGGTGGGGAGGCCTTGCTGTTCGCCACACTCATGTCTTGGATGTTTTTTGGGGCGTTTCGGGTATCAGAGTTGCTGGGGTCGAAAGGGGAACGGGGTTTGACCTGGGAGGAGGTATCATTTGGGGACCGGGTAGTGAGCATTTGGCTGCGAAAGGCAAAGACAGACCAGAAGAGTCGGGGGAAGTGGGTTACGTTGAGGAAAGGGCGATCCCCGAGGGTTTGTCCGTTCCGCTGGGGTATGCGGTGGAAGGCGTGCGCTGGGGGTCTGGGGGGACTGGTCTTCTCCCATCAGCATGGGCGAGGCGTTAAAGCTTCACAATTGCTGGCAGTACTGAGGAAAGCACTTAGGACTCTGGGGGTCGAAGAAAAGGGTTTTGGCTCGCACTCGTTTCGCATTGGGGCAGCGTCGGAGGCGCATGCGAGGGGTTGGGACAGGGAAGAAATCATGAAGTTGGGAAGGTGGTCTTCGAATTGCTACCAGCGTTATGTGCGCAGCGAGCAGGGGGGTGGGGCGACACTATAAAAAAAAAAAAAAAAAACAGGCAAAAGAGGGACTTTACACAGTACAGCGGAGCTTGTCAGAGGTTGTGGATAGGTTTTCATTCTTGTTTTTCTTTTCAGGTTCGGTTATGGGACCCCTGGCCCGAGAAATGTCTATCTGGATTGTGGGGCACTCGTTCGTGCGGAGGGCCCAATTGCAGGCGCAGGAGAGCTATTTTGGGGAACAGTTGGGTTTCAATAAAGATGTGTTCTCTGTGGGGTGGAGGGGTAGGGGGGGGTTGCGTTGGAAGGAACTGGTGCCGGTGTTGAACGGGATCTTAAGGGCAGGTCGGTGCCCAGATGTATTGGTTCTGCACTTGGTGAGAGCGACATGGTAAGGGAGACAGGTTTGGCACTAATGCGGGCGATGAAGAAGGACCTGGCTTTGATTAAAGAGAGATGGGCGGGTTGTTCAATTGTGTGGACGGAGTTTGTTCCCCGGAGGAGTTGGAGGGGGGCGGTGAACCCAGGTGCGGTAGATAAGGCGCGGCGAAAACTTAATACGGAGATGGTGAGGTTTTGTCGGCATTTGGGGATTGACCGCGTGGCTCACGGGGACATTCGATACGATGCGCGGGAGATGTTCAGGGATGACGGGGTGCACTTGTCCAGGATGGGAATGGATCTGTATCTTTTGGAGTTGAGAGAAGTGTTGGCGCGTCTGTTGGGAGTTTATAGGCGTTAGGTCATGCGGGGTCGCGGCGCGTGGGGGGGGCAGAAAAAGGGGAGGAAGAGGCGCAGTCGCCGACACTTCCCCCCTTTTCCTGGGTGGCGGGGTGGTTGACAGTTGGCCGGGATTGGCTAGAGTTTGTTGTTAAAGGTTTGGTAATGTGGGTCCAGGGACAGGTAAAGGATAGACAGGTTGGATAAGTTTAGATTAGAGGTTGGTTAGTTACAGTTGCACTAAAGGCAGGTAGGGGTTACGGTCAGGGGAGTTTGGGAGTTGGGAAAGGTTACATGGTGTAGGATTGGGTTATATGTTGGTTATGGAAGGTTATGTTGTATTTTGGGGGGATGGGGAAATGATGTGGGGATCGTAGGGGTGGGGGGAAAACACAAGGGGTCAGGAGGTTATTGTATAGCGAGGCGTTAGTTTTGTAAGGCAGTGGCCAAGGAGTTAAATTGTGATATGCACCTGTTTCAATAAAGCGGCCTTTTTCACACACAATAAAGGAGTTTGGTGTCGGCTTGCCCCCCTCTCCCCCCTTAATCTCCCAATGGGAGCCTGGGGGGCAGCCGAGCACCGCGAGGTCTGCCGCCCGGGCAGGTTGAGAGGGGGGCGTGGCCGAACGGCCATTTTGTAAATAATTGGGCTACATTTGAGGGATAGCCCAAATGTAGCCCAAATCCAGGGGTAGTAGCCCAAGGGATATATAAGCAAAACGCGCGATATCCCAGCCACCATTTTAGGCTTGGTGACCTGGTGGCTGGGTGCGCTAGCTTAAAGTTTTTTCCCACCCACCCTCCCTATGGTTAGGGGGTTTAAGGGGTCTGTTTTAGGGGTTTTGGGTCTGCATTTTTGCGGGTTTGGGGGCAGCATTTGTTGGAACAGGTACATAGGGGCTGTTGGATGTATTGTCGCTTGGAGCAGGTGCAAGCGGGGTGGTTGACAGTTGGCCAGGATTGGCTAGAGTTTGTTGTTAAAGGTTTGGTAATGTGGGTCCAGGGACAGGTAAAGGATAGACAGGTTGGATAAGTTTAGATTAGAGGTTGGTTAGTTACAGTTGCACTAAAGGCAGGTAGGGGTTACGGTCAGGGGAGTTTGGGAGTTGGGAAAGGTTACATGGTGTAGGATTGGGTTATATGTTGGTTATGGAAGGTTATGTTGTATTTTGGGGGGATGGGGGAAATGATGTGGGGATCGTAGGGGTGGGAGGAAAACACAAGGGGTCAGGAGGTTATTGTATAGCGAGGCGTTAGTTTTGTAAGGCAGTGGCCAAGGAGTTAAATTGTGATATGCACCTGTTTCAATAAAGCGGCCTTTTTCACACACAATAAAGGAGTTTGGTGTCGGCTTGCCCCCCTCTCCCCCCTTAATCTCCCAATGAAAAACCCAAGGTTCACCGTATTTTTGCTGCGCAGGAGTACTCAGTAGTCTCAAAATCTTTTAGTTCCCCACATTAAATCCAAGAACGCATATTTGGAGTTGGAAGAGACGCGAAAGACAATTTACTTTTATCACACAGCTGGGTTTACGATTCAAATTAAAAACTAACAGAGGGATTATTAAAGTTATGTGAAAATGATTAGGAAAATGTTATTGCAGACTACTACTTTAATCCCCAAATCTGGTTTGTCGGGTGTTTCAAAGCAGCATTACAGCGCCGCCTGCATATCTCTGGAAAAGAGAAGCAGAAATAGTCTCTCAGGCAGGAGTTTCGCCAAGCGATGTCTTGTTACAGAAAAAAATGTGAATATAAAATCTTGCTTCCTGACTGCTGTGGTATCGATTCCATTGCTTGAACTATTTTTGCTGTGGTGTTTAGCATTGATCCCCTCCACCCTCCAGTGAGTACTGAAATTGTTGGAACATTTTGAGCAAGACATGGCATTAGTTCCAGACCAAAGTTCCATTTACCGTTCTAATTCTCGGAACTGACAGCAAAGCATACAGCAGTCAGGACGCAAGATTTTATGATCACATTTTCTTTTGTAACAAGAGAATTATAAATAGATGAAGATTACTCATGTCCCTTCTAGCTCCTCCAGGGTTCCCTTATCTTTTTTAGTTTATGCGTGGATACAGTCCATACCTACTCCCATTGTTTAAATGATGGCCACATATGTGATCCCCCACAGTTGTGTTGTAATGCTATATTTATTTGGAAATTTGTTGTAGTACTGAATCCAAATTGTTGAGTGATGGTTTTCAGGCTGGTGGTTGTTAGAGTTTTGAAAATTGGTCAAATCTCATCTCATCTTATCTCTCATTTTCTCGTCCTTAATCACTTTTGTGAGTGTAGAACAGTCTAATGTGATATTTGCATCTCTTCAGAAATCCTCCTCCTATCAAAGATATTTTAATTTGGATGAAGAAATAGAGTTGTCATACACAACAAAACTTTGGCGTCTGAAGTGCTCTCTGCCCTGATGAAGAGGCACATGTTGTTCAGGTCGTGAAACACGTGTTGGCCTTTTGTGTTTTAGATTAAATGACATATAATAAACAGCAAAATAAACATGCATCAGATGTCTAATGCTAGCGCTGAATGATAAGAGTATATCTCTTTGGTGTGAGGAAGCAGGGTAATGTTAATGATTGTCACTGGTGGCACACTTCACTGTTTCTAGAATGATTTCTTCATAGTTTGTGTTTCTTTGGGCTGTGTATTGTCATGTTGTGTTTGAAATTCGGGCTCTGTTCTGTACAGTCTAATAAGAGCGAGTATGATTATTTTATATCACATGCACATAGTTATGTTTGCAATCAAAAATATTGTGGCAACTGGCTAACACTGTTCATAGACAGTTCGGATTTCCCAGTGACTAGGCTTTTGATTGAAAAAAGACACATAGGGGCGTGGCCTAGCTTCGAGGAAAGATGGACGTGTAGTGCCTCGGCTCCGCCGATAACCTCCTCTCGAGTCATCATCCTGCTACTTATCCTGGCATCTTGCACTGAAATCGGATGCTCCACGGCTGGTGGTCCCTGCCCCTGCTCGGTGGGGCCCCGGCGCTGCCTCCAGTCCGGGGTTACGGGTCCCGTCATTTTGGGCCCAGGAGTGTTCCCACAGCCGGGGACTAAAGCTGGACTGGGCATCGGCACGGCGCGGCTAGGCAGACGGCCGCGCTCCACCGGAAGTTACAGGAGCGACACCTGGAGGCCGACGGCGTTGTGACGCCTGCTCTGATATCTCCTCTAGAGGGTGAGGGACGCGCCTTGCATCGCTCCTTGGCGCCGTCCCCCCCCCCCCCCCCCCCATCCCCGCTGCACATCGGGGGCGCTTTGGCGGCAACGCGTGTTGTGGAGGAGATTTCGCTGCCCCCCCCCTGCGGAACTGCCTCTTCTCCTTGTGTCGAGGAGCCTCTCTGGAGCCCCCGATTCTGCCGACTGAGGACCGACGGGGTGTCGCGGAGGCTTCCCCCTCCCCCCTCCCCGTGTTGGCAGAGGACCTTGCTCCGCAGTTGGGGATTGCTGGACATCGCCGGAGCGGAGTGTTCCCCGCGGGCAGGGAGTGGCGAGCCCCAATCTGAGGTACAGTGGTGGGGCGCGCTTGCAGGGGGGTGTCGGATTTGAGCGCTCCCTCCTGAGCTGCCCTGATACCTGTGACTGAGTGCTTGTTTGCCCCGCATTGGGGGGTCGGCGGCGAGCCTTTGACATTGGCGCCACAGGTGGCCTTGATCTTGGACTTTGGGCAGCGCAGCTCCATGGGGGCTTTGGCGTTTCAGCGCGCAGTGACTCCCTGTTGACCCTGAAGCTCGCACGGCGAGTGAATAGCGATTGAGAGGTGGGCGAGCCTTAAAAGACTGGACATTCCCTGAGCGGACCCCTGCATGTCTGTGCTCTTAAACTTGGACCTTCCCTGGTCGAGGGTGTGTCACGGAGGACCCGATTGCCCATCGGGGAGCGCAGGTTATTGAAAGACGCCGTTTTCAGCCGCCATACCCACGTGTCGAGGGCGGAGTGCCCTCTTTGGAGAAATATTTACCGCGCTCGCTCAGTTCTAGCGCCGCCCTGGTTAAAAACTGCCTACACACCTCCGCTGGATTAACAGGGGGCCCCGCGATGTCTCACGTTAAAGGAGCCCGGGCGTCCCAACAAAGTAAACTGGATCGGTACACCTGTACGAAGGCGGATCTACCTGACAAGAGGGCGCAGGGAGACCTGCCCCAGCAGGGCGCGGAACAGGCCCCTTCTGAGCCCACTATGAAGGACCTCATGACAGCCATTACTGGAATTCTAACATCCATAGACACTCTCTCCTCTGAGATGACACTAATCAGGGCTGACCTCGCCAATTATCGGGAGAAAGTGCAGCAGCTTGAGACCACCACAACAGTACTAATGGGCGACACCTCACAACTTCAAACTGAAGTCGCGGAGCTGCAGGCCTTCCGCAAATTTACAGAGGACAAGCTCGATGATTATGAAGGAAGGATGAGGCGCAACAACATACGCGTCCTGGGGGTGCCTGAAAAAATGGAGGGCCCTGCCGTGGACCTTTTAATCGAGAACTTAATCGCGACTAACCTGCAACCTAAAGGTCTCTCCAAACTTTTTGTCGTTGAGAGGGCTCATAGGGTGCCGGGGGGCCGCCCAAAGCCAGGAGCTCCGCCTCGCCCAATACTGGCC
Source organism: Triturus cristatus (assembly GCF_964204655.1). Taxonomy (NCBI): domain Eukaryota; kingdom Metazoa; phylum Chordata; class Amphibia; order Caudata; family Salamandridae; genus Triturus; species Triturus cristatus. Next base: position 680,150,326 of record NC_140585.1, on the reverse strand, counting down.
CGTCTGCTAAATTATCGAGACAGGGACACTATCCTCCAGACTGCCAGGGTCGCCCCCCCGCTCCGCCTGGATAATGCCACCATTACTTTCTTCCCTGACTTTACCCGCGGGGTGCAGATGCTTAGGCGCACGTTCCAAGATGTTAAACGCTTACGAGCCAGAGATCTGAAATACGCCATGCTCTTCCCTGCGCGGTTACGTGTGAGGCGGAGGGGACAACATATTTTTTCGACTATCCAGAGGCCGTGTCAGACTGGCTGGATAGCCGGGGGGACCTTCGGGGGAATGCCCCCTCGGGCAGCTGAACTACAGGGGGTAGCAGCATTGAAACAACTATGTGACGTCGGTGTCACTGTCTCCCGTTTTATGTGTGGCGCCTGCCTGGAGGGCTCCCCAACGACACCTGGTGCAGCACCGTGTACCTTTTTGGGACATTGTACGCCATTGCTCAGTCTGACCCTCTTGAACAATGATTTAGATGTACTTACAATTGGGAGTGAGGATCGGGGATCTGTTAAAGCCTCCCCCCACGTTCTTCCTTTAGCTGGTTTCTTTCTTTCTCTTCCTTTTTTGATGGGCGACAGGTACTCTGCATTTGTTGTTCAGATGGGCAGTTTGAGCCCCAGAGTGCAGGGAAGCAGGGAGGGGGGGAGTTGGGAGGGATTGTGTTTTTTTTGGTTGTTATTCATGTTTGTATACTCGACGGCATGGTCTCTAACTGTACACCGCAAGCTCACTCACTACTGACACACAAATGGGTACGCAACGTAACAAGGAAGTTAAAATCTTGAGCTGGAACGTTAACGGATTGGGGGACAAAATCAAGCGAAGTGTGGTGACCCAGCACATTAAAAGACTCTCCCCAGAAATAGTCCTGCTCCAGGAAACACATCTAATAGGCAACAAGTGTGGGGCGATGTGCAGGTGGGGATACTCGATGGTGGCACATGCGGGCTTCACGTCTGGCTGGAGGGGTGTGGGTATCGTGGTAAAAAAATCGTTTCCGTTATCGGTTGTATCCACCTTCATAGACGACCTGGGGCGCTACGTGGGTGTGGCAGGCACATGGGGGGGGGGTCATAATATAACCCTTCTTTCAGTTTATGCACCCCCTGGATTGCAATCGACTACATTTACCGATCTTAGTGCTTTACTACTCACACTACCAGTGGGGCATCTCGTCATAGGAGGGGACTTTAACTCTGTAGTATCGGGCGAGTTGGACAGACACCCGCCGCGTCTCCTGCCCCCAACGACACACTCGCTCTCTAATTTTTTAGACGCAATGGGTATAGTAGATGTATGGAGAACTTATAACCCGGATAAAATACAACACACTTTTTATTCTCATGCGCATCGCAGCCTCTCCCGCTTAGACTATATAATTGCCCCCGCCTCCCAGATTGCCAACGTTCACGAGATCAGACATCTGCCCAGGGGTATTTCTGACCACTACCCCCCGCCCCCCTCTGGGCTCACATAGTCCTAGACCACACGCAAGTCGGGCGCATCGCCCCCATAAACCCCTGGCATTTCAAAAACCCCAAGATACGAAGGGATCTGCTCAAGTCCATTGATGACTACTTTACAGAAAATGAACATACGGTTGACTCCCCACAAACACTCTGGGAAGCATTTAAAACTGTGATCCGAGGACAGGCCCTATCCCTCATAGCGGGTGCAAAGAAAGACTGAAAGATATCTCCGACGTTGAACATAGGGTCCACCGGCTTGAACATACCGTCAACTCAAACCCCACGCCCGAAGCGATGCACGAACTACGACTCTGTCAGGATGAATATAGGGCGCTGGTCACAGATCGCGCCAAAACAATGGGACAAGAAAAACTGGGCCGTATATACGACTGGGGTGACAAGGCAGGGAAATTAATAGCCTGGCTTGATAAGAGAGAGCGTGCTAGTCGTCTGGTTCCTGAGCTCAAGGGGAAAGACGGTAACCCTGTAACCGACCCCCAAGACATAGCTACTCAATTTGCAGCCCATTATCATACGGTGTACAAGTCGGTGGCCCCCCCATACACTTGAGGACTCTGTCGGCCTTCTCAGGGACATCTCCCTCCCTCCCTACCCTGTCGGAGGCGGATCGCCAATTCTTAGATAGCTCCATCTCCACTGAAGAAATCGCGCTGGCAATTCGAACACTGCGACCTGGTAAAGCTCTTGGCCCCAATGGTATCCCTATCGAGCTGTACAAGCTCCGTCCTGACAAATTAGGACACTATCTCAGATCCATGTACACTTCCAGCCTGGAGATGGGGATATTGCCCTTAGACCAGCGTCTGGCCACCATCGTTACCATATATAAAGAAGGGAAGCCCAAAACTGATTGCTCTTCCTATCGGCCCATCTCCCTACTTAACGCCGAGCCTAAAATCCTAGCTAAAGTACTCGCTAATAGACTGATCAAGGTTATAGGGGACCTTGTCCATCCAGAACAATCCGGCTTCATGCCTCGGCGTAATACTGCCCTGAACCTGCGCAGGGTGCACGGGGTACTGGGTAAGGCCCCAACCATGCGCGAGGACGCGATCATAGCGTCCTTAGACGCCCCTATGGCTTTTGACACCCTTGAATGGCCTTATCTATTTGCAGTGCTAACAAAACTCGGACTTGGCCCGGTCTTTATCAGTTGGGTGAAACTTCTCTATGCTGACCCCATGGCGCAGGTGGTCGTAAATAACAAAAAATCTGCCCCCTTTGTGCTCTGTCGTGGCACCAGACAGGGCTGCCCCCTCTCTCCCCTGCTATTCGCTCTGGCCCTCGAACCCCTTGCAGCGTGGATACGCAACGACGTGGTCATTCGCGGGTTACACTGGGCACCGGGATGGGAGGACCGTATATCCCTGTACGCAGACGATGTTCTCCTCTACCTTGTCTCCCCCAAGAGATCCCTCATTGTACTGTTTGACATCCTAGACATCTTTGGAAGATACTCTGGGTTCCGGATCAATTGGCAGAAGTCTCTCATATATGTCCTCAGCGGGGACTCCCCACAATTGCCTCGAAATTGCCTGATATCAGTGGTCGCTGACGGATTCAAATACTTAGGCATATTTATCTCCCTGGATCCGGCACTCCGATATTCACGCAACTTGGCCCCACCATGGCAACGCCTTAAAAGCGACATCATACACCTGGAAATCACTCCCTATTTCCTTGTTGGGCAAAGCTGCATTATTCAAAATGATGTCCTTACCACGCTTCCTTTATGCACTTCAAAACGCTGCAGACCCGGTACCTAATTCGTATTTTGGGGAGATAGAGGGCCTACAGAGGGACCTCCTTTGGGGTGGACGGCCACGCATAGCCTTAACAAAGCTCACGCTTGTGTGGTATGATGGTGGAATTGGATTGCCGGACATTAAAAAATATTATTGGGCAGCTCATCTCATAGCCATCAATCATGGCACCTATGGCCCCCCTGACGCCCCGGGATTCCGTATGGACCGCTGGATCCTTCCCAGCGGAGCGTACGGCCGCGCACTGTACTCAACACCTGGCAAGTTCCCGCTGACGGGGCCCACTAAGCACACAGTTAAGGTATGGCACGCCGCAACACAATCACTGGGCTGGGCCAACAGACTAACACTTGCTACCCCGCTTTGGGACTCACGAAAGCTAGGATACCTGGGCGACTCAAAAGGGTTTGACAAGTGGGACCTGATCGGTATTTCCACTATCGGAGATCTATGGGTGGCGGAGGGAGTAAAGCCGTTTAGTACACTCCAGACTCAATACTCACTTGCTGACACAGAGTTGTTCATATACCTTCAGGTTCGACATGCACTACGGGCCGCACTACCAAGGGGCACCTCCTTACCAGATGGCACCCCACTGGAGGACAGACTCCTTGACGGGCATCTGCCTGAATGTGCCATATCCCTGACGTACAGAAAACAAATTAATAACATGCGTGATCCCCTGACCCTACTGCGGGAGAAATGGACGGAGGACGGTATAGAATTGGATGACGAAGGATGGCAGACAGCGATCTCGTCCCCCAAAACGGTAGCAATATTGGCGCGGCTCCGCCTGGTGCAACTAAGTCTTGCACAGAATATATATAACAGGGCCTCAACTGGTACACATGGGGGGACACACGGATGGGTCTTGTAGACGGGGGTGTTCCCAGCCAGGTATTTTCATACACATCATATGGCATTGCAGGCTAATTCAGGAGTACTGGCACAAGATACACTCAATCATGAGTGAAACCCTAGAGATTGACATCCGGCCAGAAGCTCCCAGATACCTCCTTAATATCTGGGAACCCACGGACCTCAACGCCTACGCCATACAATGGGTCACACTCGCTTGCGTGATTGCCAAGAGGAATATTGCACAGCACTGGGGGGCATCACAGGCACCCACAATAACGGACTGGAAAAAGGACCTTGATTGGTGCATGCAACGGGAAAAATCTGTGTACATTGCGAGGGGTTGCCCCCGGAAATGGTCCAAGATATGGACCCCCTGGAACCTATATCGAGGTGAAATATGTACCCCCCCCAGACTTCCCGATGTAGATGTCTCCCCTTCCCCGTGATTCCAATTGCACCATCATTTTATGCATTGATGAATCCTTGTGCTTGTAATTACCTATGCTGTGTTACTATGAAACTATGGCTTGAAGTCGATGTTTTTCTAATAAAAAGAGTTTTAAAAAATAAAAAAAGACATATCTATCTGCCCTTTTAAAAAAAGAAATGTAGAAAAAATATATATATTTAAGATGACTTAAACTATCACAGTTGGTTCCATTCAGCTGCATAGTATGTGTGGCTTTATGTGTGAGTAATAGAGAGTGAGTTCAGTTTTAAGATTTAGAAATATTTGCGGGCTTTCACTGAGTGCTCCAGAATTTCCTCATCTAGTGCCTTGCATCGCTATCAGAAAAATACTAATATTTATAAATAATGTTTATTCTAACATTGGTTTGAAAACTATTTTTTAAGGTTGCTAACTCACTATATAAATTTCATTCTGGTCTGCTCTGTTGTCCAACCGTGAGCTGCCTAGACTTGTATTCCGTGCTAACTGTTCTACTGGATTCAAGCTAGCCTGGCTGATAATGGGGTGATACCCCGAAACCGGTCCCAGGATAGTTTTTCCGGTCCAGGGATGACCTGACCTGGCAGCTCGGACTGGACTGTTCCCATTGGGAGCAAGGTCAAGACTGATTTGCAGATGGCTGAGTCCTAACTTAGGTGGCGTGGTGAGCAAAAGAACGATGAATTAAACACAGATATGTGACTGGGGGTGAGTGTTTGCTTTGTTCAGCAGTCCGTCTATCATCTGTTTAATTTGTGTTTGTACGCCCACAGGACAGGGTACTGTAAGAAAGTGCCCTCTTTTTGCATGGTTGCCGCCACTTTTTGTTAAACTGTTAATGTACTTTGACTGAGTGTGCCCTGGGCTCCTGCTAAACAGGTACCCAGGGCCTATGTTCTTTCCCTAGAACTGCATTAAAAACAACACCCAATTGACACACTCTGGCCACAGGTCAGCCCCTTGTAAATGGTACCACAGGTACCAAGGGCACTGTGGCCAGGGAAGGCCTCTAAGAGCTGCAGGACTTATTGTGCCACCCTTAAAGGCCCTGTACCTTTACACACAAATACTGCCTTTGCAGGCTGCGTGTTTTGGTGCAGATCAAATTGAAGAGTCTACATGGCACACTGTGCCATGCCTACAACCCACTGCCCTGGCATAGATCATCCACCCCTCTAGCTGGGTGCACTTTACCAGTGGTGAGGGTACAGGTGCATGAGCCCTGTACCCCTACAGTGTCCAAGCCAATTCTTAGACATTGTAAGTGCAGTAATGCCATTAAGAGTAAATGGTGTTGGGAGTTTGTCATTATGAACTTCACTGTACCATAATGGCTCTACAGAAAACTGGGAAGTTTGGTATCAAACTTCTCAGCACATTAAACCCACACTCATGCCAGTGTGGGATTTAATGAAAAGTACACACAGAGGGCATCTTAGAGATCCCTGAAAAACAACCTAACACTAGTGTCCAGGCTGAGGGGCTGCTCACCAGCTGCCACCACCAGACATGTTTCTGGACCCCTGGGTCGAGAGCCTGCTGCTCTCAGGGGTCTGAAACAATGCACATCCTGGGATGAGGTGCCAAGCCTCCTGCCCCAGGAGGGGCAGGGTCCACAAAGGGGAAGCTTCAAAGGCTTGCCGCCTTTGTGAGCTTCCCCAGGCCTTTTGCTGCTTCCAGCAACTGGCCCCCACCGGTTCTGACCCCCACTTTGGGCGTGAGAATCGGTGGGAAAATCAAGTGAGGAAGGGAGGTGTGCCCACCTTTGTCAACCCCATCCCTCGGGTGGGGAAGGCGAGGTGAAGCACAACTCTCAGACCCCTCCATCTTGCAGATGGGGGTTCCAGACAACCAGAATGAGGCATATGCCTCCCTCCCTCTGGAGGGTGGCATAATAGGAGGTGTACACACCCCAAGGAAGAGACCCATTGGTCCCAACCTTTACCTACCTGTAACACCCCTAAATCTAGTATTTAGGGGCACCCCCGAACTTTGCCTTCTGAGACAAGAACCGACTAAGAAAAAAGAAGGACCAAAGAAGCCATGCTAAAGCTAAGAAGAGGACGCCCACTACCTCGGCCCCAGCCCCACTGGCCTCTCCCCGCCTCGAACATGCAAAAGCAAAATCCCAGTGTGTCCTGCAGCCAGCAGCCTCAAGAACCCAAAGGACCTGCCCTGCCCTGCCTTCCACCCCAAAGACTTTGTCTCCTGTGAACACCTGATTTGTTCATCCACAGACCCTGGCTTCGGCCAAATCCGCATGTCTGCACCACTCTCCACCCAACACCCCCGGCCCGAGTTCGAGTGGCCCAACACCACTAGGAGGTCTACCCAGCGATCCTGACCTGAGATCTGGTGATCTCTGACCTGCCTCAACCCTTCCCGACGCCTGCAGTCTCTTTCTGGAGGATCCCCGTGACCGGAGCTGGTAAGAAAACCTGACGCCTAAAGATACCCCTGCATCCGACATCCCATGGCCTTGGGTGGCACAACCGACGGTGTCCCAGCATCCCCAGGCATCCCAACTTACCTCTCCAGCCAGTGGTCTCCTCCAGAAGATCTTCGTACCCCAGCCTGCACTCTTTGTCAAAACCGGAGAATCCCCATTGAAACCAACTGTGCACCCTACCCCAAAACCGCACCCTGCACCCAGATTCCGCTGTGGGTGTACTTTAGATGCTAACTCGGATCTCCCTTTTCCCTGAGCCTAACACCAGGAGCTTTGCTCCCGCAACCCTATGGCCTGCTCATGAGCAGCCACCAACCTGAGGCTCACTATCCCCCATTGAATAACATTGAGCCTCAGCACTCTGCACCCGGCCGCCCTAGTGCCACTGAAGGTGCTTTGAGAGTGCATCCTCGACCCTGGGGGAACCCTTGTTCTAAACTCAGAAACTCAACCCCAAAGACCGAGTACTTACCCGTTAACCGATAACTTCATTTCTCTCCTTAGGAATAAATGGACTACTGTTTTCCCTTGAAAAATGTTCTAAGTGAGGAGTTGATTTGTATGAAAACCTAAAAAACTACAACTGTGCAAAACTGATTTTACTTACGTTTTCTCTAGGAAATGCCCCAGTGTATTATCTAGGCATATCACACTGAGTAGAAAAGGTAACTTTAAAAATTAATCTGAAAAGTAATCTGAAAAGTTATTTCGACATTTTTAATTTACCTGTTTTTCAATCAATTGCATTTGAACTTGCATTCGATTGTAAAACACTGCATAAGATTTAGCAAAGCATTTATTTCACTTACGGGTGCCAGGCTTGACTTGGTTCTAGAAATAAAATACTTCACACACTCCTATGGGATGGGGGACACTCTAGAGTGGCATTACAAACACTGCAGCACAGCCAGTATAATGGGGGGAATCGTTCTGCCGGACATTCAAGCCTACTGCCGGGCCACACACCTAACTGTAATTAATGAATGGTGTCGTGCTGCGAGTTATCACCCCATGTACGCTCTAGAATGGCTCCAATTTCGGAAACATACCTATCTCCACTATCTTTATGGGGCCGCAGAAGCTCTAGACTAGCTGCCTGCCATTCAGAGGACGATTGAGGCCTAGAAGGGGGCGGAGCAACAGATGAGATGGGATAATTCATTAGAGCAACACCTCTATGGAAGGGCAGGAGGATACCAGAGCTGGCGAAATTGCAGGGCTTCAAGGGCTGGGACACAGTTGGGATCATGACATTAGGCGACATCCTCAAAGACTGGGACTAAATCGCCTTTGGGGCCCTCCAAACTGAATATCAACTGACGCATGCTCAATGATATAAATACCTACAACATACCTGGAGGGCGCAAAAAATTGACACTACAGATATCCCCGAATATGCACCACTAGAACGTAGATTACTACAAGAGGAGATACCCTCAAAAGCGGTTTCCTGGACATATAAAACTTTAATTAACAACATCCCGACAGACTGATATTACTCGGGTCTAGATGGGAGGAAACCACGGGCCCGCTAGAGGACATCGATTGGGAGGGGGCATTGATGATCCTAAGAGAGGTAGCGATTAAGGCTGATACAATTTAAAGTCCTACACAGGGTATACTATGACGGGGCGCGACTACACACTATGGGTAGGGAAGAAACGCCCAACTATTTGCATTGTAAAACCAACCAAGGCACTTAAATACACACATTATGGAAATGTCATCATATGCAAAGCTATTGGTTACGAATAGTGAAGGAGCTCAATGATATACTAGAGGCACTGATACCTATGGACCCCAAATATGTTATACTTGGCATCCCTACAGATATTGATCTCCCTAGGTACAAACTCTTAGTTAGCAACTTAGGATTGATAGTTGCAAAAAGAGATATTGCTCGACACAGGGGAGTTGAGGGCCTGTCCACTCTGGTGGAATGGTGTGCCAGCATGGACTTTTATATGGGGTCCGAGCAAACATAATACACTGCTAGAGGATGGCCAAAAAGGTTTATCAAAATACGGCAGCCATGGCTGAGATACTACAACCTAGAGATCGAGGGGGCTGGGATGGACAATTCACAACTCAATACACAGGGTTAGTAAGTAGTAGGTGGATTTTCTCAATCGCTAATAATGCTTAGCTGAGGAGGGCCATGGCTTATTCGGGGAGGGGGGGGGGGGGGGTGGTATTGGAGAATAAATTCCCCAAGTGCAGTCTCTGTATCCCTGAAAGCAACTACTGAATGTACTAATGTCAAATCCACTGTATACAAGGCTCACCAACTGATGTTTAGGCTGATGTTTAAAAATAAAAAACAGTTACAAAAAAAACTATGCCAATTGGACAACCACAGCCCCTTCACTAAGAAGTCCATTAGACAGATATGCATGTATAAACTCACATTGGCCCCTTACTATCCACTGTCATCGAGATCATGCCTCAGGTTGTCCCCAGTGCGGCTCTGCATTGTCTCTCTCGGGGGCAAATTTTGTGGCGTGTAGGGTCACAGACGCTGCGCTCCCCGGCACCCCCACTCAGGCCATTTGCTTTTGTGGGGTGTTGGGTGCCGGCCCTCCAATCACACCCAAGTCTCCTCAAAGGAAAGGAAGTGGCAGATTTTACCTTCTGCAATAACACTCAGTTTGGCTGGGAAGAGCATCCTAAAGTTTAAGTCCCTTCCGCGAAGCTCCGTCTTTGTTGTTGCACACTGAGGGTGTAATAAGGTTAGAAATTAGGTCCTGTGCACACGTATTGGAGTAAAATTAAAGGTGTACCCAACGGGTAATGTCAAAGCAATCAAGGAATTTTCTTGTTTACGAAATTATGAGGATCCGCATCAGATGTATCATATGTAAAGATCTTTTTATATATATTGATTTTTACATCCAGATCAATACAGTATAAAAAACAGACCAGCCGACATGTGTTTCGTCACAACGTGTTACAGTTTGTGACTCTTCAGGGCTGGGAAGGACAACAAAAATATAATTAAATAAGAGGCAGTAAAAAGAACAAACAGCTGATACAAGCTGCTACCATGTGATATGACGTGAGAATGTGATACACCAACCAATAAAGTGGAGACCCTATGTATGTGGAAAGTACAAGTATTCAGTGACTTTTGTTCAGTATAGAAAACAACCAAAATTGGTGAAATGACCGTGTAGACAGCGAGTTCAGACAAAGGGAAGAACAAAAGCGTAGAAGATGTAGGAAGGGATGTGGATCCTCATAATTTCGTAAACAAGAAAATTCCTTGATTGCTTTGACATTACCAGTTGGGTACACCTAATTTTACTCCAATACGTGTGCACAGGACCTCATTTCTATTTGATAGTGTGGGTTTCGACCCACATACTTGCAGGGGTGTTTTCTTTTGGGTTTGTTTCCCCTGACCTGTTTGCATCGTTCTTACCTTTCTTAGCGACACCCTAGACGCACACGCAAGAGCGCCATTTCTTCCTTCACTCTAACGAAACCCTCCAGTATTGTTAATAATAAGGGTAGAGACTGATCGTTGTGCTTTTGAATTTGTGCCGATTTCTGACAGGCCACCTGAAAGATGACAGTCTGGTCTCTATATTTGAAAGTGCAAACTTTTCTTGTTCTGGGGGAGGTGCTCCTGGTCTGGGAAGTGGTCCAGGTGTTCTATGAGCCCTTTCAATAGAAAAAAACTTTAAGAGGCCCTGGGGTTGCAGGATGTCGAGGATGAGGTGTTCCACAAAAAGGTCTATGCTGGCCTCTCAGGCACCCCCAAGCGCAAGTTCTTTATTTATTTATTTATTTTTACAATTTATTAAGCGCAACGTATGCCCTTAGGCGTCTTGGCGCTGAGACTTCAACAGGATCGAAAGAAAAAAGACTTTATCAGTAATGGGGGAGGAAAAAAAGGCAGGAACAATGGGAATCATTATTGGTTAAATAGCCAAGTTTTCAATAGTTTCCTGAACTGAAGAAGAGTTTGGCTTAGTTTAATATGTAATGGTAACATATTCCACATTCTAGCAGCCGCTACCACAAAGCGTCTGTCTCCCCAGGACACGGTTTTTGTACGCGGGACAGTGATTTGTAAACGTGTTGTCGATCTCAGGGATCTTGGGGGTTGGTATAGGAACAATTGGTCTTGCAGAACTTGTGGACCTTGCTTTTTTAAAGCATTAAAGGTAAGACATAACATCTTAAATTTGATCCTATTCCTGACTGTAAGCCAGTGAAAGTCCCTAATAGTTTGACTAATGGAATCAAATTTAGGTGTTTTAGAAAGCAGTCTTGCCGCTGCATTCTGAATTGATTGCATTTTTGCTATCACCCGGGATTGAGCATTTGCAAAAAGACCATTGCAGTAATCCAAGGAAGATAACACTAGAGTGCTCACTACTGTTTTTGCCGCATTGTCAGGTAGGAATGGAATAACCTTTTTAATAATCCTCCATTTCTGAAAGGCAGTTGAGGCGGTCTGATTTGCATGAGAGGCGAAATTAAGTTTATCATCAAAGATGATGCCCAAGTTCCTAACTTTAGATACCGGAGTCGGCAATATTCCCATAGGTGGAGGCCACCAGGCGGAGGACCATTCTGGGAATAATTTTCCAAAAATGATCACCTCCGTTTTCTCTGAGTTTAGTTTCAGGCAATTTCCTGCCATCCAATCTCTGATTGCCAGCATACCTTCCTGGAACCTTACTGCTACCTCCTCCCCATCGTTATTAATGGCAAGCACAAGCTGGGTATCATCTGCATATGAGGTCAGGCTCATCCGATGTTGTTTAATAACCCTAGCCAAATCTGACACATAGATATTAAATAGTGTCGGGCTTAGGGATGAGCCCTGCGGAACCCCACAGGGCAACGCCAGGCTAGCAGATTTAAAAGGGCCTAGTGTTACCACCTGTGTTCTGCCGGATAAGAAAGAGGTAAGCAGGTCCCTGGCTTTTGCTTGAATGCCTAGATTTCCGACACGGTCAATCAAAATGGAGTGGTTGACCGTGTCAAACGCTGCCGAGAGGTCCAGCAGTATTAATACTGCTGTCCCCCCTCGGTCTTTGATGACTCTGTCATCTGCGGCCTTGATCAAGGCAGTCTCCGTACCATGCAGCTTCCGAAAGCCGAACTGTGTATCATCAAGCAGTTTAAGTTGCTCTATATAGTCTGCCAGTTGGAGATTTATAGCTTTCTCAATCACTTTTGCCAGGAAAGGTAATCCTGCAATAGGCCTGTATTTCTTGAGTTCCTCTTTATCCAAAGAGGGTTTCTTCAGCAGCGGTTTGATTGTTGTGTTTTTAAGGCTATCTGGATAAATACCTGTTCTAAATGTGGTATTGCAGACTGAGGTGATGGTCTCTATAATTGATTCCAAAACTTGGAGAAGAATCTTTGGAGGGCAAGGGTCCAGGGCCGATCCCGATTTTATCTATTGGATAATAGTTCTCATGAGTGCGTGGTGTATATCTATAAATTGGTCTAAAGAGCAGTGCAACCTTCCCTGATTAGCAATATTGTAGTCTACATTAATTTTAGATGTAAACTCTGAATAAATATCATTAACTTTAGTAAAAAAAGAATTTTGCTATGGAGTCGCAAAAGCTCTGTGAGGCAGGGGGTGCTAGATCTACCACTTTACCAGCCAACTCCTGTACTACTCCAAACAGTTGTTTACTGGAGTTCTTTGCGTTTTCTATTTGATGTGCATAGAACTTTTTCTTTGCCTCATTAATCATCTTTTTATAGTGATGTAAAGTATCTCTGTATTTTCTTCTACTCTCACTGTCATACGATCTGCGCCAACAACGTTCCTGCGCTCTACATTGTTGCTTTTTTTTCCTCAATTCCTCATTGAACCAAGGGGCAGATGGTATAGTTCTATTTTTAGATATAGATATTATAGGCACAAGAGTGTCGATCGCATTTCCAATCCAGGAAGTATATTGATCGGCTGCTGTATTAGCTTCAGGGGAGATCTTAGGACGTAATCTTTCTAGGTGTTGTTGAAAAGCGACATAATTTAAATCTTTCCAGTTTTTAAAGTACTCTTGTTTTTTTTTCGCATGCTTCCTACCATACACAGTGTTGACGACAATCCCACCAAATATAACATAATGATCGGACCACTCAAGTGGCAAAATATCAGAGATCTTTAGCCCATTGATGTTGGAAAAAATGGCATCCAACGTGTGGCCAGCCTCGTGTGTAGATGAGGTAATCTCCGAAGAGAGGCCAAAGGCATCAAGATCTGCCAATAACATTTGCGTGTCTGTATCATTAATGTTATCTAGATGGAAATTCCAATCCCCTAGTACCATACATGCATCCTCAATAGCTAGGGTTTCCAGCAGTGAACAGAAATTAGATATAAAATCATTACGGGGCCCCGGTGGTCGGTATACAAGTATACCTTTGAGATTAAATGTGGGGGTAAGCAAGATGTTAAAGTGTAGTGCTTCACAGAACGAGGAGTGAATGGGGTTAGTCCTGATCGGAAACTGCGACCGCGATATTATTGCTACACCACCCCCATTCTTTCCCAGCCTGTCCATTCTCTGAATAGAGTAGTTCGGTGGGACTGCAATTACTAGATCTGGGTCTGAAGAGTCATTAAGCCAGGTTTCTGTCATAAATAAAATGTCTATATTATGATCCAGAATTAAATCCGCTATTTCATGTCTGTGCCTCCCAACAGAGCGCGCATTAATTAATGCCACAGTAATATTTTTTGTTTCCTTTCCCCTATTTCCATATCTTATGTTATTTATAAATGGTGGGACGCACTTACATTCTAGGGCATTTGATTAGGGCATCTCCAATTACGTACTCAGGATCATAGTGGGTACATCCATTGGTATATCCTGGTCTGTGTAGTAACAACGCGCCCGAGGAATAAGTAATCTGGGCCTCTTGCATGGGTGAAACAGGGGTTCTGGGCGACGGCCCGAACCCGGCGCAGACGGGCTTGCCTTTGGCGCGCCGATGGCGCGCCCGCTGCGCCCGCCCGCTGCGCCGTCGGGAGGACATGGAAATTTAAGCTGTACGGAGGAGGACGGGAGGCGCCGAAGATGATAGTCCTTCAGTGTCTTCCAGCTTGGGATGCTTTAGGGTTTTGTCCTTCAGCAGGCGATCCACCTGCTCGTCAGAGTGGTGGTTGATTTCACGATCTAATTCCCCATGGCCTATGTCTCTTTTACTCTTTCCTTTATCTTGTTGACATCCGCTCAAAGTGGAGACATTGTCACCACGAATGAGTCTATTTTTGGTTCCAGCATTCCCTGAAAGTAAAATCTTGGACCGGAGTGAGGTGGTAAATCCGTTCCAGTGATGAAGCAACCTTGGCAGCTACAAAATGCAGCTTTTTACTGCTTTGAGCTTTGAACACCAAAACCAATTACTTCAGTGGGAGCTCGACAACAACATATTAGACTTTGAGGAACCCTTGTAGGTCTCAGCATTGGACCTTGTTCTGCTGAAGGGTTTTGAATACCATTATAGAGATTAAGTCCAAAGGTAAAAACTTTGACCGGTATGTCTATTTTGTGTATCCAACCTCTACTCCACTGAGGATGGCCTGAAATCTCACTTGGGTCCCTTCAGCCAGCAGTTGTTTTTCATTGACACTTTACTGTTTTTAGATACTTTCTACTTTTAGAACGTTACAATTTCATAGCTCATGCTTGCCTTATCCAATTTTAATTATTTAGGTGTAATTTTGCTCATTAAAATATTCTTTGATGTTCCAAATTGGTTTGGGAATTTTATTGTATTTTTGTTCTTTATTTTAAAATTATTGGTACTGCTTGAACTGAACCTGCTATTCTCTATGGAATTGTTAGTTGTTTGTGCCATAACTACCAGGGATTGAGCAGAGTTTCTTTGAGACGTGTTTTCCATACTACCTTAATAGCAATAAGGGGTTTGGCCCTAGGCGGCTGGACGGGGCCGTAGTAATCAACTAAGAAAAGAGGTGTCCTAGCTGTCACATTCAAGTGCTTCTAAACCAATTTAACAGTCTAAAGACCATCAATTCAATTGATATGGGCTATTTTAAGCCCATATCAATTGAGTTGATGGTCTTTAGTCAGTTAAATTGGTTTAGCAGCATCTGAATGTGACGGCTAGGACACCTCTTTTCTTAGTTAACTCCATACTTCCTGGCATGGAGACACAGGCACATTTGTAATGCTAGTTGTGCCATGTCCTTGGATTGATGGATGGGTATTCTACCCAAGGGAGTAAGAAGGCTTCAAGGAGAAATTTAGGACTAGAAAAATTGAATGAAATGTGGAAAACCAGAAAGGCCATGTGGGATGGAGGGAGAAAACATGAGGAAGCAAAAGGGCATCTAAAAAGGAGTACAAAAAGGTAATGCAAGAGATGAAGCGACTGATCAACACAGGTGGAGAAAATGGAAGAAAGGGAAGGATACTGTTAGAAATTGGATTGTTGGTTGACTGGGATGTAAACCTTAGTCAAACAGCAACCACAGTCCTAGTCGGAGTAAGTGTCCGGAAACCCCTAAATTAACTTTTACTCAGTCTCTGGTAGCTTGGCACTGAGCAGTCAGGCTTAACACAGAGGCAATGTGTAAAGTATTTGTGCAACATCTGAAACAGTAAAACAGTGAAAACACCACACAAAAAGATTCCACTTCAGGTTAGAAAAATAGATTTTAATTCAATAAGTAAAACAAGACCAAAATGACAAATCCAATTAGTAGAACTTGAGTTATGAAACTTTAAATAATAAACTGTAAAATAGCAATTGGAAACAATAAGAGCTTACTTGGGATGTCTGGTCGCACCAGACCCGGTCAAAGTCAAAAGTTCAGGCTGACTGCGATGGCTACAGTTACCCAATGATGCCCATTCAACAAAAATACCTTTATCCCAGCTGTGTCGTCGAAGATGTGTGGGCAGCCGAAGTGATGCTTCAGTGTGGATCTAAGCAGTAGCACGATGCGCCGGTCCTGATCCACTCAGCTGCGATGCATTGGCTCCAATGAGCAAAGAGCTGTGGTGCGGAGATTCGTCATTGTTGAGGATGCCGTCAACAGAGATGCAGAGATCTTTTGCAGTGGTGGTTCCGAAGAGGATGTGTCGGGCCGATCTATGCAGTAGAGAGGATGCACCGATTCTGGTCATGTAACAGGAGTGATGCGCTGGTTCCGATCCACACAATAGGGGCAATGTGCCGGTTATGATCCACAGAGCATCTCCTGTGCGCCAGTGAGATAGAGGACGCATGGGTTTTGCTGTAGGCTTAGGCCTCACTTCCAAGGGTCCAGGACTTGGATGTCACCACTTGGCTGGGCAGACTCACTGATGGCAGAGTTCAAGTGCAGAAGCAGGTACGTTGGAAGTATTTTATGCCCCTGAGACTTCAAATCAGTTGGCCAGTCAGCAAGCCCTTGGAGTCACTCTGGGTTCAAGGTATGGGAACAGTAGGCAGCAGGTCAGCACAGCAAGGGAGGAGTCCAGCACCGCATCAGTCCATCAAAGTGGCAGTCCTTTAGTAGCACAACAGTCTTTCTTCCTGGCAGAGTCTTCACAGGTCCGGAAGTGTACTAAAGTGGTGATGTCAGAAGTCCAGTACTTATACCCAGTTGTGCCTTTGAAGTGGGGGAGACTTCAATGACATGCCTTTGAAGTGCATAGAGGTCCTCCACTCCTGCCCTGGTTACAGGCTCACTACAGGGGTGTATGCAGCCCTTTGTGTGGGGACAAGACACAGCATATTCAGGTGTAGGTGAGACTGGGTTTAGCTCCTCCTTCCCATCCTACCAGACTGGCCCATCAAGTCACACCTAAACAACGATTGTGTGTGGTTGTTTAGGGGCAATACACAAAGCCCAGCTGTTATCCTTCCCAGGTGTGTATCCGAGATAGGCAGCAGGCACCAAATGGCTAAAGTAAGAAACCATCAACTTTCTAAAAGTGGCTTTTTCAGAATTGCAATTGGTAATTACACTGCTAAAATGTAATAGGGTAATACCAATGTTATCCTATGGAAGAGATATGTCTTGTAGTGATAAACAAATGTGTTTTTCACTACTAGGACTTCTAAAACTTAAAAGAACACATCCTACCTTTTAAATACATTGCACCCTGCCATCTGGGTTGTCCAGGGCCTACCTTAGGGGTGACTTGTATGTATAAAAAGGGACGGTTTGTGCCTGCCGAGTGGTTTACTGTGCCAGGTCGAAATGGCAATGTAAACTGCATATAGGGGCTCTGCAATTGCAGGTCTGAGCTATGGTTAGAGGACTACTTAAGTGGGTGGCACAATGAGTACTGCAGGCCCAATAATAGCATTTAATTTACAGGCTCTGGGCACATAAAGTGCACTTTACTAGGGAATTATAAGTAAATTAAATATGCCAATTGGGGATGAGCCAATATTACCATGTTTCAGGGAGAGAGCGCGTGCACTTTAGCAGTGGTAAAGTTTGCAGTCATATGACTAGCAAAAATGGATTCAGCAACAAGTGGAGGAGAAAGGCAAAATGTTTACGGGTGACCCTGCAGAGAGGTCCATTTTCCATCAGATCTATTAAGAAGTGATGCTAAAGAGTGATTATTTAAAAAATAAGTAATTTAGGCAAAAGTTAATTTAAAAGGTATTCTTGTTACCAAGCATAGATTATCTCAAATTTACATTTCTAATATCTGGTGTTTTGACAATTAAGGTGCCGTTAATGCATATCTTGCTAAATGTTGTGGTTTTTCAAATATGTTTTACCGTAAATTCATTGGGGTACTAATCTCTACAGGACACTGACTTTTCTGTGAGCCAAGCATGATCTGCTGACATTTTTAAACTTGGGCTAGAAGATTGTTTTGGCCATTTCCACCCATTTAATTGCATCTGCTTTTTATTTGCCACTGATTGCCATTTTGAAGCTATTTGTTTGGGTGCTCTCTATTCTTTCCTAAGTAAGAATCTCATAGTTGTTTGTCACTGGTACACCCTAGTGCTGAACTGCCTGTTAAATCTGGCCAAGTCTCACTCATCAGAATTGTCCAATTCATCTTAGCATTGACTAATGCAGGGGTGAGTGGGAGAGACAGCAGTGCCGCACAATGGGCACAAAAAACTGCAGAGCAGCAGGAGATTGAGTGAACAGAAAAAACACAAATCAACACACTTAATGGATGGCAAGGGTCTCCCACCAGCAGTATTTACAAATATGAAAATGAAAACTGTTTTGTTGTAGGAAGCTGACTCTCTATATATTGCACTGAAAAGAAGTACAGTTTAGAGAGTCCAGTGGATCCCCAATTGGCTTACAGGGGCTAAAGTAGATAATACTAACGCTCTGTTTTGTGGGCGAGCAGTTAGGCTCATCAGAAAAGGCAGTGCTGAGCATTTGTTGGACTTTCAGAGGCAATAAATGAGACTCAACTCAAAGAATAAATCCGAGACCAAATTAGAAAAATAACACTTTTTTTTTTTTTTTTTTTTTTTTTTTTTGAAACCGTTTATTGCAATCTCAAGAATATACAAGTATGGGCCTACAACCTTTCGGCCGGCCGCTAGAATGACAGGAGCATATGACATACGTACAAAAACACTTGGCGTTGCAAAGGAGCAAAATGGGAGGTACAAGCGTCGTGGGCCACATCACTCTGACCCCACAATACGGTTTCATTTTATACAAACAACACAAAAACCACACCCGCAAGGCAACCTGCAATCGAAAGTAACAGCACGTGCTCCCCGAATGGGGGACCCCAGCCATCCACAGGAGTCTAAAGAGGGGAAGGGGAACAAATCGAGGACTGGGGGAATTCCGTGCTCAGGGCTAGGGAAAGGAGTCAACTAAGGGGACGGGGCTGGTGAGGCCGCAGGCAGCAGTGGTGGCGCGCAGATACCCCCGCGGTAGGCGTTCCAAGGGCCCCATACTTTCACCCATGCCCCAGGCTTACCCCTCGCCACATACACCACCTTTTCTCGGAACATGCACCAATCCATGTGTTCTTTCCAGGCCGACACCGCCGGGGGCCCCTGGGATCCCCACAGTTGAGCAATGTCACGCTTAGCTATCATATATCCCAGAGTCACCCATCGCGTCTGCGGAACCGAGTAGTCAGTTGGTTCCCACACATTCAGCAGGCATCTCCTCGCTTCAGGCAGCAGCTCGACATGCGTAACCACTCGCAGGACCTCATGCACACCACGCCAGAATCGCTCCACCTTCGGGCATTCCCACAAAATATGCAAAAAAGTCGCCAAAGCACCACACCCACGCTTGCACAACCCATCCTCAGCATAGCCCATACGCAGAAGCCTTGGCCCCGTCATGTAAACCCGATGGAGTATCTTAAGCTGGACGAAGCGAAGGCGAGCCGGTATGGCCACCTCCTTCGGAGAGGCCACCGCGGAAATCCAGTCTTCGTCGTCCAACTCCAGCCCGTCGGCAACCCAAGCCTCGCGGAGGCCAGTCAGCAGGCCCGAGCGGTCATTAATCAATTTTTTGTAAATAAGGGAGATCGTGCTGTCCGGAACGTGGCCATCCAGCACTCTATCCTCCAGGGGGGAAGACTCCGGGATGGAGGCGACGTCCGGGAAGACTGAGCCCAGTGCGTGACGGACCTGCAAGTACCGAAAGTATTCACTGCCCTGCAGCTGAAACTCCGTCTGCAGCGCCTCGAATGTTTTAAATCCCCCTCTCGTCCAGAGGTCCCCCACTTTACTGATGCCGATCGTGTCCCACTTCTCGAAGCCCTTCGAGGTCCACAGGGAGCCCAATCTCTCAGACGCGTACAACGGTGATGCCCGGGTCAAACGGTCCTTCCACCCCATAGCTGCGTTAGCCGCGTGCCATACTCGTACCATGACACGCGTAGGTCCCGTCAGGCGGGGGCCGGGCGCGCCAGAGTAGAGCGCTCGATTATAGTCGCCACCAGGCAGGAGCATCTTGTCCATTTCAAATGCCGGGTTTAAGGCGGGCCCGTAAAGGCCATGATTAATTGCAGCTACCTGGGAGGCCCAGTAATACCGTTTAATATCCGGGAGGGCAATCCCCTCGTCGTACCATGGGAGCGTCAACTTCGCCAGGGCAATACGCGGCCTCCCGTCCCAGAACAGGCGGCGCTGTAGACTCTCCACCTCACGGAAGTAGCGCGCCGGGACTAAATCCATAGTGTTCTGGAGAGCGTACAGGAAGCGTGGCAACGACATCATCTTAAACAATGCCGCCCGGCCGAGCGGCGAAAGCGGCAGGCGCCGCCAGCGCGCGACGTCCTCCTTCAAGCGCTGGAGGGGGGGAAGCAAATTCCGCTCGTAGCGGGCCTCCGGGTCCAGAGTAATGTAAACCCCCAGGTACCGAAACCCCTGTGAGGCAATCTGAATCGGACAGCCCCGCGGGAGGACGGGAGCCTCCCCGGAAAGCACATACACACATGATTTAGCCCAGTTGATGACAAGGCCTGAGTTGCGGCCGAATGAGCGCAAAACATCAACCAGGACAATCAGTGATTTACGCGGGGAGGCGAGGTACAAAAGGATATCGTCAGCGTATAGGGACACGCGGTCCTCATACTCGGGGGTCCAACGGAGACCACGGATGGAAGGGTGCCACCGCAGCCACTCCGCCAGGGGTTCCAAGGCCAGCGCGAACAGGAGCGGTGACAAGGGACAGCCCTGTCGCGTGCCCCGTCCCAGCTCGAATGGGACCGATACTCTTCCATTCACCACCACCTGCGCCAATGGGCCCGAATACAACAATTTGACCCAGCTAATGAACCCCGGGCCAAATCCAAACTTCGCCAGCATAGCCCAGATGTATGGCCACTCGAGCGTGTCAAACGCCATGGTGGCGTCTAAGGACGCCAATATGGCCGGCTCCCGCACAAACGGGACACGCGCGAGCACCCCGTGCAAGCGCCGCAGATTAAGGGCCGTGTTGCGATGGGGAATAAAGCCGGACTGGTCTTGGTGGACCAGATCGCCCACCACGCCGACCAGCCGGTTGGCTAGCACCTTGGCGAGGATTTTGGGCTCCGCATTCAAGAGCGAGATAGGCCGGTAGGATGTAACCCGGTCTCGAGGTCTCCCTTCCTTGTGGATCACCACAATTGTAGCCAGACGTTGGTCCGGCGGGAGGGAGCCCAGCGAGTGGGCCGCCAGGAACATCGCACGGAGGTGGGGTGCCAGTACATCCGGTCGCAGCTCATACAGCTCGATAGGGATGCCGTTCGGGCCCATGGCCTTGCCGGATGCGACCGAGCGTATGGCGAGGGCAATTTCGTCGGAGGTAGGAGCGGCATCTAACGACACCCTGTCCTCCACCGAAAGGGAAGGCAGCGCGATATCCCTAAGCAGGGCATGGGAATCCTCCTCCGAGCAGGGAGAAACCGGGGAATACACCTCGCGGAAATAATCCGCGAAGCAAGAGACCATGTCTTCTGGCTCGGTGACACGCACACCATCCGTCCTCTCAATCAGCGGGACCACACGACTCGCTCTCTCCTTTTTATCCAACCATGCAAGCAATTTACCAGCCTTATCACCCACATCATACAGTCGCCCCTGTTGCTCTCTATAGAGGCCCCTGGCCGCCTCCGTGACGAGGGCCCTGTAGGCCGCCTGCTTAAGTTGTAGGACATGTAGTGCAGCATCCGTCACCCCTCCCTCTAGATCACCCTCCAATTCAGCGATTTCGGCCTCCACCCGGGTCACCTCATCCTGCTCGCGCCTCCGGGCATGGGAAATAAAGGAGAGGGCCTCCCCTCTAAGAACTGTTTTGAAGGCTTCCCACAGGGAGATAGCCGAAGGGACGGACCCCGCATTCTCATCGAAATACCGCTGCAAGGATTTAATCAAATCAGCGCGAATGGTGGGGTCGCGCAGGTACCAGGCATTGATTGGAGCTACTCTGCCCTCCCCCCTCGGGAAGACATCAATTTGCAACAGGAGCGGGGAGTGATCTGAAATACCCCGCGCCAAATGGCGCACCTCTCCTACCCTCCCAACATAGGCCGCAGGGACAAGGACATAATCAAGCCGTGAGAGGCTACCATGGGCACCCGAGTGGAAAGTGTACTGCAGCTGCGTGGGATGTTTTAGACGCCAGCAGTCCACCAATCCCAGTGTATCTAAGAAGCCGGACAGCCACGCCTGCGCCCGGGGGAGGTCCCTAGGGGGGTGACGATCCACGGTCCCAGAAACCACCGCATTGAAGTCCCCCCCAACCACCAGAAGCCCCCCCGGAAGGTCAAGGAGGAGGCGCCCTAGGTCTGCAAAAGTCGTAGACTGTAACCCCGGTGGGTCGTACACTGAGACAAAGACAACTACTTTACCCTCCATTCTCCCCACTAAGACAGTGTAGCGTCCCCTCTCGTCATGGCGCACCTCGTCTATTTCCAACGGGAGCGAGTTCTTCACCATGATGCCCACCCCCCGTGAGCCCGACGTGAAGCCCGAGTGGGCCACCAAGCGATAGCCACGCCGATTCATGGCGCAAAAGGAATTACCAATAAGGTGTGTCTCCTGCAGAAAGACCACATCTGGCGAAAGTCGTTTCAAATACTGCAGGACCACACCTCGCTTAATCCTATCCCCCAGTCCGTTAACGTTCCAGGACAATAAAGTCAGGTCCCTACCCCCCATCACATACAGAAGCCATCATTCGTCCCCCGGAGAGCACCTTAAAAATACCAATACAATAAAGGGTTTGCCTTGCGGTAAAAACAAACAACACCCCACCCCAACCCACCCATCCCAACAGAACTCCCCCCCTCCCTGCACCCCTGCATGAGCCCAAACAGCCCCCCCAAAGTGCAGTGTGCCTGTCGCCCCATGAATGATTAAACTAACTAGTCCCCCAGAGGAGGAGGGAGAGCCCCCAAGAGACCCCGTACTACCTCCACAGGAGGGAGACTTAACGAACAGTCAAAAAAGACGACAATGTTGTCCAGAGCGAGGCCTACTATTAGTCCCTCAGTCCTGATCCGGCGAGCCCTCCCCTCCAACCGCGCCCCCCCCACCCCCCCGGCCCCGATCCCCGGGCAAGGAGTCCAACCAGTCCCCGGCTGCCTCGGGACGATCAAAAAAGTGCGTGCGGCCATCCACCTCCACCCGCAACTTAGCTGGAAAAAGCATCGCATACTTGAGGTTCAGGTCCCGTAAACGACGTTTGACTCCGAGAAAGCTCAGTCTCTGCTTCTGGACCGCTGGGGTGAAATCAGGATAGAAGTTTACATCCATATTGTCAAGTCTGACCGGTCCTTGTTGCCTAGAAGTCTGAAGAATAGCGTCTCTGTCCCGAAAGTTGAAAATCCGGGCAATGAGAGGCCTCGGAGGGGCTCCGGCCTTCGGTCTTCCTCCGGGAACCCTGTGGGCACGTTCCACCGCAAAGAATTTACTCAGCCCCCGGGGCTGGAGATGGGTGAGAATCAGGTCCTCCACAAACAGGTCCGCCGCCGCCTCCTCACGTCCCTCCGGCACCCCGACAATGCGGACATTGTTCCTCCGGGCCCGACCCTCGGAATCCTCCAGTCGACGATCCATCAGGGCGCTCGCCTGGCCAAGCCGGCGCACCTCCTTTTGGAGGGCCGCCACGTCCGCTGTAAGGCCCGAGGTGGTGTGGGCCAAAGAATCGACCCGGTCATTGGTCTTGGATAAATCGGCCCTCACCAGGCCAACATCCACGTGGACCGAGTCAATCTTTTGCGCCAGTGTGTCAAAGCGCTGGTCCACCGAGGCCTTCATCTCGGCGATAGCGCCCATGACATCTCGCAGGGTCAGATCCGCGGGCAGCGCAGGAGCATCAGTCGGGCCCTCAGGGGACCTATGCGGCACCTCGGGAGATCCCTTCTGGAGGGTGTAGCGGTCCATGCTGTTGGACTGATGGGCTGCGCCACGGCGGGTCGATTTCACCTTTGCCCGGTCGCCATCTTGCTTTGTGGACATGGTTCCAGTCCCCAAATCGTGCCGATCACCTCGGAAAAGGCCGACAAACCAGTTCACGGGCTCCGGGGGGGGGCCACCACAGGTCCGCAGGACGGATCACAGCCGGCGGGCCAGCAGGGCACCCCAACGAGGCCACACACCGCACACCGCCCCGCAACCCAACCTCGCCTACGCAGCAAGGAGGGTGCAAAAGCGAAAGTGAAAGTGCGGGG
Organism: Triturus cristatus; assembly: GCF_964204655.1. NCBI lineage: Eukaryota > Metazoa > Chordata > Amphibia > Caudata > Salamandridae > Triturus > Triturus cristatus. The sequence continues at coordinate 680,126,189 of NC_140585.1, read as the reverse complement.
TACGCGAGTCGCCCAGCCCTGCCCGCCGCTGTTGATCACTTTGTCTCCGGATCACCCTGCAACTCCAATCCGGGGGGCCGGCGTGGAGAAGGCCGCAAATCTCAATCGGTGCTCCCGCCGGTGTCCGAGGTCCAATTTGGAAACGGAAAACGGGTGACACCTCAGCTCGGGCTCACCAACACAGTCCCCTCATCTAGGACAGGATATTTTCAGGATTTATGTAGGAGGTCACGGAGGTCCTCGGGAGCCTCGCACCTACGCGGCCATCTTGGTTGCGCGCTAGGCTCCTCCTCTCGAAAAATAACACTTTTATATAATTTGTGAAACTAAGAACTTCGTTCGAAAGTAAGTACTGTTTTTGTTATCATTTGTTATAGATAAGTAAATCTTTCAAACCTGTGCGCTTTTATGCGTAATGCTATCCTATAGGAGGAAAAGTCAGAAATGCATAACAGTAAGTACAGTCGGTTTCAGGGGATCACCTTCTGGGTTTCAAGTTGTATTGGACCAAGGTCCAAAGTTCTACCAGCAGTTCTTCTGGAACTGCCCGGGTTTAGCCTGGAGCAGGGTGCTGGTGAGGTTGGTAGCTGTGTGTTACGGAGAAGGAGGCCACCTAAAAACAGGCTGCACCGAGGACCTAGGGGGAAAAGTCTGAGAACTCCCAAACATGGACAGGTCACAAGGGGTCTTGGAGCAAGCGGGCGCAGCCAGTTCTTCGGTACCCAGGCAGGACGGCTCAGGTACAGAGTGGTTAGGTTGGCTGGGATGAATGCGCAGAGGTGCTCCTTGCAGTTAGGGACAAACAGTTGGCAGGTGCAAAATCAGGATAGCTGGGCCACTGACATTAGTGATGCTGACGGCCCTCGAAGGCTCTTCAGTCGAGGTGCGGTGAGAGTCCGGATTAGACTTGCGCTGTCTGGTTTTGGTGCAGGGCTTCCAGTACCCTGCAAATTGGGGTTGCATGGCTCCGGTTGGTCCTGGTGTCTTCACACTCGGTGGGGAGACAGATCTGACATTCCAGAGTACAAATAACTTCTGCTGGTTGTCTGCGGCATTGGGAAGCTGCCAGGCAGTGGACCAGACTCTGCTTGGCTGCAGGGGAGTAGCTCCTCTACACCAAGGGAGACTGTAGGTAATATATGATGTGCTGGCAGGCTACCCAAGGCTGTGGTAGATCTCCAGCTTGCAGGACAAGTCACTCTGTAGTGATTGTCAAAAGAGTTGTGAGCAGGCAGGGTTTCACGCCAAAAGTTCAGTTCTCACCAGGCAGTGACTTTTCTTTGTCCTTCTTCTCTTGATCCGTCAAATCTGAGTTCTTGGGTTTAGGGGTGCCACCTAGATACTCCATTTAGGGGCATTAAGGGGAGTGATGGGTAGTAGTGAATGGGCTGACTACCTTTAGGGTGTCTACACCATCTATATGGCCACTTCCTGTGGAAAGGCTAATTACATCCAAACAAGATGGAGGAATCTGAAATGGTGGTGACTACATCAGCTAGTTCACCCGAGGGGTGGTTCTGGATGATGCAGGAAATGTCTCCTTATGTTAGTTATTTTCCCCCCTGTCTTGCCGCCAAAAAGTGGGGTCTGCACTGGGGGGTGGGCGTCTCCACTATCTGGAGAGGCCTGGGTCGCATAACAAAGGCGGCAGTGCCTTTGAAGCTTCCCACCCTGGAATGCAGTTCCTGCGTGGCGGAGGTGCAAACACCTCCATCCAGAGCAGGCTTTGTTCCCTACCTCAGAGCGATGGCTCTCACCTCAGGAGCTCACAAACTTGTCTAGGATGGGTGACTGGTCGAGACCAGTCAGTCAACTCACTTGTGATGGTGGGTTTTCAGGGGGCACTGCTAAGGTGCCCTCTTGGTGTATTCCTTAAAAACTCCAACACTGGTATCAGTGCAGGTTTATTAAGATCAGATGTTTGGTACCAAAGATCTGGGATTGCAGTGACGCCATCATGTAGCTGAGGAACTCATAATCACTCGGGATGGCTTCCCTGTGGACCTGTGGTATCTAGTAGTGAACTTAGATATCACAGGCACCCATCTGCTTACGCAGATATGCCCACACAAGTATAGTGCACCCTGCCTTTGGGCTGTAAGGCCTGCTGTAGGGGTGACTTACCTATAGCACATGTAGTGTTTTGCAGTCATAGCACACAGGGATGTGTGCTATATCGACTCTTTTCTCTGCACCAAGGCGCTCAGGCTGCAATGACAGTTTGCATGAACTTGGTGAGAGGTCTGTTATGGTGGCACAATTCATGCTGCAGCACTTAGGGATCCTCTTTAGGCCCAATGACCTAGGTACCAGGGGTACGATTTACCAGAGACTTGCATGGAGCTTAAAGTGGTGCCAATGGTGGAACAAAAAGTACAGTGTAGGGAAAGAACACTAGTGCTAGGGACCTGGTCAACAGGAACCCAGCATACTTTCAGTCAAAGTTGCATCAGATACCAGGCAAAAAGTGGTGGGTATAACCATATCAAAAGGGGCACTTTCCTACACATGTTGAAAAGGCTAATGTTGGGTCTGTCTCTGCAGAACCCATTTGATTTATCTCACCACCGACTGTCTGTCACCATGTTTAGCAACATGCCTCAATTCTGAACCAGAAAGAAGTAGAGAAAATGGAAGTTAACAGTCCTGATCTATAATATGATCAGATTCTTTCAGCATTTGAGCAGATTTTGCAGCCATCGTATAATTATGTTGTAGAAAGTCTTACTGCAAAAATTATTTTCCAAGTGCTGATGCAGTTGTTTATTTTCTGTGGTGGACATTGCTGAGAGTTTGCCACTCCTTACTTTCCAGGTCGAATCAACCACTTTTTTTTTTCCAGACAGGTTTCATTTGTCTGGATCTAGGGAGTTGATATATAGCTTTCAATGTTGCCACTCTGCTGTTGTGTGGTATTGATGGTAAAGCTAATGTTGCTTTCTGGCATTAAGGGTTGGTCAAACGTATACACGGCCTTCATAGACTTTTCAACGGCCTTCGATAGGGTAGATCGACCACTACTATGGTGAAAATTGCATAAAATGGGACTGCCTTCTCCCCTGCTATCCTTAATTATCGCATTACATTCTCAAACTTGGTGCCAGGTATTAATGGGAGGCAATCAAGGTCTATAATCTGTAATTCCCATACAAAATGGCTTGAAACAAGTTTGCTTATTAGCACCGCTGCTATTCTCCTTGTATATGGCAGATTTACCCGATTGTTTTTCTCAGTTAGAGGGAGATGCACCAAAGATAGGTAGCCGCCCTTTTGCATGTCTCCTATATGCAGCCCATATAGTAGTGATGGACCTAACCCCTATTGAGCTGACTAAGAAGCTGATATAATTACAGAATTACACGGTGGCTCATTTCTTGAAGATAAACGTATCAAAAAGTAAAATCCTAATCATGAAATGTAACAGAAGTAGAAAATCAAGTAATTTTATGTGGCAAACTGGTCTTGAAAAGCTGGAGGTGGTAGATTCATATCTTAATTTAGGGAAACTTATAGCGGATAGTACGAAGAATAAACTTCATATTGAACATAGTTCCTGTAAAGCTGCATCTCACGCTAATGGTTTGCACATTTTCTATAGTGCTATGAGCAGAAGGCATTTTTTACATCTGCTGATGGTTTTCAAAGACAAAAAAAACCCCGAGACTGCTTTATGCTATTGAATCAATCCCTGTTAAGGACTGGAGCTTTTTAGATAGGTTTGAAGGTCAGATTTTACGTAAACTATGCAATTTTAATACGTTATATACAAGGTATATCCAGGGTTTTACGTTGGGGATATCAGTTAAAAAAATAGCGAGCCTGAATCATTAAGAGGTTTCATGTGTCAAGACATCTTCGACAGTATTGCAGGGAAATACTCCTTCTACCGTGATTTCAATTTGGAACTAAAACTCTTCTGTGTACAAGAAGGATCAATGATTACCCTCCCGCCATTAGAATTTAAATCCTTCTCAAAAAGCTTAAGTAGTAAGATCAGCTATAATAGAGATATAAAATTTTGTAATTCTAAAGAGAGATTAAAGATAATAGCCAGGACGAACTCCCCGAGAATTTCTCAGAAATATTTATCCTTGAATTTAGAACATGGGATTCGACTATGGCTCACTCTGTCCTATGAATCTTTTACCTTTAAATGACTTAACAGTAAACTGGTCCCAGAATATGAAAAATGTTGTAATTTCTATGAGCTGAGCATTCAGAATCTGGATCATGTCTTTTTTGTCTGTCCAACACTGGTCTTGAGTCTTCGTCGCTGGCTTCGGCCGATGTTTCTACAAAATTGTGTTAAAGATGTAGCTTCAGCCCGTGACTTTTTCTCTTTTGTTCGAAGAACGAAGCTGTCTGTGTAAAATTATTCAACTTTTTTAAGGAGTTTATGTATGTATTTTAAATCTTTTTTTATATATATATATATTCACTGAAAAAACCATAGGTTTCACACATGTTATAGTTAGCGGAAATTTTACTGATAAAAAAACCAATGAAATTCCCCCGTTATAGTTAGTGCAGGCAACTATAACTCACGCGACCGTAATCCTCTGCTGATGCTAATACTGTATTTAGACACTTATTTGCCCATGTCTTCTTCCATAAATTTTTAGCTATACATATATTCCAAATATTTTTTTTTCATAAAGACACATATGTCATCAGCAGAAGATTGCGGTCGCGTGAGTTATAGTTGCCTGCACTAACTATAACGGGGGAATTTCATTGGTTTTTTATCAGTAAAATTTCCGCTAACTATAACATGTGTGAAACCTATGGTTTTTTCAGTGAATTTGCAAGGTTTTTTAAATGCTAATTCCTAACTATAACGTGTGTGAAACCTATGGTTTTTTCAGTGAATTTGTACGTTTTTTTAAATGCTAAGTTACTTTACGCCATTCGTGGCGTGCGCGCCCACTTTACGCAGTTAGTGCCGTGCGCGCACGGTGGGTACGCGGTGCGCTACGCGTGCCCACGTTACGCATGATGGGCCATGTACGCACGATGCGCTTCGCGCACCGTGCGCACATGGAGGACATATGATGCACTTCCTTTTGAAATGTAATATTTTAATTTTTCACACCTGTTATAAGCCATGCACAAATGGTGCCCGAAGGGCACCATTTGCACACGGGGTGGGGAGAGTGTGGATAATTTTTTTAAATATTTTTTTACCGTACGCCTACGGTAAGCGTAATCGGCGAAATTAGCGAAAAAATAAAAATTCCGTTTTTGGCCTTGGAGGATCTTTGTCCAAACAGCCCCTTTACATGTTTTTGTGCTTTGTATTTTAATCCACACTCTCAGTGCGAGAGAGAAAATGGCGGCCGCCGCTTCCTGGTTTCGGCCGATTCGAATGTTTACTAAGATCTAAGAGCCAATCAGAATCGGGCTCGCGCACGCCACCGTACGCGTACGGTAAGCGTACCGTAAGCGCACCGTAAGCTGGCTCAGATATATATATTGATTTAAAGGCTATTTTCTCAGAATCTACTGAACAGATTTACACCAAACCTACAAAAGGCACTTCCTTGACCTGAGGACTACCTCTCTGCCAAATTTCTAGTAATTCTGTTCAGCCGTTCGGGCTGTAGCTGTGTCTAAAGGTCCTATGGAAAAATGCATGGGAAAAACGTGTTTTGGGACCCCCCTTTTATCTCAGCCCCCGCTTGACGAATCCCCCCGAGACTTTCAGGGTAGGAGCGGAGCGTAGCGCCCCACCTATTTTGAAAAATTCGCGAGGATTCGTCGACCGGCGCCAAAGTTATTCAAAATAGAATGTTGCGGATTTCCTATGGAAACGTGGTCCTAACTATAACTACCTACTGGCGACCGCCAGTAGGTAATATATATATATATATATATATATATATATATATATATATATATATATATATATCCATTCAAACAGGAACCCAATTGAACGAAGACCACAGGGAGATGTAGTTCAGCTCGTGATTTATTTGGCAGCTTGCTGACGGACACCCTGCTCAGGAAACCACATCAAAGTTCAAATGCCAGGACGCGTTTCGGGAATGGAAATCCCTTCATCAGCGGCAATAGTTCTTCAGGAAAATGAGAGCACTGTTCTAGGCGCGCACTTATATTGACACACCTGCCTCAGTGGGCGTGGCTATAAACATGGCCTTCTGGGATGTGTAGTGCCGCCGTGTAATACCAAGTGGAAGCGCTGTCTTTCCCCACAATTTGCGAACAATAAAAAACCACAGTGGGTTGATGTGCAGTACTGGCGTGTGCCCGCCTTGCTTTGTAGATGCCAAATCAGCTTCAAGCCGGCTGCTCCCTGCAAAGTGCCAGCTTGTCTCCCTTCAAAGGTTCAAACACCGCTGTGGTGTCTGAGCGGACCCGCAAAAGCGGTGGGCTTCGTTCACGACCTGAGCAGGCCGTGCAAATCCATTCAAACAGGAACCCAATTGAACGAAGACCACAGGGAGATGTAGTTCAGCTCGTGATTTATTTGGCAGCTTGCTGACGGACACCCTGCTCAGGAAACCACATCAAAGTTCAAATGCCAGGACGCGTTTCTGGAATGGAAATCCCTTCATCAGCGGCAATAGTTCTTCAGGAAAATGAGAGCACTGTTCTAGGCGCGCACTTATATTGACACACCTGCCTCAGTGGGCGTGGCTATAAACATGGCCTTCTGGGATGTGTAGTGCCGCCGTGTAATACCAAGTGGAAGCGCTGTCTTTCCCCACAATTTGCGAACAATAAAAAACCACAGTGGGTTGATGTGCAGTACTGGCGTGTGCCCGCCTTGCTTTGTAGATGCCCAATCAGCTTCAAGCCGGCTGCTCCCTGCAAAGTGCCAGCTTGTCTCCCTTCAAAGGTTCAAACACCGCTGTGGTGTCTGAGCGGACCCGCAAAAGCGGTGGGCTTCGTTCACGACCTGAGCAGGCCGTGCAAATCCATTCAAACAGGAACCCAATTGAACGAAGACCACAGGGAGATGTAGTTCAGCTCGTGATTTATTTGGCAGCTTGCTGACGGACACCCTGCTCAGGAAACCACATCAAAGTTCAAATGCCAGGACGCGTTTCGGGAATGGAAATCCCTTCATCAGCGGCAATAGTTCTTCAGGAAAATGAGAGCACTGTTCTAGGCGCACACTTATATTGACACACCTGCCTATTGGCACTTCCTTGACCTGAGGACTACCTCTCTGCCAAATTTCTAGTAATTCTGTTCAGCCGTTCGGGCTGTAGCTGTGTCTAAAGGTCCTATGGAAAAATGCATGGGAAAAACGTGTTTTGGGACCCCCCTTTTATCTCAGCCCCCGCTTGACGAATCCCCCCGAGACTTTCAGGGTAGGAGCGGAGCGTAGCGCCCCACCTATTTTGAAACATTCGCGAGAATTCGTCGACCGGCGCCAAAGTTATTCAAAATAAAATGTTGCGGATTTCCTATGGAAACGTGGTCCTAACTATAACTACCTACTGGCGACCGCCAGTAGGATATATATATATATATATATATATATCTATATATCTATCTATCTATCTATCTCAGTGGGGAGTGTCCAACAACCGAACCACAATGGAGCTCAGGTACGCTTTTCCCCAAAAGCCATTTATTGGTATGGACAGCAAGGCTCACAGTGATTCAAGCAGTTGACAGTGGCCCAACGCGTTTCGAGACGTTTCTCTTCTTCACTGGCATAACAGTCAAAGAGGGCACAAGAGGCTCCAACTTCCTTTAAAGCGCTATCGCACACCATGATTGGTTGCTCTGAATGAGACTATGCGTTGCATTATGGTTGTTGCAGTCCAAAATGTTCCCACAGATGGATGCTCTCATAATTCATGCAAATTGAAAGCTCTAGCATGAGCCCTGACGAGCATAACTGTCCTCAATCCATTACCTGAGCCCCACATAGCGAGCCCAAATTCCTCCGAGCTCTGTGGTCCCATTGCTCTCGGGTGGTGCTGGCTCCGCGGCAGGACGGCCGCTAAACATGTAAGCTCAGTGGGGAGTGTCCAACAAACGAACCGCACTCGAGCTCAGGTACGCTTTTCCCCAAAAGCCATTTATTGGTATGGACAGCAAGGCTCACAGTGATTCAAGCAGTTGACAGTGGCCCAACGCGTTTCGAGACGTTTCTCTTCTTCAGGGGCATAACAGTCAAAGAGGGCATAAGAGGCTCCAACTTCCTTTAAAGCGCTATCGCACACTATGATTGGTTGCTCTGAATGAGACTATGCGTTGCATTATGGTTGTTGCAGTTGCGCTCGTCAGGGCTCATGCTAGAGCTTTTAAATTGCATGAATTATGGGAGCATCCATCTGTGGGAACATTTTGGACTGCAAAGACCATAATGCAACGCATAGTTAAAGGAAGTTTAGTTGCGTGGGTAGGGTGTGTGTGACTCTATGCATAGATGTGTGAGTGGGTGATTCTATGGGTGCATGGTTTTAAGAGTGCATCTGTGATGGACTGTATGGTTGAGTGACTGTATGCATGGGTGTGTTAGTGATTGAATGTATATCTCAGTGGTACATTTGTGACTAACTACATATGTGAAAGGCAGTATATGTGCGTGTAAGAGTATATAAGTGGGTACATGTGAGAGTGTGTGATTGTGAGAGTGACTGTATGGATGAGTGTGCGCTTGTATCAATGATTCTATAAGAGCGTAAGATTGTGGTAATATTTTTATGGTTAAGTGAACTTGAGTGTGTATAACCGCATAGGTGAGTAAATGGGAGTGTGATTATTTGCATGACTGACTAGGTGTGAGAGTACCTCTATGGATGATTGGTGGTGTGTGAGTGTCTTTATAGGTGTATAAATGCATATGATAGTCTTGTATGGAGTGACTGTAAGTATGAGTGACTGTACAGGTGAATGAGTAGAGGTGTATGTAGACCTAACAGTTAAAAAGTGGGTATGTAGTTATTGGTATTGCAGTATGTATGGTTTTGAGAATGGAACTCTGAAATTTTGAGTCGGTGTATCAAAGGTTATATTAGGGTGTGAGAAGATGTGGTAATTTATCACATTGAAGATGTCATCAGTGTTGTCATCAGTGATGTCATTTGAGATGTCATCAGTGATGGCATGAGTGATGTCACTGACCATGTCATGAGTGATGTAATATGTGACGTCATCATTAGTGGATTGCGAGCGCGCGAGTTATAGTTAGCTGAACTAACTATAACGGTGGAATTTTATTGGTTTTGTACGAGTGAAATTTCCAGCTAACTATAACGTGTGTGAAACCTATGGTTTTTTCAGTGAATTTGCAAGGTTTTTTAAATGCTAATTCCTAACTATAACGTGTGTGAAACCCATGGTTTTTTCAGTGAATTTGTACGGTTTTTTAAATGCTAATTTATGAATATTTTATTTTATTTTTTATATATTTCTTTTACAAAAAATTACATATGTATATAGTTATAGATTACCTGTATCCTTTAATTTGGAATGGTTCAACTTTAAAAAAAAAAAAATTTGGATAAAGTTGAGCAGCATTATTAATATCTTCTATTAACTTCTAAACACTTTAATTCTTTCTTTTTTTTTTTTTTCAAGTATTTTTGCCGTGCGCGCTCGGTGCGCGCACGGTGATTGCTACGTCATCGTACGCACTCGGTGCTGTGTGCGTACGTACGTTCTCCACGTACGCATGCGTACGTCGTGCGTATTCCGCGCGGTACGTTCGCGCATGCGCGCGTGCTTCGTACGCGCTCGGTGCGCGCACTACGTACGCATGCGTACGTTCTTTTTGTGCGCATGCATACGTTCTCCACGTACGCATGAGTACGTCGTGCGTGCTCCGCGTGCTTCGTTCGCAGAATTTGCGCATGCCCGCGTGCTTTTTACGCGCTCAGAGCGCGCACTACGTACGCATGCGTACGTCGTGCGTGCGTGGTCCGCGCGTTACGCGGTTCGGTCGCGCATGCGTACGTGTTACGCGCACTAAGTTCGCGCATGCGCGCGTGCCACGTTCGCGTACGCGTGCGTGCTTCGCGCATGCGCCGTGCGCGCACGGTGCGCGCACGGTAAGTCATGTGATGAACAATGAACACTTTTCATTGGTTCATAGTACATTCACTTTCAGATTCTTCCAATAACACACCCAGGCAAGTTATGTGATTAAGAAAGAACACTTTTCATTGGTTCAAAGTACTTTCACTTCCAGATTCTTCCAACACCACGCCCACTCTCCTCATTATTACTTCTGATTCCCTGGGAGAAAGAGCTGATCTGTTTTTGGGATACAATGGCAGAGCAGCAGCCATCTTCTAGTAGTGATCAGGAGACTCTTGTGCCACAGAGGCAGAGGAAGAAGAAAGAGTCTTTCATATGGCAGTTTTTCACTTTTCCTGAGGGGCAGAAGAATGTAAATGCTCCCAAAGTCACCTGCATTATTTGTCAACGGACCTTATCACGTGGAAATCCTAATAAGAAATACTCTTTTAGTATTCACACGATGTTAAGGCACGTTGAAGGAGTACATCCTGTGCATTTTGCTCGAGCTGCTAGTGAAAACTCTCCAGCAGCTCACCCGAGCACATCCGCAGCAGCACAGCCGAGCACTTCTTCTGCGGTGGCGCCTTCACCTACTTCTGCACCTCTTGATATACGCCCTGCTTTTCGGAGGGTGTATACACGGTGCATTGACTATCATACTCTTATTTCTCTTTGTGAAACCAGTATTGATCTAATTGAGAGAAAGATAGAGCAGCACTCATGCACCCGGCCATATTTTTTTTCATTTTTTACTTTTTCTGTTCCTCTGTCCCTACATTAACACAAGGGCTCTTTTTAGAGCCACCTAAAATCTAAACACAAAAACTTGTTTTATAAATCTATTTTTCGTTTTTTTTTTACCGTGCGCGTGTTTGTGATCCTTCATGGACTCCCTGACAATGACTAGGGGATCAGGAAGTCTCTACCCTGCCCCCTTTCCATGTTCTCCACCTTTGTTTTAAATTAAACACATTTTTAAATGTTTTTTTTTAATTGCAAGTAAAATGGATTACATTTCCTAAATTTTTTTTCAAGATCTGAAAAAAAGTATTAATATTCAACAATACATTTTCTTAAGCAGCACATGTTTTTTCATATTTAACAAAGCAATTTTTTGCCCTTTTTTTGCTGTTTTCAGAATGTATTGAATTTCACTGAAAATAGTGATATCAATTGTTTTCATCATTTAACAGCGGGCAAAAAAAAAAACAATCTGAAAGATTGTTTAAAAAAAGCCCTGAATCTCTTCTCACTAAAACAGACCTTGATAGAAATGTCACAAATATATTAAAAATACCTTCTGAGAACAATAACTATTTGCAATAAATAACGTCTGTAAATCTTGCTGCTTAAGCACATACACCAAAATGATATTTGTCACACAAGTCCACAATTGTTACCTTTACCTTTCCATGAGGCCAAATGGTAATTTTAAAATCCTTTGTAAGTGAAATATCCAATGTTAATCCTATAAAATTGAAATAATGGTTTCTTCAGATGCTGGAATTAGTATCTAAAATTTTGGTTTTAGAAAAATTAAGTAACAATTTGATAAATCATAAGGCAAACGTTGCTTGAAAATCAATTGAGAATCATTACACAGTGTCCATCCTTTTTCACATTTAAGATAAACTGTGTAATGACCAGAAGTTATAGAAGGTCCATCATGAAAAATAATTGGAACTGCAACAAAAGTTTTACCTGATATTGATAATTGATTTCCTACAAACTTCTTTAGTAAAGTTTCCAATTTAGCTCCATCTGCGCTACAACGTTGCATCATTAAAATTACATACTGTCCATATTTATTTAAAAATAACGTTGATAACATGTCTGATTTACATTGAGAACATTCCATGTTGTGATTAGCATCTTTAACTAATTTACTAAAAGTCACTGATTTACTCTCTGGTAATGTTAAATATATGAACCTTTCAGAATCAACATTACTGCTGCATGTGTTCATACAGTTTTCACAACAATGTTCCCATTTATATGAGACACCAAATATATTTTCTATTTCTACCCCTTCATCTTCCAGTACCATTAGCATATACATTAAAAATTCCTGTGCATCTTGCTGGACATCTTTTGTAAACTGTGTACATCCAGAACATTCATCTAAAAGATTTCTAACATCAGAAGCACTTTCTATTTTAGTTTTATCATTACTCAGCTTCTCATAAAGGAGACTCTGCAGAGAACAGAATCTTTTTCCATGATTTAGTATTATCTGCTCTTGCAGAATTTGAAGATAAAATACAACATTCAGCACTACATTTGCGTAGCAGTTGACACCAGAGCTATTTTCAAAATGACAACCAACAACCCCTTCAACACTGTCCTTTTTCTTTTTGCTTGCAGCCACATCACTGTCTTTTTTTTCTGTTCTGTACATCCTCATTACAGATATTCTCAAATCTCCTTTTCCGACAAACACGTTTTTCAAACACAGGATACTGACCTAAATGAGGAGCATAGCTTCTTCTTAATCTATTATACTCTTTTACACAGTTTGCATCAGCACTAACTTTTGAGTCTTCAAAGTCTATCATGAATAAACCAGATATTTTTTTCACGCGTGACAAAGCAACATATGCCATACCTTCTTTAAACACAGTAGATCCAATGTTTACAAAAGCAATATCTACAGTTAATCCTTGAGATTTGTGAATAGTTACAGCATATGCTAGAGAAAACGGAAACTGCTTCCTACGTACATATAAGTCTTTCACAAGCAAGAAACGAACTGAAACAACGACAAATGTCTTTAACCTCTTCTTAAAAATTCAATTCCAACTTTTTTCTGGTAATTAACAAAACCCACAACTTTACCCATAGCTCCGCTCACTAAACCTTTCTCTACATCCAAATTACGTCTTAAAATTACTCGACAGTTCATACATACATAGATTCTTTTCTAAACCGGTTGTTTTCGAGATGTTTTTCTCTAGAGAATCCAATTTACTTGTCAATTTGTTTGTCAATATAATAGTTATTCCTTCATGTTGTATTTTATCCACAGCTTCCAGTTTGACAATCTCTTCATTTTCCAATTTCAAAAGTTCTTGATTGAATATAGAGCATTCATGTAGTGTTGGCATTAAGCAGATTACAGTATTTTTTTCAGCAATGTTCTTGTATATTTTCTCTGGAACTATTTGTTCTGTTGGAAACACATTACATAGCAATTGACTCTGTAAAGCTTTTCTGCCATGTTCTGTGAGTAGTCCAATTCTGATATCTTTCAGAATACTTGCATAATCCTCATCATTGGCTTGCCGCATATTGGTAATGAGTTCTTTATACTCAAAGTATGTCCAAATATTCACATTACCTATACTTCCTAATGACTTTTTCGTGTCTTCATGTGTAAGGGTTTGAAATACTGGTTGTCCTTTAACTGGAGTGAGCTGCAGAAGATCCCCAAAAACTATAACATGTTTTCCTGCAAATAGCACGTCATAGTTTGTCTTTAGAATTTGCTGCATTCTTAAATGCACAAAGGCAAGCATTAAGTTTGATACCATGCTTACCTCATCAATGATGAGAACTTTCATTTTTTTCAATACTCTTGCAACTTCAAAACATGCTTCTCCTGTTAGCTTGTGGTATTGTATTTTGTTCTCGTGCTCTACTGGTAACATTAGCAAACGATGGAGGGTAATTCCTTTTATGTTATATGCTGCTAACCCAGTTGGAGCAGTAACAACACAAGACAAAGTTGAATCTGTTTTTTGCTGTAGATAGCTTCTAATTACTTTAATCAAGAAACTTTTTCCAGTTCCGGCTTGTCCACTCACATACATTCTGATTGGTTCAAACGATGTGCATGAGCACTCTTTATTTTCATGTAGTAATCCGTGATAAAAAAAATTCTGACTTCCTCATAAATTTGTTGTTGTTCATCATTCAGTTGTTGTTCCATATTTGGTAAGTTTATTAAATCTTCCTGAGCTTGATTCATAGCTGTTTCGACTTCAGTCATGGCTATTGCAGCTTCATTTTCTACGATTGGTTGTCCTAGAGGATCTTGACTGAACGTCCCAGAACTTTGACTGTCTTGAGAACTGTCTCTAGCTACTTCAGCTGCAATTGTTGCTTCTTGTTCAATTTCTTCATTTAACATTTGAACATAAGTTGTGAAAGTACTGCATTCTATGCTATCTTTGCAAGCATTAAAGGAATCTTCATAGCTCTGAAAATCTCCAAGTAGTTCGTCCTGTGAACGCCATGGTTTAAAGAGCTGTAAAAGTGCAGTAAAATTCCTTTTTGTCTGTAGTGTCGCAACTCAGCTTCCGGTGATTAATCAAACTTCCTTTTGTTTGTTTTACCAAACATCCTTCCTCACCAGTGACTTTATATTTTCCATTGTTGATGTCTTCTGTGGCATTCCGTTTATAAATGTAGTTCTGCAGCACTTCATAGAGACACATGTTATCAAGATGATGACTTCTTTGTGGGTAATATGTGTCCAACATGTTTGTTCTTAAAATGTCTGTACATTCTGGTTCGTACTCTGCTAAATATTCAATTTCTCGAATAGATTTCAGTACCCGATTTCTCATTCCTGCAAGGCCTAAACTTACCCAAATTATTCTTCTGGATTTGGAGTACAGACTTGCAGATGATAACCTATCTGAGCATTCGTAGGATCCAATTTCTCGATGCGATAACATCTTTAAACTGAAACTGTATAGCTTTTTACTGACAGTCTTCTTGTGAGAAATCTCTTCCCACATTTCTTTCAATTCCGTTTTCTCAGATTTAGTGATGTAAGATGTGACATACCGAGCAACAGCAATAGAATTGTCAGCAACATACTGTATATCCATGTTAGCATTCCACATGGATAAAATGACTGGGTTGTAGTCATTTATATATTTTGACTCTTCTTTTCTTCTTAGGTTGTAGGTATTCTTAGGCGATTTTCTTGTAATAGTATGACATAAAACTGTTTACTCTTCCTTTTGAAAGAACAGGTTGTGGAAATCCAAATCGACATTTTGTGTAGAATTTATCTTTACTTTTGTACTTTCGTCGACAGTATTTTCCACACCGATGACTTTGGAAACGTAAAACTTGCTCTTTTAAGTTTTTTTCTTCTGTGCTTTTAGGTATAGCACATGTTGCATATTCTTCAATGAAAGATAAAACTGCTTCATCAGCATCTGTTCCAAATTTGGGTGCATCCTTGATCCACAACAGCATATGAATATGTGGAGCACCTCTTGCTTGGTACTCTTTTCTCCAAAAGAAATCCACAACTTCTCCAAGAGGTGGATTTTTTTTATTGCAGATGAAGGACATCATAGCCTCAAATCTATGATTGAAATATCTGCAAACATTTACTGGATCCAATGAGCACAATTCTCCTGCTGTCTTGTATTGGATGTTTTCAATATTTGAATTTGCCTCTCAAAGAAAATCCAGTAAATCATCCCAAGCGTACTCAGCACAGCTTAGGGTAAGGAACCATGTAGGAGTTCCTAAATTCCGTAACATACATTTTAATTCTTCATGGCGTCGGTACCAATATTCATTAGTCCCACGCTGACAAGCCATCAAATTGATCAATTGAGATTCCAAATGATCATCTCGCTGTTGCACTTTGTTCATAAAATCCTTTGCAGACACATTATGTAGATGTACTCCAGTTTTCAAAATGTGATTTACTGCATAAGATAGTGCAGACAAGTCACTTTCAAATAAAAGATGGAACAAATAAGGAATACTTTGACGAAATCTCGGATCTTCTGCATATAGTCTTGTAGTCCGATACTCAGAAGCAGGAATCTGTACTGGACGTTCATCATATCGTCCACCTTTTCCTGTAGGAAACAGCTGGGGAAAACAACGAGCTTCCAAGCTCTCCTCCCATACACTCACGGGAGTTCCTTGTGCTTTTTTCATCTGAAACAGATCAATAGTGTTTCCATAACTTCTTTAGAATGAAGAGGATGTATGCTGAAATGTTCATACATTTCTTCTTCTTTTGACTTATCCACTTTTTCAATTTGCCCAGTTGGTATTCCTGTGTCTGCTAGTAATTCTTCTTCATCTTTATCCATATAAATTGATTCATACCATTTATTATTTCTTTTCAAACATAAATTTGCTCTTTGTACTTTTCGTACATCTACCAGCTCCTGACAAATGTTCTTATTCTTTGTTGGTACACCATTACCCAGAATAACTAATGGTTCAGTTTCCAATCTATCTGCATCTATTGTTTCCATATTTTTTTTCAAATCCAATGGCAAATAGACAACTCTTCCTTTTAAACCTCTTTGTAAATCCGAAGGAGGCAATTTACCTGTTTTGGGCTCCATACGCACTATGGTCTGAAATGGATGGACACATTGAATGAGTATAGACTCATAGGTATTTAAATCAGAAAGTTCTGCAGGAATATCAACCAATTCTAAATTATTATGTACAGCTCTAGCTGGCATTCTATTTTCTTCTAACTTGTTATAACAGTATTTACAAATACGCCGATCTTCACCCAAATCGAAACAATTTTCCAGAAATATATATGTTGCAAAATCCTTCCACTTATAATTATCTTCATTTTCACTTTTTTTTATAGAGATCAACATTCCTTGTTTGAATTTTGTAATGGCTTCTCCGGCAACAAATACAAGTAATATTTGGTCTTTCATTAGAGATGATAGTAAATTTTGTCATTTCATCTTCTAAATTTTTACCAACAGTGAGTTCTACATTCTCCTCCACATTTTCCTCCATAACTGTGTCATTTCCTGCACTTTCTTGCTCTGGACCAAAGTAACAAAACTGAATATCATCAGTAACCTTCACTACATCTGATACAGATCCACGGAACAGAGCATTATTCAACTCATTTAACTTTAGTGCTGGACTTTTCGCAAAATACAATGTTCTCACAAACTTTCTTATTTCAGTATGATGAACAGCTAGCATCCTAAAATGGTGAAAAACACTTTGGCAAACTTTCCTAGATAGACAAGCAAGAGAATGTCCTTGCAAACCAGTATTCTCTCTCACTCTGCATGGATCTAGTCTTTGAAGCACCTAAATCTTCTGTTTAACACTCTTTTTACTATATTCTCTTAGAAAGTCACGTAATTTATCAATAGATTCCTGTCTCACAGTGCAAATACTACTACAATTCCAAGTGTACACTGGGGCTTTAGGACGTCTCCCCATAACCTCATCAGCTAACACTTCTTCCTCATTTCTTGGAACCATTTTCTCCTTTTCCATTATACAACCATCTTTAACTTCATAAGCTCGACCATTGGTGTCAACTGCATGCAACAAACTATTACGTTGAAGGTAACTCTCTTCATTAAAAAATGGTTCAGTGCTTGAACTATGCTTCCATTCTCCTAAGAACACTTTACAAAAGTTATTTTTACTGAACGGTAAACGGAGGATAAATAACACAGGCAGTACGTTACAGCAGCTTGTCAGGTCTGCCAGGTTGTCAGTAGCGCCCAAGCCAATAACCCGCCACTAACCTGCAATGTAGAATCCAGCAGAGACGATAGATGAGAAGGTCCCTGACTCCCAAAAAACCTACTCCCCAGCAGCGGAAGGTAACCTAACTGCGTGAGATCAGGTCTGTGGGAAAAAGGGAAGTGGATAACATAAATAGATGAGGCCAGGGATAGGGACTCTCCAGAATGAAGGTCGGGGTTGTAATCTCTTCTGGGAAGATGAGTACCTGCAGACATGGGACGAGAGAGAGAGAGAACCGGTTAACAGGAGACTTCTCTCTATATAATGTGGTGAAGGCACTGGACTACGCCTACCCGCCTGAAAGGAGATGTCTGAAATATACCTTTCTTCTTGCGGAACTCTCCCGTAACTGCCTTAACCGCACACTCCCTTTCCTGGTTTACTCCACAGTTCCCTACAAAGTACTAGGTCTTCGGGAGTGATATTCTCTCACCCCCACAAGCCAATGACGGAACGGGTCCCACCGGGAGCCCTCCGTAGGTGCACTGTCAAGCGAAAGTAAAGTTCGAAATAAACAAATGATAATCCCTTCCTCGGGACTTCGTGGATACTTTTCCGTTTGCGAAGCAGGACGGCAATGAGGCACTTAGTGTCCGTGTCTACATTACACCAACCCCACCATGTCCAGGCAAAGAGGGAACAAGTAATCCGGGATTTTGCACTGTCTCTCACGGTGTCAATAAAGTTGTGTTGACGGAGCAACACTCGTGGCTTACCAGAACAGCTGAAGAATCTACCTTCCCAAATACCTCGGCTTCTCGCTCGCCGCTGAATTGGGCTGGCTTCCTCGGAAACGCGGGACACGGCCCGTCACAGGGATGGCTGCTGAAATGCTTCTCGGCTTCCTCGGGAACGCGGGACACGGCCCGTCACAGGGATGGCTGCTGAAATGCTTCTCGCTGGAATCCGGCGGGGAACACCTTCCGCCACAAACATCCACAAGCTCTCTGATTGACAAGCACCGTCCGCTTCCCGCGGAAGTGCTTATGTAGGCAGGGTCGTCGGATGCGCCCCAGTGCATGCAGGGATTTGTAGTTCGTGACTTCCCGACATCGGGAAAACGCGGAAACACTCCCGGTTTCTTGATAAGGGGCATAGTCTGTGAGACTGCTGGCGATTGTTACACAGCTTACCCGTCTTCAACTTGGCGCAATTCCACCTCTCGGCGCACCCGCTTCGCGGGTGCCCCTTCGCCTGTGCTGAGGAGGGGAAAACACCTGGCGCTTGTGAGGAGCACTGAGGCATTGGGGAGGAGGAGCGGCATCAGGCGTGTGGCTGCAGCGGGGCTGCGAGCGTGCGGGGACTTCAACTACCAGAAGCCCCTGCTAGACCGACGGAGAGCTTCCGGTCCGCTCTCCCTGCTGGCCCGCCCCCCGCCCTCCGGAGGCTTCATAGCATCAGTTGGCAGCCAAGCGTGTGGGACACTTTTATATTTTTACTGAACGGTAAACGGAGGATAAATAACACAGGCAGTACGTTACAGCAGCTTACCCGTCTTCAACTTGGCGCAATTCCACCTCTCGGCGCACCCGCTTCGCGGGTGCCCCTTCGCCTGTGCTGAGGAGGGGAAAACACCTGGCGCTTGTGAGGAGCACTGAGGCATTGGGGAGGAGGAGCGGCATCAGGCGTGTGGCTGCAGCGGGGCTGCGAGCGTGCGGGGACTTCAACTACCAGAAGCCCCTGCTAGACCGACGGAGAGCTTCCGGTCCGCTCTCCCTGCTGGCCCGCCCCCCGCCCTCCGGAGGCTTCATAGCATCAGTTGGCAGCCAAGCGTGTGGGACACTTTTATATTTTTACTGAACTGTAAACGGAGGATAAATAACACAGGCAGTACGTTACAGCAGCTTACCCGTCTTCAACTTGGCGCAACTTTTGCCTTGTTTTTAATGGCAAGCAATAAATTTCTTTTAGCAGTCCTACACGAGTGGTCATACCATAACTTCCCGTGATTAGCCACTCTTATAATTTGTTGTTTTTTTCTCGGCATGTCTGATAAATACGTTTTTAATTCTGAAAAGAAGATTTTGTGGAGATCAACAAAGTAATCAAGATGTTCAGGTGAGAAGCCATGGTCAACTGTGTGTGCAAACGTTTGCTCAAAAAGAGAGTAGACCAACGCTAAGGCCTTACCATCCGCCAGAACGCGTGGCCATCTTACTGCACGTCTGTTGTTGTTTATATGAACGTCCTCACACGTGCTTACAGTTGATGTTGTGATAGTATCACTAACCAAATTCATATTGATGTAAAGTTCCAAAGGATAGTGATCGCTTTCCCCCCTGCTTACTACTTTCAGGTCGATCAAAAAATGCCAGAGGCTAAGAGAAACAAGTACAAAATCTAAATTGCTTTTAGCTTTAGAGAAGGTTGGTTGTTTTTGCAAGTCCGATGGGAGACGGCCATTTCCTGCTCTCAGGCCGTGGTCTGCAGTGAGTCTTAATATTTGGCTGGCCAATGTAGAGTATTTAACAGATTTTGAGGTACCAAGCTGGGGGATATTATACGCTTGGTCCTCATCTTCAAACACATCAGAAATGCCCGGAACAGGTTCATAATTACAATTTAGGTCTCCTCCCAAGATGACTGGGATATCTCCAACTACGTTTTTCAAGAGGAGATCCAGGGCTTCAAATGTTGGTGAGACCTTGGAATGACCAATCGGTCTGTTATAAACATTAATGATGTAGCATCCGTTTCCACTACTGACTACTGACCAAATTTTTCGATTTTGCTGCCTGATTTGGAAGTACGTGCACATTAAAAAAGGTCACCTATATGTTGCCTTCGTTGACCTGAGGGCTGCATTCGATCTTGTCCCACGCAGTCTACTTTGGAAAACTCTAAGAGAAATGGGTCTACCGGGATGTCTCCTAGCCCAAATAGTTGAGCTGCACGCTGACAACTTTGCAAACATTAGGTGGGGCCCTAATGGCGAGTTGACACGCAATATTCCGATTGAACGTGGGGTTCGCCAGGGATGTGTCCTGGCCCCTACCTTGTTTTCGCTGTTGATTAATGATGCCCCTGCTTATTTAAATGTCTGTGTTAATGATTCGCCGCAGCTCAATGGTGAAAGGGTGCCTGCGTTGCTTTTCGCAGATGATACTTTACTGATATCTCAAACAAAAAAGGGCCTCCAGGCACTCCTTAATTCCTTCAGTCGCTACTGTCAGATAAAGGGCCTGGAAATCAACGCTGACAAAACAAAATGCATGTCATTAAATCCCAGTATGCCAGATAGAGGGTCTTTAACCCTGAATAGCCAAAAACTAGATATTGTGGAAAACTTCTCCTATCTGGGTGTTGTGCTCGATTCCAAACTAAGTTGGAAAGCCCAAATCGAGAAAAGCAAGATAACGTATGCCCAAAATGTTAAACCAATTTTATGTAAAATGAATACTAGCACGAGTAAAAGTGTAACCCCTGTTTTAGAACTTTTTAAATTTAAAATACAATCTGCTGTGTTATATGGAGCAGAGATATGGGGCGCATGGGCCAAGAATAGCTTTCAAAACTTGGACAACAAATTTATGCGTGCTTCTGTAAGGGTCCCTAATAGTACACCTCTTCTACCGCTCCAACTGGACCTGAACTTTAAGAGAACAGACCATCTAGCTATCTTAAGACCATTGATATTCTGGGTTAGGCTCTGGTCTACCCCGGAATTGATAGAATATAGAAATGGTCTACATGAACTGATGACTCTTGATTCTTTTAATTCCATCCAATGGCTAGTGCATATCAAAAAATGGTTTACACTTCTAGGGTTATTTTCTATGTGGGAGGCTCCTGACAAACTGCTCATCTCTTCTAAATTAATAGTTAAGCGAGCTTTTTGGACCTACATGAACAGAAATTTAGTAGATGGAATTAGTGTAGGCTCCGCTGTCCAGTTCTTTCTGTCATTTAAGGATGAGTTCCGTTTTGAACCATTCCTGGACGAGATAGAGCCTCCCATTGCAAAAACCCTTTACTTAAAGTTCAGATATGGGATACTTATGCTTAATTACAACACTGAAAGATGGGTACAAAAAAGACTGGGAGGAGTAAATGTTAAAAAGGGGTGTTGCCCTATGTGTTCCAATGTCTGTTTTGAGAATGAGGCTCATATGTTTTTTGTTTGTAGCGCCTACATGAATGCTAGAAAGAAATGGTTAAAACCAATGTGTAACCTTTTGGGAACCAGGTCCTGCGCTATAGCCTTTAGGATCATGAAAAGTAACTCAACCCAGTACATTGTATTTAGCATAAGTAAATTTCTATACTCTGTCTACATAACTCGTAAGAAACAAGGTCAGGTACTTTGAGTTGGGAATGTGTATATGTTTATAAAACTCTTACATTTTTAGTATTTTTAAATATTTTTAAAAATTGAAATGAAATGAATTGTATTAAGGTATTCATTTTCTATGCACTATTTTCTTAAATTGCTGCTATGTATACAGTTTGGTTTTTTCTTAAATGTATGTATGTGACTTTTATGGCCAAATTGGCCGAAATAAAGTAATAATAATAATAATAAAAGTTATTTTTTTTCACTACTCTTTTCCTTTTGCTTTGTGACTTCATTGCTTTAACTAATTTTTCTAATCTACGAATCCTGTTCAAAATTAAAATGAATAGTTTTCTTTTTATTTCCAAAGCCTTTGCAACAATTGTTTCAATATATTTTTTTTTTTTATAAAATTTGGTTTTCTTCTTATTTTTTCACATCCTTTAGCAAATTTAACATCACTCTTCTCTGAAACATTTTTCGACAAATGTTTTTAAAATCAATTTTTCGTGTTAAATCACTCTTTCTTACTTCTGATTCGACATTAGCTTTTAGTATTTTCTGTCGACTCTGTTGTTCTTTTGTACTTGAAACACTTTGCAGTGGATATATTTAACATTTTTTCTTTGTTTGAAGATATTTTTAAAAAAATCCTTAGTCTGCTTACCAGAAGGCTTTTTCTTTTTTCCAACATGAGGTTCTTCCACTAATTTTTTTTTGTCCAGTTTTCTTCAAATGTAGATGTTGTTGCTGTTCTTTTCTCTTTCTTGACTTTATAGACATCTTCAATTAATTTCACTGTTGTTCAGCAATACCTGAAAGAAACTAAAAAAAAAAAATACCTTTATGTAATTTTAATACATTACGATTTTTTATTTGAGCTTTTCAAATCCTATCATATGAGCTGTCCCTTTCCTACAACTGCAAGTCTGACAGAACAATACCAACACGTATTAAATCTCTAACATCAATTCCTGTGTGCACACAGACTCATGGTGTGATTCTAGGCACACAACAATTTTTGTTTGGCAATTTCAAAGCACATTTACTACTGTGGTAGAGTAAGTGATAATTACTATGGCAGCCTGACACATTTTCCTTATATTTTAGAGAGGCAGAAAAGAGCACATGTCCTAACAGGTACTTGAGACCATCAGCATGTGTTACAGGGTGAATGATTAGAGTAGAGCAAAGGAAATGAGCCTTGGTGACGTTGAATGTATTAGCATTACACACTGCTATCTAAAATACCACACAGAGCTGAGCAGTAAGCATGGGAGTGCAGGAGAAGCACCTGTCTGTGTGCTAAGAGCGTGCTTCTGGAGACCGATTATTGTCTGATGCAAGACAGATCTGCATGGACGCTTGCACAACTGCATGAAGACTGCACAGATGTATGTAAGAGTACATGTGTGGTAAAGGTTAATTGGAATTGTCAACATGTAAAAACTACCTCATCCATTGCGGGAGTGGAAGTAAAATCTACCATGTTGATTTCAAATGTGTTAGCATTTGCCTCTCATTTGTGAGATAGTGATTTCTGCTCAATACTATCCATCACAGTTGAAGAAAACAAGCTGGCCCTTTCCTGCGAGTGCAAATCTTACAGACAAACAGCAACACAAAGTAAATCTCTGAGAACAATTCCTGTGTGCAGACAGACTCAAGGTGTGATTCTAGGCACAAAACAGTATTCCTGGGTGATACCAGTACACCTTAACTTATGGTGAAGACATACTCCATAATATCTGACATGTTCAAGGCAGTTAAATATCTTCCTTAACATAAAATGTAAAACACAATTTTAAAAGTGGAAGGAAAATGTACCATGCTAATTTCAAATGTGTTAGCATTTGCCTCTCATTTGTGAGAAAGTGATTTCTGCTGAATGCTAACCATCACAGTTCAAGAAAACAAGCTGCCCCTTTCCTGCGAGTGCAAGGCTGACAGAGCAAGAGCAACACAAATTAAATCTCTGATAAGAATTCCTGTGTGCACACAGACTCATGGTGTGATTCTAGGCACAAAACAGTATTCCTGGGTGATACCAATACACCTTAACTTATGGTGAAGACATACTCCATAATATCTGACATGTTCAAGGCACTCAAATATCTTCCTTTTTATAAAATGTAAAACACAATTTTAAAAGTGGAAGGAAAATGTACCATGTTAATTTCAAATGTTTTAGCATTTGCCTCTCATTTGTGAGAAAGTGATTTCTGCTGAATGCTAACCATCACAGTTCAAGAAAACAAGCTGCCCCTTTCCTGCGAGTGCAAGGCTAACAGAGCAAGAGCAACACAAATTAAATCTCTGATAAGAATTCCTGTGTGCACACAGACTCATGGTGTGATTCTAGGCACAAACCAGTATTCCTGGGTGATACCAGTACACCTTAACTTATGGTGAAGACATACTCCATAATATCTGACATGTTCAAGGCAGTTAAATATCTTCCTTAACATAAAATGTAAAACACAACTTTAAAAGAAGAATCACATTTCTATTATTTTTATCCAAATACACCACATACATCCCCTCTCAAATTCATAACTCACCTTTTAAAAGTAGTTAGTTGAGAAAGAAATGTGCCACTCACACAGCAGATTATCAGAGCCAGAATCTTTGAACTGCACTCCTCTCACCAGAACCACTAAATGGCAAACTTTCCCTCTATTTGTTCACACATATACATGTTAACTTCAAATCACAGTGTTTCCCACATTTTTTCAAATGCAATCACACATTTCTATTGGTTGCAAATTTCAACCCTTTCCAAATGATCCCTTCCCCCAACATGACTTCTGCCTGCTACCATAGCAACAGGTCATGGAACACTGGTGTGAGCAGAAAGGTCAGAAGTTCAGCACACAATGTTTCAAATCCGAATAGCAAGAGTGCTTGACTTTTCAAACCTAACAGCAAATCCAAACTAATGTTTTGCAGCGTGAATCTTTCTGGATTCACTATGCTGTGCATTATTCCGCGATCTTGTGGTTGGGTCCGGATTCGTAGTCTTTCCTTTGTTTTTTTTTTTTGTTTTTTTTTAAAGCCCAGGTGGGCGCCGACGACCCACCATTTGGTGCACCTCTCGTGACGTTGTCGTGCTTCCTGCGGAAGTCCCACCTTTGGGGCGCCATCTTCAGATTCTTTTTTCCGCCGTTGGGTCTGGATCGTCATCGGGAAGCTCCAGAGATACAATCGAAGGAAGAAGAAGGAAAAGCGAGTTTCGTCGATAAATAACTACGAAGATATCACAGGAAAGGAATATCGAACATCAGGAGCGCGAAGAAGGAAGTGTTCCACCCTTTTCTTCGACGCCCTTGGAGAATGCGCACTCAGAGGCCCTGAGCGCAATGGACAAGACGCCATTCAAGTTCTTCCCAAACTGCCACCACAAGTTCGCGCAGAAGGACCAGCATCCGGTCTGCAACCTCTGCCTACCGGTCGACCACCAGAGCAAGGACTGCAACGCCTGCTCAGCCTTCGCGCCGAAGACGCTCCGGGTGAGAGAACGTCAGCGAAGAGCCAACGCCAGCATGGATGGCAAGGGTAAGGCCCCGTCGCTCTACGATCTGGGCCTCTCCACAGACGATGAGGACAACGTCGCCGAGGGACCCGAAAACTCCACGGTCGTAGAGACCGACAAGAAAAACGAAGACGAGGTAAGAGAATCGTCGAGCTCAAAACACACGAAAGTGCCTCGAAAACCCGAGGGTGACTCGAGAAAAACTGAGTCAAGTCCACGAAGGGAGCCCCGGCGCCGAAAACTTCGACGACCAAGGGCGGGACCATGGACAAGAGGCCGAGCGGATCCTTCGAGAAGGACTCCATGGTGCCGAAAGACGCCGAAAGGCAAGGTTCGTCGAAGACAACCCATGAAACGGGGCGCTCGACGCAGAAGGACAGGTCGACGCAAGTTCCGTCGAAGAGGCCCGCGGTCGACGCCAAAAGCATCTCCGAGATGGAGAAGAAGAAGAGGCGGCTCGAGGCCGAAATGGAGAACATCCTTCAGAGGAAGAAGGAGTTTGACGCCAAGATGAAGGAATACAAAATTCCAACAGCTCCACTGACGAACGTCGTCGAAATCGAGGACGAATTCGACACCGAGGGGCTGGGGAGAGATCTCGAAGAGGAAGACGAGACCTATTATGAAGGCGAACCCGAGGAAGAAGACCAGCAGTCGTTCTACAGCTCGGCGCCATCGACCAGCCACGACGTTGAATGGCAGGATCTCGACACCGAGAACCCCGAGGAGCCCGTGGACACGTACCCTTCGAGGCCTTCTCCACCCGACGACATCGGGGTGTACAATATGGTGGTCAGGAGCGCAGCGACGGCCTTCGGCGTGAAGCTGGACGAGGAGAGGCCGAAAGCAGATTTCCTCCTTGAGACCCTGCTCCCCATCCAGACGAGGAGCCAATTCCTTCCCATGCTACAAAGTGTGATGAATCAGGGGAGAGAGGCCTTTAAAGAACCAGCGACCTACCGTTCGATCACACCCAGGACGGAGAAGAAGTATAAGCACTCTTCTCTGGACCCCCCTTACATCAAGGGTAGTATCACGGCCGACTCCATCATAGCTTCCACGGCCAGGAGAAGGGCCAACGTGCCAGCAACTTCGGGGCCACCACCAGATAAAGAAAGCAGGAGGATAGACCTCACGGGAAGAAAGGTCGAGAGGAACGCCGCAATGCACTGGCGCATGGCGAATTCCAATGCACTTCTCAATAGGCACCAGTACCAGCACTGGGACGAGATGGGGGAGCTAGTAAAACACCTCCCCGAAGAATACCGCCAAAGAGCCTCCCACCTGGTGGAAGAAGGTAAAAACATCGCCAACTCTTGTATAAAGACGGCGCTGGACGGGGCAGAGACTTCGGCAAGACTAATGGCCATAGGGGTCACCGAGAGAAGACATGCATGGCTAAGAATATCGGGATTCAAACCGGAGGTGCAGAACAACATCCTTAGCACCCCCTTCAACGGAGAGACACTGTTCGGAGCAACAGTAGACGAGAAACTCACCTAGCTGAAAAAAGAAAACGAAACGGCGAGGTCCATGGGGGCCCTACAGCTAAGGGGGATGAGGAGAGGCAATCCCTCTAGGAGACCCTACGGTCGGGGAGGAAGCCAGCAGGGTGCGTCGCACCAGGCGTTTCAGCAGGGTGATAGTCACGGACAACAAGGTCAACAGAAGCAAAACTGGCAGTACCAGCCTCGGGCCAGTCCTTTCACGGGAGAGGGAACGGACGTGGCCAGAGGAGGAGAGGGGGTGACCAACCCTCATCAAAGTGACTCAGCACGCAGGAGGACGCCTACCCTCGACATGCCCCCAAGGGTGAGGCGCAATACAGTAACATCAAGGGGGAGAGAAGAATCAAAAGCCTACGAGCATCCAACACCAGTAGGCGGAAGGCTGAGGTTCTACCTTCAGGAGTGGCAGCGTATAACCACAGACAAGTGGATACTGAACGTCATGCAATACGGATACTGCGTGGATTTGGAGAAAAGACCTCCAAACAGAAGACCAAGGGGAAGGCAGAGATCAGCTCAAGAACTAGCCCTACTCAGAGAAGAAACCCTGAAACTACTAGAAAAAAGAGCCATAGAGGCAGTGCCGTTCAGAGAACGCAACAAGGGGGTCTACTCAAACTATTTCGTGGTCCCGAAAGTAGACGGAAACGTCAGACCCATCCTGGACCTCAGATACCTAAACAAGTTCATCAGAACGCAGAAGTTCAAAATGACTTCACTGCAGGAGGTGCTTCCCCAAATAAGAGACGGGGACTTCATGGTCACCGTGGCCCTCAAGGATGCCTACCTACACATTCCAATAAACAGAAGGCACAAGGGCCTTCTAAGGTTCAACATCGACCAGGAACACTACCAGTTCACAACCCTGGCCTTCGGACTAAAGTCGGCGCCAAGGGTTTTCACAAAATGCATGTCGGCGGTCGCGTCCCACCTACGAAGGCAGGGGATCCATGTCTACCCCTACCTAGACGACTGGCTGGTCAAGGCAAACACACGCGAAAGTGCGAGAGGCACGCAACACGCGTGACAGACACTCTGTCGAACCTGGGGTTCTCGATACACTGGGGGAAGTCATCGCTGGAACCGGAGCAGGTGAAGATTTTCCTGGGAGCAAAAATCAACTCCCTGAACAGCACAGTGGTGCCCAGCGACAGGAGAACAGAGGCCCTACTGAAGGAGACGCGTCTCTACCAGAAGGGGCGAGCTCTGACAGTGAGGTCAGTGAGCAAGATGATGGGGATGATGGCGTCATGTATCCAGCTGGTGCCGAATGTACGCCTGCACATGAGACCATTCCAAGAATGGCTACAACAGCAATGGTCACAAGCAAGCGGCAGTTGGGAAGATCTAGTGGTTGTTACGCACGCAGTGCAGGAGGAGATGACTTGGTGGAACAGAGACAACATGACAGCAGGGAGAAGCCTGACACCACCAAACCCAACAATGACCATTACCACGGACGCATCGCAAAAGGGATGGGGAGCGCACATGGACAACCTCAGAGTGAGGGGTCTGTGGGCTCCAGCAGATGCGGTACGCCATATCAATTACCTCGAATTGAAAACCATCCTGCTAGCCCTGAAGGCATACCAGAGGCACCTGTACAACCAGAGGGTGTTGGTTCAAACAGACAACACCACGGCAATGTTCTACATCAACAAGCAGGGGGGGACACAGTCGTTCCCTCTCTCCTCTCTGGCACAGGAGATTTGGAGATGGGCCATACCTCTCAGGATAGATCTACTGGCAATTCACCTTCCAGGGAAGGACAATGTGGAGGCAGACTGGCTAAGCAGGCAGACCTCGGCATCACACGAGTGGGAGCTCAATGACCAGGAAACGGAGAAGCTTTTCCAGAGATGGGGAACTCCCACAATAGACCTGTTTGCAACACGCCAAAATGCAAAATGCCAAAGCTTCGCGTCCAGGCAACCAGATCAGCAATCCCAAGGAAATGCCTTATGGATAAGCTGGTCGAGGACATTTGCCTACGCCTTTCCACCGATACCCCTGTTGCACAGAGTGCTCGACAAGTGCAGAACCAGCAACATGACTCTGATCCTAGTGGCTCCGCAGTGGGCAAGGCAGACATGGTTCTCACAGATTCAAGAAATGGCAAAGGGCAATCCCCACAGGTTCGAGAGAAGAAGGGACCTGCTCTCCATGCAAAACGGAGAGGTCCTTCATCCGGAGCCAGAGAGCCTCAACCTGGCGGCATGGCTCCTGAAGACCTAGAGTTCGCTCACCTTAAATTGCCTCCTAGCACTATGCGGGTGCTGCGGGAGGCAAGGAAACCAACTACACGAAAATGCTACAGCGCCAAATGGCAGAGATTTACTGTGTGGTGCAGGAAGAAGGGCCTGCAAAACAGAATGACTAGAGACTCAACAGTACTGAGGTACCTCACACACCTTCTAAAGAGTAACCTCTGCTCGAGCTCCCTAAGGGTACACCTAGCGGCGATCGTAGCCTACACCAGAGGTGAGAAGGGTGGAAGTTTCTTCACTTCGCAGGTGGCGAGGAGATTCATTGAAGGAGCCAAAAGAATTGCCCCTCCTAAACGGTTGCCGCCGCCAGCATGGAATCTCAACGTGGTACTGACGGAGCTCATGAAGGCACCGTTTGAACCCATTCACAAGGCCACACTGCAAATGTTGACGATGAAAACGGCCTTTCTGGTGGCCATAACCTCACTACGCAGGGTGAGCGAGCTTCAAGCGCTAACGCTACAGGAACCCTACATTCAGATTCACAAGGACAGGATAGTCCTGAGAACAGACCCACACTTCATGCCCAAGGTGGTGTCGGCGTTCCACATGAACCAGAGTATTCAGATACCGAGTTTCTTCCAAAACCCGACTTCAAACGCAGAAAGGGCTCTGCACACCCTCGACGCTAGAAGAGCGGTGATGCACTACATTGAGAGAACCAAGGAACTCAGGAAATCAAAGCAGTTGTTTGTGTCCTTTGCTACTAGCTTCATGGGTAGACCAGTGACTAAGGGCACCATCGCTAGATGGATTGCCCTCACTATTCAATTCTGCCACAAACAGGCTGGACAGGAGCTAGCAGAGGGGCCTCAGGCTCACTCCACAAGGAAGAAGGGGGCCACCGTTGCCTTCCTGGCGAACACGCCCATTCAGGACATATGTCTAGCGGCAACTTGGGCATCTGTGCACACGTTCACGAAACACTACTGCATGGACATTCAGATGAACAAGGAAGCACAGGTTGGACAGAAGGTGCTTCAACACATTTTCAACGACCACCGCTCATCTACTACCCAGCCGCCACAAAATTAGGAAAACCGCTACAAAGTCTATGCACAGCATAGTGAATCCAGAAAGATTCACGCTGCAAAACGAATAGTTTCTTACCTGTCGGTGTAGTTTTGCAGCTTGAAGATCTTTCTGGATTCACTAGCGAACCCACCCACCTCTGCCAGTAAGATGAGGCTGGAGAAAGAGGGGGTGAAATGAAAACATCAGAAGGAATAAAAGGGTACAGAAAATGGACTGAAGGACTAATCAATCGCCTAGGGTTAAACAAAAAAAAAAAAAGAAAGAAAAAAGGGAAAAAAGAACCCGAAGATGGCGCCCCAAAGGTGGGACTTCCGCAGGAAGCACGACGACGTCACGAGAGGTGCACCAAATGGTGGGTCGTCGCCGCCCATCTGGGCTACAAAAAACAAAAAAAACAAAGGAAAGACTACGAATCCGGACCCAACCACAAGATCGCGGAATAATGCACAGCATAGTAAATCCAGAAAGATCTTCAAGCTGCAAAACTACACCGACAGGTAAGAAACTATTCGTTCTGTGGGAACACATTTTTAAGAAACAATACAAAACATGCTTTTAATAATTTAAACATACAGCCTAGTTTTTACTGTTGAATGGTCTGAAACACCCAATGATTTCTTTTTATTTTAAAAAAAAGTATGTAAGCCTCCATTTTACAACTATCTTTCTTTTCATATTGCCATTCTACTGAAAGACACCTTCTGAGTGCATCCAGATCTCCTTGGAAGATGTTCACAGTGTGGATTATAGGTCACAGCTATGTCTTCTGGAGTGAAAAGTTTGCAGAAAAAAGAGGTATTGTGAAAGATCTTGCTTTGCCAAATGTAGACATTAAATGGATTGGTCAGAGAGGGTTAAAGTGGCACCAATTAATGCCTTTGGTGAAATCCTTTCTACATCTCCCACAGCCTAACCTTATAAGTGTGCACTGTGGTGGAAATGACCTAGGCAGTTTAACTGGCGTAGGTCTGGAAATGCTTATTAAGGACACCTTTGTGCAATTGATGTCACTTTTTCCACAAACTGCCTTTGTATATTCTAATATATGCCAAAGGCAAAAGTGGAACTGGTCCAACCAACATTGTCCGCAGATTGACAAAGCAAGAAAGCACGTCAATAAGTCTGTTTCTGCTTTCCTCAGAGACTATGGTATGGGTTCTATATACCACAACAACTTGCGTTACAACATGCAAGGCATTTATAGAGGAGACGGTGTACATTTCAATGATGAAGGGAACAGAGTCTTCCTCTTGAACTTTAGACTCTGCATCGGTACTTACTTGTAGGTACAAAAAAACACTCAAACACAACGGCTCTTTTTAGAGCCAACCAACATCCAAACACTTAATCTTCTTTTTTTAATCTTTTTTTTTTTTAAATTTTTTGCCGTGCGCGCACCTCGCAAATTTTTAAAAAAAATGTAAATCTTTTTTTTGGCCCTTCGGGGTCCCACTGTGACCCCCTGACAAACGCTAGGGGGTCAGGAACTCCCTACCCTGCCCCCTGTTCACGTTCTCTACCTTTCCTTTTCAGTGTGACAGACAAAATGGCGGCCGACACTTCCTGATTTCGACCGATTCGAATGTTTACAGACATGTAACAACCAATCAGAATTTCGCTCGCGCACGTTATGGTGCGTGCACCGTGCGCTTACGGTGCGCGCACGGTACGCGCTTATAGATATTTATATGCTTTTAAATGCAATTTTCTCAGGAACTACTGAACAGTTTGACGCCAGACCTGCAAAAGGCACTTCCCTGACCTGAGGACTACTTCTCTGCCAAATTTCAAGTAATTCTGTTCAGCCGTTCGGGCTGTACCTTCGACTAAAGGTCCTATGGGAAAATGCATGGGGAAAACGCGTTTTGGGACCCCCCTTTTTTCTCTGCCCCCGCTTGACAAATCACCCCCAGACTTTCAGGGTAGGAGCTGAGCGGAGCGCCCCATTTGTTTTGAAAATTTTGCAAGGATTCGTCAACCGGCGCCAAAGTTATTCAAAATATCATTTTGAGATTTCCTATGGAAACACGATCCTAACTATAACTATCTACTGGCGACCGGCAGTAGATAATATATAAATATATAATCTTTTTTTTTTTTTTTTTCGGCTGTTAATCCCCGTGCCGGTCACCCTTTTATGGAGTATTAATATATTCTCCTTTTTTTAGATTGTATTTTGCACATTTATTGGCTGCTACTTATTGCTCTTTGCACAGTTGGGATTAGTTGTGCTTTTCTCCCACTTCCTTGTTGCAAATCTCAAAACTCAATTGAAGCTGGATTTTGGATTGTATTTTGCACATGAACTGGCTGCTACTGAATTGCTTTTTGCACAGGTTTGAATATGCTCGGTTACCCCTTTTTCTTGCTGCTAATTTCAGACTAAAGTCTTTACCGAAGCTGAATTCTGGACTATATTTTGCACATGATCTAAGAAATGAGTTTTCCTTATGTTTTCATATATTTATTGTAATACTGTGTATGCACTTTTTTCTGTGGACCTCCATTGGCGTTCCAAATCTTTTAATAAATATTGAATTGAATTGCATTAAGGGTTTACCTCTAATTGGCTTACTTTGCTATGGGTCCTTCATTCCTTGGAGTGTGAGGTCTTGCATATATATATATTCCAAAGTGTTTGGGGTCCGTATAGGGCATAGAAGGAAGGATATTTAGACATTTTATACTTCAGAACTGTGGCATATGCAGATTACTCATTTGATCTTCTTGTCTCCCAATTTTGACTTTGCATGCCAATAATCTGCTGTTTTTAAAAAAAAAATGTAATCCAAAAGAGAAAATATTCAGAAGTGGGGTTCCAGATTTCAAATTGCGCCACTGAGGATACGCCATAGTTTGTTACCTGGATAAGCAACAGATCTTTGGGAAACATTGTTTACAGAGTCCTAATTTTAAAAATGTTGACCCCTTGCAGCCCAATTGACAAACCTCTTTGGACACTAAAATAGGATATTGTCTTCTGATTAGTGATCAGTGGTAGTAAGTGCTGAAATGTTATGTCATTAAAATGTATAAGGCGCATGTTTTCCCTAAGGTGTCGTGGCACTAACTGCACTAGAGCACGAACTGAACACCCTTAGTTTCGGAAAAGCCATGTTTTAAGTTCTTTCCTAAAGGAAAGTAAGGTGGGAGTGGCTCTGATGTGGGGAAGAGGGTGCAGACTGTCCCAAAGTTTGGTTTTATCTGTGACAAAGCTTCTTCCAACCCGATTAGATGTTTTAAATCTGGAGATTGTAAGAGTTTTGGCACCATAGTAGTGCATGGGGTCTGCTAGGGGTGTACCACTGAAAGCTATGTCTGAGAACCTCAGGGCCTGAGTTGTGCAGTGCCTTACAGGCAATGCCAAGTGCTTCAAATTTAATACGACTTCTCAAAGGAAGCCAATGAAGCTTCTGCATTTCACTGTAAATTGAGTGGAATTTAGGCAAACCTAGAATCATTCTGGCTGCAGCGTTTTGTCTATCTGAAGTCTGTTAGTATGTTTTTCCTGCAGGTTCATGTAAAGTCCATTGCATTTGTCTAGCTTGAATAGTACCAGAGTGGTGATAACTGTTTTTTTGATGTGTTTGCAGGAATTTAGGGAAGAGTTTTTTTTATCATCCTGAGCGTGTGGAAGGATGAGGAGAGTACAGCCGACACCTGAGCGCCGTAGTTAAGCTTGTTATCAATTAGTAAGCCCATGTTTTTAGTCTTGGGCACAGTAGTGCCGGGGGAAGACCTAGCTCAGCTGGCCACCAGGAGGGAGACAGATTGCCAAAGGTTATCACCTCCGTTTTTCATGAGTTAAGCTTTAAACAATGGCCGCTCATCCATGAGCTGATTGCTCTCATACAGTCCTGGAAGCTTTCGGACACTCTAGGATCGTTATTTAAGGCTGACAATACTGAGTGTCGTCAGTGTAGGAGTTAAGTGAAAAGTCAAAACTTTTGATTAAAGTAGCTAGTTCAGAGACGTAAGTCTTAAAAAGTGTAGAACTAAGCGAGGATCACTGAGGAACCCCGCAAGGAAGTGAATAAAGGGAGGACTCATAGCAGTCTAAGGTCACAGATTGTTTCCTATTGGACAGGAAAGAAGTCAGGAGGGACAAGTCCTTGTACTTATCACCTAATTCCGCCCAACGTTTAATTAGAAATCTTGAGTTACAGTATGAGGACCTCCAAACATTTATGCTAGTAGAAAGAATTTATGGTGGCGGGCAATCTACTAGTACAGTAAATTGACCCAGTATTGTGTTTAGGATTGGGGCGAGAAAATGGTCTTTTAGGTGGGTAGCTGTGCAAAATCGAATTAACAGCCGCAAGCTTGTAAAGTTTTGGGTATTCATAAACATTTTGGAGCTTGTGTCCCTCTCTGGAAATGCAAATTTAAAAAAACTGCCCTTGTAAAAAGTAGAGTGCATTTCTTTTTAGAGAGCGAAAGTGAAGGGCACTACTCTCACATATTTCAATTGTTTTGCCTATGGGAAAAAAAAAGAATACGTGCTTTTAATTCACCAACTGCACAAATCTGCTACATCTAATCCTGTGTATTTCTGCCCCGTATAGGGTTGTATGTGCACTTTGTCAATTTTTCAAAGGTTCACAAAAAATCCCCAATGTATATGAATCGTTTGTGTAAACCCATGATGTATAGATGTTGGACTTTTCCTAAAAGTTGTGTTTTGTACTGTTTAATGGCAAGCTACATTTATGTGGTCATTTGCAAACACTCAATAACATAACACCTGTTTCGGAATTGGACGTGAGGATGACTTTAGCTTAAAACAAGCATTGGCATAGCCAATAGGTCTCGCTTTTGGGACCTTCTAAGTATTTAATTATGCAGCAGAATATCCTTGGTGCAACAACACCAACTGTTGCATGGCTAAACACTTATAAGGTCCCAAATGCGAGACCTATTGGCTATGTCAATGCTTGTTCAGGATTGATGTAAGCGATATTTGCATCAGAGTGATACCAATAATAAGCTAAGTGACACTGGGCCAGCAGGTAGTACAGTTGCATGTCTGGGACTGAGAACCCATCTCGTTAACAGTAGAGTATTAAATTCTCCCATCTAATCTGGTCGGCGACATGCTTAGAGGAAATGCATTAGGAGGTCTCACAGGGTGGCATACGGCACCCGCGCTTTACTTTTAATGTTAAAAGTAAAGCGAAGGTGGCGCGATTATAGCGAAAGTAATAGAAAAAAACATCTATTTCTTTACTTTTGCTACAATCGCGGTACCCACGCTTTTACTTTTAACATTAAAAGTGAAGCGCGGGTGCCGCGAGTACTGGCCTCGTTCACACACTGAGAAGATACCGGGAAGAGGAGAACAGACCAACCACCTCTCACTCAAACAATTGACACCATGCATCACAGGCAACTGCAGCACAAGCTTCCTTCATGCATAGAAACTATAGGATATTTGACAGTAATGCTAACGTTCGTTACATCAAGTGATCATGCAATGCAGGGGGGCAGTGCAAGCTTCCCCTACCTTCCATACACATTCGACCACGCACACAGATCAAACAGAACACCGGCAGTAACTGTAGATCCTTTACTTGGTGCAATACATCATTCTCCGGTAGTGCAAGGCTCCCTCACATGCAAAAAAGATGCATCCAAACAGAAGTAGTATACGTTGCTGGTAATGCAGTCATTCTTTATAAATACATGACGCATAAACAGGGCCACTGGAATTATGTGATATGCGGCCACTGCCTTTTCTGTATAATTATGGATTTCCCGCATTTTCCACATAAACCATCATCTGCTGCACAATCTGCATAGTTTCACAAAAATATGTTTCCAGCTCAAGTGGATTAAAGGTTACTAAAAAGGCGGCATCGTGTGTTGAAGGGCAATGAAAGGACCTTCACAAAGGTTGGCAGCTCACCTTTCCATTGCTAATTGCTTTATTTGGGTGTTAAACTAGTACTAAGGAGGAGAAACCTTTGCTCCTTTAGTTTTAACACGTGCAAAATGACAAAATATTGAAGTAATACGATCACGGAATGTTCCGCATTATTTGCCTTTTGCTGCTGCTTATTTTAGCCAACACTGCCACATAATTTGGTGCTCTCCTGCCACATTATTCCGATGATCGTGGACATGTAGCTCGACTCGTCCATCATTAGTTCATCTTTCTGTCAGACAGACACACCTGTAGTGCCTGGGCAGCAGCTTGGCAAGCTTCCCTCACACACAGAAGTGGTGCAGCATCTTCAAAAGAAAGACATGCTTGCATAACTATATAGGACGTAAAGAAAAGCACAAACGCCTCTGACGAATATATAACAAATGTGGCATAGGCAGTATGAGGCTGCTTTAAAATACAAAAAAGTACAGCACTGGCAACACCTATAAGGCACAAGAACAAAGCCCTTTGTCTCTAGCGCATTTCCCCAACATTCAAACATGCATGGATAGGTAACATAAAGCGCCGTGGGGGTGTAATACATTGGTGTGGCTGCTATAATCGCGGCACCCGCGCTTTACTTTTAACGTTAAAAGTAAAGCGCGGGTGGCGCGATTATAGCAAAAGTATAGAAATAGAAAAAAACATCTATTTCTTTATGTTAGACCCGGAAGTTCCCAGGGACCACCGACTCGGACGCGGTAGCTTGGCGCTAGGCGGGAAGGCACTCCAGGGGCTATGTGTTAAGTAGTTGTGCATCACTCTCTCACACTGACCCAGTAAAGCACACGCAATAAATAGACACCACTTCATGGGCGTTAACAAAACAAGTATCTTTATCTATTTCTTGTCAGAATTAGGAATGCAAAGCTCGCAAAAAAGTGCAGGGTAAACAGTTTCTATAACCTCAGGTCACTACGGGTAACACTTCTTAGGCACATGTTTATTACACATAACATTTCCTATGCACATGTTCACTGGAGGTCACATTTCTTATGCACGTGGATCATATTGGCAACATTTCTCAAGCACCTGGATAACATCAAAAACTTTTCTCCTGTGGAATATTTCTAATACAAGTACTCAGCACCCTTTTCACATAGTCCTTGCGGGCAGCCAGGCTAACCGGGATGGGTCCACAGGAATGGAGGCCCAGTCTAGCACAACCTCCAGGTATCCGGTATAAGGCAGTGGCACAATCATGGCCGGTGTCAATGCCAGGGGGAAGAGGCAATGCAGGCCAGATTCCTATGGCAGGGGCAGTCCCCAGACAGTGGTCGCATGCGTCTGGGCATCGACGTGTGTTTATTCAGGGCCCCGGGGATTCCCTGATACACTTCGGGCGGGGCCTCCGCATAGAGCGTGTGTGAGGAGACCTGGGGGCCCTACTACGCCTATCTCGTGGGGGAAGTTTAGGTCTCACTGCCGCACCGGCCCGGGCAGACACAGGCCGCCTCCTCCCCAATCAGCCCACTCTTCCCTTCGGGGCTGGGTCTGGGGGAGGCGGACTCTCTACCCACCCTCGCTGCTTTGGAAGGCCCGGGTGAGTCAGGGGGCAGCCTTCCTCAGCGCGGCTTCCCGCGAGGCCCAGGCGGGCTCCGGCTTCCTCACTCGGCCTGGGGCACAGGAACCAATAGAATGTGGCTTCCTGGGGGCGCGGCCGGCGCCTCGGTTGCTCAGCAACGCTCACTCCTCGCACTACAGGCCCAGCGTGGCCTCGGCAGCACCCCCAGTGGCCCTCCCCTCGGGGGGCCGCGGCGGGGTTCAGGACATTCGATCTTCTCCTTGGGCAACCCCGGGGCCGTGGTGGTGATTCCTGACAACGCGGACTTCTCAGGGGCAGAGTTCTGGAATACAGGTACTCGGGCAGACAGCGCTCTTGATCTTGGGGGGGGAGGGGGGCACCGCCTTAACACACGAGGGGCGACTTCCAGCACAAGGGCAGCACAGTCGGGTCCTGGGCACCCCGTAGCGCCCCCAACACAGCGCTCACAGGGTTTGGCAAGTCCTTAAAGGGCAGCTCTTAGTTGAAGGTGACAAATTCTGGCAATCTAGTGCTTGGGTGATACAGCGCTTTACCTTGTGGTTCCCAGCTGCAGCAGCGCTCGCAGGTCCCTCAGTGCTCGGGGATCACAGCGCTAGTTAGGAAGATTCAGGTGTCAGATTCACAGCGCTTCCTCCCTCAGGGCTGGCAGTTGATAGCAGACATTAGTGCCAGAAGGTTGTAGCAATGGGAGGAAGGATGGAAGGCTTGAGCAGGCGCACTGGAGTTGGCACCCCCGGGCTCCCCTTCCACTGGGCAAGGTCAGCAGGCTGGCAGAAACACTCCGCTATCTTGGGGACAGCAGGGCCTAAGCTCAGTCAGCCTCAGTAGTGTAGCTTCCCCCTGGCCCAGCAGCCTATACTCCGGCGGAGGGTCCCCAGGTCCAGTAGTGCTCCAACGAACTGTCAGGTTTTTCCTCCCTTACCTTTATACCCCTAGGTCAGGTGACCCTGCAAAAAGGCAGCAAGTTCTGGTGCCAACCTGGGGTGGTTGGAAAATTCCAGAAGGCTCTAGGGACTCTGTGGTGGCTTCTCTGGTGACAGGGGTGGGATGCTCAGGGTTACAGTATCCTAATGTCCCAGCCTGATCCCAACTACTAGCGCGCAAAAAGACAGTGGCCACTCCGCAGTAGCAGGGGCCTTCGGCAGCCATATTATTAGGAGAGAGCACCTGCTCCTCAGCACTGTTCAGCAGTGGTAAGGCGCCCAGAGTCCTATGTCCAACAAAAGATGGTGGTAAAAATGGAGGCAGAAAGGGAAAGAAATGCGGGGTAAGACCACCCTAGGGCTGACAGGTCCAACACTTTACTTTTGCTACAATCGCGGCACCCGCGCTTTACTTTTAACATTAAAAGTAAAGCGCGGGTGCCGCGATTATAGCAAAAGTAAAGAAATAGATGTTTTTTTCTATTTCTTTACGAAGATGGCAGCTGATGAAAACGAAACTGCTGAGAGGGAGTGGGAGAAGGGAGGGGTAGGGGAGGCGATGCAAGCGATAAAGCCAGATGCCAGCTGTACACGTTGTGCGCGTGACAGCAAGCTGGTGGCCGTAAAGACTGTAGCCTGTGGGCAGCACTTTGAAAACGCGCTTACTAAATGTCTCGCCAGGGCAGCGCATGTGCTGGCTCAGGCGAGACCTAAAAAGGGGGCTTCTACCTGTTGCAGGTAAGAGATGTATATCTTCAGTCGAGCATATATATCTTTATGCATGTACAAAGGGACACTATACAAATGCCAGATGACAATGTAACCTAGGAGATTTCGAGGGCGTAACGTTGCACGTTTACACTGTTTAAGTGACAAAATCTATTTTCTTGATCTCCTTATTGCTGTTCAAGTAGTAGTTTAAACACTCTTCCACATTGTGCTAGATAGATGATGATATTTCTGACCTTGTATTTCTGAGACAGCGATCCCAGCATTTAGGGAGGGGTCGCCATTAGTCGCCTCACTGGCCAGAGCGTGGAGGCTGGATAGTGTCGGCCAAGGTTACTGGGGGTGGGGCAAATCCCCCTACCAGGTGGCCAATTGACCCAGTTGTCGCATGTGCGAGAGAAGGAAGGGAGTCCTTGCTCCCAACTTCGTAAAGGTAATGTGTGACGTTGTTGGGGGGGGGTGCCACGGCGGGGCTTAAAATGCCGTAGGGCTGAGGGAGCAGTGTTTTTCGGCCACGCGACTCAACAGAGGACACTGCAGGACACACCTATCCTGTAGCTGGGGACTGCTTTGCGAAACACCCAGCCACCCTCACCTGGAGCAACAGGCGGAAATAGGGTGGCTTCACCTGGAAGCTGGTCCGGTCACAGGTGCCCCGGCAGGGACGGTGCGTTATGCGGTCGCCGGTCCCTGGTTTTGTGTGCGTTTGTATTTATTTGTATGCCATCATTTTATCCCACACCTAGACAGGGGGTGAACCAGTACAAACGAATTTTGATGGTGATATTTGCCACAGCTCCTTGGTGGGGTGTAGACATTGTTGGCACAAGGTGCTGCCCCTAAGGGGGAGATAAATTGGGAGAAGATTTACTTTCTGCAATTTGACTCATGCCAGGGAAATGCAACTGGGGGAGTTGATTCTCAATCGTGTACTCTTGACCACTTCTGAATCATTGCCGAGTGTATTTTGATAATATGGTGTATATCTCAAAGTGTCACTTGCTGCACAGTCGGTGTAATAATGCCTGTCCTTACTGTTCATGTCACTGGTGTATGTACCTGCCTTCCATTCTTGATTGTTTGCTAATTGATTAAATAACTTTGTGTTGGTCGAACACACATCTGGGTGTCTGCCGCCTCTTTCTGGTTACAGGATGGGAAGGAGGGGTTAGTTATGTGAAATTCCTGGCCCAGCTGGGGCTAGCGATTTGGCACTTTGTGAGCGCACTATGTGGAAGCCATGCTCTCACCAGCCCAGAGCATGCAACGTCTGATCAGTCCAATTTGGCTGCACCATACACTGCTGAATGGGGACCGTGCACTCCCGCTGTGTTAGTAAGAGCAGATGAACGTGTCCAGGCGAAGCGGCTCAGTTTAGGTACACGAAATAAATGGATGTAAGGGACGACTATATGCAAACAAGTAAGTTACCATGAAAAGGTTAATCATGGATGAGAAATTAGTTATTATATGAGCATTTCGTTTGAGCTGCTTTTATAATGCTGGTGGACTGGGCTATCCTAGAGCCCTGTGGGACCCGAGGAGATGAGATATCAAGCTCTCATCCGGCCCAGAGATAAGCGTGCACATGCTCTGGTGAGATAGCATTTGCTTCACGTCACATGGCAGGAAACGGACGCCGTTGTGGTTTGGGGGCCAGTAGGGCTGTTTCACTCCGTTATAAACCAGGACAGGAAAATGTGTTGAAGAACGCGTCCAGGGATTTTACTGTACTGCCAGGATGGACTATTCAGGTGGGACTTGCAGGCCTTTTCTAACAATTAATTGTGTATACTGGTTTATTTTTGAAACGGCATGGCTAGTAGTTTAGATTGGATTCTTGTGCATGATTATCACTTTGACAACTTTTCTGATCCTTGGATTATTGACGCTTTCAGATTTATTTGTAGCCTGTGGTGCTTTGTGTTTTGCAATGTTAATAGTTTGCTTTGTGCCCCAGAATTTGACATTTATTTAAAAACGAACATGTATGACGTATCGACTTTCTGGGTTTCCAGAGGTATTTAGTTTTTAGGTCGAAGCCTGATATAGGCATCTTGGGGCCATTCAGGAAGCTTCCCTGGGAACACATTCCACCAATTGCTTACCACTGGCTTTGTGGTTTGTAACTCATATTTTATGACTTTTAGTTTGCTAGCTTCATTTGTTTTAGGCTGTCAAGTGTTAGTTCGTCACTCCCAAGGAGTAAAGCCTTTTCACACTACCTCTCTTTGTATTCTACCACGAGTAATCTTTTCTGTAAACAGGCCTGTAATCTTGCTCTTATCTTGTCACTTTTCTGTGCATTCAAAGACCGAGGTCATATGTCGGGCTCTGTCTTTCAAGGGAGATTTCGTGGTTACTTTTCTTTCTCTGACTTCAAAGTGAGAGGATTTATATGACAACCTTGCTGAATACTGGGAGATAGGGAAAGGTTGTCTTCTAGTACACAACAACATTTAAATGAGCTGTAAGTATTCCAAAATATATCAGAAGTAGGCAAGCACAAATTAAGCATGTTTTTTGTTTAATCTGAAGTGTGCTGGAAACAAATACTTTTATATGATCAAAACAAATCAATACACTACGTAATGCCATTTCCACACATTATCAGTTGTCCACTGTATAGTTTCATTAGAAAATCTGTATGTCTGTGCAAATGTAATAGTAATTTCAATTGACAATGTGTTGTCTGTTATTGCAGTGTGCTACCATGCCATGCTTGTTCAACTCTACGCCACTCCACTCCATTCTATGCCACTGCACTCTACTGTACACCTCTCCACTTTATAC
The DNA here is from genome assembly GCF_964204655.1 of Triturus cristatus. Classification (NCBI taxonomy): domain Eukaryota; kingdom Metazoa; phylum Chordata; class Amphibia; order Caudata; family Salamandridae; genus Triturus; species Triturus cristatus. Next base: position 680,084,149 of record NC_140585.1, on the reverse strand, counting down.
CACTCAGCGCCGCTTCTTGCTACTCCGCGCCTCTGCACTCTACTCTGCACCACTCCACGTCACTGCACTCTTCGACAGTTCACTCTACTCTGTACCACTCCACTCTATGCAAATACGCCATTTGCCACTCTACTGTGCACCACTGCACTCGTCACCACTGCACTTTACACCACTTCAGTCTACTCTGTACAACTCCACTCTGCCACTCCACTCTATGCCAATATACTCTATGCCAATATACTCCACTCTTTATCACTCCACACCCCTGCATGCCAGCCCCTGTACTCTGCTCTAATCTAGTTTGCACCACTGCACTCTATGCCATTGCTCTCTACGCCTCTCTACTCAATGCTACTGCACTCTACCCTGCAATATACCACTTCATTTTACACCACTTCACTCTACTTTGAAACCATTAACTCTGCGCTACTACACCTTCTGTCACTTTGCTCAACGCCACTCTACTCGGCTCTGCACCACTCCACTCTATGCCACGGAACTCTACGCAACTCCTCACTGCACTCTATGCCATTACAATATATGCCACTCCACTCTGCATCACTGCACTCTATACCATTGTACTCTGCATCACTCTACTCGATGCCACGTCACTTAACATCACTCCACTGTACGCCACTGCCTTTACGCCTCTACACTGTAGGCCACTACACTCTATGCCAGTACACTTTACAGCAATACACTCCACTATGTACCACTCCTCTGTACGCCCCAGCATGCCAACACTGTACGCCACTCAGATCTACTCTGCACCACTGCACTCTATGCCACTGCACTCTACATCACTCTACCTGCACACTCTGCCACTCTACTCTGCACTCTATACCACTGTATTCTATGCTACTCTACTGTGCACCACTCCATTCTAATCTACGCCACTACATTCTATGGCTCTGCATTGTACACAGCTGCACTCTACACCAATGCACTCTACTTTATGCCACTCCATTACACTGCCCTCTACTTTGCACCACTCTACTCTACACCACTGCACTCTACTGTGCTCAACGCGACTACATTCTACGCCACTTTACTCAACACCAGAGTCTGGATCTGTCAGTTGGGTAACATGGGAATACCTTCTGGAAAGTTGACAGGAATCTAGCCAGGTTACCCCATCAGGAGTATTTACAATAAAAACAGTTGGTGAGGTAAGCAACTTTGAAGATCTGGGGCCGGATCACAAAACATTTTTAATTGGTGCCGTTTTGTGTCCTTGGTGGTAGGTTAAGGTAGTGCTTGAGCCAAACAGGTTTTACCACTGTATTATGAAAACAGGATTCTGGAGGTGGTAAAGCAAACAAGAATGTGTGTTTACATTTGTTGGGGTGATGAAGTGTTCTGTTGTTCTTATGCAATATTGCAATCTGATTTCATTGCAACATGCGGCTTTGGTGGTCTTGTGTATTGTTTCGAATTTTTTTGCCCTGTTAGGTTTTATTTGTGTTATGTTAACTTTGCATGTTTTTCAGTTATGTTCTATTGTCTATTTTAGATATGTCAACACATGCTGCTACACTTCCAACCAAAAGCAGTAGTGTGTGCCTCATTGGTTCATGTGACAGCCAACCATTTAAAACCCTCTATGGTGGTAAAATAGTGCTGCACCAGCTCTTCAACCACTTGGGACACCTATCAGCCAAGAACTGTCACATAGACTGTGCTATAACTTGGCTCTCTTAGAAACCGCCATTAATAAAGACCTTCAGTACTGCTGCAGCTGGCTGAAATACTCATTACCTCCAAGGTCAGTAATACTGCGCCCCTCATAATGAGTGCCTAACTAAGGACTACAGGAAAGACACACAGCTCTTCTTGCTCAGTCATTCAGTGACGCGTATACTCTATAAATTCATACATTAAGCATGTTTGCTCTGTTAGGTGAACAGACCTACAAATGGGATATTTGGGGTACATGCAGTGGTCAAGAGAGGTAGGATCTGTGGGACCTGACCTACCCATACCTTTTTCAAATTTAACAAAAAACGGTGTCCTACTTTTTATTAGGACAACATCCCCAGATGGTTAATTCCGACAGTTGAGATGCTTCAACTGAAGTGGAAGGGATGGAGTCTCCTGTGCTGTGAAGCAGAGGGAGGAACAAACAGCCGAACAAGAAGCAAGCCTTCTGGTCAGGTTGCCTGCTGCTTGAAAGAAGTGTAAATGTGTCCACTTGGTTAGTCTGCAAATGTAAAGCCTTCTTGGGAAGTTGGTATCTGCTTTAATTGATGGAGTCACTTGAAGCTTTGTGATGACAAAGATATATCTCATGGCAGCTATACACTGTAATTATTTCATTCCAGGTATTAACCCGGGTCCATGTAGGCCCTAATCCTTCTCGAATCGGAGCACACTTCGCGCTTAGCATTCTCAGTGCGCTCCGATTTGGGAAGCATTAGGGCCTACATGGACCCGGGTTAATACCTGAAATGAAATAATTACCGTTGCGTAGCCTCCACGATATATCGTCTTAACATTTAGTGGTTATAACATTGGAACGATACATTGGATACCTCCATGGTCCAACGTTGTGTGTCTCTTTCAACATAACAGGGTGTACCAGTGGCTTCTCATAATAGCAGTTCTGTGCTGTTAGCCTGACTCTTAAGGAAATAAGCCCTGACGAAGTTGAAATTCTGGACTAAACACATGTTGGCTTTATAAAGAATCAGCTTTGTGAAAAAGCAAAATAAATGACTTGTGGAGTCCAAGACTTGAAATAATAAAATGATGTGTGGTGTCTAAAATCTTAAGAAATACATCAATTGAAGAACCTAATAGTGTGACTGCAAACTACATATATGTATTAGTCGGTGTGTGCCAGTTGTTTTTTTATGAATTTGTACAGGACCCTGTGCAGTGTTTCTAGTTGTGAAAGAATGGTGAGCATTCCTTCCTCGTATGCACCACTTCTACTTTTCTGAATTTTAACATATTGTGTTAACTATCAGATGAGTGCTCTGAGAAACCCCATTTTCCACCCCTTTTATTGTTTTGTGTGTATATATATATATATATATATATATATATATATATTATTTTTGGGGGCGGTGCTTTTAATGTGTAGTTGTAAAACTGTTTGTACTGGATACAGTCTGTGTATTACTGAAATCTATATTTTGGAAGCACTTTTTTCATCTTAAACCTAAATCTTCTTTCACGTTTTGAGCCAGCATATCTTATAGTGTATGTAATAGTGCGGTTCCCACTGATTAGTTTAACTTGCATTATTTTTCATTTAAGATTTGTGTTAGTTTATTTGCAGTTACCTGAAGTAGAAAGACCAACAAAATAGTTACAGAATATTTTGTTCTTTTTAGTCAGGCCTTTGACTTCGAGCAAATGCTCACAAAACTCCACTCCTGTTACACTCCGAATCACAGTTCCCATACTTTTTTAATGCACTATGTCCGCTGGGTACATGTGAGAAAGGAAGGCCCTAACTTTGTTACTTACAAATTGGGTGAGAGGGGATGCAAACTTGTGGGCTAACCACCCAACATCTGTAAAAAAGCAACAACCATACAAAGTTCCTCCGACCCCTGCACAACTGTCCCAAACAACTCCGCCAACCTGAATCGCACAATCCGATCTTCACTGCCCCTAAAACCTAATCTGAGGGATGGGCAGGTGGGGAAAAACACTTTACATCACTAGGGATGGGCTGACACCATGTCGCCCATCACAAAATAGAATGTGGCAGCCCAAAATGACCCCTTACATATATATTGGGCTACATCCTCTAACGGATGTAGCCCAAAACGGTGAACAGTCTTGAAGACTGCACAGCTTCCACCAAAACCTCTGGTTGACAAACTCTCTTCAGGTGGCTGTCCTCCAAACCCCTATTGGGTGAGAGGGGGCACAGTCCACACCAATGACACTTTTATATGTGTGAAAAAGGACGCTTTATTGAGACAGGTGCGCATCACAAAATAACCTAGGGCATAGCGCCTTACAAAATTAAAACCTCATTATACATGTTTGTCAACCAGCATTCCTACCCCCACCCTTAAGGTCCTGTCCCCTCACATAACGCAACCTAGCACTTCTCTACTTCATGACATACTACACTCCTACAATTATAACATTTTAACTCCCCCTACCGTTTACCAGTGAATCCATTAACTAAACTTAACTTCCTATAACATAACCTTTAACTTCCTACCTCGCTCCAGTGAGACCTTGTTCACACTCTCCCTTTCCGTCTGGTTCGACTGTGGCAACAATATCCGGATCTAAATGCCTGCAAACTGCAATCTTGGCTTTTTCTACCCCACTCACCCGTGCCCAATTTCCCCCTCCCCCTTTCCCCATTTGCTCCACCCGTTGCCTGGCCAGCTCACCTCTGTATTCTCAATGTCCGTGCAAAAAATTCTGTCACCTCGAACAGATATAACTCCAACCGATACCTGGAAAGATGCATCCTATCGCCCCCTAATGAAATCTGCCATCTCGTAACTCAAATCAGAATGCTGCACCGCCCTAGCCCTTCTTCTCTACTAAACCTTCGCATCTCTCTATTAATTTCCGTCCTTGCCTTGTCAATTCCTGTCTGATTTGGTAGCACCTCTCCAATTCCTCCTGGGAATGAATTGTGTCCACACTACAAAACTCCCTGACCATTGCGCTTTGACCTCCTTCAGATCTTTCTTCATTTTTTTTGTTTGAATATCTTTATTGGTGCATTTTGTTTTAAATTTCCTGATACAACATATCTATTGTCTAGCATCAATATGCATCACTTCCCTTATAACATTTCTTAGCCTATGACTCTGTAGAAAACAATCAGCGCGTGTGACTTTCTCAGGAACTTGGTGTCATTTTTAACCATAGCATATGGATGCTTATCCAGCCGTCAATTAGTTCAGTTCCGTTCTCTTTTCTATAACACTCAAAAAATATATATATATATATATATATTTTTTTTTAAGAACCAACAATAAAACTGAACTAACAAATGATGTCAGTATGCTGAGGGAATATGTATTCAGTGCCTGGTGTGTCTTTCTTCTTTGCGTAGTCATGTCTGGATTAATGTGTCATTAATGAGCATGGGCTACCACTACTATTGCCGTTGCGGGCGTATGGCCGTCAGGGTTGCGTTTACTTTCGTTTAACATACTTTAGGAATGCAAGGCTTGGTCTGTTCCAACTAGTCTGGGCGGGATGGTATACAGGTGCAGCACCTCCCTTACTGTCTGGTGATATATCAAGTATTGGGCCCCGCCTGTTGTGCGGGCGGTGGCTGCTATGGGGCACTGAAGCACACTAACTTTCTGAGCATATCATCCCAGGTCTGTGCAATGGGATTCTTCCTCAACCCCGCCGTCTCCTCCCTGTGTAGGGAGGCGCTCTCTGCCTGCGCCCATAATTCTAGGGACTTCTTCCAGTGTGATACCTCTGGCGGGTCCTTATGTTTCCATCGTTTGGTTATGAGCCGTTTCGCTGTTATAAGTCCCAAGTCTCGGAATCGGAGGCCCGCTCTATGTATTTTGTTTCTTTTGTAGAACCCCAGGATACAGACCTCCCAATTGTCATGTACTTCCATGTTAGTGCATGTAGTGAGCGTTGCCAGTATCGCACGCCAGTAAGTGTGAAGCTTGGGGCAAGACCACAGCATATGCAACAGGTTGGCACCCAGGAGACGGCATCGCGGGCACTCAGAGGTATTAATATTAAAATATTTGTTAATTTTATCTGGTGAGAGATACGCCCTATGCAATATATATGTTTGTATTAGTTTGAATCTTGAGTTACGTGGGACCCACTTGTGGGACACCCCCGCGCCGCACGGCCACCAGCTGCTGTGTGTGCCCCCTCGCCTTGCCCCCTGCCTCGCTGCCTGCCTCGCTGCCAGCTGACGCCGCTGGCGTCTGTTTTTGCTTGTTTTGTCTAGCATTTGTGCTTGTTTGAACTGCATTTTCCTCCCGTGTTAGCAGCTTTTGTCTGACTTTTGTGCCTGTATTTTTTCTAGTCAGTTTCTGCATTTTCCTCCCGTGTTAGCAGCTTTTGTCTGACTTTTGTGCTTGTTTTGTCTAGCATTTGTGCTTGTTTGAACTGCATTTTCCTCCCGTGTTAGCAGCTTTTGTCTGACTTTTGTGCCTGTATTTTTTTCTAGTCAGTTTCAGCCCTTTGCGTTCTCCTGCCTGTCTGCCCGCCTACCTCGCCGCCCTCCGCCTTCCCTCCCCGCTCCCCGCTTCCCGCCACCACCGCTGACCACGCCCCTTTTTCCTTTCTGTTCCCTCCCCGCTCCCGCCTCCCAGCTGCCCCGCCCACCCGCGCACTTCGCCTTATATGGCGACCGTGCGAACGCGCAGCGGTCACGCGCAGCGGGCGCGCCGATTGTGCGCCGAAGGCGCGCCAAAGGTAAGCCCGTCTGCGCCCGTCCGCGACCAGACCGCGCCCAGCGCCAGGACCCCTGGCCAACGAAGATCCCGACCGACCCGCCTGACGTACTCCGCCGCCACCCTCACCGCACTCAACACCGGCCGACTCCCAGAATGCCATCAAGCCACTCCACGACGTACCCACGGACCTTTCAGCTGCCACGCCTGCAAGTTCACCTGCATCCGGACCAGCCTCGCACCAGCACCCACCAAGTCGAACACCAGCAGCACCCACCTCAAGTGCATCCTGCTCAACACCCGCTCCGTCCACAGACACGCCATCGAACTCTGGAACCTTCTAGACGCCACAGCCCCTGACGTCGCCTTCCTCACGGAGACCTGGATGAACGCCTCTTCAGCTCCCGACATCGCTATCGCTATCCCAGAGGGCTACAAGGTCGTCCGGAGGGACCGAAACGCCAACCAGATGGGAGGAGGCATCGCCATCATCCACAGGAACACCATCCGTCTCACGACCAGCACCGACAACACCCTGACCAGCGCCGAACACCTGCATTTCCAGATCCACACCAACCCGAACACCACCCTCAGAGGCACCCTGATCTACCGACCCCCTGGACCACGCACACAATTCAGCGAGGACATCGCCGACTTCGTCAGCCCGCATGCCCTCCCCTCCGCCGACTACATCCTCCTGGGAGACCTCAACTTCCATCTGGAGAACAACAACGACCGCAACACCAGCACCCTGCTCGACAACCTCGCCAACCTGGGACTCAAGCAACTGGTGTCCACCCCCACCCACCTCGCCGGACACACACTCGACGCAGTCTTCTCATCCAGCACAGACATAGACTTCAGCCACGCCACAGAGCTTCAATGGACGGACCACAGCTGCGTCCACTTCACCTTCAAGAGAACGACGACCCACCAACACCAGCAACAGGCAGCCCGCAGAAGCTGGAACAAGATCACAGCAGACCAGCTCGCCACCTCCCTGAACCAGCACCCTCCTGCCAGCTCAGCGAACCCCAGCCAAGCCGCCGACAACCTCACGAAGTGGATCAGCAACTGCGCGGACGAACTCGCCCCACTGAGGACCCCGCCTAGCAGACCCGGCAGCAAGAAGGCCCCATGGTTCACCGACGAACTCAAGAGCTCCAAGAAGAACTGCCGAGCCCTCGAGAAAGTCTGGAGAAGGGAACCGACACCAGACAACAGGACCTCCTTCAAACTTGCCACCCGGAAACACCACCAGCTGATCCGCGCCGCCAAGAAAACAGCATTCAAAGACCGGTTGGACAACAACGCACACAACTGCAAGGAACTCTTCAACATCGTGAAAGAGCTTTCCAACCCCAGCGCAGGAAACAACGACATCACCCCATCGCAAGACCTCTGCAACTCCCTCGCTTCATACTTCCACAACAAGATCGCGGACATACATAACAGCTTCAACAACCAACCAACGCACACCATGACCGAACAACCACCCCCCACCACCACCCTCCACGCCTGGACCCCGATCAGCACCGAAGACACCATCCGCACGATGAACTCCATCCACTCCGGATCACCGACCGACCCCTGCCCTCACCACGTCTTCAACAAGGCCGACGCTGTCATCGCACCCCACCTGCGAGACATCATCAACACTTCCTTCGACACCACCATCTTCCCTGAGAGCTGGAAGCACGCCGAACTCAGCGCCCTACTAAAGAAACCTACAGCGGACCCCACCGACCTCAAGAATTACCGCCCCATCTCGCTCCTCCCGTTTCCAGCCAAAGTCATCGAGAAGACCGTCAACAAGCAGATGGCCGCCTTCCTCGAGACAAACGGATCCCTCGACCCCTCACAGTCCGGCTTCCGAGCCAATCACAGCACCGAGACCGCCCTCATCGCCGCCACCGATGACATCCGAGCCCTGATGGACAATGGAGAAACAGCGGCCCTCATCCTCCTAGACCTCTCTGCGGCATTCGACACGGTCTGCCACCGCACCCTAGTACGGCGCCTCAGCAACATCGGAATCCAGGACAAGGCGCTGGACTGGATCATCTCCTTCCTCGACGGAAGAACACAGAGAGTCCGCCTACCACCGTACAAGTCAGAGGCCTCCGAAGTCACCTGCGGCGTCCCTCAAGGATCATCTCTGAGCCCCACCCTCTTCAACGTCTACATGAGCCCCCTCGCGGCCATCGTACGCAAACACAACCTCAGCATAATCTCCTACGCCGACGACACCCAACTGATCCTCTCCCTGACCAACGACCCCGCCGCCGCCAGATCCAACCTGCACGAAGGGATGAAAGAGGTAGCCGAGTGGATGACGACCAGCCGCCTGAAACTGAACTCGGACAAGACGGAGGTCCTCATCCTGGGCTCCTCACCCTCCGCCTGGGACGACTCCTGGTGGCCTCCCGCCCTGGGCACCGCACCCAAACCGACAGACCATGCACGCAACCTGGGCTTCCTCCTGGACTCCTCCCTCTCCATGACCAGGCAAGTCAACAACGTCTCCTCGGCGTGCTTCAACATCCTACGCATGCTACGGAAGATCTTCTGGTGGATCCCCACCGAGACCAGGAAGACCGTCACCCAGGCCCTCGTCACCAGCCGACTGGACTACGGCAACGCCCTCTACGCCGGTACCACCGCCAAGCTCCAGAAGAGACTCCAGCGGATCCAGAACGCCTCAGCCAGACTCATCCTCGACATCCCACGAACCAGCCACATCTCCGGACATCTGAGAGACCTTCACTGGCTCCCCGTCAACAAAAGAATCACCTTCCGCCTCCTCACCCACGCACACAAAGCCCTACACGACCAAGGCCCGAGCTACCTCAACAGCCGAGTCAACTTCCACGCTCCCAAACGCCACCTCCGTTCAGCCAACCACGCCCTCGCCGCCGTCCCCCGCATCCGAAGAGCGACTACAGGAGGAAGGTCCTTCTCCTGCCTGGCCGCCAAGACCTGGAACTCCCTCCCTACCGACCTGCGCCTGACCCAAGACCACCTCTCCTTCAGGAAGAAGCTGAAGACCTGGCTGTTCGAGCAGTAGCGGCACCCCCCCCTCCCCCCCCCCCCAGCGCCTTGAGACCCTACGGGTATGTAGCGCGCTTTACAAGTGTCACTGATTGATTGATTGATTGATTGACATGTGTGGCGCTGGCTAAAACTCGTTCCCAGTCTTTATACGTTCATGGGCGGCCTCTGTCTTCAGTTCAACAGGCACAAAGCTTTTGTAGCGGCTTCCATGTATGACTGAGAAGGGCTTGCACCAGCCAGTGTATTATATGCGACCCCACCCCCATCACATGCAAGTAATGCAGTAATTGATGCGCCGGCGGCTCATTCGTGATATCCCCCCATGCTAGAGTAAGCGTCCGTGTAATAGTTGCATATGTGAGGAATTGGCCCCTTGGTAACCCAGTATCCGCTGATAGTGTCTCAAACGTCAACTAGGTGCCTTCTACGTACAAGTCTCCAAGTGTCTCCACTCCTGCCTCAATCCAGGGCATTAATGTTGTGTCAGTTAAATAATCTCTAGCCCTAGGTGTCCCCATAAGTGGTAGCGTCGGTGCATATGTAAATGTGTCTTTTGTGAGGCGAAGGCTCCTCTTGTAGCATTTATGTGCCAATTCGATATATATTTGCGTTGGTCGGGGGACCTTTGCTAGTGGGTGGAACAGTCCGCAGATCTGACTCTGCGTCCAAATTGCTATCTCCGTCGCCGTGTCCGTTAGATTTTTCCCACTGAGCCATTTCGCAACCCATTGCAATTGCGCGGCTATGTAGTAGAGCTCCAGATTTGGTACTGCCAGCCCTCCGCTCTCCGAGGAAGCGTACAATTTCTGTAGCGCAATTCAGGGGCGCACTGTATTCCAGATCAAGCCTCGGATTAACCCCTCCAATTCACTAAATAGTCTGACCAGGACATATACGGGGAGATTTGCAAAATGATACAGGAGTCTAGGCAGTACTATCATCTTTGTCAAGGTGACACGGCTCATCACATTGAGCGGCAGCGTCCTCCAGAATTGCATCTGCGCTTTTATAGAGGAAATGGCCCTAACCAGATTACCTTCCAGTACATCTCCTGGGGATCTGTATACATATATACCCAGGTATCGGAACGTGGTTGGATACCAGTTTAGCGCAGTCCTGTTAATTACTATATCTGTCTCTGCCACACTCTCGCTGAAAGAATAGGCGCCCGATTTGGCCCAGTTTACCCTGAGGCCCGACACTGCTTCAAATCTGCGGAACAGCGCTGAAATTGCCAGCGGTACCGCGTGCAAGTCTCTTATATATAGTAACAAATCGTCAGCATATAGTGATACAGTGTGTAATCCATCGCTTAAGGGGATGCCCCATTCCTCGCCACCCTCCCGGAGGAGGGCTGCCAAAGGCTCCATAGCCAAAGAAAAGAGCAGCGGGGACAAGGGGCACCCCTGCCTAGTACCTCGTCTCACCCTGATTTCATCCGTCAGGAGCTTGCCCGTATGGACCCTCATTGTTGGGTGTTGGTACAATAACTGTACTAATTGTAAATATTTATCTCCCAGTTCATACCTGCGCAGGACTTCCGCTAGCTAAGGCCATTCCAGCGAGTCAAATGCCTTCTCAAGGTCTAATATCAGGCATCCAGACCGAGGCCAGGTCTCTGCCGCATATTTCTGGACTCTAAACAGCCTGCGATTATTATAGGAAGTGCTTCTGTTCAGAACAAATCTGTTCTGATCTACGTGCACCAGAGACGGCACAAATGGGCTATACGTTTGGCAAGAGTGGAGGCAAGGATTTTGTAGTCTGTATTTAACAGAGCTAAGGGGCAATAGCCTAAATTCTCAGGGTTTCTGCCTGGTTTCAGCAGTGAGACCAACGTGGCTTCATTTTGTGTGGGCGTGAGAGTGGCAGATTCCAATGCCTCCTCATATACCCGCAGCAGTTCCGGTATTGGCACATCTGAATATGCCTTGTAAAATTCAGCCGGCTGTCCATCAGGGCCCGGTGTTTTACCATTTGAAAGTGCGTAAACGCTATCTCTTATTTCCTCCGTGAGCAGAGGGGCACCCAAATCTTCTTGCTGATGGTCTGTTAACTGCGGCAGCATTGTAGCGGATAAGAGTCTTGTATGTCGGTGTCCATGGCTACCGAGCAGGACCTGTATACTGCGATGTAGTGTTCCACAAAGGCGCGATGTATGTCTTTCTGGGTATGTAACTCTACCCCCTGTGTCGTTCGTACTGCCGTCACGGGTGCGGCTGTCACGTCCTGCCATATCAGCCACGTCAGCAATTTACCAGATTTGTCACCCATATGATGTGTGCGTTCAGAATGTGCCGCATAGTTTAAATTGCGGAGTCGCTCGAGCAATCTTGAGTGCTCTACTCTAAGGTTTTCTAGAGGTACAGCATTACCTTCTAGCGCTGTGTCCTCCTCTCGGAGCAATGCGTTTTCTAGGCATGTCAGGTCTGCCTCCAGTTGCCTCCGCATGCCCGCTTGCGCTCCGAGGCAGTCCGCCCTAATGACAACTTTGAATGCATCCCACTCTATCTGAGGGGTCGTGGCCGTATCAGCATTATCCTCAAAGTATCGTGCGATGTTGGCCGCTAGCAGGTTCCGGAAAGGTGCGTCTAATAGCAAGTCTGGTTGTAATCGCCAGGTCGGGACCGGCGGGTGAGGCTGCTCCCAGGACAGCTCTATTATATGTGGGTTATGGTCAGAATGTGTCCTGCCCAAGTAATAAACAGCTGACATGTGGGGGAACAGTGCGTCTGTGAGCATGTAGCGATCCAAGCGCACATGCAGATTGTGAGTCCCTGAATAATAGGAATATATCCTTTCTTGGGGGTGTCGGAGTCTCCAAGTGTCTTTCAGACGCCACTGTGTAGCCCAATTGTTCAGCGCCTTCATAGCTAGATATGTACTTGTACCCGGGAGAGATTGAAATGAGCGGTCTAGTGAAGTGTCAAGTACACTGTTGTAGTCACCCCCTAGTAACATTGGAATGTCGTGCCATTGCGCCAGGAGGTGTGATATCTTATCAAAGAATGTAGCCTGCTCTGTGTTTGGGGCATATAGTGATGCAACTACTATATCTCGGCCATCCAGTGTACCCTTAATTATGACATATCTCCCTTCTGGGTCTGGGTCTATCAGTGACTGCGTGACCTGAAGAGGAACCCCCGACCCCACCCATATTAATGCCCCTCGCGCAAATGCTGAATATCCTGTGGCAAACAATTGTCCTCGCCATCGGCGATGTAGTCGCTGCGTCTCCATTTTGGTTACATGCGTCTCCTGCAATAGGGCTATTTGTATATGATGCCTTTTGAGGTATGAATAGATCTGATACCTGCGTATCGCCGAGACCCTGTGGGCACATTCTATAACAAAGTGCGGCGAAAGGGATCCCTCTGGCAGCAGATCTCTAAGCCAAGTTTCCACATGGAACACTGGCTCTCTCCCTTCCCAGCGTTCCGGAACACCCACCACTCGTACATTGTTGCGCCACGCCTGGCCCTCGGAATCCTCAGCTCTGCTCTCCAGGAACTCCACTCATTTCAGCAAGTCTTGTATATGTTTATCGGATTGCACCACCTGCGGCTTGACGTCAGTGAGCGCAGATTCCAAAGCAGTGGTACGATCCATCAATTTCCGGTGGTCTGCATGTAGGTGAGTGAGGTCAATAGCTACCTTGTCGATTTTAGATTCCAAGGAGGTGCGAGTCATGGTTTCTTCCAGCCGCTCCACCGCCGCGAGCACTGCATCAAGTTTGTTCGCCGTCTGATCCGCGTGCCCCTGTTTCGCCACCTTGGACTTAGTTGGCGGCTGTAGGGTCTTGTACACCTCCTGCTCCGGTCCGCGTCCGGGTACCCCCTGACATCAGATGCAGCGACAACGCACCTTTGTAGCTCTGCACCTGGTGCGATCTCGCCACGCTGTCTTCTGGACCCTTCAGTCTTTGGTATATGTGCAGCAAGTTGTATTTCTCCACCGGCCAATGGGTCCCGTCTATCATTCGCCAGGGGCCGCGCCACAAGACAGCTCAAAGGTTCTCAGGCGGTCGTAGGCAGTCCCGAGATCTCAGACAGGACTCAACTTATTTCACTCAAGCAACACCATCCGGCGCGGTCTCACTTCGTCGCTTATCCACAAGCAGTCTCTCGGCAGGGGAGCAGGTATTCGCTGTGGCCTGGTAAGTTTTCCCGGTATCCCTGCCACAGTCGGCCCCCCGTATTCGGTGCACCCAGTAGCGAGCAGTCCCGAGCCTCAGTAGCGGAGGCAGGCGGGGCACCGAACCAGGGTCTCCGGTGGGACACTGGACGGCCAGCAACAAGGCAGCAGCTGCTTCTGAAATCAGCCGCTGCTCTTCTATCTCAATCGCGCTATTTCCTGTGGCCCCCAGGGCAGGGCGCCCCTGCAGTCTTTCTCGCCACCACCGCAGATCGCGCGGCCCACCGAGCCTCACCTCACTCAGCAGGGCCCAAGCAGGCAAGAGATCACCGCGCCGTTCCAAGCCAACTCCCCGAGATCAATCCCCCGCTCGGCAGCAGCAGGAAGGATCCTCAGCATGTGTCTGGTGGGGGGCTCCGCGGGCGATGACAGGGGCCCCACTCCACACTCCCCCGCAGCCAGCGCGACAATTGTGTTGCCCCACGAAGAAAGCGGAGTTCTGGCGTACTCAGGCGGATTCGCCCCACCCGCAGTGAAAGGCCGCATTCACCGGAGGTGCCCAGTGTCTCCGGCGGGGCTCCAGGCAGGGTCCGCCTCCCAGTCGGCGCGGCAGTGAATTCAAGGGAATTTGTGCCACAGCAGGCCAGCAGCGCCTCGACACACCACGCAGTGCGGAGGCAGTCCAAGGAAGCCGCTTTTGATTTCACCCGCCTATACCGGGTTCTCTGCCCGGGTGCAGGCAAACAGCGGGAAGTAGCAGGGGGCCCCAGTCAATCCCCACGTAGATCACGCAGCCCCTCCGAATCTTCTAAGCGAGCTGAGGCCAAGGGGGGGGCCGCGGCAGCCATCTCCGACCTTACTCCTCTCGAGCTGCGCCATTTATTGCGGCCTAGTGGGCGGGAACCAGCCACGGCCTCTCGTAGCCGGCCTCGCCCGCTCAGCGGCCGCCCGCCGGGCAGCCCGCAGGCAAGACAGTCCCGGTGCGGCGCACTGGGTCCGAGCGGGGCAGGAGTTTTACCGGAGCTTCAGGGTGCTCTGGCATAAACGTCAGCTATTCCTGGGGCCCTCCGGATGTCTGCAAGCGGAGTTCTTTCTGTGCCTGAGAAGGGGAGCCTCCGGCAGAGCTCTACCCTAGCACGTCCGCAGGCATTGCCGCCATAGCCACGCCCCCCTTCAGATCTTTCTTCATGTCCCGCAACAACAACAAACCTTTTTCTATGACCATAAAATTTTCACCTAGATGCAATAACAGCACATTAGGGGCATTCTTCCCTTGAATCAGCCTGTCCAGGGTTGGAATGAGCTCTCTCCAGCACATGCCACCTTTACTATTCCAAACACAAAGATCGTTTGACAAATCCTCGATTTTGTCCATGATGACTCTTTCCGGTTAGCCGGTTTTATAAATGAATGCCTCACGAGCCATACCGGCGGCCAGCAGACCTTCAACCGAACCTAAAACAGAAAACAGCTGTAAGGGAAAAAATACAGCAGATGTTCACTCGCACTCAACCGCACACAATCTGATATAGGGCTTGAAACAGTTGGAAGACCATCTACCCAGACCCATGATTCTTTCTCTGGACCAGCCCCTCATGTGCGCCTCTGTTGCCACCCCAATGCGAAATGAATGTGTACCGTAGTCTGTCACAACCAACCCCAACTTAAGGATTGCTTTTATCAATATTTTCAATAGTTGGATAGCGGTCACAGGCTCCCCTTGACCATGTCTGAGTACTTACCCAGAGGAGACCGCTCGTCGCGCCCATAGTTTCTTACTGAAGGCATCCGGGCAGAAACCCTTCACCGGATAAAGTGGCAGAAGTACAATCGTCACTGTCGACCTGTTGTCCGTTTTTCAACTGCGCAAACGGATTCCTACCACTGTTTCATGGGACCCTCCCTCCTCCCATAAGAATTCCCTACTACCCCTATGTGCCAACAGTTCAGACACTCTGAATGCCCCAAAAAAAGCCATGTCATTAAAGTGAAAAACAGAATAGTCTCCTGTTCTGGAGTGCAAATCTCTGGCAAAACCCCAATCACCTTAATAAAGACTTGCTACATGAGCGCTTCTGCTTCGTTCCTGAATGATCCTGTTCTCTGGCACAGCCTTCAAGCGTCCTCTTACCCAGTTCCCCTGCCAATGGAGCAAAGCCTCAAAACAGTTCTCCCAAAAAGGAAAGAACGGTCAACTTCCCCATAATTGTGACTCAAGAAAATCCTTTCCATCAACCACAGAATAAACTGGGCCACATATCCTCCACTCTTTCCTTCCCATTCCCCGACCTCCTAAATGCCCCTATGCTGAGAAATTCCTCCCATGCCTGAGCATATGCTCTCTGAGTATATTCAGCCAGAGACCCTACCACCAGCTCGGACAGCGTCTGTCTGCTACTGTCCATAGCTCCTCTGGCATGTGCGTCATGACCCTGTCAGCCTCCGTGGCCAGACCATAGAACTTCATCCACTGTGAACGAAACAGAGCATCCACAATGTCATTTTCCACACCAGGCACATATTTTGCCCTGAACTAAATATCCTGCTTTATGCACTCAATCACAAAATCCTGCAGCAACTTCATCACCTGCATGTCTCTGGCCGACTGTCTGTTGACCACCTGCACCACTACCATGTTGTGAGTGTGAAACAGAACTTTTTTGTGCGCTAAAAAGCCTCCCCACAGTGTGACTGGCACCCCCAGTGGGAACAACTCGAGAAAAGCAATGCTGCGGCCGCATGTTCCCACGCTTTAGGCCATTCCTCCGCGCACCAATACCCTTGCCAGTGTAAGCTGAAGCCTATCCCCCCTCGCGTGTCTAAATATATCTGTACATCCCACTCAAAATCCTGTGATGTTCACAGTGGAATCCCGTTGAATTAATCCAAAAAGAAGAACTACATGCGCAAATACTCCCTCACCCCTGCTGACCGCTGCACATGATGGTGTGGTAGTGACAAACCTGACAGAGCCAATCCTTGCCTCCTACAGAAAGTTCTACCTGCTCAGACCACCCTGCATGCAACGTTGGTGGCCCAAAAGTACCTGACCTTGACTTTAGCCTTGTTAAGCATTGTGTCCAACAACAATTGCATCTTCAGCTTTTTGGCTGACAGCAACCGTGCTTCCATGACCCTGTGGTCCAATTATTTCCCTAGAAAGGAAAGCTTTGTCTGTGGGCCCACTTTCTTTTTAGGGGCCCAAGGAATTCCAACATCATCCATGAGCTCTTGAAAACCTATCGGCAGGTGCTGGCAGCCTGCAGAGCCAGGTTTGGTGACAAAGAAAAAATCATCCAGGTAATTGGTTACCCACTCGTGCCCTTGGCAACAAATAAACAGCCATTGTAGAAATTAACTAAACAGATTGAAGAGCATGCAGGAAATGGAGCAACCTAGCGGAAGAGCTTTGTCCACATACGATTGTCTCCCCCACATATGTATACCCAGCAACTGAAAGTCGTCTGGGTGTATGGGCAATAACCGATATGCCAACTTGATATCACCGTTTGCCATCTCTGCTCCTGCCTGTTCCACCAGCACCACTGCTATGTCTGAGGAATATGACACAGTCGCCACTTCGTTCTCTATAGATTTGTTTACTGATTGTTCCTCTGGCCAAGAAGATGCTGAATCAGCCGGAATTGTCCCTGCTCTTTTTTGGGGAAGCACCCATATCGAGGAGACAATTAGGTTCTCCATTGCCTACTCATCAAAAGGCTTCATCATCCTACCCTCTTGCACTTCTTTCTGCTACTTCTCCTGTGCCACCTGTGTATGCTCCTTTACTGATTTGAGATTGTCTGCCCATTGCCGTACTCTAGGGCCCCCGTATCTCAAATGAAGAAATTCACTGTAATCCCTCCCACAAGATTGCTGCGTCACCCTCCTTAGGGTAGGACCGCCGCCAAAATTTCGTGTGTCCAACTTAACAGACGTACAAGCCTTTACCTCCAGGTCCCCACGCCCCCTTTCCTTCCCAATAGTTAGCCGCTGCAGATTGTGGCGCACTAGCACTACCCTGATCCTGCTGCCACTGTCCTGAATATCCCCCTGTATGTCCCTTTTGCTGGCTCTCTGTATTGCCATAACAGTGCATGAGGGCGTGCCTCCCAGAGCACTTGGAACATTTGTGCCTACACCCTCGAGCACATTCCCTTATTAAAGTCCCAAAAGGACCCGCTCGTTCCCCCTTGGCTCTTCATTGTGGACCCCCCCTGCCTGGGTTGGACAGGCCTAAAAGGGCCGACAGACAATGGGCTAACCCCTGGCAGTGAATATCGTTTACCAAATTTTGCCCGACCCATTGTGTGTTGCCATAGGTCCAAATCTATTTTACCCACTTTGTCTCATCATCTAGAGTAATGTACACTCTAAATTAATCATCAAACTGTGCCCTCGAATAGCCCCCAAATGTAATTTGCGCTTTTCGTATGATGGCCATGAATTTAAATAGGGTCACACAACGGTTGGGGTACTTCTCACAGTACACATTGGCATAAATTAGAAAAGCTGCAGTCCACTTCTCTATGGTCATAGGCACCTTTGGGAGTTTTGCCAGCTCATATTCTTCCTCTTTGGACCCTACTTTGGCCCTCAACTCTCTGGGGAGCAGCTTAAACATTTCCACACCCTCCCCTTTGCAAATCATTTCCTGACATGAGTTGCACTCCCAAAGGCTTAGTCACCCCCATGTAGGGGAGTTTCTCTACTTTCAACTCCTTGCCCTCCACTCCTGCTGCTGTCCCTTTCTCCCCATCTTTCACTTTGTCCTCTGTTCCCACGTCATTGCCCTCTGCCTGCTCCTCAGCTGTCGTCCCCCTCCTGTAGTTGTCCTCTTGTCTATTTTGACCACTTCTTGTTCACCCGACCGTCCTAGTGCACTCTCGTCCCCGGTCCTCTCTACCTAATCCCCTTGTCTTTCACATATCTGCCCTTCCGCAGCCTGGTCTCCTCCTCCCCCCTGCCCACACCCAGCATCCACTCCGGTTAACACCATCACTGGAGCTGATCCTGCGACTCCCATCTTCTTAACTGGCATTGATGTCCGTGCCCGCTTCGAAGCCTTCTGCTTTATCAGTGCAACCCGCCTGTCCGGCACCCGGGATCCTTACTGGTACCTTGTTTCATGGCCCGGAAAACACTACTCGGGCACTGACAAGCAAGAACCCCTCCCCTGGACTGCCACACACTTTGCTGCTACCACCTTTGTTCCTCAGCACACTATACTTTACTTTCAACAATATTGCTCTCCTCAAGACTGTGCTCCCCATAATCTAACTCTTTGCAATCCACCAACTCAGCAGCCCATTCACAGTTTTTTCTAACCACCACCCCATGCGGCCCATCGCGCACCAACGTGGGGTAACCTCTTTTCTCTTGGGGGGTGGGGGGTACCAGACCCTGCCAGGAACTCCATCAATGCAGGCCGCCATGACTTGTGTGACTGTCCTCCTGAAGGCACTCTGTGCGTGAACTCCATGTGACCTGATGAGGCCTCACTGGACATTTTTATGTCGGCTAAGGCTGGGTCCCACCAGGCCGTCCAGTTGGCTGCTTTGCGCCATGCCTTCGCTTCACCTTGAAGTGGATGAGCTGCACTGTGCTCTCCCGAGTCCACAACCTGCAGTTGTCCTGGGACCTGCAAGAAAGAGGATAGGTCCAGTGTGTGAGACCCAAGTTCCCCTAACACCTGGACACTGCCACCTGCCCCATCCCGGCTACCCTATTTGCCCCCTGCTCCTGTGTTGCCCCACTTCTGTGACCCCCCCAACACATGAATACAATTGACGAGGGGATCTCTTAACTACTGCCATGTCCTCCTCCTGACCGCCATCCCCACTCCATTGGAGCATTGCATCCAGTAGGGCCAATGCTTGACCACTCTTTGCTGCCCCTGGCAACCTGCAAGGACCCTGCTGCCTCCTGGACCACTTGCACACTTTATTCACTCTTCTCCCACAACAGCCCCTCCCTTCCAAGGTGAACCTTCAGGCTATTGGGCCTGCATCCTCCTCAGCACACTCTCTACCAAGTCCCACAACCCCAGGGACACTTGAGAGTGGCCCCCAGCTATCCTTGACTCCCAATCTGTTCCCCTTGCACGTTTGCCACTACCCCTCTTGAAGGGGCCAGGTACTTGCACCTCCTGTCAATGCTCATCCTCCACCTCCCAAACTAGTGTGTCCCCTTCATATGGATCTATCCCTTCGCACGGGGGCCAATCCCTTCCCTTGTTGCCTCACTGCTCCTTCCCAGAGGTATCACCAAGGCCTGCTGCCCCTCCCCCCCACCCCACATTCCCATTGGGGCTGCAGCTATGCGTGAGATACCCACAATTGTGCCCCCAGGCTCTGAGCCCGCCCAGATCAATGGAGCCCTGCCCCCACCTTGTCAACATGGAAATCAACAACCCAATGGGCCAGAAGTCTGCCGGGAGAGCCACCTGAAAAGCTTTTTAAATGTACTGCTGCTCATGATCCACTGCCCCTCTCTGACCATGAGGGCTGCTTAGTGCACCCGCGAGTGGCCCCTATCACCTACCATAGCGCGTCCTGCATTGCGCTCAGAGGTCGGGGAGTGTGCCATGATGGCAGCGGCTTCCCTGCCCGACGTGCGCCTCATAGGACTTGCACAGAGGCCACGCGCGCTCAGACGACCAAATCCATGCACCCCGCCTCTTTCAAAAGACAGACAGCTAACGCCACCTTATTTTCTGCCATTTCCCAGGTAATTGAAACGCTACGCTAAACAATTCCTGAAACTAGTGGGGAAAAAAACATTGCCTAACTAGGGATGGTTGCCACCATGTCACCTATCACAACATGGTGGATGGCGGCCCAAAAGGGATTGATCGGTCGGTCTGTCTGTCTGACTGCAACGCTTCCCCCAAAACCGATAGGCCTCCCTCCCGGCTGCTGTCTCCCAAGCCCCTATTGGGAGATTAAGGGGGGAGAGGGGGGCAAGCCGACACCAGACCACTTTATTGTGTGTGAAAAAGGCCGCTTTATTGAAACAGGTGCATATCACAATTTAAACTCCTTGGCCACTGCCTTACAAAACTAAAGCCTCGCTATACAATAACCTCCTGACCCCTTGTGTTTTCCCCCCACCCCTACGATCCCCACATCATTTCCCCCATCCCCCAAAATACAACATAACATTCCATAACCAACATATAACCCAATCCTACACCATGTAGCCTTTCCCAACTCCCAAACTCCCCTGACCGTAACCCCTACCTGCCTTCTGTGCAACTGTAACTATCCAACCTCTAATCTAAACTTATCCAACCTGGATACCCTTTACCTGTCCCTGGACCCAAATTACCAAACCTCTAACAACAAACTCTAGCCAATCCCGGCCAACTGTCAACCACCCCGCTTGCACCTGTTCCAAGCGACAATACATCTGACCGCCCCTATGTACCTGTTCCAACAAATGCTGCCCCCAGCCCGCGAAATGCAGCCCAAGACCCCCTGGACCAGGCCCCCTAAACCCTTAACCTTAGGGAGGGTGGGTGGGGAAACTTTAAACTCGCACACCCAGCCACCAGGTCACCAAGCCTAAAATGGTGGCTGGGCTGGCGCGCGTATTCCCTATATACCCCTTGGGCTCCTATCCCTGGATTTGGGCTACATTTGGGCTATCCCCAAATGTAGCCCAATTATTACAAAATGGCCGTTCGGCCACTCCCCATCCCCCCCCCCCCTCCCCCCTCCCAATCTGCCCGGGAGGCAGACCTCGCGGTGCTCGGCTGCCCCCCAGGCTCCCATTGTAGCAGAACAGGTGCGATAGAGACGTACATATATCAATTAGCTTGGTTTCTAAACATTACAGGTGTTTAAGTAGGGTGGGTGAAGTTATAAGCACTTTCCATTATTTGACAGTGGTTTATGAAACGTTAATATACAAACGTATGATTGATTTTGAAGATTTGAACTCCTTTGCTTGCAGAATTTTTTTTTTAACTGGCAGACGTTTACATATTTTTGAGTAGATTTCGATTTTTTGGTGTGCAGTTTAATATAGCGCGAACTCGACCTCGAGGTATTGGAGGCTTTACATGAGCACCGGTTCCATTACACAAGGACACACACATTCATGTTTTGTAGGCACGGGAGATTGAGTGATTTTCCCAGAATCACAGGATGTTGAGCCGATGGGAAGCCTCGAACCTGTTTCCCCAGTTACAATTCGGCAGATCTGGGCGTAACGCCACATCATGTCCCCCTGCTGCTATTTTTAATAAAAAGGACTTCGCAATCAAAAAGGATGCCCCAAAATATCATTCATTTTTCCCCCGAGTGATTTTTTTCAGTTCTCTTTGGTTGTGGACTGCTTTGGTCGTCTTGCGTCTCTCGGGTCGTGCTGTATTTTAACAGCCACGTTGCTTGATAAACAATGTCATCCATACGTGGAATGTTCCCATCCGCTTCGTGGGCTTATCTCAGAAAGCTTCACATTATAGACGTCTGTCTGGATTCCTGACTCAAGGAAGGAGTGCAACAAAATTGGATCGTTTATGGTGGAAAACACGTTCTCGTCCTAAGCGGCTCTTGGAAGTTGCATGCCCCAGCCTTGTGCTGCAAAGAAATCCCTCTGCGCTTGCAAAATTCATTTGATTGCTTCCTTGGCTTGAACAGACGTGTTCATTTTAAATTCCTTCCAGGACTATTTTCATACCAGTGCCCCTGCGCCAGCGTTGCTTCTACCCGGGGAGGGATTTGCACGTCCAGCTCGCCGCCGTCTATATTTTGTGACAAAGGAATTCCCAATTGAATGGCTGCCCTCCGCTCCAGCCCTCGCCGAGTCCTGGTGCACAGCAGCCGGTCTTTGCAGGGTCCTGACGTCATCCAGTGTGTGCATAAGCCACGCTATTGTCTTACCGCGGGCAGGGGCTACTGCCCACTGCGGTATCTGGTTTCTGCTACCTATTTCTGTCTCACTGCGTCGCAGGCGGGGCAGCGCCCGGCTTTCCTCGCCTGTCGGATTTGAAACAGCAGCTCATGGTTTGTTTTTGTTTTTTTTTTCACCCTGGAGGAGACCTTCGCTTCGGTGGCAGGGGGGCAGCCGGCTGCGTGGACGTCTTTTGAGAGCAGTGTCTGGCAGCTGGATGGCTAGGGCTGCCTCGTCTGGCTCCACAACCCCTGCTGCGTAGCAGCCTCGTTTCTCCTCACTCACCCTCCTCCGCATACCAGCATCTGGGGGACAGCCATGTTCGGAACTGAATCTTCCTGTAAGTAAACGCGCCCGGTTCCTCGAGCCGCCCCCTTTGGATCCGGTTGTTGTCATTCCTGCCCTCGACGCCTCGCACTTTTGGGGGAAGTAACCGCTGGGGCCCTCTCACACCACTGCCAGCGTGTCCCCCCCTCCTCCCCACAGTCATCTCTGAGCTGCACAAGTCACTCCGTGCTGTCAGCCCGCATTTGTGGAGAGGAGGCAGTGAAAACGTGCAGTCACTTGAATGCTTCCATGGAGGGGGTCACATCTGCCCGCAATCCGCTGTGGCCGGCTCAGTAATTAATGCTGCCCAGATGATAATGAGTAGGTTGGAGGATTAGGCTGGAAGGGTTCAAGCGATAATCCCATGCCAGGGTGGGGGAGGTGTCAGATTACATCAATATCCATTTTTGCCCCTCATGAATTAGAAAGCATCCTGCCGGGGACGTGGCATAAAAAACGCCAGCTCCACTCGCTCGTATAAGATGTTTATGAAACATGTCAAACATTGAGTGGATGCAGCGTGGTGGACAGTGTTTTTCATTGAAACTCTTTCGCAAAATGTGAGCCGGTGCAGTGCAATTCCAGCACAGAGTAATGTGTACTCATGTACTTCACTGTAGCATTTACTTGTTATTGCACACAAGGCGTGTGTAGTGACGGTGCACGGCAAAAAATGAATTCATTCGACTTGCACGTTTAAAAAAACAAAAAACAATTGTAAGCGCTGTCAATGGGGCTGTTGGTGACTCGCGTTAGACAGAAGTGTCGGCTGGCGCTACGCAACACCCTCGGAAAGAACTATTAGACACATTAGAAGAGTGATATAATGAAACGTGATATTATTATTTTTTTTTTTTCAAAGTGTCATTAATTTGTAGCCTGTTCGCTTTTGGTGTCCTCCCACCAGTGGCTGTCCTTGCCTAGTTCGTGGAAGGGGTGCAACCCTTCTGTGCAGAGTGCTTGAGGGATGGAGTTATGGGGTTAGAAGGCCGTATACTGTTGAGGTGAATGTTGAACCCCTTGCTAGCGGTCCTGCCATCATATGGTATGCCTGGGTTCAAAGTGTTAATTAGTGTTGTTGTTTTAGTATTGCAGTTTCACACCGACTCTGGCCCGGTATGCCACCAGACCTGACGATTCTGAGTAATGCAAGCTTTTGCCTTATTGATCTTAAAACCCTTCTGTCTGCTGGCCTGGCAGCGGGCGTGGCCTAGTTCGTGAAGGTGAATGCCCGTGAAAGAGTGGCCTTGGAGGAAACCTCCTACACCTTTCATGCGAATCTATGGGAAGTACTGTTAGATCAATATGTTCCCCCGTGGACAAAGGGGCTTGTTTCCTAGTTAGGGAGCCGGGTCGATTGTATGCAGGGGCATTGTGTGAATGTTCATTCAGCGGTGATTTGCGTAATATTCCACGTCTGGCAGGTTGCTTTATTTGTCGTAGACTGCTGTTTGATAAAGTAAGTCGCCATCGCCAGTATACAGTCCTATCTGGTGTACTCTGACAACTGCTGGCTGCTGTTGTTCCCATGGTTACCAGATTACTAATTAAAAAAAAAAAGGCACCAGCGCGTTCAGGCTAGCACAGCAGCGACCGGATCTGCCAGGGAAGGGTCTAGTCAACGTGGTTTACCTTGCGTATTGAGGTCCTGCACATTAGGAACAAAAGACGGCGCTTTAAGGACATTCAAGGGAGCGTTGCACAGAAATCTTGACCGACTGAGGGCTCCGCACATCTTGGCTGTAGTGTTTTCCTCGCCCTTCCTCGGTAGCAAGTAAGTGTCGAAGCTTAGGTTGGCCCTTTTTTTTTTTGTTTCCCTTTGTGCTGTGATGCGGTTTAGAATTTGCAGGTGGCAACGGGTATTGGGTATCCTATTATGAAATGGTTTCCATCTCTTCCACCGTGCTCCATACCTCGTGAGGCAGACAATTCTACATCAAAGAAACTGGGGTTGTGGCTTTTGGTTTCCATAATCTGTGACACCCTCTCCACAGAGTTCACGTTCAATTGTATCTGGGTTATGATTTGGGAGCAGTCTTTGTTTACATCCATTCATGGAAAAACTCAGTTGTGACCTCAATAGAAAGGGGCTTGTCGTCGTCAAGTGACCCCGTCTCCCTTGTGCCATTGTCTACGGGTAAATCCGAGAGTAATGTCTGAATAAATTCCGGGTAGCCTTAAAACATTGGGTTTCTCAGGAAAGACGTTGTATGGCATAGACCGCACAATCAGGGGTTTGGAAAACACAGCTATGTGATTGTCAGTGACATTCACTGGTTTACTGTTACCAGCTGTTGTTATTTTTGTGATGTGCCATGACCTGCTGTCAGTTAGTGCACCTCTTACGTGACACACCTGCTCTTTTGCTTTACTTTGAACTCGTGAGCATAAACTTGTTTTGTGGTGTTAGATGTTTAAATCCATTGATATCCAATCATTTGTTGCTGTATTGATAACCCTGGTATCCTTTGAGTAAAGCTGGTACAAATTAGCTGTACATGAAGTAGCAGACACACTTAAACTTCTTTCTGTGACAAAATAAGCCAACGTGTTATCAATGGAACTAATTTTCTTTGTGCACACTTTCTAACTCCTCTTGGCAGTGTTTGGGTCTGATCCGAGGTTCTGAATGAAACCTTATATTTACTATCCCTCCCTACACTACTTTGATTGACTGTGTGTGTCTCCATGAGGAGGCTGTACGACTCTGTTGGTAAACCATCTAATTATGTTATTGAATGATATGTAAAGTCATTAGGGGCATTACCCTGAACTCAGGCTGGGAAAGGTGTTTGGTTTAGGGGTTCTCATTCTAAATGAGAACATGCTGTCTTCTAGTATGTTGCAATCTTGTATTGGCACAAAATGGTAATTGTTTTGGCAGTTGTCTGAGCTACCTTTTTTGGATTCTGCTCCAAGACTGGTAGTATTTTTTAGTTTTTACTTTCCTAGACTGATTTGTTTATTGAAAACAAAGTAAATCACTTTTTGCCGCTACTACATCTATTTATGGTACCTAAGACACTACGCCGAAGTGGTTATATATAGGTTTATTTTTGCAAAGTTGTTTTATAGGGAATTAGGTACATTACACTAGTTTCTGCATCAGTCATGTTTCTAACATTTCATTTCTAACTTTGCATCTACCCGTTTGCTTGTTCTTATATAAGTACTAGTCAGTTACTCCAGAACCTCATCCTTGCTGTACTCTAGACATTGTTTCAGGTATGCTGTAACCTTCGCGATTTTTACTGCTCTCTACACTCTGTAGCTTTCGAATGCAGGAACCTGAGTTTGTGTTCATTTTTATGTGAATTTGCCTCTTTTTGCAGAGTGTGTCCATACATTTTAAAGCACCTTTTTTGTGTGCATTAATGGATGGACTTTTAAATGTAACATTCTACATTCGTCCCTACTGTGTGGTATGAGTTTCACTATTTTCCAATATATTTAATGGTGCGTTTTTGTTCCTCACAATACCTTGCATATGTTCCATCTTCCTGTCTGCAGTATGTATGCAGCGTGGTGCGGAGGGGTGCTAACATTATGAATATTTGGTTGGACTGTGGCACACTGCCAAGTCTTGATTTAATGAAAACAAGACTCTGTAAAGAATAGAATGACCACTATAAAACATATTGTTGTCTTTTTAAAGGGAAGCTGTGGAAAGTTCTCGTTTTGTTTACTTAGATGCACACATTTCTAATTGTATGTATAGCACTGGAAATGGGAAAATATGTACTTTGGTGACCCAGAAAATGTGGGGGACAATGGAATAGGGGGTTTGTTAGGAGAGATCGAGTCAGCCATAGTCTACATATAATCTGCCACAACCTAATGAGAGATGTTCCTGCCATTTAATGCCCAAGGTATTATCTGGTTTGTCAGGG
This sequence comes from Triturus cristatus, assembly GCF_964204655.1. Classification (NCBI taxonomy): domain Eukaryota; kingdom Metazoa; phylum Chordata; class Amphibia; order Caudata; family Salamandridae; genus Triturus; species Triturus cristatus. The sequence goes on along the minus strand of NC_140585.1, from coordinate 680,057,481 downwards.
CTACTAACAGGCTGCACGCCTATTGCTCCTAGAAAAGAGGAGTCAATTTCAAGAATCTTTGATCATGTAACGTTTTTTGTAGGAACCAAACTATTCACCAATTTGGTTGAGGGGATACTGTAGGGTGTGATCAGTAGAACCTTAGCAACAGTAATGTAAAATATTTTTACGACCAAATTCGATTCATAACAACTCAGGCTGCTGCTTGATCCAATCAGATCACTGGCGTATTTTTTGCTAAACGTCTGTCATATGACTATGGATAACTAGGTTGTGTAGGTTGCTAGCAGTTGACCCTCTTGGGACGATTCCTATAGTCACACCATAAAATAAAATGTAATTCGGGTACAGAATGTATTGTATGCATCATTTGTGGTTTCAGTCATCCAAAGCCGCTATGCACCTTAAACATAGAAGATGGTACTATCAAAGGAGTGTTTAGAGTCTGCTTCCCAAAATTAATAGTCTTCAACTTTAGTTGGAAATACAATACACGTGTTCCAAAAGTAACAGACAAATCAAGAACAAAACAAGGCCCTTATTTTCTAACTGCTACTTTGATCCCTGACTTTCAGTTCTCGGCCGATTGAGGAATGCATCTTGACAGTTGAGGAAGCTGAGACATGCTGTTATTAACTGACATCCACAAAGATGGTGCACTTGCTATCATAGTAAACTCAAACAAGTGTCGGGGTAAGAAATAAAAAAAAAAAAATTGTGCACTAAATATCCGGAAAAAAACCCATCCCTGTAACCGCCAGAACTGGCCAAACCACACTCCAGTTCAAGAGAGAAGTAAAGGCTCCTCTCCACAGAGAACACTACACAGGGTTCCTGTCCCTTTAATCTCTGTAGCTGCTCCACCCACTCTGCAAATGATCTTTGATGGTAATTTTGGCCTCTGGCACTGTGCAGCAGTCCACTGCCCCAGGCTTGCTCTTCACTATACAAATAACCTCCTGCATACACAGTTTATAGTTAGTAGTAAAGTCCAAGCCATTTGAATAGAGAAATCCTTTTGTACCCGCACAATGTACCTACTCTGTTGGTAGTTCTAGATTCCAAGATCGGGCGTCCAAGAGCTTAGGGAACCTCCATTGTAACGAGATCAGCTCTAAAGTAACTTACCACTAAACATTAGAATTCCTGAGTCCAGTAATTTGATGTGTTTTATGGTTCATTGTCTTTGGTTTTCATTTTTATGTTTATAGGTGGGGTCATTAAGATTGGGTTCTTAAATGGAGTCGAGTATATTTGTGGTTTGTGCCATGCAGGATGGTACCCTAACTTAAATGAGTGTCCTGTTGAGATCTGGAGCACTTGGGAATCTGCTAAAGCTACAGCTAGATGACTCTGATGGTACTTGCTACCAGGAAAGAGATGTAATGACTAATTGCCAGTCTATTGGCAGTCTTGGACATTTACTCTGGAATAGCTTAACCCTGGGTATCAAATCTATAATTTCTTATGTATCTCTTAGGATAGCTCTTCAAACCGGTCTCTCTGTTGCAGAATTTCTATGGACTGCTTTAAGATTTTGCTGGATGGTCTTTTTTTCCCTCGGGTTTCTAGCACCAAGATGCCCTTCTTGGACTAACATGAGCTCTAGAAGTTTAATTCCATTCCGTTTGAATTCACTATAACCTAGCAGTAAGTAAGCAACACTTAGCAGCTACAACACAGTTTTTTGTGTACGTTCTCTAATTGCTCTGGCTAGGCAAATACTGCTTAATTTTCTAGGCTCGCTGCAGATATTACTGATCAGTCTATGTATCGAGCTGTATAAGAGGTTGTTACACGGTTGCTGATTTTCAAAGTATAGTACATATAGTTAGCTATCAAGGTTGTCGGCAATGGAGTAGGTGGGTGAAATGAATATCTTGATGTTAAATGCTCTGGGCAAAATCTTAAGTGTATAGGAAAAACATTTTAATGTATTAGTTTTATCGTTTTGTATGTTGTTAAGATCCTGAACTCTATGAAGTAGAAATAAATACATAAATAGTACAGATATTACCAAAATCACTATGTATTACTATATATTATTGGTCAGTTGATTGGCTTTTTCAATAGAAAAAAACATTATTATACAGAATTATTAAACGAATAGTCAGAAGTATCTACCCCTATTGGCTCCAAAGTTCTGACCCAAAACAATTCTAACATCAAAGCCAGAGTTATTATTCCATCTTTGAGAAGCTGACAGGCCAGCTGTTGGCACCATGGGTATATTGGCACTGAACCTCATTTCGTCAAAGGTAATTTTGTGGTAGAAGACTACACTAAGAAGTACAGGCCCAGTAAAGGTGTTGTGATCCCAGACGTAGACACCGTGAGGCATAGTTCTTGGTTCTAATCTGAATATGAAGTATTGGCCTTTTGATGACAGTATATTTTCAGGAAAGTCTTTCGCAGGTGAGGAGAACACTGTTTGGCGGCCTGTTCTGCTTTCTGTGAAGCGACCATAATTTGACATCCCATCCATCAATAGTGAGTTTTGGCAACATTAATATTCAACTGACCTACTCAGCTATGCCCCACGGGAGGGCATTTTTGTCACTCAAATCTTAATTCTGAGGGAGAGAATACTGAGTGGATAACTGAATCACTGTGGTTTTCAGCCCCTGGCAGTAAGTTCTCAATTTCCTTGTCAGATAAAATAACGTACAAGGCCTTGGGTGTGGTTGCTGAAAATAGTTCGAGGCAGGGGACCAGCTAATGTCTAAAACTATTTCCAAAACGCTAGTTAGCCAACTCAATGTGAGCTCTCTGAACAGAAATGGCTTCTAAACAACCTCCAATTCCCGGTGAAGAAATTTAGATTAAGGTGCTGTGCTTTAACATATAGGACTCGCTGTAACTCTGGCTATCAGTTCCCTGTACAGTCTGGCCTAGCTGAGGGATTTGCAGTTTGCTAATGTAAACAACTTTTTATGGCAGCCATCTTGTCAGTTCTATTACTAACAACGTGTTGATACAGTGGAGTACGAGCAGATTGTCAGCTGTTAACAAGGGGCCTCATTCATCCCTTCTGTAAAATAGCAGTTTGTACCTAAATTTCCCATGATTAATTTCTTCAGGTTTCATTTTGGAGGTCCTAGAGCAGTGCTCTTCAAACTTATTAATGCTGCCCCCCCCCCCCCCCCGTAAAAAAAAAATCCTCGTGCCCCCCCTCAATTTTTCCACAATTATTCTGCTAAATTGGCAATGTTTAAATATGTCTAAACATATTTAAACATTGCAGTTCAACCCTGTTACCCCTTTTTACACATACTCCCAGTCAGGATATAAATGACAAAAGTTGTTAGTGATGGCCCATTACGAGATGGCTTACTGCTGCTCATGTTTTTACCACTAAAAACAAAGTATAATGTTTCAGAGACTGGCGCCCTCCCTGAGATCACTTAAGAGCCCCCCACCCCAGGGGGCCTGCCCCCCAGTTTGAAGACCTCTGTCCTCGAGCATTGTTTTATGAATATGAATCGTTGGGTGGGATGAACCTAACTGTAAAAATTAAACCTTCAAACTGATACTAGGCACTCCTCATTTGAGTACTTTGAAGGGAGTGGGTGTGGAGTTTGGTTCTCAGTGATGTTTATTTCATACATCTAATGTAATCAAAACAAATTAGGAAAGTTGAAATTAATTTATGGACCTAGACAGCATATACAATATAAGGTACATACACCATGTAAAGTTGGATACAAAAGAATATTTTTTTATTTATATTTTATATTCATAATATTTCTATACAATTTTTAAAAAGAAGATGCTGAGAGGATGATACTCTATACTTGCATAATATTTACACCTTTACAACTCTACTTCCTATCAGAAGTCCTGTCGCTGTGCTATAAATCTTTTTCCTCTCACGGTGTCAACAGCGAATATTCTTATATGTGGAATTAGTTAAACATTCACCAAAAATTATACAAGTTCATATTTCATTTTGTAGAGAGGACATTCATTTCTGGCATGGCTCTGGAGATTTTAAATCCTACGCGCGTTTTAGCTGTACGCCTTCATCAGGAAGCCATGTATATAGGTCATGAAAACCTCGTCATAAATGCTGAGCGCTCTAGCCTCTAGAAAGTTCAGACTTTGTGGCCTCTGTAATGGTCTAGTACATTAAATTCTCTGCGAGAGATGGACGAAGAAGGTCTAAGAGACTTTAGTATTATGGTTTGTCGTTGTCAAAAATGGTTCTCTAGTTGTTCCTTGGAGTGTCTGCCTAAAAGGTCAGCACGTCAAAATACATCCACTGCTATATCAGACACCAGTGTTGATAGGCGACGATAATAGATGTAGCAATGATGATGAAACAACGGAGCGCGTTCAAAGTGGTTGCCGCTGTTCGGACGTAAAAGGGGGGACACTTAGATATTCCCGGAGACTCTTTATTGGTCCTTGTGTCCGTGTGAAAGCTCTATTAACAAGGTCCATCTTGTAAGATTAGACTCACGAAAGGACTTCCTCCGAACTAGCGGAGACTTGGTGAAAATCCTGGGGATCCGAATGTGTGCTCTCGTTCACGGAGCTGGAAATGAAACGTCTTCGACCTTCTTCGCCCGTCTCTCGCAGAGAATTTAATGTACTAGACCATTACTGAGGCCACAAAGTCTGAACTTTCTAGAGGCTAGAGCGCTCCGCATTTATGACGAGGTTTTCATGACCTATGTACATGGCTTCCTGATGAAGGCGTACAGCCGAAACGCGCGTAGGATTTCAAATCTCCAGAGCAATGCCAGAAATGAATGTCCTTTCTACAAAATGAAATATGACCTTGTATAATTTTTGATGAATGTTTAACTAATTCCACATATAAGAATATTCGCTGTTGACACCGTGAGAGGAAATGGATTTATAGCACAGCAGATTTATAGCACAGCACAGGACTTATGATAGGAAGTAGAGTTGTAAATGTGTAAATATTATGCATTTTCAAGTATAGAGGGTATCATCCTCTCAACATGTTCTTCTTTTTATACTGTATAGAAATATTATGAATATAAAATATAAATAAAATATTATTTTGTATCCAACTTTACATGGTGTATGTACCTTTTATATTGTGTATGCTGTCTAGGTCCATAAATTATTTTCAACTTTCCTAATTTGTTTTGATTACATTTGATTTACACACCCTGATTTAGGAAATTGCGTCAGGGGTACCACTATTTTTACAAATATTTCATACATCTATTCAGCCCTCTTACCTGAAGTGGCCAATATTTCTGGTCAGACATTCTCCATACAAGTTTCATGCCTTGCTGGCCGATCTCAAGCCTGCTTAAAATGTTCTCATTTTACACACCGAGTCTTTGCAACAACAGCAGCTCATCTCAAGGAGGGTACCTTTCCAACTGCTTAGAGACTCATCTGAGAGCTTTCTAGCCCACTTTGATTTCACAAAGGTGACAGAAGACACTATGGAAATACTTCACTGACTTATTCTCATGTCTCTGCTAGCAGCATCTGCTGCAAAAGATTCTCGTTGTCTCCCTCTTGTCCATCTGATGATCATAGTAGATGCATCAAACCTGGGACTGGGTGGCTGAAAGGCATATTTTTCGCAATCAAAGCAATACTTTGAAGTACTGGTCATAGTAGGCAAGCATCACACAAACATTTCACGTAAAAATTTGTAAGCGATCAATTGTATTCTTGCACTTATGTTTTGTTAGTGAGCCATGGCAATGGGCTGTTGCTAATATGAACGTACCTAAAGTAGTCAACCCTTTTAAGTGACAAACAGCTGTGGGTCATCTGAGTAACCACACCAGAGTTCTCCTGCTGAGAATACGAAATCCTCGGAAGAAGACCACTTAATTCTAAATTTGGCGTGTCTGTGCCCTGACTTCTGGGAACCAGAGGAAAAAATAAGTGGTGCATGTACGCAGTTTTGGAAGTGCCTCTTTGGTCACTTCGAAGGTGATCCAACGCAAACAACAACTCGGGGGGAAAAAGGTGAGAACACAACTGTCCTTCTTGCGTCGCAGACCCGCCATCACACTAACTCATTCACACACACATTCATTGGTGGGGCCCATAACACCAACACTCGCACGTTTCTCTCTTTCACAGGTCTGCACACAGGAGGGGGAATGATGCGCCGGACATGTGGGTGGGAGTACCTTATAACCTATCGGGAAAGAGAAGTTATCGTACATCATATACATTAACCTTCGCCACCTATAGATTCCTAATGCTAAACATCAAGGCACTCCGCCCACTTGGTCGATCGGACCAAATAGTTGGATTGGTTGATGGTGATTTTAGAACCAGCTAAAACACATTTAAGACTCCGAATCCTCTATTTTCTTTAAAAGAACCACAAACTCATATTTTCTGATAATCAATAATTGTTTATCTAAATTTTTCATTAAATTAGCATTTGTCTCTTCAAATTTTAGACTTTAAAGAACAATTTATTTAAATCACAGAACACCATATTTACCTATTCTGGCTATCTGGATTTTCTCTAATTCATTGGCTCAGCATAACCGAATTTTGTCGTTAAATTGTCCAAGGATCAGGCCAGATTTCAGAGTCCGAAAGTCCTTTACTCAGCACGTTACAGTCCCAAAGATCATCAAAAGACCAGAAATCGTGCCAGCATTAGTCATCGAAAGGTCTCAAAAAGCGTAGCGACCATTTCCCTCTCATCTAAACCACTCCTTATTCTACTACTCTTTTATAATAAATTTCGGGATAACATGAAACATTTTTGGGCGGAGAAGAGAGATGATTGGCCAAGAGAAATAGTCTGATTTTGTATTGTCTGGTTTCACAGGGTTTTTGCTGATGAGTTTTCCGGCTATGAGCAAATTTCCTAATGTTGCAATTTTAAAATTAATTCATTGTTCATTTAAAACAGTTCTTGTCTTCTGGGGTCTTTGGCAGCGCCCCAGTAACCTATCCTTGACAGGAACGGCGTGTACAGAGGTTGTTAGAGAATTCAAGGTACCATCCGAGTCTGCGCACTAGGCCTTGAGCATCACGAGACGGTGGCCACTTCTGAATCCGTACTCTGCCGCCATCTTTTGTTAGGCCAAGATGTCAACTTAAGCGAAACAAACACAAAAGAGTAATTAATACAAAGAAATGATGCTTCTAATGTTATACCCTCACTAATCCCTTTTTGTATTAGTATTTTCCCAGCTTATAGCGACATTTAAAGCAGTATATTCACCTTTACGGTCCTCCACGAAGGTGCAAACGTTACAAAAGCAACATAAAGCATGCGATATCTAATTATCACATATACTACTGTTAATATGCGTACGTATTTTAGATATTAAAGTTATTTTGCCATGCAAATAGCAAGTTCCCACGTGTAATTCATGTATGCAGGTTGGTTAATCTTACTATATCACCGCACACAATTAGTAAATTATAATAAGTAGGTTATTCAGTTAATACTTTCATACAAAATAGAGGAGGTATACAAAATTTTGCACTACCTGCTCCAGCAATCCCCCCTTTGGTGATTTTTTTTAAACATCACCACACTACCTTTAAAATTTTGGAAAAAATGTATTTAGTAAAAGAAATGAATTCAATACTCTTAATCTTTTGTTGGATTACATTACTGTTTCCCCTGTCTCTTCTTCTCTCGTTTTTCTATACATATTGTCTTTCCGCTCTTCTAATTATACTTCTTCAAATTCTCTTTTTCTTTCTTTGTCTTTATTTCTTACAGTTTCTCTTTTTATGTGTTTTTGTAATTTCCTTTTCTTGCTACATAAACATCCTAGTCTTAGAATTAATACTAAAATAATCTCACATGTTACTGGAATTAATATTTTATCAATAAAGGTACTACCTAGCTTAAGTAAGAAGGAAGTACTTAATAGTAGAAAACTTTTTCCCAATCTTTTCCCAAATACCTTCAACCTCCAGTGGAACAATTTCCTCATGCAAATCAGTTATATTCTTAATGCAAGTCTTTAAATCTTGACTTTCGTCAGGAATATATGTACAACAATGTTGAACTTTCAGCATTCCACAGACTCCACCCTCTTTTGCCAAAATTGTATCAAGGGCAAGTCGATTTTGCATTACCATGGCACGCATGGCAACCATTTCAGTATTTACCAATAAAAATACTCCATCGGTACTTGTTGACAAGCGATCCACTACTATTGATAGTTTTCTAATTTTATGTGCATTCAGAGATATTCCCACTGCTGGTATCAATGCTCCGAAAATGTCTCCTACAATATCTGACCTAGATTCTCTTTTCCTACGTGTTAGTTGACTACCTAACTCATGTGCACCATCTTTTCCTCTTCCCACATGGAATATCTTTGGGAAAACCAGGCCTAGATAACGTGCCATACCAATGATCTGGTAATCGATAATATGCTTTGTTCCCGCAGATAAAATATAATCCAGGAAAAACTGGATCATTTCCTCCTTTAAATCCCCATCCTCTCATGATTCTATAAGTATCATGGCAATCACTGGTACCTACAAAATAATTATCATATGCAGTTTGATTTATTCTAATACACAACTTCCCTTTCTGAGGCCAATCTAAAGCCATTGTTGAACTAGCTTCTCCTTCCAAATGTTTTTCTCTTTCAACGTCCCAGACTGTCTTTTCTTCTTTTCCCTCAGGTACTTTCCTTTGCATTTTCAATCTCCTTTCTTCAACCATATCCAAGAAAACATCTAACACTTTTGCAGGTTTAACTTTATTCAACTTGTTAATTACAGGTACTTGTGAAAATACATTATCTACATCTGAAAAATAATATTCTAATTTCCCTATTTTGTAAAACAAACTTGCTATTACACTACATGTTATTCCATATGTTACTCGAAGGTGATGGTAAGTCACTCCCTCAGATACAGACGCTGGCAATTGCATACAGACGTAGCAATCCCTCACGTCCATCGTCTTCACATATTCGTATAGTAATTTTGAAAATACATTGTTAGAAAAATCATTTATGGACCTATCTTTATGTAAATAATTTCTATCTCTTTTAGTCGGATACCTCTTCTGAGTCTTTTCTATATTAGTTTTATTCTCGCTATGTCCTTCTATTGTTTAAGGTGTAACCTTAAATGAAACCATTAGAGCCAACGCACTCCACAAAAGCATTAGTAATCCTGTACAACAACAACACATTTTTAACCATCTTCTAAGAAATACACATTTAGATTTTCTATTTTCTGTGTTTGCCATTTCGAAAAATGATGTGTGTTTTGACTTAGCCTCTTCTACTTCACAACTAGTTTTGTCTAACCCAAGGCTCTAAGCACCTACTTGGTTCTTTCAGTTTTACGTCTTTTCCGGTAATTTATTGTTTCTCCAATTTAACATCTTTATCTTTTCAATTTGGCATTTGATAGTCTTTCACTTTTCTTTCGTAGTCTTGTTGTAGGATTTCCTGAACATCCGTCTCTTCTCCGATGTCGGACAAGATAACTCTCAGGATTTCCGATTCATTGTCTTCCTCAACTACTCCTGGTACAGTCACCTCTGGATCCCCTTGGCTATCTGCCTCTTCTTTTATTTCAGGCGATGCCACATATGACCATTCCGGCGACTTATACTTCTGGTTACGTTTTCTCGTTCTTTTATTTTCTTCTACCGTCGTTTGTTTCACTTCTTTCAATTTTTCTTGGCTAGACACTTCATTTACTTCAGCTCTAGATTAATTCACTCGTGTTAATCGGTATCTTAATCTTTTTATCTTGTTAGGCCAAATTTCATCTCTTGCTGGCCTTTTCAACTTACTTCCTTTCTCGTTTTTCTCAGTTCTCCATGCTCTCTTTCTCAGGACTCGACCTTCTGGTACTTCTTCATCACTGTCCTCTGATTCAGTTCCAACTTGACTTTTTCCCTCAACTGTTCTCCTTTCTACCACTTCTGTTTTGTTTCCTACTTCTGTCCCTCCTCGTGGTTCTTCCACACAATCTTCCTGCTGACTAACTGTCCCTTCCTCTAACTGAATGTGTGAGTTCCCTACAACTCCTCGGGGGTCTTCCGCAAAAATCTTTCCCTCACTCTCTGTATCTGGTACCTTACCATCTAATTTTATTACTTCAGGTGGGATTTCTCTTGAACTTTCACTCTGGACTGTCTTATCAAGAATTTCCTTTATAGTTTCTTCACTGTTTTTACTCTCATTCTTATGTGATTGAACAGGTTCAGTCTCTGATTCTGAGCTGGTGTCAGAAATCTGTAACTTTCTTCTTAAAGAAAAGGTTCTCTGGTGCAATAACTGGACTTTGTTCTAATTCCCCGCTTTCAGGAATTTGTCTTGTTCTTGTTTCTTCAGTATCTGATTCAGAACTTGTATCTGATTCTTCAAAGTATTCTCCTTCCTTGTTATCCACTGGGTTTGGAATTCGCAAGGTGTGACCAGCATGAATCCACTTCTTCACTCCTGCACATTTTACTGCTGTTGTTGTAGTCAAGATCACCTGACGTGGTTTTCCCCAACGTGGGACCAAACAGTTCCGTCTTCGGTGCACTTTTATTCTCCCCCATTCCCCTGGGCTCAAATCATGAGCTGGCTTCTTTTCAAGAGTAGTGGCATCCGATCCAACCCGATGGAACACAGAATGAACGGAATCAGACAACCCCTTGCAATAATCCAACACCAAGTCATCAGATATAGGCAAAAGCTTGTTGACTGGTATGAAAACATGTTGCATTGCTCTTCCCATGACAATTTCATGGGGACTCAGACCTGTATTCCTATCTGGAATTGATCTAATAGTCATGAGTACCAGAGGCAAGACATCAGGCCATTTCAAACCTGTGGCTAAACACATTTTTCCCAGCCTGTTTTTAATGGTGCCATTTACTTGTTCCACCACACCAGAAGCCTCTGGGCGATAGGCACAATGTAGTTTTTGTTGTACATTCAATGCTTCACAAATCAACTTCATGATTTCATTATGAAAGTGTTTTCCTCTATCTGACTCAATTGTGACTGGAAAACCGAATCTAGGAATGAACTCTTTTAGTAATAGCTTGGCTACTGCAATTCCATCACTTCTTCTCGTTGGGTATGTTTCCACCCATCGTGAAAATAGACAAACCATCACTAAAACATACCTCAACCTGTTTCAGGGGGGCATTTCAATGAAGTCAATCTGCATTCTGGTGAAAGGCCATCCCTCTCAACCTATTGTTCTCAGACTTACCACTGTTTTTCTTCCAGGATTGAATTGTTGACATGCAAGACATCTTTGACAAAGACTTTCAGCTACAAGTCTAAATTGTGTGTTCTACCGTGTTTGCTTAAAGAGTCTGATCATTGCGTCTCTTCCTACATGTGCTTGTCCATGATACATCCATGCCATGGCAGACACCATGCTATCGGGCATACCTGTTCTTCCATCCCGATAAACCCACACATGATCTGTTTCCCGTGGTGCACATCCTGCTTTTACCCACTGTCTCATCTCCTCATCTTCTTGCAACTGTCTCACTTCCTCCCATGTATTCACAGTGTTCGTAAACAACAAAGGGCATGAATTAATTTCCCTCTCTCTTCCCCTATTGATCGAATTCTGATTTCGTGCGCAATATTGAGCCATATCGTTTGCGAATTGGTTACCAGCTGACAGTCATTAGACTTCGTGTGTGCTGCACACTTCACAACAGCCAATTGCCTAGGCAGCTGTATCGCCTCAAGCAATTTCCCAACCACTTCAGCATTCTTTATAGGAGTTCCACTTGATGTCAAAAATCCTCTTTGCGACCAGATCTGGCAAAAATCATGCACTACACCGAAGCCATATTGACTATCGGTTATCACAGTCACTCTCACATTCTTTCCTAACTTACATGCTCTTGTTAAGGCAAATAGTTCAGCAACTTGGGCTTATTTTACTCCTTTTAGACATGACGCTTCCAAAACCGCTGCTACTGTGCATACTGCATATGCTGCACTCAGAATTCCCTCATCTGTTCTCAAGCATGATCCGTCCACAAACATCACATAGTCACTTTCTGTCAAAGGTACATCTTTTATGTCAGGTCGGGGTTTGGTACAGAAATCAAGCACTTCCAAGCAGTCATGATCCACATCATCTGAGTTCCACATTATCAGCATCAGGCAGTAACGTTGAAGGATTCACATTCAGACATCTCACCAGGCTCACATTTGTCGCACCTAGGATAACTTTCTCATATTTAGTCAGATGACTGTGTGTCATGAACTGGGTGCGGCTCCTTGTTAAAAGGATTGCCACATCATGAGGAACAAACACTCTCACAGGATATCCCATCACAATTCCTTCACTTTGTTCCAAACTCTTGCAAGTGGCTGCTACAGCTTTCAGACAGCCTGGTAATGCTACAGCTACGGGATCTAATGTAGCTGAGAAATATGCAATGGTCTCCTTAGTTTTCCATGTTTCTGTATTAATACAGAAAGTGCACATCCGTTTCTTTTGCTGCAATAAAGTTCAAATTCTTTTTCATAATCAGGCATACCAAGTCCTGGTGCTTCACATAAACTGTCTCTCAATTGTTTAAAAGCTGTTAATTCCTCTTTGTTTAACTCAATGGGGTCTTTTACATCACTTCTTGTTAAGCGTACCAAAAGTTTTTGCAATCAGGGAAAAGTTACTTATCCACGACCGTATCCAACCATTCCAAGAAACATTCTTACTTCTCTTTGTGTCATTGGTGCTCTCTTTCCTTTTATTATCTTGATTCTGTCTGCAGTTACTTTTCTCAGTCCTTTTTCGATTTTGTGGCCTAAATATTGTACTTCTTTCTGACAGAATTGCAATTTCGATGGGGATACTTTAAGTCCTCCATCAGCCAAATGATTCAACAGTGCAATGGTATCTACAACGCACGCTTCTCTAGTTCTTGAAGCCACAAGCAGATCATCTATATATTGTACCAGAACTGAACTTTCAGGCATTTTTAAATCTTCTAGAGACTTTTTCAATATCTGATTGAATATTCAGGGACTCTCCGTGTACCCCTGTGGAATTCGGCACCATGCCAAGACACGTTCGCCAAATCGGAAACGCAAAACTTTGTTGGCTATCATCATGCAATGGGATAGAAAAGAAAGCATGACACAAGTCAATCACTGTGTACCATTCTGCATCATGAGGAATCTGATATAAAATCACAGACGGATTTGGTACAATGGGACAACATGATACTACAATTTTGTTTATTTTCCTCACATCCTGTACTATTCTAAATGTTCCATTAGGCTTTTTCAGGCCCATAATTGGTGAATTACATGGACTGCTCATTATTTCTCTCAAAATACCTTGTTTGATCATTCTGTCTATTATAGGAGTAACTCCTTCAATTATCTCGGGTGTCAATTTGTACTGAGAAATATTTGGGTAACTCATTCCTTCTTTTACGGGATCTATATTTTTCATTAATCCCACATCTTCTCCTGTGAAAACCCAGACTTCCGCCTTTACTGTCTTTTTCAGCTCTTGGGGTAGTTCTTCAGGGTTAAATACAGCAAATGCCTCCGTAATCTCAGGTTCCATATTAGCCATAGTAATTTTATACGGTACATCTTCATCTGGAGTCTCGAATGCTATACCATTGGGAGTACAAAATATAGTTGAATTCATTTTGCACAATAAATCTCTTCCTAACAAATTTACAGGGCTTGAGTCGTACACGACAATGCGGTGCATTTCAGAAAATTTCCCTATGTTAACTTTTACTGGTTCAGTGAGGTACGTTTTTATTTGTCTGTTGGATACCCCAACTACTTGGATTGTTTCGTCTGACAGAGGAAGATTTTTAACATCAACTGATGTAACAGTTCAACGAGTAACACCAGTATCTACTAGGAAAGTAATGTTTTCGTCATTTACCTTTCCATCCACAAATGGGCCTACCAAGTACGCACTCCTCTTCCTCCCCTCGGCACCGTCAATAACCTTCTTCCGACTCATTCTTCGCGTTGTAGCCAATAGTGCGAAACAGCACTAGTGCGCGGCAGCTTAGTTACCTGTTCCTCGTTGTAGAATCCTGTCTCATTACTGTATTTCTGATGATTTACGCTCTGTGGAAAAGGCGGTTTTGGCACCTGATTCTGTTTGGGAATAACCTGCTGCTGTTGCTGCGGTTGACAACTCCCCTCTTTCTGCACCTGCGGATTCAATGATGCATTATCACCATTAGTATTCGGGGGCAATTTACACTCAGATTTCCAATGTCCCATTCGTCCGCAATTATGACATGGCCATTTCTTTTTGGCTTCGTCTATATTAAATTGTCATTTACCTTTTCCATTATTAAATTTTGATTTCATACCCGTACCAGTTGCTTGTTCAATCAATTGAGCTTCCTGTCTTTCTGCTACCTTTACCTGAGCCCACATGGCTTTCTCTCTTAATTTACACTGCTTTGCTTCAATCTCATCACTAAAATATTTTGCATGTCTCAGTACTTCATCTATCTTTTTGTTTTGCCAATCAACTGTATGCTGTTTAATCATTTCGCTTACTTCAGGTCGCAATCCGTACACAAATCTATATACAAAATGACTCAAGTCCTTTTCACTTAAGTTTTTGTCACCACTATACTGTTTAAAGGCAAGAATCAGCCTTTCATAGTAAGCATGTACCGATTCTTTTGCGTCTTGATGAGTTCTATCAATTTTTACCCAATCAGTTTCTTTAGGAGGTACTTTATTTTTCAAAAAGGTAATTACTTGTTCATATTTTCTCATTACTTCTGGATCTGGGGCACCTGTTTTTGGATCTCTAGGGTATTCTTGTGTAGGCCAGCTGATCATTACCTTGCACTCTGTCCATAAATCTGCAGGTACTATTATGTCGAAGACGATTCAAATCAATTCATAGGAATTTTGATAATTTCACAAACCTGTCTACCTGCCTGTACCACTCAACTGGCTTTTCGCGCAGTCGAGGAAAATCATTGGTAAATGACAAAATATTTTGTCTAGTCCAGGGGACATGCACATATCCTCCACCTGGAATCTCTCTCATAGGACATTCAGTTACTACCTTTTCTTTCTCTCTTACTGAGTAGACTGCAAACGTTTTATCCATTGCATCATCTCGTTTTCGAAACCATCTACTCTTCCATTTGTCTACATCGCCCCATTTTTTCAATAATATGATTAAATCTTTAATCTGAATCATTCGTCCTGTCGTGTTTAAGTTTTCAATGTCTTTTTCAGAAAAATCTACTCTATATGGTTTTTGTAATGACTTTACTTTTTCAAAATCAATACCCATTTCATTTGCCTCTTCTTCTAATCTTTCATGTAAATTCTTAGCTCTCCATGTTATGCTTTTACATAGAAACATTAATTCTTCATCCTGATAACTTTTTAATTTTTCTGTAGGAATAGTCCCTACTATTATTTCCTCTAATACTATTTTTAATTTGGACACATCTAAAGGTTGAGGATCAGCATCTCTTTGTTGTAAACTGCTTAGCCAATCACTTAATTCATCAGAAGTAGGACCTACAGGAATCATTTCATTTTGTGTCTGTTCTAATCCTTTTGGTGATCCTGGTACTGACTCTTTCGTCATTATTGCTCTATTTACTAAACTCTGATTTACTGTCAAATTATTAGGAGTACTTACCCCACAAATTTTCTCTTGTATCTCGTCTTTGTATTTCATTTTCTCTGTTTCCGTTATAAGGAATCGTCAGACAATGCTCACTATCCTTCTGTTTATCAAAAATCGGCATTACAGGACCTATTGTTACCGGAACAGTTACTGCTTGCATATTTTAGCTGAATTTTCATTAGCCATTTTACTAACTTTGGTATTTTCTGCTTCTCTAAAAGGATTATTTCTTCCTGCCTCATGTGGTACAAATGTTATATTCTGTGGCGATTCTTTTACTGGAGCACTCAGTGTCAATGTGGAATTTTGTTGATATGGGGGTTGATTTTTATAAAACATATCCTCAAGCACATCATCCTCCGACTCATGCACACCATACTTATAACCTTCTGATCCTATATTATTTCTCTTTTCCATACATTTTCTGCTAGTGGTTTCCTCCACATTTCTCATAGGAAACAACCCATCAGTCATATTTGCACTTCACCATCTCTTCATTCTATCATCATGATTTTCTTGTCCATATGATCTACCAAACATATATCTATACCTTCCGCCACTCCATTGTCGTTCTCTGTCATACATCTCATCTTCCCATTCTGTCAATGCTTCAAACTGCGTAGGTCTAGGTCTCGGTTCTAATTTCATCATTCTTTCTCTCCGATTTCTCAAAACCGCTAAATTAAATGAGCCATGTTCCGGAAATGCCAAAACTCCATCATCTTTTGTATATTTTGCCCAATTGTCTAACCAAATACATGTATGATAACCGTATTTCGTAATCATAAAAGATGCAGGTGATTTTGCTGGAGGGATCAACTGTCCCTCTCTACTCACAATCGGTTTGTCCATTTTAAATAAGCTCTTGATTTTACCGAACCAGGACTTTTTCTCCTTCTCTGGTGGATCATAATACATAATGTTCTCTTTTCTGTCTTGCTAGATTTCTCCTACGACTGTTTTGTTTTGTTCTATCCAATCGTAGAGCGACTCACACTAACGCACCAATCCTGAGCGTCAATGTCACTTTTACAATTCTCCAATCGCAGCGCGACTCACACTAACACACCAATCCTGAGTGTTTATGTCACCCTGTAATTCTCCACTCCTAGCGCGGCGCACACTAACGCACCAATCTGGAGCGTCTATGTTTCTTACTGACTGACCAATCTCAGCGCAGTCTTTCTGACGTCAGCTTTTCTTGCCGTCGCTGCTCCTGCTGACCCCTCCTTTACAAAATTTATCGTCAATTTTTTTTACATTCACTTTCTCACTAAATTCTGTTAGTAACGACATAAAAACTGCACCATTATCTGTTTCTCTAACAAAGGATAATCTTGACCTTTTTCACAAGAATTCTGTCTTTCCCGAGAGCAGCGCTTACCTCTGCCCTACTACGGAATCGTTACTTCCGTTGATAAAGTAGCACTTCCCTCTACTTCACCCTTCTAGCAAGCATTAGCTAACCGTTTCTCCAGAAATAAAACACCTGTTGGAGACCCAATTAAAACAAGAGTTTCACAATTAACCTGAATGCCATTTCATTTACACACATTCATACGGAAAATGTAGTACATTCATACAGAATCCTGTCTTTCCCGAGAGCAGCGCTTACTACAGTATTATTTCATTTGTTAATAAAGTAGCACTTCCCTCTACTTTATCCTTCTAACAAGCTTAGGGAACACCTATTACCTTCCCAGTGATAAGCGTAATCAGAGCTCCTTTTGGACTCCTGGTACTTAAGACCAACATTTCACAGATGACCTTTCGCTACCATACATTTCTCTCATACAGAAAATGTCCCTAATGGCAACACACGACGATGTTACCAATTGAACCCAGACAATGCGTCGTGCAACTTCCATCGTCACACGTTTTCCCTGTGTACCTACAGGGCAACAACAATCCCGTCTTTCCTGAGAATAGTGCTTACCTCTGCTCTACTACGGAATCGTTACAAACTTCCGACTTCCTGCATCCCAGAAGTCGTCAAACAACATTGAACGCAACGTGACTCAATATAGAGTGTTAATACATAAACCTATACTTATCCACAGTTAATAATCAATAAGCAATTTACAAGCAATAATCACCAAACCAATGCAATAAAACCTAACTCTGCTACCAAGAAAATCTGATCCAGTGTAAACAACAACTCGGGGGGGAAAAAGGTGAGAACACAACTGTCCTCCTTGCGTCGCAGACCCGCCGTCACACTAACTCATTCACACACGCATTCATTGGTGGGGCCCATAACACCAACACTCGCACGTTTCCCTCTTTCACAGGTCTGCACACAGGAGGGGGAATGATGCGCCGGACATGTGGGTGGGAGTACCTTATAACCTATAGGGAAAGAAAAGTTATCTTACATCATATACATTAACCTTCGCCACCTATAGATTCCTGATTCCTAAACATCAAGGCACTCCGACCACTTGGTCGATCGGACCAAATAGTTGGATTGGTTGATGGTGATTTTAGAACCAGCTAAAACAGATTTAAGACTCAGAATCCTCTATTCTCTTTAAAAGAACCACAAACTCATATTTTCTGTTAATCAATAATTGTTTATCTAAATTTTTCATTAAATTAGCATTTGTCTCTTCAAATTTTAGAATTTCTAGATCAATTTAATTAAATCACAGAGCACCATATTTACCTATTCTGGCTATCTGGGTTTTCTCTAATTCATTGGCTCAGCATAACCGAATTTTGTCGTTAAATTGTCCAAGGATCAGGCCAGATTTCAGAGTCCGAAAGTCCTTTGCTCAGCACGTTACAGTCCCAAAGATCATCAAAGGACCAGAAATAGTGCCAGCATCCGTCATCGAAAGGTCTCAAAAAGAGTAGCGACCATCTCCCTCCCTATTCTACTACTCTTTTATAATAAATTTCGGGATAACATGAAACATTTTTGGGTGGAGAAGAGAGATGATTGGCCAAGAGAAATCGTCCGATTTTGTATTGTCTGGTTTCACAGGGTTTTTGCTGATGAGTTCTCCGGCTATGAGCAAATTTCCGAGTGTTGCAATTTAAAAATTCATTCATTGTTCATTTATAACAGTTCTTGTCTTCTGGGGTCTTTGGCAGCGCCCCAGTAACCTATCCTTGACAGGAATGGCGTGTACAGAGGTCGTTGGGGAATTCACGGTACCATCCGAGTCTGCGCACTAGGCTTCGCGCACAGGCCCGGCTCCAGAATTTTTTGTTTTGGTGGGCCAAGGGGGCATTTGGGTGGGCCACTGCGGGCCCAATTTGTCGCTTCAGGAGGTAGTCTACAAGCCATAGATTACATCATATCTACTTGCAAACAGTCACTATGATACAAGGATTGCTTCTGTGTGTATACAGAGCATGTGGAGAGTTATTTATTGGCGCCCCACCACTGACCTCTTTCTCTGTAGATACCTTTACTACCACCCTCCAACAGTGCACTCCATCTCTCCGTAGCCCCTCCCCCTCACGACTTCCTCCTCAGACTCCCTCACTACCACCCTCCAGCAGTGCCCCTCATCTCTCTGTATCTCCCACCCTGCCCCCATGACCACCTCCTCGGATTCCCTCACTACCACCCTCCACCAGTGCCCCTTTTCGCTCCATAGCCTCTCCCCATATTGACCTCCTCCTAGGATTCCCTCATTGCCACCCTCCACCAGTGCCCCTCATCCCTCCATAACCCCTCCCTCAATGAGCTCCTTCTCAGATTCCCTCACTACCACCCTCCACCAGTGCACCTCATCTCTCCGTACCCCCCACCCTCCCCCATGACCTCCTCCTCGGATTTCCAGATTGCCATGCTCCACCAGTGTGCCTCATCGCTCCATAGCCTTTCCCCCTATTAACCTCCTCCTCAGACTCCATCACTACCACACTCCAACAGTGCACTTCATCATTCCGTAGCCCCCCCCATGACCTCCTCCTTGGATTCCCTCATTGCCACCCTCCACCAGTGCCCCTCATCGCTCCATAGCCTCTCCCCCCTATTGACCCCCTCCTCAGATTCCCTCATTGCCCCCCTCCAACAGGTTCCTTCATCTCTCTGTAGCCCCTCCCCAATGAGCTCCTTCTCAGATTCCCTCACTGCCACCCTCCAACAGTGCCCCTCATCTCTCCATAGCCACTCCTCCTCAGACTCCCTCACTACCACCCTCCACCAGTGCCCCTCATCTCTCTGTATCTCCCACCCTGCCCCCATGACCTCCTCCTCGGATTCCCTCATTACCACCCTCCACCAGTGCCCCTCACAATCTCTCCATAGCCCTGCCCCCTCATGACCTCCTCTTCAGACTCCCTCACTACCACCCTCCACCAGTGTCCCTTATCTCTCCATATCCTTTCCCCCTCATCACTTCCTCCTCAGACTCCCTCACTGCCATCCTCCAACAGTGTTCTTCATCTCTCTGTAGCCCCTCTCTCATATTCAAATTAATTTGTTGTACAGCGCTACTCATAGTGTAGGGTGTCATAGTACTTACATCATGCACACATTATGCAGAGACAATGAATCCTACAAGTATGTATATCAGCCTATAGGGAATGTCACATTAGCCAATGAGGATTACAAGGTGTAGGAATCACATGTCATCCATACTGGTGGGCAGTATGTTTTAAGAGGGTTTGGTCTGGAGACGCACAAACGCAGGATTTAAAGCATACCTCAGTGGTTACGGGGTTGGCTTTACTGATTAAAATGTATATCTGACGAAACAAACTCTTTATAGCAACATTAGAGTAATGAAAGACTGGGAAAATTCGAACTATATTGCAACACAAAAAAATACGTTCTAATTATACCATTCAGGTTTGTATGCAGCTCTTTGATGTCAGTTCATAGGTCACTGTCCTATTTTAGGATTGTAACTTCTGTACTGCAAATAACCCACTGAGCTATCCACAAAAAAATAGTTTATCTGCATTTAAAAATTATGAACATACAAAATATTTCTCTCCAGCAGGATTAATCATCGCCAGAGTTATCTGGACATTTTAGTAGTTGTGTCTTGCATCCGTCATGATAACGATACAATGATGTAAATTAAATATACACGGCATACACCAAGTATGCGTCTTGCTGGGCCCTCACAGAATTTTTAAATATTAACTAATATACACACATCCTCGAAGCATAAACGAAGTATGTATCTACCTGGGCCTGTGCAGATTTAAAAAAACAGAACAATAGCCACACAGCATACACGAAGTATGTGTCTTGCTGGGCCCTCACAGATTTTTAAAATATTAACTAATATACACACATCCTCGAAGCATAAACGAAGTATGTATCTACCTAGGCCTGTGCAAATTTAAAAAAACAGAACAATAGCCACAGCTACGTTCAAACTCTGTCACAGCCGGATCTGATAAACAGCTGAAGGGGTCTGGAAAGGTGAATCAGAATCAACAAACTCCTTTTCTCCAGCTCTGAAAAGAAGGATTTATCCAGGCAGCAGGACGGTACGCACAGATTACAGCGTACTAAAGAGGATTTCTCCTATTCGCCACGTCCCTGTACCTGCACCAGTAGGCGGAACACAACCCACCTTTCTAAAAGGAGAGGCGTGATTGGGGGTGCCTGTGAGAAAGAGCCCAGGCCCAATCACGCAGCTCCTAAAAAAAAATAGCGTTCAGAGAAACATTTTAAATTGCAGTGGCCATTTTCTGTTGGCCTTCCTGACGTCACTGCGAGGGCCACGGTTCATGTTTGGGTGGGCCAGGCTCATGTTTGGGTGGGCCTGGCCCACCCGCTAGAACCTGGCCTGTTCGCGCATCACGAGACGGTGGCCACTTCTGAATCCGTACTCTGCCGCCATCTTTTGTTAGGCCAAGATGTCAACTTAAGCGAAACGAACACAAAAGAGTAATTAATACAAAGAAATTATGCTTCTAATGTTATACCCTCACTAATCCCTTTTTGTATTAGTATTTCCCTAGCTTATAGCGACATTTAAAGCAGTATATTCACCTTTACGGTCCTCCACGAAGGTGCAAACGTTACAAAAGCAACATAAAGCATGCGATATCTAATTTTGCACTACCTGGTCCATCAAAGGCAATGTAACTTTTCGAAATTTCTTCTCAGCAAATGGCTGAAATTGAGCTCTATTTGGACGAAACATTGATCCTTGACTTTTTGTCCAAGTTGTATTTAGTTTTCAGATCGCCTTTGCCTTCTTAAAAGTGGTCTCCAAGGTTGTGCCTGTCTCCACAGAGTGCTCTTCTAACCGAGGCAGAGCTCGGTGATTCTGCAGCGGTCATGTTGCCTGTTGTAATTAAATGCTGAAAAAACCATCATCCAGTAGATTGTACGCGAAGTACAGGAGATTATGAATGGCGCCAGAGCAGAGGCTTGCAAATTACCTCATCTCATTGGTGGTGTTCTTAAATTTTGTAATTTATCTGTACCTAAAACAAGTCCTTGTATTTCTGTTTTGTGTGCTTTTCAAGTAGTCATTCTAGTCTGAATTTTGACTTTTAAAATAATTTTACTATTACTTGACTTCCTTTGAACTGGAAATGAATCCTGTCTTAACTAGGACCATAGAGTGCCTCTGTTAATACTAACAGACAACGTCAGCTAGATAGTGAACTTAGTGCAGGAAGTATTTTTAAGATGCTTGCCATGGGTGCATGAGGATGCCTATGACACAGTACAACTGTAACACAACAACACACAGTTTAGCATACTTATCTTGGTGCACAGAGGGTCTCAGACTTCTACAGGTAGTACTATGCTTTGCTCATGCACCAGTGAGGTACAAGGCTAGGGTGATGTGCCTGGTACCAAGAGTTGAGACAAAACATGGCCTCCAGTTCCTTAAGAGATACTTGCTCAAGAGACTATCAACTCAAGGTGCTTAACTACGGGTGGTTGTATGCCGCTCTACCATGATCAACCTTGTGCAGCAGAAAAGCTGCAGTACTTGCACGGTCTTTCCAGTCATGAACTCTGGCTAGTGGTTTAACAAGATTTTGTTTCATAAGCTGTTCCCTGCCAACCATAGTGAGATGCGTTACTTATTTTAAAGTTTATTTTGACATGACCGCAAAATAACATTTAGAAACAATGTTGACCTTTTTAGTGTTCATTATCATGAAACAAGCATTGGCAAAGTCAATAGATCTCGCCTATATGTTTTTTAGCCATGCTGCATAGCAGCATTCTGCTGTGCATCATGACAATGTTAGAAAAAAATCACTGACGCGGCCAGCACTGTTTGCATCATACTTGCATCATACTTATTTTTTCTCTCCTTTGTGCGGGTGGGGGGAGGAGGGGGAGTGTGACAGCATGGACAGCAAGAGGCAGGATGGGAGGTAAGGGGCACATGGAACAATGGGGACAACAACGAGACAGGAAAAAAAGCACTACGATGCACAGCCCTCTTTTTTTTCTTGTGACGGATGGGGAGAAACCGACAATGGGGTGCAGGGTGGGTAGGAAATAAGCAACATAGACAATGGGTGAGTTGGGTGTAGGAGGGAATAAGCAACACAGACAGCGGGAGGGTGGTGGGTGAGAGGGAAGAAGCAACATGTAAGCAAAAAGTAAACTAGTACCTCAATCGCAGTGGCAGCAGTGGAAGGACCCAAACTAATGAAGACAAATAAAGCAGTACTCTGTTCCATGTTCCACATGAGAGAAGAGAAAGTGAAGCCGACACTCTAGGATCAATTGGGGGGCAGCAATGAGTGATACTGACTCCAATGAATGAAAAGCAGTGTGCAGGCTCGAAGCCACTTGTAGAACATATCTCCTGCAAGGTAGAATGCATGCACTACCACAGGCGACACCTGAAAAGAAGCACCTTACTGTGTACGGTGCACTCTTCTTTTTTTTTTTAGTGTAAGATTAATTTAGATTTTCATATGTGCATGGTCAATTGTATTGACGTTAAAACCGAGTAGACCGCTATAAACTGAAATAAGCAAAGGAAACGGTCTGAAAAATACCTTTTCCTTGTATAGAGATGGTTTTCTTGCGTGGAGTAAAAGTCGAAATATCAATACTTTAAAAGTTTTCTTAAGTCCGAGCAGGTAACAATGTGGTTCTTTTAGAATGTTTGGAATGTTTTACTGCTTTCCCCCAGGCTTGTGCACAGACAGATCGGGTTGCTGTCTAAACGGCCTATTACAACAACAATTAAAGAGTATTTTTTTCAAAATGCATTTTTCCCCATGTTAATTATCTTTCTCGCTGGACCGCTTAGTGAAGAGAACTACATTCTTTTTCTGACTGATTTTGATATTTGGCATTCGTGTCATAGTTACATGCACACAGTACTTGGTGAGCGCTCCACCACAGATACTTTGAATATGAAATATTCTGTGCCTTCCTTGTTAATCTGCATTCAAGTATGTTAATAACATTCTAACTCGTCAACTTGTGAAATTTGATATCTTATTTGTTGTGGGTGCTTTTTAGAGTTTAAGGAGAATCTAATCTATCAATATTTAGAGACTGGGAAATTTCCGAGAACTGTTAATACTTGCAGCTATTTGTTCATGTTCAGGTTTTTGCATACAAGTAAAAAATGAACTTGGTTTACAGTACTCTACTCAATAGCGGACAACTCTGATTACGCCCCAGGACTCCAAACCCTGCTGACCCTTTCTAAAAATGTTTGTAAACATCCGTAGTATAGACCTCTCAGTATTTTATGGGATATTCAGGACGAACTAGAATACCAGTTTGTCTGCTTTCCTCCCTAGAAATGACTAAAAGTGCCTCTAAACCAACTCTCGAGGTGCTTGCTGGGTGGGTGTGTGTGTGTGTCAGCAGCCTAGATTTATCACCTTTGGCATATTTGGTATAGTTCCTAAAAGCAAAATATCTTTCACGCTGGAAATGTTATTTAAGAAATGTAAATATTAAATGTATAAGATTACAGTGAAGGTTTTTTTTTTTTTACCATGTAAATTACCTTTCAGCACTCGAGTGGTGTTCAAGTGCTTCGAGTTGGGGACTTCACAAGCATGGGTTACTCATTTAAAGATTCCTGATATAAAATACTTTGCAACCCACTTTTGCTGTTTCACTTTAAATTTCATAGGAGCAAAATACAGACAAACGTATATTTGTAGCGGAAAATTTGTTTCTTCCATTTGACTTGTTTTTGAGATTGCCTTTCCACAAGACGACTCCTAATTTTTTTTTTTTTACCAAAACGTGCCCAATCTCACTAAATAAAAATCAGTTCTTGTCCAAATATTTATCTGGAAATTCCCTAGCCGCTCCATGTTAGAAAGTCTGTTCTATGTTCCAAGAGAAGTTGTAGTCTAACCTTCCATCTTCGCTTTGCACTCTGATGGTTGATCATAACTATCCCTTTCGATTTGCATCGTTAAAACGAATCGATTAACTAGAACTCCCTCCAGGGAAGTTTCGTTAAAAAGGCTACTTTCTGAGAAAATGTGGCAAAAGCAGAAGCTATGGTGCATTTTACAGGTCAACATTTGCATAGTTTTGTTAAAAGACATAGTTCTGCTCTAATACGGAGTGCCAGCGAGTCTGACTCATTCAAGTAGTATTTCATCCTCCCAAGCAAACTTTAAAAACATAGTGCCAATAGAATGCCTTTCTTAGTACAATATCCTCAAATATTTCCTAAAAATGTGTAGGTATTATATCCAGTCCAAAATTCAGCCTATACAATTTCACATAACCTATCATTTTTACTATGTAAATAGCATTTTCTTGAATTCTACATTCTACCTTTTACTTCCCCATCCTGCTTCTTAAACAACATTCTCAGTCTTCCTTTGCGACTAAGAATATACTTGGAAGGAGCTAGTCAGAAAAAGTTAATGTTGTATTTGTAATACAATTTCAAACATCAGGCAGTGTATCTAGGCACACATTATAGTCTCTCAGAGCAGTGTTACTGCTCAGGTTACAGGCACCTTACAGGTTCACACATAAAACCTGATAAACCGGTCTTACAGGCTGAGGTCTAAGAAAACAGGTGTGATAATTAAAAATGAAAACAATAACCATTGCAGATTCTGTAATGCCTCCACATGAGCCTAACATAGCATGTAAATACCCCCTTGTAACAATAAACAGTTGGCATTAAGTCTGTCAAACTCAGCCTGAATTATCACACTTTTATATGACAGAGATGCCCATAATATTCCAGAGTATAAGGCGAAGATGCCAGGGATGGTCACATCTATCCTAAGCATACCTACAGTATGTTAAGAGTGGATGCTACTACGCCTGTGCCCCCTTTCTTTGTAGTGGGCCTCATCATTTCCAGTCATGCCCATGTTATGCCAAGAACGACTACCATTGTGCCAGGTCCAACATTTTCCTCGGCGTGTGTACCATTGCCCCAAGGACTTCCATAATAAGAATGCCAACCATTATTCTAAAATCTCCTTCATGCAAGGGATTGGCTTTGTAATGCCAGAGATTCTCGCAATGTGCTAAGAATGATTGCATTATGCCCAGGCCTGCATTCTTTCCAGGGTGGACCCCATTATGCCAAAGATATCCTCAGTATGACACAAAGTGCCACCATTATACCCTCCCAGGCTAGAAATGGCCCTTGCATGCTTGGTGGAAAATAAATGCCATGAGTGGCTCAAGATGCCAGAGTTTGGTGATTGCTGAAGATGGACACTTACAGGCCGGAGACGGACACCACAGCTGACACATTCTCACAGACAAATGGGTAAACCCACACATACACACCTCACACCTAAGTCTTCACACGGTAGCAGTCTAGAACTACTTTTTTGTGCATTACTTACTGTATCTTTTTTTTGGTGAGTTTTATATAGCGCAATCTCGACCCAAAGGTATAAGATCACTTTAAACGAGCACCAGCTACTTTCATTAGAGACAGACAGATTAATTTTGTTAGGCACAGGGGGGATTAAGTGATTTGACCAGAATCGCAGGTTGTTGTGTCCCTGCTGAGATTCAAATCCGGTTCCCCAGCTTTAAAGTCGACCGCTGTATCTGCTGCTGTACTTATGCTCTGACTTTTGCTTTGTGCCCACATTGCACTCCTCTGGCTCTAGCAACCTGCATGCAAGCGCGCAAAGTGTGATTGACCGCACAATCCTTCAACACATCAGTCAACATGTGGCTGCTCTATCAATCACACTGTCACTGTGAACATAGAGCCAGGGCATTGCCTTTAGGCTTATCAGAGTATCCTACTTTGCTGTAGAGCAGAGGCCAGCAATTTCAAGCCTAACCTCTGTATGTATTTTAGTCCACACACAAAAATAGGCACACACTAAACATGTGTGATAGCCACTTGGCCCCTCGCATATACACTTTTAGCTTTTATTTTTCATATCATGTTGAGGATCTGGAGTTATGCAGATCCACCTCCTGAAGTAAAACTCCAGACCTCCATAGCGAAGGCCAGAATTTCTGGATGGACTATTCTCCAATGGCCTTTTAGGTGGGTCGCCATTGTTGGCTTTCTCCAATCGATGCGGCCAACGCACAACGGACAACTCGGCAACATGCAAAATAGCTGCTATTGGAGTGACTTCAGCATTAGATCATATCATGTGCACTCATGACCATGCACATATGTGGTGCATCAGGACTCTGTGTGAATAACAAATATCAGAATGGCTCTAATGTACTCCAAGCTACTTGCACATATCCCCATTATACAGTCAGCAAAGACAACAATACAGAACATGTGCACATTTTATACTGTACAGTTATGCCAACATGACTTTCTGTCTGTTATCAAAAATTGGCAGATGAGTAGCGGTACATTTATTCTGATGTTACTCTCTACTGCAGGGGTCTCCAACCTTTTCTGTGGTGAGAGCTACTTTTGATCAAAGAAAATCAAATGAGCTACTGAAGGCTAAGCAACATGCACGTTGTACACCCCATGTCCAGCTTCATTGACTTTAAGCCTAATGTTCATAGAGCCAGATACTGTGGTTTGAACAAAATACTTTGACTAGGGGCACTATGACAGAGCTTTATCCCATACCCAGATTATGACCATGCATGATAAAAACATTTTTTTTAAATTGGCAACCTGTTTGTAAAGGACTGCAAAAGTGGAAGGGGACCCTGGAGGCCAAGAGTTAATGAGTGAATCAACGAATCATGTAAAATTGGCAAGAAGTCCCTGATAAATGTCCTAAAGAGTAACCAAAGAACACTCTTTACTGAGACTAGAAGGGAATATACCAGGGCTATTACAAACAGTAAAGCCGAGGGGGGGGCTGACATATGGGATGACTTATTAGAGGCGGTCAGGATCGGACAATAAGCGATTTTGGCAGTTGGTTACACATGACGGCCGCAGAGACTTAACTCGCCCAGATTGCCACATCGCCCCAGAAGCTTGGGTGAACCACTCTGGGGAGACAAGCTTGGGAGATGGGATATTAGCGACCTTGCCAGCCTGTGCTATAGATCCTGCTGGAGAGGAGGTCAAGTCATTCACCCTAAAAGAAACTTTAGCTGAAATCCAGGCCCAGAAATTCGGCACAGCCCCTGGCTTGGATAGAATACCAGCAGATTTATTCCAGATTGAACCTCATATCTGTGAACCCTATATAAATAGCAGAAATAATCCCTATTTATATGAAGGGTTTTAAATCTACATCGCTTGGGGGGGCGTGGCTTCGAGCATCAAGACGGCGGTTGCTCTGGATGCCTCCATCATCCGCTCGTATCCTGAGGTTCCTTTGTTACCAAAAGAAACCAGAACCGGTCTGCATGGTAGGTTTACTGTACCTGTAGTGGATTGAGAGGCACAAATCACCGTCCTGCAGTGACTACAGCCGTGGCGCTCACCTGATCGTATGCGTGCCCGCAGACAAGATGGCAGCGGCGTATCTAAGCTCCGTAACCTGTATGCCGTAGATTGAGGGCTTCGGCGGAGACTGTCCCATGCTGGATTTGACCATATGAAGGAATGGCGGCTCTCTGACTAAGGACCGGACTGCTCTGAAGATTCACTCCGTGGTAGAGCGCTCTGAGATCTGACCCCCACACCTGGACAAAATGGCGGCCGCCAGGTGAGAGGCAGAGGACCCGGTGGCTTAGATACGGCAGGACCACTGAGGTGCCGGGAGTGAGACATTGGCCAACCGCGCCTCCTGGCGTCGTGCTGGCAACGCATCAGAGACCCCAGCCTCCGCTGCCCTTGCTGCAGCTGTGGTGGTGAGTGGGGGCCCCGAAACTGAGAAAATCGTCTGGCGCATTCCCCCCCATGCCCGGCAGTGGTGCGGACCCCGGTGGCGGGAGGGACGGCCACGGTACATAGTGGAAACAGACCCTGGCTCGTGGGTTGGAGGCATGGCTGCGATTTTGCCAGGAGCCCTGAGGGCGGCGACCGCTGTCTGCATGGAACCCCTGTGAGAACTACGACTAACTGCCTCCTCTACATGATGATGATTGGGGCCGCCAAGACTGAGGCGGTGGCTCACCAGTGCCCCCTCCAGCAGAGGATCAGACCCTGGGGCTGATGAGGCGGCCCCTGAACAAACTTGGAGTGGATCCTGGCACGCGGACCGATGCCCAGCTGCAGTGGTTCCTGGAGTCCTGTGGATGGTGACCCTGTGCCTACGGGGCCCCCTAATAGTACTATAATCAACTACCTCTACAAAAAGAAGTGAAGACCCGCAAGATACAGGAGTCGCCAAGACAATAAGGTACAGGGAGACACCCACACCCTGATTGCCCAGGAAGGCGGAGATAAGTGGAGCCAGCGGCGGGGCTGGGGACCCCTTCCTCCTCCCCCCACCCCGCCAAGACTTGATCCAGCCTGGGAGGCTAGGTGCGCAGTTCCTAATGCCTGCCTGGTGCTCTACGGCCTGGGGACCCCCCTTCCAGAGGGCCCACCCCATCCCTCGGCAGAAGGGGTGATGCGCAAGATCCTTGTGCCCCAGAAGAGTCTGAAAACAGGTGAGACTAAACCCCCCCAGTACTGTGTTGGCCCGGAGAGACGAACAGCGAGGCATCACCAGGCACGATCGGATCAGAGACTCCAGACATGTGGATCCCATAACCCTCAAACAAAGTGCTGGACCTCTGAGACCCACACCCTGAAGTTGGGTCCCTGATGCAACTGTCGACAGAAGCACGGGATACAGGTGGCCCTGGTCTCCATACTGGGGGTGCTGGGCGGGCCGGGAAAGAGGCCTAAAAGAGGCTCTGGGTCCTGGGATGTCAGCATTGCTGCCAGTGGAGGCTGAAAGGAGTAAGATCCACTGGGCGCAGCATCATCTAAACTGACGAAATCCGCCCCCTACTCCGCCTTCCGGGCGGAAGTGGACCACTCACCGGTCACCCCATGAGTTGACGAAAGGATTGCGTGGGCCCCCCCACCTGCTGGCCCCATCAGCCATGGGTAAAGATAAAGGAACAAAACCCCCCTCAATGCAAACTCAAATGGAGCAATACACCATGAGCGGGACTGCAAATTCTCTCCTGGAATGTCAATGGGCTCCTTAACAAAGTGAAACGCATGGCAGTACTGAAGTACTCCCAAAGTTTAGCCCTGATGTCCTTCTTCTGCTCCAGGAGACTCTTCTCCTTGGAAACCATAGCCCATTCCTTGCCTGCCAAGGGTTTTTCAGGGTCTGGCACTCCAGGTTTGAGTCGGGATCCCGAGGAGCTGTGATCCTCTTGCGCCGTACTCTTCCTTTCACTCCCACCAGCGTATCCAGATATCCACAGGGCCCCTTTGTGGCCCTTACTGGACTCTAGGAGACGCAACCATTAACCTGGTCTTGCTCTTTGTGGCTCCAGCAACCCTCAGGCCCTCCCTGAGCGCTGCAGTCAATACTATCTCCTCATTTCCCCTGGATTTAGCAATGGTTGGAGGTGATTTTAGTGCAGTCCTGCAACCAACCCAAGACACCACTGACACATATTCCTACATAGAACTCAACATGCTAAACAACTGACAGAATGGGCAGCACAATTAGGGCTATGCAATGTCTGGAGGACATGGAACACCAAAACGTGGCAATGCACTCACACCTTGGCAGCACATCATACTCATACGCGCATTGACCTGCTATTTCTGCCAGCCCCCGACTGTTGCCCAGTAACGGATGTCCGTATTCTCCCTCATGGCATATCGGACCATTCTCCCCTCGTCCTCCGAGTGGGGGGCCCTGCCGGTGCCATGCGTCCTCACTGGCGGCTCAATGCCTGGTTCCTCCAAGCTGACAAGTTTCGGCACACACTCTGGGAAGAAATCAAACCATACTTTCTGGATAACCAAAACTCAGTCCCCTCACAAGGCACGCTGTGGGAGGCTAGCAAAAGCCACGATTCGATTACTCGCTAAAGGGCATCTCAAAGACAAGTGATTGGCAAGAGAGAGCCGGCTCTCCCTCCTGGAGGTCCATGCAACTCGCCTGGAACAGACCACAGCCGAGAGGGAGAGAAACCCGACAACTTGAGCTCCTAAGGAAGGAAATAAAACACCTATCACTTGAATCTGCAAAACTCCTGTGGAGGTCCTCCTTATTCCACGTCTATGGATGGGGAGATAAAAATGGTAAACTGCTCCACTGGCTGGCCTCCCAACCCTGGGCGAACCGAATAGTCCCATAGATATTCGACCATCAAGGTAAAACCCACAACACGCCTATTTCCATTGCCCAAGTTTTTTACGATTACTACTCCCAGCTCTACGCGGCAGATTGGTCCCACAGCCCTGACCCCGGGACACCGGACCTTACTCTCCTTCCCCGTCTAACCAAGTCATAAAAGATCCTACTAGACCAACATATCACAGCGGAAGAAAAAGGAGAGGCTATCTCCCTGGCCGCAGCTGGGAAGACGCCTGGGCCTGATCGGTTCCCTAACGGAATACTATGCGGCATACCCTTGCATCCTAATACCTCACCGACATGCGCTATATAAAGAAGTGGTAGAGACAGGAGCCTTCCCGCCGGAAACTGGTATAGCAACAGTTGTCGTCCTACCCAAAATGCAGCCCCCATCGTCCTCCTGCTCAGAGTACCGCTTGATCTCGTTAATCAACACTGAAGTTAAAATCTATGCGACGTTCATAGCCACGCGTCTTAAGTCGGTCCTCAACAGCCTCATCCACCCGGACCAATGCGGCGTCATTCCATGCCACAGCACGAGGCAGTACATAAGGCACCTTCACTTGGCAATTGCACAGCTTTCTTCAGGACCAGTGGTAACACAGAGGTGTGCACTCGCTAAGGTGCACCCAACGCTGTGTCAAGCTAACCGCAAACTTACAGTTCCGCTCTCAACAATTTCTGGAAGGAAAAAAATATTTTTATAAGACTTAGTTCTGTCCTACCCCATGGATCCTGCCGGGGGGCGTTGCCTATAGTCGCACTTACATCAAGGACACACTCCCGCTTCTGGCACCTGTTGCAGTCCCGGCCCAGCGTTGGGTGCACCTTAGCGAGTGCACACCTCTGTGTTACCACTGGTCCTGAAGAAAGCCTTGCGATTTCGCTTTAGAGGCTCAAACATGTAGACCTTGTCAAAAATATACCCACGGATGTCAATGGTCAATACAACCAGATAGGAGATCCCCTTAAGTTTTAATCGTGCCTTATGGCTCCATCATTAAATTTATAGGGATTCATAAAGGCAATCTTAAATCACTCTTTCACTGATCACTCACTCTGCACTAACATAACTCGCTCCGCTGTAATCAGGCGTCGGAGCACACCCGGGAGGCATTCGGCCCCTCAGGTGGGGGACCCTATGATGAAGCATGTCACCAACTAGGTTGGTGAGTGAGGGTTTTACAAAAAAAATAGGATTTGCCTCCTTGTTTTGTTCATTGCAGTAATCTTGTTGGAATTGCTCCTTCTTTTGTTGTTTACATTGATTCTTTAAGGGGACCGGGAGTCGTTCCATTATACCCTTTCTCTCTTTGTGTTGAAATATACTGTTACATGTATAACACAGAGAGAATATGGAAGATTGTTCTGCACTTTACATTCCTCCC
This sequence comes from Triturus cristatus, assembly GCF_964204655.1. Classification (NCBI taxonomy): domain Eukaryota; kingdom Metazoa; phylum Chordata; class Amphibia; order Caudata; family Salamandridae; genus Triturus; species Triturus cristatus. The sequence continues at coordinate 680,024,950 of NC_140585.1, read as the reverse complement.
ACTTAAAATAATGGCTGTATTTTTCCGTTATAAATATAGCACTGTCTACCAGCCACTGGAAGCAAGATGTCTGCTCTGCGTGCTTTGAAATTGGAGACATAACTTGAAGGACTCTGTCTATATTCACCTGAACTGCTATGTGTCTATATCACATTAAGCTATTATTGCACATACAGCAGTACTTTCTAAATCCATATTACAATAAATGTTTTTTACTCATAATTCACAATAATTACCTAATTCGCAAACATTATGGAATTTTTCCAGTAGGAGGCCTTGCAGAGTAGTTCTTATGCCTCACTTCTGTTTCAGTGAAATATTCGTTTCTGAGCTTGACACTCCCTTCAAATAATGACAGCATCAAAACACACTGGCCAGGTTTATCAATGCTTTGTTTCACTAGAATTCTCCCAGTGATAGGCAAATCATGAACATTCTGTCTGCATTATTAGCTGAATGGCGCAGAAAGGACTTGCACTTCAACAGACAAAATGTATTTCTTAGGCAGTGATCATCGTATTCAGTAAAGTCTGCCTTCTGACAAACCTACATGAGCATTGCTTTCTACACCTTTTCCTTTTTTCTAGTGACCACAGTGGCGCATACTCGCACCTCTGTAATACACACGTACTCACTCAAGGGAGTAGCCAGAATATTAAAATGCCCCCCATTTTGAACCAAAGCTCTGACGGCACCAAGCAAATCATCGCGACCCTCTCCAGAAGAGCTCTCTTGTCTCTTTCATCAAAGCATCTATCTATTCATCCTTTTATCCCTCCATCCACCTGCTGATATCCACCATTTCACATTTACATTGTCATGTATTCATTCTTTCACCCTTCTGTCCCTCTGTTCATCTGTCTGCCCATCCATAATCAACCCTATCCACCCATCTCCAAATCTGTCCATAAAACCCATCCAGCCATCCTTTCATCCATCATCCTCCCTTTCCCTCACTCATCCATCCTTTCACTCATTCATCCATTCTCCCTTTCAATCATCCATCCTTTCATTCATTCATCCATCCATTCACTCATCTATCCATTTGCCTTTTCATGTATCCACCCATCTTTTTATTTACACATCCACCGTTGAATACATCCTTTCACTCACACACTCACTCTTAAAAATGGCCTTTATCTGCCGAGTTGCAGACAGAAGAGGCCGTTCAAGAAACCCCTCCCGCTGTAGCTGCTAAAGTGGGGGGTTCAAGATGCCCCTGCACTCACTTTTCTCACTCTCTCTTCCCCTACTCTCTCTCTCTCTCTCTCTCTCTCTCTCTCTCTCTCTCTCTCTCTCGCGCTAAATTTGGCACACACACGTCAACGTGCTGTGTGTGTGTTTTCTTTTTTAATACTTCTAAATCCCTTTAGCAGTTGCTGGGATATTTAGCAAAATGTGGAATCATATCTTTTTATATCGGTGGTGGGTATAGTCCTGAAGCAAGTAAGGGTGCAGTTGATATCAAAGCATTAGTGTATTTGTTTGGTGTTGATCACTGATCTCTAATAGCCATCATTGTCAAGTCGACGATGATCATTTTAGCAACTGCAGTATGAAAAGCAGACTTGTCCTGACAAGGATTTCAAATCCTTTGACTCTGATTACAGGCAGATCTTGACCGCAGCTTCATTGGCAGTGAGCAGTTCCACCAGCCGGGTCCATATTTTTAAAGGTTCTAACCCTTCGCAGGATCCTAAGAGTTGCTCCTTCCTCTCCAAATACTGGTTTTCTCTGGAAAGATACATGTATATAAATAAACATTGATCAATAGAAAATGGTGTTGAAAGCCTTCCTGTTTTTAATTTATAATAACTATGGGCTTCCACTGATTCGGATTCCCATGGGGGACTACATTCTTTGTAAATGGGTGTGCATCAAGAGTTTATCTTGCGTTATTCAGTGTTCTTAAGTCACCACAGAGTGATTGTGGATTTCGTGGCCATTGGTGGCCACCAAGAAGCAGACCTTGCTCCACACTATATAATATCATTATCGCGGCGGATGTTTTCCACATAGGGTGTTTTCCTGGTCCCCTAATGGTTAGATGAATGGCCCTACATCAACTCGATTTGTATCTCCATAAAACAGAATATCTCCTGTTTTCAGCGATAATACACGCCTAAACAGTGAAAAACGGACTCAACAAATTTTGCAATGCAGGATGACCATGTTTTGCGCTGACCTTCACTTCAAAAAGAAGGAATCATGAACAATATATATTGCAGTATGCCATATGCAATTTTTATATATACTGCTAGCTTGTGGTCTGAAGACCTCATGGTATTTATTAGTACTTGAAAAAAGCACAATAAGCAGTAGAGAAAGATGGTCAGTTTTGGGTCTGACCTTGCAGCCATTGGCTTGTTTGAATTTGTCATGCTTTGCCACTGCTAGGATGGGCTTGTCCAGCACTGGTGTTTCATGGTATCTTGCATTGTCCGAATCGCATTGCCATTAGTTTTTAGTGATGGGGATCAAGTAGTTCCTTTGTTTAACAGCAAATGTGACATGATGCATTGTTTCTATTTTGAGCCAGTGTGCATTCCACTTTGCTGTTTTAATTGCTTTGTTTAGCAAGTACTTGAGGTTTGGATACCATGGCCTGTCATGAAGTCACATTGAGTCACACTGCTATTCATTAATTGCCATTGCTCATTCCTTTCGTTTACTTTGCTGTCAAGGTGAATATACAGCTTTTTGCGCTTGCAAAGTACAGACATTCATGCAGATAGACTTTCTTAATGATGCAATAAAAATTATGAAGCGTTGTGAAAAGGCACAGCCTAGATATGCCTATACAGTCTTTTCAGCAAAGAGGCGCTACTATCCGGTTTCTTGTTGTAGCACAAGATGGTTAATTCATTATGAGATTTTCTTTCTAGTACTGAGCACTGAGTTCTGAAGACGACATGCGCAAAGTGACCCAAATATTAAAGAAACCTTTTACTACCAATAATGCCAGATCTGTTGGCTTTGCCAGTGCTTGTTGAATATGTTTAGCAGTTTTAACTTTGCTAGTACAGCACACAAATGACTACTCTAGCCTGTATGTTGTCTAAAAATTCAGTAACAGACTGATATCTTGTAAAAACAGGTGGGTAACTGGATTAAGGCCAGTATTGCTTGCCCTATCTTTCAATCCCTAAACATGACAAATCATCTCCTAATTTGCCCATTGAATTAATGTATTCTGCATTTTTGTGTTTCTGTGTAGTACATAAAAGTGGCAATACAAATGCAAAGTTTCGATCACATGTGTAATACAGCACTTTCAATATGGACTAAAGCTTCTTGTTTGACACCCATTTTGGGAGGGAATAATGGTAATTAAAAACAATTCTGGGAATATTAACACGAAAGACATTAAAAATATACAAATATAAATACTCTAAAGACAATGCATGTTCATTTGTAATGCGAAATGTCTATTTTGGAAGTACTTGCTACAAATTTGGGAAAATAAACTATTGATTGTGGTAAACCAGTTTTAAAAACCAAGTATAAACTTACACATCCAGTAATATTGTAACTAAAAGCATAATTGGATGACCGGTATATCAGCTTAGATACTCATATCGTTCTCATTGTATGGATCGTTACATGTTACTACATTGTAAGATTTTATAAAAGTTTGTAATTTAAACAGCTGATGTCAGTAGGCCCATAATGCTGTTTGGAATTTGTCCGCCTGGAGATGGGTTAGCACAAAACAGAGGGTGCTCCAATGGGGATTAGGCCTCTGAACTGGTCCCTCAAACAATGACTATGTGTACATATCCCTAGTTGAGATGTGTGTGTAGACATGTGTTTTATTGCTTTGTTTCTTGGGGGTGGGGGCTCAGAGAAGTTCCTTTTGGTTAGTTTCTGATATTGGCATGCATTGTGGGTAGTTCTTGCTGGAACGGGATCAGAAGTCATAAGGAATGTATGACCTTGTGCACTGTTCTTCCTCTGTGTAAGACTTGTATGTGCCGCTTAATCACCCGTGCCAGATTTTTTACAGATCTCTATTTCCAGCAGTTCTCTACCTCTCATTGCATATCACTATATATGGTTTGACACTGGCCCTGGATTGAGAAATTGATCTTTTGGGCCTAACTTGATGCTGTCATGTCGCCATATCGATTAACCAACACCCCTCAAGTATGCTTTTTTAGGATTTGTCAATGGGCAGTCCATCATGGTGGGACTCTATTATGCTCAATACTTGTCAATGGTACATGTTATAGTAGTGATATACGAATAGCTAGCAATAAACATACTTTTAATATACCATCTAGTAGCCAGTCATACCTTCCCGGTGTGATTGAAGGATTCCATGGTTAGTAGCCAAATATAGATTTGTATAGAGGAGAAAGTTCCACCCACCTCTCCCAACTACTAACACTTGTTTCCATTTGGGATTTTAAAGAGAAAACTAATTTAACGAATGGTATTAAATGTTAGTGCTACTGTGGTTGATATGGAAATAATTCCGGTGACAATAATTTCGATTCCCCTGTTTTCTTTAATTCACAGCATTGACTTACTGTCCTTCCAACTAGTTTGTATTTCAAGTCAACTCTATTTGTGAGCTGCTTGCTTTGGATTTATTACTTTTTGAAGCCTTAATATTTACAAATTGTGACAAATGGTGGGAAGAACCATTAAACTAAACTATGAATAAAGAGCAAAATAGAATCCCCTTTAAGATGCAGGGCTATTGTAAAAAAGGCTAAAGCATTTCAATTCTCCATTATTGTAACGGATTCTCATTTCAAAACGGTCTGCCCGTGGGAAAAAGGTGCAAGTGTGTGCATTCCACATTGGTTATTTTACAAATTTGAAATGGGAAATCTAAATTTATGTTCAGAATTGTAAATGTTTATTCCTTATGCTTTATTTATTTTCTTTTTGTTTTTAAATAACAAAAATGTGCCAAAATGAATGTCCTATATTTTGCCAGCAGTCTGTCATTTTAAAGTGTTTCCTGTTGAGATTGTGAGATTCAAAGGCCTTCAAAAAGTTTCATGTGAAAGTGCTTTGCCAGGCTTTGCTAGAGATCTAAAGGAAATGCTCTTTAGGGTTAACCCTAAATACTTCATAAACTGGCTTGAAAATATGGTTAGCCATTGGAGAAAAGCTGAGCAAATGTCTTGAATAAATTTAGTGCGTTTTAACAGTTTACCATTTAAAATATTTGAAGAACATCTGAAGAGCAATCCCCGTTAGGTGGAAATTAAAATGTAAAAGAATGTCCTTTGCATTTCTGAACCATCACAATGAAATTATTAATAAAAAAAAAGGTCTGTTTTGTTAACCTAGAAGGGGTGTATGGTATTCTTTAATCTTTTAGTGTATTATTCTATTGTGTAAAAGGGAAGGGCCTAATGAATTGACCTGGAGAGGGCTTTCGTCAAGAAGGTGAAAAGCTCCTCCTTCACCATTTGAGTAGTAAGTCTTACATATAAGCTGTGATGTAGCACGATTTTGAAAATCATCATACACGACACATTGCACACATTAGACACGGTGATTCATAAAACAGAAACAAGCGTAGTAGAAGCACCGCAAAAGCCTGCTTTAAAACGTGAGAAGAAGAAAACACACATATCAAAAAGTAGTACAGGTGCATCTTTTTTTTTTTTTTTTTTATTTTATTTTTGAATATTTTGCACAGGGAAATCAAGAGAAACATTATTACACTGAGAAGAAAATTAATCATAAAAAACACAGGAAAGGAACCAAATAGTCACTGCAAATTCCAAATTACAAAAACAGCATTAAATCCCAAAATACGAAATGTAAAACACAAAGTTATAACTTCATCATTACATCTCATCAGTTTCCCAGATCGGGCCCCATACCCGAAGACCTCTTCTTTTGGCCCTTTTCCCTTTACATTTATAAAGTGCCTTCTCTAAATTAAAAACATGATGAAGTCTTGCATACCATTCATGAAATGTGGGTGAATCAGCATCCTTCCAATGAGTCGCAATAATTATACGAAAAATGGCAGAAACCATAAAGCAAAAATAGACTTGGGAAGGATCCAAACATAGGCTAGCGTCAATCCCTGTCAAAATCAGAGTAGGAGTTAATCGTGCTAAACCACCAGTGATTTGATTAAGAAATTCCTCTATCTTTAATTTCAAATTATCCAGTTGATTACACCTGCTGAACATATGAATCATATCTGCCGGACCTTCCTTACATCTGGGACACCAATCGGTTTCCCTTTTCCCCCAACTAAAAAATTTGGCAGGAGTATAATAAAGCCTAAACAAAGTTTTAAAGTGTTGAGCTTTAAGATTAGCTGCTAGAAATATTTTCTTTGACAAATACAAGGACCGACAGATATCGACTTCAGGATCCCCAAGCAAGCCTGCCCAAACAGATTCAGAGCTGGCAATATCATCCTTATTGGCATTCAACAAAATTAGGTACAAGTCCTTTACCCGTGGCTGCCTATGTCCAAGCCAATCAAGTATCGGAATATTATCGAGTCCAGTTATTTGAACCATTGCAATTTTGATAATCTCCTTAAATTGTAAATATTTAAAGAATGTCTTGGTATCCAGCCCAAATTAAGTTTGAAGCTCTTCAAAGGATTTTAGTTCAGACTGCACAAATAGATCAACAATTACATTAATGCCAGCCTGTTCCCAAGTTTTCCCAAGATTATCATAAAATAAAGATGGGAACAGAGACGATCCCCAAATAGCATGATATCTATGCAGCTTGGGAATCCTCAGCAATTTACTAATTTTATTCCAGACATTCCAGGCGGTTCTAACAATTTTGAATCGTGTTCTTTTGTAATAACTACCATCTAATTGCCTTAATAAGACACCCGGTGCATGATCCCCTAAAGCCAACTCATAAATAGAAGGAGGGGAATCACTGCTATCGATCGTCAATGAAATTCCTACACGGTTTTTTGGGCGGAACAAAACAATCATTTGCTGCAGCATCACAGCCCAAAAATAATATAACATATGTGGGATAGCTAGCCCGCCGCGATTTTGGGGCAGAGTCATGAATTTTATTGATCTCCTGATCTTTTTATAACCCCATATAAACTGGGAGAATATCCCTTCAATTTTTGTAAAAAACTTTTTAGGGGGTTCAATTGGGATGCATCTGAAAAGATAAAAATTTTTGGGAAACATCGTCATTTTAATAGTGTTGGCCCGGCGAATGATAGAGATGTTCAATTTATCTATACGCTTTAAATCTGTGCTGATCTTAGTTAGTAGCTGTGTCAGATTGATATCCCAGATAGTTGCAACCTCTGCGCTTATATTTATCCCTAGATAAATAGTCTCCAGAGACCTCCGAGCATCCTTAAACAAGGTATTGCTAGAACAGACGATCTTAGTTTTAGCTGTATTCAGCCTGTAGCCAGACTGGCGACCAAATTCTAATGCCTGAGCCTCTATACGGACCAATGCAGCCTGAGGGTCAGAGGTAACTATGGCGATGTCATCCGCATATGCTAAAACTTTAGTACTAAATCCCCTAACCACTATAGGTTGGATAGCCTGATCATTAAGCAAAGCTCTAATCAACGGATCTATATATAAAGCGAACAGAATCGGGGAGCAAGGGCAGCCCTGTCTAGTGCCCCGTGAGATCTTAATCCTCCCGGATTCCATCCCCATCATTTGTATTTTGGCATATGGTTGCATATACATGGCCTTTATAGCCGTCAGAATAGAAGGGCCAAAACCATTACTACTTAAGGCCTGCCATAAAAAAGCCCACTCCACCTGATCAAAGGCTTTCTGAGCATCTAACAAAATCAGAGACATTTGACCCCCGATCTGTTCAGTGATATCAAATAGAGAGATCACCCGACGCACATGATCAGTTGTTCCCCGAGCAGGAATAAATCCATGCTGCCATGGGCTAACTAGGGAAGCTATTATTTTTGACAATCTGTTGGCTATGATTTTAGAATATATTTTCTCGTTAGTATTTATCAAAGAGATTGGTCTGTACGAGGCCGGGTCCCAAGGCGGTTTCCCTTTTTTCAAAAAGACAATTAGATTAGTATCCTTCCAAGAATGAGGTGAGGTGCCAGGATATTGTACTGCTAAAAACAAGTCCAGTAACATATGTGCTACTTCCGGCTGTAAAGCTTTATAAATTTCTACCGGGATTGCATCAGGACCTGCAGCCTTGCCCGATGCCATGGACTGTAATGCCTCGTTGACTTCAGCCTGTGTAAATTCTTTTTCTAATTCCTGTATAACTATAGGGAGGGGGGTAATTAAGCGCTGCCCTATTGCTATTTGAGGATCAGTCTGAGATTTATAGACCTCACCATAAAATTCAGCAAAAACCTGAAGAATATCCTGGGGATCAGTTGCTATACTCCCATTCCGCCGTTTAATCTCCGGGATATTATTAGCGGCCGACCTCTGTTTCAGTTTTAATGCTAGATGTCTTCCGGTCTTTTCCCCATATTCATAATTATCCCTAACACGAGTTTGATATATTTTAGCGTTCCTATTATTATATATTCCATTTAGTTTGGCTTTAACCCTTATAACTTCTAATTCGATTAGCTTCGCTGCATCCTTTTGTTTACTTTCAATAGTTTGGAGATGTACTACCTCATTCGTAGAGAGTTCAATCATGAGTTTTCGCACAGTCATCCTATGCTCTGCCGTAAGATGTCCAGCAAAGCTAATGATTTCCCCCCTTAGGCAAGCTTTAAAAGTATCCCAGACGACTTCCCTCGATGCGCTATACCGATTAGCATCAAAGAATTGCTTGGTCCATCCCCTAAGATGATCAAGAAAGCCTTCTGTTACCAAAAGTTTCCTATCAAAGGACCATTTGCTAGGGCGATTCAGATGTTCCGGAAGGTCTAGCTCAAGTATCAAAGGTTCTGGTCTGATAGGATCTTTGGAAGCTTACGTATATTAGCGCGATCTATAAGGGAGGTAGATATAAAAAAATAATCTAGCCTAACATATTTCTGATGGGGACAGGAAAAGTAGGTATAGCCAGCATCACCTACTACTTTACGAGTCCACACATCAACTAGTCCATGGCTCGCTGCTAAGGCTTTAAGGGCCTTAAATACCCGTGGTTTCCTCCCATCATAGCTTACCAAAGATATATCCGATAAGCCTAGATGGATATTAAAATCCCCACAGATTATAAGTGGAGAGGGCCAGGCTGTTAACTCAAGCTCCAACTTGACCCATAGGTCAGAATCATCAAAATTGGAGCCATAGATGGTACATATGGTGACTCTACAAGATAAATAGGCTATAGCCCATCGCCCCCACTTATCTGATAGGGTTCGCTCCACTTCAGGCATCCGAGTGGAGGTGTGGATAGCCACTCCTCTTGTGGTAGTAGTCTGTGAGGAGCAGATCGTCTGCTTATATCCGGGAATATTATTTAGGCTTTTTTTCTGGAAAGGAATATGGGTTTCCTGTTGACAAATGACGTCCACCCCCCATGAGCGAATAACTTCTGCGGATCTATGCCGCTTACCAGCATCGTTAAGCCCCCCTATATTCAAAGAACAGATTCTCAGCTTACCCATCGAAGTAATTTTTATTGCAATGCAGTGATATTAAACATTTTAGTAGCTCAGTAGCAGTCAAGCTATACCTTTTTCCTGATTTCCCTGATTTCCCTGGCCTTTTTTCTCCAACACCGTCCCTTCCCACCCCACTCCCTAACCCACAGCGCCCCACCCACCCCATCCATCCCACCCACCCTGTAACTGAAGGCAGCAGACCAACCAGGTCTGTAGTGGATGAATATTGTGCTCTCCCGAAAGTGAAACAAACCTAACGTACCAATACCCCTAGTGCACCAAAGAAACCTCCCATAACCGAACAGCCCAACATAATCCTATATTTCTGTATCCCTACCGTCCAGCCGAAAGAGGGAACGGAAAGGAAGGAGAGAAAAAACAGTATGCCCTATTAGATTAATTATCCCTAAGATGCAGCCTTACCACCAGAATCCAAAAACTCCTTAGCCTTTATCTCAGACGTAAAAAAGCTTGTAGTATCCCTCCAGATTATTTTTAAGCGGGCAGGGTTTAAGAGAAAGGCCTGAGCTCCCTTCTCCTGGAAAGGCTTAATCATCTGGCGTAAGCGCCACCGGCGCTCCACGGTGACATGGCAGAAGTCGGGTCTAACGAAAAAAGAAAACCCCTCAGCTTTTAATTGGGCTTCCGGCCTAGCTCTTTCAAAAACACTCTGCCTTAATAAAAAATTCCCAAAGTAAACCAGTAACGCCCTGGGTTTAGCATTAGGTGGAACCGGCTGGCGAATAGAGAAAGGAACCCGATGTGCCCTTTGCACCTCCCTGTGCCAATCCCAACCAACCAGATCTGGCAGAGAGGTCTGCAATAATTGAGCGATGTACGTGCGGGGGTCCGACCCTTCCTTTCCCTCCGGAATACCCAAAAATCTCAGGTTATTCCTACGCTGGTAATTTTCCCCCTCCTCAAGTTTCCACTGTATATCCATGAGTCGGGCCTCCTGAGCATCTACTTGGCCTTTAGAGCCGGCTGCTTCTAATTCCAGAGCTTCTGTCCGAGTCTCAATATCAGTCATGCGATCGCTTATGTCTTTGCAAGTCTTTGCGACTTTCCTGATTGCCCCTTGAAGTTTGCGATAGGCGTTCTGCGACCTCTTACTTTCCATCCGGGATTCCTCTCGATGTGCAACCACGCACTGCATAATTGACTCTAACGTAGGAGGAGCCGGCACAAGCCCTGCTTCCGACCCAGTATTTACCTTAGGTTTAATAGTACCCATCAATTGATCCCCGAGTGTGTAATCCCAATTCAAGGTCGCCTGTTTTTGGCCTTCAAAACTCTTAGGGCATAGACTCATAGAGCGTACCGTTGCTCCAGATCCCGAGGGTAGTTTAGCCTTATGTTGAGATTGCGGCTCATCGCTGGACAAAGTTTCCTCACCTGAATCAGAGGCGGCATCTGACCAAGTTGCATCGGAAAGGGAGAAAAAATCATTTGCCTCCGAATCTCGATCTTTGTCCCACTCCCGCCGTGGGGTCCGGTGACCCTTAAAGCTCCCTTTATATTTTGAGCCATGATCTACCATCTGAGGGGGAGTGCTCTGATCCTTCTCCGTCAAGGCTTTAAGCAGCCCGGCTGGATCCCCGGTTTCTGGACAGAGGGACTGGGGTGTAGGCTTACCCCCCTCTTCAGTGGCACCACCAAATACCGAATACCCCTGGGTGGATTCCTGTGGCTGATCCAAGCCGAGATTCTGCTCATCAGTTGCAGCGTATAGCTGAGGGTCTATAGGTGACATTGCTTCTTGCCGGGAGTGTGCCTCAGCAGGGGGGTTAGATAGTGCCTTAACCGAGCAGTCCATATCCGTATGCAGCTGCAGATTAAGCGTGGGCTCCTTCTGCCTCTCTCTCCCCCCACTCAGCTCCTTACCCGGCTCCTTGTGCGACTTCTCAGAGACGCCTTCCTCGCCGACCAGTCTATTGCCTTTCCTGTTGGTAGAAGCGGCAGCAGCCTGTACAGCCTGCCCTCTGAGCAGATCAACTACGGATACTGAGGACCGCTGTGGCTGGGGCTGAGTGCTCCCACCCTTCCCCTTCCGGTCCACCGAGGTCTCTGGGAGAGCGTTGAGCTTCTGCCTACGACCGCGCGCTGGGATGTCAGCCTCAGAGGGCAACGCTGGAGGCCCCCGACGTTCTACCGCAGCTCCAGCTTTCGTGACAGATTTCGGCCCCATGGCAGGAACAGGAACAGAAGTTGAAGCAGCGGCTGGCAAGTGAAGGGCACAGAGCCTCTCGATATGTTCCACTCGAAGAAGCAGCTGCTCCGTGTATCGAGCCAACGCCGAAGCCCAGCCGCGTAAGTTGTTAATGCCGCCACTAACTTCTTCAAACATCGAGTTCTTTGTCTATTTCTTTCTTGTTATCTTCGCACTCAGAGGGATATCACATCCTCCGGTTTAGGGATATTAACATATTTTGCAATTAGTGCAGCTTTTCGGGAGAGCACAATCGGCTGCAGCAGCTCACTCCTCACTCAGCCGCCATCTTACCCCCCTCACATTCTTAGTACTGGTGCATCTAATCAAATTGCACTAATACATTTTTAATGCACGTGTTGCTTATTAGCGTATACTGATGAAATTTGATGTCAAAGTAAAGTGGCCTAGTCTTTTGATGCTTGCTGTCAGAATGCACCAGTTAGAAAAGGTGGTGCAAAAATGTGTAGAAATTACAAGTTTGAAACTTTGCATAGTAATACTAGAGCTTCTATAGTTTATGAGAATTTCAAAACGGATTTTGCAATATAAGTTTAGAAAATTATACACGTATATGACTATTGAATAAAATGGTGGTAATAGGGTATTTATAACATTAGCTATTTTCATGTAATAATTTGTGAAAGTTCTATATAGTCTTTATTTTAATTGATTTAAATACATTATATTTTATGTTGGTTTAGAGCACATTTCATTTAAACATGTAATACCAATCGAAAGGCTTTTTGAAATGCTTTTTCTAATGCTGACCTTTCTGCTGACCTTTCCCCTGGCCTAATACAATGGGTGTCTTCACTTCTAGGGAAATGTTGCTTTATTTGTACTGTACATGTATTTTTCCAGCATTCCTGAATGTTTCTTCAATGTTGATCGTGAATTATTCCTATGGGACCAGGACTGCAGCTCTTACTTAGACAGTTACTTTGTATTTCTCTTTATCAAAGTTAGGCCTGTGTGGACTTTCAAATCTTTCGTTTCTCATGATTATCATGTGACAATGTCTTGCTTTTGTAAGTGTTGTAGGTGACACTATGCGAATATGGACATTTGATGGCCTTTTGATAGTGGGGTGATGCAACGCTACTGGAAATTGCTAGAGACTTAATAAAAGAAGAACCCCCAAAGAAGGGGCAACGCAACATCCAATAATTTTTGCTTCTTGAAAGAACTCCATATTTTCATTTTTACCCGTGCGAGATGATTGATTTTTTTTTTTATGACCCTTTCTCTTACTTTTGGACTGCCTTGATAATACTGCAGTCGGTAGCTGATAAACTGATCCTTCTTTGCCAAACCATTTCCATTTTTCATTTTGTTTGCCTTTATTTATGCAAACGGACTTGCCCTTAATGGACTTTAATTTTGAACTCTTTCCCCATCTTTGTAGGATTTGAGCTGTAAGACAACAAACTATACTGCCTTGTCGGTGTTAGGACTCTGTAACTCTGCAAAAACGATTCTAACCTGTCCGGCTGCCTCTGTCCTTTTCGTCCTCTTCTTGGCTTCTCTGCGAAGCACCAAGGCTCCCTAAGCCAATCACAATGCTACAATAAGTTGAGATTGGTCTGAGTGCCATAGTTCGGTGCTCCGATAGGGGAAGGGAGCATGGGCTTGTTCTCCACCCAGGCTGTAATGCAGCCTGGGTGGAAAACATGCAAAGTGAGCATGACTGTTTGGCCGGCCAGAGACGGCCGGCCAAACATTCATGCGCACTTTGCAGAGTGCCCACCACTCCTCCCCCTACTCTGAGAGCAGAGCAGCCCGCCCGGCCAAGCTGCCGCAGCAGGAACGAATAAAATGATAACAGCTTAGTGGAGTAGCTGCCACTAACTTAAGTTCTTAGTTTGAGTTCCCCATGAACCAATTTGTGAAAAAGAGATGATAACATATAAAAGGTCAACAAAATGCGTCTTGCATGTGGTATGAATAGAAATTCTTAAAACCGAAATACAAATGGGAGCCTGGGCTTGTTTTCCACCTAGGCTGTTATTCAGTCTGGGTGGAGAACAATGCAAAGTGCGCATTACTGTTTGCCCAGCTCACGACGGCCGGCCAAACAGTCATGGGCACTTAGAGAGTGCCACCACTCCTCCCCCCTGCTCTGCGTAGCCTTGTCCCGCAAAACTTCCATAGCATGAAAAATAAAATGATGATAACCTTGCGTTATCATTTTATTTTTCCTTTTTGCATGCTGAAAGGCAGTGGGACGACGCTCCTCCGCCTTAGCAGAGGAGAGCCGCCCTGCTAATATCCTGTAGGTGCCCTAGTGCAGGGTGATCCAAATAACCCTAAAGATTAGAAACGTGAGTGCCTTTACATTTTTAGGGGATTGGCCTGCCAGTAGCATGTTGGCAATCATGTATTTGATTGCATTGTTAAATGGGATAACTAAATATAACTGCAATGTTCGTTAAATGTGTTCAGAGCTGCCGATTTTATAGAATTAGTGTGAGAATGTTTGTCATTCTGGGGGGGTCTGATTTAAATACTTTGTACATAGGGTGGTAACATTAAACAGTTGAAAGACCATTGTTCAAAAGGCTTCTGAAACTATAGCTTTGCTTGCTTGCACTGGTTTATCCTGAGAGGTCTCCTCTTTTAGCTCTGTACCATGATTATTTTATTTTTAATGTTTAATGATTTTGTTCAAAAGGCCACAGGGCCACACATGTCCATTGCATTTGAGGAAAGTTATCTTACTCAAAATTTAAAGCGACCAAGGAATATTAATCCGTAACTGTGGCCAATCATAACTAAGGGAGACGAGACGACACGAAAATGAATAGAAGCAAACATAACGCATTTGTTGGGCTGTTGCTAAGAACTGATGTTCCCCGTCAGAAACTGTGCCTTTAACATGTACCCGTGTGAAGAGTACCAATTCCAGGCGACACACTGTGGCCTTGTGTGAATTTCCGAAATGTATTTACAGCACCAGGCTTAATTGATGTAAGTCAATGCCATGTTCTATTGGTCTAGTTGCTACACTATGGATATGATGCATTAAAAAATGTGCTTGCCCATGTTGCGAGGGCAGAGTCTTTGCGCCAGATTCCCATGCCCGATTCACACAGCTCTGTTTCCCTATATGACTTACCACAGTGGGGGAGCTTCCTTTAGGGTAGCGGGGAAAGGGTATTCTCCAGAGGTCACTTCCGGGTGTGATGGGCAGCGAGAATTGACTTGTATACTTTCTGCCACCAGGCTTCCTCCTCTTTGGTGGTCTCTTTTGGATCACCTGTAATATAACCCATTGCCCTGCATACCTTAAATACATCTGCAGCAATGTCTTTCCAACAGTGATGGCTACGGTCCTTTCGTTCTGAGGGCCATGCATTTATTAAACCAAATCTGCATGTGTGGGTTGGGCAGGGGGATATTGGTGTTAAGTCCCTTAGTCATTAAGCACAAGCAATAAGCCTTGCAACTCTGCATTTAAATACAGATTCCCTTTTTTGTACATAATCAAAAGATTTGCCATGAATAGAGCACTCCATTAAAGCCTAAACAAAGGAGCATTGGCAAACTAATAATTCTGGTTTTGATGGGCTAACCAAGGCATCAAGCTATGTAGCTTTCATGTATTAAGGCATAGTAAGACCTATTGGCTTTGAGAGCGAGAGTTGAGCAGAACAACACCTGCATATGAAGGATATGAATACCAAGAAACTGAACCAGAGGGTTCAAAAGATCACTATCAACAGGATGTAGCTGTAAAAAAAAAAAAAGACAACAGATCAACTGGAAAGTTGTGGGAGAGGGATACATACAGTTGGTTCTGTCTAGTCTCGTCCTGCTGCCTGGTGCCCAGCTGACCCAGTTGTTACTTTTTATTTGCCTCGTTTTGCTTGATGTGTAGCACTGTTCCCGTGCTGTCATGGCCGGACTGGCCAGCCGGGCAAGCGGGCAACCCCTGGGAGGCTGAAGCCCATGAAGGCCGTTTTTGACACCTGGAGGCCGGTTGCGCACCCAGGAGTTGTGATGCACGTTACGCGATCCCGGCGGCCTCTATAAGGTTCTCAGTCCCGTTTAAAAGACTAATGTATGGATGAATTAGGAGAAAGCGTCTCATAACGCTACCAACATGTTCTTTTTCTCGTCAGGCACAGTATTCTTGCACAGGTGCGTGCATGATTAGAAACTGTGTAGAAATAGCGCTACTGTGCTAAACTCTTATGTACTTGAATATTTAATTAAATCCCCTTCTGAACAACCAGCAAAACTAGCGTATATAGTTGAAACCTTTCAGCAGGCACCTTTCAGTTTTTATTTTTCCAAAATAATCCTGGGAAAATCATACTGAGCAAAGTATTTGGGTCACTTACTCGGTGCAAATGGGGGCTGAATTCATATTTTTTTGCCAGGACTGTTTTAACTTCCCGGTTCGGCCCTGTGTGCTGTGCAGATTAGTGGGAGGAGTGAATCATTATACTATGCTCGACATCATGACTCGATCTCCGTTCCCCCACCAACTCGAAAATTGCAGAATAAGCAAGTATATCATGTGATAAAAATCACTTTTACAACATGGAAAGGAGAAAGTGGCATAGCGACCATATTGAAATGTATATAAGCAACGTTTTTTACTCCTGTTAAAATCATACTTTATACTAGAATCAATTGGTATAAGATTTAAAGGTATCCCATGCACAAATTTCTCTACACTGGTGGGCAATTTCTCCTAGAATGTGTACTAGCTAAAAAGTAATAATAAATGACACGTCTTTATAGACTGATGGAGTTTCAAACTCCATGTATGTTGCACCGATGTAAGTTGACTGGGAGAAATACAAGTGATGAAATGGCACGCACACCTACAGATAAATACCCCTTCACTCACAGGCATAGCCGCCTAAAAAAGGTCAGTGTGGTGCTGCACGTGCCGTAATAATGAAAGACTGCACAGTAGGACACGCTGACGTAGAAGCAGCAGAGAGCTGGAGGGTAAAGTGTCACTCACTGCCTGCCGTAAAGCCTGAATCAGCACAACAAGGCATAGATACAGCTGGTTTCCATGGTAACATGCCAACGTGGTGGCCAGCCCAGAACGTGCCCGCTCCTAAAAGCTTGAAACGAGCATGACTATTCTCGTGGCAGACTTCCTCCTCAGCCGCGAATTATGTAAATCACACAAAAATATAACAAGATCGCTTAAAGTTGGAGCAGTAGGTCCTTTTACTTTTCTGTTTCACTTTAGTACATTCCACATGATTATTGCATGGATTAAAGTATGTATAAGTTTCTGGTCAATACATTATCTCCCATTACTGATTTGGTCATCATGTACAAATTGGTCAGTACAATATGTTGAATTTAGCAGGGGAAGCATTGTTTCAAATATCGCTTTATCGTTCTCCAAATAGTCCCTACAGTGCTGCCTTATGCTTTGCGTTGAAAGTTTTCCCTAGGAGGCGGAGTCATACGCCCAGTGGTCATTAGAATGACAGTGACAGAAATACTCAATTGCCCCCTTGGTAACTATACTTTCCTCATAGTGTCTACCACAATGCTGCACAGGAGCTGCAGAAGAAGAAAGGTAATAGCCATATACTATAAGGCACATACTCGCCGCTTCGACGCCTCATCAGGGGTAGTAAGCGCTATATAAATACAATTATGCGGAAATCAAAACGGCCATATCAAATTCACAAAGCATGATTGCATAAAACTATTGAATTTCGAAACAATATTGCTATTTGTTTTGTGCACATTATTGAAGGACTAATGGTAGTTGTCCTCATTTCCGAACCGAATGGCTTATGTTCTCACCTTCTCAATAATGCCGGCCCATTTCAAGCTTTGCGATCAGTGATTTTCCTCTGAATCTCCGAGGGAGACTGTTTGCAACCTCATAATCCCCATGTGCAGAGTGCTACGGTCCTAGAATAACTTCACCCATCAAAATAAAAGCTCAACACCATCAATTAAGTTGATGTTTTTATGCCACTTCCTATTAGAACATATATTTGTTTTAGTAAATGGGAACATCTTGTCCCTGAAGACTGCAGGTTCAGAGCACCTAGGAGATCTAATTCATAAAGACCTGGTGGCAAAAATCTGTGCCAGTCAGGTGCCTCATAGATTAAGAACTTTTGAGCATACAGAAAAGAACGCAGACGTCCTTCTGGAATATTACAGGAGGCGAAGATTTTCGGGAGTGCTTCTTCCTAAAATGTACTCATGCAGACTTTTTATGATTAACCTCCCGCTTAAGCTCATTTTGTGATGTTCTCAACACTTTCACTCCCTCAATCCGGCTTTTAAATGGGGCATTTTTGATAAACTGCACGCAAAATATATGTGAAAACCCGTAAATTAAGTGTTTAGAATGAATGAATTTATTAATCATGATGCAGTTAATTAAAACCTTACATGATAAAAACATTACACGTAAAAACAAAAGCAAAGAAGGTGATAAAAACAATAAGTAAAAGGCCATCAGCCTAGTCAAGTGAATATTTAAAAGTGCGCTCAATCAGGTCTCTTCTAGGATGTGCAAAATATCCGAAAGTACAGCAGAGGCTATTATGTAAACTGATTATGCATTCCAGTGAACACCGCTCTCCATTGTACCATTGAGGTAAACGTTCTGTAGTAGCGCAAAGCCATGTGCAACTAGGCATGCGCGTAGTACCCAGCACCTATGGTTCAAAACTGGTGTGCACTTAAATGATATTCGAGGTACATGATAACTGCTCCTTTAACTGATTGAACAGTTGCTGCGGAAGATCACTGATGATGCGATATCAGCCAGTTAAAGTGCAACACAGCATGTGTCATGCAGGATCAGCTGTGGATTTTAGTTCAGTTGTAAAATGCATTTAGGTGTGGGATGAAAAGGTGCACTTGAGTGAAATGGGAATGTTCCTCAGGATGTTCAGTGGCTTACTCTGCCATTGGATTGTTTGTGCAAGTAGCTGTCATTAAGTGTTTAGGTCTTGCCGACATACAGCTTTTAACTGTTTGTTTCTGAAAGACCTGTTGTGAACCACACCATAGTCTCAGTGGGCTGGCACCAGCCCATTGTTTACCATTGGTTGGCTTTCTTGTTGCTCCTATTTGCTTACTTCTTATTTGAAGGCTTTCCTTGCTACTCTTCTCTGTGTCCCTCCCCTGGAGCATAGCTGGTTTGCCTTCGCTTGGATTGGATGACCTCTTTCCTTCCACTTTTCGCATTCAGGGAACCTCTTTTGGAAGTGCATATGTTTCTTACTCTCTCCCTCGTGTGCAGCTTTCCCCTCTAATAAGTGTCCCACGCAACACACACTCCCAGTTGCTCCTTACTTCTCACAACCCAAGCCTGTCCATTGCTTCCCCAACTCTGACATTTTATTCCTGTTTTTTAAAAATTTGATTTCCAACCATCATGTCCTCAATCTTGTCCATTGCTCCCCCAACCCTCTCTTTTGCTTCCCCGCCATGTTGATTTCTCCTCCAACCACCCCTCCATTTCTCCCCCACTCCTCTCGTTGCAGTCCTTTTAGACATTTTATTTCTGTTTTTTTAGGATGTGGCCGGCAGCTGCCATTCACTGCTGAACTGCTTTGTTTTCACAAAGTGCATTTGCGCAACGTTAACACATTAATTGAGAACAAAACATATACAGACATGAATAATACATCTCATTAGTCATTAAACATATAAGAAGAAAGTTACAGAATGACATGTCTAGTGTCCTACATTGTCGCGTTAATGGGGTGATGCTTAATTTAAACCCTCTTGTGTGCAGACCAAAATGCACTGCTTGGCCCTATTCTAATGGTGGTCAGAGCAGTGATCTTTATACAGATGAGATCATAAGTTTAATTACCGGTAATGCTCAAACCAATGCGCAGGTTTTACAATTAATGATATCTCCTGGCCACAGTCGTAGGTGCGCCCGAAGCGTTTCAACCTTCATGTTGGGCCTGGAGTGTGTTTCAAGGAAGGTCTTCTTCATGGCTATAAACCTTGTGGCTATATTAATATTAAGAGCCACGTTCGGCTCCGCATATACCCGAGGAACAGACAGACTCCAACGATAGAAGCCAGGCTCTTGCATTCAAGGACCCCCAAAAATCCATTGAACGCTTCCAAAAAACCTGCTTAGAGAGCCACACGCTGAAATAAGGTACAGGGTGACCCTTCCAAAAAGAAATCCATCACATTTCTTGAGGAAAGCAGCAGGAATTAACTGCCTTAATGTGTCCACAAAGTTAATAGCCCTGAAGAAGACCTTCCTTGAAACACACGCCAGGCCCAACATGATGGTCGAAATGCATCGGCGCACCGAGTGTGGCCAGGAGCTATCATTAATTGTAAAACGTGCACATTGATTTGTGTATTATCTGTGATGAAACTTATGATCTCATCTGTATAAAGATTACTGCTCTGACTACCATTAGAATAGGGCCAAGCAGTACATTTTGGACTGCATTTAAGAGGGTTTAAATTGATAACCACCCCATTAACCCGACAATGTAGGACACTAGACATGTCATTCTGTATGTTTCTTCTTATATGTTTAATGACTAATGAGATGTATTATTCCTGTCTGTATATGTTTTGTTCTCAATTAATGTGTTCATAATGTATACATTCTTAAATGTGTGAAAAAAGTCACATGTATAGTGTTTGTTTTGTCTTCAAGTGTTAAACAACCAATTGAGAAACTGGACTCCTTGTTTATTTCCTTGGCTTTAGGATTCCTCCTTTTTGAGCGATATATCCTTGTGTATAATATTTGAGAACATTTTAAGTAAGAACATGTTATTTTATTGACGATTGGAGAAACAATATTTAGGTTTCTTTAACCAAGGAAAGATTAGATTGATGGTCTTGGGGGTAATTTCTTGTGACATAGTGTGCGTGCATTAGTCCTCATGCTGGGCTGCTATAGCAGCATAACTCATATATATGTGTGTGTGTACACATCATTGTGGTGTTTTCCTATTGCCTTCTTTTGCCAATGCTTTCCAGCATCTACCAAAAACACCCAATGTGTGGCATTGAACAATAGAAATGGGCAGAGGTGATGTCTGAAATCTAAAATGTAAGTCCACCTATAGAAGTGTGACTTTTCAGTTTTTAGCAAGATAGAATAATGTTCTACAATGTGGGCGCCTGGCAAAATGCTTAGGCAACTGTTGCAAAAGTTTTAGAAAACCGGTTATTGCTAGGAAAACACAAGTTGCTAAGGATATAAAGAATGATGGGCAGAAGGTCCATTTTTAATTCTGTCCTTAAGAACGCTTTAGTTGTCTAGCCACCTTAGTTAAAAAGAGAAAAAAACATCTTAATATTAATATACATCCATAGGAACTTTTTGGTCAGCCCTCTTCATCCACTGATCTGCTCAAGAGTCATCCACATTTTGCTTCCACCCACCACAGCATACAGCATAAGGCAGTGGATCAACCCACTTCTGCCATTGGTTTCCTTCACTCTGCATGACACCATTTTGCTTGTGCAGGTGTGCACATCTGACTAAAAAGTACATTGCTTCAGTGCAGGACTGGTATGCCAGTCTCTGGTTTTATGTAATCTTTTTTGTTATTTATTTTTGCCATGTGTCATAACTTGGAAACATTCTTTTAGACAGAGGCATGTTAATTTGTAGTCATTTTTTTGCAATTAAATATATATTTTCAGTTGCATGCTTGACCAGGCCAGGCATTTGGACTTGGCCAGTGTTTATTGCTATATCAATTTTATCTCCACGATTGAGGCATAGCTTGCTCCTTCTTCCAATAATCCAGTTCATTGCAAAATTGAAGTTTGTGTGTTTATTTTTAATTACATTTTCAATATATTTTGTGATTATTATTCTCAGATAATTTGTTTTGTTAGGTTTCCAATGAACCTTAAGGTGTTCATAACCAGTTTTATTAATAATTTCAAATATTGGTATTAGAACCACTTGATCCTAAAATAGAGCCAAACCATTAAAGTAAGTGCAATATAGATGGAACCGAAGACTCCGATTTGGAAATTGTGAACTGAATATTGCCTACTTAAAATAGTTTTTTAAATTCATATGG
The DNA here is from genome assembly GCF_964204655.1 of Triturus cristatus. Classification (NCBI taxonomy): domain Eukaryota; kingdom Metazoa; phylum Chordata; class Amphibia; order Caudata; family Salamandridae; genus Triturus; species Triturus cristatus. The sequence goes on along the minus strand of NC_140585.1, from coordinate 680,003,154 downwards.
GCCTACATAAACCAATTTTATATCTGGGTCTTCCTTCATGGAAATTACTAATGGCTCAAATCCAAGGTTAAATTAAAGAGGAGATAGAGGGCAACCAGATTTAGTTTACTTTTCTAGAGTTGTGTAACTTGAGCCAGCTGTTGGTGTTAATGAGAGCTCTACAACCTTCATAGAAAGCCCGTATATTTTCACAAGAAAATCACCTATATGCATTCTTTAAGTCACTTCTTGCAGATTCCTCCAATCTACATTATGAAATGCCTTTTCTACCGCTAAACTCACCAATAGGTGACCGGTCAACCTATATATAGTGAGTTGAATCTAGTTTAAAGACTGCCTAATATTGTTTGTGCCAGTTCTTTTTTTAATAAATCCCAATACTAATGCTTTAATTACTAATCCAAGTGTAGTAGATGTCCAGTGTTTTGTAAGTAATTTAGCATCCAAATGAATGACGGAGATCTCTTTCTACTGTGTGCATTCTAAGGGATCTTTGCCTGGCTTGAGCGATAGGACAACCCAGGATTCCATTAAAGAATATGAAGAAAAATTAGTTTTACTTGTTTGAAACCAATCAGCACGGAGCTCACCAGCATCCTCACCACCTTCATCTCCGCACCTTGCCTGAAAAGATGGAAACACGTAGAGATCAGACCCCTCTTAAAGAAACCCTCTATCGACCTCAAAAGCTACTGACCAATCTCCCTGATCCCCTACCCAGCCAAAGTACTCATCCAATAGCTCACCGATTACCTGAAACACAACCACCTCCTTGACGATTCACAGTCAGGATTTTGTGCCAGCCACAGCACTGAGGTCATGCTGATTGTTGCCTCAGCTGACATCAGAACTCTCCTCGACTGTGGAGAAACTGGGGCCCTGATCCTTCTCGATCTCTCTTCTGCCACCACACTCTCATCGACAGACTCTAGAACATCGGCATACAGCAAAACGCCCTCAAGTGGATTGCCTCCTTCCTTATAGGACGCACACAGAGCATCCGACTACCTCCCTTCACTTGTGCTACCAAAGACATGATATGCGATGTACCACAAGGATCAGCCTTCCACCCCACCCTGTTCAACATCTACATGACCCCCTTTGCAGACGTAGTCTGATCCCACGGACTCAACACAGTCTCCTACGTAGACGGCACTCAACTAATCCTCTCACTCACCGAGGACCTATCCATCGCCAAAACCTACTTCTGCTACACCATGACCAACGTAGCCAAATGGATGAGAGGCAACTAATTCAAACTCAACTCCGACAAAACAGAAGTGCTAATCTTTGGGAAGAACAGCTCCGCATGGGACCACAGCTGGTGGCCAGCAGAACTCAGACCTATACCCACTCTGACCGACCTTTCCCGGAACCTCTGCATCATCCTTGACAGTCAACTAACCATGAAACAAGTCAACGCAGTCACCTCCTCCTGCTTCCACACCCTTCGCATCCTCTGCAGAATCTTTAGATGGATCAGAATCAATACTAGAAAAACCGTCATACAGGCCCTCATCACCAGCCGTCTCGAATGCGATAATGCTCTCTGCGCCAGAATCTCCACCCAGCTCCTCAAGACTCCAGACCATACAGAACGCTACAGCCAATCTCATTCTGGACTTCCTCAAACGGACCCGCATCACTCCTCACCTTGGAAACCTCCACTGAATTTTTTGTTTTCATTATAACTTTAGTGCCTTTCAACGTACCTGCACAATTGTTTTTAAAAAGACATCCACCTTGGGTGCTTTGTGGCATGTTTTGTGTTGATCCGTCAAGCATTGAACTAAAAATTGAAGGTGGTGGGTCGGTCTCAAAGTGTATTTTTCCTACTTTATTTCTAATAATTCTCTTTGCTATTTGATGCAGAAAAAATGGCTAAACAGAATAACAATGCTGGCATATAAAAAGAACTTAAACCCCTTCTGTGGTTCTCAAGAAATTGGCATTTTAAAAAGTGTTGTGGTGCGGGCATGAAGAGGTTACACTTTAGAGATATCTAGACTATTAATTCACAGATCCTCCACAAATGTGAGAATCCATTTAAAAAAAAATAAGGGGACACCATTGGACGAACAATTTTCTCTCCAGTCATGCATTGCAAATTTTCGAATCCGGCTCTAGATATCAAAATCTGTAGAAATCTGATGGCTGTCTGGCAAATTTGCCCTTTTTAGGTCGAGCCTAGCGCAGCACGCATGCGCTTCTCTATGGGGAGGCTTCTTGTAATCACTCTAAACTTCTTCTTGTGGGTCTGACTCCTCCCACATATTGGATTGGCCTTTGCGTGTGGCTTTCAATAATGAAAGCACGCAAATGGCCAAAGGTGGGCGCATGTCCCACCTCTTTGTTTACTGGTCACTCCCACGGCGTTTTGCTGCAGGGAGCGAGCAGGGGCACGCAGGGTGTAAGCTGCATTCCTCGCATCCTACGGCGTTTTACCTGCGGAAGCGAGCAGTGCCTCCTTGTTTATCTTTCCATTCCTGCCTTGTGCCTTCCTTCTTCCCTCCCCTCCTTCCTTTCCATCCTCCTCTTCGCTCCACGTACCTCCAGCAGCCCCTCTCGTGTTTTGCAGCGCCCGCTTGAGGTGCCCCCCTGGCTGACTGCATTCATGGCAGTTTTACTCCGCGTGAACCAATCACCCCCCCCCCCCACCCCTTTCCACTCCCAGCCCCCCACCCCCACTTCTGAAGACTCAACACTGCAGAGGGAACGAAACAAACAGGTATCAGTTTGCAAATACGGCCACTCTATTCATGTACTTTTGGCTGGTTTGATCCCAAGTTTACCCTTAAAGTTTGTACGTGAAGCCCTAAACTTTCACTGCCTGGGGATGTTAAGACAACATATAACGGCAAAAAGTGTCACTTACTTGATTATACTTTGATGTTTGCAGCGTCAAACATGAGAGCAGAGCGTGTAGTTGTGCAGCTCGACTCTCAGCGCCTTGCACTGTCTTCCAGATGCTCCCCCCCAGCTCATCTGCTGCCCTCTTCTTCCCCATCACACTTTCCTGGTTTCCTTTTTCATATCCCTTTATATTAAAGTGTATTTCCAAATTTACAAACACCTCTGGCAAAACACTTATAAGGTCCCAGAGGCGAGACCTATTTGCTATGCCAGTGCTTGTTTTTATTGTGTCTGCCATACCAAAATGATGCACCATGCTGAGAAAAGAAAAAGGGCAGAAGGGGCAGGGTGAACCTACCCTTACCCCCCCCCCCCCAACTAACTCCTCCACCTACCAATAAGTATTAAAACATTTATTTTTATCAAAGGGATTCACAAATCCTATGCTGGATCTAGAGATTCCTGAACCTTCCCTTAGTCCATGAGAGCCAGGGACGGCCAAGTATTCCTTAATCCAGCATAGGATTTGTGAATCCTGTTAAAAAATAGAGGTTGTAGGTGGAAGTATTCAGTGCACTACTGCTGCTGCGCTTCGCTAATGGTCAACCTTTGAGGTTGGACACATGCAGTGCGGTTTGATGAGGCCCTGTGGTCATACTTGCTGAGCACAATCTTGTGAAGTGGAGATTGGCCGCGTGCTGAAAGGTGGATGGCAGAGCCTGGCCACCTGCAGCCACCCCACACTGTGCATAGCTGAAGTCCAAGTGTAAAGCAGGTTGGGTGCAGGGTCCGGCCAAAGGCCAAGCGTTATGACTCAACCCTGCTGTACACGGCCAAAGACTGTGCACAGTGGAGGTTGACTGCATATGGAGGGTTGAGCTCGGGGCCTAGCTGCTGGCGAGTCACTATGGCCAACATCCACTGTGCACAACCACAGGCCATGCACAGTTTGGGCTGTCTGCACATGGTTGGTTGGGCGCAGTGAACTATTACATTGTTATTGTGTTATTAGAGAGAAAAAAAAATCTGTGAAAAAACAAATATGAGACTTTTGCTGATAAGGATTTAGAAATTTCGTCAAAAAAAACACAGGTCATATATACTTATGATTACTTACCAAAACTGAAAACCAACTGAAACTAACAAGTTATGGTTAAGACCACAACACGTAACTCACAGTCTTGCAAGCCATAACTTGCACACCACATGCAGTGCTCATGTTTTCCACACAAGTATGCATGGGTATCTGTATATGTGTTATGAGTGGGTGTCTTTGTGCTGTTACGCTGTTGACACCATGCAGTGCACAACTTACCATTATCCATCTCTGGGCTTTCGATAGTCTGCAGTTGACTTTCGAAAAGGTCACAAGGCATCCATCGTAGAGACCAGGAGTTTGGTTCAGCTTGTATGTGCTGACAGTAGTCGGAAGGGCATCTGTATCTCATAGATGTCTATCAACTTCAGTTAGTTGCGAGTGTATGTTCCCGACGTTTTACGGGTGAGACCTTGGCGCAAAACTGAATGGCTTATGCATCTTCTTGCTCAGTGGGCATCCTCACTGCCAAACCGATATGTGTATGCAAAGTTAGGGCTGCTGTTGAGTGCCGTAATTGCCAGATAATGGCCTGTGTGGAATGTGTTGGATGTACGGTGGGGCTTGTGTCTTTTTGAGTTATTTTGTTTGATTATTGTGCAGTGTGCCCTGGCGCAGAGTCCTGTTGTAAACACTTGCCCGAGTGCATGGTTCCCTGTATTTGTGTTGGTCTGTGTGTGCTCCGATGCTCCTTGCCTGCCGGAAGTAGCCCCCATTGACTCTCTACAGATGCACCTTCCAAGTGCCTTTCTTTTGCCATCCTTACTATGTGCGCCGGACATGTAACTGGTTCTCAGCCATTCAGATGCACATAGGTGTGTGACTGACTCCCAGATGTTTCCTCCTGCCCGTCATAGGACTGACATTGTTTCATCCCATTGGCTTGTCATCGGTGCACCTGCTACTTGAGTTACACCAAGTTCTGCTGATCTTTTACAGATGTGTCTGCCCTGCTTTTCCCTGACCCCGTCTACAGTCCACGAGGGCTTGAGGGAGGACCTGATGTGTGATTAACTTTTCTCAAATGCTTTGAGCCTTTCCCAGCTGCATCTGTGCCTTACCTCTCAAGGGTGCATCTGGTATGCGACTGACTCCGCTCAAGCCCTATTGGCCTGAATGGCATTACCCACCTGTCCGATGAGTGCATAGCAGGCAAGTACCTCTATCCCACCTGTTCTGCCCTGTCAAAGGTGATCCTCACATATGACTGAGTCTGCATTATTGGCAGTTACAGGGGTGTTTCCGACATGTGACTGGCTCTTTCCTAGCCCCCTTGGCCTTGTTAGAGCCATGTCTGATGTGTGTCGCATTCTGTCCCAGGCCAGTGGTTTTTCGGCTGCCAGTAATTCTCCTAGTAGCGCAGAGCCCATCACTATTCTTTTCGCAAGGATTTGTTTTGCCCCAAGTACTTCTACGACTGGTGCTTTATATGGCAGATTTTAATAGCACAGTCTGTCATGTTTTCTGTAAAAAGAAAAACACAGCTGATTGCTGGAAATGTTTTCCCAACTGTGCATAAAAAAGATATTCTGCACAAAAGGAAAAGAGGACGCCCTTCCCAGCTTGGAGGCACATTGCTGCTCCACCAATGAAGTGAACAAATGCCTTTAATGCAATAGTAAACCTCCTTATGAAATGCATCATGAGTGACTGCTACAACAAATCAATGGTTGATGAATGTGATGAATAAAACTTAAAACAACCGGTGGCTGAGTTCAGAGGCCCCTCTGCATAGTTTACATGAGTCTAGTGAGACAGCTGATGGGGTCGCTGCAAGTCCTACACATTAGGTTATTTTAAGTTCATTTGAACAACCCAACACAACATTTAAAAGCATCCGTAAATTTGTATACGCCAATCAATCTCCTTAAAATGATTTAAAGTATAATAAGTATTCCACATGGTTCAAGTTTTAAATCGTATTTTAAAGAATTCATGAGAGCATTGTCGATGGCACCTTCTCTGGTCTCTTAATTGCTGCTGTAAGGCACTGCTTACCTATAAAAGAATAATTCTTGTTTTTAATATCTCAAGAAACCGATACAAACAGAAGAATGTTAAAGTTCGGTTTAAGCCACGAGGAGCAAAATATATATTAACTACAAAAGAGCCAATGTAGATCAATGTTCTCCAAGAATATAACAGGGTAATATAATACATTTCGTTTCCATGCTCTAATTTAATTTACATTTTGAACTCGTTACTTGAGAAACGCTCCATTATCCCTTTAAATGGGTGTTGTTGGGGGGTTGAACGTTGTGCAATCAGTGACACCATGAACAAATACAATTATAAAATTAAAATAGAACATTTCCGATTTATTTTTTGCAATTTCCTGTTGTGGTGGCATTTGTGAACTAAAACAATTATACAAACTGATTGTTATGGCACACTGAGTAACCTAAAGTAGTAATTTCAGTAGTGCTCCATTAGGCAGGGTACACTGTTTTCAGCTTTTATGCCTATACATTCAGCATTTTCTGGTAGGATTGTTTTAAACCCACTTTAAGGCTTTAACTACGGTGATTTTTGTGTTCACTGCTGAGCAATTTGTATTTAATGAATGTGTTTGTGAGATTTTACCTGACTTCTTTTGTCCAATTCCATTTGGCCTCATTTATTATATTTGGAAGAAGTTTGGTAGTTACCTGGGCATCGCCCAGCAGTCCATTGGCATACTTGCCAACAGTCTCTGTCCAAAAAAAGGTGGGAGTCCCCAGGCTCATTTGCAAAGTGATGACATCACAGCAAATGACATTGCACAACCGATGACCAAAGCGTTATAGGCAATTAACTCATATGTCATTTGACCTACATCAGATTACACAAAAAAGACATTGATAAAGGGGACATCTATATTGGGTGGGACGACAAGATTAAATGGACTCCAATATAGTGGCAGTCACCATCAAACAAAAGTGTGAGGGACAGACGGGGGGTCGCGAGGGATGGGTAAAATAATAAAATAAAAAAATTAAAAAGTACCTTCCCTTTTGCTGCCCCTGCCTCCGATGCCCGCCTCGATGCTCTCCCAGCAGTCTCTGGAAAAGCAGCCCCCCTACTCAATCCAGACGCTGCTCTAATGCTATGAGAGCAGCGCCAGGATTGGTCCGTGCGGCCTGGTCTGCCACTCAGACAGTCCCTGGGAGCCTGCGGCTTTTCTCCAACCTGCCTGTGAACACAGCTGGGTTGGAAAAATAGAAATGCAAATGTCTGTTTGGCCGGCCTAAGATGGCTGGCCAAACTTACCTGTGCACTTCTAAGTGCCCACCACTCCTCCAGCCCCACCCCTCACGCATGCCTAAGGCAGACACAGAAAAAAAAAAATGTTTTAATATCATTCTATTTTTCTGTGACTGACAAGTGGGGCGACGCTCCTCTGCCATTACAGAGGAACCGCCCCTGTAATACCTTACTGTGTCCCACAGAAACAGGATTGTAGATGACCACTAACGGCCCTCTCCCTACCCACTCTTTATTAAGTATTGTAGTTCTAAGTGGAGGGAGAGGAAACAATCGTTAGAGAAAGAGCAGGTAAGATGAACAGGGAATAAGAGAGAGGAGTTGAGAAGGAGAGGGTAGTGAGTAAAAGTGAGAGAAAGAAAGAATGAGGAGCCGTGCCAATGGAGAGCAAAGGGAAACAGAGGATTATACCAGTAAGGCAATCCGGGAAGAAACTGTGGAGCTCAAAAAGAAGATGCAGATAAATAGCTGAGAAGGGGAAGTAAGAAAATGGAAATTGGAGCGAAGGGGGAATGAGAGAAAAATATTAAGGAGTGATCAGAAGAAAGGACACAGGAGGGGGAAAGGAGGTGGGGAAATGAAATGCATAGGGATAGATAATTTCACAAGTTAAAAAGGCTGCAAGAGAAGAGAGGGGGGAGAGAAAAACAGGAAGTCGAGAACAGTGTAAGAGGATGGAGAGGCTGAGTTAAGAGAAAAGAGCCAGGAGCTGATGAAGTAGTGGAAAGGAGAGGGGAAGGAGGAAAGGGAAGCTGCAAGATATATTGATAGAGTGAAGAAAGTAGATGTAGGGAGAGAGTGAAAGGGGAGTAAAAAGGAGGGTGTAGTACAGATGAAGATAGGCGAAGGCACACAGTTGTACTGACCACCCTGATACTTACTCAACAAGGCAAGGAAAAAAGAAATCTGGAGCAAACTTGTGAGAAGTTGGCCTAGCATATGCTGTCTCCTAGTTATAGGGGACACCTTGCACCATCCAATTCGACTTTTATTGATGATAGGTTTAATACAACCTTTAAAGAAAGCTATCCTAGTGGTAGCTGTTGAGAGCAGCCTTCAGGCTAAGTCTTGAAGGAGTGTTAAGCTTATTGTTTTACCATAGATAACCTCTTGAATGACCAAATGAAAGAGTAGCCCACACAGGTGTGTATATATATATATATATAAAATATATGTATTTATTCTAAACAGAATCCCACAAGTCTCTTTATGAGGCTGAGGCAAAGTTACAATTCAAACATGCATGGATAGATACGATGAATAGCACTGGAATCATAGGGCCCCGGGGGGGACCAAACCATATATTAAAAAAGTGGTATAAGAACCACGACAATTCTACAGACCATGCCTAGAGCATTTAGGATCGCTGGCCCCTTAAGAATCCACCCCAGGTTATGAGGAAGGGTACCCACGGGAGGCGCGTGCAGTGGAAATAGCTGCTATCGGGATCTCTATTAAAGCCTATGGAGAATGTCGCGGTTTGATTTAAACAGATTAAAGTCACTTCTAGCAGGAGTTCAAAGTTAAAAACTTAGAGTTAAGCTTTTGAGGAGCCCACTACCACGAGAGTACCGAGGTACCACTGTTACCTGCCCCAGGGAAACCGGGTGCATAGGTCGTTTTCGATGTCGGGTCGCGGGCTGATTTTCAATGGGAAAATGTACAAAACTGCTGCTAGCCAAAAGCGTTGATGATGTCGTGAAGATTGAAGTTGTAGATCTTGTAGAGAAGAACCTGAAAGCAGAGGGTACAGAGTCTGGGTCACGGCACAGTGACCAGGGAGCTCAAAGGAAAGAGCCCTTCAATGTCGGGTGCTTCAAGTAGAAAGAGGTGTAGCTTGGATCTGCAGCCACGGGCTCCGGGAGGCTTCAAGGAAGGCCAGCTTCTGGAGAGCGAATGTCCCACGTCGGATGAGGGTTGCTGCGGTGTTAGTGTCCGGATTGGATCCACTAAGCCTTGGCAACCGCAACCCACGCAAGATGAACAAATCAGCTACTGGTGCAGACCCACGAGGTCTGTGAGAGGTCTCCTTTGGAGAGACTGTAGAGCAGACCTGGAGCAACCAGGGGAACTCTTGGAAGTCGAGATTGTCCTCCGCTCAGGCCCACAAGTTGAGAGACAAGGGACCGCGGAAGGCAGCAAAATGGAGTGCGTAAAAGGGAGCCCACGGGCCACCGGAGGGGGCTAGGGCACTCATCTTTGGCACAAATGCTGCTTGGTGGTTGGCTCAAAAATGGGCCAAAGCACAACTTCCCCACTGATCAGGGTCGTGTGGTATGCAAGAGGTGGCCGGTGTCCTGGGGTATTGGGAATCTCGGCACCCAAGCAGTCCACGGTGCTCAGACTTGCTGTGCACGCTCACTGGCCTCTGGGATGCTTAGGAAACCCACCTAGAGGTTGCTGGAAGTCGACGAAGTCCGTAGGAGCAGCGAAGTTCCAACCGGGTCACTTGCAGTGTTTCAGGTGCCTGCCAAGCAGGGGGGCAACTCCTTTACCCCAAGGGAGATTTCTTCAGTCAGCTGGGCAGCAGCTCGTCGAAGGTCAAGTCTGTGAAGTCCAAGATTAATTTGAGGCTCTGGGGCCACGTTGTTCACCTTTATCCCCAAGATTGGGGAGTGTCCAGAGTAGTGTCCACCAATGAGAGGTGAGGCGGGAAAGGGTGGCTACACCCTCTCCCCTTTGTGTGTTTCCCGCCTGGGCGATGGGCAGGATGCCCCAGAACCGGTTCCAGGCGGTGTATGCAGAATGTAGGCGCTGTAGCTGCCTACGTGTAACTCTGAAAGGCAACATATGGTGCACCCACCCTGTTCCAATCCACATATCCTGTCTGGGGAGATGCTAGCACCTCCCTGCCACAGGAGCCCTATTGTCCAGCTGGCGAGGCTGGGATTTTCCCCAGCAACAGCCAGCCAGAGTCGTGTGGGTGGCAGGTAGTAGCCATTTTGTACTACGTGTGCACTTTTAAATTGGTGTCTAAATTCTACCGCTTTTCCCATATCGCCCCTCTAGCAGGGGGGAATCGTGCCCTCATGCCCATGGCTAGACTGGGGGTAGGATTCCTACATGTTTGACACCAAACACGATATGGTTCTGTGTAGCCATTCTCGAGATATCACGCTATCGCGATAGACTTATAATGCGATTAAGAGTATATGGTATGGCTACACTACAAACAACCCAGCAATGATTTTAAGAAGGTTGCAGAGAGGCCCTACTCAGATAGGGGTCCCCCCTCACACATACCTCAGCACCCTGCCTTGTAGGATTAGCAAGGCCTGCTATAGGGGTGACCTATGAGAGTATGTGTGTTGTAATGAGGTGGGATATAGGGTACCTATATCCCTGTAAGGGGTGCTAGCACCACCTTACCCAGACTACAGTAGTGGTCTGGTGGTGTCAGTTTGTATGGCTGTCCCAGGGTGGCACAATAAGTGCTGCAGCCCTGGTAGGCCTACTGAGGGACCCATGCCCTGGGTACCTAGGGTACCATCTACAAGGGACTGTCAGGGCATCCTCAGCATCCAATTGGTTTGTACCTAGGGTACTCACATCGTTTGAGAGAGGAAGCAGATAGGCTGGGGTCCTGGATAGCAGGGCCACAGCCTGGCTAGAGTCAAACAGTCAAAACCTCAGCAAAAAGTTGGGGGCAACTATGCAGTCGATGCCACTCTCCTACAAAACTTTATTAAATAAAGCTAGGTTGGGACTAGGATGTGAGAGACCCAGCCACAGAACAACTGCCTTACACACTGCAGCCTTAATTTCAGTGGTGAAATCTGAAGTGGTGGGGCATGAATCCTTACTCCAAATTGCGGGTGCTCTGAACCAGCAAGTTAATAGTTCTCTAATCCATGCCTAGCTTGTTGCTGGGAATGCTGAAGGAGGGACCTCTTTCTCATCCCTTCTTTGCCATCTTTGTCTGGCATGCTTATCTTTGCATTCTCTAACTTACCAGTTCTCTCTTTATTCAGGAGAATATGTGAGGTGTGAATGATTCAACCATATTTAACGAGGATGAAGATGTAGTATGAAAGGTATCATTGGTCCACTGGTGGTGGAAGTGGGGGTAAGCACAAGAGATATGAGAAATTGGTGCCACTTTACAGCCTAAAAGTGATGTCATTTTCCAATGCCCTTTTGTCATATTGCTGCCTGCCATGTCATGACGAGTGGAACCTAAAGGGCTTCGTAAGAGAATCTTTGAGGCACCCTATTTGAAAGTCTGTTGACTTTGCCAATGCTTGATTTCTCTTGGCAGCCGAAGGCTTGCCATTCTGCCACATGTGAAACCACTCCATAACAATATTAAATGAACACAGATCCAGCAGAACTTTAAGTGACCTTAAATCCAAAGGAACCCAAAGAAAAGCCACAAATCTAAAGACGTATTTGGTAGCTCATGGATATTACTCCAGTATTGTTAGTTGTCCGACAATTTCCTACAGTATTTCGAGGGATGTTTTGAATTCCTCATAGTATTTCAATATTCTTTTGTTGGTTAATTTGTTAATCCAAAATGCATTATTACTATGCAGTTTTTCCACAGAACCACTTTTCGTCTGCAGAACCCTGGATGGGAAACATGGTTTGGGGACTCTGCAGCATTGGTATAAATAATGCAAAAATATTGTTTTAGCGCAATCACAAAAGCGTGAAGGCTATTGCTCGGAGCTTTGAGGAGGAATAAATGTGCCTATATGTAAATTAGTTGTTCTTTGGCCTTGTCACACTCTAAAGAGAATACATAATGTGAAAGGGCCGATACAATAGGTAGTGCACAATGTTGGCTACTATATTAATAGTCGATATGCTTGTTATCGTGAAATTGTCGTAACAAAAAATATAAAGGGAACCAACAGGGTCTTGTTCGTCGATAGTGAATAATTGTTTTGCAGCCTATACAATACAGCAACCAAAACATTTTTGGCTGAAACATGTTCAGGAAAAAATAGCTTCCCCGCAAAGTGCAGTGTGGTCAACTGGCAATGCAAATTATGAACGTATTGCACTGCTGTGCATAGCTGACCGTATACATTGCATCCACCCACTCACAAGGGTTAAAGTACGAGTACCCTCCCAAAGTCTCTTGATGGCCCAATCACCCTTTGAGTAGTGAGACTTTGAGATCCCACTCACAGAGCCTCACTACTTCAAGGAGTAACCCTCTCAGTCACTTGAGTGAGGGGACTGTCCTGGAGGGCATAAATGTGCGAGTTGTGCTTCTAGTTCTCTTGAGCACTGAATCTCTGGAAGGGGAAGTATTGCTAGGTATGAGAGGAACTGTACATGGGTGCTGTGCTTTTTGGATAAAGTCAGATTGAAACTTTTCTTTGCTGAAAGTTCTCACATACAAATAAATTGTTTGTCTATCTTTGTGTAATTGTAATGTCTGTCTCTTGCCCCTGTCTGCTGCTGTTCGGTCACAGGAATCCGTTTGGATTGGCTTTGGTAACCTCTGGGTCGAATTTTCTTTTTTTTTTAAGCCTAGGCACTCCTCTGTACATACATCTCATATGCTTAATATATAGTGTTACCCAGAAGGTAATTGCTTTATAAATTAGACCTATGAAACAGCTGAGTTTTCTTGATGAACTTCTTAAATGCAGTAGATGTCATGCCTGTTTTAAAACTTTGCGAACAATGTCAGCTTCCTCTAGCACAGTAAAATAGTATTCAATATAAGTACACTCAAATGAGGATCCTGAAACAGTTGCCCTTGAAAGAAACCAGACTCTTTTAATCTTTGAATACATTTAAAATGTATACATTTTGCAATTTAATCTTGGTAATTTTATTACATTCCTTATTGTATTCCTTCGTTATGCAAAGCAGATCCTTTTAGCAAGTAAAGAGGTATGTCTGTATCTCTTTGAACCTAGAGTCACAAAAGCATGGATCATTCTGAAAAGAGTACACTTTCAATAGCCCGTTAACTAGCCTACCTGCTCTGTCCCGCAACAAGCTAATTGATCGTCCTTGTTGTAGTTACGAACATAATATTCCTCTACGGCCCTACTCATGCTTGCTGTTTAGTCCTATAGTAATTGATGGTGTTGGTTTTGCATCCATGTGTAATCATGTAATGTGTCTGCTGCACAATCTCCTTGATGCACTAATGGAACTGTAACTGATGCGAGTCCCCAAGTCTTATATTTGGGGCAGCAAGTGACATGCGACAAAGTTTGTGAAACAAACCTTGCGGAACTGCAACAATTTCACACACTGACAATCTATACCTCAGTTGGCATCCGTACTTTTACCACTACAGAAGAATGGTGCACTACACAGGTTTTAATCTCGAACAGGAACCACAATACTTCACTCTTCGTGACAACTGCCATTGCAGGAGAACTCTTCTACAGCCTGTTCACGATCAAATGTTAGATAAACGTACTGAAGCGACGCAGAGCCAGATCGAAAAGAGTCCAGCAGGAGCTTCTTTGTCTTGCTCTTTTACATAAACATGATCTTAGACTTTCTATTTACAAATAGCCTGCCCAGTTCCTAAGCATTTTGGGATAGAATTGTTTTTTGCTGATCTACTTTAATTGATAATTGCACACGTTTTCAGTAACTTCAGGACACTGGAAAATTTAATGCCGATAAGGCCCTCATTTAGACTTTTTATTTTTTTATTCATTTGTTTAGGCTTTTAAAACATTTTGTAAATGCCATCTAAGATAGTACGTAGGTTAAGACCATCTGGAATATGTTTTTTATTCCATATATATATATATGTTGAACTTAACAGACAGGTTGTTATCAAATGAGCCATCAACTCTGTATGATTGGCAAGGCAGCATGTAGAAGAGGACAGGAACAGAGGTGTCTAACTAAAGATGGATCTGTTTTTTAGGTGGCAAGCAACATACAGATGTAGAATATAGTAAATTGAAAATTCTATTTTTGTCGCTTTATGTGATAGGTATACTTTCATTGCAGTATTCCATGAGTGAGTTCCCAGGTCTGAATGACGGCTAGTAAGGCTTCCAATTGAGTGAATGTAGTAAGCAAAGTGCATGGAAATTTGAAGAAGTACAAGGTATTTTGTATGTAGTCAAAAAGGTTGTGATTAGCAGGTTGAAGTTTGTATGATGGTGAGTAATGTGAATGGGTATCTGCAAGATAGCGGAGGGACAGGTTCTTAATTGATTTCTACACGAGTAATTTATACGCTGATTTTTATCTTTAGTCGTCTTAACTGGTGATGCTAGACAGAGGAGGGTTTATGCCTGTGCAAACAAAATGTTTGCGTTGCAAAGTTCAAAACCTTATCATGGGGACTCAAGTAGTAGTTAGGGAGGCTGACTAATAGATTGTTCTAGTAATCTAGTCTGCTTGAAACCATTGAGCTGATTTTTCAGTGCTGAATGGGACCAGGTTGTTGATTTTACGTATGTTAAGTAGTTGAATCGTGCTGTGGCTGTGTTGATGATGTAGGTCACCATCTTCATTGATGGGCTAAAAAGGACGCCAACGTTCCTAGCTGATGAGGTGAATATCAGTGATTCTGGGGAAATGAGGAGTCTGCCAGGAAGGAGGGAAAGAATAACAGTTTAGGTTTGGCAGAATTTAGCATCAAAGTCGATAGTGACGGATCAGATATACATGCTTGGAGGTCAGGCTAAAGACCAAACCTGTGGGACACCCTTGGGGAGAGGAGTGGTTACAAAAGTCTGAGTCCAAAGTGACGAAAGAAGCAGCATGAGAGATGGCATCACGGCCTAGGACACTCCTGGATTATCTTCTAAGTGAAAGGACGATAACCGCGTAGGGATGTTGATGGTGTCAAAGGCAGCATTATGTTTAGAAGTGTGTGGATTGACAACAGAAATGTAAAAATAATATTCAGGAACATACAAATGAAGTGCACGTAACTATTGAGGCAAATTGTATTTTAATGCGTGTTACCTTTCCACGCTGCTGGGGGCTGCCCACCTCTATGTTTAGCTGAACTTGCAATAGATTGATTATTAACTGGATTCCAGGATTGCTGTAATTTATACTGTAGTGGCTGTTAGCTTTGACCAACCCATCTACAGGTCATTGCAAATTTGTTTTTTTGTAAATAGATTTGTGGCAAATATCTCAAATTCACAAGCCAGGAGATCTACGCTGGATTTACAAATGCATGACGGCGGCGCTTTTTTGCAAATGATTTAAGCCAAACAAGGAAACCTTTCTCGATTTCTTTCGATCGGTTTCGATGTCCCTCTGCCTCGCTCATACTCGGTGTGCCCATTTATTTCACTTGCGGGCAGCATGAGCAGGGCAACTCCCGGGCGCTTCACTGCTGCTCACTCCCGGCCTCGCGGCCTCCGCAAAGGTCATGTTGTTATGATCGTAGTTGTAATATTAGGCGCACGCGCGGTAAGACTTTCTATTCACAACTATATGACACAAGTCTAGCAAATACTGCTGTAATTAAAAAAAAAAAAACCTGCTTTCCTAGCTCGCAGGGATTCGAGAACTAATTCCTGCTTAGAACAAAGGCTATTAAGTGTCTCCGATTTCTCCACTTAATGAGGTTTGGTAATTGGCTTTCATTGTAATGCAGCTTTAAAGATCAAACCTCGTAAACCTTTTAATGCTTCAGGGCACGACGCAGTGATGGTAATGGGCGCGCGCGCCCTAATGGACCCGTGAAAAACTTTAATTTTCAATGATTTCATCTGTTCGGAAATGCCGAAAAATCAATATCTAGGCACGCGCTGTGTGCGACCCAATGTTTTGCAAGTTTGCCGCCTGTAATACGTTTTGTTTGCTTTCATTGGCTCTGCGCGCAGTAGAGGTGGGGCGCGGTTTGCATCAGTGACGTAAGCCATTAAAAACCGAACACTGAGCAGAATCGAGAAGCGAGCATGAATTAGCACAAGCTAAATTTATGGCGGCGTTCGTGTTTCACAGAGATTGTGCACGCGCCCTTTAAAATTAAGCGTGTGTCCAGTTAAGCGCTGGGAAGGTATGTACGTTTTCCCTTAGGAAAAAAAATATTCATTTGTGTTTGCGAATGTAAAATGGACATCGACGGTGGTTAATGGGTATCCTGAAAACGATGACATGAAAGTAGTCCTTTTGTAGTACTGTGAATACCCCTGGTGCATAGCTGTCAAGGTTTTAGATTATGTGTGACATTTTCATAGTTTCAGTGTAACTATGAGTGACACTTTTTCGCGAGCAAACTCAAGCAATGAAGAGAGGGAAACATATTAAATTTAGATCCAATTTGAGCAACATAAAAAATCTTTAACCTGCAGCAAAGCACCAGAGGCACAGAGAAGGCATAGCCAACAGTGTGATTTACTGTTTATAATTTTATAAACCAATCAATCCGTCAGTACATTTGTAAAGCGCACAACTCACCCGTGAGGGTCTCAAGGTGCTAGGGGGGGGGGAGGGGGGGTGATACTACTTCTCGAACAGCCAGGTCTTGAGGAGTCTCCTGAAGGCCAGCAGGTTCTGGGTCTGTTGTTGGCGGATGGGGAGGGTCAGGGCTATGAGTGGGGGGAAAAAAACTGGGGGTGCTCTAAAAGGGGTGTGGCACATTTCTTAAAGGGGTGTGGCCTATCCGAGTAGGGGAGTGGTCTATCCGAGTAGGGAAGTGGTCTAAATCAAGATAACTAGCATTGTGTGCTCAAGAAAATCATGAAGTCGCATCCTGCAAAGGATAATAAAATAGGCAAAAAGGTATATTTATTAAGTATAAGCCATAAAATACCAAACATTTTAAAAACATGTAAAAATTATTTACATTACTTAGAAATCTATTGCAGGATTTCCCAAAGCCCTTGAAGATATTCACTGTGCCTATTTTGCTGTGTAGAGTGTCACACAGGACTTAATTACATCAGTGTTAGTAAACATAGGAAGAGCAAAGCAATGTGAAAGTAGATGAAAATGAAACTCAGAGGGGTCCGTCTGGGTCGGCTTTACTATTGACTTGAGATATCTATTTACTTCTGAATTGTGCCTGAACATTTTCAATGCAGCCACAAGTTACATTACACAAGATCATATACATTTTTGGTGGGACTGAGGGGCACGGTGAGATTAAGTCTTAATCTGTCACCGCATGCACAACTACGGCTACTCCGATAAAAGATCTCCGACAGAGTGCCCTCTTTGAGGGCCCGTGAGGGACTGCAGCGCCACCCCCACGAGGAGCTTCGCCCCTATGATGATGCTTTGCACCTGCAAGGGTGTGTGAGGGCACTTCTAGCACCCACCCAGGAGTATCTGGTCCTCACTACACTTTAGAACCTAATCTCTACACTCTACTCTCTCTTGCTTTCCCATGTAGCAGACCATATCGGGACTGCCACTTTCTATCTTAGGAACTGTTACCCATCTGTATTTGTGTATAATATTTCTCGGTAACATGTGGTCTGTAAACAGTGGATGCTCTTCAGCTGTTTACAATCATGTGGACAATTACTACAGCACAGAAACATTCATTTACGAGTAACAATTTTGTTGTACTTCTTTCTATACCATGTACTGTGCCCCCACCCTGCACACACCCAACAGCGGATCCTAATTAAACCCGAGCATCTGCTGGATGTGGCAGCCTTGGGCTGTTTGTACTGAGCAGTGGCGTAATATAAAATAATGCCCCCCCCCCCTGCAGAATGTGAAGAGGGGGCCCTTCGCCTAACAAGGGGAGGGGAAGACCGCCTTTAGGCGCCCCAGGCAGTGGCATAGCAAGTGTTGTGGGCTCTAATGCAGGGAAGGAAATATGGTCCCCATATATCTGGTTTGGTATTGAAAACGGTCATAAATATGGTGAAGTGAGGCCCATTAATCAATACCCCTGGCCCCAGTGTTCCTGCAGTCACGTCACGTTTGGTAGTTACGCCCTTGGGCACAGAGCTATTTTCAAATAAATAGTAACGCTAGAGCTTTACAGGAAGCTTCAATCAAAGTATACATGGCTCGTTGTTAAATATAAGCGACGTACAATATAACCATCACTATAAAATGTACTAATATGCCATTACTAATATTGTAGCCAATTACAAATGCACTGATATTATAGAACACAGGTGCGGGTAATGCTGTAAGAAGGACGTAAAATACTTACATATACCACAATAAAATACAGCAGCAAATTATAATGGCGCAGCATCCTTTGAGTCCGCACATACATTCTTCTGCATATACATTACTGCCGCGCACCTCACACCCTAACCCTGTAGAGGGCGCTTCTTTTTCACAATCAATATTTTCACCGAACGCAACACCACTGCCAACATCTAGAGGGTCCTTTTATTTCCCTACTGGGCCCGGGCGTCGCTCGTAGTCTGTATTTAAAAACAACCGCTCTCCTCATATCCGCTTATACCAGTTGTCTAGGGCCATTAAAATACTCACGTTGCAGGCTGGGAGGGCAGGTCTTGTGTGGCTTCAGAAGGATCCTGGCTGAGGCAGCTCTGATGCGGAGGCAGGGTCCCGACGGTGCTGGTAGGGCTGGGGAGGCGTTACAAAGGTAAGTTTCCTTTTCACTGCTGCTGGATTCTGTTGTAGACCCTCATCCCTCGCTTGCTTTAAAGCAGAGCAGGGTCACACTGGTTGCTGGAGAAATCTTGCTGCAGGCCGTAAAAGCAGGGTTGTGCCGGTTCTAACCAGCTGTTGTTGTGCCGATGGCTGGCACGATGACGTAGGTGGCGCTGTGTGTTCAAAGAGAAGGGAAATCCAGAGAGAAAGTTTCTCTCTTAAAAGGATTTCCCTTCCTGCTACAATGACGTCACTCCTTAAGCAATGCGCGTGCATGCTCACCCGAAACACCAAACAAAAACCGGGACATCTGGTCACCCTACCTTTGACCTTTGAGGCCCGAAACTAGAGCCCCCTAGAGACCCCTTTCGAGGCCCCCCCCAAAAAAAACTGGGGGTGCACAGACTCCCCCCCCCCCCCCCCCCCCCTCCCCACTTAAAGCCCTGGGGAGGGTGTTCCAGGTTTTTGCGGCGAGGTGGGAGAACAATCTGCCGGCGGCGGTCGCTCGATGGATGCTGGGGACGGTGGCGAGGGCGAGGTTAGCAGAGCGAAGCTGGCGGTTCGGGGTGTAGAAGGTGAGTTGTTCGTTGAGGTACACTGGTCCGGTGTTGTGGAGAGCTTTGTGAGCGTGGGTGAGGAGCTTGAAGGTGATCCACTTGTTGACGGGGTGGCAGTGTAGGTCTTGCAGGTGGACTGTGATGTGGCTGTGGCGGGGGATGTCGAGGATGAGGCGTGCAGAGGCGTTCTATATGCGTTTAGTCGTTTCTGTAGTGTGGCTGATGTTCCTGCGTAGTGAGCGTTGCCGTAGTCCAGTTTGCTGCTGACGAGGGCCTGGGTGACTGTCCTTCTGGTACCGGTAAAGATCCATTTGTAGATCTTGCGGAGCTTGCGGAGGGTGTTGAAGCAACAGGAGGAGGAGACGGCGTTCACTTGCTGGGTCATTGACAATGCGGAGTCCAGGATGACTCCCAGGTTGCGTGCGTGGTTAGTGGGCGTCGGTGCAGCTCCCAGTGCGGCCGGCCACCATGAGTCGTCCCAAGCGGACGGGGTGGATCCGATGATGAGGACCTCCGTCTTGTCCGAGTTCAGTTTCAGGGGGCTGATCGTTATCCATTCGGCAATGGCCTTCATTCCTTCGTGGAAGTTGGGTTTGGCGGTGGTGGGGGCCTTGGTGAGGGAGAGGATCAGCTGGGTGTCGTCGGCGTATGAGACGATGTTGAGGTCGTGCGATCTGGCTATGTTGGCGAGTGGTGCCATGTAGATGTTGAAGGGTTTCGGGCTGAGGGACGATCCTTGGGGTACGCCGCAGATCTTGGTGTCTCTCTCAATACCAACAGAGTTGTTTAGAAGTTTTTCAAGAAATGGCCCATTCAGCTTGAGACCACTCAGCCCGAATAGTTAATATACAAAATAAATGTTCTGCTCTATTTTCCATCCTCATGCTCCAATAATTCGTGTATTTTTGGATGCACTTCAACTTCAGTTCAGCTAGTAGTCTTGTACCACACGTATATATCTGGGTACCAGCCGCCTCACAAACACGGGCACTACCTTCGAGAGACACCTACCAGCCTCTTAAATGCGCTGTATTTAATTTCCTATCACCACCCAAGTAAAGCACAGTTGAGCTGTTGGCTCACCAGGGTGAAGTCAAGTGAAAACTATCAGGGGCAGAAAGGAGCACGCACCCCGGGCATTTTGGGCAAGGCAGCCTCGGGCCCTGTGAAGCCCACACTTGGTCACATCCCGCACGGCCTGCAGCCTCAAGTTAGTGGCCAATTATGTGAAAAAGATAGATCATGTGTAGTGGCATTGGTAAACCGTGTCAATTGAGCGTTTCGGCCAGCACAGAGAAATCATGTTACATCAGCTGGCCTGAGAAAGGTGCTGTGCCGTGCATGTTGTGTGTACGTGTCACTGACTAGCCACGATGTGCAAGTCTGTGTGTGGCTGAAAGTGTGGGTGTGAGTTGTGTGTGCGTGGAACTTGGAGGAAGCCAAAAGGCAAGCCAAGCACAGATTTGCAACTTGATTACTGGCAGCAACTCTTATTTCACGCCCCTCACTGACTTAAGGGCTACGCGCACACGTGCTTGAAGTGAATTTGCAGTTTCGCCCAGCTCGAGAGTAGCTGCATTTCACGCGACTCCGGTCGCTTGGCTAGCCTGTCTCTGGGGTGACCGGCCGCCCACATCAGGCTTGCTCGGGCCGGCTCAACTTCACAGTCAGGGGTCCCGGTGATCTGGGGCCGTGAACAAATCATTCTGGCCGACGCAGTCAGTCCGGGTGTTCTAAGTGACACCGCCGCTTCCCGGGCTGTGGTGGGACTAGCTGGGTCGGTCGCTCGCAATGCGACGGGCAGCAGGATTTATTACCGCGCTGGAAGCAGAGAGCGGAACTCATCAACAGCGGTGGCCCATTTCGGAGTTCGGCTGCTGCCCGCTTGCATCACGGGCGAACAAAGCAATAACCAAAGGAAATGATGGACGGAGTGTAGAACATTGCAAGCACTCACCCCCAGTCAACTGATCTGGGTTTAATCCATCACCATTCTTTAGCCCACTCTGCCACCCCAGTTCAGACATGGCCATATGCAAATCAGTCTGACCCTGTGCCTCATGGGAACAGTCCAGCCCGAACTGCCAAGCCATGTCTTCCCTGGACCGGAAACAAGCTTCCTAGGACCGGTTTCTGGCATTTCAGCCGTCTTCAGCCAGGCTTGCTTGAATCCAGTGGCAAAGTGAGCAAGGGACTCACGTCTGAGTATACCCTGCCAACATAGGGCGAACAAAGCAATAACCAAAGGAAATGATGGACGGAGTGTTGAACATTGCAAGCACTCACCCCCAGTCAACTGATCTGGGTTTAATCCATCACCGTTCTTTAGCCCACTCTGCTACCCCAGTTCAGACATGGCCATATGCAAATCAGTCCGACTCTGTGCCTCATGGGAACAGTCCAGCCCGAACTGCCAAGCCATGTCTTCCCTGGACCGGAAACAAGCTTCCTAGGACCGGTTTCTGGCATTTCAGCCGTCTTCAGACAGGCTTGCTTGAATCCAGTGGCAAAGTGAGCAAGGGACTCACGTCTGAGCATACCCTGCCAACTTAGGGCGAACAAAGCAATAACCAAAGGAAATGATGGACGGAGTGTTGAACATTGCAAGCACTCACCCCCAGTCAACTGATCTGGGTTTAATCCATCACCGCGGCAGCCTCAACCCATGACTAGCAAAAGTGAAAGCATGTTGTGCTGCTGCACGGTGATTTAAACAAATGATTTCATTGTAGCAAGCAGGCAGCTCAGAGCCCAGCCCCCAAGAGGTCTGCTGAGCAGCGTGAGCTGCCAGCCTGTGCCACTAACACTACTGTTTTATTATAATAGCAGCCACCCCTTGGGCCACAGCGCTCCACAGGCACTTATATGCGTGGCTTCGCATTTCAGTGCGGTGCTGCGGACCACCTCACTGAAATGTGTTAGTCTAACGCCTGATGTGTGGTACTTGGCAGGACTGCTGGTGTAGGAAAGTGTGGGCTGTCACCTACCCTGTTGCTTTATTTCTTCTACTGGTGTCAATGAAATGTTGGACAGAAGTAGATTTCTGCCCCTAAATTAATATTTATTTGATACTGTTGCTATGTGTTTTTCAGTTTACATAGCATTTGGTTGATATCAATTTGGTGATGAGCCGAAATCGGTCCCAGGATGCTCGTTTCTTGTCCAGGGAGGACCTGGCTTGGCAGTTCGGGCTGGACTGTTCCAATGAGGAACAGGGTCAAGCCTGATTTGCTAATGACTGGGTCCAAACTGGGGTAGCGTAGTGAGCAAACGAACGATGGGTTAAACCCAGATCTTTGTGATAGGGGGCGATTTTTTTGCATTGTTCAGCATTCCGGCCGTCATTTGTTTCTTTTCATATCAAACAGCCACTAATGGGAAGAAGGTGCGACGACATGATGAAAGGGTTAGTAGCTCTCATACATTTCTCACATCCACAGAAGTAAAACTGGAGGTCGCTCATTCTCCTCTGTTGCACCCAAGACATGACCCAACCTTCCTCAGCACTTCAAAGCCTCCTGCTCACTTCTTGAGTTCTGCAATAAGCTAAAGACCTTGCTCTTCATCAGCGGCGGCTTCTCCACTAAGGCGGGGGAGCGTTGACCCACTGCCTTTTTTTAGTGTTGTCATGTCTGACCTGGCGCCACGTCGCTAAGAACAGGCATGACAGGAAAGAGAAAGGCGGGGAATCAGAAGGGGAAAGGCGGGGACCGTACAAAGATGTAAAGGCGAGAATAAAGACGTGCCTGCTTTACCTGCTGCTGTCCGTCTCCTTACTGTGCCCGAGAGCCGTGAAAACTGGCAACGAAGGTGGGATACGGAGGGACCCTCCAACCTGCATACACCCAAACGACACGCCGCGTCACTTGCTGCGAGGCTGAGTTGCTTTCCGCGACGACGCAAATGCCTGCTGTGAGGGATACCGCGTCGGAGTCGGGTGCCTGCCTGTTATGACGCTGCAGCCCACACTGGCAGCCGCCTAAAGTGTGTACCAACCCCAGAAAGCTAAAACTGCAAGTACCAGATCTAGTTGGGGTAAGTCTTATCCCCACATGCCTGCAGCCTGCACACGCCTGTCCTGCCTGGCGGCCATATTGAAGTCAGGCCCACAGCATTGGAGAGACGCTGCCACCATGTCGGCGGCCATCTTAGTCAGGCAAAGAAGAAAGTACCATTGCATCTGCCCAGAGAGTGAAATGCGAAGATATTCCTGAGCGTCAATGCTGCCCACTTGCACCCTCACCTCACCAGACGCTGCTCAAACACACTGCTGACTCGGGAAGAGCAAGCAGAGTCGTATACACGCCATCATGTCTACGCCCCCCGACTCCTCGCAGAATGCGCAACCAGGTCCCGCGCAAATCGCACAGCCCGGTCCAGGGCTGCTGGGGACATCGTTCCTGCGCCCCCCCCAGAACCCCTGACACTAACATCTGGAAATAGCATGGGCCCTAAATGGCAAAATTGGTTGGAAGACTTCGAGGACTTCATGAAAGGGTCGAGAGTCAATGACCCCTACCAACAACTTATCGCCTTGCGTAATCTGGTGGGCAAAGACATGGGACAAATCATTAAAGAACTACCACCGGCCACATCAGCTTCCTACCCAGATGTAAGAGAGGCACTAAACAGAAAATTCCTCCACAAGCGAAATCTGGATTACGAACGTTACACCTTCAACTTGGCGTCCCAAGAGAAAGATGAAGTGATGTGTGATTTCATTACACGCCTTAAACGTCTAGCTCGATACTGTGAATTCGATAACTTCACTACTGAAGATGCACTTCACCTACGAATGATAGAAGGGTGCCAGTCTGAATCTCTGTGCCGTCGCCTGCTGAAGAAACAATACTCACTAGAAGACATCGAAGAGCTCACGCGAATAAATGACCAAGCTGAAGAACAACCAAAAAGAATGGAAGCAGGCAAGACAGAGAAACGTGAACAAGCTTTTTGGCTACACTCTCAGACAGGCTCACCACGCCAGTCGGAGCATCGGAAACCCTCGAGCCAAGCTTGCAGCGGGAACAAGCACAGTAACACCCAGAGACAACCGTTGCAGTGCTATCGCTGCGGCCAAGATTACCCTCACACAGGTCCGTGCCCGGCCATGGGACAAAAGTGCCACCGCTGTGGGAAAGACAATCATTTCTTAACAGTGTGCCAAACGTATCGCAAGGAGTCTACGGCCGCCCAACGAAGCTTGGGGCCTCGTCATCACTCAAGACAGTCCGGACGAGAAGGGATGTATCAGCTAGCTCATCAAGATCCAGTACTCGGTGTAACTTCTCCTATCGATCCCAACAGTCGTCATGAAGGGAATCTTCAGCCCTCACTCCCGTTTCCCAAGACAGCGATGAGTATGTATGCATGGTAGCGGACCCTGACCGAGTAAAGAAATACCTCAGGTTGCACATTCAAATGGGAAATCACCCCGTAAAGTTTATTCTAGATACTGGAGCGTCACTCAATTACATATGCACGACCGAATACAAGAGGATGAATCCAAAACCTAAATTTGCAACCGGCTGCTGTGTGCGTTTACACATGGATGTCCAAAGAACCGCTGCCATGCCTAGGACAATTCCGTACGTCTCTGACATATAAAAACAAAACCGTTCAGATTTACGTCATAGAAGGCCCTGAAGCGGCGGACTGTCTCCTCAGCCTACCAGCAGCAGAGCGCCTGAAATTAGTGGAAATTCTGTACAAGGTTGATGACACGCCTGACCGCATCAGCAAATTTCAAAAACTGTTCTCAGGGCTAGGAAAATTAGCTCACTTGAAAGTTTGGCTGCATATAAATGAACTAGTGACACCAGTGGCCCAACACCACCGGAAAGTACTGTTTCACCTTCAGTCAGCGGTGGATGAAGAGCTGCAGGATCTACTGCGAGCAGACATCATAGAGAGATCAACTGGACCCACGCTCTGGGTATTACCAGTGGTGGTCGTACCCAAACGAGGAGTAGAAAACAAAGTGCATCTCTGCGTGGGCATGCGATCTCCAGATATGGCTATCAAACGTGAGCGGCATCCGGGACCCCACATCAGCTACATGATCACTCGCCTGAACGGAGCCAAGGTCTTTTTGAAATTAGACCTAAACAAAGGGTATCATCAACTTGAGCTCCATGAAAAGTCCCAGTACATCACCACTTTCACCACACACCAAGGGCACTTTATGTACAAGCGCCTCAACTTTGGAATTTCCTCGGCTGTTGAAATATTTCAAGAGACAGTGCGGCGAATCATCCAGCACATTTCAAACTCATTCAACTACAGTGATGATATCTTGGTGTTCTGTGAAACTCGCAAAGTACACGAAAAGGCTCTTGATCGAGTATGTCGTGCCCTTCTAAATGCCAACCTCACGCTCAATCGTGACAAATGCGAATTTCACAAGTCTACATTAAAATTCTAAGGTCACATTTTCTCCCAGGACGGAATGCGACCCGATCCTGAAAAAGAATCCGCATTATCCGACACGCCATGTCCCTGAGATGTCAGTGATGTACGATCCTTCCTGGGCATGGCTAGCTACTGTGCTGTTTACATTCAGGACTATGCCACCATCAGTTATCCTCTGCGAGAACTCCCCAAACAAGGCCACATCTTTCAGTGGTCCGCCAAGGGCAAGCGAGCATTCAACCAAATGAAGACAGCAGTGAGTTCTGCCATCAACCTGGCTTAATTCAACCCTCCCAAGAAGACAGAAATCACAGTTGATGCAAGCCCTGTGGGACCCGGAGCTATCCTAGCTCAATCTGATGATGAAGGAGAACAGCGACGTATCGTAGCGTACGCTAGTCGTAGTCTTACTGGCACTGAGAGGGCCTACTCTCAGCCTGAAAAAAAGTCTGGCAGTTGTGTGGGCGTGTGAGCACTTCCATCTCTTCATCTATGGAAAGCACTTCACATTAATTACTACCGATCACCAGACCCTCATAACGATCTTTGGCAATCCCCGAGCAAAGATGCCACCACGGATTGAACAGTGGGGTATTCGCCTTCAAGAATACACATACACCATTGTTCACAAACCGGGGAAGGCGGAGAACCCAGCTGACTACATGTTGCGAAACCCCAGGTTTCAACACGGACAAGGTGCTCGTTGGCAGAAGGATATCTCCGTTTTGTCATTGATCAGGCAAGACCGCCTGCTGTCCCACTAGAAGCCATCATAGAAGCCACTGCTAAGGACGCCACGTGTCAGAACATAATACATCGTAATTCGTACAAACTCGTGGAGACATCTGGAGAACACACCAAGTGACACAACTGTCAACATGCAAGAACTCACGTCCTTCAGACATGTCAAAGACGATCTCACAATCCGCGCTAATGGACTGCTACTAAGAGACCTGCAAATTGTTATTCCCCCAACAACTGAGACAAGGAACTGTCAACCTAGCTCATGAAGGACACGGAGGTGTGGTGGGAATGAAGAAAGCGCTACGGGAGCGAGTCTGGTTACCGTCCCTTGACCAAATGGTAAAAACCACACTCCAAGACTGCCCTCAATGCCAACTAGTAGGGCAAGAAGAACCACCACCCCGCTTCAAATGTCTGACCTCCCAGACAGCATGTGGCAACATGTGGCGACTGACTTCTTTGGTCCGTTGAAGTCCGGGAAGTACATTATTGTCATCATGGATAAATACTCCAGATTCCCCATTGCACAACAAGTCTCATCCACAGGAACTGCCGCTGTCATACCAGTCATCGACAAAGCATTTGCTGCGTGGGGAATACTCACAGTTGTGAAAACGCACAACGGCCCACCATTCAACAGACATGATTTCGCAGAGTTCGTAAGACACCTGAACTTCCGACATAGAAAGATCACTCAGATGTGGCCTCAAACCAATGGGATGGTTGAAAGGTTCATGGCCACCGTAAAGAAAACCATACAACAAGCCGAACTGACCCAACGTGACATTCAACCGGCACTCAAGAGGTACTATGAGCATACAGAACCATGCCTCATAGCACTACCACCAAGTGTCCAGCTACTCTGATGCTCGGAAGAATTCCATGCACCAGAATACCAACTGCAGACGTTGCTTTACATTCCAGGTCATCAACCTCGGATCACAATGCATTAGTGAGTCTTGACAAAATCAAGAAGGCGAAAATGAAAGAGTATGCGGAAGGTCGCAGACATGCGAAGGTGTCTGACATTCAAGAAGGAGATTGGGGGCTAGTCAAGCAAGAACAAAAGGCAAAAGCTGACAGTCGTTACTGTGCCCAACCACTACAAGTGACAAGACGGAAAGGAACTATGATCACGGCTGCATCTGAGACTAAGAGAACCACACAAAATGTGTTGCATTTCAAGAAGTGTAATCCTGCAGTGTACACCCGAGCAGAGGGACCAGAATGTGACACGGATGATTCAAGCAGAGAAGCTGAGGATCAGGAAGAACCTGAAATCGCAGTGAGTTCGAGAGAGTCAAGAGAAGGGCGCCCCTCACGCCAGCCGCAGAGGACTATCAGGCGACTTACCTGGCTTATTGAAGAACTCTGAGCAAGTAAGAATTGAACATTAAAAAAAGAAAAGTGGGTGATGTAGTGTCGTCAGGCCTGACCTGGCGCCGCGTCGCTAAGGCCAGGCACGGCAGGAAAGAGAAAGGTGGAGAATCGGAAGGGGAAAGGCGGGGGCAGTACAAAGGTGTAAAGGCGAGAATAAAAACATGCCTGCTTTACCTGTTGCTGTCCGTCTCCTTACTGTGCCCGAGAGACATGAAACCTTTCAGCAGCGCAAAAAAGGTCAAATAAAATGATAATAACACTGTTATTTCATTTTTCATTGCTGAAGCCAGTTTGAGTGGGGCAGTGCTTGGCTGTTGTCACAGCCAGCCGGGGGAGGTGTGGTTGGTTCACTTAAGTGCACATGACGAATTGGCCAGCAAAACAGTCATGCGCAAATAGCATGTTCTCCATCCGGTTGTATTGCACAGTCTGGGTGGAGAACATGCACAGGCTCCCAATCCCTGTCTGAGTGCTGAACCAGGCATCTCATGACAATCACGACGATGCTGTTGACAGTAGCTCCTTGAATGGCTTAGGGAAGCCTGCGTGCTTCCTGCTTCTGGGACTGAGGAAGAGAAGTGGAGGAGAGACGGCTGCGGTAGAGGTAAGTGTATTTCTTTTCACCCCGCCACCCCTGTTCCTTACCAGCCGCCACTGTCCTTCACTATAAACACCATGAGGACGACAGAACTACACACCTGCCCAAGCTCCTGGATACCCTCTGTTGATTAGTGCACTGCACAAATCAATATAACAGAACATAAAAAGCACACTAATCGGACCACCCTGTGCTCTTGCACCCCCAGCAGTGCCAAGAGCATTAAGTCTCTTTTGTGGATTGAGGCGACTCCTGAGGAAGTGCAGATGATGGCCAGATGTCTCGGTAAGTTAGAGGCTCACTGATGACATGGTTTGATCTGTTTGTCAGGAGGTTTACTTCTGGCAGGGCCAACTTGGCGTAACAGTTTATGTATAATTGCGTTGGGGATAATCCCAACTGTTAGATACAAAATTTAAAATGAGTAAAACTGCAGTCTTGATCACTGCATACTCCAAGAATGTAGTGTACCCTGTTACAAACAAGCTATACTTACAAAAAGAGCACTTTTCTTCTGGCTTCTTGACTGAGAATGGGGGATGATGAATTAGCATGAGTCATTTTAATATGATGTAATGTTGGCGTCAGTACTGAGAGCATTCTTGTGCTCATCGATCCCTTTAAGTGTGTTGTATTTGCCCAGACCCTTACTACACCAGGGTGTTTATACTGATTTTTGGGTACCTGATGTATTCTTTTTTTGTTTTTATGTTTTTTGAAGGACTGCGGGAAATCTTTTATTTAGTAAATAAGCTCAAGAGTGCACCCAGATCTTTTTTCAACTATCGATAGATGCTACCTAGCTGAAGCATAAGTTTCTGCACTGAATTCATCTGCAAACATTGTTTTCTCAAAGCACATTGGGGTTGAATGAGATGCATTCACAGGTCTTTGTGCATGTTGGGGTTCAACAAATAATGCACCAGCTTGTATGCCATATTTGTTAGTTGTTTACTTTCCCATGCCCTATCTGTCCTCCTGATACGCAGCCATCCACATCAGGCCCGGTTCTAGAGGGTGGGCCAGGTGGGCCGGCCCACCAAAGGAATACCCTGGTCCGCCCAAGGAATACTCTGGCCCACCCAAGGGCATCCAGAACTGAAAAGCAAGCGTTTTCCACCTTAAGGTTTTGCAGGGGTTTGCAGCCCTGCGGACTCTCCCTTACCGTTGTTTTTAATGAATAACACTAATGATATAGGGTACATTCAGGCCTAGGGAGAGGTGTGACGTCACTGGAGTTTAGTAGCTGCTATGTTGCACAAATGACCAGCACTGATATTCTGAAAACTGAATTATGATTCTCGGCATATTGCATAGTATTTTTAAATCACAATGCTTTGCAAAGTAAAAAGCTGCCAACGTTTTTTTTTTTTTTTTTTAAACATGGAAAGCTGCAAAGTGGCCCAGTATGTCGGAAGAAACATTTTTGTTATTGGACTTGACCGGGAGCATGCTGCAGTCTTAAAGTTCGGACAAGCAGCGTTCCTCCCCTTTTTCACAGCCGGAAGCACACCAGAGAAAGCGAAGTATGTAGCAATTTGGGTGCTGATTATTCTGTTAAAAATGTCAAAAGCAGACAGATGTCGATACTTAAAATGTCAGATCGATTGAATACTTTGTTGCTTTTTTGGCTAGTACCCGTTTATCTTCATGGCCCACCCAAGCTTCTTTACGGCCCTCCCAGAGAACAAATCCTAGAGCCGGGCCTGAGCCACATGGACCGTGGAAAAAGTAGAAGCCTATGCCCTACAGTTTACACCGGCATCATCAAATAAATTACTCCATTTGTGTGTGAGGTCAACTTCTGCATGTATGTAGGGTGAAAATCTGCACAGGTTGTGTTACGAGGTTCGCTCCCTCCACCTATGCTCTTCCACTTTGTAAATCTGAGAAGTACATGGTTGATGTCCTTTTCATCGAACAGATGTGTACTGCACTGCAAATTTTGCCCTAGACTCTGTTATTAGTTTCTACTGCATAGTGAATCGGAACCCCAAATTACTATATGAAGATTTGAACTATGACTTGCTTCTGCCTGCTTGTGTATCTGACTGCTACCAATGCCTCTTTGCACCCCTATTTAGTAAGGAGTGATGGGTGGGTGAGTAGTCCCGCAAGGAAGAGTTGTCATCAATTAAAGTAGCACTGAAATCCTTCCCCATGCTACCTTATTAAATTCTGGGAGACTATTGTAGAGTACTTTGCTGTGTTGATCTGAAATTGATTTTAATGTATAGTTAACCGCCTTAGTTATTGTTAATTTGTTTTTTAGATTGTGCCACCATTATATTTAGCATTATTAGGATGATGCTACATTCTTGATGCACCAAAAGCCAGCTTGTATTGCCGTAGTCTCGGTTTTAGGGGATGGTTTTGGTGTTTTCTGCAGGCCTAGTTCCATCTTGTTGTGACTCTTCTTAGGTCTCGCCAGGCGAAAGGAGCGCATGCGCTGCTCTCGCTATTGCGAGTACCTTTTGGAATCTATTCTACAGAGGGCTTTCGTGCACGCGTCTGCATGGACAAACATGGCTGCTGTTGCCATTTGTCCATAGCAGACCGCATGCGTGTGTCCGTCGGACTGTGGACAGTCCAACGCCATCTTGCGAAGCTTTCGTTGTCATAGCAACGAAAATGCCGCTTCACGTGTGCTCTTAATTAGGTTGGCCTTCGTGCGATCGCTTTCGCAATCGCTTTCACTTTCCGGTTGCTATAAACCATGTCTCCCCACAGGACAAAGAAGCGCGAGACGGTTTGCTAGCTGTCAATGGGCGCGGTTTCTCAGTCTCTGAAAAAGCAGCATTAAAAAACACAGACGTTACTGATTTTCAACACAGGAAGAAAGGCAGGAAACTTGCAACGCTCGGCCTGCCGCTGCCATGGAAACAAAGACAACTTTTTCAAGTCTGGCAAAAAGCACTTTGCGGCGAGATAAATTCCCTTCAAACGAGAGGCACTTCACACCCACTTAGAGCCCAGGTGGGCTACTGATCTGCTGGGGATTAAATGGGATGTCTCGTGACGTGCAAGAACACGGACCCCATCTCGTTAACAATAGGTGAGCACGAAGTCCTATCAATATGTCTTTTCCGTGTCAGGTATTTTGTCAAACAGTGATCCTGATTTGGGCGTGTGCGTTAGGGTGTTTGACAGCAGCAAAGGAAACCTATCAGCCACCTGTGCCAGGACGCGGCTCCTGACAGACAGGGCGGATAGCACCAAAGTGCTTCTCGGAGGCCCCGGGACGGAGAAGGAGTGGGTGGCAGGGGTGGAGGGGGGCTGCTGCAGGCTCCTGGCAATTCATTTTTTTATTTTGATTTATTTAAGGCATTTTTATATAGCGCGGACTTTACCCAAAAGTGTCAGAGCGCTTTCCGATATTACAAAGTACGATACATAAGGAGATTTACATACTTACACGTTACAAAATACAATCGGGATAGTTGAGAAAGTAAAATAAAATAAAAGATGGCAGTCACTTTAATGGCCGCTTGTGTAGGTGAGTAAATTGTCAGCAGGATGTACGTGCGTTGTATGAGAAAGGGCTGGTATTAATTTGAGCACCAGCATTTGTTGAAAATCGAGTCATATGAGTCAGGCTCTGCAACACTGATTGGTGTTGACGCTTGCGCAGTACTAATAGACTGCGAGCTCAGTTCAGCCCAAAAGTACATCTGCAGGAGCACAACATCCTCCTTTATAGATGGAAAATAAGTGGCCATTTTGAATAGTAAACTTAAGTGGTTAAAAAAATGGGACAAGTGATATTCTAATTGAAATACACTTTGTTTTAGGATACGATTGATGTATTTGTCTTCGAGGGAATATATGCGTGTAGTGGGGTTGGAAACTATAACGCAAATTTATGTTATTTTTTTTAATGAACTGAAGTAGTATAATATAGTAATTCTAATATTCTTATAAATATTATTGAAAAATTATATAAGCAGATATGCTGAGGATTTAGTAATAGGCAAGAACATAAATGCTATTCCAATATGGAGGCTGCTTCTTCGTAAGTTGATACTTCCTTGTTGTCCTCTATCTATTTCCACGCGGTAGCAGCCTGGTTCTCTGGTGTTTCACATTCACTACTGCTGTGAAAATGGCGGCGGAACGCGGTTACAGCTTCTCTCTGACCACTTTCAGGTAAGCACAGTGATGCTGTAGCCAGTGTCGTGGGCATGGGGGAAAGTAAGTGGGCAGCTTACCTGCGCCTGATCTATACAGCTAACGCTGCTGCGCTGAGACATGTACAAACAGTTTGCGGCCTCGTCTGGGATACTGCAGAGTCACGACCCATTCCAACCTTCTTGCCATCACCGATCCTCAGAGGATAATAGAAACGTTCTAAGTGCCGGGGACGGAGTACCTGTTGATGAGAGCACTGGGGTCACGTCTTTGCTCACAATTGTTGTTTCGCAAGTGAAGACTGATATCACCCAAGAGCAGTGGCATTGTGTTTGTCAACTGGGGTACTAGGTTTCTTATCTACCTTTTCGTTTACACTTTTTGGTGTACTTATGTTTTGCCTGTTTCCCACAGCACATTAATGTATTGAATTAGGCTTCACGTTTAATCATACATTATTTAAACAATCCAGTTCATCAACGCTAGAACAGTGTAGTGCAACTGTGATTAAAATTAATACAATGAATAACAAGCATTAAAAATGCAATAGGTCTCGCCTTTTATTAAGTTAAAGCCATTTGATTTGCTATACAATACCATTGTGGAGAGGTGTGGCTCACTGGTTAGAGGCGGCAGACCCGTAAGCAGAGAATCGGCCAGGGACCAGGGTTCAATTCCCGACGCGGCAGGGTTGTGGACCAGGGTCAAAATGGACTCGATAATTCTCACCTCGGTACCTACTCTAACCAGGAACACACTCGGCAACTCTGGGCATTAAGCTTGCCTCATCTCTACAACGGCCCCCCACAGACGCCGGGGATGCCTGGTTTCACCTTGGAGATACCCAGAAAGGGACCATCTCACAGGGATAGCCAGGACGGGTTCCCCAGCGGTCTACAGCGCCGGGACGCCCCGTTGCTGGGGCAGCTGTGCGCTTTACAAGTCTACAACATTTACATTAGCAAAGCAAATGGCTTTAACTTAATCAAAGGCGAGACCTATTGCATTTTCAATGCTTGTTCTCTCCTGGGCCCAGCCTCGGGTCCTATTTCCCCAGTTACACTCGTTTGGCTTCTTTCTTTGATGTGCACATAGGTTGTGGAACTGTAAAGAATGGAGAGCGGCGCTTTCAGCTGGTGAACTTGATGTTAGAGAAGAGATGCTACATAGTTTCATATAAACAAGCATTTGCAATGCACTAGGTCTCGCATTTGTGAGAGTTTAAGCTATTGGCATTGCAAATGACAATGCCTTTTATTTATATGTTTTGATAATTAGCACATAAATAAAATGCATTGTCATGTAAAATGCCAGTTGCTCAAACTTTTGTAAATGCGAGACCTATTCAAAGAAGCGTCTGCCACTGTACCGGACTGCTCGGAAAGTGAATGACAAATATGGGCGGAGAGTGGGCGGGGCTTCTATTTCGTACTGCAATACTGCATGGCTGGAGGCTCGACCTAACAACTTTATGCTTAGGAGTGAAGATTGATTACCGAACGAGCTATCCGCTAATACAAAATCTTCAAAGTGCTTATTAATGTAACATGATGTTGTCACTGAGTGCTTGTAGCTGGACCTGTAGACGTTCTGCTTAAGTCATTTCTGTTAGAGACCTATTGAAGTACAGAGTTGTGCGAAATGCTTCACTTATGCAGAGGAGTAGGGATTTTTTTGTCCTTTTTCCATGTTAGCATAGATAATTCTATTTATTTGGGTGCTTTTTAATTTCGAGTATCACATGTAATGACTGTTGCAAGGTGAAAATGAATGGTTCCGTGGGCAAGTTTTGCTGCTTTTTGGGTGCACTTTTGTGGTTTATAGGCGTGTCTGGTTTCCCCTGGTGCTTTCGTCACTTGCTTGTTTATAATGTAAACTGAAAATATATTTGCATCAATTAAATTGCATTTCAGATTGATTAGGGCAGCTTTATGGGTCTTGACATCCGTTTTTATTTCCATCAAGGAAATCTCAGTTTGACAACCACAGCTTGACTTGTTGGTTTCGAGAGTCATAAGCAAACACTTGTTAAGACGGCCGGTTCCCCTTTTTTTGTGGACTCCAGAATGCATATAGCCGCTTCTAGTCAACATTTTCCATAGGAACTTGATTGATTGGCCTAAGACAAGGCTATGTATGTGGTGCAAGAAAATCTTGATTTCCTAATAAATCCGAGCACTTAACATTTCCGTTTTAAAGTTGTGCGAGTTACATACCTGTCACAAAGAAAGTCATCCATTTACACCAAATGATGTACTAAACTTTTTTGGGGAATGCACAAATATTCCCATTAGTATTCTTGTAAAGCTACTCCAGTTGCAGCTTTCCAGTAGCACTTGGACTGTACTTTGGCATGTGCTTTTCCTCAGTGTAGTGTGATGTGCAAATCCACATTATTTTCTTTCTCCACAGGAAGAAGGTGTTTCCACAGGGAAACCACTTCCCTTACACATCCACGAAGTTTGGGGGTGTAGCTCTCTCTCCCCTCTCCAAAATGTAAAGGGAGGTTTTTTTTAACAAACTTTTTTTATTCAGCAACCTGATATATAAACAATATTACATAAACATCGTGTGAAAAGTTAGGTGCAGAAGGAAGGCTGTACACAATTATCATTTTTTACCAGTCAGAGACAAATACTTCAAGCAAGGTATAGTTCTACACTTAGAAGGTCCATATGCAAGCCTTAAACAACACCATGACATAGAAATAACAGGGACGTTCAGCCTGCAGGACACTCAAAAGAGGCATTAGGAGCGAACAAACACATCCTTAACCATCAGTATTAACATCCTAGTCACTGAGATATACCCACAGGAGCCAGAGAACGGTCCCACAGCTCCACCCATGCTTCCACATCCTCCTGAATCTTCTCGTCAGTTCTACTGTTCATGTGGATCTCCTCTGCGAGGGACCACTCCACCAGATCCTTCTCCCAGCGATCCAGTGACTGGGCCAACTGCCCCATCCACACAATCTCAACTCGTCTCTCGGCTAACTCTAGCGCTAATTGTATGAACTTGTAAGCTATTTTCCCATCCTCTGATCGCACCATATTGCCAAAAAGGCAGAACTGGGTGTTAGGGCACCCTGCAAAGTCATGGTATGCACAATTTGTTCCACTACCCGAGTCCAGTGAGGACACACTAGTGGACAACCCCAAGCTAAGTGCATAATATCTGCCCCTAGGGTACCCGACACAGGAGGGGCTGCTGGGAAAGTCCCCCAGGTCTGTCGAGCGAACTCGGCTAGACCCTCATAATGTAAGAAATGGCCAGGACCCACAACAAATTCCATCTGGGCATCCTCAAAGGAGAAAAAGATCTCACCCAAGTATCGATCGCCCCAATTATCACAACTTCCCTCCCGCCACACCCGAAAAGTAGTGTTGGCTTCCATGTGTAGAATCGCCGTAAGTATCTATACCGCCATTCCCTGACAAAGGGTGCCTTACAAAGAACCACGTGTATTGGTCGCTGCCACACTCTGGCCGTCTGCCTGACCACATAGGGCCAGTCAGCCGATATCCCCATCAGTAATCCTCAGGTCCTCATCTCCCACAGTCAATACCAACAAATGTTTTTCCCAGTTACTGCCTTCCGCTATCCATCTGGCCGCATGCTGCATCATAGCTGCAAAGTAATAGAACCCCAACCGCGATGCCTCCAGTCCTCCGTCCCCATAGCTCTTCATCAGTGTAGCCCTAGCCACCCTACTGCGTCTGCCTGCCCAGATCGGCGAAGTAAGCAGGGAGTCCAATTTCCTTAAAACCCAAGCAGGAAGAGGGCAAAGGAAGTGCTGTATAATATAAAGATAGCGCTGCAGGAGCACCATTTTAGAAACAGCGATCCTGCCCATGAGCGGCAGGGAGTTCCAGAAGGCTACCGCAGACCGAAGGAAGCCCAAGACTCTGTACATATTATATTGCAGTTGGGCCTTCTTTGAGTCAGAACTAAAGTAGCAAAATCTATCCAGTTCCCACCAGAGGCCCAAGTCCAGAAGGCTCTCTGGCAGAGATCCTACCAGCACCGCCAGTGAAAACAGCAGCAACTTCCTCCTGTTTAAATGCAAACCCGAGACAGCTCTGAAATCATCTAGAATACACAAGAGCTCTACAAGAGACTCACGTGGTGCTCTGAAATAAAACAATGCATCGTCTGCGTAAAGGGACACAAGCTGTCTGGTCTCACCCACTTTTATGCCCCAAGAGACATGTCCTGGCGAACCGTGATCGCCGCTTCTCCAATGCTAGAGCAAACAACAAGGGTGATAACGGGCAACCTTGCCAGATACTACCTTCCCAACTTCCAGCAGTTAGAGCGGTAGTTCCCCCCACCCTAACCCTTGCACTTGGGCTCATATAAAGTAACCAGAGCCAGGAATGGAATTCCAGCCCAAACCAGAACACCTGCATAACTTTCAAGAGGTATCCCCAAGCAACTGTATCAAATACCTTTTCTGTGTCTACCGCCACCATGGCCATCACTTATTCCACCCTGTCTACCTCATGTAGAATATGT
Source organism: Triturus cristatus (assembly GCF_964204655.1). NCBI lineage: Eukaryota > Metazoa > Chordata > Amphibia > Caudata > Salamandridae > Triturus > Triturus cristatus. The sequence goes on along the minus strand of NC_140585.1, from coordinate 679,966,133 downwards.
GAGTCTTCTCTGGTTCATGCATGTATTACAGCCTGGGATGAATGCACATTGATCTTTGTGGACCAGACCGCCCACAACAGGACTAAAATGGCTAGCTAACACTTTTCAAAGGACCTTCATATCGCTATTTAACATAATAAGCGGTTGATATGCTGCTCGGTCCATCCCATTACCCCCCCCGCCCCCCCATCCCCCCACCAACCCCCAAGGCTTAAGCATCATGCATATTTCCCCTAAGAATTGCTGAGTAAGCCTGATAGAATTCTGCGGGGAACCCATCCCCTCCAGGAGCTTTGTTTGGGAAGCAATTTACCGCCGCCCTCAGCTCTTCCAGCCTGAGGTCAGATCCGATTAGAGACTCGCCTCCTCACCCACTGACGGAAGATTGCGATACAACTGGAAGTTCTGTATCCTTGCCTGAGTGATACCCGGGTCCCTTTTTATAAACCCCCTCCAGATGGCGCTGAAACGTTTCCACAACCGCTGCCCTCGTGACCTTTAGAGCCCCAACCGTCGCCCTCAAGTGAAGCCACCGACACCTCCCTGCGCAGGATCCAGGCCAGGAGCCTCACCGACTTGTCACCCTCCCTATGAAGGTGCTGCTGATACTGCATCAGCGTGAACCTATCCCAGATATCCACTATGCAGCAGTGCAATGCCATCTCCTCTCTCTGCCCCTCCCCACCTACCAGATCCCGAGTCTGCAACCCTGCCAGATCTGCCTCTCTCTACTTAAGCTCCCTCCCCAACTGCCACCGCACCCTGCATGTCAAGCTCACACACTGTCCCTGCAACACCGCCTTCATAGCCTACCCATCAGTGACCCTAGAGGATACACTTCCACAATTGTTAGCCATGTATGCTGCCAGTGTTAGCGCCAACATCTCTTCTCTCTGCATCAGTGAATACATCTGTTGGAAAACTCCTGTGCGCTATCCGCTCTGGCGTGGATCCCTATCCCAAGTCACAACTAACTGGGGTATGGCCTGATTAAAATCCAGCCAGGTAGGACACCGTCACTCTCTCGTCCACCAGAAGCCTAGCCATCGGGACTCAATCCAACCTGCTATACGTATTATACGTAAGGGAGCGGCAGGTGTAAACCTGACTCTGTGGAAAGTCCGTCCTCCACACATCAACCAATCCCAGATTATGCATCACTGCCCTCAACGTTGCAGTCAGGCGGAAGCCAGTCTAAACTCCCATTCAGCACGAATTTGAAATCATCCAACCATAGCAGAGGAACTTCCACGTCCTGGCTAATAAACTCCTGTATGCAGGGGTGTGGAATTTAATAACATATCTACTTGTCCAGGGAGCAGGTTACTTCATAAATCTACTTGCCCTGTACCAAAATCCACTTGTCTTTTTCATGCCATGTAGTGTAGTGACAAATTATGGCAGCAATCTCATTACATCAGAGATCTGATATAGCCTTTCTGATTATGCCAGGGCTCATACCATAGTATTGATTGTATACTATCAATTCCCTTATTTTGCCACCTTCTGAAGATCTACATACAATGGCTGAAGATACTTGTAAGCAATAGTTCCATGCTGGAATGCCCTTCTGCGTCTGTGCAAACCTACTAACTTGCATGATTTTAAGGTTTTCATCAGCTCTTCTCTAATCTTTTTCCATTCTGATAAAGTTTGGAAATGTACTCCTGACAATGGCAGACGTAAAACTTCTTCCAGGGTTGGGGTAAAAGTTGTAGGAGGGAAAGTGAACTTTCAAATGCTCAACAGATTTTCGCATAAGTAAATGTACACATGCATGTTTGCTCATGCTAAAATACAGTTCACAAACATTTTCTAGGACTATGATTTCTTGACCTACTTCTGTAAATTTGGGGAATTCATGAAAGCCAAATAATCTACACTAATGTAAGGACACATACCATGGGTGCCCTTTTAAGATTCCTTTAATAATTGGGCCCCTAATTTAGACTGGCGTTAACCAAAACCTTTTATATTTATTAAAATTGTATCTCTTTCTCTGCCTATCAGCTGACTTCAGCATGAGTGACAGCATTCTGCTCTTTCACAAGGAGCATATTGGCACAGAAAATTGTTTTGTTCATTGCCAGGAACTAATGTGGTAATGTGTGCTTTTTAGGACCAATTTTTTGTGTGTGCTTTTTGCCAATGCATGTTATAATGGTGAGGGCCTTTGAGGTTTTATAAAAAATCATGCCTAAACAAGACGCACATTGACAAAACCAAAAGGCTGACCACCAATTTCAGACATACTGACTTTGCCAAAGCTTGTTTATTTGTATGTTTCCCATAATCTTGTTGAAACTGGTTAGACCAATTTCCCATTTGGAATATTTTTTGGGAATACTAGCATGCATCAACAGCTTTTATAAATGATGCTGCAAAGAAATGTTACCTAGAAGTTTACAGTAGTTTAGCAAAATGTTTTTTTCCCCAACTGCATTGTTTTGTGAACATTTTATTTCAAAAGCAAGGAATCGTCCATCTTGCTTTCAAGATTCTGCAAATATTAGCATCTAATCGGAGATCATTCTGGAAGCATTATACATAGCATTATACATAGCCTTATACTGCTAAACTTTGAAAACGTGTGCACACATGTTTATACTGAACCGCTGTCAGTAGTCTAGTCTGAGCTTACATTTCCTTGGAACGCTTACTCTAAGGATAAACTCTTTGCATTAATGAACCATAAGTACAAGTTTGAACAGCATTAACATATGAACACAAATTACCTTAACTGCAGACTATGCCCTTTCCCTGATCCATAATGTGGTACTGTGAACTGGCAGTCAAAGGGTTTGTGCTGCATTGGGTTGGGCCTACTTGTCCCAAAGACAAAATACACATGACAACTTGTTATCCTTGACCCCAAACAATATGTCCTGGGCGTCGGGCTATAGGAATTTAACACCCCTGTATGCCATAAAGAAATCCAGGTCATCCATGCTCAGAGCAGGCTGCACACTGCAGCTACTTTAGAGCAAGAGTGCAAGACACACACAGCTCTCTACAGATGAGCTGAGGGGGCCCCCTTCAAGTACTGAAGACTGAGGGCCCCCCCACACCGCGGGGGTGTTTGTTACGCCCTTGTGCAAATAGCGCTGATAACAGTTCGATCGCCATCGCCCCACATGCCTGATTTCTGCCTCCGTCACCATCCTCATCCTGAAAGAATGATTCCCAAATTCCTGAGCACAGTGCCGGAGTGTCACCAGCACTTTCCTCAAAACTCCCAACACCGGTGATGCAGTAAAGCATGAATAGTGCAAAAGAGTACACCACAAAGGGATCACTTTTAGATCCTAGTTGTAACAATAACGAAGTTGTCTGTGATGTCCTACTTATGGAACATTTGCGAAACTGCTAGCGTTGAATTAATAAGGTGGTTTCTAACATTTTAAAGTTTTTTTAAAAGCTAGCTTTAAAGAAAAGAATAACGCAAGAATGTAGGTAAATTATAGCATAATTAGTTGGCAGTGGCAAATAATATAGTTAGTATTCACTCACATACAAAGTAGCCAAACATTTGGTCGAAGTTTCACGTTTTTGTTTAATTATAGTTCAAAATGAGATAAACATATTATCTGACAAGAAGTATATATGGAAGACAGAAGACATAATCAAGAAAATTGTTTATTAACATTTTATTAATTACTTATCTGAACTGTTAGGTTTTAATCTGGGCACTAATCATGCCAATCAACCTATTAACTCATTGACTTTATTCCTTTCTTTTACCATGTTCAGCGCTCCGCTGCCTTATGTCTAGGTTTATGCTATAGAAATACTATATACATATACATACAGTTGGCTCATAAGCAGAATTAGAGCTGGACGTAGCTTACATTTGAATAAACATTTTTTGATGTGTCTATATTTTACGTCAAATGTGTACACAAATAAAATAGCTTGTGTTTTTAATTTGTAATAGCTGACTAGTACAGTAAATAGCTATTTTTGCAGAAATCTATTTATGAAGCTTTTGAGTTAGACTGTATTATGAGAATAGGCCCCCATCCGGGACAACCATAATCAATAAATTCGAAAACGTACAGTGTACATTTATAGATCGGTCACAGTAGAGGCCTTGATACTAAGCAATACAACTTAGGTCCAACAACCCTCCTCCGCATCATTCCTTCACCCACCCCAATAAGGGAACAACTCCGCATCACAAGTGTTGAGTCTGAACCTAACATATTCTTCTCCTGTAGCCCAATACATCGGTTTGTCTCAATGCCCCTAGTACTCTCACCATCAGGACCACTCCTGTTAGTTATATTCATTCAAAAAAGCCAAGGACCCTTCATTGCGGCTGGAGACCCGAGTCTACCTGACTTAAAGCCTTGGAGCATCAAATCTGGCGAGGCAGGAATCCAAATATCTCTGCATTTCCCTAGAGAGTGGTGGACACCTCCTCCTAAACCTAAAAGGTATGGCTCTTCGGGCAATCCCACCAAATGTGTAGTGTCTCCCATTACATTGCCATCCACTCCTGCATTTGAGGTTTGCATTACGAAATATTTGATGAACACAGGGAGGGTTATGATGCTCTCAATACCATACTTTATAGTGGATTTCCGTGCTTGCTCTACATGTGGAAGATGAGTGTATATATTCGCCCACTGCTTGCTGAACATTTGCTTACCTAATATTTGTTCCTACACCCCATTATGCCTCCAATGTTGTGGTGTCTCTGCTGTGAGTAATGCCTAGGAAAGGTCAGACATGCCTCTAGAACATCAGCTTGGGGGAATGGATCTCAAAAGGCGTCCGCTCTCTAGTGGTCGCCTGTCCGATGCGACGGTGAGTAATCCAGTGTCATATCTGTGTCGATCACTGGTGCTCCCTTTCAAGTGAGGTGAAATTCGGCCTTGCTATTGCTTAAAGTTTGGGGTGAAATAGCCTGATACATGTCAAAAATAATTTTGTGTCTCCCGCTCCGTCATTGTTGAAATTATTGTTCCCCTAGAGCTGGTATAAATTCATCATTAAACTGGATAGGAGTATAGGTTGAGGGGTAAGTAGTGAAACTACTGGCCTCAACAAACCTATCCCACACCTTCAGAGTGGTACTAACTAGAGTGCTTGGGTAGGCATATCGAGAGGTCTATATTCCTTTTCAACCCACGTTAGATCCCAGGTGGTCTACGTACTGTTGTGTGGTCTATATGAATCCAGTTCTTGTCAGATTCCGCTTTAGATCATTCCACATCTGTTCTAAATTCGGCTGCTACATAGTGCGGGATACTCGGAGGAGCAAGACTCCATCACTTCTGTCTTGAGTTAGAAGCTTCTAAGGGTAATCTAGGTTTTTTACTAGGTCTTGTCTGAGACCGTGCATGCACTGTCTTTTGCAAGATCTTTTATTACTTTAATTAAAAAAGAAAAGTCTTTGAGCCCGTCCATTACTTACTGTTGGTTGGCTTCATCGTCACTCTCATTTACCCTCTTCTCATTGGTCGGCGTGTGCCGGTTTCACTTTCTCTTCATATGCTTGTCTCTTCGAAGGAGCGTGGACCAAGTACTAAATAATGTCTTTATTAGTGTTCTTCCGCTGCTTGTGCTTGGATTGATGTACTTTTTTTACCTCCCTTGCTTGTTGCCCTGTCTGTCCCTCCCGCCCCCTCATGCACAGCTGCCTGTTTCTCCATCATTTCTCGCCGTTCCTGTAGCCTGTCCCTCCTGCACCGTTGCTTGTTGCCTCGTCCTTCCTGTCCCAGTGCTTGTTGCCCCACCGTTCCTACCTCCTCCCTCCCTCACTCGTTGCTTGTTGTTGCAGCTGTCTCTTCCGCCAGTCACTCCCACTCCGTTGCTTGTTGACAACATGCTGTTAAATCCTTTTCTACGTGATACGTTTTTAGCACATAGTAATATAGTTAAGTATCCGCTGATAGTTTTTATGTCCTTGCTAGCACATCTAAATCTTTAAACTCCTCATGCACGCTGAAACTTTCAACAGAATTCTGGCACATTATTCAACATCCTCATATGTTTAAGGCACAAAAGTGCTTTTAATACTATGCTGATACTACCATTGAGAAGCTGATATTATATATGAAACGAAGACCCTGTGGCATGCCAGTCTGATCCTTTTAATGGTACTGCAACACTTTGAGTTTCACGCTGACACTTGATAAGTTGTCAACACTTTCCTAGAAAGCCTACTTTTTTATGGCCTTATGATGCATTGAGGGCCTGGTGAGCCTGAGAAAGACGTGCTGAAAAGTTGAGGCTGCGAGTTCTAATGGGCCTGGTATTTGTATTGACACGCTGATGCGTTTGATCTTCTTATGCTGATATACTTAAGGATATGCTAATAAGCTTAGTGGTACGCAGAGACATTTAATCTCATGCGGATACACTTAACAACTTACCAATAGCCTCTTGGAAATGCTGACAGTTTTAACAACATACTGATAGTTAACTGTATGCTAATAGGTTTGGTGATATGCAAATACATCTGTGCCCAAAAAAATACACAGTGCTCTCATAACCTTGTTTTTAAGTCTAAAAATAATTGGCAAAGCCAAATAATGCTAATATCTGACTTTATCAATTAATTTTAACTATGTAGTTCAGCATCATGGTTGAAAAAAAAGTGCTATGATGCAGCCAGCATTTACAGCATCTTAGTGCTTTTTTTTGTTTACTTTCAACCATGCTGCACAGAAAAGTTAAGAAAACATTGACAGAGCCATTGATATCACATAGATGAGACCTATTGGCTTTACCAATGTTTGTTTCGCAACAGAAACCCAGAGAAGTGCTTTTGGATATGATTTAAGTAGGGATCCCTGGTTGGCTGAGGTGGGTACTTTAGGCCAAATAGGGACCTTGGTTTCCACGTCAGGGAAAGGAAGGTCACCTTCTGAGATAGCCCCCGCTCACCCCCTTGGTAGCTTGGCACGAGCATCCAGGCTTATCTTCAAGGCAAATTTGTACACTATTTGCAACCACGCTCACAGCAACCCAATGATACCCCAAATAGACCCCACACGAGTTTTATAAAAATGAGTATACATTTTATATAAAAAGATATACAATAAGACCACACGATATAAATCCAACATATGAGTGTGTGTAATATTTCTCCTGGCTGGTTGTTAGGCCAGCCAGCCCTTGTAAGTTCTGACGATATTAATGAGCACTTCTAAACATTCCACTGTAATCCTAATACCATGTTATGCAGTTCGTAATGCTAGAATCAGGCACTTTTGCAATGTAACAATAATGCAATGCATAACGCAACAATCAGGCACGTTTCAATGTAAAAATAATGCAATGCGTAATACAACCACCAGGCACTTTGCAATGTAAAATAATGCAATGCGTAATACAACCATCCGGTACGTCGTTATGCAGAAATAAGGCAATACGTAATACACTAATCAGGTAGTTTGTTATGCAGAAACAATGCAATGCGTAATACACTAATCAGGTTGTTCATTATGCAGGAATAATGCCATGCTCAATACCCTAATCAGGTACTCCGTTTTGCAGAAATGATATAATGTGTAATACGACAAACAGGTACTCCGTTATGCAGAAATAAGATATTGCATAATACACTCTGGCACCGATCACGGTGCCTTAGGCGGTCTCTCCGCCACTCCTTCTGACTCGCAGTCAGCCTCTGTCAACAGTTGCCCCCAACACGGGTATGGTATAACAAAAAGTGCAGCTCCGCACTCCGGCCCGGTACTGCCACTCCCTTGACATTACGGGCTGCGATACGAACCGAAGCAGAGGCTCGTGCTGCCGGAATGAGAGGCCGAGAGCATCTCCCTCCGAGCCCGCACCCCACCCCAGGAGTCGACCCATGTTACCTGGGGGCGCGAAATTGCTCTCTCCTCGTCCAGCAACTTGGGCCTCTGATGCAATCTTTATGAATTGAGAACGGTGGGCTCGTGCCGGCGGCTCCGCTCCTTCGGGGCTGCCGGTCCGGGCCGCTACTGCTACGAAGATCTCAGGCTGCCAGAGGCCACACGCACAACGTCGCTGAGACTCCCTTGAGCTTCGGGTGCACGATCACCGGGCACTCCACACAAAGGTCTCAGGCTGCACGAAGAACACACGCACAGTGTCGCTAATACTCACTTTAACTCCGGGTGCACGTTAACAAGGCAATCCTCACGAAGGTCTCGCGCAGCACAAGGCACACGCACACAGCGTCGATGAGACTCACTTGGATTCCGGTGCACACGATAACTGGACAATTCTCACAAAGGGTTAAGGCTGCAATACACACACACACACACGCACACCCCCCCCTCCTCCCTCTCCCCCCCCCCCCCCTCCCCGGGCTCCAGGTGCCCACGATCACAGGACACTTCATACGAGGGTCTCATGCTGCAACACGCACACAGCGCCGCTAAGGCTCTCCTGGAAACTTTTGTGTTCCTGACTTACCGCAACAGGGAACCAGCTCACCTCGGTCCCTTGGGGATAAGTTACTTCAGAGCACAGCAAAGTCCTTTCAAGCAGGGGGATACAGCACATAGCAAAATCCCTTTTGCCTTTCCATGGTTAAAACAGCAAACTGCAGTCCAGCCCCAGAACACACAGCAAGCGTCAGTCCTTTTCTTCAGTTGTTTCTTCCTTGTCAAAGGTTCCTCTTGACCACGAAGTAGATCCAGTCTTGTTCAATCTTGGTCAAGCCATTCTCCAAAGTTCAGGGGCTTCAGCTCTCATAGTTATACCCCTCAATGGCTTTGAAGTCTTTGTGTTCAGGGGCACTGACCTCTGTTAAAACCAGTTCAGAGTGCCTCCCTGCCAGTGACACCTTCTTCCTTTGATTAGTGGGGGTCTGGTTTCTCAATCACTCAGCAGGAGATGGGACAATTATTTTATAGCAGCAACGCAGGCCTCTTCACCTCTAGGGGCTACTCCTTCCCCTACACTCCAGATGCAGGTACGCCTGTTGCTGTCTCACCTCCTCCCCTAGGTCAAGATATTCCCCAGATCCTATCTCTTTCAAATCCAGAGAGTCAATCCACAATTAGGCAGAGACGCACAGAAATGTTAGAGCACAAAAACACAGCCACTTCTAAAAGAGTGGCTTCTAAACACACAGTGCAAAAACCACCTTCATAAAAAGATGTGTTATTACATTGTGAGTTTAGGCACACTAAACTTCACCTTTCCATCTTAAGCCTTTGGGAAGATAGGCTGGAAAACAGATTACACAGCTATTCCATTCTATCCTATGGGCAAGATGGCCTTTCAACTTTGAAAAATGAAATGGAGATTATTTCACTGTCAGGACATGGTACACACCTTAGTACATGTCCTACCTTTCACGTGCACTGCACCCTGCCCAGGGGGTAGCCTGGACCTATCATAGGGGTGTCTGATGTGCATAGAAAGGGAAGGGTACCGTCTGGCAAGTGAGTGCACTAGTCAGAACAACATGGCAGTTTAACAAACTGCGCGCAGGCACTGCAATGGCAGGCCTGAGTTCCCTTTTTAAGGCTACTTGTGTGGGTGGCACAATTAGTGTTGCAGGCCCCCTAGTAGAATTTGCATTACCAGCTCTGGCTCACATAGTGCACTTTACTAGGGACTTTCCTAGTAAGACTGGACAACCAATTACCATTGCACTTTATACAGGGAGCACTTGCACTTTGACACTGTTAAGCAGTGGCAAAGTGTCCAAAGCATCTCAGTTGGTAACAGCATGTCAGGAAAAAGGTGTAGGGAGAAAGCAAAAAGTTTAGGGAACTTTAGCCAAAAAGGGCCAAGTACTACAGTCTATCAAACCATATTGAGAAGAAGTGAAACAAATATAAAAGTCTCAGGACAACTTTCGTCGTAGTGTTGATCTTTCCTATCCAGGAAATTTCAAGTTTTCAAAATCTCGGTTTATAGTGGCAATCGGGAAGGGGGCTGTGGGGAGGGGGTGGGAATTGGCTTCAAATGGGGCTTTATGACATTGAGTGCATTTCGTCTGAGGCACTCAATGTGCTACTTAGTCCTTCAGAATGAGAGGGATTTTGCCAATTTTTCAGCCTCACCCTGTGGAAGAGATACAGTTAAGGTATCCAACTTCTCATAGGTGACTTTATATCATGAAACTAGCTTGAATGATTGCAAGAGGCGAAACACTGCCTGAGGGATAGAGAGCCTAGGGTGAGAAGAACATTGTTAGAATAGAGAGTGACCTCCTTATGCCCACGACGTCTTTGGATTGTCTGCTATGGCAGGCAAGGGGTTATATAAAGGGGGCAAACAAAAGTGTCGAGAGGGGACACTCTTGCCTGGTGCCCCTCTAAAGTCCAAATTAATTGGACTTGCAGCGATGAAGGGCAACTCTCACTGTGAGGTTAGAATAGTTAGTCAAGAGCATGATCCTAGGGGGCGTTCCCTCATCTTCATGGGGGTTCATCCCCATGCTAATGAACAAAACACTTTGCGCCCATATCCATAATACAATGTAGGTGCAGAGCAAAGACAAAAAGACCGCCAGGAAGAGCAGTGGGGAACTTCTGACCCTCTTTGCCCGCTTTGTGACTAACAGACGAGTTCGGTCACTCACTGCTGCTTTATTTTATAAAGTCATGCATCTATTTGTTTTGTGTTCATTAATAGGAAAGTGCAAAATCGGTTCCTTGTTGTCTAGTCCTTAATAGTGGTACTGGTTACTGTTAACTTGATCTCGCGGATCAGCTCCTTCCTGGCAGACTTTAATTGGAGATTTCCAGCATACAAAGCAAGGGGCTGTTTCTCATTTGTTAAAGGAAGAGGAAGTTAGTATTTTTAGTTTATCCCTCTCCTTCTTAGCTATCTTGAATGAATCCACCTCTTAGCGTCATCAAATTACCAGAATCTGACAATATCTTTACAAACACAGCTCGAATTGATGTTTTTCCCTATGTCCAGGTGGGTGGCTCGTGAGAGCAAGCCTTCATCAGCCTTTGAAACAGCATAATGAGCCAGTGGTAGGATAATCATGGAGTGCTTCATTAAAAAAAATTGTTTCTTCTTAATAAACTGTCCTTGTGTCCATTTAACAAATGGCCTTGGAAATGAACCTCCTGTCTGCAGAGCTACAGCCAACGCGCTGACCTGCTGCTGCAAAGGGTTTCACCTATTGTCATACGTGCCAGAAAATCTAATTCAGGCGGGAGACTTTCGTTATTTTTAAAATCCAGAATGCCTTTATTTTAGCTATCTCCCGCCTAAAATTGCCCTTTCCAATGTTCGTCATTGGGGAAATTAAATTGCCTCAATTCGTTTTTACTGTCCCCTCTTTCCTGGTTCGAAATGTTGGCATGTATGCATTGGGTGCAGTACAAGACTCTCCCATTGCTTTCGAAGCCGGGGGATTAGATCACCTCTCTTGTTATATAATTCAGAAATATGACGATCTAGAGTTTCTAGAAATGCCGACTCTCCAGAGTCAAAATCCTGCTTGCGCCACCATTTAAGTGAATCTGTTAATTTATTGACTTGCTTCTATTGTGTAGTGCAAATGTTCAGTATTCCCTCCGCAGTGTTCAAGGGCTCTTGAAATGTCTAATTTCTTTCTTATTTTCTTTGCAGTGAGCATGTTTTTGAACACTTTAACTCCCAAGTTCTATGTTGCCCTGACTGGCACGTCATCCTTAATCTCAGGACTTATTTTGGTAAGTATTGATACTGTCATTATTATTGTATAAATCATTGTAATGGGTTTCGTTAGTGTAGTGCTCAAGCTCTGCAAAAGTAAGCACATTCATTTTTGGCCATACCATGAGCCTAACATTTTGTATTAAAGGCAACTGTTCAGTGCACAAATACTAACAACGTAACTAAACACATGCTCTGTTTCATCATCTTAACGGGTACGACTTTTTCACGTTTTCTTGTACAACATAAGCATAATAATGCACAAAAACTAGTGCTCTTGTAGTATGAAAAGTATTATTTAAATACCAGTACAATGCAATATAGCAATTTGAATGTTATTCTGTTTTGTCTACTTGAATTGTTGTACCTTGGTGAGCCTTTCCTTCAATCCACGCATTGTTGCTAAATCGGAAAGATAAAGTGTTAATATAGCTCTGTGACCCACATTGGGTGTGCTCAGCCTATACCTTCTTTAAAATGAAGTAATACTTGCACTCCAAATATTAGTGTTTTTTTTTAAATGTGCACCATCAGGAAGTTAGGTACGGAATACACATGCCTCTGAATCTTTCACACAACACTTAGAACAAGGTTCCAGAATTCATGAAGAACAAAGCTGTGCTCAAGAATAAGCCAAGTATGAGGAATTGACTTCCTGTCTCCAACCGATGGAATGCTCTTATGAGCTCTGTACCAACCAGGATGCATGCATGGAATGCAAGACACCCGGAAACTGGATACAAACATTTAAAGAAATGAGAGAATTAGTTGAAGCGGGTGAGACCCCAGCTCAAATAATAATCACAATCCTTATTGGGGTGAACGGCAAAAGTCTCTAAACTTTGTGTTTAACCCTTTGGTAACTTGGCAAAACGCAGTCAAGCTTAACTTTGGGGTAATGCGTAAAGTATTTATGCAGTCTTTGAATAGTAATAAAGTGAAAAAACTGCACAAGAAATATCTCTTAACTATTTTGAAAAATTGAGAATAGTTTCATAAAATACTACCAAACGACGACAATCTAATAAGTAGAATCGGGAATATGAATTTTTTTAAGTTTCAATTTAAAATAGCACCAAAACGCATAAAACCCCAACTATTGTTATCCTGTCACGCTTGAATGGGAGAAAGTTAAAAGTTAAGGCCGACTGCAATTGAATGCCAGTTTGATACAGAAACCGGGTTCATCCCGCTGAAAAGTTTACTTTCTTATTTAGAAACTTTTATGGAGAAAAAGGTGGTCGTCGATGCGTCCTTGGCAGGGCAAGCTAGACCTTAGACCTAAATGGGCCTCAACGATGATAGATTGTTGAAGCGCAGAGCCCCGATGCAGTCTTTGACTAAGGCGAGAAACGTCGAGGGGCTAAAGTCTGTGTCCAGGAATACCTAGATGGTGATTAGCATCGGTCCTGATGAAGCAATCTACGTTCAAACTTAAACTTTTCTCTAAGTCGGAATCGACTTCAGTGGGGTAAACCGGCAAGTTGAGGCCGACTTGAGGTTCGATGACAACCGCTTCAGTCCCACTTCTTGCTGTTTGGGAACATGAGGAATATACTCTCACACAAGCGAAGGGTTTAGAACCTGGGGGGGGCACCTTCAGGATTTAGCACGCACTCCAACAGAGTTCAGCAGGAGGGTCCGTGGACATGTAAAATATTATATGTACATCTCCTACTTTATAAATACCATGCACCCAGCCCTATGGTCACTTAGTGCCTACCATTGAGGGTGATTTATTAGTATTAAAAAGGAAGGTTTAGCCCTGGCAAAATGTTTATTTTGCCAGGATAAAATGACAGTAAAAGACTGCACACCCAGGCTGCATTGGCAGGCCTGGAAACATGTTTTACAGTGGTACTATATTTTTATGCACAAACGTTCTGTAGACCACTAGTAGCATTTAATTTACAGGCCCTTGGTACAAGTAGTACCATATACTAGGCATGTAGAAGTACATTAAATGTGCCAGTTAAGGGTATGCCAGTTATAACATGTTAAGAGAAGGGGGGCATAAAGGCACTTTACTGCCGGTTAGCAGGAGTAAACATCCCAGGGTCCGCTGGCTAGCAAAAATGTGTTTAGAAAAAGAGGGTCAAATATGGTGGATTACCACACAAAAGATTAACATTTCAAACAAAATTATTCCAAACAAAAACAAGACAGTGAGGAACAACGAAGCTCAACCTTCTCCCCTAGGTACTTATGATGAACAAAAAGACCAAGCTAAATGAAATCTCAATTGTCCAGCATCATGTTAGTCAATTTGTTGTGTCCTAGAGGGAAAACTTATTAGGTGTTTTAACCTAGTTGGTGGCATACTTCATTATTGGGTTCCCTCCTAGGGGGCCGAATGCCTCCTAGGTGTGCTGCGACACCTGATACAGCGGAGCTGTATTATTTGGGGTAAACAAGTGAGTTTTAGTGGGTGTAAACCTTAAAACTAACTCCAGGATACTCGGTCAGGATAATTTTAATAAAGAGTTCCTGGGGCAGGATTAAAATCAAGTGTGGATGTGGAAGAGAAAAAATGATCTCACACATCCAAAGAAAGTGAAATGGTCTACATGTTTTCAGCCAATCAATTCTGTGTCAGGAGGCTTTCTTCAGGACCAGTGCTGCTAGGGCTGAAAGCGACCCTAAGCATATGTAGCGCAAGCACACACCCTAAGGTGTGCGTAAGTGAGGGTGGATTTGTAACTTACAATTTGTACCTAAAACAAATTATCTGAAAAGAAATTGAGACAAGACATACATAACAATGCGACAAACATCAATCATTATCTGTGGTTACAGAGTGCGGCGCAGAGTGTGAATTGTCCTGCACCAACAACCTTGTGCCACTGGCTTACATTTTAATGACCAACCATTGTGCCGCACACAAGGTTGCAACAAAAGTCTGAAGACTAAAGCAGAAAAACAAAATGCAAAATGGATATCTGCACAAGAACCTAAATGCAGAATGGTCTTTTTAATGATTCGTTTATCATTTTTACAAGGTACTGATGCCAACTATGCTTAAATGAAAATGAATACATTTAATATTATGACCTGGCTTTTAGCAATCTGTCGGCAGCCATCCTCGGTTTTTAGGTCTCGCCTGACCCAGCGCATGCGCTGGTCTGGCGAGACTTTTTGAGAGGGCTCCAAAAAGTGCTACCAGGCCAGCCTAGAGCTACAGTGCATGTGCGCGGGTGCGCGCACCGCACTTTACCGCGATAACTTTCACTTTCGCGGCCGCTTTGATGTTTGATCGTGATCGCGATCACTTTCGTGGCCGCACGGCCGCTTTGCATAGCCAATAGGTCTCGCTTTTGGGACCTTCTAAGTATTTAGTTATGAAACTGTTGCATGGCTAAACACATAAGGTCCCAAAGGCGAGACCTATTGGCTATGCCAATGCTTGTTTGACCTTGTAATCTTGCAAGAAGACTATGCTTTTTGAATGGTGATTATTCGCAAATAATTGACAGTGTTGCAGCACAGATGGTGTGGTAATTAGGCCTGGGTGAAATATAGTATACACTCGTGGAATTAGCAGATAGCTAAATTTGTTTAATTTGAAATATTCATGAAAATTAACATTGCACAATTTTCATGATTTATGTTTGTGGGAGCAGAAGATATGTTGCTGAAAAGGCATGTCCTGCTAAAAATGAAGTTTCTTGGAGGTAACTTGTATTTTTACGCGTGTGTAAACTTTACACAAGATACCAGCAAACCTCATTTCATACATTCACGTAAACGGTAATCTCACAGAATGTTATGAAAAAATTAACAATTTGGCCCATCACTGTAATGTGTAATGTGGTGCAAGGGGTATTGTAGGAACAGATTTTATTTAAGGCACACCTCTTACTTTCTGGATTGGACGTGTCGGCAAGTTGACTTGTTGGTTAAATGTCTATTGCTCTTATTTTGCCAGTAAAACCTGCCTCACATTGACCACCTATTGTCCTACAAATTAAGCACAGAGTTACCCAGTTTCGCATCTTCATACTTTATGGAGGCACCTTGCCCCCGACCATAAGAGGTGTCTCTCCAAGGTATAGAAATCTCCCTGTAAAGAATCATGGTGGACCCCTTAGTTGTAAAGCTAAATTTGGAGACAATGGCTTTATTTGTACTGATTTCGTAAGCGAAATACCTTGAGACTAATTTGTTACAGCTTTCAGTTTATATCTAGGACATCTCGTCACAGGCAACAAAACCGAGTTTATCTATTGAGTTCACATTCCCACTGGAACACGCTGTAACCAATATCTCCTTCACCACATAGGCAGCCGCTAACAAGCTGTTCCCATCTCGGTACATGTGTTAGTGATTAATTTAAACTGGACAGGTTTTTTTTATTTTTAAACCTAGTAGCCTTGAGGCTCTCTGGGGCTGAATTCTAACATTTTATATTTGAACACAATTTCCATAACTCAAAACCAATGCTTGTCATTTTGTGCAGTTTCGGGTGACAAACAATCAGGTACACACAATTTCTTGACCCTTCTCAGCCTCTTGGCCTAATGTGACATGTGAATATTTCAATTAGCTTGGACTATTTGGAACAGGAGGCATTGGAGCGTTCTGGGTGATTAGCTGTTTTCCTTTTAATATGCCAGTTCATTTTAGGTCAGGGCTGACGTAGATCAGTGCAGTGATCCCCATAAGCTGCAGCTCCCGGAGGACATTTTGCATAATTCACAAATCTGACACACCTGCCAATGTCTTGGTTGATGCAAATGTTGTTCTATCCGCCTGGAGTTCTGGTGCAGGTCGGTGAGACTTGGATCTGTGACAGACGGATATAGGAAAACAGACACAGTGCCTACTAGAAATATGTCACACCAGTTACTGCAGTCAGATCATCCGCCTTACAATCCCCCAATAGGCTACAGACTGATCATATATAAACATAACCGGGTGGAAAAAATAAAATATGTTCAGTGTAGCAAAAAGAACAGCCAGATGCCTCTTTGTGGTTGATGCAATCCCCTCAAAGCTCAAAATACATTTAGTTGGGAGCATACTGCATTATATATTCTAATCTGAATTATTGATACATTATCGCTGTAGTTTTGCTAATTCAAAAAGAATTGTAATGGCTTTAAATTTCAGAATACTGTTGGGTAAAGATGGTTGTTGCTAACTGTGTATTTACTTTACATTGCATACTTTTATTCCAGCTTCGTTAGATTCCTTAGTTAATCGTAGACCATGACTGTGCTAGCCAGTACAACCGATTTTGAATAATAAAAGTTAAAAGTAGTTTAAATATGGGATGTGCCTTGCAAATGGCCAGATAAACAAGTTAAGTGGGTGAGTGATCACATTGGAGGAGGTGATGGAAGCTAAAGTGTGAAGGATCTAGATTCTGGAGAGTCAGCAAGCTCTTAGCAAAATGGAAGGGTGAAGCATAATCAATCGTTAGAGAGAGTAGAGCACTGACCCTCATGAGAGAAATATTGGAAAACTAGGTTGGAGTGTAGCCGGCCATGATACCCACCCTCCTCCCTGTATCTCTTCCGTAAGCAGAAGGTGCAGACCCTTGTTCTTTTATATCCAGCTGGCTAGTGGCCTCTCTTGACAAAGGTTCAGAGGAGAAATCCTTTCAAGTGGACACAATACTCGTGTAGAACAAGAAGAGGCAAGACCACGAGGCTGGAACAAAGGGTGACCATCATTGTGCAGCTTACTAACAGAGTTCTGGAGGCAAGCTGAGGAGGAAGGAGCGCTGGACTACCAAGTGGTAGTAGTTTCTTAACTTAGCAGCACTGTTTCTTAAATTGGTGTTCAAATTGGTCTTGAACCAAAACATTCTGAACAATTTCAACATGAAATTGCTTACCTGGCTGCCTCGACAATGGTCGATATGAGTAGCATGAAGTAGCCTTTTAATCAAGTTATGAGTGACTAACGTATTGATGGGGGTAATTCTCCAGGGCTCTGGGTTTCCTTGTTCATGGACCTGAGGTATGGAGCAAGGATGTTCGCATATTCTTTATAAAATAGACTACCCCGGCCATCTGGGCCGGGAGCCTTTCCACTAGGCATACTGTGGATTACCTGGGTAATATCCTCTTCGAACTGTATGTCCAGATGTTAAGGGATTGTGTTGGATTTACGGATGTGTAATTTTATGGGTATGTTATTTTAAAGGATTTATATGATTTAAAATCATTTATTTTTATGAATAGTAGCATAAAAATACTGTTGAGACTATGAGGAAAATGAAAGACCGTTAGCCTCTGATTTAAGAACAAGTTACAGAGCAAAATCTTAACTCGTTCTTTGTAGGCAAATTGTGATGGTTTTATCTGAAAGAAACACGTTAGTTAGATTCCTTACCTTAGAATATCCCCAGGTGTCTGGCTGGATCCTGAAAGATTTTTCTTCAGCAATACCCTTGCGTGTCGCTAGGCGTCGTCTGCGGCTCCACGTCTGTTGTCGGCATTGTGATCGCCGGGATGACGTCGTCGGAGTACTTAGACGCCGCCCTTGCGCCCTGACGTCAGTTCTTCTTTTTTCCGCGCCAGTAAGCGCAGATCCAGGAAGAGCATACCCTTTAGTCACTTTTTGACTAAACTTTTTGGACTTTTTTGGTTCCTCTTTCGAGTCGACCTCGACTCCTGGTGCCGGTAGGGATGCCCGGTTTCAAGCCGTGCGACGCCTGTCACCGACTGATGTCGGTTATGGATCACCACCGTCAGTGTCTCTACTGCCTTGGGGCCGACAATGATGCCGAGTCGTGCCCCGACTGCCGGGCCTTGACCTCGAAGGCTAGGCGGGAGCGGTCCCGCAAGCTCCTCGAGATCCGGCAGTCAGCTCCGTGCCGTTCCAGGTCCCAGTCGAGGAGGAGGTCGAGGGAGTGGTCGCGGAGCCGCAGCCATCACTGCTTGTCGGGTTTGAAGTCCTCGCATTCAGGTAAGTAGAGGCACTGTAGTCGAAGAGGCGACATCGCTCTTCTGACTCCCCTCGCCGGTTGCGCGACTCGGCTGAGGGTTCGGGTGGCACCACCCGCGCGGTTCCGTCTGAGCCCCAGGAGTCGCATCTGGCCCCATACCCTCCGGTCCCTGGGCCTAATGCGACTCAGGCCGAGATCCGGGACTTCCTCGTGGCCATGAGGAGTCTCGCTCCACCGTCGCGGCCTGCCGGCGTGCCTTCGGGCCCCGCAGGCCTGACTGGGAGGCCTAGCGAGCTGGTGGCTCCGGCCCGGTGCCGTCGTCTACTTCGGTCCCGACGCCGCAGGCCCCCGTGGGATCCAGGCCTGGATCCCGGTCGACGCCGGTTGATCTCATGACCCCTCCACCAGCACCAACCACTATGGTGCCGCCCCCCGCGCCGTCTACGGATGACGTCGTCCCCAGGTTCAGTCTGGGTCCGGTGTCGGAGCGGCGCCGCCCGGCGCCATCTCCGGCGCCAATGGATGAGCAATTCATCTACCGCCTGGCTCCGACCTTTCAGCCTGTCTACCAGGAGTTGGATGACGGGGACGACTGGGAGGGGTCTGAGGACCCTCTGGCACAGCAGTGCCAGTTTGATCAGGACTGGGCAGAAGAGCTGGGGGATGCCAGTGGTCTCGACACCTCCCCTGACACTGGCTTCATCTCCTCCCTCCATGGCTACAGAGGAGGGTGCTACCTATTCTGTGGTGCTGCGCAGGGCTGCCGAAGCCCTTCATCTGGAGCTGCCTGCAGTGGCCGTGAGGACTAACCTCCTTACTGAAGTGCTTAAACCACCAGTAAGCTCTTTGGAGCCTCTACTGCAGTTCAATGAAGCACTGACTGATGTTATGATGGGCACCTGGTCCAAGCCCTCCACAGTCACTCCAGTGGACCGGACCGGAACGTGACCAGGCGCCACCGCCCTGCACCGGGCGACCCCAGCTTTGTCGGTGCACCCCACCCCTGAGAGCCTGGTTATCCAGGCCTCTACGTCCCAGACTGCCTTCCCGTCCGCTCCTCCGGATCGGGAATCCTAAAGGTTGGAACAGTTTGGGGAGAAGCTGTTTTCCTCCCTTAGTTTGGGGTTGCGGTCTATCAACACCGCGTGCCTTTTGGACCGTTACACCCACTCCTTGTGGGATACTGTGGCGGACGTGCTGCCCCAGTGTCCGGAGGAGGCCCGGACAAGGCTCGCCCAGGCTCTTGCTGAGGGGCGGGATGCAGCACGGTACTCTATGCGATGTGGGCTTGACACCACAGACTCGCTGGGTAGGGCGATTGCGACGACGGTGGCGATTCGTCGCCACGCCTGGCTAAGATCCACAAATTTCCCCGGGGATGTCCAGAGCACCCTCATGGACATGCCCTTTGATGGCCGTCACCTTTTTGGCGACAAAGCGGATAGTGCGCTGGAGCGCTTTAAGGACTCCAGGGCTACTCTCTCGGCCCCGCGCCCGCAAACTTCCGCTTTTTGCCCCTTTCGTGGCCAAGGAAGGGGCACCCCCACACGTCCGTCTAGCCACAGGCCGTAGAACCAGCCTCAACGCTGTCGTGGATGTGGATTCCGCCAAGGCGGAGCAGGGGGACAGAGAGCCGGTCAGCCCGCATCTGCCTCAAAGCCTTCCTAGTCCGAGCTTTCAGGCCCATTTCACGCCAGTGGGAGGCAGGGTTCGCCATCACCTGCTCCACTTGCGTACCATCACGTCAGACAGGTGGGTGCTGCAAATCATCCGAAGGGGCTACTCCCTACCCTTCGAGGCGACCCCCTCCAGCCATGCCACCGCAGTACCGCCGCATGTTCGGGGATCACTTGCAACTTCTGCAGGAGGAAGTTACGGCCCTCTTGGCCAAGGGGGCCATCGAGCGCGTTCCTGGCCCAGAAGTAGGACAGGGTTGTTATTCCCACTACTTTTTGGTTTCCAAGAAGGGCAAAGGGGGTCTATGTCCTATCTTGGACCTCAGGAGCGTCAACGCCTTCCTCCGGAAGGAGAAGTTCAAGATGCTCACCTTAGCTCAGGTTCTGGCTGCCCTAGATCCTGGAGACTGGATGGTAGCGTTGGACTTGCAGGACGCATATTTCCACATCTCCGTCCTGCCGGCCCACCGGCGTTACCTGCGGTTCACGGAAGTACACAAGCACTTTCAGTTTACCGTGCTCCCCTTCGGCCTCACCAGTGCCTCTCGGGTGTTCACGAAAGTGATGGCGGTGGTCGCAGCTCATCTGCGCAGATTAGGGGTTCCAGTCTTCCCCTATCTCGACGACTGGTTGTTAAAGGCAGGCTCGCCCCAGGCAGTCGTCTTCCACCTCCAGACTACGGCCGACCTCCTGCATTTGCTGGGGTTCTCCATCAACATGCCGAAGTCACATCTGAGTCCCTCCCAGAAGCTCCTTTTCATCGGAGCGGTTCTGGACTCGGTGAAGTTTCGGATCAATCCTCCGGAACAGCGGGTTCAGGATATTCAGGCTCTGATTCCGATCTTTCAGCCTTTATCCCGAGTTTTGGTCAGGTTGGTGCTGTGGCTGCTGGGTTTGATGGCCTCCTGCATCCTGCTGGTACATCACGCCAGGTGGCGGATGCGGGCTCTGCAGTGGGACCTGAAGTTCCAGTGGGCTCAACATCGGGGCAACCTGTTCGACCACGTCCTGATCTCGGAGGGCACTGCAAGGCAGTTGCAGTGGTGGCTCACGGACCGCGATTGGGTCAGTGGCAGATCCCTCTCCCTACCCCAACCGGAGCACATAGTGGTGACGGATGCGTACCTCCTGGGATGGGGGGGGCCACATGAGAGAGGCGGAGATCAGAGGCCTCTGGTCTCCGGCGGATTCCCAGCTCCATATCAACCTATTGGAGCTGCGGGCGATCCGGCTTGCACTGAAGGCATTCCTTCCCTCTGTTCGGGGAAGTGTAGTGCAGATGTTCACCGACAACACCACCGCCATGTGGTATTGCAACAAACAGGGCGGGGTGGGGTAGTGGACCCTTTGTCAGGAGGCTCTGCTCCTCTGGACATGGCTGGAACATCAGGGCATCACCCTGGTGGTTCAACACCTGGCGGGCTCTCTGAACGCCAGGGCGGACGAACTCGGCCGCCGGTGCATGATGGATCACGAATGGCGTCTGAACTCGAACGTGGCGCAAGGCCTCTTTCGGCAGTGGGGAGAGCCTTGGTTAGATCTATTCGCCACCAAAGAGAATGCGCAATGTCATCAGTTCTGCGTGTTGGAATTTCCAAGGCGGCACTCGCTCGGAGACGCTTTTCGTCGCGAGTGGAGTTGCGGTCTGTTGTACGCCTTTCCGCCCATACCACTTCTGCCCAGAGTGCTGAAGAAGATCAGGCGCGACCGGGCCCATGTCATCCTTGTGGCTCCGGATTGGGCACGAAGATACTGGTATCCCGAGCTACTCAGTCTATCAATCGATCCCCCGATTCGCCTGCCTCTACAGGAGGACCTTCTGTCACAGCAGCAGGGGACGGTCCTCCACCCGAACCTGTCCAGCCTCCACCTCCATACGGGGAGATTGAGCGACGACCGTTCATGCCATTTGACTTGCCTCCTGAAGTCTATGATGTCATTCTGGCAGCCAGGCGTCCCTCCACTAAAACGGTATACGCCTGCAGGTGGAACAAATTTGTGGCATGGTGCTGTGGATCCCCTTTCCGCCCCTCTTTCAGAAGTTCTCCTCTTTCTTCTTTCCCTGGCCCAGCAGGGCTCTGCTCTGGGCACCCTCAAGGGATATCGTTCAGCTGTTTCTGCTTTCTTACGGCTTCCTGATCAGCCTTCTCTTTTCAAGTCCCCTGTTGTTGCTCGATTCTTTAAAGGCATTACTTGTATGTTTCCTCATGTCCCTTTCGTAATACCTCAGTGGGACTTGAACCTGGTGTTAACCTATCTGATGTGCGCTCCTTTTGAGCCACTTCATTATTGTCCTCTCCTTCTTCGGACTCTTAAGACGGGTGAGTGAGCTCCAGGCTCTTTCTGGTGTTGGCTGGTTTTGTGGAACGTCACATTTTTTATGTGATACCTATATTTGAGACCTCAGTGTTATAAACGTTATTTATTTGGCAACCAGTTCAATAAATTCCATAAAACGCTCTAACACTTGGGTACCCACCTCAAATCTAGTATGTGTAGGAATGAGTGGGGAATATTTTACTCTCAGGTACCCAAATCCCTGACTATTCTTTTAAAAAAAAGCATTTCTACAACCATGTTGATGCTGCATCAGCAGTTATTTGCATACAAGTGTGATTTTACGAGCAAACATTGTTTTGGCCCTAAATATGATGTGTGTTTCCACACTCCTTCTCATGTTACGCAGAAGTGTGATTTTGTATCTGAATGTGTTACCGCAAATGCTGCTTACTTTTCCCATAGGCTTAGTTTGCATACGATATTCTTTTATAATCTGTCTTTGATGAATGTTTAATATTGCTCAAATGTATGTATTTGTATCATCTACTTTTTATGGTCTATATTGACCGAAATAAAGTTTGTTGAATGGCATACGATATGCTGTTTTCTTTGGGGATGGTAGAAGCCAAAACAAACTTCTGGTTTGGCATGAAAAGGCCTTGCCTAGTCACAGTAAAAAGCCACACATTTCAAAACTTTTGTCACAGCTGTATATAACCCAGACTGTGTTGTGGATATAAAGAAACACAAGCTAATGAAAATATTTGATAGCCCAGCACACTGAAAGAATTTTAAAGTCTACTTAGGTGCAAAATGCCAAAACACATTTATTCCTTAGAAAGTTATATAAAAAAGAAAAATCCATGGAATGAACACCCGACGCTGCAAATAATAAAAGATTTATAAAAGGAATGCCCAAGGTTGCACGTTTGCTGTTTGGTAGACCTCCCTAGTTAGTGATCGATCAACCCTATATGTGAAGAATGTAAGCCTAATAGAGATGCAATTGTTGAATTACATTGGTTTAGCAAAACGGCTAGGTCATAAAGGGTATGCAGAGCAGTGGCGGCTGGCTCAGATAAAAAATTGCTTATCCTATCCTTTGCTGCTGCCGCCTCTTCTCCGTCTTCTTCAGGTTTGCTACAGCACCAGAAGCACTCAGGCTTCCGGGCTCTCCCAGCCAATCATAACACTACAGAAGCAGCATTCTGATTTGTCTGAGCGTCCTGTTTGGACGATCAGGCAGTGCCTTGGGAGGCGGGGCTTATTCTCCACTGGGCTGTGCAACACAGCCCAATAGTGAACATGCCAAATGCGCATGATGGTTTGGCCGGCCCCAGAGGGCCGGCCGATCTTTCATGTGCACTTAGAGGAGTGCAAATCACTCCTCACTCTGCTTGGCATCACGGAGCCCAGCCTTGCCCTACCTGGCTCTGAGTGCCACATAGAAAAATAAAATGATATCAACGTCCTGTTATTATCGTTTTCTTTTTCTTTTGTGCACTGCTTAAATAGCAGTGGGACTCTTCTCCGCCTTAGCGTAGGAGCCGCCACTGATGCAGAGTACCCTCTGTTACCTTCAGGTGAATATTCCGATGAGAGCAAGGATTAGTGGTCACTCATGCCTATATCTTCCATCATTCAGTGTGTGCAACTGCTTCTAGGAGAGGACAGGGGTTGAATGGCCTTTAGACTTTGCATGCCTCAAATATGTTTTCCTCTATCCGAAGCTTGAGTCGCACCAGTACCAATTTACTCTCGATCTAGCAGCCTCCCTGGCTATTTTGTAGTCATTTATTTCTTTAAGGGTACAAGACAGCTTTTTCGAGGACCTGGAGGAACTAGTGATCACTCATAAACCTATAGAAACTAGAGAATGTCATTCAGTTCTCATTTCTTGTCTGTCTTTAAAATACAATTCCCATTATTAGAATTCTCCCCACGTGTCTTTATATATAGGCACCGTTTGAAATAATTGAATTTATTGTGTTTCTGGCCCTCCTGCAATGAGGCTCTATCACACATTCTCCACCTTTTTCATGAAAGTATTTTACAGCGTTACCCCCGAGCCTCCCCTTTATTGGCGCGTATTCTGCCAGCTAGTTCTAGAAGTATACCTGCAGAATTGTTCTGTAACAATCATTTGCACCTTTCCTGGATGCGTGCCCAATCTCTTGCCAACCATGAGTGACTGCTGAGCCCGCCACCATCACTCAGCAGCAGCTTTTAAGTTATACTGGGATTTGCCACCCTCCACTTTGTGCCTTTTGTAATAATTGTAACTAGCAACTGGTTTCTTGTATCTTGTAATGAAACCGGTCTTATTGTAAAGCGCTCTAACACCTCTGGGTATGTCCGCGCTGTATAAAAATAAACATAAATAAATCCCTTGGTGCGCCTTTCGGGCAGGATAGAGATTTGGATTTCCTCTCCAGAAGGGCTGCAGATTAAACGTAAATAAAGCTTGCATCCATATGTCCGCCCTTCTGTTTCTCTGTCCATCTTTAAATCTAGCTCTCTGGCTTTGTTTTTGTGAGCTCCGTGTGTGCGCATGTGTGTGCATGTGTGCGAATGTGTGCGAGTGTTGGTTGATCTGAATGGAAGTCTGTGGTGTGTTGCTTTGTGAACACGAACACCTGGTATGTTGATTGCTCTGTATATGTAAATGCTTAGCATAGGCATGCTTATATCTCCATTGTCGCTGGGCCTCGGTGTGCATATCCTGCAGGTTTTGGGAATGCTGGTTTGTTTACTGCGTTGTACCACGACAGTCCTTTCCTACTGCTGACCACAGATAACTCACACCCTGTCACCCAGCCTAATAACACTCCTTCTACTAACCTCGAAAGCATAAGAAAGAGTCATCCTATAGAAATCCCAAACTGTGACAGTCCAGTCCGCACACATACCATTGCGGCGAGCACTAAACACTGCGCTGGCTTGTTTTCTTCACACTGTTGTTTCATTGAATGTTTGTAAGGCATTTTTTAATTTGACGCATTAAAATCTATTTGTGCATTTAAAATGTCATAAATACTGATACAGTCGACTAGATAGTATATTAAAATATAATACCATACAGCTTGTAACTTTCTCTCACAGCTTCCCCCATGACATTACACTTCCCTGACGCACGTGTGGGCGGCGCAGGTGCTTCAAGTGGACCATTTCAGCTCCCAATTGAGGCAGCATCTCTGCTTACACTTGGACAACACAACCATGTGTCTATTCTTCAAGCGTAGTACAGGGCGTGAGATTTCAGTCGGCCATTGGCTCTTTTGTTTTTCATGGTTGACAATTTGTTGAATGGACTGTTATCAAGGTCATGCATTTTCTGAATGGTTACATTGTCCCTTTTGTGCTCCTGTTTAAAAAAAATAAAAAAATGTACATGGTACAGTCCGGGCCATGGCCCTGCATTCACATTTTGAAGACAAAATAAATCAAAGGTACCATTGCATATACATAATTGTAACTCCTGCATAACTTGCAGGTATATCAACAAGAACATAGCACTGACAGTCCCAGCTCCCAGAAGTTGTAAAGAGGTTACCGGAATGTAGGCACAAAAGGTGATATATTGTAATATGAATTGTTCAATAGTCATTAATGTGTGAAGACATTTACCGTCAGGGGTCTAGAGATGGAAGGGGAGGTAAATCTATGCCACGATATAGCGCCCAACGGGACCATATTTTCCTGTGCTTCTGGGGGGAGCCTCGGGCCTGAAACACTGCAATCTCTGCACCCATACATCTGTCTATTGCTTTTCTCCATCCACCCATTGTTGGAGGGAACGTCCCCTTCCACAGCTGAGCGATGTCATGCATAGCGATAGTGAGAGCTAGAAAGAGTAAATGCTGCTTGTACCTGTTCCGACCTATCCCGTTGGTACTGTGGAGGAGGAAAACTTTTGGGTCAAACAGGAGATTCTATGATAATATATCCCTTAGACTGGACGAGACCCTCCGCCAAAACGGCTGTAGTGCTAAACAGCTTCAAACTGTATGCAGGAAAGTCCCCTCCTCCCTCTCGCATCACAGGCACATGGGGGATTGGATCAAACCCATCCTCCAGAGTCGGGATTGCGTATAGTATGCACAATGTATATACTTAAATTGTATGAGGCTGTAGCGTGATGACACTGCCACACCCCAGGAGCTAGCTATGGCTTCAGCCCAGTCATCATCTGTCAGATCTGCTTTGTCATCCTGCCATGCATTCCTAGTCTTGTGTATTGTTGTGCGGGTGTGCATTGTCAGTGTTTAATAGATCTGGCGGATTGTATGTGCTCCTAGGTCTCCCATTAAAAGGCGGCCTTCAAGTGGGTGGAATTCGGGTGGTGTATCAAGAGAACGAGTCAGGGGGCTCAAAGCATGGCGCAGCTGGAGATATTTGCAGGATTGTGTCTTGTGTATTTGGAATTCTTCTTGTAGCCGTTGAAAGGACTTTAGTGTGGTGCCCTGCATTATGTCTCCTGAGGTGGATATGCCCCCCAGGTCCCATTTACGGGATCCTTGCAGGGCCGTCACAGGGTGTAGGTTTTACCATACCACAGTGGAGTCGCCTTGGTCCGGCGGCCCCGCCACCCCATCTGCCTGACCGTATACCGCCAGATCCGGACCACTGTTCTACTGGCAGGGGGTAAGAAGTCTAGGCTCCATGAGCTATAAAGGAGTTGAAGAAGGGGGACGTCCTTCATCGCCGCATGTTCAAACGCGAATGATAGGTCTGTTGGGGAGCTATGCCACCAGTCGTTTATAATTAGTAAGTGGGGGGCCGCATAATATGCATATACATCTGCCGCTGCAATGCCACCGCAGTATGTTGATTGTGTGCATGTATGCAAAGCCACCCGTATCGCCCCCTGTTCCACAGGAACTTATTGTGTATGACATAGATTTATGCAAACCAAGTTCATTGTATATTATAGGGGAAGTTTTGTAATCTATACAGAATTCTGGGTAGGGAGAACATTTTAAAAATAGCGGAGAGCCCATACAGTGAGAGTGGGAGGGAGGACCATATTTCTGTCTCATTTCCTAGAGTGGTGACAAGCGGGTTAATATTGTGTGCCCACGAAATCTTTGAACAGGGTGGCAAAATAATGCCCAAATACTTGAAGCCTTCCGTCGTGTGAGACAACTGCGTCGCCCAGGTGCCACAGCCCTGGTTCCCACACACTGGGAATAGCACAGATTTGGTGGGGTTCGTGTGAAGTCCCGTGGTCTCCCCAAATACACGGAGGATCTGTAGGATGCGTGGTCCTGAGATCCATGGGTCAGTCATGAAGAAAAGGACGTCATTCGCATATAGTGCGATACGGTCTGATTGCGACTGTGCTCCTGTTTTGTTTTGCTTAATGCAGGTCAAGATGTTGGGTTGTTGAACTGGAGCCAATATGTGTTCTTATACATTTACTTTGTGCCAAAGTGGTATTTCAATTGCTGTTTTAACAAACTGCTATTTACTGATCGCCCTCACAAAGTCTTTTGTTTTTTAGATCTCGCCTAGCTATTGCGTTTATGCAATCGCTATGCGAGACTCTAGTAAGAGGGGCATTTCAAAGTGCTCCCAAAAGTGGATTGCATGGCGAGCACGCGCACAATCACGTGCATCGTGCCGCCATGCAATCCGTTTGGGGAAGCGCTTCAGCCCACTGGCGTGTGCACGTGTAGCCACAGCCTCGGCATCGTACTTCAAAGGGTCCGCTCCCCCGCCTGGAATGCGCTCCCCCGCCACAGCATGCCGAGAGATTGTTTCCTCATGGCGCCTCTCACAACTGTCCCTCCCCCACCACAGGGTTAGTCTCACGGACGCATTGCCATCCGTCGATTTCACTTTCATGCCCGTGTTTTTTTTGCCTTTCAGCACTCAGCCCGCCCTCCCCCCTCCGTGTTTTCTTGCAGCTTTGCCCAGATCTGAGTCTCAAACAACCAAAATAATAAGTTTGCCCTGCACGCTTTCAGCGCTTACAAAGTTAACATATGCCGCGCTCATTCCCTTTTCATCCTTCTAAGGTCGATAACATTAGCTCCATTAATTCTGCGTCTAAGGATTTAAATAACCATATGTTTTCTTGCAACCTTAGGCACTTCATACACACAGCCCCACTGCTCACACACACAGGTATCAAGGCAGCAACAGAATGCTCTGAGCCCCACCAGTGTTTGCCACACACACATGCCTCTCGCATCTCGTGTTTCTTCCAGGTTTGACCCGTGTTCTCTTTGCCTTTCAGCACTCAGCTTCCCCTTAACCACCATTTAACTAACATCCTGCCACACTCATTCCATTTTCATCCTCGCTTTCACTTTCATGCCCGTGTTCTCTTTGCCTTTCAGCACACAGCTTCTCCGTAGCCACCATTTAACGACCATCCTGCCGTAAACACCATTTAACTACCATCCTTTTAGTTAAAATAAAAGAATTGCCTCTAAGGGTTTAAGGAACCATAGAAATACAAGGCAAGGCAACATACACTCCGAATGCCACTCAGAGCCACATAATCACATGCCACATAACTACAATGCACTCAATACAACAGACACTCCAAAAACCAATCCGTGCCACATAGTTACACACCACATAATTACACAGCGCTCAATGCCACATACACTTCAAATACCACTCAGCGCCACATAATTACACACCACATAATTACACTACACTCAATGCCACATGCACTCCAAATAGCACTCAGTGCCAATTAATTACAATGCAAACAATGCAAGATACACTCAAAATAACACTCCATGCCACATAATTACACGCCACTAAAATCAACATACACTCCACACAAAACCACTCAGTGCCACATAATTATATTCTACGTAATTACACTCTATCTATCTATCTTCTCTATCTATCTTCTCTATCTATCTTCTCTATCTATTGGACTATTGCACTCTTTCTATCTATCTATCTATCTATCTATCTATCTATCTATCTATCTATCTATCTATCTATCTATCTATCTATCTATCTATCTATCTATCTATCTATCTATCTATCTATCTATCTATCTATCTATCTATCTATCACATCACCAGAGCTTCACTTAGCACCACCACAGCATCACTCAAGGGCACCACTACATCACTATGCGCTACCACAGCATCAATTAACGCCACAGCATCACTCGACACCACCACAACATCACTCACCGCCACCACAGTATCAATCTGTACACCATTCAACAACAACTGGCTCTATTATGTTCTCTCAATATTTAGTCTTTATTACAAATGGCACAAAAAAAATGATAATATTTAACTTCTGTTCTTGGATTTTAGGCGCAATTAAATACACTAAACATAATCTTCACAAGAGTTATTAACAAAAGTTTAAACGATTGCCATTATAATTTACATTAACTTTTATTTAAGTATTAATTATTTGCAAAAATTAAAAGCCATTGTTATTTGTAATATCAATACATCTAAGTCACGTAAATACAACACATATTGCATTACAAATGCTATAGCAACGCTATGCAACAGTTAAAACTATTGACATTGTACATGAAAAAGCTAGTAATTTCAATATTTTCAATACCAGCACATAAATAAAAAATTAGTCAATTTACAATACAAAAAGCTCAAACTTTCCTAATGCGAGACCTATTGCATTGCAAATGCTTGTTTGGTCTTGATAACATGTTTATGGATTTGCAACTTTTTTGTTCACAAAGTACATGCAAGCATATGGGCTTTTTTGAAGATGCAAGAACAATATTGGCACTTTGTCAGAAGTACAGCCTGCCGTGTGTGCCTTTTATATATATTCACTGTTTACAATGCCAATTTCATCGTCTGGCTCCTTTTTATAGCAGTTTCTCAGCTTCTATATTGTTGTAGCACAAGATGTTGCTTCATTAAGGGAGTTTCTTTCTAGGACATCTGGAGCAGCATGCATTCAGTCACTATTACCACACACTTTACCTAACACTCAACCTGAACTAATGGCTATGACAATGCTTGTTGACTAAAGATTCTGCTAAATTGGAAACGCCAATTGTGCATTCCTCATGATTTTTGGGTGACACATCTGTAGCCAATCTGGCTGGCAAAATAGCAGCAAGGGTTTATATTTAAGTACACAGGGTGCCAAGACAGCGAGGCTTCTAAATTTCACCGCCATGATTCCCTTTCATTTGGCATGGTGACCTCAGTCTTCCATTTATTTCAAGGGCATCATTATTTTGTGTAGTAATACTTGTTGTTTACAGTGCTTAGAAACCGCAGGAGCGTTTAAGGAAGAATTATGTAAACCAGTTAGTATTCTTATCGGTTGGTGTCTGGAGGAGAGTTTATTTTGTAGGTTCTTCTGTCTGCATTATCATGAAGAGCAGCTATAAAGACATGCATCATCAAATGTTTATTGCATGCTACTTTGATTTGATTGAGATCTTCCGTGCTATATTTACAGACACAACATGTCATAACTGGGCACTTGATTGATTCAATGACTGCAGGACTCCGGGGTAGGAGTTTAGCTGACTAAGCAGAATAACGTTCTTGAAAAAAGGGGTAGTTCTGATTCATCCACGCATTTTTAAACTCATTTTGTGCATTTTTAAAATTAGCCTATAATTTTTTATTAATATTTTGCACATCCCTCCCAAGTTAAATCAAGCCAGGTATCCCTTATTTGTTTAATGGGTACCTGCTGCTTATTAAATTAGTACTTTTTTGTGAATGTGTACCTGGCTGTATTCATTGATCATTTTGTTTTTTACTCGAGTGAGTTCTCCAAATTTTATCCTGGTTCTCTATATTACTGCAGAGTTTACACACTAGTAACGTAAGCAACTCAGCTGTTTAACCACCATTGCTTCATATGTACTTTATTTTTGTCTTGGAACCTTCAGGCCAAACTTTTCAGTCCCTCACAGAATCTGCCTCTTTAGAATGGCCTATAATATCTTTCCAGTACATTCCTGTTCTGCAACGGTAGCGTATGTGCTTCCATCACTCTGATGCTTTATTGTCATCTGGTTTATTTTTATTTACTTCCTAATTGCTTTAACCCCTTGAGTGCCCCGCCCTTTCCACGCCCTGTGCCGGGCGTTTCATTAGCGGGCGGGGCTCATGACGAGATAGTCTCGTCATGGGCACAGCGCAACCGCGGCCCATGACGAGACCATCTCGTCAT
This sequence comes from Triturus cristatus, assembly GCF_964204655.1. Classification (NCBI taxonomy): domain Eukaryota; kingdom Metazoa; phylum Chordata; class Amphibia; order Caudata; family Salamandridae; genus Triturus; species Triturus cristatus. The sequence goes on along the minus strand of NC_140585.1, from coordinate 679,934,513 downwards.
GGGCACTCAAGAGGTTAAGATGCAATTCTCTAGTTGACACTTTCTTTAAATATCATATATTGGATCAAATAAATGGTACAATGCGGTGGATTTCAAGATGACAAGGTGGATATGGATATTGTGGTTGCTGCCTACGAGCAACAAGATCTTTCTTATATGAGAAAACAGTCCTTGTCTTAAGACTCTACACTTCTCTTCCGAGGTTGATGAAGCAGGCTTTACTCTTTATCTGTAAACGTTGATGATGAAATGACATATCCAGTACTTCCAAGAGTATCCAGCATGTTTTCATGTATTGCGCACGCTATCACTTTCTTGGTGGAAGGACATTTATGGCAAGAACAATGTGGGAACTATTGACACATCCAGAACGTCATAGACCTTTGAGTGCTGTTAAACCTAGTGTCCATTTAGGGTCTATAATGTGTGCTTTGAGTTAACAGGATCTTGCTGGTCTTGTTCACTATTACAAAACATGTATTTGTAAAGCACATGTTCACCCTTTGGGGCATCTTGACATTGAATAACAGGTGTTTATCCATCTCAATGGAACTCATCTTATTGACCTCTGAAAAATGAAAGGCTCAGTGGACCCACAGTGATTTGAGTCTGTGGCCATCAGGTCAAACACATGTTTGTGGAGTAGATACCTTAGTCTACTTAGCCACCAGACCTAGCTGACCATTGTACCTACCTCCCTTCTGTAGGATTTTAAAGTTCCTGCCAGCTGGGAGCAAACTTCGTTCTCATTTGGCGGGAGCTTTGAAATTGCTTCTGCCAATCGCGCGCAAACACAAGTTTCTCTGCCCCTGCTAATGCTGGCAGGGAAACTTGTGTGTCCCTGGGGTGGGCACCCTGGGACTTAGCAGAAGCTGACCCTGGGGTAGGGGTCTCCAGGGCCAATAGCTTCAGAAGGTTGTTATTGTAACCGGGCCCCTAGGGATGGGGTCCCGGGGCTGAAATCGGGCTGAGGAGGCGGGCCATGTGTCCCCCTGTCACTTTTAATAAGGCTGGGCCCTGGGGTATAGAGTCCCCAAGACCAACCCCAAGACCAAAATAGTCCTGGGGGGGGTCCATGCTGCCCCCCTCTGCATCTCAATATTGAATGGGCGGCGCGGGATTGGTTCCCCGGGGCCGAAATTGGCCTGAGGTGGGAGGCCATGTGCTCCCCCTCCCCTATAATGATATAAACAATTCACCTACCCACTACCCCCCTCCCTGGAACATGTCACACCCTGGGGGTTCACTGCAAAACTGGAGAAAAAAGTTTTAGATGGCTGCCACCACTTCCTGATGGAACCCAATCCGATCTCAGTATGAGATCTGTCGGCTCCGTGGAGCAACCGCGTCCCTAGATATACACCAGATTGCAAAACAGAGATCTTTCTGGACCAAGATCTAGTTTTTTGCAAAATTTGGTGTAATTCCATGTAGCTGTTTGCGCTGTAGTCGTGTTTAAAATCCCAATGGGAAATTGCATTGGGAAAACACGTTTTGGGGCCCTACTTTTTTCCTCGGCTTGCTTGACGTATCACCAAAAAACTTTACAGACCACAGCCGACGTGAATGGTAAACTAGTTTCGAAAATTTCTTGAAGATGCGTCAAACAGAAGGACAAATGGATACCCATTTACTGACTGATTTGTACAAACTAAAATGACAAGCCCTGATAAATAGCGGCTTCCGCGCTGATACAGTTTGATCTTAGGCAAATATTTTATTTTCACCAAAAATCTTGTTTACTCATGTTTGTTTATGAAAACAATTTCAAATACGAGTTCAGACTACCAGTAGTACACAGATATCCCTTTTAATAAGTACTTTTCTGTGCAGTGCTATAATATGCCACATTCTTGTCAAAGCATGTACATGTTAAATTATTTTTACTTTTTATAATTTTGAAGAGGCTGTATCATATTTTATATGATGTTGGTTGTATGATTTACATAGCAATTATTTTCAGGGCACATACATGCATTTACAAATTTACAAGGCAATGCAATTGCTGGCCAGATATAGATATATATATACCTGTATCATTGTCTGCCTGTAGTCCTACTTCTATGTCTGGCCTGTCAAGGTTTTTGCAACAACAGAAACTCCCCCAATTAGTTTTTCATTGGTAATACATCCCAAAAATCATAAGTGAACCTCATTTAGCCACAGAGCATATTTTCATTTTAAGTTTATTCAAATAACACAAATGTAAAAAAATAGAGATATGCAAAAATGTATTCAATTTAAACAGTAACAAAAGACACTCATGGAGAATGAATGGGCCAGTCAATCAAATAGCCCTAATAGGCAATACATAAAATTATACCTCACAGGACATGTCAAAACAGTAAGTAAAGTCAACAATACAGAATAACAAGAAAAGTGAGAGGAAGAAAAAGAAAGACAGAATACATCACACAATTACAAAAAAATTTACATTACCATAAAAATAACACATATAAGGTTATACATAACACAGGGAATCCTTCATTTCCTTAAATAGACAGACTGAGTGCCGACGCGTGTTTCGGAAAGGACCGACGTCCAACAAGTCCTTCGTCAGGGCGCAGAAGATCACAGTCATTAATTGGTCATAAATCCAAACCAGAAATTCTTTAAATACAATAGGAGTGCAAGCTGCGAGGTTGGAGGGCTCCTTAGTAACCCAGTATAACGACTGGCTATGATTATGGGGAATCCAGGCCGCTAATTGCCCACAGCGTGAAAAAAGTCCAACTAGAGGGCACGCAACCTCAAATTGTAAGTCCAATATGAGATGACATTAAATGTCTAACAATCAGATGATAATGATGAGCATCATGTTTTTTTTTTTGTTGAATTTTTTTTATCGATTTTTCCCCAACCATCGCAGTATTAAATCAACGTTACATACAATAGCCTCATGCAAGAGAGCCAGGCAACTTAGGACAGTGCAGGAGAAGTTAAGTCTGCAACATTTTCTTCCTTAACCCCCCCACCCTGCCCCCTCTCTACCACCACCCCCCCTTGTCAGTGTGCCCGCAGCAGACCCCCCCCCCCCCCTGTGAGATATATAGTGCCCCAAGGATCAAGAAAGCCGAACTCCAAATTAGGTGATGAGCCCCCGCGGTGCTCTCAAAAGGACCAAAGGCTGCACACTGCCACTCACACACACACCACTCCTGCGGCCCGACCACTCGGCACGTCCTAATATATTGTACAGATGCCGATTTCTCGCAGAAAGTATTCAGGTGGCCTCGACCTGAGCAGACTCCCCAGGGGCCCCCACCTCACTCCCCATATTCTCCCCATCTTCCTCCTCCTGCTCCCCCGGGCAGCGAAGCTCCTCCACCAAGGCTCCCCACACCCTAGCAGCATCTAGCGCCTTGTCATTAGAAGCACGCCTGGCCAGTTGTAGACGAAGCGTCCCTTCATTCCCTGCCCAAACCAGGAAGCTCGCCTTCCATCTCCTAAATCTCGGTCCTGCCCTAGCCTTCCAATGCATGGTAAGCTCCCTTTTTGCCATTATCAGCCCCAAATCACAAAATTTGCTCGTACTTTTTGTACGGGGGGTGTGCGGAAACCAAAGTAAAAGGCAAGTTCCCATGTCCACTGCCAGCTCACGCTCAGTCACTTGATTCAAACACGCCACCACATCTGCCCAGTAAGAGCCCAGACCTGGACAGGACCAGAACATATGTCCGAAGTCAGCCCCCTCCGCAGTGCACCGAGGACACATCGATGAAGAGCCTTCGAAATACCGCGAAATCTTCGCTGGAGTTAAATAGGCTCTGTGGAGAGTGTAAAATTGGACCAGTTGAAACCTAGCGTTGCGGGTGCCCTTCCAGGTGCGCCGCAACAGCTGCGCCCACGCCGTCTCTGGAACAGGCCTACTCCTATACCCCTCCCACTTATCCCGCAAGGCAGCCAGGGGCGCGAGCCCTACCGTGGGATGATGAGCATCATGATGTATAAAATCCCTCAACTAAAGATCTGGACAAGTCTTGGTCGATATTTGGTATTTGAGAGAACTACGCTGTGTCCATAGCTTCTTAAAATAATAGCTGTGGAAAGCCAAGTAACCCGGGCTGATAGGTAAAGGTCGAATCCCGAAAGGAGGTTCCCCTAATACGTGGGAGATCCTGTCAAGGTTTTTGCTTCTCAAAATCTGTCCACCCTGACATTAAATCGCGTTTACTACGCACTCTCTCCATTACCCTCGGCAGTGGCAAGGTTCTCAGCCGGGATTTAGAATACCTCGAAATTCCTGAGCATCCAACTGGCCCAGTAGAGATCGCCATGACCCTTGCTATTATCCTCTTGTCATTGGGTTGCAGCCGTGGCATCAGATTTGCTATTTGATGTCTACAAATCACTACCTCTCGACAGCAACGTATGTGTTTTACACACTGTTAACCACATTCATAGGTATACCACTTAAGTATGCAATCACTGCACAGCAAATAATAATGAATATCTTAAGGCAGTAACAGCTTGGTTGCTCATGCAATCTGTGAGAAAATAAGTATGGCAACCATATATTCTGAAACGGATAATCCAAGTCCCCAGGCCCTGAAACCCAGATATCCAAATAAATCCATCTGACCTTTTCTGAAAGTCAGTTAATAGGAAATCTTGTGGTAGTCAAATACAGTTCAAGAATGATTAACCTAGAATGAGTAGCATACGATGATCCGAGGCAACCTTAGCACCTCTGAAAGACAGCAACAAGCTGGGACTGTGTATAGTATACGCACAGTGCCGCCGCTGCTGCTTGCAAAGGGTCTCAACTTACTTCCGCATTATAGAATCAACAATTCCACCTAATGACCTTATAGGTTAAAAAAATCCACGTTTATTGCTCGCCCTTGAGTGCAAATTTTCCAGCTCGAGCACCATATCCTGTAGAGAGGCACACCGTGGCGGTCTCCCCTTTCAACGTACATTTTCTCCTACGAGTCCTTTGTGAGCAGGGCTCTCACCCCTGCTGTGTACCTATTGGCAACATGTGAATATGCCATATTGTCCACTGAGCGTGAACCCAACCCAAAGTTATTGGAGCGCTTTACATGAGTAGCAGTTATTTTACTTATGGACAGATTCATTATTTTTTTCTATAAGGCACAGGAAGTAGGCCTGGGTGGAAAACTACGCTACGCTCGCGGAGTGTGCGTAGTTTACGCAAAGACGCACTACGCGAATTGCACGTAGCACAGTGCAAAAACGGGTAGCGGGCATATTTTGCCCGCTCGCGGTCCTCAACGTCAAGTTGGCAACCGGGAGCCAGCAAAATCAACATCCGGGCGAGACTTTTTCCTCGTTCGCGTTTGGCAACATCAAGTTGCCGATCGCGAGCGTGGAAAATAAACCTCCCGGCGAGATTCTCAACGCGGGGAGGTCAGGTTTCTCATTGCAAGTGGTCGCGTATATGCGTGATCGCTCGTGATAAGAAACTACCAATCCGCGTTGAGAAAGCTGCCGCTCGAGTTACTTGAGGGGCAGAAAATGACCGCTTGCACTGTGCATGATGCCGTTCGCAATGATTGCACAGTGCGGACAAGCATCCGGCACTGTGCAATCATTGTGAACAGCATTTCCCTACCGCACTACGCAGTTCACGTAGCTACGCGTAGCTATGTGTAGCTACACATAGCGCGACTACGTGAACTACACCCAGGGTTAACAGGAAGATTGATTGGTTCATCACAGGGAGATTAATTATGTGTCCAGAATCACAGAGTGTATTAAGAGTGTTTTTAATTTGATCCTCAGTTATTTCAGAAATGGCATAGCATGGTCATATCTGCCCAAGTGTAAGGACATTCTGACTGCCTGATTTTTCACTTTTTGCATCCTGGTAACAGATTGCTTTAGCCAGGACCAGTCCGTTACCAGTGCTTGTGTGTTTTTAGGTTCTGTGATTAGTTTTGAATAGTAGAAAGGTTTTTTTGAAGATTCGGAATGTAAAGCCAATTGCATTGACCACTGTATTAATATCCAGAATGAAGTTAAGGCTTGAATCAAAAATGGTGCCCAGGTTTCTAATCTGTTCTGTGGGGAAAGGCGGATGGCACAAGTTGGTCTGCCAGATGAGTGGATGTGACTCTACGCCGAACCCTGCTACCATTGTTACAACATCCTTCCAACATGCTGCAAATTTTAAACCACTACACCCCTCATCTCCCACCTACTAATTCTTTGAGTCAGCTCTCATTCAATTAAGTGAGGTAAACATATTATTATTAAGTGAGGTAAACATATTATTACTTTATCATTATGTGCTCCTCATTCCTGTCCTTCCCTAGTTGCTATGTTTACAACTCCTGCGATATCCGCCTACATGTTCTTCTAATGAATTCAACTTGTGACCATCCGCTCAGTTCCTGGGCATTGACATTCCAAAGCTTCAGAACTCATGGGGCATGAGCACTGGAGATACCTTCACCACTGGTACTGACCCTAGAGTATACCACCATTCATAACTATTCATTAGCAATGCTGTTGTCAACTCCTGGGTTGTTCCTTGTCTTAACTATGTATTCCATTGTAAACAGAGTAAGATAAACACCTCATGAAGGCTATCTTTGTTTATTTGCTGTGAACACCTCATTGTCCACATTGAAAGAATACTCCTGTTAACCCATGACTACCTGCAACCTGTGTCAAAATTAATACAACTGGGGCAAAAAAACATCAGTCTTTCTCTTGGTGTAAACCACATTCAAGTCAGTTTTTAGCAGACTATTTTCCACAAACTAGCCAATATTTCTGCAGCTTCACAAGAAAGTGTAACTGTCAGAGTATGAAGTCTTCTGTTAGCCACTTAAACATAAATTCTCCTTTATGTCCTACAGTTCATTCAAAAGTCTCTTGCCTTACTCTGACTTGTACAGCCTGCTAATATATATTAAGTCATCCAGATAAGACAGTATTTTCTTTGATGCTTCCACTTTCTGCATTACTCTTTCACAAACGGGGTGAATGTTTTGAAATGTGTATATGAGAGTACAACCCATAAGCCATGTTTTCGATCAATCATTCAGTAGAATCGTAGAGTGCTTCTTGTCACTTGTGAGGGTATCCAGGTGCTGGCAGGGTCCAGTTGATTAACTTGATTAACCGATTAGCCAGGTCTTCAGGGACTTTCGGAACTCTGAAAGAGATGGAGAGGTCTGTAGATGAAAAGATAGCTCATTCCATGTCTTTGCTTCGAGGTAGGAGAAGGATCGACCTCCGCACCTGCTATGTCAGATGTGGGTGATGAGGGTTAGAGAAAGAGACACGGAACAGAGGTGTCTGGTGGGCTGATGGAAGTTTAAGTGGTGGTCAGGTAGGCGGGTTTACAGTTGTGGAGTGCCTTGTATGCATGGGTCAAAAGCGTGAAGTTGCATTTTATCTGTTCAGGGAGCCAGTGGAGTTCCCTGAGGTAGGGGGTGATGTGGGTTCGTCTAAGGCGATCCAGGACGAGTCTGGATTCGGTGTTCTGTATGGTCTGTAGTTGTCGGAGGAGGTGAGCTGTAATCCCTGCTCAGATGGCATTGCCGTAGTCCAGTCGACTGGAGATGAGGGATTGGGTGATGGTGTCTTGAGCTTTGGGGTAACCATTTGAATATCTTACAAAGCATGCAGAGGATGAAGAACCAAGAGGAGGAGACTGAGTTGACCTGAGTCATTATGTTTAGCTGGTTGTCTAGAATGATGCCTAGGTTCCTAGCGTGGTAATTGGGGGGTAGGAGTAGGTCTGAGGGCCACTATGATGCATTCTATGGGGAACTTTTGTTTGGGAAATCAGTACCTCTGTCTTGTCCTAGTTGAGCTTCAGGTAGTTGTCCTTTATCTAGTTCGCAACGTCTGTCATGCAGTTGTGGAAGTTGTTGTTAGTGTTGGTGGTGTCTTCGGAGAGGGTGAGTTGTGTGTCGTCAGTGTAGGATATGATGTTGAGTCTTTGGGTTTGACAATGCTGGCCAGAGGTGTTATATAAGTGTTGAAGAGGATGGGGCTGGTCGAGAATCCTTGGGGTACTCCACATATGATTTCCTTGGGTTCAGATGTGAAGGGGGGAAGGCAGACTTTTTGCGTTCTCCCAGTGAGGAAAGAGGCGATCCATCTGAGAGGTTCCGTGGAAGCCTATGTTGTGCAGCCCTGTTGATGAGAGTCTGGTGGTAGACCATATCAAAGGCTGTTGAGAGGCCTAGGCGGATGAGAGCCGCAGCCTCTCCTAGGTCGAGTATGGATTGGATGTAGTCAGTAGCCGCAATTAGGGCTGTCTTGGTGCTGTGGTTGCTGCAGATTCCAGATTGGGAAGAGTCGATTAGGAGGTTCTATTCCAGATGTGTGGAGAGTTGTTGGTGTTTCAAATACTTTGGCTGCGAATGGGAGCAGGGAGATCAGTCGGTAGTTGTTCAGTTTGCTTGGGTCTGCCAGTGGTTTCTTTAGTAGGATGTTAACTTACAAATATTTCCAGTCCACGTGGAAGGTTGCCGTGGCAATTGAGGTGTTGAACAAGGTGGTGAGTACATGGCTGATTCTGGTTTCACTTAGGTTCAAGAAGTGGTGAGGGCATGGGTCGATTGGGGCCCCTGAGTAGACAGAGTTCATGATGGAGGCAGTGGCCTGTGAGGCAAGCCGGCTCCATTTGGTTAGTCGGATGTCTGTGGTGATAGCGGGGTTGTTGTGTTGCTTGAAGAAGTCTGTGGCCTTGGGCTGTGGTTTGAAGTTTCTGTAGATATTGGTGATCTTGTCGTGGAAAAAGTTTGCAAGGTTGTCGCAGAGTTCCTGTGAGGTGTAATGTTGTTTGTTACAGTTGATGGGTTGGAGATTTCTCTGACAATGTTGAAGAGTTCTTTGCTGTTATTGGAGCTTGATTCGATCCGTGAGGTGAAGGCCTTTTTCTTCGATTCTCTCAACTGTCTGTGGCAGAGGTTGAGGGCGGTCTTGAAGGTGGTCTTGTTGGTCATGTTCTTACTGGTGCGCCATTTCCTTTCCAGATGTCTCCAGTGTCGTTTAGCAGTTCGGAGGTCTTCAGTGTATAAGATAGTCTGCTTGGTGGATCTTCTGTGGGTGTTTTTGTCGATGGGAGCTACGCTGTTGGTGCAGATGGTAATCCATTTCTGATGTTCTGGTCTAGGTTGTGTGAGGAGGTGGGATGGGTGGTTTTGAGGTCATTGATCCATGTAGCCTTTGAGACTTTGCTCCATCTGCGAAGGGGGCCATTGGGCAGACTGCGGGCACAGGTCTGTGAGCTTATAATGTTGAAATCGATGATGGAGTGGTTGGTTCAGGTGAATTCTGTGGTGTAGCTGTACCTGATTCTGTCGTTCGAGGTGAAAATGAGATCCAGGATGTGGCCTGTTGTGTGCGTGGGGTTGTGAATAAATTGGGTGAGTCCAATTTTGTTCATACTGTCAAGGTAATGTTGATGTCATTGTGGTTGTTGAGATGGAAGTTGAGGTTCCAGAGGAAAATGTAGTTGTTGGAGTCTGTGGCAACGGGTGATGAAATTGTAGAAGGCTGGACGTGGCCTTGGAGGACAGAAGGCAAGGGTTTCCTTGATGGTGATTTTGCTGTCTGTTTGAAGTCAGAAGTTGTGCTGTTCCATGGCTGTGGTGATGTTGTCATTTGTGGTGGTGCATTGGATGGATTACTTGTGTGTGATGGCGATCCCTCTGCCAGGCTTGTTAATGCAGTCATGGTGAGCAATCTTGTATCCGTTGGGTATTGCATTAGCGATGTTGGACGTGCATTTGGGGTTGAGCCAGGTCTCGGTGAGGAAGAGGCCGTCGGGTGTGAGGGTGGAGATGAGGTCTCAAATCTCGGTGGTGTGTTTGCATAGTGAGCGTGTGTTGAGAAGGGCGCATGTGAGTTAGTGCTTTTGTTCAGGTGGTGTCTGTGGTGTGTTCAGGGTAGGGCTGGTCGGTGGGCTGATGTATGTGCTGTGGTAGCTGAAGTGGCAGTGGGTACAGGTGAAAGGTCTTACCATGGAGTATGGGTCTGCGCAGTGGCAGTTTTTGTTGCGGTCTCCAGGGTTGAGAATGTTGTGCTCAGCGATGGTGTATCTGCAGGGCGTAGGAGGGCTAGGGGTCGTTGCGCTGGGCGCGGTGCAAACGCATATGGACGCAGACGGGCTGGCCCTTGGAGCGCCAGCGGTACGTCTGCTGCGTGCTAGAGTGCGGCCTGCGTTAAGTAGGTCTTGGGATGGACAGGGCTTCTGTTGGCAGCAAGAACGTTGAGTGGTAAAACCCAGACAGGAAAACCCGGACAGCTGTGGTGTCACTGGATCAGGCTGGTGCAAGCAGAAACTGGAGGCCACAGGCAAGTGGCAAGCTAACTGCCCAGGGACCTCTGATTTAACTTCAAATTTGCTTCTATAGATTTGTGGTCCCAGAAGACAGCTATCCTACTGGTTTACTGGAAGAAGGTATAATGAAGATTGTAAACTATATTTTATTATCAGTTCATGTTGCCTTGTCAACATTTTAATATCCACATGTCATTCAGAGTGATGTACAGAATCATTCAAAGAGAATCCTTATGGCTTAAACAAATGAAGAATCAGCTGAACTTTACCTCTGCTGCACAAGGTGGATAGGTTACTACATGCTTTGGGCTGTCTGATTGCTGCGCTTAGTTAAAACAAAAAAAAACAAAAATTTCAGTTTCTTCTATTCTTCTGTTAGCTTTGCTTACATTTAAGATTGCCTGTCCCCAAAACATGTCTCTCTGTATGCATGAAAAAATCTCCTTGCATTCCTAATACAGTTAAGGTCTCTCCAGCCTTTCCCACACCTTTTCCATCTAGATTTTACCAACTGCAACAACCACACATTTGCTGCTACTCCTCCCTCCAAAATGATTAAATCGTTTTCCTTTGTAAACTTGATCCTCACCTACTTTATCTCTTAGGAAAATCCACAAAACATTATAATTCAGCTGGTTTTCTAATGGAACTCAATCTTGACTTTGATTACTATCCTACCATCCTTGATGTGTTTGTATTTCCTTCTCACAGCACATTTCTTCATGGTTTGTGTACTTCCGCACCAAGAGGCAATCTTTTCTGTAGTGTGTACCAAAATATAATATATTTATTTGACGTGACATGGATGGGGTAGACAATGGCCAAGTCCTTTTGCAATGTTGGTTCATTTTGATTTGCACTATACTGATTATCCATTTTACCAAAGACAGAATATCGACCTATAACTCTACCCGTGTCCCTCCTATAGGACCTGCAAACATCACAAAAAACGACCTGAAAAGCTTTTCCTGCTATCCTTCTGATTACCATACTAGCCTCCTAGAATTTTCTGTTCATACACCTTTATAGTAGCTCTTTCCCTGTGGCTTTGTATTGCTCCTCTTGCCCCTCTCGCTGTACTTTTTTTCATATCTTCGATAACTCTATGCCAATGGATGTATGTGCCATATTTTGAGCACTGTTGGCAGAGATCTTAGACAGGTATAGGTGAAATTTGCTTGATCTATACTCCGCACCTATCAAAGGGGCCTCCCCACCCCCTTGCACTCTTTTGATTTTTAAATCGAACCACCTAATGGAGAGATCCCCCTGAAACGGTGTATAAGGTAATGGTAGACCACTGACTGGCCATTTGATATGTAGCATTGGTTTTATTGGTTCCACTCGGTGCAGCCACGTGTCATTGTTCAATTGCCCTTGTATGTCTGTGGATCTCCCTTCTAAAATGATTCAAACTCTTTATCGCACCCCAAGCAAGCTACACCTTAAACACTATCCTATGTGCTCCAAATTACATTTACACATTTCGTCATTGCACTATTTCTATCCAAGTACCTTTTGCAAGAGATGCTGAATCGCAAATAATCATGTCCAGTTGTCTTTCATAGTGGCACTGGTGGTCTACATTCCAGCTGCACCTCCTGTCATTTAGATGTTGCCTTATAGTACATCTTTTTGTACAGTAATTAAACTAACTGTTTTGACCTTATCATGACTATAACATGTTGTTGCTGGCTCAGGTGAGAGCTAAGTGTTTTTGTTATTCCCATAGATGGCCAATTCTAACTGCCCATCCGCCTGGCATTGATATAAAATCTCTGAAAAAGATGAAATTATTGACAATAAATACATGTTGTACATTTGTCAATGATGCTTCTGATATGGATTTACAAGGTCCTCTCTATTGTGTAACAGTTTTTCTGTTCGCTCTCTATACGACCTCATTTCCAGCCTTAATCGTTTAAGTTTTCTTGTCAAAATAGGATTCTTCTGTGTCGATCTCATGCAACATCTAAAATGACGCTGTAGCAATGTTTTTGCATGACCAGCTGCCAAAGTGGTCTTAATTTTTTTGTACAACTGCGCATGTTAGACATTCAACTCTCTAGCTAATGTCACCTCGGTTCGCCACAGTTATCCTTAACGTTGACACACACTTTCACCATCTCCCAGTAAACATTCTCTCCTGCAGTTCCCCATATTGAGCCTTTCTGGGGCGGGAGAGGTGACTTCAATGTTAAACGGATTTTTTTTTTTAGCAATCTTCTCTGGTTGGTGTTAAAAAAAAAAAAAAAATCCGGTTTGTCATTTGCTTTCCTTATGCAATTGTGTTTATTCGTCACTTTGTTAAAAAATCACACGTTAATGTTTCAGACGCCTGGCATTTGATCTTGTTGCAGATATGTATGTCTTTTGCAAATCACTTTTATTGTTTTTCGACACGTTTTACACCTCGAAATCTCTGTTTTTTAAACCAAGGATGAGTCAGTTTGAAGTGCACATTGAAGTGTATTTCTTGTTAACTTTGTTTTCGGGGGTCGCTGGTGTTCTGGCCATGTTGCCTTGCTCGTTCTTGTTTCTTTTGTAATATTTATCAATTAAATAGTTTTTGCCTCTGTACAGTATTGTACACGTCTTTCACCTTATTATTATGCACCGTAAAGGGAGCTCAAACCTCAGGTGCTTCGCAGAACAGATGTTACCAGAGGTACTTAGCTTCCATATTTACTGGCAACAGGGACTTGATTATTTAATGAGTGCACCCTGGGCAATGTTGAGCAGAAAACGAGCTGTGCCCATGGCGCGCGCAGCCCAGGAGAGAGACCTGTCTCCTAATCACGCTGCTCCCTCGGGTTCTGTCTTTGAAATGCATCTTTAAATGACACTGCTGAGCAACTCTTCGTTTGAATGCTGGTTCCCAGGAAGCTTTCTATTGAGAAAATTGTATATTTTATATAATATTTAATGCTGAGTATTTTTTTCTCCAGTTTTACAAGGTTCCTCTGCTGGGAGAGTATATACGGTAATTTCCAAACAAGTGGAGCGTGTGTAACGTTCCACGTTCACGTCGCACAGCAAAAGAATTATTGAAAACTTTAGTACGTTCAATATTTCGTTTTTATCAAAAAAGTTTATCCACAATGTCATCCATCAGTTAATCAAGTTTTTACCCATTCAAATCCGAGACTTTGTCAATCCCATAGTTTAAAATGCTGAGGAAATGCCTATCAGGGCCTTTTCAAAAGCACGTTGGGAGTATGCAGGCCCCGGCAGCCATATGAAAGATTACCCAATGCATTTTGGGCTAAAAGTCGCCCTTCGTCAGGGGTAGCTGCAATATCAAAACAAACCACGGCGTCACAAGTTTTAGACAACTCTCTTTTAGCATACTCATAAACTTAGCGGTTAAGACAATCCATCCGCGCTTTATAATATTAAAAAAAAAAAAAAGCCCTGTTGTCTTATTTACTATCTGCACGACAAATGCCCCAAAACAAATTTCTCTGCAGAAACGAAATTTTTCCCTATTCACTTTTCTACGCGCCCTTGTCTATAGCTGAGGGCTGGCTGGCCCCTCTCTTAATCCTCCTTTCCATAAACTCTATCCACAGCAAAAAGCACCCAGTCCACCGGGCCTTTTTCTGCAATAAATCCTGTCTCATGGCCCTCAGCAGCACCACACCTTTCTCCCTCATGAGATCGTTCTCCCCCAAATGAAGAACAAACATGTCCAGGCATCTTCTGCCTTCTAACATGCCATTCAAACAGTGTGACCATTCACGCCAACACTTACGCCCTTTCCTCTGCCAAGTAATGGGAAACAAATGCTTGTTAAAACACAACACTGTGGAGCTTGTCTCTCAGCCCACTTGATGAGAGTGGCCCACCATCGAAATAAACACATCCTCCGCTGCCGGGCCCGCAAACGAACCTGCAACCAATCAAAACAGCAGTAAGTATTAAAAAACATGCCCCACAGTGCTTCCCTCTGGTCCCGGAACATGCACATAACCCCTGTAGCAGTCCAAAGACCAGCGCCCCAAATGCATAATATCCTTGTGCGCCTAGCCTTTATTACCCGTTTCAGTCACAGTGCCAATGGGGAAGGAATGAGTACCGTAATCAGCTGGGGGAACTCCCAATGCCGCAAGCGCTGTGCAGAAAACTGATAACAGTTGAAATGCCAAAACCTTCACTCCAACTGGTGCCTGAGAACCATACAGCTGTGACCCTCACTACAAGTCACCCATCGATCGTACCAAACATCTGGACATTGCCCCGGCGTCATTAAAGAGTGCAACACCACGCTGTGCTCCGGCGCTCTCTGATCACTTTTTGGGCTATGAAGCCCTATTTCCAACCTGCACTCCCTTCTTGTGACATCCTCTCAGTTTACCCCACCCCGGCTCCTGCCACCCAGCAACTCTGATATGCGGAGCACACCAAAAAACATCCAGGCCATGAGTGCAGAGAACAAGCATGTCTCCATTGATCCTGGCATACCGCCGACAACTGCCGCAGAACCTCTCAAAATAAGTGCCACGTTAATCGCTTCCTAAACCGCCCCAAACATCCCTGCCCTACAACAATGTCCCCATAAAAGTGACACGTGCAAGTATTCCGGCAGTGGTAATGCGCGACTAAGCCAAGCATAAACTGAACCATCCTCAGCCCGAAGCCAGTACTGCACTGCGCCTCTGATGCCAAAAAGTCGCCACTCCCTGACCATAAGGTCTCTGTGTTGACTCTGCGAGGAACCTTACCACCAGTTGCACTATCGTGTGTTTCTTATCAACCGCAAGTTCTCTGGCATAGTCATCTTGCATTGGTCTGCGTTTTTGGCCAACCCACGGAGTATCCCCCACTGTGAACAAGACCAAGCATCTGAAGAGTCTTTGTCCACCCCTGGAACACGCAGTGCCCTGAAAGAGACATCATGTTGCAATCAACCCTACACAAAAACTCATATAAACCTCAACACCTGTGCCCCAGGCAGACTGACCGTTCACGGCCTGCACCACTGACCAGTTGTCAACCTGAAACAGCACCCTCCCATAAACCAGTTCTGCACCCCACAATGTAACCGCCTCCACCAGGGGAAGCAATTCTAAAAATTATATGCACCTGCCCCCTCCTTTCCACTGTGCCAACCATTCTACTGCACACCACCTGCCTAGTCAATACAAACTGAACCCAAATCACCTGCTGCATCTGAGAATATCTGCTCATCCCAATCAATGTCTCCTTTCATGTTAAAGAAAACACATTGAAAGACTGCAGGAAAAAACACCACATCCGAAGATCTTCCTTGAGCCCTGCTGATAGCCGAACATGATGAGGCAGCGACAAACTAGAGAGCGCTAGACCCAATCTCCTGCTACATTTTCTACCTGCTCTGACCACCCTTAAAGCCAAATGTAAGTGCCCCAGCAATCCGTGAATGTCCCTTACTTACCAGCATGCAAACCCACAATGCCTGTAATGTCTCCTATTTGTCCTGTGGCAGTCTCAAAACTCTGTCCCTTGGGAATCTATTTCAATGCCCAGTAAAGTCAACACCGTATTCGGGCCCATGGTTTTCTTTGGCTCCAAAGGATCTTCGAGGTCACCCATGAGCTCTAGAAAGGTTACCCGCAGCTGCTGTCTGTCAGCCGAGCCGGGTTCCCCTACGAAAAAATAAATCACCCAGATAATGTCACCAGCTGATGGCCCGTATGCCATGTGAAAAGTTAATGTAGAAATGAACTGAAACATTCAAACCGTACACACGATATTGAACAGCCCATCAGCAGTGCCTTGTCCACGTACCACTTCCCTTGGGACTGCATGCCCAATAGCTGGAAATTGTCTAGATGTACCAGAAGCAGCCGAAAAGTTGACTTCACATCACACTTTGCCATCAGTGCTATTGGGCCCTCCTGACCACGTCTGTCCGGTAATATGACACAGAGGCCATATTCTCTAAAATAAAATCATTCACTGACTCCCAGCCCCCCCCTCCCCTTTTCTGGCCAAGACAGATGCTGTATTAAATTAAACTGACCCTATTACTTCTTAGGCACCATTTCAATTGGTGACCTGATCAAAGACTTCATTGGCCAGTCGTCAGAGGGGGCATGCCATCCTTCCTCCTGAGACCTCCTTATCAAGCTTTTCATGCACTGCCTGTTTGTGTTCTTTCGTGGCCCACAAATTGTCTGCCCACCTCTGAACCTGGGAACCATCATACCCCAATTGAAAACCTCATTTGACACCATCCCGCAGTATCCTTGCCTCTTCCGGCCGAACGTAAAAACGTAGCCAGTACTCCAACCTGTCCAGTTTAACTGAAGTACAAGTCTTTTGCATCAGATACCTGTGACCCCCCCCCCCCCACCCTCTCTGTTGCCATATCACTGTTGCTGATGGTGTGACCACTGCCCACTGGAGTACGGCTGATACTGTCCTGAGTTCTGTTTTTGGAATCCGTCTACCACGCCAAAACAATGGATGAGGGCATGCCTGCCTGAGCACTAGGAGCAATCATGGTGAAACTTTCAGTACTCCCAAGTACACATCCCTTTGGTATAGTCCCAACATGTACCCCCTGTCACGCTTTGGGCCTTGGACGCAATACCCACCTCTCCCCAGGTGGGGCAGCCATGAAAGGGCTGATACACTATCATCATGCCACTGGACATGAAAATTGTTTTACCCAACTTTACAGCACCCTTGGTATGTTGCCAAAGATCTGAATCTAGCTCCCCCCATTTCGCCTCAGGATCCCTTGCCAACTGCGCCCCAAATTCCTCATCAATCTGAGCCCATGCATATCCTCCCTCCCATAATTTGAGCCTTTCAGATCACGTCCATGTACCTGAACAAAGCCACACAGTGCTCCGGAAACTTCTTGCAGTATATGCTGGCATAAATTTAAAATGCCGTGGTCCAATTTTCAATTGTAAGGGGCACCCTCGGCCACTTTGCATGCTCATAATCTTCTTCCTTGGAGCGTGCCTCCCTATGTAGTAGTTTGAGCATTTCTTCATACTCCCCTTTCCAATTATTTTCCTTGGTCGCCAACATCAAATGTGCCACCAATGGCTTTGTCACTCCCATGTAAAGTAACATCTTGATCTCCTTGTTCTCCAACCCCTCCTTCTCACCTTTATAGTTTGCACTCCCCCGTTGCCTACTCCACTACTGCCACCCCCACTAGCCTCTGTGACTAAACCTTGCGGGCCCTTTGTGCAGTCCACTACTGCGTCCATACCTACTCCTACATATGCCACATACTTTCTCTTATGCAGCCACTCCCCCATACCCCCTTGTTCACCACACCCATGGACACCATCACCAGACCCACGCCGGTGGCCTGGTCCTTACCTGACTCCAAGGTCGGTGCCTGTATAGATGCTTGCAGCCTTGCCATGGGTGCCTTCACTGCCATACTCCGCCAATCTGCATTTGCCTGCAACATACGAGACAGTATATTAGCTGAAGCCCCCTCCCCTCCATTAACCTGTGCTGACACCGGCTCCTCTCTGTCCCGCATGTCGCCTTCCTCAAGGCTGTCTTCATCCTAATCAACCAGCATGACTACCAATGGGTCCTCCTCTCTGACCCAACTGGGGCCCGCACACACTCCCCCTTCTTGATACTGTTACTCTCTTAAGGCTGGAGGCCGTCCGTGCCCTTACCACCGGTGGGGCCGGCGAGGCCGTTCCGGACCTTCTTCTGTCAGCCGAGTAGAGATCCTCCGGCGACGTCCAGTGAACCGCACTGGGCTCGGCCATCTATTCATCTCGGTGCACTCGAGCCACCCCCAACTCTACTACCACTCCTCCAGCTAGAGCAAAGACGACAGGACTGGTGTACTGGCTCCTTGCGCCTTCTGCTGGCAATCTCCATCTTCTACCTGCCCAAAGACCAATTACCGCCTCCTGCCTCTGCGCTCGCACCTCCTCTGCGTACCAACCCACCGCATCCTCACCTGAATACAGCTGCGCAGCCGCCCCACCGCACGCCTCAGCCCCCCTGTTCTTCCACTTGCCCTTTCTCCTCCTCTCCACTCAATTCTAACATGGATTCTACCAATGCAGATGTGTGGCCCTTGGCCTGTATTGACTTCGCCCCCATCTCTGTCTTGTGCTTGTTCTGAAGCCTGCAGATCACTCTCCCCACTCATCCTCACCCAATGAACCTCCTGTTGCCCAGCAGGACAGCAGCCCCTGCAGGGCCATCTGGAGCCACTCCCACCTCCCAAGGCACAACTCCTGTTTGTTCCCCATATAGTGCCCCTGCCAATCACTGCAACCTTTTCTTGTGAGGGCCCCCCAACCTCCGGACCCTCCCAATGCCTCGTACGCTAGCTCCCTTCTCCTGCAGTGCCCCCAGGTGCCCCATGCACACATCCTTGGCATCCAAACCCCACTCGAAAACTACTATATCTGGAGGCTCCGCCCCTGCGCTGGCCTCGCACTTCTCTCATATAGGCTCGCTCTTGTGGGTGGCTTCGCAGATGCTGCCGGCTTTGCCTTAATACTTATAGCTCCTGAATTCCACCCGAAAGCCACTGTCTGTGTTCCCCACTCCCTCCTAGCTGTGCATTTTCCTCGAACAAATTAGCCCTTGCGAGCGGCTCAGCAGACGTCCGCTTTGTCTGAGCTCTCTTTGCATTGGCCCCGTACATACTCAGTCGGGCCGCTGCCGTCTGCCCCGTATTGCTGTCCACTGCGGCGCTGGCTGCCGCCTCCTCAATTGCTCCCAGGCCCTGTGGTAAATATTTCTCCTTTACCGGGACTGAATTTGATACAGAAACATTATAAAATAGCTCAGTAAAATGAGAGGCAGAATCCGTGATATTAGAGGTTCGGAATGGGCTTTATTCCAATAAGCGATTATAATCGGATGCCTCAAGTTCCATCACCACGGGGGTTCAGGAAGTGAAGTACATACTTTATTGACAAGCAGTAACTTTTATAATACATACATTATAATGAAGTGAATACAGTAGGCGTAACAATTGATAAGGACATTGACGTTTGGTTTGCGTAACCGAAAATGGGTGTAATAATGAGTAAAAAGAAACATGATTGGTTGTGATGTCATGTATAGGTGGATCTATAAGATAATACTTGGCATGGATGCGCGCGCAGCAGTCTGACGTATAATTGACGTGTAACTAGGGGGTGACGGGGACTTGACATTTAGCTCTATGTGTGGAGACAAGAAGTCTGGGGGGTCAAGTCAACCTAATCCCAAATCATATCTAACATCCTATGTTTAAAGAACTATGTTATCCATAAAAGAAGGACTCTTGGACAGAATCTATTCTATACTGACTGTGCGTGTACAAGCGTCTAAGTGTCTACACTGAATGCGAGGGGGTAGGAATATTCCATGGTAACAGGGCTATGAATTACTTGCATGAAGACAGAGAAGATGGGCCTTTTTGCTTGGTAACTGGAAGAATGTTTACTTAAACTACTAGGCAGGAATGCATCGGCTGAGGGGGAAGCAGATAATTCGAAGGTGAAATACAGCTTCTTGGCAGGCAGGCGAAACTGGCCGAGGCAGGCACCGTTAGCTGCACAGGAAATAGGACAAAGTTCATGGATACAGATGCGAGCTCAAGCTGAAGCTTGTCAGAGACAGAGAGCAGGGAAAGGCTTTGAGGACAGAATCGGGCCTACTCGCCTGAACTGTAAAAATGGAGTAACTGAGCCATATAAAGTCGGTGGCCTTTCATACTTAGGAAGCGAATATCCAGCCCATTCATGGCGGATCTGACAGAGGACATGTTGACGGTGGACGCACATGTGTTTGCGTCTTCATAACTGGAACTGGAGGGAACATACATGTACTTGTGATATACACATGGAACCGTTGGGGTCCAAGATAGGGGACATAACTGACCAGGAAAATCCATATTTCCACATTCCCTCCTTGTCCCCTACTTGCCCTTCAAGAGATATCAATCTTCATCAATCCATTGATCTGTTCATATAGCATCATTTGTTCTTCTTTCTTCTTCCGGGATCTTGAATGAAAATCTTGATGTGGGATACACGATGTGGCACACAGACCACAAATCGCTGGTCCACATTGTAGACATAGACAGCAACTGAATAGTATGAGAAGGCCAATACCTAGGAAGGATAGAACTCTCCATCCCCAGGCTGATACCGCATTCCAAAACCAACTGGACCAAGTCCAAGTGCCTGGGTTCTGGTGTATCTGGCTTGCTATCTTATGAAGGCGAGTGATGGCTTTATATACAGATGGCGAATTTTCTGGTATGAATACGCAGCAGCTTGATCCGATGACCCTACAAGCTCCGCCTCTATCAGCCAGGATGACGTCAAGGACAAGACGATTTTGAAGCACAACAATCCGCATAGCAGACTGCTCTTCCGTTAAATTGCCTAAGGCGGAAATAGTCTCATTCACTACTGCTTCAAGGGTTCTAGTTAATCTACGTATCAGTTTACTGTTAGTAACAGTACCTATATAGGGAAAGATGCCTTTATTAAAATCTACATACTTGTCCCATGCCGTTTCAGTGTAATCGACAATGGGGAGATCTCTCCGTTCTCTGTTGTGTACTAAATGAATATTTCGATAATAATCAGGAGGAGCTAGGAAAACAGGTGGCAAAAGGAATGCAATGTAGCAGGTACCATCCCAATCTAGAGGTAGACGCATATATGCAGTCTGGCCACATATAAAGTAGGAGTGGCGAGAAGCTCTGAATGAAGATTTGCCTTGATCACTGAATTCTACTGTAGTAGTGCATTGACTGTGGCCCATGTGTATGGAACCAACCTTTCTTACACATAATTCACCTTTTGCTGGGAATACTGACATGGTGGGTAAGACTAGCTCAACTTCGGATACGACATTTAGAATCATGAGATTAGGTGTAAAATTACCTAATCCATATACTTCATTTTCTAGATCAGTTCCTGTTCTTTTGGGGCGACCCTCCTTGTCAGGGTAACAGACTTTGAATAAAACTAGGTTCAGGTTTCCCCATATCCAATGGTCTTGGTAAACTGCAGTATCTGAGTCTATGGAATTAATTAAACTAAACCATGCTCCACAGGAGCCATTATGTGTAAATGGATGCGGAAAGAAAGGCAGGACTCCTTCATAATTCTGATAGGGAGGGAGCCGGCCACACACCCAACAATTGGTGGCGTTACTAGTCTGATGGGAATGATGTAACATACTAATGAAAGTGTTATTGCGCAGCGCAAGTCTATAAGACAATTCATGCGGAGGTAAGTCACTAAAAGAATGTTCTGCAGCAACATTATAAACATGTCTAGAAATAGGGTAATATATGTGCAACAACATACTTGTAACAATTATTAAAAGACTCAATAAAAACAAAATTAATAATGTCACTATGCAGTGGCTACGCAGTGATTTACAATACGCCTGTCGTTTCATCATTTTTCGCGATTGTTCATGATTCAGGTCTAGAGGATACATGTCAGAGACAGATTCAACCGCTTCACCTAGGGGAGGACTTAAACAATCAAACCGTCTGACGTCCTAGGCCTTAACTTAACTTTGTAAAGTTCGCTTTCAGTTTTTTCCACCAAAGGAAGTTTTGAATCAGTCTGTGAGGGAGTGCAGGGCACAATGTCTATATCCGAAGATAGTCCATGAAATTTCTTGATGTGGCTTGAATGAATCCAGCCCTTGCGGCCCTCGATCTTCACGGCTGTTCTTGTGGTCAACAGGACCAACTTGGGTGCTTTCCACCTGGGCTCCAGTTGAGTCTTTCGATCGAAATTTCTCACAAAGACAAGATCCCCTGGAACCACGTCATGGGGTTTCACCTCAGTGTTGTCGGGAAAGGCTGCAGCTACCTGTGAACGAGAAGATTGTAGTGCAGACATCAAGGAAGCCAAGTAATCTGTCAGCATATTACAGTCAACATCAGTTATTTTGCGTGGTATAGGCGTCCCCCACATATTCGGTGGTCTACCGAAGATCACCTCATACGGGGATAGCCCTGTTCTAGAGTGTGCTACCATTCTCATGTAAAAAAGTGCAACTGGTAATGCTACTATCCAGTCGACCCCTTTCTCTCTGCATATTTTGGACAGTCTGATTTTCAGTGTCTGATTATGTCTTTCTACGAGACCTGCTGCTTCGGGGTGTCGGACACAGTGGAATTTCCACTGATAACCTAACAAAAGTGAAACGTGTTTCATTAATTCGGATGAGAACGGCTGGCCGTTATCTGAGTAGACAACACGTGGTAAACCGTATCGTGGGAAGAATTCTCGAACCAACTGTTTGGCAGTAGTCGGGGCAGTGTAATCTGAAACCGGGTACGCCTCTGTCCAACGGGACAGAGCGCAGACAACTACGAGAACATATTTGAATCCTCGACATCGTTCCATCTGGATATAATCCATCTGTAGGACTTCAAAAGGGTGATCAGGAGGATGAAATCCACCCTGTTCTACGGGAACACTTTTTCCTGGGTTGAACTGGCAACAGATCATACAGGTACGGACCTTTTGTTTTGCTGCTGCTCGTAAATGTTTATTGAACCAAATGTGTTGAATGCTGTCCAGCATAGCTTTTTCTCCTAGATGTGCTGGACTATGTATAGTGTTAATTATGACTTGGACCATTGAATCAGGGAGGAACCATACAGACCTTTCCTTCATCATCCATCCTTGGTCCGTTTGGATCCCTCCTAACTCAGTCCATTTCTTTATTTCGTCTGGTGTAGCATGTGTCTGTATGTCAATTACGTCAAGAGTAGGATCTTTAACGGTCATACAATGTGTCGGTGTCGGGACTATTGTCTTTGTCATGTCGGGGGTCTGAGTTTGAGCAGTCAGTTTAGCTGTTCTGTCGGCTAGATCATTGCCTTGGGAAATGATATCAGTAACCTTCGTATGAGCTTTACATTTCATAATCGATATTGCAGTGGGTAGATGTATTGCATCCAATAATGCATGAATGAGGGGTCCGTGCTGAATGTGGGCACCGTGGGAAGTTAAATAACCTCTCTCTCGCCACAGCACGCCGAAGTCATGTACAACTCCGAATGCATAACGTGAATCAGTGTATATGTTGACTTTTTTATTCGTGGCTTGAATACAGGCTCGTGTCAGAGCGATGAGCTCTGCGGCTTGAGCTGACAAAGTATTTATACGATTAGTTTCAATGACTTCAGTATCTGTTGTGACTGCATAAGCGGCTACTAACTCTCCTGTACTTGTTCTCATGCATGAACCATCGACATAAAATGTCAAGTCTGGATCTGACAATGGAACATCGGTCAAGTCTTGTCTGGGTTTTGTCGTTACAGTAATAACTTCAATACAGTCATGGGCTAGTGGGTCTATTCCGATTACTGGCAAAAGTGTGGCAGGATTCAATGTGTTACAGCGTCTTATTTCTATATGTGGCTGAAACAATGTAAGTTCATATCCTGTAAGTCGCGCTATAGTCAAGTGTTGTGTTTGTGTTCTATTTACAAGAACCTCTACTGCGTGGGGTACTTGAACTGTCAATGGATGTCCTAACACTATGGCATCGCTTTGTCTGATTGCTAAAGCTGTCGCTGCTACTGATTTCAGGCACGCAGGCAAAGCCTGAGCTACGGGATCTAATGTACTAGAGAAATAGGCACATGGTTTGTGTGCTCCTGCTTGTTCCTGTGTGAGTACTGACAGAGCAGTACCTTCGCGTTCTGTAACAAAGAGTGTAAACTGTTTTCTGTAACATGGTGTTGCTAAAACAGGTGCTTGACATAAAGCTTTCTTTAGGTTTTCAAAAGCTTGTGTATGTTCTTGAGTCCAAGGGAGAACAGTCGATGTGGCTGCCTCCTGTGTTGTTAATTGAATGAGTGGTTTTGCTAGAAATGCATATTGAGGGATCCACTGTCTACAGTATGAAGTGAGGCCTATGAAAGCCCGCACCTCCTTTTGTGTCTTGGGTATTGGCATGTTAGCTATTAACTGAATACGGTCGGGTGTAAGCTGCCTTCCCTCCTTGTCCAGCGAGTGTCCAAGATAAACAACTTGCTGGACACAGAATTGCAGCTTAGAAGGGGACACCTTGTGCCCTTTTCCGGCTAGAAATTGTAAAACTGTCAGTGATGCTTTTTCACATTCAGATTCGCTTCGGGCGGTGATCAGCAGATCATCGACATATTGAAGCAAGGCAGTGTTGACTGGCATGTGGATACTGTCAAGTTCTCGTTTCAGTGCTTGGCTATAGATGCTGGGGCTTTCTGTAAATCCTTGAGGTGCGCGTGTGAATTTAAAGCTACGCCCATTTAAACTAAAACCGAACAAATATTGGCTTTCCTGATCTATTGGGACGCTAAAAAAGGCGTTTTTGAGATCAATTACAGTAAAGAATGTCGCTTCGGAATCAATGGCTGTCAGTAATGACGAGATATCTGGGACCACAGGGAATTGTGGCACAATGCATTTGTTTAACTCGCGCAGATCAATAACCAATCGATATACTGGCGGCGCTGTAGGATCTGTTCGTTTGAGAATCGGTATTATCGGTGAATTACATATATTGGAGTCTGTTTCCACAACTACTCCTTGGGCAATGAGCTCGTCAATGATTTGTAGTAAAGCCACTACAGCATCTGGTGGTAACTTGTATTGTCGCATTCGTGGTAGCACCACTCCTGCCTTTAGTGTGACTCGATATGGTGTAATATTCATGCAACCAACATCAGTAGGGCCTTGTGCCCATAGACGTGTAGGTAAGGTCTGCAGTCGGGGATCCATGTCTCTAGATACATAGTGACCTTTAAAATCACGTAAAAACAATCTTACTCCTTCCGGAGAACAGCATATTATAGCTCCTAGAGCTTTTAACGTTTTTATTCCTAATAGATTTTCTGGACATGATTTAGTAAGCAGTAAATCTGTAGTTCGGGTCAGAGGTCCTATCGTAAGTGGCAGAGGCTGTGACACTTCATTAACAATAGGTTTTCCTGAAAAACCAAGGGAAATATTCTGTGAGCCTGAGAGGGGTGCCCCTGGAACTTCACTACGTTTTATAGTTGTTCGACTTGCCCCTGTATCGAGTAAAAATTTTCTATCTTGACCTAATAATTTACTATGTACATAAGGTCCTTCTTGATCTACAGGAATCTCGATAAGGGGTAAGTCAACTTCCCTCTCTAGGCTAGTTCATGCGTAACGCTGATACTCGGGATATTCATACTGTGCGGTCTGATACATTTGTCGTGTTGTTGTCTGTGTGGCAGCAACAGGCAATGGGGGTGCAGCTGGCACAAACTGTATTGACTGTTGTGCGGCTGGCATGGCCTGGGCATTCTGTATAGCTCCTTGTTCATTCTGATCTTGTCTGAGTGGCCGTGATCTTTCTTGTGTTTTACCTATGGCGATATTATGTTTTAAAACTGGACAATCGTGTACGTAATGGCCTGGCTTTTTACAATAATTGCATGTCCCTTTTACAGGTCCTGCTGAATCGGACTGTGTCATACCCCTTTTATGTCCTTCAGCTGGAACTGTCTGGGAAACTAACATCTTCATTTTCGTGTCTTTCATGCGTCTGTGTTCATGTTCTTGTTCCTCTTTAATTCTATTGTGGTGGTACTGTAACATTTGTAACATTTGTGTTGGAGTGTTACCTTGCCAGGTACTTTCGAATTTTAATACTCTATTCTTTACTGGGGGCAGAGCATTTTCTACTAATTTTGTTACAAACAGATGTGGATAGGATTCGCTACTTGCTTTTATGCCACTATTTATACCAAAACATTTTTCAAAACGGGCATAGTAATCACTAGTGTCTTCGTCTTGCTTCTGTTTACAGGCTGAAATTGTACCCCAATCTTCCTTTTTCGTAGTTAATAAACGTGGCAGTACCTGTACTAGTAGTCCTGGTAATGCCTTAGTTTTGTCCCCAAGCCCCGAACCTGGACCTCGGGCCCTTTCTTCTGCTTCTAATGCTGACCATTCTATCTTTTGATCACCTACCTCCCACTCTTTTTCCTTGAGTTTCTCATAAATGCCAGCAGGCATCAACACCTTTAATATTGTCATAATGTCGGGGTAGGTATACTCTCCCATGAGTAACATGTCTTTAATTTCTCGGTGAAACCCCGCTGGGTCCTTGTCATGACTGGGTACTACTTTCTTCATTTCTAACAATTCTATTTTCGATATAGGCGTATATACAAATACGCGTTTAAACTCATTGTCCTCACCCTTTATTGGGTGCACTTCTCGTAAGGGATTCTGTCTATCTATGTGATACGTAGTTCTTTCCTTGACGGACAATGGAACATGTTCGGAACATACAAAAAGAATATACTGCTTTCTTGATTCTAGAATTTCTTTAATTAATTCAGTACCTAGACCTCTCCATTTATTCATAAGTAATTCAGTCAGTATGTCAGGCAAGGGACCAGGGTCCGAATGCTGACTCCGATATAGTATAATGAGTTGTTGAATCATATAAATCCCAGCTAACCTTTGTTCATCTGGGGTAAGATTCAAAAATGTGCGTACTACTGTATCATCACTATATTTTCCGGGACTGTCCGCCCAATGGACAGCTGCCCTGGCTAAATCTTGTTCATCCATAGAATCGAGGAAATGATAACCCCTTCGTTCTCGGAGTAGTTTGTCGGCGGTTTGGAACGAATGCTCGTTAGACCTTATGTTAATTATAGGTATTTGAAAGTTCCTGTTATTATCTGGACATATCGGATGTATTGAGTCAGTGTGATATCTAGTCTTACTCCTATTACAAGATCCTCCTCTACCTACATAGGCTATGGTGTCTGACTGTCCTGTGGGCAGTCCTGACCCTTCTTCCTCGTTTTGTTCGAACTCGTCTGTCTCTAATCTCTCTTCGTGTAGGCGTTCTATTTCTTTACGGATCTTTCGGCACATGGCTATTATACAATTTTGTTTATCATGTCTCCCTTCTGATATATTCTGGCTCCATCTTGTAAGAATTTTCATGGCTTCCGGGTCTACCCCCGGTCGATCTTGATTTCTGATCACACAGTTTATGAGGAAACGTAACAGTTCCCCCTGTATCTCTACTTTCTGGTATTCCATAGCTCTGTAAATACATTCTGGATCTCGCCCTGTTTGGACAAAATGATATATATTATCTAGATGCGCAGTCATTCCTGGTAACTTCGCTAAATACACTGCGGCTCGTCTGATACGCAATGATGCTAGGGTCATTTCGTCCTCCTTTCCAGGCACCGGGTCATATCTACAATCTATAAGAAGTTCCTTAAGCGTACGGGTACTAAGGAGTTTGGGTGTACGTGAATGCGCTGACTCTTGAAAAGTAAGTTTATTTATTCTGGGTGGCGTAGAAAAGACATTGGTAGCTCCTCCCGCGGCCCCATCTGGGGCGTCGGGTGTAAAAGGATTCGTCGAACGTGACACAGCAACTACAGGTGTGGACACAGCCATAGAAGTAGCTGTAGGAGCGGATACAGAAACAGATGTGCTTGCCGGAACTTGTGACTCGATTTGTTGCTGTAGGGATACGGGTACTGGATCTTGGCGTTGAACCTCCCTGGTATGCGGTCTATGTAGGGCAGAGTTAGCATACTCGGGAGCTGCGTCATCTAAATATGAGGAAAGAAAAACATCTTCTGTGGTTCTAGGATGCCCCTTAGGATGTACCTTTATTGGGAACAATGGGGTTGGCAAGTCTTTCGGTATCTCTGGAGTAGCCTTAGGTAATCCTTCGGCCAGAAGGGGATACATACCATTCATAAGGGCATTTCTTTGTCTGTCTACTTGTTCTGATTTCACTCGGATACCTTCCTCAATTAATAGATTCTCTCGAACTTTATTGGAACTCTCTTTACTCTTCTCCTCCTGTCTACGTGCTTTTTCTGTTCGTCTATGTGATTCTTTACGCCATAATTCAACGGCGTCTTTCTGTGACTGTCTGACCTTTCTTTTCCATAACTCTTCCTCGACTTTCATGATGCACTCTGCATCCCAGGTCCCCGCTGTGGGCCACCTCTGACTTTCTGGTAATCCCTTGGTATAGTCTACCCATAAATCAAGAAATAATATAGCGTCTAAGCCATGTTTGTGATACATAAAGTGCCCTGGAGTGTCCCTAGGAGGAATAGGGACGGCTTCTTCGAGAACCCCTTTTCTGGTAGTGATCTGTCTTAATTTCGAAAAGAGCGGCATATTGAGAACTGACCTTATACTTGATTTTGACCTGATACTTGAATTTGAACAGACTTAATACAATAAACACGATAATGAACAGTCATTCATACCACGATATACTTAAACACTTTAAACATTAAACATTAAACCTTTAACTGAAACAACAATGATGATCGTCTGCATAACTAATCACCAAGCTTAATTTTCGACAATAACTAGACAATAACTAGACACTTCGGAATACTTCGGAATACTTGATATACTGCTAAACAGTACAGATACACTGCTAAAACAGTGCAGACCGGATTTGTGTACCCAAACCCGTCTTGACCGGCACAACCTATGTGCACGTCAGAAATGCCTCCCCAGCAATGGTACTCACCGGGTAGCTTCGGAAACGGAAGGCCTCAGTAACTTGAACTTGAACCGGACCGGACTCGACTCGACTCGTCGGACACTGGGCTTGACTTCGGACTGGTGGGTCTCTGTATACCTCGGATCTTGCTCTCTCAGCTAGGCTCTGGTCGGGATACTTCGCACTTCTCACCGCCTCGTCTGGGTGTTGATCGCAGTCTCAGTCGCCCCCGCTTGACCGGAGGGAGATACAGGAAATCCTGCTGGTACGCGTTATTGTCCGTCCAGCTGTGGCAGGAGACCGGGCCTGCAACACCGCCGGCGCGTGAGATGAGAAAGTGTCCCTGTTCGGGCGCCATCATGTGGTAAATATTTCTCCTTTACCGGGACTGAATTTGATACAGAAACATTATAAAATAGCTCAGTAAAATGAGAGGCAGAATCCGTGATATTAGAGGTTCGGAATGGGCTTTATTCCAATAAGCGATTATAATCGGATGCCTCAAGTTCCATCACCACGGGGGTTCAGGAAGTGAAGTACATACTTTATTGACAAGCAGTAACTTTTATAATACATACATTATAATGAAGTGAATACAGTAGGCGTAACAATTGATAAGGACATTGACGTTTGGTTTGCGTAACCGAAAATGGGTGTAATAATGAGTAAAAAGAAACATGATTGGTTGTGATGTCATGTATAGGTGGATCTATAAGATAATACTTGGCATGGATGCGCGCGCAGCAGTCTGACGTATAATTGACGTGTAACTAGGGGGTGACGGGGACTTGACATTTAGCTCTATGTGTGGAGACAAGAAGTCTGGGGGGTCAAGTCAACCTAATCCCAAATCATATCTAACATCCTATGTTTAAAGAACTATGTTATCCATAAAAGAAGGACTCTTGGACAGAATCTATTCTATACTGACTGTGCGTGTACAAGCGTCTAAGTGTCTACACTGAATGCGAGGGGGTAGGAATATTCCATGGTAACAGGGCTATGAATTACTTGCATGAAGACAGAGAAGATGGGCCTTTTTGCTTGGTAACTGGAAGAATGTTTACTTAAACTACTAGGCAGGAATGCATCGGCTGAGGGGGAAGCAGATAATTCGAAGGTGAAATACAGCTTCTTGGCAGGCAGGCGAAACTGGCCGAGGCAGGCACCGTTAGCTGCACAGGAAATAGGACAAAGTTCATGGATACAGATGCGAGCTCAAGCTGAAGCTTGTCAGAGACAGAGAGCAGGGAAAGGCTTTGAGGACAGAATCGGGCCTACTCGCCTGAACTGTAAAAATGGAGTAACTGAGCCATATAAAGTCGGTGGCCTTTCATACTTAGGAAGCGAATATCCAGCCCATTCATGGCGGATCTGACAGAGGACATGTTGACGGTGGACGCACATGTGTTTGCGTCTTCATAACTGGAACTGGAGGGAACATACATGTACTTGTGATATACACATGGAACCGTTGGGGTCCAAGATAGGGGACATAACTGACCAGGAAAATCCATATTTCCACAGCCCCCCTCACAACCTCCATACGCTGCAGCCCTGCACTACTCCCAGGCCGTGTAGGCTTTCTCTGGCATAATGGCCCAGCCCACTCCTACGCATGACGCCTCTCGTTTTATGCCACATGAGGAGCTGCTCATCTGGACACAGAGTGGCCCCTGGCACTTAACGGTTCCTCTGTAAACGCTGCTGCATGCCATTTGTGCAGCGGCCAACATGCCATAACAGCCGCAGCTGTGTGGGCGGACGCCGGGCAGGCCGTGCTCACCACTGCATTGCCTCCTGGCCTCCCGAAGGAGCCAAATCGCCTTCGCCACCTTTGTTGCATTATCTGCCATGGCTTATGCTCAGAGGTAAGGCTCCACATGCAAAACTTGCTATAAGAATATAAATTTGCCACTAAAGAAAAACGCCACTAATATCTCCCTGCCACCGGTCACCAGGTATCCTGTACCTAAATTGGTTGCAGGGTCCCCAAAGAAATTCCCTATATAACCTTGTGCCATAATGGGCTATATATGTAGCCTAACTACAAAATGGCATTCCTGGACTGCTCCACTCTCCCAATCTGCCTGGAGTGGCAGACCTCCCTGTGATCGGCTGCCCCCCAAACCCGCCCTTTGGCAAGAGGGGAGCACGGTCAGTGCTAGGGTTGCAGATGGACAAGCCAGGGTTAGCTGTAGCTAGACCCAGCCACCATTGCATTTTTTTTTAAATACTGCATGCTTTGCCCTTCCTTACATTTGCGACTTAATTGTTCATTTTCCAGAGCCAATGTCCTTTCCGTTAAGTGCCTCCTGCTGTTTAAATATTGTGCTTTTTAGCACATGCAGTGCTTGAAAACTGTAGGATCTACGATTGGTGCCGTTTGGTTTCAGCAGCGTGTACTTAGGGCGGGTGCCTGCCTGTCTGGCTGCGTTTGGTAATTAAAACCAACTCGTTGAATTGCATTTCTTGAAGGGACTCTATGTCCTAATTTTTACCGCCCTCTCCGGTCTCCAGCATGTTCGCCCACATTGTATCCATCATGGCTGTGTAGGAGGAGTATCGTTTGCTGCGTTCTCTTCTCCATGTATTGGTTTGGCTGCACGTGCTGCTCAGTTATGCCTTGTTGCGGTTTCTTTCACTGCCAGTGTCCCGCCTCCTATCGAAATGCAACCGTTTGTCTGGTATCACCAAATCTCGTCTCTCCCTATAAGGTTATGTTAAACACATATATATTTTGTTTGGTTTCATCAGCCGTTTTTTCAGTTTTTAACACCTGTACTCCCGGCCAGATCTGCCACATTTTTCCGCAGACTCGTATTGCAGAGAGCACAGCATTGCTGAGAGTTTAAAGTCCAAGACAAACCCTCCCCATTGACAGCAAAGTGTAAACTATATGGAAGAAAAAAGAAATGTAAAGCCACGTTCAGAGATTTTTGCACACCTAATGACACGTGCACAAACAGTATAATTTACCAGTACAAATGTACATCAGGGATTCATAAAGCATACATTTGCACTCATAAATGGTTGATGTGCTTAAACTTTTACAGGTATGCCATTATTTTATGTGTGAGTGTATCTGCTCACAAGAGCGGGTTGTGGGCTCTCCAGGGTAGGGACGCTAGCATAAGTAGGTGGACTCCACCCAACCTCTCAATGTTTGTGGGTGTCTACAAACTAGACGTCACATTCCCATTCTGGATCATTTACTCAAGGCAGGGGTAGAAGTAAGATTGTATCTAAGTTGGCAACGTGGTATTTTTTTTATCCGGAGTGATTAATTTATAAAAATAAATAAAAATGAGTGTGGTGCCAAAACTTTTTTGACATCAGCTAAGGAATGGAGTGTCTCCCATGCAGTACTGGCAATTCATTCCTCGGTCAGAGTGCAGCGGTCTTGCGCTCCAGTGATGGTAGGCTCACCCCTGCGCTCACAACGGGCAGATGCTCTCCAGCGTGTCCATCCCTGAGCCACCAGAGTGTGCCTCCTGCTTTTGGTATCCGGCCGCAGTACAGGCAGGCTGTCACTTGCAGGTGAGGCACTGTACCAGCCTAGGCAGAAGTGTCCAGGCGGGCAGTGGTGGACTGACTTACTCTTGTAAGAGAGCATAACAGGCATGTAGCAGATGAAGAGCCCAGCACTGTATACTCGCCCCAGTACATTTGCTAAGGACGCCTTAAAGAACTAGTTGTGGGACTTAGCGACTTGACAGTGTCAGATTGAAGTCCCAACGATGTTAAGTGACACAATTTCTGTGCTTGGATTGGGGTCTTAAGCGAAAACTCCCTATTCGTTTTGCAACAGTGATGGAAGTCTGCAGTCCCTTGCAGGCCTTCATGCCAGCATTCGCCGCCAAATATAAGGAGTCACAAATTACAACCTTCCTAAGTAATATTTATTAGGCAATGATGACATTTGTGACCGCTTGCGAATGTACTGTTTGCAATGCGAGCTGTTAGTACACAGGTTGCATCCCAAATTGTATTGCCATTCGCAAACCAGTGGCAGTGAAAGTTGCACATCCATGCTTTGTGAATGGGAATAGTACATCAGGCCCTTGATTCCTTAACGGAAGGAGAATTGGACAGAAAAGCCAGACTTGGTGTGTTGTTTTTTGTGCTCGATTTTTTTGCTCTCTCTTTCTGTTACACTACATTGCAGATTGTGTTCTATCTGTAGTATTATTGGTGCAAAGTATTGCTGTGTGTAATATTGTCTGATATTTTTCATATTTGTCTTCGATATGAACTGAGATCAATATAGTGTAAATGAATGATCTCTGGTCACTCTATATAATGCACCGTCAACTTTCATAGATTTTTCCATTTGTGACCAAATGGTTGTGGCTATATATACATATATTTTCAATTGTCATGGTTTGGTGACTGTTTCAAAGATACTTTGCTCAGATACCCTAAATATGCTGTTACGCTTTATTGTATAAATGTGGCTCTAATTAATACTTGAAATCAAGCGTCAGACATGCACAAAACTAGATTCAGATTGGGCAGAGTTTCCCATCAGTTCCATATGTTAAAGAATGCTATTCTTTGTTTTTTAGTACGATTAGCACCACTCATTAGGTTTCATGTTTATGCGGCTTAAGCCATTTATAGCGGACATATTGAATTCTTTTATCTAATGGTCTTTTGATCAGCCTTGTTTAGCCATTTACTAAGTTTGGCTTGAAACCCTTAGCCCCTGGTTTATGATATTTTCAGTTCTATCTTGGTTGCGCCCACAGAGGACTATTTTGATGTAACAGTTTAGGTATGTGCATGTCCCATCATTGTAATGCATTTGGGGGTTATTTTATATCCTATGAGCGACCCAATAGCGCTGACCTCCAGTGCTAGCAAAAGCATTTAAAAAATGGATGCTTGAGAAACGTAAGCAAGAGAGGTATTCTCCAGTATCCATTTTTCAGAAGATTTTGTGGATCAGTACACAAACAAGCATTGGCAAAGTCAGCAGCATGCAGGTATAAATAAATGTACAGTTTAGGTCCATAAGAGTAAGGTTGTTGCATCATAACTTCAAAGGTTTGAACATGTGGCTTATATGCAGAGGAGTTTCTATATGTGTTTGACTTGAACCTTGAATTTGTAACAAGGTTATTTCTTTAAGAGACGAGCAGACAAAGTGTTTGGTAAATGTGTCGGATCTGGGTGATTAATAGGCTTATCAATAATGTCTCAGAAAGTATATCAACTTTTATGTGTATTTGATTGGTGTGTTGCAATATTTTGAAAACGTTTATTTGTGTTGCTTGTGACTGTATTTGCAATGGAAAAAAAATAAGAATTATTAAAAACAATTTTAAAAAGAGGTGAGCGGCCACTCACACATGCACAGAGATGGGTTTTATTCCTGCTATTATTGTTTTTTCCACAATAAATAAAGTCTGACCAAGGGTTTCCAAATAGTTTCATGCACCCAATGTATATTATCACAAGCAACCAGTGTTAACTGTAACCTAGCCTCACGTTTTGCAAATATGGAAAATTACTTTGGATTGAGAAAAAACAGCTTATGAATGATGGAATAGGACTGTCAAATCTTGAAGCAAATTGAAGAACATAGTGCAGCCTAAATATAATGCTTATTGATTTTCACATTAGGCAGCAGAGAGAAATTAAAGGTGTGGGGTGACAGCATGATTTTCTCATACAGTGTTTCACACTGAGAAAAAATGTACTTTGTGTTAGGAAGCAACCAAGAAAATGAATGTATTTTGGTTATTCTTTTTGAAGTCCTTAGTTTACTAGGTGTACTTTTTACCACAGTTTACTTGTAATGCAAATGACTACTAAATGTGTCTGTCACCCATGTACACGTTTAGTATAAAATGCATTTTTGCATGCATCCAAACATTTGTAGGGGACACTATCCTAAAACTTAGATTTTCTTTCTTTCTTGCGAAACAAATCAACTATTCTAATAATTTACCACTAGGCAGCAGGTGTTGGTAACTCTTCCAAGCTGCATTACAGAAACCTGGCTGTAATGGAGATGTGTTTGGGAATCTATCATTGGAACGAAGGAATTTAAGTTTTTTAGTATAGGACAAAGTTTCTCAAGGTGCAAGGCCAGAAAGTATCCACTAGACCAAATCACCTATGACAGAGAAGGGACGGCTACATTTTAAATCGGGCTTGTTAGACCTGAAAGACGTTTGCTTAATATAGGGTGAAGATCCTCTTCAGATCTTGAGGACGGTTGTTCCATAACTAGTCAATAAGCACAAAAAAGGCTCTGCGTGCTTCAGACCACTTGTTGCAGCACATGATTGCCAGAGTTTCCAGTGAGGATTGAAGACGACCAGTAGGCGCATATTTAAAAAGATTAAATCTCTTGTACTCTATTGACGCCAATGTAGTGAGTGTAAACTGAGCTTAGCAGAAGAAAACTGAAGAGTAAGAACACCAAATCTGGAAAGCTGATTTCCAAATGTGAAGCCTCAATCTGATGGTTGGAGATTCCAAGGTATAAGGAGAAAATGCCTTAATTTGTGCAAGTGCAGTGCACTGGATGACACACTCTTGAGATGTGAGACTCCATTTTAAGCTTATAATCTAACCTGACACCCAGACTCTTCGTGTTAGGCTTTGCCAAAAGAAAAGGTCCCAGTTTGCAATGACAGATGGAAGGAGACCAAGCTGAGAGTTTACCAGTCAGTCGGACGTTGGTCTTTTCTAGATTGGTATTAAGCCAGTTGGAATCCGGAAGAGGGGGGGAGGGGGGGGGGGGTCGGGGGGATGGGGGATATTGGTACCAATGGCGGTCTGTGTTGGGATTGTTGGGTGTTAACTGTTTTCATTCTACTACGTCTGTTCTGAAGTCCACGCTGAACCAGCTGAAAGACTTTACTTATTGGACTGCCGAAACTATTCAGTCACGAACTGTGATACATCGCATATACGAAAGGAGCCGAATGTTGTCCTTGTATGTAATCCGGTGCGGTAGGCGCGTTATGTATGATTACAAGGCTCAGCCTTCATGTAATGAAAATATGTTTCTATTGCTATTAAGTGTCACCATGCATAGACCGTGCAAAGAATATGATTCCTTTCATGTACCCGTAAAATTCAATAAAACAGATTTAAACAAAAAAATTAAGCCAGTTGGAATCCATCCATTTCCTCATCTTGCATTGGCAGTTCATTAAGGCGCGCTGTTATAGTGGCTTTACTGATAGGAAAATGTGTTGGTGTCATCAACGTGTATGTATAAAATGAACATCTATACTGCCTGATGGGTTTGGCAAAAGGAGGTACATGTATATTGAACAAGTAGGGCGAAGTATGGATTTTTGAGGAACTCCCATGTGGCAAGAGGTAGGTGGTGGAAAAAAGTTATTAACCATTACCTTTTGTGATCTTTCTTCCGGAAAGGGAGAAGACCATTCTGAGGTCCTTCCTTTGATGCCAAGTTGTTCAAGCCTGATGAGTAGGATATGATGGTCTAATGTATGAAAGGGGCTGGACAGCTAATTAAAAATCCAGACCGTTTCTGTTCCTTGACAGAACCGGTGCTGCGTTAAAAAAAAAAAAGTTTCCCGATTGGGAACATATCAGGGCCGCACCCAAAGTAGCTTTACACAATTCAGAGAGGATAAGATATATCTAAATTTGAGTAGATATAAAAAGTCATTTTTCAGTTGCAAACACCGTGATTTTGAAAGTTACAAAGTTTGAGACTGCAAAGCATTGTTGTACATCAGTCTAATATTTGTTACTTTACTACCCACCCTCTTGGTCACTTAACCCCAGGATGTAAACGCCTCTATTATCACAATCCAGTCCCACTTAACTTATCTACCCATATCTTTTTTGTGTGTTTTTTTTTTTGTTGCTTTGAAGGACATATAGTTATATTTTATTTGAAAGTACAAAACTGCAAGTACCAGAAAGCAATAATAATTGTACCGGATGACTGGATCAAATAGTGACGCCTGACATTGTATATCTCTACTAGTTAACGTGATCTCTCCTATGTTTTCCCAGGTCATGTTCCAGGCTACTTTCTTCCCTGTAGCGCTAGAGTACATATGCCATTAATTTCTCCGAAACCTAGGGGAAATGTATTTTTTCTGATGCCCAGCTTAAGTAAGGAGGGTATGGTTGGGTCAAACCGATTGCATTTGTAACTGCTAATGATTTATTATTTACCACTGTTTCTCTTTTCGTGCTCTTAAGTGCCCCCCTTTCCCTGTTCTGTGTCCGTTTCTTTCCATATCCCTTCTTCGATACCTGGGTTTTTGAGTATGTTCGTCTGTGGAAGTGCGTGCTGCTCACTGTGCAAGTTGAAATTATCATTTGACCTATATGTTATAGCTCTTTGTCCATCTGGATGCTACCATGCTGTTCATTATTCAGTCTATAGAATAAATATTGCTCTATGACGTCAGCATATGCGGAATGCCAGAGCTACTTAATTTGAAGTTACTGAACTTAACATTAATCATGAAATAATAACTTTCCGTCGGATTTATATTTTATATTAAGCATTCGGTAATTATAGCTTCATCAAGTTATGTGGAGAATATTGTCGCCCTCCCTTTAAAAACTGTTCCTATGTGTTACTGTCACGAAACGTTATTCGTAATGATATCCCGTGTCAACGGCTAGTAATGTTTACTTCATACAGACCAAACGCGTCCCTACCTTAAAAAAATTTCGGTCCTGGGCTCGATAGGTCTGCGTCGATTATGTTTTTAACTTATCATTGTTCTGCTGGCGCCCTCTGGTGTTCTGCTTCGTATGTACACATTGCGCTGGTTAGAATACCTGCTAAAATGGAGGAAACCAGCATTGGGATAGCCAATAGGTCTCGCCTTTGGGACCTTATAAGTGTTTAACCATGCAACAGTTGCATAACTAAATACTTATAAGGTCCCAAAAGCGAGACCTATTGGCTATGCCAAGCGGCCGTGAAAGTGATCGCGATCAAACATCAAAGCGGCCGCAAAAGTGAAAGTAATCGCGGTCAAGCGCGGCGCGCCAGCCCACGCACATGCACTGTAGCTCTAGGCTGGCCTGGTAGCACTTTTTGGAGCCCTCTCAATAAGTCTCGCCAGACCAGTGCATGCGCTGGGTCAGGCGAGACCTAAAAAACAAGCCATGGCATAGCCAATAGGTCTCGCCTTTGGGACCTTATAAGTGTTTAGCCATGCAACAGTTGCATAACTAAATACTTATAAGGTCCCAAAAGCGAAAGCTATTGGCTATGCAAAGCGGCCGTGCGGCTGTGAAAGTGAAAGTAATCGTGGTAAAGCACGGCGCGCGCCCGCGCACATGCACTGTAGCTCTAGGCTGGCCTGGTAGCACTTTTTGGAGCCCTCTCAATAAGTCTTGCCAGACCAGCACATGCGCTGGGACAGGCGAGACCTAACAATGACCCAGAGTTCGCAAAAAAAATAACTTTCTTTATTTGTGATCTCGTTGCTCGCATAATATAGAACGTCTGAAACTAACACTTGAAATGATTGCTGTAGGGACAAGTGAATGTCTTCGTAAGGCAGATGAGCATGACGAATTTCAATGTACTCCCGCGGAAAGGAAAGACAGCCCAAGCTGTCTCTTTGCAAAATTACCAATTGTCACCTGACTGTGAGCTTAGAGCCTACCCATTACTTACCATTGGTTGGCATTATTGTCACTCTTACTTTTCATTTGATAGCTTGTCTGGGCTTTCCTTCCTCTTGTGTTTGTCCCTCCCCTGGAGCATGGTCTCATTACTTGTTTCCTTCCACTGCTAACTCTTCAAGCACTACATTTTTGTTTTTGGTTTAACTCTCCATGAGAGTGCACGTGTTTTCCAGCTTTCTCACTTGTGAAATTCTCTTAACCCTTGGTTCTCTCCATGTTGCTCTATATCGCCTGCGTGCGTCTCCCCCAGCTCCACATTAAGCTGTCCCTGCCATGTGCTTCTCTTCTCCCCGTGCATACTCAGCGTTTCTTTCTCTGTGTCATGTACTTCTACCCCCACTCTTTTTTAGTTCCCTCACCCACATCCTCCCTGTTGCTTCCATCCCAAAAGCGTGCCCTTCCTATTGCCTCCAACATGTCATGCCCACCCTGTTGCTTCCGCCTCCCAACGCTGTATTTGTCCCACATCCTGACAGCACATGTTGCTTCTGCCATCCTTGTCGCTTCCTCCACACGTGTCAGAAAAAAATAAAAAATGTGTGCTATATATTCTCTTTTATTTATTGAACCAACTCAAATCAGTAACTAAAAAGAAGAAAAAGTGCTCGTATCATTTTGTTGGCATGAATACGTGGTGCTCGTGCCTACAAAATAATATACCGAAGTATACAATAAGGTGATGGATGGAATGCTCGAATTAATGCCAACCACTAGTAATTATTCAGACAGCACCCCAGTCCGTTGTTATTTTGCACACTATGCCACCTCAGTTTGGACAAAGCCATATGCCAACAGTCCAGATCAACTGCCAGGCCCGGTCCTCTTTGACCCAGAATACAAGCAAGCCAGGACTGGTTTCACCCTTATTAGGGCGCATCAGTCAGGTACAGCTTGATTCCAGTGGCACAATATGCACGGGACCCACGTCTGGGATAGCCCATCCCAATTAGCGCTTCAATCTAAAGTATACAAAAAGGTGTTGGAGGGAATTGTTAAATTAATCTCAGCCACTGATAATTACTTGGGCTGCATCCCAGTCCCAGTTATAGGCATTTTTTGCCCTCCACTTAGCTATGCTATACAGCATCACTAAAACCATTGGAAGAGCCAATAACTCACAAAGGCAATTGTTTTTCTATAGCTTTCTATACAAGGTTTTTTTATTTTGAATGATTTTTTTTATATTTTTTGTTTCACCTTTTTTATTAGCTTTTTAGCGAATCCAGTCAACAGGGTGGATTGGAACCAGCTCAGCAGCAAAGTATGAGCTGGCAATGTGTGAAAAGCAGCAGGCAGGCCAGGTGTCAGGGTGCTGTGTAGTGGGCAAGCTTGGGCTGCAGGGTCCTGCAGGCCAGTAAAGCAATGGGTAGGCCAGCTAACGCCTCCTCCAAGTGACGGGCAGCCATCATGCCGATGCTCTCTTCTGGTTCGAGCTGCAGCCCCCGCCTGCTGCTCTTTAAAGTGCTGAGAAGACCCTGCTTTAGTGTTTACACCACAGCCAGGCTGTCTCTCATGATGAAAACGGTGGTGTAGGGTAATGCAGCCACTGCAGGGATCTGTTTGACCACAAGGTTACAGGTTCTAATCCCAGAGGGGACAATAAGCCTTTCATCCTACTTAGATCGATACATTGAGTGGCATTGAGTTGGGTAACAATAAACATCTGTTAGAGCGCTAACCTATCTTTCAGGGTGATCTTGGCTTTACAAACACATATGCTATGATAGGATCATGATAGCTCTCTGGTTTGCGCTCTAGGGTGTAAGGGTAGGCCTAGCCGCAACCAGACATCAGTGGCCTGCTGTGAAGCAGAAAATATTTTGGGGGGGGGCGATAGGGTGTGTTGTTTTGGGTCTCACTGCCCCCCTCCCCTCTGAGAGGGCGGAAGTGTTGATTTCGTTTCTGAACCGCTTCTGAGGCACCTCTGTGAAGGGGGGGCTGAGAGGAGAGTGAGGCAGCACTGCTTTCACTGGTGCTAAAGGCACCGTCAATTGCACTATTTTGTGCGGCCCCGTCTTCCCGGGCCTGCTGTCACGCCTGAATTACCCTAGGTATATGGGACCGCACAAAGCCAGCAATTAACCAAACAAGCATTAGAAATGCAATAGATCTCGCATTACTGAAAGTTTGAGCTATTGGCGTTGCAAATAATAATGCACCGCCAATAGCTCAAACATTCAGTAAAGCGAGACCTATTGCTTAGCATATGCTTGTCTTTTTGTGTAAAAGGCTGTATTCTGTCACGGTTGAACTCTTTAGATAGGGTGAAAACAGACTTCCCACATCGGAGTTTAACACTGTGTGTGTGCACCCATGAACATTCGGGCGCATATAAAATAAAAGTATACTTCTATATGAAGAAATATTACGCAAAACTACACCCTCTCTCCTGTGCATATGTAGGGACTGTCATTTCGAGACATCTGGCAATACCAACAAACCCAGTTGTAAAGGTAGTATGCGTTGTAATGGAAATGCGTTGTAAAGGTAGTTTTTAAAAATGCGTTGTAGTGTCATGCGTTGTAATGTCATGCGTTGTAATGGATTATGCGTTGTAAAAAATGCGTTGTAAGTGCATGCGTTGTAAAAGTGTGCGTTGTAACAACATACATCCGTCTCCAAATGCTGATCAAGGAAAATGTAAGATATATTATTTAGGTCGCCATGGTGACACTAGTTCTGGTCTTGTTTACGATCTGCCGTAAGACTGGACAAATGCACAACCTGTGTGTATAAGCTACACTATGTATAACAAGACCATGGCTTGTCCTAGCTAGCGCATTTAGTTAAATCAACGTGAAATAACACCAGCCAGGTGAAGTAACATCTCCTGTTTCTGAGTGGTGCAGTACAGTGCGCGTTGTATCAATCCAGCGTCTGCTTTAATTGACAAATCGAGTCACTATTCCCATTCCTGATTAACATTTTCATTTTCCCGCTTGAGTATGTGAAATTGATAATTTAAAAGTTACCTGTTTTTTTTTTGCAGTGTTAACGATGACCAATTTATTGTCCATATTATTTGAAAAAGCTGTTCCCTGTTCAATAAATCACAAAACACGTGCGTCTCTTTAAGCATCTTTTTTGCAGTTTTTTGGGGCCCGGAGCAGGGCCCTGAGCAGGCTTCTATATGGGATTTATGTGTTTACTCATAAAGTTGAGTGTGCAGACAATGAGTGTTTCGGCGCCTGATCCCGGAGTTTCTCCTGAATTCTTTCATTGACGAACTCAGCGAAGTGAACACCAGGAATGTTTCCTAATAATCTATGCTCATGTCTCCCCCACATTAGCTTTGTGGATATTTTAACACCCCTCTCGCTGCTGTGAATAACCCTACCAGCTAGCTCTTTGTCCAGCAGGGTGGCAGAGGTCCCCCCTCAGCATCATTTCAACCACGGCGAGACAACACCTTTGTACCCGCAGGCATACCCACGTTTCACATGCACTGTAGACCAGGTGGACGTACGTGCACACGTAAGCGCCAACATCACACTGATGGCCAGTCCTGACTGGCCCATGTACTGCAAAGATTCACAGCTAACTCACAGTCTTCCTGTTCGCTCTATGTACTCTCCACCATGTACAATAGAGTGTAAGTTAGCACACACCAAGTGTAAACAAGAAGTCACATTTCGTACAAATAAGCAAATGAGGCGTGCAACTCCGAGACGAGGAAGCCCACCTCGAAACTAGAACAACAAACTGCTGGTGAACAGACACCAGTGTACTGAGTGCACTCAGTACACTGGTGTCTGTTCACCAGCAGTTTGTTGCTCTCCACCATGTACGCCACTACAGGGTGCCTCAGCACTTATTACTCGTCAGGGGCTCTCTCTTTGCAGAGTTTGATAGTCCAAGACCTCTGCAATTATTCTTCAGCGGCTGGCTGGTAACACCGTCGACGCTCACTAATCACAGCCCGAGTAACGAACAAGAAACAAAAAACTCGACGGAGGGCTGGGGACCTTCAGCACAGCAGCAGACTGTAAGGACGTGAATGAGCCAGGAAGGTTTGGAGGGCGGGTCCGGCGGCACAGAGAGGAACCAAGCACAGCGGTTGGCCTGAGGGAAAAATAAAAACACAAGTGGGGCAAGGGAGTCGTAAATGTGACAGACATAGCATGATTTTTAGCCCCATTTACAGCAACAGTGTTTCATCGCAGCTAAGATCAGAGCAAGAATGCTCTGCAAAAGAAAAGGGAGCCTTCGCCAAACACAAGCAGGAAACCAAGGGGAAAAAAGTCCCTAGGGAACGAACAAACACAACGAAGCGTAATGATACCCTCGTTAGTCCCTGCTGCTGGAAGGAATGAAAGAGAAAAGGAGGGACAAAGAGGCAGGCCTGACCATTAGAAAGCAACGATTTTTAAAGGACATTCAACAAACCAAAAGCAGAGGGATGGCTTTAAGCCCATAAGAGT
The DNA here is from genome assembly GCF_964204655.1 of Triturus cristatus. Taxonomy (NCBI): domain Eukaryota; kingdom Metazoa; phylum Chordata; class Amphibia; order Caudata; family Salamandridae; genus Triturus; species Triturus cristatus. Next base: position 679,891,670 of record NC_140585.1, on the reverse strand, counting down.
AATATACTACAATATATAAGAGGTCGTACTCTTACACTCAACCTACAAAATACCCATTAAAAAACCGACCACAGTAACGTGTTATTATTAGCCAAGTGTAAACTCAAGGTTACTGAAAATGGGCTTGCACCCGGCATCAAAAGTTTATCCTGGAGAACACATAGAGCAAGAAAACCACACGAGAAGGAAGCTGCTAATTTGGACACAGGTCAGTGGTATTTTGTGTGACTTAGATGCCAATATCAGTCACTTCAGGGGTTTTCCCTTCCATGTTTTCCCAGAAATTCTGTGGCAGTTTCTAGAGTAACAAGATGGGGACCTTTCCCTAGTTCTGCTGAGAGAATGGAACAGCCAGCAACACTTCTTATTGGGCCTCCAAGTTTGAGTAATTCATTGTGATTGGATTCTCCTTGGTCTGCATATATGTGTGTTCTGGATTCAGTCCTGAGAACAAATGAACCTTTTGACGCATGAAGCCAACAGCTGTCTTCACAGTGGCTGTTTCGGTTTGTTTTGTGTACAACTAGTTTCCTGCTAGGAGATCCAACTGAGCCTAGTTTTGAATGCTGCAGTTTTCATTTCATTGACGCTGGAAACCAATTCTGCAGTCACTTTCCACCTCAAATCTGTCAATTTACACAAGAGAAATACAGATTGTACCCTTTGTTTGCAGCACAGGGACGCCCTATACCAGTGGTTCCCAAATGTTTTGACCTGTGGCTCCCTTGACTTAATCGGCAGTTGGCCGTGACTCCCACCATCTTTGTACCGGTGGGTGGGATGTAAGCCCGACCTCGGGAGTACTTTCTGTTGTCTTCCTTAAAGTAATTGGGACGCAATTAAGGTATTATAATCATATTTGTAACAAAATAAGAAGATAACAGTTGTTTAATAAAAGCTCGTTCAGTGAGAAACGATAAAAGATTAATAGCCAAATATGTTTCCATGCATTTTTTTTTTAACCACACAACAATAGTTTAAAAACTTCTGTATAGTAAAATATCTTTTTCAATGAACAGGAAAAACAACGGAGTCTGAATTTACCTTAAAAATCCTAGTGAGATGGATGTGCTTGTTTTTCCTTACATAGCTCCTGAAATCTTGGAGTTATTTTTGAGATCGCAACACGCATTTCTTTTTCAAGGTTAATTTTTACCCTATATTTTGACTTTATTACTGCAACTGCTGAGAAACCAGCTTCACAAAGGTACGAAGTAGCAAACGGGATCAAAACATGCAGGGCTCTCTTGCTTATTATTGGGTATTCTTCACCAGTTTGGCACCAGAACTAAAGCAGTGACTGAGACTGGAACCTTACTTTCAATGCTGAGTCACTTGCAACATCAATAAGCTGTTCTGCTTCCTCATTGTTGAAATGCTGAGGTATCTCCGCATTGAAGGGGTCTCTCACCCATTTTATTGGCTCCACTTCATCCTCTGGAAAATATTTGTCAAGGTAAAAACGCACTTGAGACAAATACAGAACAAACACTGTCTGCAGTTCCTTCTTTAACACCATCTCATTCTCCTGCAGAAACTTGTACAATGAAGCAAAACATTTATAGTCACCTTTGCTTACACTGCTTTTCCAAAGGATCACTTTCTTCTTAAAGTCTGAAACTTTGTCTGACAGTTGCAAGATGTTAGTATTATTACCTTGCAAGGACTTGTTCAGTGCATTCTGTTTTTCAAATTGATCAGAAAGAAAAGCCATTTGTATTAAAAAGTCTGCATCAATAAATTTGTCAGCAAAACAATGTTCATATTTAGTTCCTCCGCTCATACACTCTAAGCAGGGAGTCACAAGAGACAGCCACCGAGAACTGCTGTAGAACAAGAGGCATGAGTGTTCGGCACCCATGTCCTCACACAGTTTAGCAGAAAATCTTGCTTTCATTGGTCTTGTTTTAATATGATTTAACACTTTGATGACTATTTTCAGAATACCATGCAGTTCTTCATTGAGCTTTCCTGCTGCCAGTGCTTCTCGTGTATTATACAGTGTGTCCAAACAGCATTAGGCGCTTTAGATCGTATGCGAGCTTGAAGTCCTTGGTAGCATCCTGCCATTGAACGGCCCCCATCTGTACAAACTCCAACACATCTCTCCCAGTCAATTTGATTCTGTTGCATAAAATCATCCACAACTGCATACAAGTCTTGACCTGTAGTTCCACCTTTGATTTCTTTACAGAACAACAAATTCTTTGCCTCTTAGATTACAGATAAGCTGATCGTTAATATCTTCAGCCATATCATTTATCCTCCGGCTGATAGTATTATTAGAAAGAGGCACTTTCAGCAGCTGTTTACCCGCATCTTCGCCGAGCATGATTGTTACCATCTCAACAGCAGCAGGCAAAATCAGCTCTTCTTCAATTGTGTGTGTTTTTTTACTCTGTGCAACTAGATAGGCCACTTTATATGAAGACAGGAGGCCGTTACTATTAATTTTGGTTTGTTTTAAGAAAGTGGACTTTTGTAGTTTGGCTTCTGAAACTTTTCTTACAAAAATGTCCCTAGGCTTTCCGACCACATTTGGGTGAAGACTTTCAAGATGCCGCTTAAGTTTACTTGGAAGCATGGATTCCAGAACCAAAACTTTTAAACAGTTTGCGCATTCAGGACGGTCCTCATTATTAACCTGAACACACGTGAAACCATAATCCAGATGCCGGTCATCGTACTTTCTGTACTTGGCTTTTCATTTGCCATCCTCTTTTTTTGTCAGAAGAACCTGCAACTTCACTTTGCTCAGACTAACTTGGACTTGGTATTAGAAATCTCTTCACTGTCAATCAGAAAGATGGAAATCAGTTCCACTCGTCTGAATTATTCAGATGGAGAAGAGAAGAATTTACAAAAATATATAAGAAAGGTCTTTCTATTTGTAAAGTTCCTGGTCTTCTTTTCTTTTTCTTTGCTCAAGTATTTCCAGGTTTCTTCCGGGTCTCATCCACAGTCTCCACGGTATAATAAGTCTGAAGTACAAAACATCCAGGTAAGACAAGTATAAGAAGAACAAAAGTTATCCTCTTTCTAATGATGGATCTATTATTTCTGTTAATTTCCAATAGCAGCCCATGATGATGGTGACCATTTGGATTAATTATTCTTATTGGTACCCCGCACAGACAGAAAGAGCATTCAGTTTTGTAATGAAATCTAAGATCGCACATTTTTGCAAACAATGAAGTAAGCCAAATTGCAGCTAATGTGGACATCATACTGTGATTTGTAACACCAAATATCACACTTCAATAATTCCTGGATCCATCCAAGGACATATCAAAATAGTACACACCATCGCAGCAAATGGAACTACAACACCCACACCAATTCAGCAAATGCTGTGGAGCACACACACCGCTGCAAAAGTGCAGTGGAGCACATGTAAGTCACGCATCTAGGTGCAGGACTATGCGTCTCAGTACCTGCTCAAAGGCTTGACGCTGCGCCGTGCAAGTCTGTGCGGAGAAAGCTATGTGCCTGACTTCAGAATTCATTCACCACTAGCCAGAGAGGAGCTGGAGTGAACCAGGGCAGGCAGCTACATGGAAGTGGAAAAATAATCTGTCAAACATTGTGTGCATGCAGATGAGTGTGTGTTTGTGTGTGAGCATGTGTGTGAAAGTGAGCGAGAGACAGGAGTGAGTGACTGCTATTGTGACTAAGAACGTCTGAGACTGAGACTGAGGGCAATGAGTGAAAAGAGATAGTGCATTGCATGAATCAGTGTGAGTATGGAAGTGAGAAAGAGTGAGTGAGTTTAAATGAGCATGAGTGAGAGCGTGTTTGTAAGTGTGCTGTAGAGCTTGCGAGTCTGGTGCTGACCCTGGCATTCGTGGCGTCAATTTTAGTCGTGTTTCAAGCCGCGGCTACTTTAATGGGGATGTGCAGTGACCAGCCCCATGTAAAGGTTAATAGGTCACCTTCCAGTTACTGATGTACTCAGGTGTTAAACGTGTACTAAGGGGGTGACACTTTCTTCCAGGCATTTTTCATTTGCTTTAAAGTCACACAACTGGAAAGGCGTCAAATTATGCTGCTCAACTTGCCCTTTCTCGATGAGTAATTTGGTGAACCCTGCCATATTATGGGTCCTCCAAGTGAAGGAAAATTGAGAAATAACCCATCCGATTTGATGCTAATTTATCAAAATCCCTTAGCGTAGCCTTGTGGGAGTGGCTGCATAAAGCGGCAGTGCATAGGGGGGGGCGGAAACTGGGCAGAGCAGCGGAATAGAGGCAGAAAATAGGAACATGGACAATGGTTGGAAAGAGGCAGTGAGGGCAGAGAGGACGAGGCGGTGACAGCCTGAGGAGGGACAAGTGAAGGAGAGAGGACAGAACAGGGGGCAGCAGTGAGAAATGAGAAAAGAGAAAGAGCGAGGAGAGAAAATATCTACCATTGAAGAGGGCCGTGACAGGATGAGGTGAAAGCAGGTGGGCTGCTGGAGAGTCAATAGCTTGGACATGTGACTACCTGTGACTGCCTGCACGACCGGCCCATCAGGGGCACCAACCTGTCACAGTATGCCCGTGGGCATCAATGAGTCCACACGCAACTGCACCCCTCTCCTACCCTTCTCTACGATTTGTGAGAAAGGGATCTCTTTGTTTACATGACTTAAGAACCACCAAAGGGAAACTACTCCACTCTGTCTTTTCCTGAATGTAGAACATTTCATGTCGGAATGTACAGTGTACACATTCTTGTGGTGATAGGGCAGGACAAGACAGAAGGTGGCATAACTGCTCAGGCCTGCCTCCATAGCAGTACTTAATTTGAGTCAGTGGTTGCCGGTGCAGCCCACCGGCACTCATTTTTGGGCATCACCACTTATTTATCCTCATCAAAGATTTACTAAGAGCAAGAAAGCGAAAAACACACAAAGGAAGAAGAGAAATATGTAGAAAAAATCATCACACAGGGAGAAAGCAGGAGCCTGTTAGAGTGAGATAAAGGGGGAGGGAGTGCATGTCCAGGTGGATTAAAGACACATGAGGTGGAATCAAGACTGCTCAGCCTTGGTATTTGGTGCGCTGACATTTAATAGCACCGGGGGGCTGGGGGAGACCATCTTCCCACAACTCATCTTTCACTTCAAGCTCACCTACTGTGTTCTTGCATGAGTTCTACTCAAATCTCTGTTTTCCGCCTCACCACTTTTAGAATCCACCAGCCGCCACTGCCACCGACTCAAGTTAAGCACTGTCAATAACTGCACAATCAACAAATGCTATCCTTATAGGCAAATACTATATAGATATGTTCCATATCCGTTATGAACGCAGGTTCAGTACTCCTTTCTGTTGCTTGTAGAATATGGGCCAAAATTTAAAACGATCACAAAAGATAACAAAAAAATACGGTGGGTAGAGGAAAGGTTATATGTTATATAAACTACATCACGCTTTAATCATGAACATTCTGTCTTAGTGCATTTTAACCATTATTAGAAGAATATGACTGTAACTTGGGAATTTATCAACAAATTCAAGTTCCATCAAGCACATTTAACTTCCATGTGCAATAAGAATCTAATCAAAAACCCTTGGATTTAGAGTAGACAGTCATTTTTCTTCTGTCATTAAAAGTAGTAAATCTACTAGAATATTCAGACGGATTACTACAAATAAATTCGTTGGTATTCATCAACTTTTACTGAACCCACCCAGGAATAACCAGTATCCTTCCCAGTTTCACTTATTCACCCACACAGAAATTCAGCGATATCAGCAGATTTTGTGAACCCAGCCCAGCCAAGTATCACGCATCAGGCGTGGTACTAACGCATTTTGGTGTGGAGGTGTGCATCACCGCACCAAAATGCAAAGTCACGTGTTTATAGTGCCTCCTGAAGTTACAGACAAATGGAATGCAGCGTGGCTATTAGGGCTCATTAAACAAAGCTCAGACCGCGCACTGCTCTGGCAGCCCACAGTGTGTGACAGACTGCACTACACTGTGCAGAGTAACTGCACTGCTCCAGTTAAAAATACATCTCATCTGCCAGGAGGTGGTTCCAGTTGCTCTGGCCAGGCCGGCTGAGATGTGCTCTCATTGACGGCAACACTGGGCCCATTTGCCGCCCAAGACAGAATGTAATTCATTAAGTGGGAAGCGAGAGGGGGCGGAAGTTATGTTTGCAAGTTTAGTTTTGAAGCCGCCACTGCTCCCACCGCGCCTGTGCCCGCACCACCGCCTCTGACCTGTTGCGACAGTTCGAGGAGTCATCAGTCCTAGCCACCTTTGGATTTTTCCCTAGTGCTCTACAGACAGAACTAAATGGTAACCATCTTTATTTAACTTACATCTGCCTCGAATAAATGAAAAAAGATGCATTGTGATTCTCAGGCTCACTCTAGCCACAATCAGCCAATGCTTATTCTTGCTGCATTCTGCCCTCCTCCTTGGCTATTATAAAGGAATTAAATACAGCCTCCCAGGAATGTTTATGCAGCATAGTTCCTAGCGCTGGCCTTCCAGCTGCTGTGCATCTTGGAGGAAGTTGTGACAGGCAATGCTTCCATATCACGAGGGGTGCCGGCAAAATCAGCTTTAAAACAGCACAGGCCAGTCAGCAAGCCTGTTCTAACACACTGCACACGTAAATCGGCAAACCCCGCTCTAACACACTGCACATGTAAATCTGCAAACCACTGCTCTTACACATTGCACATGTAAATCTACAAACCTCCGTTGCTCAAATGGGTGTAATTTCTCAGTGTCACTCGTAGTCGTTGAAATGTCACTCATTATTATACTAAAATTATGAAAATGTCACACATAGCAATCGGAAACCATGGCAGCTATGTGAACCGGAATATAATTTACCCTCGTAAGTGTCCTTTTTTGTGCATTTTAGTTTAATTTAGTTGTGCAATTAGGGCGGCGGACTTCACTTACCTATTTCCTTGAATTGAGAAGAGGGTCCCACGAGGCACGGCGGGCAGGCAGCACAAACACACTATAGAAATGCCATATAAATACATACAAGGCGACATTACTCAACTCAATTTTAAGACATATTCTTTACTTGTGTCTGCTTCATCCAGAGAGGGGAAGTCTCCAGCCTCTCTGTGCTACAGGATCCCCCATCCTACATTATTTCGCCTAATGGTCTCTTTTTAGTGCTCTTTCTTCTGGGGTCTATTCTAAGGCCCACCATGGTGGTGCTGTTGGCCCCCCATGTCAGTGGGGTTCCTCCTCTCAGAACTCCTATTCCATTTTCATGTCTTTTCTGCTGTCTCCTGCTCTGTGGTGGGCAGAGCAGGGTCTGGCATATTCACGGTGACCTCTCTAAGCCCAGCTTCACCTGCCGCTGCTGCGTTTACTGCACAGCTGCACCAGCGTCACTCCTCGTTCCTACAACAGGGCATCAGAAGGCCTTGGCCATACCCCTTCTGTCTTGTTCTGCTTTATCTCGTGGAAGGAGGTATCAGTTATGCTGCTGTCTGTTCAGTAATGTCTGCAGCGGACCTGCAAGCCTCAGGCTATCCTTACCAGGAGTTACTGTGGGACAAGAGATATGATCTTCTGTCCTAAAAGCTGTGTGTATGTGGTGTAGTTTAGCAGAATGGAGCAAGATGGCGTGTTATTCAGGGCACAAGTCGAGGTTATACGCTGTCTACCCACTTTTTTCACAGGGTGGATGCCGTCTACCCTGCTAACATGTTGGGCCTCACCAGTGCCTAATCTGTAAAAACATAAGTGCAAGGACTCTCGCCAGGAGGCACGGCAGCTTGCACCACACATTGCTCCTGCCATGCTACCAGTAATAGTAACAACACGACTACTAATCATCACACTCCAAGTGCGAGAGTTCGGGCTATTCCAGGCTCCCAAAGATATAACAAGCATTCACAATGCAATGGTCTCGGCATTGGTAAAGTTAGAGCTATTGGCATTGCTCATGACATTTATTTTTGTTTATGTTTTTGTTTTTAAAACATTTAAAGAAATGGCATTGCCATGAACAATAGCTCTAACTTTAATAATGCCGAGACCGTTGCATTGTAAATGCTTGTTCATGTATCCAGTAGAGATGTTACCAGTCAGGTCCTCTTTACAAGTTGCCACATAACTCTGCAGAGAGATACTAGGGCCAGAATTAACATTACCCAATGATATCCCTCTGTGATCGAAGAGCGATTATGATTAAAACTCTCTTGAATGGGGAATAACTTGTATGACCTAGAATTGCTGCGTCCAATAGTGTTTAGCAGGAATGGCGGAAGCCATCTTGGAATGGGGGCTAGCCATCTTGGGAGGGTGGAGGCTATGCACTCTCTGGGGGAGCATGGTCTGCTTCCTCAGTAGTTCTGCAGGGGACGGAGTCAGCTAGTTCTGCTTGGCCAGAGTCCATAAACTCTTCAAAAGATATTAATTTGCACTGCTTTCTTCTCTAACACCATAATACAGATTGCAGTCTTCTGCTCGTTTATCGCAAAATAGTCCTTTTTGCCATATAAAGAAAGGAAGCAGTTACGCTGGGATGCTGTTTAGCACCATATGATATTGTTATTTTGTGCTCCCGCCCCTGTGAGACTGGGCTAGCCTCATGTCGATGCATGTTTTACACCCTATAAATACCGATTGTCTCACTGTTATAGCATCGTCAGCGTAATCGCAAATGCAGATGCCTGTCATTGCTTGTCAAGTGCTGGCCTGTCAATACATTTTCTTTGTGATTTTATTTTCACTCTATCCTAAAATGCACATGCAAAGTTAGCACTCGGACACCCTAGAAGGGCGGCATAGCGTTATATCAAAGACTATAAATAAACAAATAAGTAAAATTGCCATCTCGTTTCATGACTTTTTTGACAGTCACCGCTGTTTTGCTGCAGCAGAGAATGTCCGTATTTTGTATATCTAATGCCCGCAGAATAAACTGTAATACAATAGCTCCGGTTTGCAATATTTAATAACGTGGTAGCATAGCATAGCACCACGTAGTCAGGTTGGGTAGTGCGGGCGGGACCTCTCGAGTCCACCCCTGCCTCTCTGCCCCTCCCCATGCAGGGATTAGGCGCCGGGGATGCTCGCTGACAATGACTCAGCTCACGGCGCGTGTTGTTGCGCCTCTGAATCAGGAGCGCGTGACGTTCCGAAGTGGCAGAGTGGGAGGAGTGTAATCACAGCCTGAAATAGAAAATGTCTCTCAGCCTTCCAGGGCCTTCACGTGAACAGCAATCAGAGGTGCAAGCTAGAAAACCCTGTATACTTCTACCAGCGTGGGTCCCACCTCTGCCTTTCATCCTTCCGATGTCAAAAAACAGTAGCAAGCGAGTCCAGCGGGCAGTAGCAGCAGAAATCTCCAGTTACTTGAGGTCATATGGGAAAAGAGCATTCAGTCTGGTTTACGTAAGCACCAAAATGCAAAGTTAAATCCAGGGCCGGGTGGGCGAACTTCACCCGATCCGGGTAAAATCAAAGCAACTACCGCCTTAAATAGTTTAGATTTACACAAACAGGATATGACGCGTTTCACAAGCACATATCACAATAATTATTACTAACTGCACCTGGAGCAGGCACAGGCCACGCAAAGACGTTAAAGCCGAGGCAGGATTAGAAAGTTAACAAGAAGGAACTGCTAAATAAAATACGACCTTGCAGAGCAAAAACAAAAGCAGCTGATATTTAAGGCGGGGTAAACGGAGGGTTCGAAACAGGCCAGTGGAAAAACAAGTAAAGAGGAACGAGGGCACCGGAAGACACCACCGCCTTTCTCCGAGGCAGCAGAAATGCCTCGGAGAAAGGGAGCGTCCTTTTCGGATTCGGGGGCGTGTTTTGCTGTTGTCTCCTCCCTGAGACTTTTCGCAAAAAACACGCCCCCCGATCCGAAAAGGACGGGGCATGATTGGAGTGACGGGACCTCTTCTCCAATGGCTGGCCAGCATTTACGAGGCCAGCCAATGGAGAACAGGGGAGAAGAGGGGCGGGTTCAAGCCCCTCTTCTCCCAAGTCATTATCTCTCGCGAGCGAGACTGCGCAAGCGCAGCCTTCGCTAGCCGAGACCTAAAAATGGCTTAGACGGCATGTCATTGACTTTTTAATGTATATTGAATTAATAAATTGATGTTGTGGTAATCTCTAAATTAGCTGAACACAGCCACCTTGTGGCAGACTGTCACAAGCCCAATGTTGACTATTAGGGGCGTGCTGAGCACCGGTAACCACCTGCTCAAATTAGGCAATGGCGCCCCACAGAAATATGCTAAACTTGTCCTGGTGTCATTGTTAGACACAGGGACACATTCAGCAGCGCCTGCACGCAGTCTGCTTTACTTACAAGTAACAACATTCAGGTGTGGAGGAGGCTTATCAGATTCGCCCTGGGTCCCATAACCAAGGCCCAAATGAAGGGGCCATTAGACCTCTTTGTTGGAGTACCTGGGATGGGGCCTATCAGGAGTCTCAAGCCTGAATGCAATGGAGGGGGAAGCAAAGTCACACAGCTGATCACTTCACAGGTGCTTAAGAGAGGCATGCTTTTGACTTTGTTCAGGGACAGACATATGCATGCACTGAAAGAATGTCAGATGTGTTGTTCTGTCCCAGTATTTACACAAATAACAATTTAAATACTACTATTTTGTTTTTTTATTATTTGTATAGCGCTACTCATCCTAATGCAGAGTGTTATACCGCTTTATATATATATCTAGGACTTGCGCACTGGTGTTATTGCTGCAAGCAGTTGTATGGGAGACGTGTGCCATATCGCTTATTATGCAGGAAGGGCATAAAGTGCGGAGTACAGGATTGCCATTTTAATCAAAGCCCTTTAGCAGTAATGAGCTTTTAGGCAAAGAATTACATAGTTGTTGACGGTAATGGGGTTCTGAGTCTGTGGGTGCCCATGAAATTGTCATAAGGGAAGAAATAGTTCTGTAGTAGGGGATCTCTGTGTATAGTCATAATCTAGTGAATAGTCCCGCCCATGTGCGTGGACCCCGGAGCAATAGAAATAATCTCTTAAGTTGTCAAGCCATGCAGACCTGCATCTACACTTAAGAGAGGATTCAAAGACAGATAATGCAGCCTATATCCACAGGCTACACTGTCCAGTACTTCAACTAGAAAATTACACCAACATCCACAAACAGCACTGCCTGCCCAGCTTTTTCCACAGAGAAAAACCTGCCTCTACCAGCAAAAGCCTCTGGAATGATAGAGAGGGAGGAATGGACAGACAAGCCCCATAGGCTGCCATTATGTGGCTCAGAACAGGATACTGTGCCTTTAAGAAAACTTTCCAGAACTTTTCCAGTATCCCAGAATGCACAGCAGGTCCCTTTTACTTTCAGTTCTTTTTTCCGGCTCCTGCTAGCAGGACCCTGGAGCATTGAGCTCTCCCTTTTCAAGGGTTTATTTGGATTTGTTCACTTTTCAAGTGCTTATTAAGTACCTTGTTGCTTTCCTTCTTGTGTGTGCTCTGTGTTGTCAACATGCCTGGCTTGTTTGACAAGTGCCCAGAGTGCGAGAGAAAGAAGGCCAGGTCGGACCCACACAGGGTGTGCATCGTCTGCCTTCCCCAGTCCCATGTTCCAGAGGAGTGTGACATTTGCCAATCCTTCTCAGCCAGGACCCTGAGAGAAAGGATGAAGATCAGGCTCCTAGGCCTGGAGGACAGAAGGCTGAGGGCACAAGGTGGGTCAGGACGGGCTGATTCTGCCCATGCTGAGGCCCCTGGGGGGCTCCCCAGGGGCAGGAAGCCCAGCAAACGTCCCCATTCTCCGTCGATTGCGTCGACTATGGCGTCGAGGGGGATGGCTGCAGTCTGTTCACCGTCTCCCCAGGGCTCTAGGGAGAAACGGCGTCGACGCTCGACGTCGAGGGAGTTGAGCAGTCCGCCGGCGACATCTTCGTCGACACAGTCGACTTCTCCGTCGAGTCATCGGTGTCGAGAACAGTCCCGGCGTAGGCGCTCGCCGTCGAGGCGAGGTCGCCGTTCGCCATCGGCAAAGAGGAGAAGGTCACCGTCGAGGGGATCCCCGACGTCGAGGACCTGTCACAGGCGTTTGCCGTCGAGGAGGCGTTTGCCGTCGAGGAGGCGTTTGCCGTCGAGGAGGCGTTTGCCGTCGAGGAGGCGTTTGCCGTCGAGGAGGCGTTCATCGACACCGAGGCAGCGCAGGAGGAGTCCTAACGCTGGGAGTCCCTCGGGATCACAAAGGAAGAGAACGGAGTCACCGGGCTCGGTGTATTCGGTGGTGTATACACCTCCTAAGCCTAGGTCGCCACCCTTTCCTCCTTTGCCAAGGGAGCCCTCACCATGGATCCCTATGCCACCGCCTCCACCTCCTCCTCCTCCTCCTCCTCATACCATTCCGCCTCACACACCGTCAGGCCCACCCGTGGCCCCGCCACGGTCGGTGTCGTTGCCTAGGTATCCGACGCCGCCGAAGAGAACTCCGAGGCCGCGGTACCAGGTTAAGCCCAGATCACGCTCCCGCTCCGGACGGAGAGGAAGATCACGGAGCCGTGGACGGTCGTCATCGACATCTGGGCGACGCCGCAGGAGGCGCAGAGCCAGATCCCGCACCCAATCGTCTGCCAGGGACTACTCGCCGAAGCTGTTAGACTCGCCAGGGACGGGAGTATCGCCTGTCGACGATATAGTCGCCTTCCAGGAGTTGCTACTGAGGGGTGTGGCCAAGCTAGGTATCACTGTGACGGTGCCAACAGCTACGACGTCTGTGATCTTCGAGACGCTGCACAAGAAGCACCTGCCTCGCCCCCTGCTGCCACTAGTGCCGGGATAGGTGGAGCCCGCTACGGAGTTGTTCTTCACTCCGGCGGTGACGAAACCAGCCCCCTCAAGGCTCCTGAAGAAGTATCTGGCGCCAGAATCGGACCCGACCTTTCAGAGGATGGACCCGAAACCGGACTCGGTCATTGTGACGGCGGCAAGGAAGCAGCATGCTACCACTCCTTCCTCGACAGTGCCGCCTGATAAGGATAGCCGTTGGCTAGACTCGGCGAGCAGAAAGGTCTGTGGGACGGCTTCTACCACCATGAAGGCGGCAAGTGCTGGGGCTCTGTTGGGGCGCTACGACCGTGCCCTATGGGAGTCTCTCCAGCAGTACGCGGAGCTGCTGCCTCGTGACAAGAAGGAGGACTTTCTAGAGACTTTGCGTGAGGGGATGCTGGTGTCAAATCAGATTATCAGCGCGGCGGCGGATGTGTCTCTGTTAGCGTCACATGGATATTGTCATGGCATCAACCAACGGCGTCACGCTTGGCTCCGCCTTACCTCACTCAAACCGGAGGCACAACAAAGAGTGGCCAACCTGCCTTTCTCGGGGGAAACCCTGTTCGGCCAGCATGCGAACGACGAAATGGCCCGCATGAAGACTGAGGCAGAGACCCTGAAGGCTGTCGGGTTAGAGAAGCCTGAGAAGAAAAAGCGCCCATTCCAGAGACTGTTCGGGGCTGCAGGCAGAGGGCGTGGGCAGGCCTCGGGACAGCAGCAACAACAGCAGCAGCAGTTCCGGAAACCCTTCCAGAAGCGCCAGAAGGGTAGAGGAGGCCAGCAGTCCGCTACAACGACCAAGGGCCCGGCTGGGTCTCGGCCCTGAGCGATTACTTCCCCTGCAACCGTTACCCACTCCAGTGGGGGGGAAGCGTTCAATCTTTTCTGGCAGAGTGGAGAAAAATTACTCCGGACAAGTGGGTGCTGAATATTGTTTGCAATGGATACAGTCTTCGGTTCATCAGCCCGCCTTCAGCGATTCCGCTGGTAAGCTCACAGTATCAACTGAGAGAGCTCCAGGCGGAGGCAGACATCCTGTTTAGGAAAAAGGCTGTGGAAGACGTACCTCTGTCTCAAAGGGGAAGAGGTCTGTACTCTCGGTTCTTCCTGGTTCGCCAGAAGGACAAGAACGAGTTCAGGCCCATTCTGTATTTGCGGCAAGCAAACAAATGGATTCGCAGAGAGAAATTCCGCATGCTATCGTTGCATCAGATTTACCCTCAGCTGCAACGGGGAGACTGGCTCTGTGCCATAGACCTACAGGATGCGTACTTCCGTGTGCCCATTGCACAGAAGCACAGGAAGTTCCTGCGATTCCAAGTCGGCGCCAATCATTTTCAATACACAGTACTGCCATTTGGGCTAAAGTCTGCGCGCAGGACCTTCTCGAAGTGCATGGCAGTGGTAGCTGCACACCTGCGGAGGAACAAGGTGTTTGTCTACCTGTACCTGGGCGATTGGTTGATAAAGGCCTTCTCCTTCTCTGAAGCACAAGCGCACTTCCAGAAGACATGCGTTCTCTTGAACAAGCTGGGGTTGCACGTCAGCATGTCCAAGTCTGTCCCAACTCCGGTCCAGTGCATACAGTACTTGGGGGCCTCCATCAATACGCTGTCAGCAAGCGTGTCTCCTTCGGAGGAGAGACGGTTATCACTCCTTCGGAAGGCTCAGGCTCTTATGACCGCTCCATCGACGACCGTGAGGAAGGTGTCTTCGCTGCTGGGATCGATGGCCTCATGTATCTTCCTTACGCCTCACACACCGCTGCACATGAGACCACTGCAGGAGTGCTTGGAGGATCAGTGGGATCAGAGGACAGGTTCTTGGCGCGACAAGATACGGCTGACTCTGCATGCTCTTCAGTCGCTGAAGTGGTGGTGTTCGGCGGAAAATCTCCCCAGGGGGGTTCCCTTCCACAAGGACATTCCCATGAAGAGTATCGTGACGGATGCGTCTCTCCAAGACTGGGGAGCGCATTCCGGAGACTTACAGATACAAGGAAAGTGGTCCCCTTTGGAGTCGACGTACCACATCAATTTCCTGGAACTCAGTGCCGTTTACTTGGCATTGAAGGCCTTCCATCCGTCCTTCCAGACCAACTCGCTGCTTGTACAGAAGGACAATACAACCACGATGTATTACCTCAACAAGCAGGGGGGGTCGAGATCACGCACTCTGTCGCAGGAGGCGCAGTCGATCTGGCACTGGCTTCTGGCCCGAGGACTGACGATTACGGCCACGCATCTGCCAGGTGTGCAGAATGTTCAGGCGGACGCACTGAGCAGACTGATTCAGGAAAACCACGAATGGGTCATAAACGACGAAGTACTCTGGGACGTCTTCGCAAGGTGGGGGACTCCAGAAGTAGATCTGTTCGCCACCGCCGAAAACAGCAAATGCTGAGACTTCGCAGCCAGGTACTACCAGCGGGGGACGCTGGGGAATGCGCTATGGATCGACTGGTCGAACAGCTTTCTGTACGCTTTTCCACCCATTCCCCTGATTCCGGCGGTGCTCATCAAGCTGTCCCAGTCCGGGGCGCGGATGATCCTGATTGCCCCGGAATGGCCCAGACAGTGGTGGTTCACGGACCTGCTTCACCGGTCTCTCCTTCCTCACATACTGCTGCCGTGCAGGCCGGACCTTCTCACGAAGTTCGGGGGGGCAGTTGGTGCACCCCAACCTCTCGTCTTTGAGTTTGGCGGCATGGCTCCTGAGATAGTGCTATATGGCCATTTGAATCTACCAGCAGATTGTATGGATATACTGAAGGAGGCTAAGCGACCTCCCACTAGGACGTCCTATGCTTACAAGTGGAAGAGATTCTGCATCTGGTGCAAGTCCAAGCACTTTGACCCAACGACATGTAAGGAAGATGTCATCCTTCCGTACCTTTTGCATTTGGCGCAGTCTGGCCTTAATTTCCATTCCATTAAGGTTCATCTTGCTGCTTTGACTGCTTACAGGAAATGCCCTTCACAGACGTCCTTCTCGCAGATCCCTGTGATCAAGGATTTTTTGGAAGGCTTGAAGAAAGTGTTCCCTCCTGTCAGACTTCCCTCGCCTTCATGGGAATTGAATGTGGTGCTGTCCAGATTGATGAAGGATCCTTTTGAACCTATTCACAAGGCTTCGTTGCAGCACCTGTCTTGGAAGGCGGCGTTCCTAGTGGCCATTACATCGGCCTGCAGGGTGAGTGAACTTCAGGCGTTGTGTTGCCAGGAACCTTCTACGGTATTTCATGCTGCTAAGGTTGTTATGCGTACTCACCCTAAATTTCTTCCTAAGGTTATTTCTGATTTTCATGTCAACCAGACCATAACTTTACCTACGTTTTTTCAGAATCCCTCTTCTCCAGCGGAAAGGTCTCTACATTCCCTGGACATTAGGAGGGTGTTGAAGTTTTATCTTGATAAGACCAAAGATATTCGTAGGTCAGACCAATTGTTTATCAATTATGTATCAGTCAGGACCGGTCTTGCTACCTCCAAACAGTCCATCTCTCGGTGGATTGTGTCCTGTATACAATTGTGTTACCAAAAGGCTAATAAGTCCTTAGGGGGTAAACCTAAGGCTCATTCCACCATGGGCAAAGCTGCCACGACTGCTTTGCTGTGTAATGTTCCAATTGCAGAAATCTGCAAGGCGGCCACTTGGAGGTCGGTCCATACCTTTGCTGAGCATTACTGTCTGGACACGGATGCCAGGGCAGATGCTCAGGTTGGGCAGGCTTCGCTGCGAAATTTGTTCGCACAGTAGTGGTATTATTTTGTAGTCTTCTCCACCGCCGTTTTGGTGTGGGCATGGGCTTGCCATTCTATTCACTAGATTATGACTATACACAGAGATCCCCTACTACAGAAGGAGTAGTTTCTTTTCTGTGACTCCAGTTCTGTAGTAGGGGTATCTCTGTTATAGTCATAAGCGCCCGCCCTCCTCCCCGGTGGAGAGATAAATGTTAATGTAAGGAATGCTACAGGTCTGGCGTGTTACGCCTTCAAAAAGAACTGAAAGTAAAGGGACCTGTTGTGCATTCTGGGTTACTGGAAAAGTTCTGGAAAGTTTTCTTAAAGGCACAGTATCCTGTTCTGAGCCACATAATGGCAGCCTATGGGGCTTGTCTGTCCATTCCTCCCTTTCTATCATTCAGAGGCTTTTGCTGGTAGAGGCAGGTTTTTCTCTGTGGAAAAAGCTGGGCAGGCGGTGCTGTTTGTGGATGTTGGTGGAATTTTCTAGTTGAAGTACTGGACTGCATTATCTGTCTTTGAATCCTCTCTTAAGTGTAGATGCAGGTCTGCATGGCTTGACAATTTAAGAGATTATTTTTATTGCTCCGGGGTCCACGCACATGGGCGGGACTATTCACTAGATTATGACTATAACAGAGATACCCCTACTACAGAACTGGAGTTACAGAAAATAAACTACTCCTTCTTCTACCACAGATGAATCCGGGATACGGATCCCACATCGTCCAGGGTGTCTCTCTTACAGTTGCTAAAATGGGGTGCCGGGGATAGAAGAGGGTTGTTGAAATGTGTGACTAATGGCCTGAGAATACCGGCAATAAGATGCATCTGTTTGTTGTGTTAGTCGCACCACATCATATTCTATGTACCGTACGTACCTTTGTTTAATTTGGGCACATTAATATACATGGCGCAAAATATGTGTATTGTAAAATCTCTGTTTTCAATTTTAGATATTTGAATGGTGGTATTTTCGAAAATATGGAACATCGTTCATTGAGCAAGTCTCGGTGAGTCACTTGCGCCCCCTCCTGGGTGGAGTTGATAACAGCTCTTCAACCAGCACAAACACCAGCAACGGGGAATCCGATTCGAACAGGCAAAGTGTCTCAGGTAAGAGTAGCAGAAGCTTAAAAGGAAAGATAGACCTCTGTTCTTGCAAACCTGCCGTTTTGTCAACATTAAATAACAAACCTATCGAAACATGCTTACTTTTACCCCTTTTCGTACCCTACTACTAGTTTCAGAGAGGTAAATAACAGTGCTTTGGCGCGTTCACACGCTTCACCCGAAATTCTTTCTATAATGGGAATGAGGATGTTTTTTCAGTTCATGCATCTCGGATATACACTTGCCCTTCTTATTTTTAGATTTCTTTGATAAAGCTTTAGCATGTTTTGTGTAACTACTTCCCAAGGCTATGCTCAGTTGAGGTCATTCTCCTTGGTATGTCTTCTATTCATTGAAGTTTGAAACATCAATGTTTTATTTTAAGTTTCTTCAACAGTGCTGTGCTGCACTTTGATATATGGCAGTTTGAGTGCCTTAGTTGATATAACTTAGAAGACTTGAAATTGCTGCTTTTTCTGAACAATATTGAAATCTGAAAAGTGTCTGTGTGCACGAACTTTCTGCGTTTTGAAAGGTTTGTGCACGTTTTTCTATTACTGATTCTTTTACATCGCTGTTTACCTGCTTCATTGCATACTTTAGTTACTGTATCAACACAACTAAACAAAAAAAATAAACTCCCACAAGCATTCCAAAAGGCAAACGAGTTCTCACGTATTCTTCTGCGTTCCGACATGTTCCAGCCCCTTATCTTAGTGAAGCTTGAGAAAGTATAAAACCTCTCCAAAAGTACAGAAAGCAATCTTGAACGTGAATAACCTAAATAACGTGTGTAACCTGGGGGCCTGCTTTTGCGTGCACAACTCAGGAGTCGGAATTCAAGGTGGCATGAGAGCATGTCAAAGCCAATAGTAAAAACTTCATAAAACTTCCTAATGTAGAACATAATGCACATTTGTGCACCACTGCCTAAAGCATCACACACTTAATTTCCCAATGTACAACATAATGCACTTTGGGGCACCACTGCCTATAACACTAATCTCCAAGACAGAGAAGTACATTTCACACATTTCTCTCTCTCATGCTTTCAAACGCACATCCCACACGTTCTGTTCCTGGCAAGTCTAAGCGTGTCATACTCTATGAAACACTCCCACTCTGAAGCTACAAGTAGAGGAGTTTGCATAACTGCTAGGGCGGTCGACTTTAAAGCTGGGGAACTGGGTTCAAGTCTCTGAAATGACGCTGAACATCCTGTGATTCTGGGCAAATCTCCCCGTTCCTAACAAAAATGAATGCAACTCCGTTAAAAATAAAAAAAATAAAGTGAAAATTGCCGGCAGTTACAGACGCATGTGAACTCTTGTTCTAACAAAACCACGTTTTGGTTCATCTCTTCATCATTTTGAGTGCTTTTTATTCTCACCAGTTTAGATTTCCTTCAGGAGCATTATGTCGTCGTAGGGTGTGTCAAAGAAAGGTGTCTTCTTTTTTTAGTGCTAATGATCTGTTTTTCTGTAAGGGGTAACATGGTATCCTGTACCATCCAGAGTGGACTTGATCCTCGGGAGAGCTGTGAAGTAGTAGCCACTTACGTTCCTTGAGTTTATGAATCACATGATAATTATTTGCTTCTGTGGCATTCCCCCAGCTCTGGTTGGTGTATGTTAATGTTCATCTCTGATCAGTGTATTTCACTCTTGTGCGGATTGCACAAGGTGCCTCCAGTGCTTTGGGAATCAATCATGTCAAGTGTCCCTACTAAATAAATTGGATGTCTGGATGCAGCGTTCAGTTCAGTATGTGTTATTAAAAGTACATACACAGGTGTGGTGCCTGGTTTTCAAAAGAATTCTTCAACAGTAATGGCATTAGAAACTTCATGAGATGTAGCTCCTCTGTCCGCAGGATGACAACCCGTCAGTTCAACGAGAGACTGAAAATTTAAGTTCTTCTAACGTCAGGCGCTGCCTCTAAGCAAGTCAAGTGTTTGAAGAAACCAAATGGTAAAATAGCATAGGTACAGTATTGACTTTAGTGAACGTGCATTGTTAGGTTTACTTATAGTGGCGAGTTACCCATGCCTGGGGTCCTATTCATATGGTAGTGTTCACTGTGATTAGGAGGCAGCATTCAGAGCCCTGGTACAGTTGTGTCAAAATAGTTGTATTTGCTTGTAGACAGTATTGTCTCCCAGTCTGATTTGATGGTCCAGCTTTGAGTCCTATAGCTGGTTATTGGTGCACCTCTAGTCTTCAGGTCTGTAGTCTGCCCCTTAGGTTGCCATGTGAATCACCTCTTCTATCCACTAGCTATGGGATGTACTACTCTAAGCCTTCCACTTCCTCCGGGAGCACAGTTTAGCCATCGCTTGGGCGTAGCTATCTATCCCTGACAGTTGTGTGTTGTCATCTCAATTTGTAGTAAGTCATGCTCTTTTTAATGCACGCGTCTCTGTTGCATTTAGTGTACCTGGAGCTCCATGCTGTAGTGACAGTATAAGCCTGAGTTGCTCCTTTCCCTCAATAAGTTTGGGTTCTCTCCAGCTGTGCCGCTCTGGACATATCCGCAGCTAGAAGTTCTTGTGTGGTTTTGGGGCTCGAGTAGACCAATCTTTAGAGTACCTCACAGTATGTGTCTGTGCCTGCTAGTCAGGGGCCACTGGTCCACGCGTGGACATAGAGATTGAGTGCTTCGAACCTTGTTTCTATACCAAAGGGGATGATGGACAGAGCGCTTGAGCAAATCAAACACTCACCCCCAGTCAACTGATCTTGGTTTAATCCATCATCATTCTTTAGCTCACTCCACCACCCCAGTTCAGACATGGCCATATGCCAATCAGTCTGACCCTGTGCCTCATGGGAACAGTCCAGCCCGAACTGCCAAGCCATGTCTTCCCTGGACCGGAAACCAGCATCCTGGGACCGGTTTCGGGTTCATAACCCTCATCAGCCAGACTATCTTGAATCCAGTGGCGAAGTGAGCAAGGGACCCACGTCTGGGCATACCCTGCCAACTTAGGGTGAACAAAGCGATATCAAAGTGGATGATGGACAGAGCGCTTGAGCAAATCAAACACTCACCCCCACTCAACTGATCTGGGTTTAATCCATCATCATTCTTTAGCTCACTCCACCACCCCAGTTCAGACATGGCCATATGCAAATCAGTCTGAACCTTGTTTCAACATCAGCACATTGTAGCAAGAATCAGTATCTACAAGGATCTTCTGTCTCCTCCGAAGTGGTGAAATCTCAAAGCAGTAAAAAATATGAATGCTAATAGCATCTTGATGATTTGCGCTGTGCTCCACTTTGAGAGGTGTAAGTCAGTAGTACATTGGGAACAGTTTTGTCCAGTAGTTGAAGTTGTCTGTGACTGTGTTTTCTAACTGTCCCTTACAGGTCTTTCCTAAATATTTGAGATGTCTTGATACCAAGCTCAGGACATTGTTGAGAAGAGCAGGTCAAAGGATGGCTATCGGCATCAGCAGAACTTTGTGTCTGTTTTTTTTATGTACTCGGATGTTGGAGAAGGGTTCTCAAACACTCGTGTCATTTGCCAATGCTTCCACACATGTCCTTACTGTTGGCAGCATGTCATTGCCGCACGTTACCTTGTACAATGCAAACTGTGTGTATTGCTCTCTTAGGGATGATGAGTGGAGATAATTGGAATCGTTTTGTGAGTTTTTTTAATACTGTACGAGTGTTCTTTCATTTATGTTTTACTGTTTGTTTAAACTAGAATAAACGTTTTATTAAACTTAAAAGGATTATCTTTATTTTGCTGGCTGTGATGTATCAATTCTGGCAAATAGATCCTAGTTGCACTTAACGGACCGGTGGGAAGAGCAGCGGAAACTGTGGACATCTTGCCTAGTGCCACTTCTTTTTATGTTTGAAAAGCTTTATTCGAAAAAAAAATGTTAGTACAAAGATATCGGCAATGGCCGAAGAAATAAGGAAATAGAAATTAACTAACATTAAACAAGCTAATATCATATAAAAACGAGCAAAAGCATTTTATACAGTTTTAAGGAAAATGGGAAAAAGGGAAGGGAAGAAAGCAGACGAAGAAATAAAAAAGGGAAGAAAGGGAAATGGTAATAACATATTATGAAAATATAAAATTATGCATTAAAGAGTGGGTGCTATAGGCAAAACTTCAATCAGGAGATAATGTAGAAGAACAATTAAAACAATAAATAAATCTTGTACTATTAATATAGGAGAAGAAGCAATTCCCTCAAGGCGGATCAAAATTTTCCGAAGTGATATTTGAGACATTCTTCCGAACCATCCGATCTAGGTATGAGGTAAGAGGTAACCAGAAGAGATCCCTATTTTGTGTAGGCTTACAGGAGGAAGCAAAAGCAGTATCAAGCCTGTGAAAGTGACATAGAGAATTTCACCAGTGACGGATGGAGAGTTTTGCGAGGGATTTCCAGTCAGAGGAGATGTGTTGAAAGGGTAGAGCAAGCATAAGGTCAAAGAGACCGCGAGAGTGTAGAGGAAGATCTAAAGACTCCGATAAACTGCCTAGAAAAAGGGTAGAGATAGAATACTGAGATGAAAGTGTGAAAATACGAGAGATGTATAGCCAAACAGTATGCCAGAATTGAGAAACAGAAGGACATAAGAATAAAAGATGGAAGAGGTTAGCGTTCGGGGCAGAACATGTCCAACAATTAGAATCAGAAGAGAAAGAAAAACGGGCTAGAGAAAGAGGAGAGAAATATAGTCTGTGATACAAGTAGAATAAAGATTGAGTGAGGGAGGCAGAACGAGAAGTTTTCAAAGATCTGGACCATAGCTTATCCCATAGGGCAACGGACCAAACACAACCCAAGTCCGCTTCCCAAGAGAGTTCCAATTTAGATTTAGGGCGATCGGGATTAGGGGATGAAAAGAATTTATAAATGAGAGAGGCTTTAGGAAGGGTTGAAAGAATTTTAAGAAAAGGAGCCTGGGAAACAGATGAAGGGGAGGAAGGAAGAGAGTTAAAAATATCAAGGATAAGTGTCATCAGAGTAACAAACTTTTGCAAAAAGGAACGAGGGCATTGAAAGGACATCTGAAATTGAGGAAAGGAACAAGGAGACTCTCCGTCAAAAAACTGGTTCACCCAAATGATGCCCTGAGACCTCCAAGTCTTCCAGAAAATGGGTCTATTATTTATAAGAATGAGCGAATTATACCAAACAGTGGAACCCAGAAAAGATTCCCGAGTAATAGGCGTAGGAGTGAAAAGAGGCTTTAAAAGAGAAGAGGTATGTCTAAATAAAGGAAATGACGTAGGTGGAGCTTTGGCAGAGAAGCGTATAACCTCTCCAAAAGAAAAGGGCAACAACAATATTTGTTCGATGTGAAGCCAAAGAGGAGCGAGAGGAGAAGGAACTGACGCAAGCCATCTGGACGCCTGACGAAAAGAGAATGAGTTATGGTAGAGACGAAAGTCTGGGAAATTGACACCACCATTGGATTTGGATTTACGAAGCCGTGCTAAAGAGATTCTAGATTTCTTTTTGTTCCAAAGAAATTTTGACAAACAAGAAACAATACGTTTAAAATAAATTGCGGGGATGTGAACGGCTAACATGGAAAAAATGTAAATTAAAATGGGGGCTATCATCATTTTTAATTGAGTCCAATCGCCCCCACCAAGAAAGAAAGAGAGGGTTCCAGGAGAAAAATAATAGTTCAATACGAGACAAAACCGCAGACATGTTTAGGGTAATTGAAGAGGAAATAGAATTGGAAAACCATACTCCTAAATACTTGATTTTGGAGCTATTCCAAGCAAATCCAGTGGGGGAGAAGGCATGAGGGGTGCAACATTTTGTAAGAGGAAGAATTTCAGTTTTATCCGAATTTATTTTATATCCCGAGACCTGAGAGAAAGAATCAAACTCAGACAGTAGAGGGTGAATAGAAGAATCTGGAGCAGAAATGAATAGAAGAATATCATCCGCATACGCAGAAAGTTTCAATTGATTATCACCATAAGGAAAACCTGAAATGGAATCATTGTTACGAATAGAAGACAAAAAGGGTTCAAGAGCGAGAACAAAGAGTAAGGGAGATAAGGGGCAGCCTTGACGAACACCCCGCTGAAGAGGAAAATATGAAGAAACTTGACCATTGACCAGAACCGAAGCTTTAGGAGAAGAATACAACAAAGAAATAAGAGATGAAATGAGGACCGAAACCATGCCAATGCAATGAAGCAAATAGGAAAGACCAATCAACTCTATCAAAGGCTTTCTCTGCATCAACAGAAATAGCCGCTAAGGGAATAGAAAGAGATGAAACCTTATTTAAAACATTAAGGAAAAGGCGAGAATTATCAGAGGTAAGCCGACCTTTAACGAAACCACATTGCTCCTTACCAATGAGGTGGGGCATAAGGGGATCTAAGCGTAAAGCCAATACCTTAGCAAAGAGTTTATAGTCCACATTTACTAAAGAGATCAGACGATAGTTCTTACAGAATTTGGGATCGCAACCGTCCTTAGGAATAAGACAAATGGTGGCTTCTTGAAATGTACCCTCAGCTGTACCCGACAAATAAAACGATTGAAAGAGAGAAAGAAGTTTGGGATGTAAAAGGTCAGAAAAGTGTAAATAAAATTCAACTGAAAAACCATCAGGACCTGGAGTTTTACCTTTGGTGAGAATATTCAAAGCCGCAGAGAGCTCATGTAAAGATCAACTTCCAGGTCTGGGAAACTAAGATGAGAAGTCGAGGGTTTAGGGAGTTTGTCAAAATAAGCTTGGACAAGAGAGGGAGAGGGAGAAGATTCGGGTGTATAAAGAGTACGATAAAATAACTGAAACTGGTCAAGAATATCCTGAGCTGTATGTAACAAAGTGTTATCAGAAGAATAAATAGAATCAATAAAAGAGCGCTCCTTGCGTGACTTAAGATAATTAGCTAGAAGCTTCCCTGATCTATTGCGACCACCATAAAAACGAGCACTACTGCGCAGAAGCATTGACGAAGCATTATCAGTAGTAGATTTATTAAATTCGAGCTTGGCACGAATAAGATCCGGAGAGACGGAATTATTAGGGGAAGAATAGAACTTATGCTCCAAAGATGTAATATGAGCTAGTATAGTTTTCTGCTTCTGAAGAAAATGTTTTTTCTTTTTGGAAACCAAGTCAATAACAAACCTGCGCGCCGTGGCTTTAAAGGAGTCCCAGAGAAGATGGGGGGAGATGTTAGAAACATCGTTTAACAAGAAGAAATCAGTAGCAAAAGAGCGAAAAGAAGAGGAGAAAAAAGGATCAGTAAGAAGAGAATTGTTAAATTGCCAACGAG
The DNA here is from genome assembly GCF_964204655.1 of Triturus cristatus. NCBI lineage: Eukaryota > Metazoa > Chordata > Amphibia > Caudata > Salamandridae > Triturus > Triturus cristatus. The sequence goes on along the minus strand of NC_140585.1, from coordinate 679,866,752 downwards.
AGGGCTTGGGATGCGGGGGAAGGAGGTCAAGATCCGTTACAATAGGAGCATGGTCCGAGATGAGTATGGGTTTGATAGAGGAAGATTGATTGATGAGCAAGTTTTGCGATAAGGAGAGAGAAAGAAAAATATAATCAAGGCGAGAGAAAGATGAATGAGGAGGAGAAAAAAAGGAAAAGTCAAGGGTGTCAGGGTGTGAGAGTCTCCAAGAATCAGTGAAGTGCTTGAGAAATAGTATCTAGAAATTGTTTGTGAGATTTGTGAGGTATGAACCGAACCGTTGACTTACGATCAAGAAAGGGGTCCACAATCTGGTTACAATCACCACCTAGAATGAAGAGGTCATCTTTATACTGAATACATTTGCTCGTAATTGAGGGCCAGAAAAGTAAATCGGGTTGTGTAGGGCCATAAACATTAAACACAGTCAGAGGAATAGAATTAATTGATAACTTAGCTAATATCCACCTACCCGCAGAATCTGTTTCTTGTAATAAAACTTTACATTTCAACTTTTTATGACACAAAATAACAACACCGTTCTTCTTATTGGTAGAAGGAGAGAATAAAACCGTACCCACCCAACCACGCTTTAACTTGAGGGATTCAGCCTTAGAGAGGTGATTCTCTTGTAAGAGAACTATGTCTGGGTTATATGAAGCAAGGTGGGAAGGAATCCTCTGACGTTTAATGGGATTGATAAAACCTTTTACATTCCTGGAAATTACTCTGAATTTAAACACTGGATAGCATTAACAGAAACAATACCTATAGCAACAGATAAAGAGAAAGAAAATTGCAAAAAGTGGAAGAGAATAGAAGCAAAATAAAAAGGCTGAATTAAGGTAAAGGAAGAGAAAAATAAAGAGTTCAAAACTGAAACATAAACAATAAGGAGATAGGATAATGATAGAAACAGAGAAAGATTGAAAGCAAATGATAAGAGGAGCAGAGATAAAAGGAAAAGAGGGGGAGTGTAAAGAGAGAAAAATACAAGAAGAGGCAGTACAAATCCAAAAAGGACGACTGAAAAAAACATACCTGAAGGGGACATGAAGAGGATATCGGGACAATGGAGAGACGCAACAAGAATGACCTCCCGGAACCAGGAGACCAGACCGAACCGCACCAGGACGGAAGATGAAGAGGACAAGCCAGAAAAGGGAAGAGGGGAACACACCAATCGATCTGGGAAAGGAAAATAAATATAAGAAGGGAAAATAAATATAAGAAACGCTGATGATGAAAGAAACACATAGGGAAATGCATAAGAATGGAAATGGAAACCATCAAACAGTTAAGAGCAATAATAAGAATGGGATAGAAAAGGGAGTTTAAAGAGAGAGAACCAACAGAAGCAACGACAGACAACGAAAACATCATAATAGAAACTCATAAGAATTAATCAAAGGCGAACCAACACTATAATAAACAAAGGCAATGTAAAAAACATTATCATAGAAAACCTGCAAGAAAAGGGAGAGTTAAACATTCAACCACTAGCAGAAGTAGAAGTATCCATGCCGACATTGGAATGAATGTGGATAAAGTTTTAAAGTTCCGCTGGATCTTGAAAAGTCCAAGTATGATTCTGATGAGTAACTTAGAAGGTACAGGGGTGGAATAAACCATATCTGGCACAAAGAGAGCGTAGAGGAGCGCGAAGGTTCAAAAATTCTTTCCTTCTTGCTGCACTAGCATTGGAAACATCCTGAGTAAGAAAACCCTCTGACCCAACCAGGTAACTTGGCGCTTGGATCTAGCCGCAGAGAGTACTAGAAGTAGATCTGTGAATTTCCGAAAAAAAATGACGACTCCTCGAGGCTTAGTTGAAGTTGATGAACGAGGACCAAGTCTGTGAGCCCTTTGGATACTAAGACAGGTGGTAGCAGGCATATCCAAAAGTTTCAGGAGGAAGGAGGAGAAAAACGAGACAGGGTCATCACCTTCCAAAGATTCAGGTAGACCATAAATGCGCAGGTTATTCCTCCTATTTCTATTTTCTAAATCCTCAGTGTGTTGCTGGAGGGCAAGCACAGATTTTTACAGTGAGGTAATACGTTGAGAGTGAACTTGGATCTCTGAAACCTGCTGCTCCACAGAAGACACTCTGTTATCCATAGTTCACCATCTCTCTTCAAAAAGCTGCATTTTATTATTAGTTTCCTCAACAAACGGACGTAAAGCACGAATCTCCTCCAGAAGAAGTTCCATGGAGATAGGAGATGACGATTTATCCGGAGGGGGAGAGTCTTGTTTCAAGCGTTTAGATGACGTGGAGGGAGGAGAGGACTTACTTGAAGATGACTGTGACGAGGAGAGACGGTTGGGGGCCGCCGCCGCCATTTGTTCTGAAGTAGAGGAAGAGTCAGTTGTTGAGGAAGAGGAAGATGGTGCTGTAGAAGAACTCTTTGAGGGCACAAAAACGAACTTCGGATTACGTAATTTGCCCATAGATACTTGAGCGGAGAGACAATGGAGTGAACGAAGTAAGTATTGCAGTATAAGCACCAGCACAATCGTGATTAGAGCATAAAGAACTTCACTAGAAACAGTCAGGATGAGTTTGTCGGGGAACCAATATGAGAGAGGATGGTGCGCAGCAGAGACAAATAAAGGTCTAAAAAAGCTCCTTAAGACTGGTGTAAATGGCATTGCAGAAAAAACACATCCCAAAATATCAGGACTGGATAGGCCGGAGACAGCAGAGCGACATGACTTTTGCAGTGAGATGGCAGCCGATGTTAACTGAGAAAAGGCACCGCAGGAAACCAAGAACCTTCAGAGAGAACGATGAAGAAGCACAGAAACCAGCAGAAGCACCAAAAGATCCGCGCAGGCGGAGTGGAACACAGGAGTCAAGTGGTCCTCTTAACCAGGGTCAGAGACGCACAACTGGTAATGAGACTCAAAATAACTCTGAATTTCTTTATCTTCCACACAAATTCAACTGTAATGCCCCTCAAAGAAGTTCGAAAAATTAATATCTCTGTGAAAAGCTGAATGGCTTCCAGCCGCGTTCATAAAAAGCTGCCAGGTATGTTGTGCTTGTCGCTATCGCGTTCTTCACAAAAACTCCCAGTGCTTCAGCAGAGAATAAAAACTTTCAAAAGAGTTGATTTCAGCACAACGCATGGGACTCAGTAGCATGTCCCACTGATGCAGCTACCAGAAATAGTTCAATCAGGCTGAAAGATAAAACAACCTTGCCCAATGACAGGAATAACTCCATTTAAAACCTGCCTGCAAAATGAAACCAATTCTGTGTTGCCACAGCGACGTCACACAAATGTCACAGAAAACGAATTCCTGCTATCAAATCCGTCTCCTGCGCATTCATTATCAAAAAAAAAAAAAAAAACTCATCATATTCACCTCTTAAGACCATTGAAGAAGTGAGGGAAGATTCTGGGATACAACACGGAGCAGCATTGAAAGGGCTTCGATTATACGTGCTGGCATCGTTTGCGCGCTATGGAGCACACAAAATGGCGGCCGCGCTGAGGCGCTCACGAAAAACAGTAAAAGTGAGGCATTTCCTTACAGAAAAACGCTGTTGTGGAGCTCACGAGACGCGCATCATGCTCCGACGTCGGGAACTGCCAGAGAATACGGCAGGGGTGCAGAAAAACTTTCAGAATTCAAGGAAGTCCGTCCCGGTGCATCGGAGCCCCGGACTCAGGCAGCCATTGGCGTCCAAGCCACGCCCCCCCTAGTGCCACTTCTGAGGCTGATAATTTTGACTCGAATGCCTGCAGTTTCTTTCTGCCTTGGGGATGGCGTTACAAAGGTTTGACTTGATCAGTAATAGTTGGGTCCTGCGGCAGCTCTCTCTCTCTCTCTCTCTCTCTCTCTCTCTCTCTCTCTCTCTCTCTCTCTCTCTCTCTCTCTCTCGCTCTCTCGCTCTCTCGCTCTCTCGCTCTCTCGCTCTCTCTCTCTCTCTCTCTCTCTCTCTCTCTCTCTCTCTCTCTCTCTCTCTCTCTCTCGCGCTCTCGCTCTCGCTCTCGCTCTCGCGCTCTCGCTCTCGCTCTCGCTCTCGCTCTCTCTCTCGCTCTCTCTCTCTCTCTCGCTCTCTCCTTCTCTCTCGCTCTCTCCTTCTCTCTCGCTCTCTCCTTCTCTCTCGCTCTCTCCTTCTCTCTCTGTCTCTCCTTCTCTCTCTGTCTCTCCTTCTCTCTCTGTCTCTCCTTCTCTCTCTCCTTCTCTCTCTGCTTCTCTCTCCTTCTCTCTCTGCTTCTCTCTCCTTCTCTCTCTGCTTCTCTCTCCTTCTCTCTCTGCTTCTCTCTCTGCTTCTCTCTCTGCTTCTCTCTCTGCTTCTCTCTCTGCTTCTCTCTCTCCTTCTCTCTCTCCTTCTCTCTCTCCTTCTCTCTCTCCTTCTCTCTCTCCTTCTCTCTCTCCTTCTCTCTCCTTCTCTCTCTGCTTCTCTCTCCTTCTCTCTGTCTCTCCTTGTCTCTCCTTGTCTCTCCTTGTCTCTCCTTGTCTCTCCTTGTCTCTCCTTGTCTCTCTGCTTCTCTCCTTCTCTCTCTGCTTCTCTCTGCTTCTCTCTCCTTCTCTCTCCTTCTCTCTCTGCTTCTCTCCTTCTCTCTCTGCTTCTCTCCTTCTCTCTCTGCTTCTCTCCTTCTCTCTCTGCTTCTCTCTGCTTCTCTCTGTCTCTCCTTGTCTCTGCTTCTCTCTCCTTCTCTCTGTCTCTCCTTCTCTCTCTGCTTCTCTCTCCTTCTCTCTCTCCTTCTCTCTCTCCTTCTCTCTCTCCTTCTCTCTCTGTCTCTCCTTCTCTCTCTGCTTCTCTCTCTCCTTCTCTCTCTGTCTCTCCTTCTCTCTCTGCTTCTCTCCTTCTCTCTCTGCTTCTCTCTGCTTCTCTCTCTGCTTCTCTCTGCTTCTCTCTCTGCTTCTCTCTCCTTCTCTCTCTGCTTCTCTCTCCTTCTCTCTCTCCTCCCTCCTTCTCTCTCCTTCTCTCTCTCTCTTTCTCCTTCTCTCTCGCCTTCTCTCTCCTTCTCTCTCTCTCTTTCTCCTTCTCTCTCGCCTTCTCTCTCTTTCTCTCTCTCTCTTCCTCTCTCTCCCTCTCTCTCCCTCTCTCTTCCTCTCTCTTCCTCTCTCTTCCTCTCTCTCTCTACTGCTCTCTAGCATTTTCAGTTTGTAGCTGCACTTTTTGATCAATTTCTTTCTCTGCACTGAGAGGTAAAAGCATCTTTGCTACGCTGTAATACCTTATCTACACAGAAGAAATGCAGGTGTGTTCTCAGGTCAAGTGAGGAACAACTCGGGAGAATCCCATCCGGGTTCTGTCTGGCTAGAGATTAACAACTCAAGTCTGTTAGCCAGAACTTGACTAACCTCTTAAAGTCTTTGTTTATATGTGACATTGGAATATAATGTTTATTTGACTTCTGGTGATCTTTTCAAGATTCTGAGATGAATAATATTTTTGTCTAGTTAAATTCTTATTGTATTGCCTTGTCGACTTTGACCTCTTTAATCTCCTAATTACATTTTCTGGTGTGGTCAGCCAAATGGGTCTATAACTGGAACAGTAGATCACCTATTGAAGTTGACCCATTGCATATAGCAGATGTGCGGTGTTGATGCAGTCTGCATTGCATACTTCAAATGCGAAAACACGTTCAGCCATTGGCTTTCCAGTGTTGGTCTTTGGTTGCTCTTGTGACTTTTGCTATTTCCCTCTACCCTGTTTGAATGTTTAGTGTTTGACAGAAAAAAAGTGTTTTCGTGTTGCATCACCCATTTCCGAACAAAGCAGTGGTATGAAAAATTATGCAAATTATTTTTATTCCTGTTGACATAACAAGCAACTTTTTTTTTTATGACACGTGCACTCTACAATGCCTTTGTGTTTCAATAGTCCTGCTTGCAGCCTGTCCACCTTTGTTGTTATTTGGTTCTTGATATAGTGCACGGCTCATCCCAGAAGAGACAGGTCAGTGCTGTAACGGCAGGTAGGTGAGGCAGAAGCAGCATTTAGAACAACCAGGTTTTCAGGTGTTTTTTTAATTCAGCTATACTTGGGCATATGCAAAGGAATACAGGAAGTTTGTTCCAGTGTAGCAGAGCCAAGTTGGAGAAGGCTAGGATTCCATATATGATGGTACAAATCCATCAGGAGCATAAGAGATTGGTAGCGTGATCAGAGATTTCTGCTTGAGTGGGGGGGGCAGGGGAGGAAGCTTATTGTGGAGGTATTTTGGGCCCGACCCTGATAGAGATTTGTATGTCAGGCAGAGCAATTTAAATAGTGCTCTCTTATGAAGATCTCTAAGTATGGGGGCTGAGGAGGTTCTTGGGAGCAGGTTGTTAACCATGCGTGCAGCTGTGTTTTAGACAGAAGGGATTCATTGGAGGTGACAAACAGAGCTTTACCGTAATCCAGGTGGCTGATGATTAGCGATTGGGTGTTTTGCGTGATCTCAGTAGTAGCCATCTAAAGATTTTTCAAGCAGGCCCACATTGTCAAAACAGGTGCCACATATGGAGGTGTTCTGGTCTTGCATTGATAACTGGTCATCTAAAATTATTCATAGGTTTTTAGGTCTCGCCTAGGCAGCGCGTGTGCGCTGCTCTAGGAGGGCCTTTAGCCATCAGTGTTCACTTTTCAAGCACTGCACTTGTGCTTGTGGCAGCATCCACCTTGCGGGAGTGAGCAGCGGCGCGCCACAATCACGAGTGCATTGCTTGAAAAGTGAAGACTGCTCTCCTAAGCACGCACGCGCGCATCACTCGCGGGCTCAGCCCCTGCTCCCCCTCTCTCACAACCTCTTCCTCGTCCTAAATCACTCCCTCCTCCTGACACCCGACTTATTTCTCCGTTTCTCCAACCATGCACCCCTCCGCCTCTCTCTCCCCCTCTGACGTCCCTATCCCTACTCCTGCAGCCTGCATGCGTCTCCCCTACCATTCAGGTATCCTCCTCTTTCACCCGTTGCTTTTTAGGTCTCGCCTTTTTTTTTTTTTTACTTTCAATGTGAGGCGCGCGCGCTTGTTACCCTTCTAAACTGTGCATGGTTAGCTGCTGAAGGTGCCTTCTTGTTTAATTTTGAAAAAACAGGCTAATACATACTGGGTGGGAGGTTTGTTTGCTGGTGCCGTGACTTAATGGTTGAAGTTCCATTTATCTTAGCATTGCGCGCCCCGTGCCTACTCAGTTCGAGTCCGAATATCAGAAATGTTATTGCTGGGTAAGAGCTTTTCCTCTTGCGAGACTCCGCGGCTTCATCCACCATCCCGCGCTTGCAGTGACCGGGGCTTCACAGTGAGAATGAACTCTTTCTTCAGCCGGCCCAGACACCCGATGAAGAAGCAGAGGAGCATCCGCAGCTTTCTTGACAGGCGAGTGGACGGCGCACGTGGACATTGAAGAAACATTAGGCGCCGTGTAAAAATTACATGCCATGTTACCTCCTTCCTTTCCGCCTGGGCCCCTCTCACTGCCAATGCGGGCTTCTGGTAATGTGGGAGCTTTTGATGTTGGTCTTGGGGTCCTGGACAACTCTTCGAAGGTCTCGCAGTTGCAGTCCAGCCGTTCCCGCACTGGCGGGAAAGTAAATATGGCAGGACAATAGCTGCCAAGGTTTCAGGTCGCCTATGTGTGATATTTCTATGATTTCAGTTGGCCCATGAGTCACATTCTATTGTCGAGTGTAACACTTCAAGTGACCTATTCTTGTGAGCAAATCAAAGCAATGACCATTATGTGTGTTTCTCTGAGTTTTCAGTTAATTTATAAAAACGTATCACATAGCAATAAACGTACACCTAAACTAAGACATACCCAGAGCTTTAAATGGGACGGAGAAACTGAGGGAGTGTGGGGGGGCTTGGGGGATGGGGTCTCTTAAAGGGGCATGGCTGATGTAATTAAGGGCGTGGCTTAAAATACATGAGCTAAAAATCTGTACTTAGCTTAGCATAGTGCGCTGCCCGACTGGTATTTTGCTGCTTGTGTCACTGCCTCCATATATATAATATAACAAGTAACATTACACCTACAAGAAGTCAGGGCTATACGCTTTATCAATGGTTGTTTGTTGCATAAGACAAATAAGCAACAACTACGGCTTCGTTGTTATAACATTGAAAATGCTTAAGTTCTTAAATGATGAGAAACAAGCATTGACATAGCCAATAGGTCTCTCCTTTGGGACCTTATAAGTGTTTAGTTATCCAGCACAATATCCTTGGTGCAACAAGATCAAGTGTTGCATGGCTAAACCCTTATAAGGTCCCAAAGGCGAGACCTATTGGCCATGCCAATGCTTGTTTGCAGTTCTAGTGGGCCGTGGCGCAGGACCCAGTTCTTCCGGTCACCAATCCTCTGTCCAGAGACTCTTGGATTTGCTAAACAGTATTATTTCTGTCTTGCCCCCCATTAAGTTGGAGGCAGTTACGGGACTTCCCGATGGCAATCTCCTTCATTCACTGGAGGAATTTGTTTGACACTCTCAATGTCCTCCCCAAATGAAACGATCAATTGAGTGTCGTCTGCATATGAAAGTGTCTCAAAACCAAAAGATTTAATTAGTAGGGCTAAGGGGGTTACGTAGATATTGAAAAGTGTAGGGCTTAGGAAAGAGGTCTGCGGGACTCCTTTATTCAGCTGGATGGTTCTGGAATGGAATGTCCCCACGGAGACTGTATGGACCCTGTTAAGAAAATCTAACAGCCAGTCCAGGGCTGACCACTCGATGCCTATCTGCTGGAGACTCTGCACCAGGATTGAATGCGAAATGGTATCAAGTGCGACTGATAGATCTAACAGAATCAGCATGGCTGACTGTCGATCATAAAGAGATAGTCTGATGGTATCCACTCCTGCGAGTAGAGTAGTCTCAGTGCTGTGGGATGGTCTAAAGCCTGACTGAGAGACGTCCAGTAGTCTATTGCTCTCTAAGTAGGTTGTAAGCTGTTTGTTAACATGAGTCTCCAAAATCTTTCCCAGCAAGGGGAGGAGAGATAAGGGACGGTAGTTCGTGGGATCGTTGGGATCAGCAGTTGATTTCTTCAAGATGGGTGTGACCTGGGCTGCCTTCCATTGTTTCAGGACCATGGTTAGGGTCAGAAATGTATTGCATAATGCGGTAATGATTGGAGCAAGGAGTGGGGCAAGACAGGACATGTTTGGGGGACGGAGGTCAGCAGGGGACCCTGATTTTCCTTAAGCTAGTAAGTCCCACATCAAGTGATGGTGAGATAGATTCAAAACGGTCAAATACTACTGAATTGGAGTGATGAGGTACAGCAGTTAGTGAATTAGTTCTGCCTTGACAACTATTGTAGATAGTGTTGAATTTAGTTTGAAAGTGAATAGGCAGATTGTCCCAGAATGTTTGGGAGGCCGGGATGTCTGTGGAACATGCCTGAGGTTTTACAAAGGTTGTTACGATTTTAACTAGCTCCTTGGAGGAGTTACCTGCCTGATCTATTTTTTGAACAATATGTTGTCTACGTGGCATCCTTATTTGTGAGTGGGATGCACGGAAGGCATCTTTGAATAATTGTTTAACTGTATTGCTTTTTGACATCCTCCAGTTGCACTCAGGCCTTCTACAGCGAGACTTATCAGTTTTTAGTTCAGCCGTGTACGAGGGTGCATTGGGTTTGTAAATCTTCCTTGGCAGAGGATTGTAGGGAGCCACAGTGTTGAAAGCATATGTAAGAGTCTTTGAACTGTGTGAGAGCTGCGTTTATGTCTGGTGAGTTGTCTGGCGTGGTGTTAGAAAAAAATACTTGAAACGCATTGAGAGTGATTTGTTTCCAGGGTCTCGCGATGGTTTTGGTCTGGACCTTGGGTCTGTCTGGAATAGTCGTGATTGAAATATGCAAGCTGATTAGAACGTGATCTGTCCATGTTAGTGGCAGTTTGGTGTCAATTTGTAGTACGTTTGCAGTGGAGAAAATGAGGTCCAGCGTGTGTCCGGCAAGTGGGTGGGGCCAGTTTTTTAGATGCTTTTGTGAGACTCCTTTCCCCCTGCTTATACTGTTTTAGCTTTAAGTTGTGATTGTGTACGTTCTGCTTTCAAGGTGTCTTACTGGTCTAGGTAATATGCTGATGTTTTCACCATGTAGAGCAGCCCACTGGAGATTTTGCTTATACATTCTCTCAATTTTCCCCCAATTGCTGCCTGCAGTACTGCCTGGATTTCTTTGTTTTACTTCCTCTGGGTGGAGATTGCTTTCATCAGCTCTGGCTCTCAGAATTTGTGTAGCTGCTGTCCACAAGACCTGTGACGATCCAACCGCTCTTGGCACATTAGAATTTTTTTTCTATCCAGTTTAGCATGCCTTTAGGCAGGGTCTTTCATGTAATTATTCAGTCTTTCTCCCAGTGGCGTAGCTAGAGCTTCTGGCGCCCGGGACTATCCCTCAGATTGCCGCCCATGGCAGGTAGCGGGGGTGGGGGGGATGTGACACGGACCAAGGCTACACAGTTGAATACACCGGCAGTACAAAGACATACAATTGATGGACGGAATGCAGAACAAATCAAAACATTCACCCCCATTCCATGGATCTGGGTTAAATCCATCATTCTTTTGCTCACCATGCCACCCCATTTTAGACTGATTTGCATATGGCTGGGTTCAAACTGGAATGGCATAGGGAGCAGAAGAACGAAGGATTTAGGCCCAGATCTCTGTACTGGGGTGAATGTATGACATTGTTCTGTATTCTGTCCATCAATTGTTCTTTTTGCAATAACAATATATAAGTACAGAGGTATCAAGGTTGACTTGTTTGCAACCTCTAGCATATTTAACCCAAAATATTACCAGAGTACTGTATGCTGTGGCAATGTGTTGGTCTGAATAGATGTTATTACACCTTAAACGTATACCTCCTTGGGTGGAGATCTCAACACATAAAACCGACAAGTAGTAGAGGTCTCCACACACAGGTCTGTGAATTGCATTTTGTAGTATGAGAGTAGTACTACTGTACTGATTCTAAAGGTTCTACTAAATGCAGTTTCTGAATTGTGCTCGAACAGTCTCTGATGTCTTGCCAATTTGCCACTACGGAGAGAGGCCATATTTGGTTTAGCTGGTTTCTCCTTTTATAGTTGCAGCGCTAGCAATCACTAATGGTGTGGGTGATTTGTAGCTAAAGTGGAATTCAACTACAGGTAAAAAATCCTGATGGAACATGATTGTCAGTTCCATTGAGAAGGAGTCATGCAGCGGCAAAACCTACATGAATTGAGGATGATCAATGAGTATCTAGTCCCTGCAGGTCATTGGAAATCCTTGGATTTAACTTTCATCTGATTGGCAAGTATATCCCCCTAAAGGGCAAATATTAAATAGTTTCATTCCAGTTCTTCTCCATGTTGAGGGGTTTTAATGCTCTGTTAAGAGACTTAGGTCAAGGATGGCTGGGCGTGTCTTTTAGCGTTAACATTTTTGCTGACAATAAATATGTTCTAGTGAGGCCTATAATTTATGAAAGAAGGTGGCAAAAAATCTGATTCCATATCTAAAGTTTGTTTCATTAGCCGAATATGGACTTGGTGTGTCAAAATGGGTACGTCGAACAAAGTTCTAAAGGAAGCTTTGTAGAGGGTACAAGTGAGCACAGAGCTGCCATCTAGAAGCCTTCCCCTGGTGATCCTGGTTCCTGTACATCAATAGGAGGGGATTACTGCCCTCTACTTCCAGGGTGGGTTCCAATGCTGGCCCTGAACCACCTGACCTGCTGCTTTCAGGTCATGACCCTTTATTACTAATCGTGGAATGGGGTAGACTCCTTACTTGTATGCTATTGTACCAAGGTACGCCTTTAACGTGTCAAAGAAATTTCCTCACCTGCTAATCTGAGTCTGAAAAGACTTGTTGACAAAAGTAATTCTCTGAATCACAGAATCAAGGGTCCACCTGTAGGCAACCTGGACAAGTGCAGGCAAGTCCCATATTCATACTTTACTATACAGATGTTTCACTATTGATCACATGATAACTTTTCTCACAAATAATTAAAAAAATATATATTTTTTTATTGAATTTTTAAACAGAAAAAATAAAACAAATCAATAAGATAAAGACAGTGACACATTCCAAGTGACATCATCTGCTTGCGTTAGTCTAATGAACATACATCGTAATATCATTGTAAAAAAAAAAGGGGGGATAAAAAGGCTAGAACAGCAAATACACGAGTGGTCCCATCCGCAGAACGACAAAGAGCTCCTTCTCTACTATGCCTCTACCCTGGCGGGCTAAAACGTGAAAGGGTAAATGGTCCGTATCAAAGATTGGGGTCTCTCTACGTGGAAGAGTCTTGGTTGTCGTGACCGGTCGTCGTCGGAGGTGTAGTGTCGTCATGTTCGGCAATCGTCGGGGTGGATCTTTTGGTCATATATAGCGGTTTGTTCTCCGCATCTATCACACTGAGATCCCTCGTGTAGGCCATAGCGATATAATCGTTCCGGTGTGTAGTAAACCCTGTTGAGGAATTTAAAGTGAATTAATCTGTGGCGTCCGTTGAGCGAGATTCTTTTGGTACTCAAGCAGCAGTAGAGCCACTTATCATCCGTCAAGTCTACCTGTAAATCTCGTTGCCATGCCAGTCGTGGTTTAGTGTAGTCGCCTTTTCTGGCGGACAGTGTGGTGTGGTATATTCTGGATACCAGTTTAGCGGATGACTGTGCTTTAATAACAGCAGTCAGTGCAGGCACCTCTGGGGTCTCTGCCATATCATCCCCAAGTAGGTCCCTGAGAGCATGTCTAATTCTGTAGAACTGGAATTGCGCAAGGGGCGCCCTTACTTCGTCCCCCTCTGTAACATCCTCCCAGGAATGGGCAATGCCGTTTGCAAAGAGGTCTCTTATGGTAAGTACGTTCAGCATCTGTAGCGCAGTTATGATTCCCCTGTCCCTACATGGGGCCAGCCAGTGGCACCAATCAAGACGGGCTATTGGAGCATATAATATATTACCAGCTTGAGCGTCCAGTATATAATGCCAAGCGGGTGCGACCGAGTTTAGGGAGTCCATTATACCAGTGCGTCTATCCCGGGGCACGAAGAGCAGGGCTGGAAGAGGCCTGGGTAGGGCAACTATGGTCTCAATCCGTATGTGCGGAATGTCAAAGGGTCCGTGTATCCAGTGATATGCAAGAGAGCATTGCGCAGCTCTATAGTATAATTCCAAGTCGGGAGCTCCAAGCCCCCCCCTCATATATGGCAATGTCAGTATCTTCCAAGTGACGTGAGGTTGCTTGCCCGCCCATGCCAGGCGCGCCATTGAGTAGTGAAGACGCTGAAAGTAGGTTCTGGACAGGACCATAGGTATGTTTGTAAAGAGGAAGCGTGGTAGAACAATCATTTTCATAAGGGATACTCTTCCCATCAATGATAAAGGGAGGCCAATCCACCTGTCGACATCATCCTCCAACTTGGAGATAGCTACTCCGTAATTCTCTCTAAGGATAACCTCTGAGTCGGTATGGAGCCGGATGCCGCCTCTGTGGTCCATTGCAGCGGGTATACCCGCTCAAGTCTAACCGTGGCTGGTGTGAGGGGGAACATGATGGACTTGTTCCAGTTGACTTTTATACCCGATAGGGAACCGAAGAGGACCACCTCACGCAGGTCCGGAGAGAGGTTAGGTTCAGGCTCTCTAACACAGATAAGTGTGTCGTCCGCATACGTAGAGACAATTAAACGGTAGTTCGGAAAACGTATGCCCCTCTTCCCATGATATTCCCGTAGGGCACAAGCCAGGGGTTCCGCCGTCAGATCATGAAGTATTGGCGATAGGGGGCAGCCTTGTCTCGTAACTCTGCAAACCCGTATGGGGTCGGTGACCAGGGAGCCAATCTGGATGCGTGCCGTGGGGGAGCAGTATAGGGCTGCGAGAAAACCGCCCCCACTCCCATGCGGCCAAGGACCTGCCTCATGAAGGGCCATTCGACCGAGTTGAAGGCCTTCACCATGTCCAAAAAGACTGTGATTGCAGGAACCTCCGAACGCGTATGTTGTAGAACAGCGAGAACGGTACGTAAATTATATGTTAAGTTCCTGCTAGGTACAAAGCCAGCCTGCTCCGGTGCTACCAGAGTAGTGACAAGTGGAGATAAACGATTGGCGAGCAGCTTCGCAAACATTTTGGAATCCACGTTCCTGAGGGACAACGGTCTATACGAGGCACACTCACCCGAAGGCTTCCCCGGTTTGAGTATGGCCACAATGATCGCTTCTCACATCGTCGGAGGCATCGTTCCTGTGGTGCATATGTCCTCAAACCGTGCGAGTAAGTGTGGAATTAGAAAGTCCTGAAACGCCTTATAGAAGGCAGCAGTGAGACCGTTGCTCCCCGGCGCACTCCCGGCTCTCATATCCGAGAGGGCTAAGACAACTTCCTCCCGATCGGGCGCATCAAGAACTCGCGGTGCCAATTGGATAGCCATGGGAGTTCAATGTGAGTCAGGTAGTCCAGTATGCGATCATCTGGGCTGCAGCCGCGGGAGGAGTACAGCTCCGCATAATACGCTCTAAATTGCTCCGCTGCCTGGTCTGATGTCTGGTATTGTAGTTCTGTCCCTACGCTGCTTAAGAATTTGTGCGAGAACCGTCCCCGGTTGTTCGCCCTCGCCGTCAGTCCAAGCGGTGGCATATTTCCCCGAGATGTTTTATTTCCGCATTGGCCTCCTTGTGATATTCCTGGAATGTCGGCGCTAGTTCTAGAGTAAGTTCTTCGCTCTGGTCCATCACGCGAGAGGACTCAATGTCCTTCAATTTACACTCCAGATCTGTCAGCCTGTTGCGGATTAACTTAAGAACCCCTGCGTGCTTGGAAATTGTAACCCCCCTGATATACACCTTAAAAGCCTCCCAGACAGTTTGGAAGAAGTCCACGGACCCCACGTTTACCTCAAAGAACGTCTCGATGGACATGGCAAGTTCCTCCTTAAAAACAGCATCTAGGAGGGAGTATGGCGGGCAGCGCCATAAAAATGGGGGAGCCTGCTTCTTTGGGAAAGCGAGTGTCAAGAATAGTGGCAAATGATTAGAGTAGGTACGTGAGAGGATCTTGCATGCACTGATATGTTGACATAGACGCCGTGAAGCAAACCAGTAGTCTATTCTAGTATGGACATTGGGATACGCAGAGTAATGCGTATATCCTCCTTGACTTATGTGTCTGTGCCGCCACACATCACACATGTCCAACCTTATCAGGGACGTCTCCACCACTCTGGCAGACGCCTAGGGGCGTCTGTCTGGTCCGTCCAACCTGTCTAGGGTTGGGTTCTTAGTAAAATTAAAATCCCCTCCCCACAAGATATGTTCCTGAGCGTATGATTGGGTCAAAGTCGTCAAATTAGTATAGAAGTCTGGGTGGTCAAAATTAGGGCCATAGACATTTAAAAGAAGAAGTTCCAATCCCTTCCCACAACACTTGGATAGGACAAACCTACCCTCTTTGTCTGTTTCCAAGGGCGTCAGTGTGACCGATGTCTTCGGATTTACCCACGTCAAGACCCCCCTAGCATGAGAAGTAAAGCCCGCGGCGTGTACATTGCCCAGCAGCCCTTTGGTGCGTAAAATGGGACTATCCGGATGTAGGTGAGTCTCCTGTAGTAGGGCCACGTCAACACGGTGTCTGTGAAGGTAGCTCAAAATTCTACGGACCTTCCGGTGATCGTTAAGACCACGTACATTCCAAGTGATCGGGACCATCGAGTCAAGAATGCTATCGTGTCCAGCCATCGGTGTGTCTGTCATTTGAGAGAATGCAGTTAAGAGGCAGCAAGGATAACCTCGTCAGGACTGTCACGCAAAATCCGTACATCATAAACTGATACAACAAAGAATACGTCTAAAAACATTTTCAACAATTACCCACCCCCCACTCGCGTCTGGCCAAATTTGTGGTGGTCAGACCTTTGTAACTTCAATCCCACAATAATGCAGCACGTAAAAGCTATCATTGTAAATAAGCATTGCAGCAATTCACGGATCAAATCCCCCCTCCCCCCCAGCCCCCTCCCACGCCTGCCCAACCCCAACTTGGCTGCGGTACCATCCCTCCCATCCAAACTGAAAGCCCACCCATTCCCAAACAACAAAACACATCCCAGGTGTGGCTCACACAGGGGTGGATGTAGCTCGCTCAGCAATAAGAGTGCAAGATCTATAAAGGCCATGCTCCGCACCCCACCACAAGAGATACTTGCAGCTGCGTGGTGATGTGGGTGAACACAGCTCAGAAGGCCCCCAGGTAGCATTAATGTAGTGTGGAGCTCAGCCCTGAGCTAACCCATAAAGCGTTCACACCAGAGAGGACATAGTAAATCAATAACCACCCCCTTCCCCCGTCAAGTGAAGGCTGAGGCAAAATAGTGGATGAAAGTTCCAGCGGTGTGTTCCTCCCCCTGTATGAGAGCAGATCGGCGAACCCCCTGCAAGGTAGGCAAGGTGACCAGTCCCCAGGTGAGACAGCAGGGGTCACAAATACAAGGGACATGTAGCCGCCATCCCAAACATAACACCAATAAAAACGTATCTTCTCCCCCCGAAATATCAAACTATACTCAGCGGTTAGTGTCACTATGGTGCGGCCAGTCCTGTTCATCCATAGGGCCTCCTGCTGCCTCATCAAGGAGGTGTTGGACCGGGTGAGGCCGCTTCACCTTCATCCAGTCTTTCAACACTTTTTGTAGGGCTTTTGGGTCGGTGAAAATATGCGCGTGTCCCTGACGATTTACTCTCCGTTTCGCAGGGTATAACATGGCGTAGTCCGCTCCCAGTTCACGAAGCTGTCTCTTCATGGGGGCAAACAAACGCCGTGCTTCTTGGACTTTAACTGTGAAGTCCGGAAACAGATAAATCGTCGACCCTTCAAAGCGTAACGGTGGTTTCTCACGGGCCAG
This sequence comes from Triturus cristatus, assembly GCF_964204655.1. NCBI lineage: Eukaryota > Metazoa > Chordata > Amphibia > Caudata > Salamandridae > Triturus > Triturus cristatus. The sequence continues at coordinate 679,849,878 of NC_140585.1, read as the reverse complement.
TTTAAGCGCAACATCTCGATCCCTGTAGCCTAGCAGTTTCGCTATGATCGGTCTGGGGGGTGCTCCCGGTACTGGTCGCGGGCCAAGGGAGCGGTGTGCCCGCTCCGCCACAAACATACTTGAGAACGAGGAATCGCCCAATAGCGTCTTCAGAAGCCTCTCTATGAAGAGCTCCATGTTCCCCGTTGGTGTAGATTCCGGAAGGCCCGTAACGCGGAGATTGCAGCGTCTGGAAGGGGCCTCCAGGTCCTCTGTTTTATCCTGTAAGACCTGGAGGACCTTGCCCAGCTGTTTGTGTTCAGTATCGAGAACAGTTTGTGCTTCCTCCGTCTCTTGCAATCTGCGCTCCGACATATCAAGTAGTTCCGCATGTTTGTCCAGCCTTTCAGCCATGCGGTCCATTCTGTATGTTAGGGCGTCCATCTTTGTGCCCAAAGAGGATATCCCGCCTTGTAGATTTTTTTCAATCGCCAATAATAGTCCGTGAATGTCCTGACGTTGGTCTTCTATGGTCTGGTCCTGTTCCCCAACGCCATCCTCAGTGGGGGTCTCTCCGGACTTAGTCCGCTTCTGGTCGAACGACAATTTAGGCTGAGTTCTATCCACTCGCCCCATCTTGGTTTCATGTGTGAGTCTCTGCGGGAGCAAGCAGCAATTCGAGCGTCAGAAGATCAGTGGCGTGGACGTCCTGTCTCAGCTGTAGTGGCTGCGGGGAGCGCTGTGAGGCCGCCCGGTCCAGCTAGGACCCATTCCACAGTCCCCGCGCAGTAAGGTCTCCGCACAGTGATGCGGGTATTAAAGTTCCAAAATGGCAGCACACCGCAAGTCGCCCAGCATGTGGTCTGCGGCTCTGCACCCCAGCTGCAGGGCTCACCTCCTCCTCCTCCAGAGGGATTTCCCCTTCCCCCCCTATCTGTCCAGGGGGGTCGCCCCAAAACAATCTGCTAGTGGGAACCGGCAGAAAGGCAGTCAAGGGCCTCAAATAGTGGTTATCTCCCCCTGTATTGACTTTGTCTTTAAAGAGAGTGTCTAATGTGCAGTAGTTGTTCCGTCGCTCCCCTGCCAGGCAGTAGTGAGAGCACAACACATGGCGGCGTTAGCCAGTCGTCGTGTGGTCAGTTCGCTGCAGACCTCAGGAACCAGTGTGGGCCAACGTGGCAGAGTGTGGCTTCACCCCTCCACACTGGCACACATCAATACTTTCAGGAGGGTGAGGGATTCAGTGCAGTGAGCAGTTCTCAGCAGGGGACAGCAGAAATCAGCGATTCAAGGGAGGGGGGGGGGTGCTTTCTGTGCCAGTTCGCTGCGTAGGGAAGCAGCAAAGCTCCCCGACAGGCCTCGCTGTCAGCAGGGGCGCACTCACCGGCAGCTCATCAGGCGTCTGGCAGGCAGTCGAGGGAGCGCGGCCTCAGCTCCCCTCAAATCACTGGCTTTCGAGTCAATGCAGGGCCGTCCTGCCGATCTCTCCAGGCGGCCGGCCCTTTCCCCCACAGCCGTCAGGGACGTGGAAGACCAGCAGCCGCAGACACGAACTGCAAGGTCTTCGAGACATCAGTCTGGTCCCACCGCCGCAGGGTCTCTGCGACGGGACTTCGACGGCTGCACGTCGCCTCCCCAGCCGGGGAGGGGAAGGAGGATCGCCGCACCGCAACAGCCTCAACACAGCACCAGCGTCCAGGGCTCAGTCGGCCCGGAATCAGCTATGGGCCGTATCGTCGCTCAGGGGGCAGGTAGGCGAGTCGTTCTTCTTGACATCGGCTCCGCGACACCTCAGGGGGCCCCGAATCACCGTTTTACAGCGCTAGCAGTACACAGCTGCAGGATATTTGCACTAGTAATGTGGCGGACTATCGGAGCTCTCGGCTTAAGCGGCCATCATAGTTGCGAGCTGGCTCCGCCCCCCTTTTCTCACAAATAATTACGAGCATGAGAATGCAAGGGTGACCTTAACAGGTATCAAAAACGGAAACCTGTTTTGGCAGAGCAAGCTATTCACCTATTTCAAGTCTCAAATGCCAAACGCAGTTTCTCCCTCTTGCCCTATATTATTTACAGAACTAAAGTCGCTTCACTGTTGATGAATCTGTTCACTTCCGGTTCAACTCCACTTCTACAGTATTCTAAAGTACCATAGGCAAAACGCCAGCCATCATAATAATTGCTATGATCCCAGTTTGGTTACGAGTAAAATGGGAAAATACCCTTGTTTCCAGTAAAGGTTAAGTTGAAACAGTCTGTAAGGCAACTCGTGCTCATATAAAGCGCTCTGATACAGTCCTGCCAAGTGCCACGCAATGATCATGGCACAGCTCACAGCTTGCTACAGGCAGCTCGTACCCGCCGCAGACACTGCTCTAGCTGAGCTTATTTTACTCCTGCCCGCGCCTGATTCAGCCCGAGCCGACTGACTCCAGAGGGGGGAGACCTGAGACCGTGACCCAGGAACTCACAGGAGTCTAATCACCATATGTGGAAGCCCCGGGCCAGGAGGCAATTGGAAACCCGATTTGCAGTGTCTTGTGGCTTTGCGTGAGCTCAGTCTGCCTTCCGCAGCCGGCCCTTGCAGAACAGAGTTGCTGCCTGCCACCAGTGGTGGCTGGTGACATTTGAAAGTGGTGGGTCGTAAAATCAGTGTCGGAGTGGACCGCGGTGAGCGAGCTCAAACAACCTAAGGAGGGTCCGGTGGGGGGGGGGGGGGTTCCCCCGAGAAACTTTGGGCAAATGGTGCATTTGTCAAGCAAATTTGAGAAAGCAAGAAGGTAATAAAGCAATTGTGAAAGTGCAGTTATTACATTAAACATTACTAAACACCTTTTTTCTGCAAAATGTCTGTAATAGACTAGTCTCCCACATTAAAAAGAAATGTCAAGAAAACGGTATTCAAAAAATGTTTATGGAGGTCATCAGGGCAAGACTGCAGAATAGAGCTGGCAAACTCTGTGCACCTCTCTGAGAAGCATACACGCTACGTGCCATCAGGGCCTAGTTTCAGAAACATTTCTATCTACAAATGTTCAGTCTCTGAAGCTAGGCACTGCTGGCACGCAGCGTGTATCTTTTTCAGAGGTGCATGGCAAGGCCTAACCTCAGAAACGTAACATTTCTTATAGATAGAAATGTTTTTTTTTTAACTGGTTCGGTTTAAGGCCCCATGGTGGAGGACTTCTGTGTAGTCAGCAAAACACATGCCAGCTTTTTCTTTGCAAACTATGTTGTGGCATGAAAGATGCTGGCAATGGTAGAAGGCAAGCTGGTGCCTGCTAGAAGTTAGAACATGTCAACTCAAAGCTGAAAAATTAGCACAATACAAGCAGAAGCAGAAATCAGACTGTCCCAAAATGCACATGTTCTATTAGAGACACGCAAGAGAGAGAGAGGGTAACAGAAAGCCGGGGAGAGGCACAGAGAGAGAAACTGTGAGGGGGAGAGAGAGAAACATTTGGAGGGGGTGTGTGAGCGGCTTAAGTGCACTGCAGTCATGGCCGTAATGGCCAGACTCACTGAAAAATAAAGTATCAACAAAAACGATTAAATGAATGCATGATTAGTTGGTAGATGTACAGTAACAGACAGCACGGGACACAACGTTCATTATTAATAGTCTAACTGTTTTAATTGTAGTCAAAGGAAATATTTTGGGGTAATTCTTTCTGACATGTTTGCTGTCACTAGAAAATAGAAATGCATTTTCTACACGATTACAGCCAGTTACTGGTCAGGCAGAGCTCAGCTCTCCTAAGTGCACCTCCCAACTTTCTCTGTTCAGTGAGTGCAGTCTGGACTGTGGCAGACACTCAAATTAATGTTTCTGAAGCGACGAGGTGCATGGCAGGGCTTAGGTAGTCAGGACTAGCTGAACTAGACTCTGGTGCAGACATATAGGCCGCCCTGCTGGAGCCTGACACCATGCAGGCTGCAAATGCGAGTTTGCTAAAGTCTCGTGCTCAGCCAGCATTCATCCCCTAGGAGGGCTCCTTAACACACACACTCCGCTCATCACTGCAAATTCGGCCTTTCTTTTCTAATTGAATTAAAGGCACATCCACTTTTTTCCATTATCAGCTTTTGCACTCGACCTTACTATTGCCGCTTGTCAAATGGACGTGTTTAATCCGTCTTTATCCACTGCCCATTCCAGCTCAAGTCCTGCACCTTCACCCCTAACTTCCACGCGTGGTGCTACTGTTTTGCACGAGACAACTTTACTGCTGATAAGCAATGGCGCAGCTTTTTATATTGCCTGGATAACTCTTCTGTAGTAACACAGGCAGCACGGTATAATCCACCCATTATGTACACTATTAAAACAAGGCCTCCCAGCAAAAAGCCTTTAAAAAAAAACAATTTTACTCCTTCGGGGTGGGCAGCGTAGCACTTGAATTTTCGTGCCTGGAGAAAGTGACAGCGTTATTAAGGTGGAGAAGTGTAGCTCACTGGTTAGAGGAGGCATACCCTGAAGCAGAGATCAGACCCGGGACCTGGGTTCGATTCCCGATGCGGCAGGGTCCAGAGCCCAATCGTCCACGGACTCGATAATTCTCGCTTCGGTGCCCACTCTAAGCACGAGTTCACACTATGCAGCTCTGGGCAACAAGCCTGCTTAATCTCCACAACGGCCCCCCGCGGCGGGATGCCTGGCTTTCACCTTGGGGATGCCCAGTACGGGTTATCTTACAGGGAAAAACCAGGACGGGTTCCCAATGCAAGCGCCAAGATGCCCGTAGGGTGATAGCTGCGCTCTATAAGTACATCAATCAATCAATCAATCAATCATTAACTGATGCAATAATTCTGTCCGGCATCCGAGCGACCATCTGGGCACGAACGACAGAAGGCATCTGCTGCTTGGATCCCGTGCTAAGCCATGATAAATATATTTATACAGTTTCCTCCTCAACTTGCAGTCACGGCAAAACCTCTAACCAACTCATGCAGAACTACATTAGACATACTTATTTTTCGAGGCACTGCTTTCCTTCCAGAGGGTCCCTGACTGCTGCGTATGCTTCAGAGGTGCTTGGTAGTGCCTAGCTAGGCCCTACCACGCACCTCTAAAGCATATAGCTGCGTGCCAGCCAGGATCCAGCAGGGCGGGCCAAGCTGTCTGCAGACTGCACCAGACCAGTATGTTTGCATTTCCAGCGCTATATAAACATATTCGCATTCCCACTATAAACATTAACAGTCTTTGAAGTGCAGAGTGATTCTCTGGCAGGGTCACTCTGCACTTCAAGTGCAGAGTGACCCTGCCAGAGAATCACTCTGCACTTCAAAGACTGTTAATGTTTATAGTGGGAATGCGACTGTTCAAGAGCTACGGGCGGCTGGCTGCTGGCTTTGGAGAGGATATCTATAATCTATGCCACTTGAGTCCTGTGCACTGCACTACGGCCATGACTGCAGTGCACTGCACGCTAGAGTACCGCCGCTCGCATGAACATATTATTGCGTATTTTATTTTAATTTTATTTTATTTAATGCGTTTTTATATAGCGCGGACTTTACCCGAAGGTGTCAGAGCGCTTCACAATAGCAGCAGTAATGATACATAAGGAGCAAAAATACAAGTGAGCATGTTACAAAATCAAACGGTACGTTACATGAGGCAATAGTGACAATTGTGCAAGTATCAAGGGCAAACAAAATACAAGAGGTAGCAAACGATACGTTACAAACGGAAAAAGTGATGTGTGCAGGTTACAAGAGCATACAAAGTACACCTAGAGGTAAAAAGTGAAAAAAAAAAAAAAAATTGCAATAAATGGCCGACACTCAGAACACTAAAACAGAAGTTACGTTACATGAGGCAGTGGTGGCCATAGTGCATGTATCAAAAGCAAACAAGATACAAGAGGTAGCATACGATACGTTACAAAAGGAGAAAGTGACATGTGTGCATGTTACAAAAGCGATCAAAATACAAGTAAAAGTATAATACTGCAATATATGGCAGACACTCAAAACACAAAACACACTGGGAAGGCACTTCTATAGGCATGGAGAACAGAATTTCCTATAATGGAAGGACTTCCTTCAGAAAATATAGGGCGTGAATTAAATTTGGAAGTGTCTTTGAAGGAGGAGAGATTTGAGGTCAGTTTTGAAGGCCTGGGAAGAGGTGGTGGTCCGGAGCTGAGGCGGAAGTGAGTTCCAAATTCTCACCGCGTTGCCTGAAAAGGATTGGGCCATCGATCTTTCCTTCTTGAAAGTGGGAGGTTCAAGCAATAAATATTCTGCATTCCGTGATGGTCTGGAGCCACCAGAGAGTTTGTTTATCCGCCAGGTAGCGAGGGGAGGATGAGTGCAAGGCTTTGTGGGTGATACAGGCAGTCTTGTAGATAGATCTTGCCTCTATGGGAAGCCAACGGAGGGTGGATAAAATGGGTGTGATGTGGTCGCTTCTTTTGGCCCCATGTATGAAGCGAGCTGCTGAATGGAGACCAGACTTCAGGGGGGACAGGTGGGACTTGGGGAGGCCAGTAAGAAGAGAATTGCAGTAGTCCAATCTGGAGAGAACCAGCGATTGGACCAGGGTTTTAAGGTCGTGCTCCGGGAAGAAGCGACGAATCCCCCAAAGAAGGCGCAGTTGGTATCGAGCAGACTTTGCGATGGAATCGATGTGGGAGAGTAGATTGAGTTTTTTGTCGAGTATGACGCCAAGGGATTTTGTGCTCTCGACAATGATGGGTTTATTGTTCAGTAGATTGATCTGATCCATCCATGATTGCACTGGGGGAGGAGAAAGTGAGGAGGAGAGGAGGAGGAATTCAGTTTTGGAGGGATTCAGGACCAGTTGATGAGTTAACATCCAGTTTTGAATGGAGTCGAGAGTAGAGCTTAGGAGGGAGAGATCGTGAGTGGAGGCCACCTTAAGGTAGATTTGAGTGTCGTCCGCATATAGATGATAGTGGATCCCGGATTTACTCAGGAGATTTCCCAATGGTTCTAAGTAGAGATTGAACAGTGTGGGTGCAAGTATAGAGCCTTGAGGGACACCTTGACCGACCGCTAAAGGAGATGAAAGACTGTTCGCTATTGTGATCATTTGGGATCTATCAGAGAGGAAGGAGGCAAACCATTTGAGCACAGTGCCCTCCATGCCCATTCTCTGTTGCAGAGTGTTAAGGAGAGTATTGTGATTGACAGTGTCAAAGGCTGCAGAAAGGTCAAGAAGAATTAGAAGACAATACTCCTCTGAATCGAGTATCCGCAGTGCGTCATCAATCACTAGCAGCAGGGCTGTTTCAGTGCTGCAGTTTTGAATGAAGCCGGACTGGAAGTTGTCCAGAAGATCATTGTCCTTGATATGGCGAGACAGTTGTTTCGCTAGACATTTTTCTGTGATTTTCGCAAGAAAGGGTAGGTTAGTGATGGGACGGTAGTTGTTAGGGTCGTTCGCATCAGCGGTGGGTTTTTTAAGCAGAGGGGTGACCTGCCCAGTTTTGAAGGAAACAGGAAGGGAGCCTTGACTGAGGGAGAGGTTGACCAGAGTGGTCCAATAGGAGAGAGAATGGGTATAGAAGTCAATGGCAATGGCACTAGGGATGGGGTCAAGAGAATGGTTAGAGGGCTTTGTATCGAGGATGCATTTAAGTAGGGCATCATCAGAGATGGGGTCAAAGTTTTGCCAAATGGTTAAGGATTTGCGCTCCTCTGTAGGGGTAGGATGAATGACCTGATCTACAAGTGATTTCACCTTTTCATCAAAGAATATAGCGAATTCCGCTGCTTTCTTTGTGGAATCCTTCAATTTGGAGGTTGGGGGAGAGCTGTTTGGGTTCTTGATGAGGTCGAATAGTTTTTTGGGTCTATTTTTGGCTGAGTCAAGGAGGGATTTGAAGTGCGACGCTTTTCCAAGGAAGATGTGCTTGTGGTACTTGGATCTTGCTGAACGAAGCGAGGCCAGATTTTCGGTGGAGGGCGCTTGTCTCCATTGTTTCTCAAGGACTCCTAGGTACTTCCTTTCTTCATAGAGGGATTTGTTGAACCAAGGTGCTGAGGGAGTGGGCCTTTTCTTTTTGCTTTGGAGAGGAGCGACATTATTGATTTCGACTGCAAGGACTGTGAGGCATTGGGAGGTGAGTTCGTTAACATCTAGGTCCGGGTCTAGCCTTGGAAGTGATAGCAAAGCAGAATCACAGAGGGTACTGAGGTCAATATTTTTAGTGTCACGGAACATACAGCAACTGATAATACAACAACAAAACCATAACTAATACTTATAGTAACTCACTCACTCGTAACTCGTCGTCTAGTAGGTCGGACTGAACGAAACCAGGTGCCTGCAGGGGGCCCGGCTGCCAGACACAGTGCCATTGCTAATTAAGTGATTGGATGCACACACTACCGGAATTTCCGCGAGGCCGCCTCAGCCCTGTCACTGCTACCCCTTACCTCTGAATCCAGCATGCCCCGTGCAGGGGAAGGCGCGGCTCCTTCAATGCCAAACGTACAAGGCACTCTGCACTGCTCCCTTTGCCTCCTGCAGCGGCCGCCAGCCAGGAGAGCTGGAGGATCACTTCGGGGACATGGAAGAGGAGAACGACGCGGCTGGTGGTAGCAGCAGTGAACACGAGGTGTGTGTCTGCCTCGACGTCGACTAAGAGGCTCTGACGTCACCCTCGCTCCTGGTACCGCCTGCGTCTCAGCCAATCCAGACGCTGCTCCAGCAGCGCCAGGATTGGCTTGAGCAGTAGTAGTGCGCATGTTCTATTTAGGGCTTAACATTTTTTGCGACCAGCCCGAACGTGCGCACTAGGCTGCTCATTAGAAGAGCGGCATGGAACAACCCTCGCTCTTCTAATGAGCATCCTAGTGCGCATGTTCGGACTGGTCCCAAAATTCTTAAGCCCTAAACAGAACATGCGCACTCTTGCTGTGCTCTCCGCTGACCGGCACCTGATGTCATGATGATGACTCATCAGACATTTGTACTGAACTCCTGCTGCCCCGCCCCCTTCTGAGCCGACTGCCTCCGGTGCCGCGGCCTGGGATTTAAATAAATCATGTGAGTGAGAGACTGACGTGACGGCAACGCTTGTTAGTTGTTACTAGTCAACAACTCGAGTGCCTCAAATTAATTGGTGGGGCAACGCCCAAGTGCCCTAATGGACGCACCGCCCCTGCCTGCGACCACCAGCGGCCTTCGCCACAGACTCACTCCGGACTGACTCAGGACCTCGGCCAATGGGGCCGAGGTCCAAGTAAGTACCAACCAGAGAGCCTTAAATTATAGACAGTGAATCCCTTATCTTAATTGCTTCATTTTCCTCGAGAGAAAGTGTCACTTAATAGTTGTTAAATGCCACTCATAATAACCCTGAAATGTATGAAATCATCACACATGGCAATCTGAAACCTTGGCAGCTATTATACGAGGCATTGTAGGCTCAGACTAGGATGTAAATCAGGAAGATAGCGGAGACAGTTAAAATTACACCAGCATTTCGAGCGTTTTCACAAAAACGAATCTGCTTGTTGTTGCTGTGAATATTTAGCTTACCTCTCCTGTAGACTCCATAGTGGTGGCAGGGCCCCTACCATAGGGGTTCTGCAAATCGCCCAGCAGTCATCTGCCGAGACTTCACTTTGTAAAAAGAGCGCGTGGTGGTGGCGCGCGTCACTGCTGCATTTTAGCAGCACTGCGCAGGGGCTGGATAATAAATGATGCCCAGGGCCATCATTGGTAGCGCTTTCGCGTGCTACAAGATTGACGGCCCTGGGAACCACATACAAGGTACGCCGCGCACCATCAGCACTTGCTAGGTGGTGCGTGCGTGCACTGCAGTCTGTGCGCTTTCACTAACATAACTGCACATCACGTGTGCAGGCAGTGCTTCGACTTCAGCGTCAGATTCACAACCGCATGTGTGGGGGAGGTGTCTGTGTCCCCAATTAAATCATAAATGCCGCCGCCATGTGCCACCAGGGTCGCGCCTCCGCCCCCAAAATAGACCATTTCTAATGAACTAATAGTACTCAATCAGATTTGCTGAAATAGTCTGCTTTTTCCATATTTTTGATTAGTTTGGATTGGCTGATGCAGGACCAGTTAGCATTTATCATATCCTAGCCCGCCCATCCCTCACGGACTATCTATCCTATGACCCATGAAATAGGCTATTTTGTATTGTCAGAGTACTGGTTCGTAGTTAGCTTCGATTGCGAGATGCATCCCGCTTCAGGTTATTTTCCTCTATGATTTGTGGAAGCAAATCTGTAGTTATGTGCCGCTCCACATCCATTTAACTGCAGAATGAAAAAATAATTTGTCTGCTTCTATATTTGCCATACTCTTACACAATGCAGAAAATCTGCCACGTAGTATAAGCCTAAAATAACATCATGTGTACAAATTAGTTTTTTGAAATATTCACCTTAATTAGAACATGTTATGAGTAGAATGTTATGTTTTTCTAAAGATGTCTGTGCCTGTCATTTTTATGTGTGATGAACCTCGAAAGACGAACAGCGGAAGCGAACAATATTGCACTTGTAGAAGTATAAAAAGCTAAACACAATGTAAAAATTGAAAGGATGAGCAGCTAGTGTAGCAGGTTGTACAATCTATTAAAAACAGTCTGGGCCCCTCTTAACGCGTCAGTATTTAGTCGAAGATTAGATTCACTAGGAAGCACGCATTCCTCCAGCCAATGACGTGTTTCTCACGCAAAAGCTTTGTGATGTGATTTCCCAATGAACAGAACTTGCTCTGTATTACCTGCCATTGATTCTAGCCAATACGAGCAAAGATAGCTTTGCCAAACCTTTCCAAGGTTCCCCTCACATCAACTTTTTCCCCTGTTAGGTGTTAAGGTATTGGCACTCCAGCACAGACTTGCTTTTCAGGGGTACTTTGCATGTTTTGCTCGATAGATTTTCAGTGCTATTTCTGAGAGACTTTAGATTTTACTTTGTTATGATCTACTTACAATTTCAGGAATATCTTAAGGGGTTAATGCACTCCGTACAAAAAAATGCTCCACCAAAAAGTCTCTGCCCTCTATAGATTTTAGGGCTGAATCCCATTCTTCCGAGGTCCATTGCACCAGTGCGATTCCACCTGGGAATAGGTGCCACCTGCAATTAACTTTCAAGTGGCAATTACTCACATATTGTTTCCCATTGTGGCCATTACAGCGAATGATAAATTCCATACCCTCATACTTTGGGCTATACATACCTTTGAGAAATAAAGATAAACGTAGCCGTACCCTTTAATTGCACATAATTGAAGTATGTGCCTTGATAGAATAAATACATTGCACTGCATTTGTAAGGTTCGTTATGGGACCATGCGGCTGTAATTTTGGGAAGAAATTGATTTTTCTTTTTAAGTGACTGAATCAATACAATAAAGCTCATTGACCTGTTGAGTTCAGAAAGTGGAACTGTCCATTCTGGAGTAGGTGCGATGGCAGGAATATACTAGCAGCTAACACACCCGAATACTTTGCCTAGTAATGTATTACTTCATATTTGAACATATTATCTTATTACGATCAGCAGGGAGGTATGTATCCATCTGATAATAAAAGCCTTTGCTAATAGAACTCTTTTGCCCTATAGGGTTTCTGCTCTCTGAGCAATGTGACTGGTAATAACTAATCAGAACTGTTATTGTTTTGTATACCTTCCCAAAATTAGAGTTTTGTTATATAATGCTCAGAAAAGGTGTCCCCATTTATTCATTTAAGCCCCCATGAACCTTTTTGTTGTTGTTTTTGTTTTACCCGTCAATAGTTTTTTTGAATAGCATGTCAATCTTGACACTGACTGAAACATAGAAATCCCGGTTCTCATTGACATAAATCTTAGTTTTCATACGGTTAATTGGTCATTTATTTTTAATATTGGTAATTGTGCAAGTTCTACAGAGTTATTAATAGGTGTAGGTTTTTCTAGCTATGATTTATTATTAGGTTGAGACACTTGCCCAATAGTTTTTTGTAATTATTTAGTGATTTTGAATTAGTTAACAAGTTTGTTAATCAGTTTAAAAATTTCGATTTCAAAGCTCTTCATGGCATAAAAACAAAGAAAATGTTTTAAAATATTTAAAACTGTTTTGCAGAAGTCTGTTCCTTAAATAAAAAGGGGCAGTGTTACAAGATAATTATTCCATGAAGCATCTTTATGAACCCTCTCATGCAGAAAATTAAGCATATTACACAAGGTGTAGGTGAGGCTATCTAAACAAGAACATTGTACAAAAAGTGTACTTCTCTTATTGGATTACTCACTACTTTCATAAACTTCACAAAACTACTGACAAGGTGCATGTCTGGGCAATCACATCATTGTATGGTTCAGACTATTTCTGTAAGACTGTGCATTTGAACAACATAAACTTCAAAACTATGCGGGAATGAGTCCATGCGCACCACCAGGGTATGTTGACCTTAGTCCTGGCTAGCTCACAGTGCACCATCTGTACCTATAAATCCTACAAGATACCCAATGGGATGTGCAACCTCAGAACATGACAACCCTGACTCCCCCAAGGAAATTGTGGAAACATATCTACCACTTTTGTTAGTAACTCAGACATGCCCAAAGGGTAACACAAGAAATACTCAAATTGTCATTTGAAACATTTTTTGGCGCAATAAGATTCTTGTGTAAAATATGTGCGCTGCAATGATTAATACAGAGTAATCATCATTACTAGAATGCTAAAGAAAATAAACAGTTCATACATTTTGCTGTTACATTGATTAACTGTGTGTGTGTGTGTATATATATATATATATATATATATATCATATCACACCGTCAATCAACAGCTTCACGCCATAGACGGAGACGGACCACAAGTAGGTGCCAAAGTGCGTAGTTTATTAGCCTGTTCGGTCCTGACGCATTTCGGTTCGAAAAGAACCTATATATACACACACACACACACTTATATCTTTATCCCTACTTAGCACTTCCTATCCTAATATGCGTAGGGTGTGCAGATCTGCCAGAATGCCCCAGAGTGGTCTAACTCCCCATTTACCTGAGGGCGTGTTTCAACTGGGAGCCCGCCTTTGGTGTAGAGCAGGCCACCACCCTTCTCAGGAAGATAACCGGATTCAGATGGGCATTGGGGTGCCCTCGAAAGTGCTAGTGAAATGCTCTTCTGTCTAAACAACTGATTGATGTAGCTTATATAATAAAACTTCAACCAGGTTACAAAGCCGGAGTTCCACTCAGGCCGTCATTATTGATTTTACCTTCGCAGTGCCCCGAGCCGACAGCAACAAAAATCAAAAATGTGCACAGTGAACTTAGCCCTAGTACAGAATGTTCAAGGCTCTGATAATATACCTAAAAAGAAGTGTAAATGTAAGTGCAAATCCATTTCAGATAATATCATCCCATATGGGCGCACTAACAAATGTGTGTCAGAGTCATTGTTTAAAAAAGATGTCGATTTAAACGTGAACATGTAAAAATGGTGGTATTCTCTGCCCGATGTGTATGTGACTACACAACAACAGCACATTGCAAAAACGTCTGCAAAGTTGAAGGCCTTCTTTTCCCCAAAAGGAATTCTTAAAATAAAATGTCTTTCTTGTCGCAGGGCTAGGCAACAGCTTAAGATGTGTATAATTTTTTCTTGAGCACTCCAGTGGAGCCTTCAGTCAACTGGTCTGATCTTGTGTTTCCATGGATGTCTGTAGTCTATAAGATCCAATATTCCCCAAACTCGACCATGCATTATCTTTTTAAATTTTATATAGCGCTCACTAGACCCCAAGATATCCGGTATCAGAGCGCTTTACACGAGCACCAGTTTAGTTACAGATGGACATATTCATTTTTGTTAGGCACGGGTAGATTAAGTGAATTTCCCAGAATCACAGGATGTTGAGCGTCGTTGCTGAGACTCGAACCCGGTTCTCCAGCTTCAAGGTCGACCTCTCTAGCCATAAGGCTGCATAGCTGACCTTTGGCACCCTAATGAGATGTATACAACCGACCCACGGCATATTGCTTTTATGGAGATTGCGTAGTTGTCTCCATTGTGTTTCAGTGGTAGCAGCCACGTTTTCTACTTTACTGTTTTGCATACCTGGAACTGTGGTGCCACCATGTGACTAATCTGTGTACTACAGGCAACCCAGATGCCATATTGCTATAGTTTTCTTAATTTGCAGGGGCATTGACTGTATCACGTATGGTTGAATAAAGCCTTGGTGGTATTATTGCATTATAGTCTCATTCAGTTGATTTCAGTTGCAACAGTTTTTTTTTAATTTGGAGATTGCTAGAGTGGACACACTTGTTTTCTCATTGCAAAGGATACAATACCGTGTGATGTTGCACAGGTTAGTAAGGTGGTCGTGCCAAAAGAGATCTGTAATCTGTATATAAAAAAAAGACAATATTAGCAATAATTTAAGACAGAAAAATGCACGGCTTGTGACCTATGTTGAAATAAAGAACTGCAAACACAAAGAAATGACGGAGCGCTGAAACCTTTCAGACACCCACCCCCAATTCACAGATCTGGGTGAATCCATCATCGTTCTTTTGCTCACTACGTCACCCCAGTTCGGGCCCAGCCATATGCAAATCAGTCTTGTCCCTGTGCCTCATGGGAACAGTCCAGACCAAACTGCCAAGGCAGGTCTTCCCAAGACCGAAAACCAGCATCCTGAGACCGGTTTTGGGGTTACACCCCTCATCAGCCAGGCTAGCTTGAATCCAGAGGCAAAGTGTTCACTTTGCCACTGGATTCAAGCTAGCCTGGCCAATGCGGCAGCTCACTGGATATTTGGTAAGGTCCTGTGGCAGTTCCCTCCGTCCGTCCAGCTCCAAAGCAGTCAGGGGTGTCCGTCCACCATTTTCACCTCTGAGCGGAGATTGCGCGGCGTATTTAATATGCAGCTGGCGTGCCAACCACTGGGGCCCAGGTCATCTGTGCTGCTGCATGGCAGTGTCGTAGGGTGGCCCACATCAAAATAGGGCTTGGAAGCTGGCAGGATGTTGCAGGATTAAAGCTCCGGTCGGGAGCTCCGGGAACTCGCGTCTTACACAGCCATGTTCTTGGCCATGCCCCCCTACATAGCTCCTTTTTGGGCCTATTGTATAGGGATGTGACGGTGGTGACATGTTACCTGAGGCAGCACCCTAGACTCACGGGTGATGTAGTTTCTGTACTGTGACAAAACATGGCATGCAATCAATGCTTATGTGCCGGGCCATTTGTTCTTTGTTCACCCTTAACTGTCCCCTACAGAAAACAATAAATGAAAGCAAACAGTTCCCGATTAATGAGATTTAAACCGCAAGTGTTTGAACAGTTCAACAATACCTGGATTCAATAAGGACTAGTATTTAACAGTTCAGAATACGTGTATATGTATTCTAGCCATGTTTTCAACCTCATCATTATAAACTGTACCCGTTTCAACTATCTCATTTCTTTTTCCTTGAGTGGCAAGGGAATCCTCATGAATGTCTTCAGTTTGAGTATGTTTGTCTTGAAGATTTAATTTTTCTCCAACCTTGCCCTTTTTTATTTCCAATTCCGTCTTGGGTTTACCCATCTGCACTGTCTTGTGTGCCTTCCATAATCTGGCATGAGATTTCAACAACCCTAGGTTTCCTTCAAAATTGTCAAAAGCTTCCATCAGTGCTGCAACCATCTCTCTATCCTTAAGTTCCTATGCATCGAGTCACCAAGTGTCTTGTCTCGATTGTTTACCTATCACTAACATCACAGTGAGTAGTCAGACATTCCTCCTGCAAAGTAATCGACCTCCACTAATGTGGGAATTTTGGTACCAACATGAAGAAGTAAGTCAGTCTTAAAAAGATTACCATGAGCCCCTGAGAAAAAGGCATATTGCTAATCAGATGCATGCAACAGTCTGCATACATCAACTACTCCCAGGGCTCCTGCTCTTTGGGGTTATCCAAATGTGTCCTTGCATTGATTGACTTACCTTTATTTGACTAAATCATTGTGGTGGCGTACACACTTTACATAAAGTTATCTGTTCTGACACATGCCCTGTATACACCCATATAGTACCAGTTGTGGTCGGTCCATTTTTTTGGTTGGTAAATTAAGGATGGGCGTGGTGTCTCCTGGACCAAGATTCCAAGCCAAGCCTCTAGTGAACCCTGCATGCATCAGGGGCTATATCTCTTTCAATGATCCTGAAATCATTACGGGCCATCCCCCTCGTGTTTCAAGTATAGGCCTACCACACCCCTCCTTTGATCCTATCCTTGAGACTATTAACATCAAGGGATAATACTTTCAACTGATCAGTATCCCTGAGTGTTGCAGGCAGGAGAGTATTCCTTGAGGATGATTTGTGTCCCAGATGTGATCAGCCCAAATTGCCTCTGATGTGTCACAACCTAAACTCGAAGAACCACATCCCAACGTAATACCCCTGTAATTCCCACCGTATAACGAACCATAACGAACCACAAACCTGCATCTCGAGTGCAAGAAAGGGCTTGCCTTTCCCCAATCATACACAGACTATGGCAGGTAACCATGACATTTTAACTCTGTGTTTTCCACAATTGGATCTACTGTTCACCATCGTTGGCGTGGGATCGGATCGTCTTCCCTGATAATGAAAGCCTACCACGCTCCTCCAGCGCTTCACCTCTCGATTTGTATATTACTTTGAGCTGAACGCGCAAAGGAGCATTTGCCAGCTTGGTATCCACGTTATGCGCCCTATCCACTGGAAGTGATGCTTCTTTCGTCCTCTCACCACTTATCACCAAAACTCGAGAGCCAACTGTAGAAACAGTAAAGAAGAATGTGGCAAGGGTGAAAGTAGAGACTCAAGACTGCGCCACTTCTGCCTCGCCAGTTGTTTGGCCTGTGAGGTCTGTGGAATGGAGTCCGTTCCTGCAGGTGTTTTGCATTCATAGGATTACACGTAACTACAACTGTGAATACATACACCTGACCTCTACCTCTGTGCAACCAACTCCTTGTAGTTCAACATAAAATGGGAAACTCCTCAAAACTGATCTCACAAATAAGTACTTCCAAAGTGACACGTGTGTATATGTTGGTGTATGTATGTGTGATATGATAGATGGTAAGAATTTCTGTTATGACACACTATCTAATGGCATGATTTTTGAAAGTTTGATGCTTATGCAAGTTGCATTTGGTAGTATTTAATAAATAGATAAGTACTATAGTAGTCTGGAAAAGATCATCACATGGATTGACAATTAAATGGGAGGCTCCTAGCATAGAGGTCACTTTTGATTGATTAAAAAAAATGGTAGCAGATGGCCCAAGTCACACCCCCAATTTGGTTCTCAAAAGACGAGAATCGAATAACATTCCTAGCGTCCTGATTGTTATGGTGTTAGTGTCTCCTAACTCAGTGGGTTAAAAGGTAACGCTGATTCGCTCTTTTCCAACCAATACAATTTCTGGCTTGGTGGCTTAGTTAGTTTATAGTTCTCCATTGCTTAATCTCTGCCAAGGAAGATATTGCTGGTGATTTACTGAGAGCTTTGACATAGAGATCTACCAACGTGTATCTGCATTCATTTAATTCCCGAGACCATAGACTGTAATCAGGTGTGCAATGGGGATGATATAAATATTAAATGATCGGTAGGAAAGAGCACACCCCTAGAGAATGCCACAGGTTAGGGCTTGCAGAGTAGATCTAAATTGCCCCATCTGAACACATTGGGCACAGTGCCACAGAAGGGGTTGAGGCACTCTAGGGCTCTGCTGCTCATCCCCCACTGACTCCAACCTTTCACACAGTCGCACATGGTTCATGGTATCAAAGGCCGCAGGTACATCTAGGAGATTGAAAGCAGCTGAGTGATTTAGCATTTGATTTCCGATATCGAGCACAGCTGTTTATTTCATTGATCAGCCAACAAAATTAAGGTTGCAAGGATGAACAAACAAAATATAACTAAACAAAGCAAAATGAACTTCTAAAAAGTATATAACTACCTGAACTGTGACTTAAATCCTTGCATTTTTATTAACTTGATGCTTAAACTTGATCGGCTTTGGTTTTGCTGCCCGTGGTATTAATCTGTGCAACTCTCTCTTAATCTGGCAGAATGCAAAGTCTGGAGGAATCCACTGAATCTCTTCAGAGGAGCAGAATATAACAGGTGAGCGTCGCAGAACCTGCTCAATAGGCAGACGCCTTATACGAAGATACTAACTATTCATTCTTGTGGCGATTGCCTGGTAGTAATTGTTCTTGTATTGAAATGAGTAAGATGCAAATTGGTGGAGCTGCGAGACCTAATGGACAATAGAGAGACTGCATTAGTGCTGACAGAGCGAGAAAGACACAAAGACAGAGAGAGGGGATCAACCACAGATAGTGAGAGAGGGAGTGAGAAACCACCACGTACCAGGGCCATTTCAAGGCATTTTTGGCGCCCTAGGTGAAGTACATGTTTCCTGTCCCTCCAACCCTTTTAATGCAGCGATGTAGCTAGAGCCTCATTTAGTGGGTTCGTGAATGGGGCCTAAAAGCAGGAGAAGAGCGCTCAAGGGTATTGGCTTGTCATCCATGCAAATAAGTGACCCTGCCACAGGCTGGCCTATGCAGTGACCGGGGATGGACAGAGAAAGACGTCTTTCCTATACACTACGCCGATGCAAACACTCTGATAAACCACAGCAGGCAAAAAGGATTCTTTCTTGGACGGGTAGAGAGAATGACCCAAAACTCCGAGAGTGAATAAATGCACTAGTGCAGACAATCGCTAATGCACCCAGAGATGAGAGATAGATGGTCTTTGAGTAACACAGTCTCAGACATGCAGAGAAAGAGATACACCGAGACAGCTACAGACTGTGGGGCAGTGGTGTCAATAGAGAAAAACGTCCAAAGACAGTCATAGCGGCTTTAGTCCAGAAATGTGCATTCCTTGAGCGACGCTGAGACTTGATAATGATGTGTATGTTATGTCTTATTGATCAAAACCTAACCTCTGGCAAGGAATTTTTTGTTGGTGACAATGACATGGTGACGAGACTTTGCAAATGAGTGGAGCACATGAGTGATGAGAGCAGCACATTCAATTTGTCTCTTTGACCCTCTTGCTGATGGATGCAAAGTGATGCTACAGATGCATAGAAGGATAAGACGTGCCTCCGACTGATAGCAGGAATGCAAATACTCCTGAAAGATGGGGGCTTTGAGTATGATCAGAATTTATGTACCCCGGTTGAAGATGTAATCTTTTACGAGAATGTGGCACCACTGCCAGAGCTGCCGACTTTGGAACTAGGGGCTTAGCGTTGGCTCAACATCCTGTGATTCTGAGCAAATCACGCAATCTCCCTGTAACTTTCAAAAAATTGAATGTGTCCTTGTGTAATGTAACTGGTGCTCATGTAAAGCGCTCCAATGCCTTCGTTTCAAGTTTGCACTGTATAAAACTGCAACAAAAATATATAAAATAGATGGCTTACCCTGGAAAGAGGTGGTAATGGGAGGGTACAGAACTCTTGCCAATTACAAAACGCAAGCCCCTGTGGCACAGGGGGTCCTCCAAGCCTTCAGCCATCCACCCTGCCCCACTGCTCTTTGTAGAGACCCCACTGAGCCCAATGCCACTGGATTGTTGTGAGATATGGGAGAGTTAGTGGCCCCGCTTCACATTCTGCACGGGCGGCCCCATCATTATGCGTTATGCCACTGCTTGGAATGAGCGTGATATTGCACATCCCACTGCTGGCTGCATGAAGTTCGTGCCTACTGCAATATCAACCCAGTCCCTGAGCTCAATGAAGAGGGCTTCAGTGCACTTCCTGGAGAGAAATGTCTCTTTTGATTTACCTAGAAGAGTGGATCTGCTCTTAGTTTCCGCGCCGCCTGCATTGCAGTAGTGGACAATGTAATGCCACATACATTCATTATATGGGCACTACTTTTGAGCCTCCTCCCTCCACTCCGAGAATGTGTGAAATTGCACTGCACTCTACATGCGATCTCTTTAAAGCCAGCATCCACTGGAAAATGACAAAGTACAGAGAAGCGGTAGTAGTGTCTAATAGATCGCACTTCAGAAAGAGTATGTAATCAGACTGAGCAATTAAAGTGATGTTCTTGATTTACCTTATCATAGATAACAAACAAACAATTGTTTGTGGTGCCACTCAGGGTTACGAAAGCACCCTACTACCCTGGGTGCATAAACATACAGCCTCTGAAAACAGTTGCTGTGTATTACAATGTACAATACAGGTACCCCGGCACTCAAAAAGTGATATCTATTTCCCTTTATGTCCAACCTTTATAAGCAAGAATGCATTTCAAATTTCTCAATGTATCACTGATAACAGGCAAAGATGGATTCGTAAAAAAGGATGTACTTTTTAATTTAGGCAAAACGATAGACTAGGACATCATAGTTTTCAAACATGAGACATGGAGATCCCCTGTTCTTTCAGAAGAACATAACAATTAGAAAACTAGTTTGTAAGAGATGTCAGAGGCTCTATAGTCTTGATCCAACAGCCGACACGTGTTTCGTCACATCCGATGACTTTCTCAAGGCTTTTAGCGAAGGAAAGTTCTTTAGGAATTAATAGATACTATTTCTTAAAATTGGATAACCGGCGTGGCCACGATACGCCCGATGTTTTCTGTATTTGGAAAAAGGCGAGGTCCGCCTATCCCACGAATTAGAAGTCCGGCAATCCACCTAACAAGTGATTCCGAAAACATTTATCATAAAACCTGTGTATATATAATGTCTCTAGTTATTGTTCAATCTTTCGGTTTTCCAAAGCCCGGTACACAAGTTGAAAAGAAGTATTTGCCCCTGTTAGTCTTGTCGTTTCAATAAAGCAGTATCTCTAAGGTGTGATAAACCTTCAGTATCTCTTGTTGGAAGTTACCATTGTTCGGTACCCCATGTGGGCTTTGATAGGCCCCAGGTACAAGTGCCGAAATCCTGCGGCAGGGGCTTTGGAATTCCCGTTCGGTGCAAAGCACTGGAATAGAACACATTCTCTCACCTGCGAGGTCCATGCACTTTTTTTTAAAAGCATTGCAACATATTCTTTCTTTAAATCATTGAACTGGAACTTTATTTTCAAAGGGCTGGTACCGTTACATATTTGCAATCATCTGTGTCCTCGACACAAAAACCTTTCATTAAAAATGCAAACTCTGACCTTTGATTTAAGAATAGGGGTGGAAATTGGTTATAAGGTTCAGAACAGCATGAAGTTGACATCGACTATGTCATCCAAAAAGTGCATTGTCGTATTCTTACCAATGCAGCATTCAAAATAATGTCCAAGTTTAAATTATTCATGTCTATTAACGTAAATGAGCCTTATTAACGCAAATTAGCTACCAAGACACAATAGAACACCACGATATGCAAGATTAGAAAAGCACCCAGATACAGCCTCCACAAAATAAATATTTTTTAAATAAGACCAACCCTAATTTTAAATGTTTAATTGTATAGCACTTATAGCAAAACGACCAAGAGAAGTGCATATTATCTTGGACTAACATTTGAATTAAAAGTTATAAGACACTCTCTATGGAAATAATGTGTATTTAAAAAGTAACGGCTTTAAACACCACTGTTGCAGTGGGTAACGGACCTGATTGAAGAACATGTTCTCTGTTTAAATAGCAGAAGCATATTCCTGCTGGCTATTCACACTTTGTGTCTTAAATAATAGACAATCGGGAGTAAATAGCTTTCTCTTGGTTAGGCAGGCTAGTCACGTGATACTATTATGACTTGTTAAGGTTTTGGAAATCAAGTAAGGCCAAAGTCAGACTTCATATCGCAATGCCATTAATGTTTTCATACTCAAAACTTGGGATTTTGGTTTTCCTAATTACATTTTTACTCCAGAAAGTGTTTTAATGTTAAAATGTTCCAGCAAATGCTGGAGAAAGAAACTGAGTTGGGTTATTTTAGTTAACATTTTTAAAATTATCTCTGGCTTTATTCTGAGAGTGCAGCACTGACTGAACCCTCAAAATTTGAATAATTTATTTTATAGGAGAAAAACCTCAATTCAAATATTTTCTTTCTATCAGGTTAAAATGTGTTGACCTTTGATGGCATTCACTTTAAAACCATACACATTCATAGGAACATCATTTAGCTGACCACTCCCTAGGTTTATCTGCTTTAAGCAATAGTTAATAATCACTACAATATTAATATCCTACTATTCTGTTCACTTACCATTACAACTCTGTGGGCTTTCTTGTCATCAGGAAACAATACGATTCCAAAACAGTGCTTAGGGCCTTTTTATTTACTATTGTGATTGTGGATTCAGTCGCCATCACTTCTGCTGTGTATCTGTTAACAATATACCCAACTTTAAAGGTCTTTGTTAACCTCAGAAACCCCTGTTTGAACCACTTTTTAAAGCTCAAAAGCGGATGTAGAAGTTAGGGAAGAGTTTATCTCCCAAATTGTGGTGCACAAGGACTGTGAAACACAGTTTTCCTCACCAGGATTAAGATGAACCAAACGTTTATATTGTTTAGTCTTCACAAATAGGTCCTGGCAAGGACTTAACTATTGAGTTTTCGACTTAAAATGAGAGTGAAATAAATGTGTTTGAGGTTTTGCAGCCAGGAGCGTGTGTCCAAGAAACTCTGAATATCTAGTATGCTGTATAAATTGTAGTTTTCTTGATGACTGAAAGGTCAGCATGACTATGTAGTAACTCGTTAAAACCTAAACAATTGCCTGTTTCCCATTCCCAAGTGAGAATGGTCTAATAAGCCTTCTCTATACAAATAGAGACAATTATATTGGGTAAACTGGTTAGACTGGAACATATGCAGGGAAGTTCTGGTTTGCTGGTTCAGTTTGGAGCATACTAATAGTGAGAATAGATCCCTTGGCATTATTTAATTTCTGAAAGGACACTGATGGTATTAAGTCATATTACATATTTGGCTGCTTGAAGTGTCTTTGAACCTTAGTTTTGTATCCCTACTCATGACACAAGAGAAGGTTATTTTGGTTTCTTCAAGGGCTCTGCGTCAGTTCAAGAATATTCATGTGGATAGTGCTGTTTGGTTGGTCACTTCGTGACCAGTACAGGTAAGAAGACGTTTTACAATATGAAGAGGTGATCCTTTCTGGCCTTGAACATAAATTGCATTGGCAATTAACAGTTTAGTGTGTGGGATGATGAATTTCTGTCATGGATTTTTCTGACTCTCCATGTTTAGCGAGGAGATCTTTACTCTTGAATTCCTTGTAGGGAAGATTTTGCATTTAGTGATGACTGGGAATACATTTGAGCAGTCACAGTTGAACCACTCAAACATTTAGGACCATCTGTTTCCACTAGTGGCCTTGCTGTACTATTAACGCAAAAACCTATTGTGTCACTTCCTTGTCCTTGAAGTGATAAAGTATGACGAATGCATGCCCACCCAACAGGAGTCCACTTGAAATGAAGCCACATATTGAATAAATGTAACCGTAGGGAAACAGACCCAATATACCCTTGAGGGCTTGGGCGGACTAGATAAAGAGTTAAAATGCCAACAAGGGATTTTATTTCAAACAAATTCTATAGTTGTTAGTTTTGAAAAGCTAACTTAGCGGGTGAGTTCAAGAAAAATACCAACCCATATGTCAATTGACTGAACCAATCATCGAATATACAGAACACACACATGGGAAATCTTTTTGTGAAATAAACATAAATCTTTTTATATGTAAATTCAATTAAAAAGGAGTACAGGTGAACAATTAAATGGGCAATGGATCATGAAAAAGGAAATCTTGAATCTTATCCACATTTCATGAAGAAACATCTATTCCAGTGAAATCAACAGAGGTTTATCTCATACTAAGAGAATAATAATCAACTGTACATAATTAA
The DNA here is from genome assembly GCF_964204655.1 of Triturus cristatus. NCBI lineage: Eukaryota > Metazoa > Chordata > Amphibia > Caudata > Salamandridae > Triturus > Triturus cristatus. The sequence goes on along the minus strand of NC_140585.1, from coordinate 679,826,015 downwards.
TGTTGTAGAAATAGATGATGGCGTCGACGTTTCGGTCTTAGATGGCATCAATCCGTCAGACCATCTTCAGGACAGTAGGTATTGCATAAAAAAGGACCCTTTGTTGTTTGTGATTAACGCAAAAAATCTTTGTCGTAGCGAAGTAGTTCACGCTGCTTCTGTAACAAATCCTGGTCAAGTTACTGGCGGTGGGTTCATGTAGAGGGGATAGTCCTTCCTCTTTTATTTTCGGAACTACGTGGCGACACTGCGAGGCAACACCATGGATATGGCACTCTTATATGTCGAAAAGGGGGATAGTTCTTCCTCATTTATTTTCTGAGCTATGCGGCGACAATTTTTCGCCAGGAGGGAGGAAAGCGAACGTCAGTCCACACGAAGGAAAACGATTTTTCGCGTTCATCACAAACAACAAAGGGTCCTTTTTTATGCAATACCTACTGTCCTGAAGATGGTCTGACGGATTGATGCCATCTAAGACCGAAACGTCGACTCCCATCATCTATTTCCACAACATTAATTATGTACAGTTGATTATTATTCTCTTAGTATGAGATACATCTCTGTTGATTTCACTGGAATAGATGTTTCTTCATGAAATGTGGATAAGATTCAAGTTTTCCTTTTTCATGATCCATTGCCCATTCAATTGTTCACCTGTACTCCTTTTTAATTGAATTTACATATGAAAAGATTTGTGTTTATTTCACAAAAAGATTTCCCGTGTGTGTGTTCTGTATATTCGATGATTGGTTCAGTCAATTGGCATATGGGTTGGTATTTTTCTTGAACTCACCCGCTAAGTAAGCTTTTCAAAACTATCAACTATAGAATTTGTTTGAAATAAAATCCCTTGTTGGCATTTTAACTCTTTACATATTGAATAAAGGCTGAAAGGACATATTGACCATTGATACCCAAGGAGTCAATTTCCAGGAAGCATCTTAGTCTGCCATGTAGGATGTTAAGGCAAAAAAACGGTTAAGTTGGACATGTATTTAGCGCTGGTTAAACTGCTGCTGCAGTCTTCGTGGTGCCTCTAAATCCAGGTCCTTGCAGTTTGTGCAAGAAGAGGAGGGTAATGGATGGGAAACCTTCTAGATCTAATGGTGGAGCTCTTTTAAGTATTTTTCCAGCCTCCTAGTGAACTGGAGAAAAAGTGGAGTTTAATATACTTGGGATGAGGAAAACAATATTATCTTAACTCTCTGAGTGACCAGTGTTTACTTCCCCTGGGGCAACTTCTTCTACTCCTATGGGCCAATTTAGAAAAGCATTTTTAGGGTATATAGAGTACTACTCCTGTGGTACTCTTTTACTTGCATGCCTTTGTGACTTGTCCCCACAATATCTCAAATGGAAATGAAATGGAAATACTTAAGAAGCAGTCCTATACAGTTACTACAATTAGAAAGGACAGTACATTTTTTGCAGTTCTAGTAATAAAGAGTTGGACATTTCATAAAATGTTCACAAAGGCATGTTAGAGTACGTAAAATATTCCTGTAGCACCACATCCTACACTTCTAAACACTTGAATTGGCTCTCTAACATACCAAAGTATCCCATAGTAATGCCAGATTCCAAAATGTGTTCTTCTTTTATGGTACAAATTAGGAGTGTCTGGGAGCTTGGAATTAATAGTCCCCTACCAAAGCACAGAAATTGTGGATCTAAGTGATACAGGTGTAAGAGAACATTAGTCTATACATCTTCAACTGGGATGGTTGTGGTAACCTAAAACGAGTCCCTAGTTAATGTTCTTACATTTTTGTAAATTAACAAGATTGTCCTTTGAACTAATCATGTAGAGCCGGATCAAGCCAACGGTGGGTTGCCATCTTGAAATCCCTCCAAAATTTAAACAGGTTTGGGATTGAGCAACTTGACATAAGTTGCATATTGACCTGTGCTTGCTATGTCACTTTTCACGGTAAATAGTAGGGTAAACTAAAACTTTCTGTCCGTTCCAATTTGTATTTCAATATGTTGAAATGGGAATACCTTTAATAGTATTGCACTGCGTATAGTTCATATTTTGAGAAATTTGGCATGAATTTGCTCATATGTAAATCAACATTAAATGGACTCATCTGTGGTTAATCAGTCGTTTAACTGTCAATGTGTATGTGTTAATCCCCATGTAAGCAAATGTTTATTATAGGTTTGGTTTGCTGCCTTCTAGGTACACGTGGGTAACTGGAAGAGAACCGTTAACGTACTATGATATGAATCTTTCTGCCCAGGATCATCAAACATTCTTCACCTGTGATACAGATCATTTGCGGCCTTCCGATGCAAGTAAGAGCCTGCTGTTGGTATTACTGCCTAGTAGAGGTTTCTGCCTGGAACTATCGCCCATCATAATCGTCAAAATGGTAGTGATGAACTAAAGGTTGAAGTCCATTTCTGTACTGTAGATTTAGTCATGAGTCCACGCCTATTCCTCCGTGCTCATTAGGAAAGGAGGGAAAGGTCCATTGATATAACCAAATAGTCTAGTGAACGAACTGGACTGAGAATATTTTACTTTTGGGTCCCAAGACTAACTGCAGCACCTTCTCATTCTCAAAGATGTTTTACTTACAATAAGTAACAATGTCTCCTCTATGTATGTCTCTTATGTACTAACAATTTATTTAGGGCCACCAGACGAAGTGCTAAAATACAGGTTGCACTTGAGTGAAATGTGATTTTAGCTGTACAGTACCATAACCTTATATTACAACAGACTAAGTTAGGCAGTTTAATCTAGTCCTTGCCGTTGTAAGTAAACCTGTCATTTCATACAGTGACTTTGCCACTCATGGCATGCTTATAAGAAACCCATTTTCCAATGTAGAATTTCAAGCATTAGTAAATAGGGCTAATTGTGTACACTTATTGGTAGCAGCCTTAGAATAAGGGTATTCTAGCCTTAGAAAAGCCATACAGTGCAGAGAAACCCTGTGCTCAGTCCTGCAGGTGTAAAAATCAACAATAGGTGTTCGACATTGTACGTTTGCTGATGTCAGCTGAGGTTTTAAGATCTATTTTGACATTCAATGGATGGCTCCCTTTAATGTAATAGAGGGAGAGAAGTACGTACTACCTCTATACCAGTGCTTAATTTGGAAAACATTAAGTGCCAGGGCCCTTTTCGGAAGGCCACTGCAGCCTGTACCACCCATACCCTGCCAGCGCTGCCAATGGCAGCACTAACGTAACACCTAACCATCACACTCCTACAAGTGTGACTATTCAGACTATTTCAGGCCACACAAAGCTATAATAATGGCGCAAGAGGCCAGTATTATTCATTTTCAATGTACGTTGACTTTTAAACAGTTTTTGTGCTCATCTCAAAATAAAAAAGACAGCACCACCATGTGGTGGAGTGTCATTCGAGCCGGTGCTGACAATTAAGTTCCAGTGCCAAGCACCGGAAACCAGTGGCACAAATTAAGCACTGCTCTATACACCCCTTCCTCTTCCATATTCTGAGTTGTACACCACTTTCAAGGTCCAATCCCGTCTGCCTTAGTTAACAGTGAATCCTGCTCACTAAGTGGATAGCCACAATTATCCGCTACTGCCAGCATGCTTTTCAGTATGCTTCCTTTTATGAGCCTAGGCTTGGACAATGCTTGCTTTTGGCTTAGGCCATTTTCTCTGGAGTTATCCTCCTCCGCCCCCCATTCCCCTTCCATGCAGTAAAAGGGGAGTTATTCTAAAGAGCTACATGGAATTGCTTCCTTGGTCAACTGCTGCTAGGAGAGGAGTCAGGAGAGCAGCATGCTGGATTACATACAGAGTAGAGTCTAAGAGTACATGTTCATCAATAGCTGCAGATGCCCGAGGAGCAGCATATATCAAATACTATATAACACAGGTAGGGTGGACCTGTCTCACTGAGGAGAGGAATTGAGGCTTAGTCGGGAGGCTAACCTTCCAGTGGTGGCAGTGCCTAGGTGGGATTTTAGGACCAGTGATGAGTGTAGTCTTGCTCCTCACTAAAGAGGTTGGGGGAATTAATAGGGTTAATGTGTCTAGTTTATTGCTTCTGTTATAGTGGCTTTTGAACTATGTTTTGTTTTCTTACAATCCACTAATGGCACAGGGAAAGGAATAGGAAAAGCACGTCATGCTGTTGCAGTTAGCAAATAACAGTAGCAAATAACCACTTCGGGAGCATTAGGAGGGCCATCTTACTGCTTTAGTAAGTTATTCACTGGAGGATCTCTGTCTGGTAATGCATCCTTCCCACATGCATGTCTAGCCTCCTGAAGACCAGAAGTTAGATTTCCTTGAAGGCCTTCAGGTGCTGTCAAACCAGTAATGCCAGGCCTGGTGATGCCCAGCTTTGACTGCATAATCATGCCTTTCTTCAAAGCATTCGGTCAAATCACTTTCCAACTGACTCAAACAATATATTTCCCTTAACTGAACTTTTTACTGTGAAATGCATTTACCATGTGTCATTACTACAAGCTGCTTCTGCTGAAGCCACGGCCATAATCAGGTTGAGTGACGGTCAAATAGCAAGTTAACCTGCCATTTCATTGCTACAAGCGAGCAGGAATGCAGCACACCAATGAACAAGCAGTAGGAGTTAAACATATTCTTCACGCCTAGTTGTCTTTAGACCATAAAATCCTGCAAGGAATCTGTCCTTGTGTTAAGAGGCTCTTCCAGATAAGCAGCTGCACTGGGCAAGCGAAGTGATTGGGGTGAGAGCAGCAGAACCACCCGCACTGTTGCTACAAACTGCATCTTCTGACTTGGATGCGCCACCCTTCCCCCGCACACGCAGCACAATGTCACGATTATGCATTTGATGGGGATGCTGCATTTTAGCTTGTGCTGCTTACTTTATATTATGGAGCGGGCAGTCTTTGATGAATATTGGAGGAGTTATGTTTATCAATGTTGAGCATTTGCCTGGAATGGTAGTGCCTAAGTTTCTGATTCCATGTATGATGTGTGCTTTCCTTTCAATACTGAAATATGTATTGAAATGATCACAAATGCCTAACAGTTTTAGATTTACCTGTAGCTAAATAATTGTTGCGGTTCCTATTCACAGTATTAGATACTAAGAGGGATTACATCCTTCCACAGCTCCTATGTCTGGATTTCTTCAAATATTTTAGTTCTTTGGACTGTCAGGCTAATTCTCGGGGGCTCCTGGAACTAAGGACCACCTTGATAATTCAGTTTCCTTCTGTCCTTCACATCACAGCAGTGGAAGCCTTTTCTTCAGTTCCTCAAGTCTGGTCCCAACTTCAGAGAGGACAGACAATCTTCCTGCCTCTAATGCAACCCTACTTTGGCTCGCTGAAGCCTGTGTGCTCGAAATTAATGGTTAATTCTAATTTGTGGCTGACACAGCCTGCTGATTTCCTCATATAGTGTCACCTGGGGCTCAGTAAGCCACACATAACTAGTGTAGTGATTATGGGCTGGTTGTGAAACGATTTTGCATTCGCAAAAGGTGCAAATTGCAAAATTCGGCCGTTTGTGAATGCAAAATGGCCTTTCCTTCTGTTCGAAAGGCTTTGGCATTCTCAATTTAGGTAACTGCAATTTTTAGCAATTACCTAAATTGCGAATGCAAATAGGGAATCGCAATTTACGAATTCCTAATGCAAATGTAAGAAGCCTTTCCGAAATGCAAACTGTGCATCTAGGATATGCTATTACCATCAACTTGAAGTTAATGGTAACCATGTGCAAACTTAGAAGAAATGCACAAAACAGCATTTTTCAAAGTACCAGTTAGCGCGTGTGCTTTACATGTGCACACATAGTTTTTTTGGGGTGCTTCAGGGGGGCCTTAGGCCTCCGGACACACTTGGCTAATTTGCGATTACCAATTAGGTCATCGCAAATTAGATAATGCAAAACCATTCGCACCTATGGGCTGAATGGAGTAATATTACCTAATAGCGATTCGCTGTTTACCGAAATGCTCTTAGGTAATAGTAAAGAATTGCAAAATCTTTGGCAAGTCCTACATACATAGCATTTTATCAAGTTCGAGGCATGTGGGCTGCTGAATTCATATCTGTGCATAGATCGCCGCCTAGTGTTGGGTCCGGATGTTTGCACGTTGTTGTCCTGGAAGAGTCTTCGAGGTATCCTGGGATAGGTGACTCCTCCCCTGGACTACAGTGCGCATGGGCATCCTCTCCATCCTCAGATTGTTTTTTTCCGCCATTGGGTTCGGATGTGCTATCTTAGCTCAAGTTAGGAAAAACTTTATCGAGGCCAAAAGGCCTTTAGTTCGCGTCGGTACTGTTTTCTCGATCGGTTTCGATACTCCTTTGTTAGTTTAACAACTTTCAGCACCGACTTTTCGCTTCTTACCTGCCCATCGACGACATCGACGATGGAATCGAGGACACCGTTCAAAAGATGTACGGTATGCAATGTGAAATATCCCCACATCGACGTCCATCCGGTGTGCAACAAATGCCTTTCGCCGGATCACGACGAATCGACATGCATGGCCTGTGCCCGGTTCCGTTCCAAGAAGACTCTACGGACTCGACGAGCGGCAAGACTCGAAGCGCAGCACGCGGCACGGCCCCAGCAGACATCTTCAACGCCGAGACCGAAGATGTCGAAGAATTGGAGATCCTACCCTCCAGTCCCGTTTCCGAACATGACTCCGGATCGAACGACGTCGACGAATCACTCTTTCGCAGAGATGAAGACGACACCGAGGTAGGAGACTACGATGAGGCCTTAGGGGCCGAAGAGAGTAGCTCCAATGACGAGCAAGGCCTACCCGTTCAGACTGAAGAGAGCCCAGTGCCACAGTCTAGGGCTCCGGTCGAGGGATCGCCTTCGGGCCTTACCCGAGACCTATCCCGCAGTTCTTCGGCCCCGCCCTCGGGCCCGGCCTCGGACGTTCAGCGGCAGCCATTATTACCTAAACCGGCTGGTTTCCCTTCTTCCAAACAGAAACCGAAAGCTGCACTGGTTCAGTCGAAACCAAAACCAAAAGTGGCGCTGGTCGGATCGAGGCCTTCCACACCTTCAACGCCAGCGAAGCGCGTCGGCACCGAGCGCACCAAGCCAGACTTCGGTGCCGAACTTGAAGCGGCCGACGTCGGAGTCGGCATGCGGAAAAAGGCCTTCGGTGCCAACAAACCTGATCGGTTCCCGGCGTCGACGCCATCGACTCCGACACCAAAGATCACACTGCCGGCTGCGTCTCACATCGCTTCCACGGCACCACCGAAGCCTCATGCATCGAAGACGTCGACGGCCATTCCCGCCCCTCGACTCGATGACCCGCCGGCGCCGAAAAAGTCGACGACCGCTTCGACGGACCTGGTCGGCGCGAAAGCCTCAAAGACGCTCCAAGTGCGACCTGGTGCAGCACAAAGCAGCAAAACCAAAACGCTCCTCCAGGACACATCGGGCTCCGGCCCAATAAAAGCTCCAGCAGCCTCCTCGGCGCCAGCCAACATTACTTTTGGCCTGCCTCCGTCCACGATCCCAAAAATATTCCAACTCAGGACGCGGGTCGCCCACACCACAACTACACCTGCTGAGGCGTCTCCGTCACATGTCATCGACGCCATCACCGGAAGGATGGTTATCCACGAACGGAGGATAACTTCGGAGCCACCTTTGGACCCTTTCCGGATCCCGCTAAATAGGAAGCTGCCTGTGGACTCAGAACCTCTCCTAAGCGAATCTTACCACTCGCCCTACCAAGATCCACAATCATACTCTCCCACACACTCCGACACGGATGTGTTGGGGGATTACATGGATGACCAAGTCCCCTACCACGGCGACATGGACCCTGATTACCAACAGGACCCTGATCAAACTTGGGGCGACCCTGTGGATCCAGGTGCACCTCTAGATGCACAGGACCCACAACTCTATGGGGCGAAAACATCTCCCACAGAGGACACTGCAGCGTTCAACGCTCTTATCGAACGTGCCGCAAATAATCATGGAGTGCAGCTTCACTCTGACACCATCGAGGACGACTTTCTTATGGACACCTTCGCATCCTCAGAAAGACATGTAAAAACTCTGCCCATGTTGAAAGGGGTCCTCAAACCAGCCAAGGACATCTTCAAAGAACCCACCAGGGCACGAGTGATAAACCCCAGGATCGATAAGAAATACAGATCGGCGCCTGGGGACCCTACTTACATCAGAGGCCAATTACCGCTAGACTCCATTGTCGTAGCGAATGCTCGCAAGAGGGCACACTCGCAGACGACAGGTGACGCTCCTCCCCCGGACAAAGAGTCCAAGGTGCTAGAGACCTCCGGCAAGCGAGTTGCCGCACAGGCTGCCAACATATGGCGCATAGCCAACACTCAAGCGCTCCTCGCTCGCTACGATAGAGCGCACTATGACACATTGGAGCAACTACTCCAACATCTCCCTGACCAGTACAAAGAAGGTGCAGAAATTCTCATCAGAGAGGGACAGTCACTCACAAATGCTTCCATCAAGTGTGCACTAGATGTCGCAGACACGGCTGCCAGGGCCATTAACACAAGCGTCATGCTGCGACGACATGCCTGGTTGCGAATCTCTGGATTCAAACCTGAGGTGCAAAATAATATACTCAACCAGCCTGTCAACCCCGACTATTTATTCGGACCGGGGGTTGACACCACCCTTGAGAAAATAAAAAAGGACACGGACACCGCAAAGTCCATGGGGGCTCTCCAGACTCAGTCCTTTCGGAGCAGCTCCTTTCGTCGCCCCGGAAATAGAGGAGCAGGTAGAGGACAGGGGTCACAGCAGACATACAACAAGGGCAATACACAAACCACCTACGATAAAAACACCCGGGGTGGATATCGTGGCTCCAGTACAAAGGGAAGAGGACGCGGCTACGGCAACACCAGGTCCTCCCCCAAGAACAAGCAGTGACGCCCTCTCCCTTCCTCCCGACCACATAACACCTGTCGGGGGAAGGCTACAAAGGTTCCTGTCCACGTGGAACTCCATCACCACGGACAGGTGGGTCAAAGATATTGTCGAATACGGTTACTGTCTAGAGCTAACCTCCACTCCACCCACAATTCCTCCAAGAAACCGTCCTATGTCCTCAGAGCACTTAACGCTCTTACAGCAGGAGGTGCAAAGCATGCTTCTAAAAGGCGCAATAGAGGTCGTACCCGTCCACGAGCAAGGTACGGGGGTGTACTCCCTGTACTTTTTAATACCAAAGAAAGACGGGTCACTCAGACCTATATTGGACCTGAGACCCCTAAACAGATACATTCTTTCCGAGCACTTTCACATGCTCACTCTCCAGCAAGTCCTCCCGCTGCTCAAGCAGGGAGACTTTCTAGCCACACTGGACCTCAAGGATGCGTATTTCCACATACCCATTCACCCATCACACAAAAAATACCTCAGGTTCACTGTTCAAGGACAGCACTACCAATTCAGAGTCCTTCCCTTCGGCGTGACAACGGCACCAAGGGTGTTTACAATGGCAGCACATCTACGGAGGCAGCACATACACGTCTACCCTTACCTGGACGACTGGCTCGTTCAAGCAAAGTCAGCCCAGCAATGTGCCAGCCACATGTCCCGCACCATTCACCTCCTTCACAGTCTGGGGTTCTCACTAAATTACCCAAAATCCCATCTCCAGCCCGCACACGTACAACAGTACCTAGGTGCGACTATAGACACTCTGGCGGCCACAGCTCAGCCAAATTTAGTGAGGATCAACAGCATTCAAATGCTGATCTCCAGGTTCAAACCCCAACACTCACTTCCAGCACGAGTGTTCATGCAGTTGATAGGCATGATGGCCTCCTGCATTTTCATAGTCCCACACGCGAGACTACATATGCGCCCGCTTCAGGAGTGCTTAGCACGTCAGTGGAATCGGGCTCAAGGACAGTTGAAAGACCTAGTGTTGGTGAGCGGTCGGGCATACAACTCTCTGCATTGGTGGAATCCTCAAAACCTTTGCAAGGGCCGACCGTTCCAAGAGCCTGTTCCACAAATAGTACTGACAGCGGACGCGTCTCTCCAGGGATGGGGAGCTCATGTACTCCACTACACAGTGCAGGGACTATGGACGACACAACAGAAGAAGATGCACATCAACCTTCTGGAACTGATGGCAATCTTCCTGGCCATGAAGGCATTCAAAGTACATCTGTGCAACAAAGTCGTGTTGATCCGGACGGACAACATGACTGCCATGTACTACATACAGAAGCAGGGAGGAACACACTCTCCACAGCTGTCTCATCTGGCTCAGAGCATGTGGAAGTGGGCCATTCAGAGGAACATGTTCCTCATGGCAGAGCACCTCCCGGGCAAGGACAACCAGATGGCGGATCTGCTCAGCAGACACAGCCACCAGATGCACGAGTGGGAGTTACACCCATCAGTACTCCAACCGTACTTCCAACAGTGGGGTCATCCGGAGATAGACCTCTTCGCCACAAGCGAAAACGCAAAATGCCAAAGCTTTGCCGCCAGGTTCCCACATCCGCAGGGCAATGCGATATGGATGAACTGGTCCGGCAGATTTGCGTACGCTTTTCCCCCAGCGCCGTTGATACCGCTGGTGGCTCGCAAACTCAGACAACACTCCCTGACACTCGTCCTAGTTGCTCCTACGTGGGCACGCCAGCCGTGGTAAACCACCTTCCTCGAACTTTCCGTAGTACCGCATCAAAGGCTGCGGATCAAACCCGCGCATTTGACGCATAACCATGGAGAGATTCAGCACCCAGATCCGCAACAGCTGAACCTGGCAATCTGGCTCCTGAAGTCCTAGAGTTTGGCTACCTCAACCTGCCACCTGACTGTATGGACATCATCAAGGAAGCCAGGAGACCCACTACAAGGGCTTGCTATGCAGCCAAATGGAAAAGGTTCGTCATTTATTGCAGTAATAATGACATTAACCCGCTGGACGCATCCATCCAAAACATCATTTGTTACCTCTTACACCTATACCGATGCAATCTGGCGTACACCTCTATACGTGTCCATTTGACAGCAATATCAGCCTATCTGCAAACCAGGCAGCACCTCTCACTATTCAGAGTGCCTGCCATCAAAGCATTCTTGGAAGGACTCAAACGAGTCATTCCACCAAGCCACCCACCGGCTCCAATGTGGAACCTCAACCTGGTCCTCACACGCCTGATGGGTCCACCCTTTGAACCTCTCCACTCATGCGAGATTCAATTCCTCACCTGGAAAGTAGCTTTCCTAGTAGCAATCACTTCTTTAAGAAGGGTTAGTGAACTCCAGGCACTAACAGTTCAAGAGCCATTTATACAGGTTCACGCCGACAGGGCCGTACTACGTACCAACCCCAAATTCATGCCCAAGGTAATCTCGCAGTTCCACATGAATCAAACTATTGAACTGCCCGTTTTCTTCCAAAACCCACAAACTGTCGCGGAACGAGCACTCCATACACTAGACGTAAGGAGGGCCCTCATGTACTACATCTACAGGACTAAACCCTTTAGGAAGACAAAACAACTGTTCGTTGCCTTTGCCCCACACCACAAGGGTAACGCCATCTCCAAAGCAGGGATAGCCAGATGGATAGTTAAGTGTATTCAAATTTGTTATCAAAAGGCAAAACGCACATTAACTATTCCCCCACGAGCCCACTCAACACGTAAGTTAGGGGCCTCCATGGCTTTTCTAAGAAATATTCCCCTGCATGATATATGTAGAGCAGCCACCTGGTCCACCACACACACATTTACCAAACACTATTGTGTAGATGTGCAATCAAAACAGCAGGCAGCTGTAGGACAGGCTGTTCTCAAAACCCTTTTTCAGACCGCTGCAGCTGGCACTGGTAGCCGCCGCTAATAGAGGGCACTGCTATACATTCTATGCACAGATATGAATTCAGCAGCCCACATGCCTCGAACTGAATATGCTACTTACCAGTATGCATCTGTTCTTGGCATGTAGGGCTGCTGACATTCATATCGCCCTCCCTCCTCCCCGGCGCCTGTAGCAGCTGCAGCTCTCAGAATTACTGTAAGCATGGTCATCACTTTTCTGTATCTACTCCATCACTGCCACAATGGCGAAAAACAATCTGAGGATGGAGAGGATGCCCATGCGCACTGTAGTCCAGGGGAGGAGTCACCTATCCCAGGATACCTCGAAGACTCTTCCAGGACAACAACGTGCAAACATCCGGACCCAACACTAGGCGGCGATCTATGCACAGATATGAATGTCAGCAGCCCTACATGCCAAGAACAGATGCATACTGGTAAGTAGCATATTCATTACCAAATAGCGAGTTGGTAAAAAATCGCGATTTTAAAATCGCAAAATGCTTTTTGATGCTTCTGGCCCTGATATTTTTTGTGAATTCAGTTGGGTTCCAGTGTATCATGCTTAGATCCCTTCAAACTCGCTGGACAGTCAGGTTAACATGTTTCATCTCCAACAAAAGGAGATGAAACCTATGCAGAGGAAGAATTTTTTTTTTTGATAATCAAGTTTTATTGATTTTAAACACATGGAACAAATCAACACATACACAAAAGTCATTAAACAAATTACATTCCCATGATCAATGCAACCCCCAATCACGACCCCCAAAAGTCCTACACAGGCAAAATACAAAGGCAGGTTACCCAAAACCCTCAACATTACCCAACCACTTCCCCCATATTCTACGGTACTTCTTGCTGCACCCCTTGGCCATATACAGGGCTTTCTCCTGGGTCGCGCACCAATCCACCCCCTGCGCCATCTCCCCAGATCAGGTGGCCCGGGACTTATCCAAGCCACCTCTGTCTCGCTTGGCCACAATCAAGGCTGTATTAAAAAATAACTTATCATTCCTGGACCCATTCAGCCCGTCCGTGATACCCAGCAGTGAGTGACGTGGGTCGTGCGGAACCTCCCAACCCAACACCTCTCCAAGTTCTGACTCAATAGCTCCCCAGAATTGCTCCAACCGGGGACACGACCAAACCATATGGAAAAAGTTGGCCGGGGTGTGGGCACATCTTGCGCAGGACGCATCCAGGCGCAATCCTGATCGGAAAAGGCGCAGGGGAGTGAGATACGCAGCATGCAGGTAATAGAGCTGAATCAATTTGAGTTTGACAGAGACAGTGATTATCCTGGGGGCCGTGAGAGCATCGCTCCAATCCACTTCATCGAGGGGGCCCACCCATTCCTTCCTCAACTTATCTGAGGAGGCGGGTGTATTGTTAACTAAAGTGTGGTAAATACGAGAGACCCCCCCTACCCAAGTCCCCCATCATTATCTGGGCCTCAGTGGGGCTGTATTCAGGGAGCCTTGTGTCATCCGGGATGTGCGCGTGGAGTGCGTCTCATCTGCAAATATTTATAAAACTGGGACGACTGTAGGGAATAGCGAGTTTGGAGCTCCTGGAAGGTAAGTATATGGCCTTTAGCCCACACATCCCCAAGTTGTGAGATGCCAATAAGATCCCACAGTTTAAAACCTTGTAGTCCGCTAACCTTCCGGAGCCAGGTCCCATACCAAAGGGGTGTACATTGAGTCACTTTCTGCTTCCATCCGGTCTGACGCAACGAGGCCCGCCAGACCAATAACCCAGATCGTGTCGTCTTGGGCAATCGGGATGAGATGGGGCCCCCCCGTACATCATGGCCTGGATGCTAGGTAAACCCATTTCACTCAACTCCAGCCTATAGGGTGGATCAGCCCAACCCCCATTGAACCAAGCGTGGATCACCAGGAGCCTTACGGCCAGGAAATAGAGGTATAAATGCGTCATTCCCATACCCCCATCAAAGGAAGGAATCCGGCATGTAGACCGAGCCAGGCGCGCCCTCCCGCCACTCCAAAGAAACCGGGTAGTTAAACTATCCAGTTCCGGGAACCAAGTCCTGGGAAAGCAGAAGGGGGTATTTTGGAGGACATAAAGGAATCTGGGGAGGATCATCATTTTAAACAGGGCCACCCTCCCCAGAGGGTTCAGCGGTAGTGCTTTCCACTTAAGGAGATCTTCCTTGGCCTTCTTGACCAACGGGGTTACATTAAGAGCCCAGCCCAACTCGGGAAGGAGGGCAATCCATATCCCCAGATATTTAAAAGATTGTCGCCGGAGTGGTATGGTGGATTGCCACTCAAAGCATTCCCTCGAGAGATGCAGGGGGACCAAAACTGATTTCCCATGGTTTAGTCGCAGGCCAGAGGCCTGCTCAAAAGAATGCAGGGTCTGGAGACAATATGGCCCGGAGGAGGCTGGGTCAGCCAAGAAAATCAGGACATTGTCCGCGTATAGTGCGATCTTGTCTGTTTCGATATTAGGCCACTCCCAGCCACGAATGCGTTCCTCAGCACGCACCAGGGAGGCCAAGGGCTCCATCGCTAGGGCGAATAATAACGGGGAGAGGGGGCAACCATGCCTCGTGTCCCTGGCAATGGGAAAGGCCTGCGATAGCACCCCGTTGACCAGCACTCGTGCCCTCGGGTGGGCGTACAGGACACAGACCAGTGATCTAAAGTGAGACCCGAACCCCATCTCGACCATCACATCCTGCAAATACGTCCAGTCCACTGTATCAAAGGCTTTTTCGAAGTCCACGGACAAGAGTGCCAAGTATGGAGTAAGCACATGCCGGTCGGCCTAAGCCGCAGAGGAAGACATTTACATCATCACAAATCAAAGGCATCTTGATAGCAGCAGCGTTTTCCTCACCGTGAAACCAAATGAGGATAGACCTCTACTATATCGTGCCCTTTCAGGCATTTTCTGTAGATTTAGATTGAAATATTCATTTGAAATAAGGATGTGCTCTTCTTTAACCACCTTCAAAACCTGGCTGAAAAATCACATCCCCCTAACTCAGGTTAGCACGTCATGAGCCTCTCGTCTGTCGGGTTCAGGGCATATGGCTTTCTCTTGCCTGAATCAATTTGCCCAAGTAGATATTTGAATCTTTGCTTCTGACCCAATATGTACTGCAATCCTGGCTCCCAAAAACTTCCTTTCTTTTCCCCCTCTCCAGCAATGTAGACTCTTTACATTGATAGGTTTTTTTCTTTCTCTACTATCCACTGTTCATAATATTTATGACATGAAATCCTTTTTCATTCCCTTTCTCTGCAGAGGAATCAGCTTTCCACGACTGCCTTGTACGACTCTTACCTTTTTGTAGCAATGTGGCACTGGATTAGCCCCTTTTCTTTCTTTGGCTGTAAGTGCTTTTATTAATTGCAAAATCATGTACGCACAATCTGGAATACCTATCGCAGTCTGTCAACAATCTAATTTCAGAAATGTGATTGTGTGCTGACTTTACCCTGCATCACGTCTCTGTAAAGTGTGGTCAACATCCCTTGTGATAATCTTATAAAAAATCTTTTAATGAAAAATAATAAATTGAGACCCTTGGCTATTGGGAAATGTCTCTATTGTAGACCATTTGCAATATTGTCGAGACTTTTCACTATAAACCTGTCAGCTTTTATTAGGGAGGTTACATTTGTGGTCTTATGACAAGTGTGGTTCCCACTGGGTTACATTTCTTATCTCTCTATTTCACAAGTCAAATCATGACCCGATATAGCAGTGATAGCACTGAAACTGAGGCAGGGAAGATCGAAGAGACAAAATATTTGTGATTGACAAAGGGAAGTAGTAGGATAAAGAGTTGTAGTATTGCCTAGAACAATAAAGGATGATAATCATCCACATTTTGTTGTTCGTATCGCGTTACCAAGGATTCTTTTCCAAAGTGATGGTGTGTTCAATCAACAACCATGTAGCGGTTTACTCATTTGTGCCTTTGGTGCACTGCAGTGTTGTTTAAATGGACAACAGTAATTTATATACCTCATTTTGAATCTTCCAAATATATTTTAAATGTCACTATGCAAGTAAGCGCCTACACCATTTTTAGGTCTCACCTACGTGCTCATGCATGTGCTCTCACTTGCGAGAGATATTGTTCACACCAAGGGGCTTGCAGTCTGCCCATTTCTTAACATTTCTTAGCTTCTTTGTCACTCTTATATACTGCCTTCTAATTGGCCAGCACATGCTGGCTCCACTTCCTCTTCTTTCAGCTTTAGCATGGAGCAAGTACTGATTGCTCCAGCTTAATTGCAGTGCTTCTGCTAATCGCTTTGTAATGGAGGCACTGCTTTTATTTTCTTTCTTTCATGTGGTTCTTGCCATTTGTAGCTACGTTTTACTATGAATTATGCCAACAGCTATTATCTGCTGTTATCTTGACAACAGATGGTATCTGCTTCCAAATGTATTTTCACTAAGACATGATAATGGGCGCAATTACTTTCTTTATGCAATAGAATTTTTTGCCAGATGTCATGTTTTTTTTATTGTCACGCATCAGGAGATTCACTGATTTGCTCAGAATCACAGAGGTGTTGTGCTGAGGCCTTACCAGCAATGGCAAAGTCAATAGGTCTCGCCTTTGAGACTGTTGGCTCTGCCATTGCCTTCTTCTCATGCTGTACATTATGGGCATTTCCAAATTTGGCAATTATTTGTAGCCATGCTATATAGCGGCGCGGCTGCTGTGCCGCGTGGCTGCTGTTCCGTGCGGCTAAAGGTAATAATTTAAAAAAAAGCCAACAATGCATCTAGTGGGTCCTGCACTGTAAAAAAAAAAAAACACATTACACCTGGCTGCACCATACTGCTTCTTAAAATGAGTTTTAGCCACACCGCAAAGCATCCACGCTGCGTGCAGCATGGCTGCAAAACATTGCCAGAGCTAATAGCTGTCGTAGGCGAGACCTATTGGCTTTACCAATGCTTGTTTCTACGACTGAGGCAGACAGCCAATGTCAAGAGCATTTTCTTCTGACCAAGCTGTCCTTCATGGTCCAAAATCCATTCTGCCATGCTGCTGTCTACTGACAATGTGTCTACACCGCCTATGGGGAATTAAGTACTATATGAATGTAATTGCAGTATAAATGTGATTGTAGGAAACATCCGGTTTGGAGCACAGGCAGTTTCTAACATTTATTTCTACTGAAAGACAAGTTTGCTGAAATAGTTATGGGGATCCACACTGAATCTGAGCTCCAATAGTAATCTGATCAAACTCTGAGCAGTGTAAACACGCTCTAAATAATTATAATCTAGGCCCTTTCTACTACCATAATTTCAAACGTAATTATTGCAAGAACAGATTATATTTTGATGTTATCAAATCAATGGAACAAATTTCATCAGCCTAAGGAGGGAAGGCGGATTCCTCCCAACCACTTCAACTTGTGAGCTTCACACAGATGTCTCTCCGTGTGAGTCATTATAACATCTGTCAGAAGGTTCCATTAGTCTTGTTCATTATTTTGTGTGAAATAGCTGAATTCTTTCCGAAATTGTGCCTGGAAGCCTGACCCCGAACCTAGATGAACGGTCCAGGGCCGGGTGTCTTATTGGCCAGGCTGCGTCGCTATTCTGAATTTACACCAGATCCGTGCTGTGCCCACTCCAGGTCTTTGCAGTGTGCCAGATGCATCAACCTGGCACTGCTCAGAGACTGGTCGTAGGGATTCGCAGAAACACTGCCTTGTAAATACAATTACTTTATAAACTACATACAGACTGTTCCTAAAGTGTAGCCTTTCAGTGGTATGTTACTAATGCTGTATACAGCACTTCTCCCAAAGCCTCACACCAATGTTGTTTTGCTAAATTGTGCTCATTACTCAGACTTTTCACTCACACAAGAGTAAGGGGAATTTTGTATAGTTTGCGTCTCGTTTAATGTTAACGTAATTATTTTAAACTGATTAATTTTTGTAAATTGGTAAACTTGATCGACTGAGATACTCTGTTCTGTTTGTTGACCAGTAATGCAGAAAGCCTGGAGAGAAAGAAACCCTCAAGCCAGAATTTCAGCAGCACACGAAGCATTAGAGTTAAATGAGTAAGTGACAAATTCCATGAACTTTATTTGGCACCTCTTCCAAACTTCAAGTCCGGTTTGATTATGTGAGGTACATACTTAAGTATATTCATATAGGACTTTTTAACAAGATCTTATTGTGGATTTTAAGGGCACCTTGGTGGCATATTGTTTGAGAAAACTTGCATTAAATGAGGTGATGCACTCTTGCCGGGTAGTTAAGGTTTTACAAAGAATGACCGTGTCATTTCAAATTTCGACATTTATGATGCTGCCCGTTTTAACTGTAGAATGTTCTTTTTGTATTGCCGCACCATGTGTAAGTTAATAAGTCGCCTCATTACATTAAACAAGCTCTTAATTTTACCCTTTGTGATTCTTTTGTTAAATTCTGTATCTTTATTCACATTCCTTTTAATTAAAGCCCATCATTTCCACTGTGCCGCTGTATTAGCAATTACATGTCTGCTCAGGCGCCTACTCCATTCAGCTGCGGAGGTTGAAATGGAGAGCTACGCATTCCTTGTGGAATGGCTATCTGCCCGGGCCTTGGGTTGCTGCTGGGCACCTGAGCATCATGTGTTGTACTCAAGACCTCTAACCCTCCGAGGCTGCATTGCTGCTCAACCACCAACTTTTTCTTCTTCGCTTCCTGCTGTTAATTAACTGTGTGTGCTTGTTTTGTGTTGACAGTTGTGCCACAGCATATATTTTGTTGGCAGAAGAAGAAGCAACAACGATCATCGAAGCAGAAAAGCTGTTTAAGCAGGCGCTGAAGGCAGGCGAGGGATGCTACAGGCGAAGCCAGCAGCTGCAGCATCACGGCGCGCAGTATGAAGCCCAGCACAGTAAGGCCCCACCCGCAGTCATTCATCATTCCACTACCATGTAGAACGAAGCCCCTATCCAGTATTTCACCTTATTCTTAGAGAAAGTTCCCTCTAAATGTGTTTCTGCTCTGATTGGAACGCGCCGTTTCTTAAATTGTGTTTGTTGGGCTAGTAACATGCGCACAACCATAGTGATGAAGGGGGAGAGTCATCATGAGTTAACGAGATATCCCACACTGCCAAAGTTTGAACAATTATCAAGTGTTGCAAGAAGTGACTGGCTGTAAATGAGAAATAGAGCGGACAATCTTGTTTCAGTGGTTGTACGCCATCTTATGGACAGAGAGGGCATTACATGAACACTACTTTCATCCATCTGATACATATGACGAGTATTATCCTTCTTTTTCTATCCTGCTATATTGATTTGCATTCCCTTCCTTCCTTCTCTTCGGTTTCCTCCTCCTCTACAGAGCATCTCAAAGCGCTCTAAAGTCGCTATAAGATTGCTGGTGCTGTGCCACATCAGTAAAAATTCTTGTATTCCTCTGCTACTCATGCCATTTGAACTTCATGTGGTTCCACTTCTGCACCCTCCAGGCTGTTAAGTTTTTATCCCATATCTCTTTCCAATCTTTTACTTTATTCATTATGCATACATAGAGGTTTACTATTGATAGACATAAACTTCTAATATGTTGAGATTTTACAATTTCCAATTATTTCATCTAGTGCGTCCAATTAGAAGGAATAATTTTGACATTATCACTTATGCGGTCCCATCAGACTCATTTATTATAAGCATCATAAATTAGCTGAATGGGGAAACCCCTTTGCACCAGCCCAGTCTTTCAGGTTACTATGTACCTAACTTTGCACCACCCAGTATGATGGATATCTGTATCCGTGTATCGTCCACCTCTTACAGACATCAACAGACAGCCCCAGAATGGATCTGCAAAATTGTAATAGTCTGTATCCCACAGTCTAGTTCAGCCCGGAACAGTGAGCAAGTTTCCCTTAGTACTTATTGACTCCCCTTGGACCAGGCATGTGCTGCTTACACATGTGCAGACATCCTATTGGTCCTAGCAGCCCAAGGCTATTGTAGAGTCTTATACATGTACACCTGTGTGGCTTAGAAATTTTCATGCGGTTCGGAGGACAGTTACATGACATATTGGGCCTTAAGTATAGTCACCAAGGAACATGCTTTTAAGACATTTGACTGGGTCCAAGTTGCTGAAACACCATGTTTTAAGTCCTTCAGATACAATCATGGAACATGCTGTGACACTGCACAAAGTTAATTTACAATGTTGCACCTACATTCTAACCCCCGCAAAACTGAATTCCTGCTGATTGCCCCCAATAATCACTTTGCACTTACCCTGGACTGGCTAAGCAACTCACAGCCCTTAACTGCACCCCTCATGTGGTTGATTCCGCTAAATCGGGGGCATTACCTTGGACAAATTACTTAATATGCAAACTCACATCAGTGCCACTATTAAGGGTGCCAACTTTCAACTTAACACCCTCAAGAAAATGAAACCTTTCCTTCCGACCGAAGACATACAACCTGCAGTACAATCGCTGGTGATCTCACATCTTGAATATGGTCTGGTGACCCTTGCTAGACTGCCTAAAGCGAGCTAGGCCCCTCTCAGAGCCATTCTCAACGCTTCGGCCAGGATCATCACAGGCTCCAAAAACACATGATCACATTACACCTGACCTTGTGCAGCTTAACTGGCTGTCTATTGGAGCGAGGATTCGTTTTAAAATAGCTTGCCTCACGCATAAAGCCTTGCATTATAACACTCCGGCCTATCTGACGAACAAGCTCGTTCTTTCTGGCTCAAGTCGTAACTTAAGAAGTACGTCCACACTTCTCTTGAAACCTCTCAAATTCAAGAAGAAAATTACGTACAAGCGTGCTTTCTCCGACTTTGCACCTAGAATTTGGAACGCTCTTCCTACTGAGATTAGAGCCAGTCCTTCCACTGCCTATTTCAAGAAACAGGCCAAATTATTTTCCTGAGTGATCATTAACTGCAGCATCATGTTCTCTTGTACATGTCCCCTTGTTGACAGACCTGACATTT
This sequence comes from Triturus cristatus, assembly GCF_964204655.1. Lineage (NCBI taxonomy): Eukaryota > Metazoa > Chordata > Amphibia > Caudata > Salamandridae > Triturus > Triturus cristatus. The sequence goes on along the minus strand of NC_140585.1, from coordinate 679,805,200 downwards.
ATCCCAACATATCGTTCTCCATTTATTTTATGTTTGGTTGTTAATTGTTATTTTACCCGAGGGCCCTCACCCTACCGGCTTGTCAATTATTTTATTATGTTGTGTCGAGTTCACTTTTGCTTGTTTTGCTGAATGTTACAGGAAATATTTTACACCCTAGGAGAAATGGATCTAGCCCCACTACCAGGTCCCTGATCTTGATTGTGTACTCCTTATGGTGTCATTGTGCTGACATCTAGTGTATAGTTTATTCATGCTTTCGCACTGTGTACAGCTGTCTGATACCCGCAAGGGTCATGTTCGCGCTTTATAAAACTTTCTAAATAAATAAATAACCATTACAAATTATCAACACTCTGCTGTAACAGATGTTAGATTGATTGAGCCACACTATTTTAGCAGCTGTATAGAATAATCTCTCCTGAACACCAGTGGTGGACTTCAGGGACTTTAGAGATACACAGTAAACGCCTCTTTTCAAGCAGGCATAATACTAAGATTACCAAGCTATTCTTACATCAATGTCTCCGAATGTTATGACGCTGATGTGACCTAATCTGCCTGGGTCAAAACGCCTTGCAGAAGAACAGGCTTACCTGGGAAATCTTTGAATTTGCCCTTTGAGGCCTGCCCTCCCTTGAATATGTTGTGGTAAATATCTGCTGTGTTTTGGGTTTCAGGCCAATGATTCCCGTCTAAGAGTTGCAACTAAATTAGTGTCAACAATTTTATTTCAGTAACAACTTCAGGAAACAAAATACGAAAAAATAACTTTCAAACAATACATTTAGCTGATCATCAAGCAAAATGAAATGTAAGATGTGCTACGCCCATTGAAAAACGTACATTCGTAGTGTATGTCTTTTTATAGAAATTAATTTATACAGCACTTAAATAAAATAAAGTGGAAACACAAGAAAAATCCCACACCAGTTTAGAAAAATAGAGTAAAATTTAATAAATTATTAATACCAAAATGAAAAATAAATCAAACTAGTAAAACCGGAGATATGCAATTTTAAAGATTGTTTTTCCTATGATGTTACTTTGTAACTTACGATTCTTGTGTTTGGTTCTTGTGTGTGAGGCAGTGCCTACATCAGCACTTTAGACTATATGGAACATTGTAAAGATTAGAGAGAAAATTTAATTCACACTGTAAGCCGTCACTAAATGTGCTTCACAGCGATGGGTAATACCAGTAGTGCTCTTTTGAGTTTTAAGTCAGAACCTGCTGGTGGAAATAGGCTTGTTATTGATGATTTTTCGATTATATTTCTTTACGTGGAAAGAATCTTAACAGTGAGTTAAAACTAACTAGATGCTAAAGAGTACTACTTTAAATAGAAACACCTGTGCACTCTCTCTGCATTCTATTATTTAAAAAAAAAAATGGCTTAAAGATGGTGCTAACATTTGGCAGCTGGAACTTTCCAGGTTGAAGTTTATCCACTTTTGTTGTGTGCATGTTGCCAGGAAAGAGATAAACGTGCTACAGTTTGCCATTGGCTACATATGCTTACTGTCTGCTTCAGTCAGGCACTAAGGCATAAAGTGAGATGCTTCAAGTGTGTAGGTCATTTTAAAGCTCAAACATATCTGTACAACGAAAGGCAATGAGCAATAATGGCTCAAAGGGACGGAATAATCACTAGCTCAGAGAGAAATTACAAAATGGAAGTGAATGGAATTACAAGTGATCCATTGAGCCCTCTGCCCCCCTTTTGCCTTATAACAGAGGAGTTGTTTTATTAGATATGACTAAGTTATTTCTGGAAGTGGAAGAAAACTGCAGGAGTTGATGAGGTTTGGATTCCAATATCCGCTGCGTTGCAGATCTGTTGTCTTCTCCATTTGATGGTCTTAATCATGGTGCTTGTTCAGCTGTTAAAAACCCTCTGAAGATGTTTGTCTTATTTCCCAGGTATGGTGGAGTGCTCGAGTTCACTGCTTTACAGATGAAGCAGCTAACTTTGAATGTGATGTTAGCTTGTGGCGGGAGCAGATCAAGTGCTCTGATAATGAGGGTGATGCTGTCCGGCTTCTTTAGCCCTTTAATCCCACAGACTACAGCAAGGAAGACTCTGTTCCATAGGATTAAGTGGGACTCTGGGATAATGGCAAGCATGTTGTATCCTCTATTGAGATGTAATGGGTGCAGTGCTCGGAGAGCAGTTCTAATGCCTGAACCTTAAAGAGAAATCATTTGGCAGAGCAGTGACGGCTGAACCCAGGCAGTTTGCTTTGTCTTTGCAATGTGGAGTCTGAAGCAGATGCTGCTTTTAGTGTAGAATCCCGGAGATGTATCACTATCGGCAAGCTGTAGGATGAATCTGAGATTCAGTGTTGAGAGCCAGACTTCATTTGATCCCACTGGTTGTCACTGGCGAGGATCACAGACTCCTCTTCCAAAGGTTAATATTGAGGAATGGCTTTGATATCCAGGATTTTCTTATATTGAGACAGTTCTTCAGATGGTTGATGTCACAACCAGATAAGACCCACATTGTGATGAATCTTGCTGTTTTTGTCAGGTTGTCAAGTGGGGATTGAAGGTTGTAAGAGAAAGGATGGATCCTTGGGCAATATTGGGGTTAGTGACATAGGTTTGGATCTACAGGACTACATCTGGATGGACTGCAAACTGTTCTTCAGACTGCATGAAGACCACTACAGGAGAATGTTATTGAAGCAGATTTTTTAGGAGGGAGTATTCAGCAGCTCATGATGATTACAGTTCTGAAGACCGCTGAGAGTCTGTGCAGGACAATAACAAAAGGGTTGTCCTTGTTTGACCACTGAACAGCTGTCGTCTATGTGCTGGATTGTGGTCTCGACCAGATTAGTAGTCGGGGAGGTAGATATTGCTCTTGATATTCTGATGTGTGGCGTGGGAGGGACCTTCTGCACATACATGCTGAGGACCAGAAGGTGGGTAAGTGGGACATTCATTTTGGAGGTCATAAGGGTCGACATTGGGCTCCTTCAACAATGGCAAGCTCTGTCTGTTCTTCAAAGCGTCATAGAAGATACTTAGTGTGAGAAATGGTTATGTTGGAGAGCTTCACAGAATGTCTTGGTTTTGATGCAAGGATAATGATCGCATCAGAGGAAGAGGTCTTCCAGCTAGTCTGCGGTTGAGGTGGTAGGTGATACTATCTGATGAGCTAGAGAAGAAGCTCAGGAAGAGCTGTTGCTGAATTGTGCAGGGCCTAGATCTTCATTGAATAACCATAATGCCGCCTCCTGTTCTGTTGCTTTGACCAAATTTCTGGGTACTGTTGTCTTGTGATAGGAAGATTTTGAGGATGCGGGCTGATTGAGAGAGCCAGGTCCCTGATGACGATTATGGCATTTAAGTTCTATATGAAGTTGTTATGCTGGATGGACTGTGGAAAGAGCGTTGATCAGCATGAAATGTAGTTGGTGTGTGTTTTTGCTGTCTGATGAGATTAATGTGCTGCAGATGCGATTCTTTAGGGTAGCCAAGCATGAGTGGAGCAATGGTTTTTAAGTCTGCTAAGCTGCAATTGTTTACGGTGATTGTATCCGACTGAGATGGCTGTTTGTGTATGGATCTCGTGGTCAGATGCATGTTACTTTGCTTAATGGTAATGTGAGGTCAATGGTCTGAGGGGATGGGGTTTGGAGCTTATGCCCTAAAAGAACCAAACGTGTGATTTTCGTGTCCTTGTCCATCCTTAACTGTGAATGATAGCGTGAGGATGACCATATGACAATACTTAAAATGGGCAGGAGTTATGGGAGACCGAAACTGGGCAGTGTCGCATGACATTTCCCACTTGCAGTCGTGAATGAGAAATAATTGATTTTTAGCTTGTCGGCAAGGTGAGTAGTTAAATATATGAAAGCAGGACTTTGGGCTGTAGGCTGTGGACATACCTGTTTTCTGTGTGCCTTGAAACTGAAGGTCGGCGATTTGCCTTGCAAAACCCTGTCAAGTGAACATCTACAAGCCACTAGACTCTTTTAAAATACTAATACTTGATACTGGTACCATATTCCTGTTTTTAAGGGATTAGATTTATACTGGCTTGCAATATGGCACCAGTACTCAGAGAAGTGGTACGATATGGGGAACTATCTGGACTAAAAGACAACTGGTCCAAATCTATTATATTCCCATTGACCCCAGTCGCAGGACCGTTTGAACTTGAGTACCCGCTCTAGTGGACTACGGATCCGGTACAGTATCTACGTGTCAAAGTGCACACTGACTAAGACATGGTATTTACGGAGAACTATGGGAAACTGGTGGGCGGCCTAGAGGAAGGCATAGAATGCTGGATACGGTTGCCCCCGTCTTTAATGGGACGTTTGTCCATCATGAAGATGGTTGTATTGCCAAGATTCTTATTCCTCTTTGTAAACATTCTGATGGTTCTACCCCAACACTTCTTTACAAAAGTTAGAATGTTATTGATCAAGCTGACTTGGGCTGGGAAACAGGCAAGAGTCAAATGGGACTTTTTTACACTACCCTATTCACTGGGAGGACTGGGTGCCCCAGATCTATATCTTTATTATAGGGTGGCGCAGTGCTCGCACGTGCATGCCTGGATTCACGAAACACCGGGACTCCCTCATCTGTACATAGAGAACAAGGTAACCTCCCCTACGCCTCTCCCAGCTATAATTCACAAAGCCCCCACACGAAGGACAGGAGTGTTGGACTCTGTGAATGCCACAGTACATGCGTGGCACTTCTTACTTACACAACAAGCTGAAGCAATACAGTACTCGACCATCACTCCAGTAGGATGGTGCAGCTGGCCTCCGATATGTAGGGAACAAGCAGTGATAAAGAACCTAAACTCAATAGGTATACAAGAAATAGGAGACCTGTTTAAAGATGGAAAAGCATGTGAATGGACAGAGATAGAGGCACAAGGCCCCCCAAGCACGCCGTTAGTGCGTGTTTTCAGTATGATAGGGTGTGCCATGCGCTGAAAGCTCAGGTAGGGGACGACTTACTGGAGCCACCGGAGGTAGCTACATTTACATATATGCTGCGTTCAGAATCCCCTGTCAAGATGATCTCCAAACTATGCAATGCCACAATAGGATACCGCAAAAACTTTAACCCGAAAGCCAGACTAGAATGGCAAACTGACTTAGGAGTGCAAATAGACGATGCAATATGGAAGTACTGCTGTGAAAGTACAAAACAGATCGCGTTAAATGGAAGGCATAGATGAATTCAGTTCAAATTTCTCAACAGAGTGTATTACACCACTGAAAGGCTACAACGCTATGGATTAAGGTATACAGCGTGTTGTGACAGATGCAGAATAACACCAGCAGGGTTTATGCACTTAGCGTGGCTATGCCTGAGAACTGCGGACTACTGGGGACAAATATTTAGTAAACTAGGGGAAGTAATCACCTCGGAGTTGACTATGGACCCTATGCGGGCTTTGCTGGGCTACTTGAAGCGGCTACCCAGAGGGGTAAGGAGACTGGTAGATATGGGGCTACTACTGGCAAAAAAGGCCGGATTGTGATTAACCAGGCAAAAGGACCGCCCCCCAAACTCGCAGACTGGGAAAAGGATCTGAAGTACTGTAACATGCTAACAGAACTATATAGTGAATTGCTGGCACCCCGAAGTCGCCCTAAGACTTTCTGGAGCCTATATCGCACGTATGAGTTGACAAGAGAAGAGGCAGCCCCTACGCGAGATGTCCCGCCATGAATCCCAGAGGGTGGACTACAGTACAAGATGAAGGGAGATCCAGTGAATGGATAGCGGGTCCAGGATAGTTGGAAGAGCCTAGGGTATAAGTAACAGCAGATAGGCAGGTGATTATAATGTGCAAGCACCACAGTGTCTCAATAAGGTGAAAGCTGCTATATGTGTTTTGTTGGGGGTAAAGAGGCATAATCAGAGACAGAAGTATGTTAATGCGAACTGCAGCTATATAGTAAAAAAAGAATGCGGGTGGTTTACTGTTAATAAACTTGTCTCTCTGGAAATGTTACTGAAAGAGCAAAATACTGTGCGCTGGCCTTGCCTATAAGATGTACGTTGACTTGATGATGTTATCATGTAAAACCAATAAATAAATTAATTTAAAAAAAGAAAGATTTATGCTGGCTTGAGTAATATTTCAAACGTTTGTAATGAATGTAGCTCATAATTACTTAGCAACGCTAATGGTTGTCGTGTTTAGCTGAGCTGTGGTTTAGTTTTTGAGGTGCATTTCCCTCTGCCGCAAAATTCTACAACACTTATAGCCCTTGTTCTGTTTCTAGCGCAGGCACTCAAAGAATTGGTGAAACCTCGTATTTGCGCACAATTTCATTAGAACTATGTGGCTCGACAGCCGACACGGCACCCATTCTAAACTAGCACCACTTCTCGTTTATTGGTGAGATTAGTTGCTTCAGAAGCACCCATCTGCCTCCCTGGGTGAACCTGCATAATGAGATTAGGGAAAAATCCCTCTTGCCACCTAAAGCCCTGTCCATCTAAATCATATGCACTCCTGGGTGAAGCAGGGTTGCTTCCTGTTCCTATGTACATACTGCCCTCTCTTTACCCCAAGTCTATATCAACTACTGTAAAGTGACCTATACAAAAATTACTTCCAATGATCATCTTCATGCCAGACGTTTGTTTGTATTCGTATCCAGCTGCCTGGCTTAAATTTCAGTATATTGTTGTTTTCCGTTATATTTTTACTCACTTGTCATAAAAAAAGCATGGTGACTTTACTTTCAAAATATGACTTTTGTTTTACTGATTGTTCTGGAAATGAAAGTGTATGAACATATGATCAGAGCTATTTGTCAAAGCACCATAAGTAACATACAAATAAAACACTGGCAACATCACTGGTTTGGGACGATATCTATTGTCTGTCGAAATTACGTAACCTGGATTTACGGATCAAATGTGGGTAAGAGTGCAGGAGGGCTCTAAAATATTGTGAAAGGTGATTTGAATGATGCTTGTATTTGTTGTAAGAGGCATTGTTGGTTTGTACATGTCAGCAGCGGCTTCTGCTCAATGGCGGAGGAGCGTCACTCCACTGGCTCCGCGCCAGCAGTTAAAAAATAAAACGATATCTTGCTATGCTTTTAGCCTACAATGCCATATTAAAAAAGAATTTGTACTATTTCCTTCATTTTTTGGGGGTACTTGTAGTGATTTAAATATGCTTACTGATAAGTATTGTTTATATTTATCCAATTACTTAAACAGGTTTTAAAACACATAGAATTTTCTTCACATCATACTGTGCTAAACTTTGGGATTACAACCCTCCGGTGTCAAATGTAGCCATTTTAGAAAGTCCCTTCTAATTTATCAATGATAAAGTTGTCTGCATCCTCTTCTGTGGCAATGATGCCTGCACTGGAAACATCTTTAAAAGAACCTTTGCAGAATGAATTTTATTTTTATTTCTACTACTCCAGTTGATCATCTTCTTTTTTTCTTTCCAGGGCGGGACACCAACGTGTTGGTATACATTAAAAGGAGACTGGCCATGTGCTCAAGAAAACTTGGTAGGACCAGAGAGGCAGTCAAAATGATGAGAGATGTGAGTGTGGGTTTCTTTTCAGTTGTTTGATTCATTTTAAAACTCTTAGCGATGAGACACACCAACAATACTGATGTAACTCATATAATGCTTAGCTTAGCGCCTTCATTATAGTTAAACTAAGTTTGCCCAATTTTCGAAGGTCAATATATCTACATTTTGTGCACATTGTCATCTGTATTCCTATTTTATCTGGTTAATGCTTTAAAGGTTCTGGACACTATTGGTTCCAATATTTTAAAGAGCATAATTTCTTGGATGGAGTTTTCTCATGAGTGTATGACAGGCAGACAGAATCTGACTGATGCATGTCATCAAGACTGCTGCCCTCATCCTTCTTGACCTTTCTGCAGCCTTTGATGCTGTCTCTCATACCAATTATGATCAAAAGATTGCATGAAATGGGCCTACTTTTCAAGGCCCATAGATTATTGCAGTTTTTTCTTTCAGGCTGATCTCCTCTAATCGATCTTCCTCTGTTTAAATCCAATTGTGCAAGTTCCCTGTTGTGTTCTCAAAGCTTGTCCCTCAGTTCAATGCTGTTTAACATCTTTATGGCCTCCTTTGCAGCTATTGTGAGAGCCAGTGGCATCAACATAGTCTCTTCTGCAGACAATGCGAAATTGATAATACCGATTGCTGACAATGTTGAAGTAACCAGATGCAATTTATAGATTGCTTGACCAATGTGGCCACCGGGATGAAGGAAAACTACTTCAAGTTGAATGGGGAGAAGACCAAGATCCTCCTATTTCGCAAAGCTAATTCTATTTGGTCAGACTATTGTTAGTTGTGCAAACTCTTTCTTGCTCTTCCACTGTGCACTACTCTTGGTGGTGGATCTGTTTTTCATTAGGATATTGCTTCAGGGGTGAGTTGGCGCATTACAGATTCTTTTAACAGAAGTTAGCATTGCTGGAAAGCGACTATTCTGAATAATCTACTGGACCTACTATTTTTCTGAGTGATTTAAGAAAGTATGTTTTTCTCTGTATAGACGTTTACATCATTTAGACCCACTCGTTTGTGGGGCTTTACTGCCCCCATAATGTGAATGCCCTTTCTGTCATCCTGGTTTTGTTAAGATCTTGATCAAATTGGTTATTTGCACTCTTATTGGTTTGGTTTTCCAGATACACTCTTAAGCGACATTTGATCTGAAAGTGAACTCGTGCCTCCTGCTGATTGTATTTTCGTCTTAAATTTTCAACCTCTCAACTCCTTTTGAGAAGGTGGGTCAGAAAAGGCCAAGAACCAGTGAAGAGAAAGAAAAAGGTTAGATTGGTAGAAAGGAAAATAGGTAAATAAGGGGATGGGTGGAAGCAGGATTCAGATGGGAAGTTAGAGAGCAGTGGAAGGAGATACCTCAGAGTAGTAAACCACTGCATTGCAGAGAAAGATTTATTGCATGGAAGGGTAGCAGCAGATGATGGAAAGAACAGGGAAACAAGATGCAGGGAAGTAAGCTGGGGAAAGGTTCGATAATGTAGGCCAGAGAGACTACCCAGAGAGATTGTTGGTCTTGGCCCTCTCTGTAGGGTTAGCCCTACACTTTTTGCTTTCACCCCTCCTATTTTTGCTGAATTATTTTTTGCTGACCAGTGCTAAAGTGCTTGCGCTCTCTCCTTTAAACATTTTTAAATTGCCTTACACCCAATTGGCACATTTAATTTACTTATGAGTCCCTAGTAAAGTGTTCCCACAAGTACTCGGGGCTTTACATGCTACTAGTGGGTCTGCAGCACTCCTTGTGCCCCCCACCTAAGTATCCCTGTAAACACATCTGAGGCCTTTGCCAGGCTTAAAGTTTCCTTTCTAACACATGTGAGTCACTCCCAGGCCCTACAAATCCCAGAGGACAATGTCCAGTGTATTTTAAACGCTGGATATGTACTTTTAAGTTTTACATGTCCTGGTTGTGAAAAACTCTGAAATTAATGCCTGCCCTACATGGTAATATTGGGTTAGGTTTTTTTAAATTAACTTTATTTGTTCAAAAGATCACAGACCCATAATACAAAAAAGAAAAAGCAATATCTCCACAGTTTATAATTCCAGTACAATAAATAGTTATGTGCAATGTAGTTCTTGGATGTTAGAAGGGGCATCTATCCCAGAGTACAAATGCATAAGATACAAGAAACAGACCGTAATGACATATACGATATGTTAAAAGTTCTTCTAGCTACCACTAGTTATCTACTTCTTTTTCTTCGCCTATTTCATAGCTACAGTACTTACAGATTTTAATTTTATTCTTCTCCCCATATTTGTACACATTTCTGGATAGCCCCTATCTTAAGGGAATAGAGTTCTTCTCTTTCTTTTGTGCTTCTCATTTTGGCTACCCATTGTGCAAATGTTGGTGGATCCCGTGATTTCCAATTTTGTAAAATCAGAGACTTGGTTATTAAAGAAGCATTAAAAACAAATTAGTTTTGTCGCAAGGTTAAAGTTTGATTAGAGATTCCAAATAAAATAACCATAGAGTTGGGATCTATGCTATGTTTAAGTTGCCTACTAACCGACTGAAAGACCCTAGGGTCCAGTAGTTGGTCAGTTTAGGGCAAGAGAAGCAGATATGAAACCAGTCCCCTTTTAACTGATTACATCTAAGACAACCTGATGATATTTCTGGGACCATTTTGAGAAATTTTTCATGGGTGTAGTATAGTTGCTATTTGGAAAAGAGTGCTATCCGTTTGAAATTCGTCCCGCGAATGGCTGTAGTGGACCATTGATTATAGTCCTTCCATTGGGCTGCGTCTATATGATACCCCGTGGTCTCCTGTATTTTTAGAAGAGCTCTCTGGACTATTTGATCATAAAATTGTTGCTCCAGGATCCCAGTTCCCAACAGTTCCCATTCCCAACATTTGTTTAACATATAATGCATGAGTTACCGCTTTGGGAAATGAACCCTTGGGAAGTGGTAGCTTTTTGACTAGACTCGAGGTTTGAAGATATGAAAATACTAAGGCCAATACTTCTTCTGTTTTGGTCCCAAGACTTCATCTCTCCTTGTATTAGAAACATTTTTATCAGATGAATTCCTAGCCTTTCCCAACTTTTTAAAGTCTGTGGATCCATTGAAACTCCTAGTTCCCTGCAGTGTCTTAGTTTGTTTCTGGGTGTTAGGTTGTAAATTGATGCTCTTCCTTTAATTGATTGAATCTATCATGAATTGTGCGGGGAGTCTTAAATCTATAGTGTTTGGGTACCCTAGGGATTTTAATAAAAGATTTTAAATATGTATTTTTTTCCAATAACATTTAATGAAGATCAAAATTGAGCCCGTAGTCATGTGCTGATATTGCGTGTCCACAATAGTCCAAGAAGGCGGGTTGAAAATATTTTTGAATGTGAGGAAGCCCTAAACCATCTTCTTGTGGGCTCAGTTGCAGTGTTGTTAATTTGGTCTTTGGTTTCTTCCCTGCCCAGGTCAATTTCTGTACTAATTGATTAATTGATCTGTATTGGGTTACCTTATTACATTAATTAAGTGATTAAGTGATAATTGGGAGAAGTTAGGAATGTCAAGTTTGGTGTCTAAAGAAAGGTAATTTAAAACCCTCTTCAATAGTAAAGTAGGATTTTAAGTCAATTCTGAAAATGCCACTTTTAGAAAGTTGAACAAACATACATGAGAATGCACTCCTTCCCTTGAAAATACACTGTGTGTGGGGCAGGGGACGGTACATGAAGTGTGTCACATGCTGGTTAAAGTGATTTTTATGTTTCCGTATTCATATAATGTGGCAAGTATTATAAATGGATTAGTTGGTTAAGCTGCTCATTTTATTCGTTCTAGAAAACCCCTGGTGAAGAGCCTTTGGTGCTCGAAATGCATTGGGAAATTACACGTCGTGCCCACTTTAAATGGAGTTCAATCTGTTCGTACCAATATACAAAGCCTGGATTGGCATACAGTTGGTATTGGAAAGGTTTAATAAATAGCGCAGATTGAGTAGACTCTCTCTGTTGTGATGAAGAGTACCAAGTTAAAGACAACAATATGGATGGATATAATCGCAGTGGCTATATGGGTGTACATTGGAATACCTGGATGAATTATACACATTGGAGGGAGTAGTTCCTATTTTTCGCAGTGCGACACTTAAGAGCGTGAGAGGAGTGCTCTGTTTCTGAAACTTTTAGGAAGTTGGCATTTTCTTGTCCCAACAACGGGTGCCTGCAGCCTGTTACTGGGTCATATCATTAGGTAAAGTTGGCATTTGTGTATTTCTCCTAGACAGTATCACAAAGGAGAGTCTGGGTGTTTGAAGGATGTGCCATCTGACTTAATAGGGGGTAGAGATGCCACACTTGCACTTCAAAGGCACTGGCTCAGCTCACACACAGAGGATTTCACACTAGCCTGTTGTGTCTCCAGACAGACTGGGCAGGGAGGCAGGAAATTCCCGACACGTATGGAAGGGGAAGGCTCTAGAACCTTCTTCCACTTCAAGGCTCACTCCAGGTATATGTAGTGGACCCTCAGGCCTAACTTTTCAGATCTCTTTTGGACCTGTGGAAGACTCAGAAGAAGGACTGCGCTGCTGCCTTGCTGCCTGAGTAAGAAGGACTGGACCTGCACCTTGAGCCTAGGACCACCAGAGTGGCTCCAAAGGCCAATTGCCTGGCCTCCCGATTAGATCCTCAGGGACAGAAAAGGTTCCAACCATCCTGAACCTTGCATCTGGACTCTGCCTGCTGTCAGTCCTAACACCCCAAGTGGTGCCTCTCAACTCCTGAACCCTGCCAGCACAGCTGTGGACTTTACCAGAACTCATGAAGCGCAAATCCGACGCAGCCTCGCAGCTCCTTAACGGAACCAACACAGCGTGACACAACCTTGACGCAAGCCCGTATCGCAGCCCTCGTAGCTCATTGGAAGCCACACAGTGCAACCCTGCCTCGACGCAAGCCCACATCGCAGCCCTTGCAGATCATCAGAACTGCCACTGCGCAACATACCTGTAACGTCCTATCAGCCCAGGTACTCGCCAATAACTATGTCACATATGGAAAGTAATTTTCTACATCTTTATTCAGCTGCATGTAAGTCAGAACTCAAAATTCGAAGACTGCCTTCAACTCATCCCTCCAACGCATATACCACAGGCCTACGGTGTACAGTGGGAACCAAAAGAGTTCCAGCAATCTTTATTTACAAGACACTACATTTCCCACTTTGTTAAATAAAAAGTTATAACTTTTCAAAATAGAGAAATTAACACATGTATAAATACACAGATGACCATACTCCTAAAACTAATTATAACTGTTCAATTAATCGTCGTGGTGACTGAATCACACGTCCTGATGGGGTCAGTGGAAACCAGGTGCTGGCCGTCGAAGTGTCAGTGATCTAAAGAGGTGAAGTGGAATCGTCAGCAGACACAGTCTCTTCAATGACATTTGTGTTTGGTGAGTAATGGGCCACATGCCAAAAGTGAAAGGAATTTCTCGTAAGGGACTTCCCAGGATGCTGGGCAGTCACCATGTGTCCCTTGGTGTTAGTGATAGTATATGGTTTAGCCTTAAAAGGAGTATCAGACATTCTTTTTTCTGGGTTCACTGACCAGCACCTGATCTCCTCTTTTACATGACCTCTATTGTCAGCATATATTTTCATCTTTTGTTTGCGTCCTTAGTATGAATGTCTTCCTCAGTTTTGGATCTTGGGCTGGTCCATTGGGGCAGCTTGGTCATCATGGCTCTTCCAAACGTTAGAGTTGCAGGCTTTCCCTTATCGTTGAGTGAGGGGTTGAATGGTAACCTTGAAGAATTGTGTTCAGTACAACTTTAAGGTCGAACTTCTCAAGTGCAGCACTCTGAACAATTTTCTTTAGAGTACTCATGAACCGTTCTACCAGGCAATTGGCCTGGGGCCAAAGAGGAGCACTTATTTATGTTTTATATTGAGGTGATTTATAAAGTTTTTGAATTCTCAACTATTAAAGGGTAGGCCATTGTCAGACTTTGATTGCAGCTACACCCCATATTACAAAAATGCCATCTAATCTTTGAATAACCTTTTCAATGGTAGTAGATGAAAGGTCTTTTACCGATGGAAACCGGAAAATTTCATCAACAGTGACTAGAAGATGGTGTCCATTCTGAAGAGGGCCAAAGAAATCAACAGCAATTTTCTTTCAAGCATGATGTGGCAATTCTGACATGTTCAAATGGTGCTGAATAAATTGAGACGAAAGACAGTTGCATACAAGACAGGCCTTTAACTCTTTTTCAACACTTTCGCCAAGATATGCAAAGCAGACTTGGCCGCGGAGAGCTCTTTCTTTCAAGTATTACTCGACGTCCCTCATGGGCGATGTCGATCACTTGTTGTTGTAGACTCTCTGGAATAACAATTTGTGTACCTTGCAGGATGAGGTCTCCTTGAGTCACTGATAGTTCATCTCCTATTATTTTTAACTTTAATTACTCACTGTCATTAGTGAGAGGTCTTGAGTGTTGTTTCCAAGACTGGTAAACAATAATGTCTTTTGACTACAACATGTCACTAGCTTGTCTCGTGGCTGTGACTATATGTTCTAAAGACATGGCAGTTGATATACTAGATTTTAGAATGAAATTGATTTAGGCCTCCGGTGTCTTAGATGGGGTACCAGGGCACTGCAGTGGCACTCTTGAAAATTATCTGCAGGATTCTGATCTTTACCTGGACAATGAAGAATTGTATAATTATATTCTTGTAACCTCAAACCCTAACGTTCAATTCGAAGAGGCATTTCGTCTTTGGGATTGCTCATTATTGTCAACAGTGATGATGATCTGTCACTACTGTGAAAGGCTTTCCATATAAGGGCATGTGGAAATATTCACAATCCCAGACCCCTGCCAAACATTCTTTCTCAGGTTGCGAGTAAGCACCTTCAGTTTGTGACAGGTTTTTACTGGCATATGCCACGATATGTCTCCGGGCATTTGACTGTCCGGTGTGCTGTACAAGGATGGCGCTTAACCCGACAGGGCTAGCATCAACTACAACCTCTATATGAAGTTTAGGATCAAAGTAGGCCATTTCAGTGGCATTCTCAATAGCTTGCTTGATTTGGATGGCGCTTAACCCGACAGGGCTAGCATCAACTACAACCTCTATATGAAGTTTAGGATCAAAGTAGGCCATTTCAGTGGCATTCTCAATAGCTTGCTTGATTTTTTTAGAAGCTCTTCTCTCATTCACATGACCAGTGAAAGAGGATTTGCAGTAGATAACCCGTGCACTTTAGCTGGATCAAGTTTCATACCCCCATCAGAAAAGACATGGCCAAAGTATTTCAAGTTATTCTTGTGGAATTTACATTTATCAGCATTCAGAGTTAAGCCTGCATCATTCAGCAAAGAACATACTTGCATGAGAGCTTTGTCATGCGCTTTCTGAGTGGCTTTGAAAGCTAATATGTCATCACTGTAGTTTAATTCATTTACTACAGGCTTTATGAGATGTCTAATGATGTCTTGGAAACGTTTTTCAGCAGAAGGTACACCAAAATTCAAGTGCTTTTAGCGAAACGGACCAATATGCATAGAAAAAGTTGTAATGTACCTGATTTTTCTTCAAGTTCCAATAGGTGATATCCTTTATTTAAGTCAAGTTGAGACAAGAACTTCTTACCATTCAATTCAGTTATCATATCAGCAATGTGCGTACCTGGTTGTCTCTCTCGCTCAATAGCCTTTTTAGCCTGACTCATATCAACGCATATGCGTACAGCTCCTTCACTGTCTCTTTTAGGCACTACTAAAGTGGGAGAAACCCACGGCGTTGGACCAGTAAAGCATTCAATGACATACTGTTTAAGCAACTAATTAAATTCTTTTTCAACAGCTTCTTGCAAGTGCCATGCAGTTCGACTGTGTCTTTGAGCAACAGGGACGGACATCCTCATTTATATGTAACTTTGCTTTCATTGTTCGGAGTTTTTCTAACCCATGAAATAATGAAGGAAATTGACTTACAATTCATGGTAAGCATTCCTATTGTAGTTCACTGACATCAGTGCCATATCAGCAGCAGTGTTAAAACTGAGCAAACAGACACTTGAAGCTGTTCTTAGAAGTGCATGAATGAGCACGTGTATCACTGTTTTCTTGTGTTTCATTGTGGCTACAAATGAACAGTGACTTTTTAAGGGCGTTGAGGCAGCCCATGTGTAGACTTTCGTTTTTAACTTCAGAAGTTGTGGTAACAGTAAAAATTCTTGATAATTCTCCTCAGGCATGATTTTTATAGATGCATCACTTTCAATTCTGAATGGTATCAAATACCCATTACTCTTTAGGTAATCTTTGGACAGTGTTTGAATGTCTTTGGTGCTTTTTCATGTCGAATTTTCTTCACTTTGAGTTTTTCCTCACATTCAACTAATCCCACATATGCGCCCCTATTTTAAGTTAACATTGACATTGCACAATTGTCATTGTCACTTTCACTGGAAACTGATACTGAGGAACTCTTTGTCGATTATTGAGATGATCCACTTAGTTTAGTGTTGATTTGCCTCAGTTGGTGTGACTGCTTGGCCTTAACTGATTCTTAACTGACAAATGTTCTCTGCCATCGATAACTATTTCTTTTTATCCGGGTTTCTGAGTTACAAGTGTCAACACGCCAGTAGGTGCAAATACATGTGTCTGATAGAGCAAGAGCATCATTGAGGTGCAAATGATCAATTCACACAATCCAGGCCACTCCCGGACGCCAAAGGAGAAGGACGAACTGAGGAGCAGCCTAGGAGTGGAAGACCCAAAGAGATGCGACGCGCTCACCGAAGGAGGACAAGAGCGACTGACACCAGCCAGAAGAGTTCGGGAGCTGATAGGAGTCTTCTTCCCTCAACAAGCTAGGGAAACCATGCACAGCCCCAGCAACCCAAGGGAAGGAGGTGCTGAGGTCCCTGAGGCTGCGGTCCAAAGTGAGGGCCATAGCTCCAGGCAAGTGCTATGGCGTCTGGTGAATGAATGTCAATAACAATAGGAGGTGTTTTGGGGATAGTCTCAGAGTGGGTACAAGGACTGGAGGAACCTGTGTTGGTGGGTGTGGGGAGGACATTTTATGCCATAAGAAGCATTGTACAAACACCTCAACAATTTGAGCACAGGTAGGGTTAAAGGAATAGAGAGTGGTAGAGAACATCTACTCAGGATCTCTTTTATTTCCCTGGGGGTCTGCTCTAGCACCACCAAGGAGACCAAGGGATGACAACAGGGAGAGGCTCTAGGGAGACTCAAGAGTGAAGGAACTAACAGGAACAACGAACATCCATTTGCGTTTGACTTTTCCTTAAGTCTATTATTTCATCGAAACTCTCAATATAAATCATAAAAGGTGCCCAATAAAAACCAAAAGACACCATCAATACTGGTTTGTGTTCCTTCTGATTAGCTCTGTTACAGGAACCTTGTTGAGGACTAGGAGATTTTGTGGAGCTGGTGATTGGGAAGGAAGGGCTCCTGATTATTTTGACAATATATTCCTTCTTGTAAGTGAGCACATCTCAGTCATGATAGGTCAAAGAGAAATGGAAAACCCTATATCTATATGGAAATGATACCTCACAAAAGCCAAGTGATTGTTGCAGTGGGAATGTTTTAAATGTAACTAAGGAAACACAGTATGCACGCTAGCAACCTTCGGAAACAAGCAGAAGGTGTCTGCAAATGTAGGCTTTTAGGAGGCTGAACCACTGTACTTGCTTGTCATATTTCCCAATGTTAAAGCTGGCATACTGGGTGCCCTTGTTGGAATTAAAACGTTCTCGGTATGTCCTTAGCCATACATTGAGCTTCATAAAAGTCTTGCTTGTTAAGGACCAGGATATTTCATTTGCACTTCGGAAGAATAATTTCAGTTCACCGATTGCAAATGCTAATGATGATCAGATGGCCTTAGTTAAAAGTCAGAGAGGATGATTGATTTTGGAAATGTGTTAGGAGGCCCGCTGCTTGAAATTAAGGTTGTCAACTTTGTCAGGGAAAGCCAGACTCTGGCACAGGAGGAGTAGAAGAGAGAAATCTCTCAAAAAGTTGTCAAGCTTGAGGCTGGTATGCGGTAATAACAAGTGAGAAATTGATTTTCGTGTCTCATGTGGCAACTGTTGGTGACTTATCTTTGGGAAGCTTTAATCATACTGAACTGTAATTAGGCACTGCTGTGATGTACAGACAAGCAGTTACACTAGTGCCTGATACCACTATTTCCACTACGAGGGCTGGAACTTGTTTTAGCATCATGCGCGATAACAGGGTGACATGCCATATGCTTATTGTGCAATAAAGACCACATTTCATGCATAGCAGCCTCCCCTTCACCCTTGCCTCCCACCTCCAAAAAAGTGGCATAAAATACTTCAAAGTGGCGTAGAAGCTTAATGTGAACATGAGAATCGGGGACCCGAATAGTTTTTTTTTCTTCTTTTTTTCAAGTCCTCATTCAACGAAAAGTACTCTAATTTCAAGAAGATAGGGCCCAGTCAAACCAGTAGGAGGCGAGAAAGAGCCCGATCACTCCGCACCAGAAGATGGGTGTGTTTTACCCCGGGATCAGTCGTAGAAGTAGACCTCCTGGCTTGACCATGGCCCCTTTTCTTCCGCAGGCCAGTGCGTTGAGATAACTGAGCCGCCATCATAACAGCCTGTGCAGCAAGTTGGTAATCATTGGACCATTGAGTACACCACTTAGGTTCTTATTTAAATAGAAAAGAGAGAGAAAATCCCACAAAAGAGTGCCGGTAAAAAGAATTTGTGAAAATTATGTTCCATGAGAGAAACTAGATACATACATTTTAAACCAAGTGTCCCAGAGATCCCAGAATTTTGTTTTCTTAACCCGCTTATTTGCACGATCAAGTTCTGAAATTCTCTGTATTGAACCAATCCACTCAGTTTTGGTGGGGGAAGAAGGGAGGATCCACTTAACACATAACTTCCTTCGCGCCAAAGGATCAAAACAAAGAATAGAGCTTTCTGGGTTTTGGAAAGCATTTGATTATCCACCCCACCTGGGATCACGCCAAAAATAACTGAAGATCCGGTTAACCCAATTTCTCTACCCATAATTTCAGAGATGATCTTACCCACGCGTTTCCAAAAGGACTGGATTGAAGGACACTGCCAGAACATATGGACCTCATTCACGTTGTTCTCATCACACTTCAGGCACTTCTTTGTCGCTCCATTCCCCATCTTCGACAATTTCCGTGGCGTCCAGTATGCCTTATGGACAGTGAAAAGGTGGTTTCTCTTTAAAGGTGCGGCTTTCACATAGGACCACAAAAGAGACATAGATACTTGCCCTAAGGTTTCGAGGTCTTCGCCTGGCAGGTCCTTCTTCCAGCTCTCTGTGAATAGGTTCTGTGTGTCATCCCCGGTCTGAATTATCAACCAATACTATGCAGCTAGGGGACACGAAATTTCCCAAGTAACCTGCAAAATGTAATTAATTCGCCAAGGAATGGTTTACAGAAAGCTCTTCTTTCGTAGCAGAGTGGAAAGACTTGCTGTCATGTATAAGCAGCGTTACAAGCATGCATGTGAAACATTGTGATAAATCCATTTATCTCGGGAAATCTGTTACTGATTTCATACCCCTGCTGTTTTGACGATTGCTTATGCTGTAAGAATCCTTTCTGAAGAGAGTTTGTGTTTTGCCCCAGTAATTTGAGCCTTCCTTTTGCAGCCTGCTCCTATGTCCTAATTTTGGCTAGGGTTCTCCGGTTGAAGGTTGGGCAGCTAGTCTCTTGGGACGAATTACATAACAAGTCAGCTGATTGGCTTTTTAAGCACAAGCATTTTAATGCCTGGGGTTTGAATGAAACCATAATGGCCAGGAGGGTGGCATGGGTGAGACAGTCCAAGCAAGACATTGAAGGCGACGGTGTTTTACATTTTCGTAGGCCAGCATCTGTACGTAACATCTTGAGCACTAAGGCTCTTCACAACCCTGTTGAAACAAAGGTGGTTGCCCTCTCTCTTGGGTTCTTTTATAGGTCATCTCTCCACCTTCCAGTTCAACGCCAGTGTCCTATGACAACACCCGGTCATGTTGCTTGTTCCAATAAGTTCTGTGTTTTAAGTGGCCAAGACGCCGTGGAATGACTTGTGGCCAATGATGTAATTGGCAACCAAGAGTCTCCCCCAATCGTTCACAATAGATTGCTCCATGCTCCCTATAGTCTTGAACGCCAACTAGAGAATCCTCCAACGCATTCAACCCTTGTTTCCCTAGGTGGTCCCGGGAAGGTCCAGTTTATCTCTTGGAATGTGGTGGGCTAGGGAGCCAAAATAGTATGCCTGGACTGGTTTGAGTTTATTGACCAGGTCTCCTTGTGCCTCTTCCAAGAGAAATGGTCTGCCCAACCAGAGTTCTATGTTGGTTATGTCAACTATACCAAGGTTACCACTATGGTAGGCTAGTGCAGGTCCTCTGGGGACCTCACGATCTAGGTAAGGACTACAGTGAGGGGTATGATGAAAGAAATCCTGGTTGCCTCCCCTGATTTAATGTGTATATGCCTTAAGGCCCCACTGGGCGAAACCTACTTGATATATAATGTCTACTGTAGATCGGTTGGGAGAATTAGGTAAACAATGGTTTTTCATCAACTGAATGCACGTATATCCCTCCAGTCACCAGATGCAAGGATAATTGTGTGGGGGGGGGGGTGACATTAATTGTCAGTGTGAGCTCTGGGTCTTGATATCCCGCCCCTTACAGCCAAAGAGGATGATCTATGGTCAGTCCCAGAACTCAAAATACCTCCTCCCCAACAGCAATTAAGATTAATGCCCTTTACTTTAAACCAGGAGTTGAGAGCCTGTAATGGCAGAACCAGTTCACATTGGTTATGAGTCCATACATTTAATCGCCCAAACTCAACCTGCATGATTGATTATATCTTTCTGGGCCTCCAATTAAGGCCACACCTTTAAGACATGCAAGTAGTGCCCCGACAGGATAGTGACGATAATGCTTTTATGCTCACGCTGAACCTAAACCTAATTGAACAGGCTAACCATGGTGGAGAACTACTGGACAGGAGACTGAGGATCTCCAGCAATAGGTGCAGTTTGGAGCCCTTGCAAGAGGCCATAAGTCCAATTTTCCGCATTCTGACTGAAGGGATGGAGGATCTGGTGCCACTTGTTGTGAAAGGTTGGGAAGAGTCATTGGATGCTCTTTCTAAAACCCATAATGGGCTGTTCAGGAAACCGAGGAGCCTTTTCCTTGTTGAAACCAGGCGTACAGCTCAGAGGAAGCAACTTCCGACCTGGTACAACAGTTGCTGCAGAGATGCCTAGTCTAAACTGGTCAAAGCAATCGAGGAGCAAGACCTTGATTCACGTGGCGAGGCGTATCCATAAACAGGCCCTTGTTGATGAATGGGAAAGGGACAAATGGGAGAGCATCCTACAAGTTTGTGTTTTAAGTTGTTTGTTTATGACCTATTTTTCTGTGACTTTCCATTCCTGAAAAAGACCCATTGCGCTCAATGTTCATAGCAAGTCTGCATCTGTGTGTCTGAATCGCCTACTAATATGCTATTCCTAGGAGAATTTCATGTACATTGACAGTATCTACAATGGTATAATTGTTTCCTATTAAGGGTAGCATTTTTTCATAAATAGCCTTTCCGACAAATCAATTAATATTCGTGTGGCACGCTACAAAAACAAAACATTCGTAATTAATATAACGCAACCCTCCCTTTCTAAATAAAGAATCCTGTTAGAAAAGTATTTAAAACATATTTACTGATTCATTTATATGTGTTAGCGGGTAACCCTTTCTTTATAAACACCATAATGATACTTTTATAGATATATCTGCACCATCAAATATCTGAAATACACATGCATCCAGGAAAGGGGGAGCGGGTTGGCAAATCATTGCACTTTCAGTAGCATTACTAACTTCTCATAATTGGCGCCTGAGCTTTGGGATTCTAAAAAAGCATGCTGTGAACTTCACATCTGGGTGATGGTGTGCGTGGCACCCATTAGGTTCACAAAGAGTTAATCTGTGGGTATTATTCAGACCCTGCACACATTTACCACCATTTTCCATTTGGCAACAGACGTATGATTAGGATTTCTAGGGATAGGATTTGGATCTCTCTTGTGCATTAAAATATTTGATTTGCAATATGTATATGGATGCAACAGTAGCTAGGTAAGTCAATAGGACTCAATCTGTGATGCATATTTGACATATCATTTTCAGCAGAACATCTGTGCTGCAGGTTATGTAGATTAAACATTTGATTTACTTATGTATTCGTGTTAAATAAACCAGCATATTCTATATTTGTTTTCAGTATGAAATGTGACCAGTAGCCATTAAATATTTTTATATTCAGTTTAAAGAAATGTGTGTACACTTAGGCCTGACCTCCAGATATGTACTTCTCTAGAGTGCTGCTGTGGCCCAAAGTTATGTTCACGTTGCATCAAACACCTAGAAGAAAACAAATCCTGTGAGGTAGATGTGTGCTAAAGACAAAGCATTCAATTCACAGAATCAATGTGTGCAGTAGAACATTTAAGGATATTGTATGCAGGAGTGTAACATGCCTCACAGTGCATCTGGGATCTGACTATACAATTGGCTGAGGACATATAAGTGTTGTACTGATGTATGCGGGTATTCAATAGGCCTTACTCAAGTAAAAACATGATTTACTGAGTTGTGTTTTCATTATCCACCTTGAAATATATTTTACATTGTTTTTTTCGAAGTATATGTTTTTTTATTTTTTATTTTTGCACTTTTATCTATATTCTACACTTAATTGATCATCACCAAAAAATCCTTAACTTGATTATTTTTTCCAACATCCTGATTGCAAACGCAAAAGGAAACGCAGGTTTCAGCCAGATTCACATTTATCCTCTGAGTTTTGAAAATGCTCTCTAACAACTAGTGGAATCAGACGGACCATAACTGCAGAATCTGTATAGCCATTCAATAACCCTCGCAGACCAGGCTCATTAAGGTGGGCACTGACCCTGAAATGTGCTCATAAATCTTTTATAGAAGCGCAGCCAATGGAGTGACAGTTTTCATAGTCCCTAAGAGACTGCAGTACTCTGCCAGGAAGGTTTAGTACACACTAAAGCTAACACTGCACGTCATAAAATAAAATTAGTTCTCCGCCAACCCGTTCGAGCAAACACAGAAAAGTCACAAAACGAAGCAAAGCATTAAACATAAGTTACCATGAAACTCAACCTGCCCGACTGCCTCTTGTACGTCCTGTCAGGCATTGCCAGTCACTGCAAGGTTCTCTGGGAGAAGACAGTCAGCAGCAACTGCTGCAAAAATGACTATGACTAAATGTGTCTCCAGGGGTTGAATTCCCCAGATCCTGGACATTTCCTGAATGAAACCTGCCTTTTGAACTGACAGCAAGATGCAAATTTGAGGACTGTGTTAAACATAAAGAATGGGCCACTGACTCAAAGAAGAGTCTCTGTTGCAGAGCCTCACTGAAAGCACATGCGTGTGGTGATTTGTGAGGCCACACGTGTGTTGGGTTGAAGGTATTTCTATGTGCGGCTGAGGCTGGTTTCCGTCCACCCTGAAACTCTTGTTGCATGAAGGTAACACTATTATTGTTATTGCTGCATTACAAAGTGCAACTGTACACGCCATTTAACCATCCATGGACTACACTGACGAAACGTTTCCCAATATTTCTTTCATTTTAGACTGAATTATTGGTATAAAGGTTTTCATTTATCTTGTGGAGTATCACAAGGAAGGTGTTTTTTTCATGGCGTTGTTGATTCATTAAAACCTTCACTCTTGCTTTTGTTCTCCCTACTATGTGCATAGTTAAGAATCATTCCTCACAACTACACAAGTGTTGTTTCTGTAGATACCGCATCCACCCATGAGCGCAAATAGTTTTTCTTCTAGATGGACTACAAGAATACTACACTTACACCCACATCTATCTCATTCACATTCTCAGGTTTGATGGGAGAACCAGGATCCGACCTCTTCTTAATAGGTCCTCGTTAGTAACTCTGATATTTGATATGGCTTCTACCACAAATATAATGACTGGTCTCTTCTATGCACTCTCTTGGAAAACAATTGAGTGAACAGAATGCAGTGTTTGAAATTCAAATTTCCGATCCTACCATAGACCTAAAGTGCCTGTGTCACACGCCTCGTACCAAGTTTCCATTCTGCATGATAACTTATTCTGTCTGTAGTCCTTCCCTCTTTGTAGTTCCTATTTCTTCTCTTCTTAGTCCCTGTGGGGGTCAATGGTTGTGTAGTAACTTGAACTGAAATAAAACTTCACTCCGAAAGCATGCGTTTTGTGGTTTGGTGTAAATTCGTTCAGTAGTTCTTGAGAAATTAACCCTTTCTAAAGGAGCTTGGAGTGTTTTGAAGGGCTAATTATTTTGCATTTCTTATGCATGTATGTATGTATGCCAAGAATGTTCTTTACATACATGCTGCTACTCCCAGTGGTAGAACAGGGTAAGACCTAAAAGTGATCCTTGTAAATAGTGACTCACATTTATGGCATGTTTTTTAATATCAGAAGTGTCCACAACAGTGACATCACCGATGTCATTGGTGATGTTGTATGTCATGTCATCTGTGATGTCAATGATTATTTCATTTGAGAGGTCATCAGTAGTGCCATGTATGAAGTCATGAGGACTGCTTACTGGGGGCACAATGTGAGTTGTGGCTTACACCATAAATGACAAATGTCTCGTTTTTTTTAATCAAGTTTTTTATTGTAGCTATAATGTCCCTTTGACTGTATTTTTGGGCGAAACAATGCCGTTAAATTGATGTTATGGTGACACATTGAAACCTAAAAAATACTGAATTTAGCCTGTTTTGATGTTATGGTGACAAATTGAAACCTAAAAAATACTGAATTTAGCCTGTTAAGATTAACTGTACCGCGCTCCAGTGCATTGTTAATGACCTCACATTTCCACACCTATCCCCTTTTCAGGAGACATGCAGTGAATCATAATCATTAGACTGAATCTCATGAGCACTTGTTAATCTCTTTATTCCAGTTAATGAAAGAGTTTCCACTTTTAAGTATGTTCAACATTCACGAAAACTTGCTGGAGTCATTGTTGGAACTTCAGGCATATGCAGATGTTCAAGCAGTATTAGCAAAATACGATGGTGAGTACGCACTTTCCCTTGTTTTTTTGTGGTGTTTGAGAGTTGTTCATAATGTATAGCAAATGGGAAAAATCTCTCATATGTTCAAAAGATAATACTGGATCAACAAAACAAAATCTGTAGAGTGATGGTTTTTATCATGAATAGTGTGCTTAGAGGGCACTGGAGACTTCCAGTTTCGGTTAGGAGGTCCAACAGACTGACAGTGGAGCACCAGCGGGCCTAGACAGCTATCTAATCCACACTGGAGCACTTGCAGGACTTTGCGTCCTCTTAAATCTGTGTCAAACAAAAACCAGGGGCTGTTGGAGGAGCCAGGCTGGTACCCTAAAATGAAGGAAGCATGGCCATAGAAAATGTTCTGACTACTGATTCACAGGCATACCTGTCTATTTGCAGAAGCACAGGGAAGAAACATACAGCTACTAAAAAAATGTGCGTTTGCTCTAAATCATGTCCACCGCCAGAGTCTTCCTAGTCATCAAATGAATTCATACACAGCAAACATTTTGTAGGCCAATCTTGCACCAGTCATGTAATGTCTTTTATTAAACTAATTTATAGCTTTATATATTTCATCATAAAAAAACGTTAAAATACATATGTATCTTTTAATGTGATCTGTTATAGGCATTTCCCTCCCACCCTTGTCAGACTTTCCATTCACTCCTCTCACCTCCTTCATACCACTCACTCCCAATCATACGAAATCCAACTATTGTATGACTCAAATTTCTTCTACGATGCCAGTGAACTGGTGGGATTATTATAAAAGAGTGTCCATGCAGTGTTTTGGTGGAAGTCAATTATTTTCTTCCACGTACCTCAGGACAAATTACGTTTTCTGCTGGTTTCTCAATACAATCTAATTGGTCATAATGGGTAGATATACAAACAAACTACATTCTCATAGTTCCTAAACAAGGTTAAACATATTTTTAATTATAATAATTTTCAATAGAATGAAATGATAGTTATATTAGTATATTAGTTGTGTACTACCTTACGGTCTCAAAGTTTTCCAATGTATATCTTTTCCACAGTACAATAAGGACACAATATAAAATATAAGGTGTTAGGTGTTATTGTCCTAAGCAAATATATATATATATATATATATATATATATATATATATATATATATATATATATATATATATATATATATATATATATATATATATATATATATATATATATATATATATATATATATATATATATATATATATATAATACACCACCACCAAACCAATGTCCTTTATCGCCACTTGTCATTCTCTTACATAGGTGCCCACCAACAATCTATTTCTTGCTCAATATCACTCAACCAGAAAAAATCCGGCACTCAGCTCTTTTGTCATAACTGCAAAGTTTTCTTAAAATCCATACACTCTAGTTTGGCAGATCCGTTCCGCCCCTCTTGGAACTATCAGTAAATGAAAATACATTACTGTAAAACTCATTCTAATTCTTGGCTCTTTTATGTTTAATAATAAATATTATTTCATGATTAGGACTGAATTTTAGTTTTCTAGAGACATTCCTTCCTATTAGAAGTCTGTCGGGCAACGGTAGGATGGAGTCAATAAGACAGAGTTCTTCGCTATTTTTAACATTTCAGCTCTGTTTACTGGGGAAACTCAATTAAATGGTCAGGACCTATTAAATTGACTAAAAAAAATCATCCTGTTTAATCAAGCTTTACTTCAACAGTATGAGATATTTTTCCCTCACAATCTACTGTCCCTAGCTCACCTCTGTGTTGCAACCGGTTTACCTGCTGACAACAGCATCTCATCTATTTTGAACCGGGCAAAGATTCTCTGCCTACATGGTCTCCTCTTTTGTATGTATAGTAGATGAATGCAAACACATCCTGCACTTGGTGTGTGCCACAAATACATAATAGTCCTACTTAACAAGAGAGAAAGTGTGACAGTGACTGCTCTAGGCGCAGTCTTAGAATGCCCAAGGTATTCTATTATTCCAAGTTCCTTGCAAATCTTGAGTTGGGAAAATCTGCTTGGCTCGTTCCGTCCATGTTAGTCTGCTTGTATATTAGATCCATATACTCCCTGAAAGGGTTAAATGCTAATCATCCCCTAAAGACAATGGTGCATATCAGATGATGGATGAAAGGCGTTACCCAGCCAGGTAACGTCCCCCGATGACATAGCCAAACTCCAACGAGGAGGTTGATCCACTTCTATTTAGTTAATGAACAACAGTTAGGCATTGGAGTAATATTTTATTACACAGTAGTTCCTTCCAAAGGATTATGGTTTAAACCCGATGGTAAATCAAACCCAATGCATTTCAGGTGAAACCCTTAGTCAGCGGAAACTATGTTGCGGTTCTGACATTGAGAAAGTGTCCCGTGATTGTGGGCAAATGAGAGTGTGATGATACCACAAAGTGAATTTCCAGCGTACCACTTGAACATAAAATAAACCTAAATGTATTGACTTTGTAACTTCCAGGTATACATTGTTTAAAAGTTATTTTCCTTTCACATTTCCCTAACTGAATAAGTCCTATATACCAGTCGCATAAAACGCAGCAACAAGAACTTCCCCATTTTTCTGAGAACTAATGTACAGCAAGTTACTCTCCCTTACGTCACTAGACCCACGATTCAATTTATAGACCATCAGCTAAGGGTCGAGTAAAGTTCTTTTCAGATAGGGGCTTGGATAATTCTTGCCTTACTTACATGTCTCTTCTTTTAATGAACTCAATTGAGACCTAGTTTCGAAGCAGGATAGTATTTGTATCTCTTCCTAGAATTGCATCTCATCTTCCCGTGATAACTTCTTTCATACCATTTTCACAAGACTGTAATTTAAAGATTCACTTTTGTTCACAAAGGTTTCCACATTCTAGTTACATGACATTTTCTCCTAGACTGTCTGATCTTCTCCAAGATGATCCAATTAATGTATTTCTCAGAGTGTCCCATATTTATAAAATGTTTAACAATGGGGTTGTCCTTAATATCTCTGCTCACAAATTTGTAACCTTAGCTCTGTTCCTGTTTTATCTATATATCCCTGTCCACAGAAACATTATATTGGTTATATCACATTCTATATTCTGCATCTGATAATTTAGGGCCCCTTAGTCGATCATTGCTGTTGTCAAAGCTGTCTTGCATGCCTGACAGTTCCCATATGGGATATGTCTTACTACTGGAGGTAACCAATCCATTGTATGTTGTGTATCTATTTGGTCATATTTTTATTATGCCTAGACCACTTGATTTATTTTGTTCTTCTTTCTTTTCAGAGGGAAAAGAGATCCCCTAAGGATCTCCATGTTTGTATTTAAGATATGCCACTTTCTAACAATCACATTTTCAATGTATTAATCAAACATTCATTAATATTTTAACCCACAGAGTATCTTATTTTTTGCCCCAGTATCTTTTGCCTTCACACAGTCTCCCAGGTGTAATATTGGGCTCTTTTAAGGTAGTGAATTATTAATTGTTTTGCAGGGCATCGGGCCTCCAATTTCTTCAATATTTTTGCATGTGTCAAATATTCTCTTATATTGCTGGATTACACCTAGGGCGAAGAAACAGGCTGCATAAATTTGGCTTCTTAAATGACAGTTTAGAAGTGATTTATGGTCTGTCAGTTTGGCTAATAGCTCTATTTCTAAATGGCCTGAATATTCAATCCTCTTTATATCCAAGAAGCTGACCTCTTTCTCAGTCATATGAAAAAGAAATCGGTCAAGTTCAGTCATATCAAAAAACCAACCAGTGGTTCACTTGGCCCCTTGCAAATAAAAAAAGATATTGAAATAATGGGTCTGCTTCATCATAGATCTAAGATTTTAAGTCTGCTGAATATACATTTGCTGTCCTAGGGGTGCAAAAGTGGCTCTCATACTAGGTCCTTTCTTTTGTGTGTAACAGTGATGTTCATGCAATACTACCTCCAATGATCTGATTATGTGTACTTCAGGAAAATACCTCCATGGAAACCTCATCCTGTGAGGAATGTTCTCACTTCTTGCATGGGTGCACTTTGTGGAACAATCATGTAAGGGCCTAGATGTCCAGGGTTACCAGGTATTTCCTACTGCCTGTAAGTTAAATGCCTTCTATCTTCTCTAATGATTTAGTTTGAACCGGTGTTCTCAGAAAGTGATCCACATACTTGGATAGATGTTCTGTGAGTAAATTATCACTAGTGTTGGTCTAATGGAAAGCTTGTTTAGGTTCTTGTGCATCTTCGGTTTCCCATGGAAGACAGGAGTAATGGAGTCTGAATTATTGTGGCAACTAAACTCTTGACAGATCCAGTCCAAGTTTAGTCACTTTAAGGTTTTCTGATCTTCTGTTGCTAGTTTTATCATAATGCTCTATGGTATCAAAGATAACAACACATTTGCCCTGATCAGTGGGATTTATGGTTTAATCTCTTAGAGCTGTATTTTCTTCCTTTGCCAAACTCTAATTGAATGTGTGGGTGCACAAAACATGAAAGGGCAGTCATGGGAATGCTTTGGCAGCTCGGCCCTTGGATAGATCTTTTATGAACAAGCCTGCATTATGTTGAAGTCCAGGCCAGGCAGGCCATGTATTCCATTGTACATTCCCTAGGGGGGCTGGAGCCACCGTGGAGCAGCTTTTGAAGGCAGAACGTCGCTTCTGGTGCCTCTGTCACCCTCTCCATACCCACCCCCAGATGTTAACTGCAGCAGGCACCGCTGAGCGAGATCACAGGGGGAGAAGAGAGACAGAATATATGGATGGAAAAAGAGTGAGATATCGAGATTAGAGGAAGTGAGGTGGATTGGTTGGTAATTTTTGTCTGGGCTCCTTTTTGGTTCCCTCCTTGAATACTAGAATTACGCACCTGTGATTAGGTCAGAGTGTTCACATATTTTAGGAGCAGACAATCTAGATATCATCTGCTCTCCTCTTGCCTACCTGTGGAAACTGACAAAATAAATGTCCTTAACCCATCCCTCACCTGTTGGATCAGTGAAGGCCAAGAGGAGTCCACCATAAAGCACGCATGCTCCTGCCCTGCGAGGGTAGTACAACATTGCCATTCCTAAAAGAACCGTGACAGCTAATACACAATTTATAGGGAACAACCCGTTCCTTATGGAGAGTCGCTTCTGGATAACATTGCCTGCCGACTGCCCACTTTTAGGAAACTGTTGAGCAGTAACTAAGCACTAAGCACTAAGCACGTAGCACCGAGAAGCCCAGCCTGCTGCCTTGTGTACACACCTTATCAGACGGATTCTGGTCTGAGCACACTGCTGCCTTGAATTGTGGCCCACGCTATGCACTCTGTGGACCCCGCCAGCGAAGGGAGCGACAGAGGAGGGTCATTAGTTTGAAATATGTGTAAACAACTGCTCGGGACTGGGAATGGAGCAAAGCAGCAACGCTGCGTCTCATTCGTAATCTCCACTATCACGCGGTGCGCAGGCCTCCCGCTGAGTGCGCATGCTCTGTAATCCACCCATTAGGACTGCGTTGTTGTAAGGTCGGGGAATAAGTAACTCCAGCATTACCACTGTTAGAGCATAGTTGAAACAAGTGAAACGAAACTACCGTAGTCAGAATTCATTGACATATACAATCTGTGTGTTTCTATAAAATGTGTGCGTGGGGGGTTCTCAGATAGGTTCTCACTGGATTGTTATAAACCCAGATATTGCAGTGCGTTTACGAATGATTAATTATGAAGCGCTTTTGTTTTTGTGTAACTTTACAGAGGCTTCTATAGTTTCCCATTTGTTTCTCTGCAGATATAAGCTTACCAAAATCAGCAACGATATGCTACACAGCTGCGCTGCTCAAAGCCAGAGCTGTCTCGGACAAGTAAGTGCGCCATGACTTGTGTTCTCCACAGTGCACGCGCGTGGAGTGGCGGCGATGGTCGTCAGTCCGCCCTGCACCCGGGAGGAATGGGAGCTGCTCGGGTAGATGTGAGTTGACAACATCTGCAGGGCGGGTGCCGGTTATCTTTTCTTTTGCAAATTAGCAGGGGAGTTTTTGGTTTTGTGGTTTACAGTATGATTTGTGTCTAGGCAAATGCGCATTTCCTAACCAAATATTGTACCTTGGCAAAGAAGAAAGAAACATTTAAGCTAAGAGCTGGTGTCTATAAAATCAGCATGTTGGATGTTTGCGTTAACACCCTTGTCTGCCTTTGTTTACAGTTTTGTGAGATTATTCTATTTTTTAAGCACTCCTGTGCAGCAGCACACCAAAAAACAGAAAACACAGATCATTTTCAGGATTTCAGAATACTCTGTGTCCCTTTTGGTTTGGGTGGTGTGCATTTACAGGTAGCAAATTTCTTTCAAACATTTATACCGGGATACAATGAATCCAACATCTATAGAGAGAACTAATCCTGGCACCATTTCTTTAATCCCTAGAATACCTAGAAAAATTAAATAGCCACCACTTTGAACCATATTGCACTGATTGCATAAGTGAGGTGAGCTAGCCTGGCACGTGTTTGGGGGAGGGGGAAAAATGGGTTGCCGCCCGCTGCCCCCCCCTCCCTGAAGAACTTCTGAAAACAGTCACTACATGTTGCATTTTACACACACATTCTGAAATTATAAGGCAAAAAAAGTTGGAGGCTTTCTGGGTAGTTCTTTATGGGCCTCCATACAATAATCAAGTTTATGACGGACTGTGACCTACCACCTTCTGCGATGTCGAAATGTTAGCTTCTTTCAAAACGAGCATTGGCAAATCTAATAGATGTCGTCTTTGGGATTTATTGGCTTTGCCAATGTTTTTTTAACAGTATGTACTGTATATACATTGTATA
Organism: Triturus cristatus; assembly: GCF_964204655.1. Classification (NCBI taxonomy): domain Eukaryota; kingdom Metazoa; phylum Chordata; class Amphibia; order Caudata; family Salamandridae; genus Triturus; species Triturus cristatus. Next base: position 679,773,611 of record NC_140585.1, on the reverse strand, counting down.
TGTTGTATGTAACTAAATACTTTGAGTTTGTTAATATTTTAAAACTCTTTGCTTTACTGCAAATGTGTATTGTAATTTACTTTACTGAGTGTTGGCATAGTCAAGAGGTCTCCGCTCTAATAGGCTGGCCCATTAGATTTCCCAGTGGTTGTGCTGTGTGGAGCGTGAGTTGATTAGCAGTTAGGTGTCCAGATGTGTTCTGTTTATGGGAGGTTATTCTTAATGGGGCGCGATTGAGAGCTCTGGAGCTGAGGCTGAAGGTAGGGAGAGTCAGTGGGTCAAAGCGTGTTCAGATTACATGCACATCCAATCCTTGGTCTCTCTCTAGTGCACCCATGGTGATGGACACGTGTACTATTTGTAATTTCCAATTCTAATTATTTTCAACAAAATCATTGTTGTTACTGACTTGTATCAAACTGCTAACAAGCATTCAAAAATCCAATATGTCTTCACTTGGTATATGCTTATTGTTGTGTGATGAGTCTGGATATAATAGCAGAACACTCACAAGAGGGAACCTAAATGCTGGTCAGGCAGATTGCAGTGTAAGCACAGGATTGTAGTTGACATGTTTTAAGCCTCACCCTTAATTACTTTGGCCAGGCTCCTTTTAGAAACCCCCCACCCCAGCCCCCTAACCTTTTTCATCTCACTTAAAGCACTCTGGTCACAATGGGCTTTTGCCTAAAAGCTATCTCGTAGGTGAGACCTAAACATTATGCTGTAACCTGTCGAGTCCTTGAAGTCAAATCTAAAACTTGAGGATCAGAAAAAAGGAGCAACCACTTTAATCCTCTAAGGCACTCACTCAGGGTCATGGCTAGGAGGTTAGGAGCATAGCTGGTGCTATGGTCAGTGGGGGAGTCGTGCACTTAATTGAAAGAAAGCCAAGGGCCTGACCTTCTGCATTGTGACACCCCAGGTCTTGATTCTAGGTCTCAAGGCCATTGGTTCCATTGCACTCCTTTAGAGGTGAGGCTGCAGTATTTGTTCCCCGACTATGTTGTTTGAAAAGTTGTACACATCATTTTTCTCTGTCAAAGGAGATCTGTCTATCCTTGGCTTTTTTGGTGAGTTCAGCACAAAGTAAAACAAATACAGGCAAGAGATAGCAATGTGGAGGGCAAAAGGGCTGGGGGCAGAGGCAATACGATGGAAGGGAAGGAATCGCAGAAGACTAAGATGGACGGAAGCAACAGGAAGGCAGGAGAAGCAACACAGAGGGCAGGACGGAAGCAACACGAAGTGCGGGTGGTGCGTAGTAGCAACACAGGATGCGGGGAAAGAATCAAACTAAAGGGAAGAGGTTAACATGGAGCATAGAGGGAGGAAAAGTTAACAGGTAATAGAGCAATGGGTTCTGGGTAGGGAGGAAGCACACTGGGCAGAGTCCATACTTATGTCAGTGTTTCATGGGAGGGACAACCGCACAAAGTAGGAGATCCCATTCAGCTAACAAATGAGATACAAGCAAAAGGTGACCAAAGCCTACTGTAAGCTAGCAATGCATCTTGCAACAGACCATGCATGAGTTGCCTAGTAGGCGAGACCTAACAATTTGACAGAACAATTTTCAAATAAATTGACAAAAGACACTGATATCCTAGGTAGTTATGAAGGGGCACTTATTTGCATGGCAAAGCTCATCACCCTAGATAGATTGGGGGTAGGATCACCCCAAGCTCTCTTTCCTTCTTTCTCTTTCGTTCCCGTTTGCTTTCCTTCTTTTCTGTTTTAATTTCTTCTGGCTTTCATTTTTTGTTTCCATCTGTGTGTCCTTTCATTGTTTCATTCCATATGGTATTCTTGTTTTTCTTTCATTGTTTTCCATCTTCTGTCCATCTTTTTCTTCTTTACTTCTCACATTCAGTCTATCTTTCTTTCCATCTTTTCTTCTTTCCATGTTTCATTTCTTTTTCGTATCTCCTTTCTTTAATTATCCTTTGTTTCCACATTATCTTCCTTTACTTTATTACTTCTTTACTTTGATTACTAATGTATTTCCCTTCTTTCTCTTAGTCTATTTTTTGCTTTTTTCATTCTTTCTCATCCTGTTTGCTTTTTTCTTTTCATCTTTCTTTTCTTCGCTCATTCTTTTGTCCTGTTTCTTTCTTCCAACTTTTCTTGCTTCCTTGCTGTCTTTCAGTCCCATTTCTGCCTTTCACTTTCTTTCTGTCTTGGGCCATCATTTTTTTTTTGCAGAGTTTTATATAGCGCAAACTTGACCCAAATCCAATCAGGTATCCAAGCGCTTTACATAGCACCAGTTACGTTACATGAGGACACACATTCATTTTTTGTTTGTTTTTTTGTTAGGCACGGGGAGATTAAGTGATTTGCCCAGAATCACAGGAGGTTTAACATCGTTACTCGAGACTCAAACCCAGTTCCCCCAGGTCCGAGGTCGCGCGCCCTAACCGTTGGGCATTCTTTCTTTCTCTCCACCCCTCTTTCCATCTTTTTCCTATTCATCCAGCCATGCATCCTTACTGCCTCCTCTCCATCCTTCTTTCAGGCTTTTATGCTATCTTTTTTCTTGTTTCCTTCCCTCCATCCTACTGTCCTTTTGCTATTCATCCATCTCTACATCATTCTTTGTCTTTTATCTTCCTTTCTTTTTTCTATCACCCTTCCTTCCATCCATCCAGCTTTCCTTAGTTCTCGCCAGACATCTATTAGCTAGCATTCTTTCCAACCATGCACCATTCCTTAAACCCATTCATCCACCTGGGCTTATCTCCACCCCATCCCTCCATTCCTTTTTCCTTCTCTTTATCTTCTCTTGTTCTATTTGGTCTCCACCTCACAGCTTAGTCATAATATTATCTTTCAGGCATATTTATGAGATTCTGTTTGGAGATCATAGTGTTTGATGAAGGTCAAAGTAACCATAAACATACATTTTAAATGTTTTATGTTTAAAGGACTGCCTAGTGGCATCCCTCCGCCCCTTCTCACACTGCTCATTTTGGGGCTTGTTAGACCTGGCCCTTTTTTAGGTTTATCCCCAAACATTTAGCCTTTTGCTTCCTATTTTTCTGACCCTGTTTTCGTTGGCTATAGGACTCTGGGCACTTTACCACTGCTGATCAGTGCTAAAGTGCATATGCTCTCTGTGTAAATTGTGATTATGATTGGTTATCCATGATTGGCATAATTGATTTACTGGTAAGTCCCTAGTAAAGTGCACTGTGTGTGCCAGGGCCTGTAAATTAAATGCAACTAGTGGGATTGCAGCACTGGTTGTGTCACCCACATGAGGAGTCCTGTAAATGTCTCATACCTGCCACTACAGTGTCTGCACACGCAGTTTTTAAACTGCCATGTCAACCTGGCAAGTGTACTCACTTACCAGGCCCTACCCTTCCCTTTTCATTCATGAAAGGTACCCCTCAGGTAGGCCCAAGGTAGCCCATGGGCAGGGTGCAGTGTATGTGAAAGGTAGGACATGTGATGGTGTCTGTTAGATGTCCTGATAGTGAAATACTGTGTATTTTGTTTTTCACAATTGAAAGGCTGTCTGTCCCACAGGTTAACATGGGAGCTGCCTTGTAACATCTTACAAGTGTAACTTGCCAGTTGGACTAGATAGAAAAATTGAGTTTAGGCTCTCTAAACTCAGAATTTAATAACACACCTTTTAGTAAAGGTGTTTTTTAAATTGCGTGTTTGATAATGCCACTTTTAGAAAGTGCAAAAAGAACAATTGATGGACAGAATGTTGAACAATGTCAAACATTCACCCCAGTACAGAGATCATGGCCTAAGTTCATCGTTTTTTTTTACTCCCCATGACATTCCAGTTTACACCCAGACATATGCAAATCATCTTGACCCTGTTCCCCATGGGAACAGTCCAGCCCAAACTGCCAGGCCACGTCCTCTCTGGACCGGAAACAAGCATACTATGACCAGTTTCGAGGTTTCATCCCTCATCAGCCAGGCTAGCTTGACTCCAGTGGCATGGAGCGCAAGGGAACCACATCTGGGCATACCGGTCCTTGGATGTTTGTTTCCAGTCCAGGGAGGACTTGTCCTGGCAATTCGGGCTGGTCCGTTCCCAGGGGGAACAGGGTCAAGACTGATTTGCATGTGGCTGGTTCTAAAGTGGAATGACATCGGGAGCAGGTCCAGATGCGTACTGAAGAGTTGGTGTCGGAGGTCCCCTTTATATACAGTGGTGCCTGGGTTCTGGAAGGGGGAAGAAGCTTCTAGACGGTGTCTTTGAAGTGCAGGGAATTTTGTACCTCCCCTGGCTCCAAGCTGGCTAAAGTGACAATGCAGGGTCGTTATGCCCCTTGTGTGGAGACAAGACACACCCTATTCTGGTGCAAGTGAGGCTGGGTCCAGCTTCTTCCTCCTATCCTGCCAGCGAGGGCCTATTTGGTCACACCAAAACTCCCAGTGTGTGTGGTTGTCTAGAAGGAGTACACAAAAGCCCAACTGCCAGCTACACCCATTCATGTGACCAGAGACAGGATGCAGACCCCAAATGGTTAAGGCAGGAAAATGCCAACTTTCTAACGAGCATTGGCATAGCCAATAGGTCTCACCTTTGGGCCTTATAAGTGATTAGAGAGAGCTATTGGCTTAGTTAACGTTTTTAACATGTGTTGCAGAGTATTGTGAATGTTGTGCAGCATGTTTAAAAGTGATGTTATAATTAAAAAAGTGTTATAACCATTTGACACTTTATATATCCAATATAGAAAATATTCTATACAACTGAAGTATCCTTATAAAAACTAGAATTAACACGAAAAATTTGTTCTAGTTTTGTTGTTTATGCAAGGAAGGGGACAGTGGGGGGAGCGGGGAGTGGAGGTGTAGGGAGGGAAGGGCTGGACTGGACTGGAGCGGAGGTGTAGGTAGGGAGGGGATGGGATGAGTGGAAGTGTAGGGAGGGAGTGGGTGGGGAGGGGAGGGGGAGTGGAAGTGGAGGTGGAGGGATGGGGTGAGTGAGGGAGATGTAGGGAGTGAGGTTGGAGTGAAGGTGGGAGAGTGGAGGTGGTGGGAGGTGGGAGTGGAAGCGGAGGGAGGGGGAGTGGAGGTGCAACATAACCAATTCAGAAAAGAGCAGGGCATATACAGATAACTGGATTGCACACAGATTGCTGCATAAGCATACAAAGTGCAACACAATACATAGACAGCAGCAGGACGCATACACATAGTAACATAAGAAATACAGATAGCAGGAGGTCACACACCGAATGTAAGACAACAAATTCAGATAGCAGCAGATTACACACAGGGAGCACCACAACAAATACAGATATCGGCATGTAACATGCAGAGAGCAACACAGCAAATACAGAGAGCAGGAGGGCACATACAGACAGCTGTGTGGCACACAGAGAGCAACACAACAAATACAGACAGCAGCAGGACACATGCAGAGAGATGCAGCGCACTTAAAGAGAGCTGCAGGGACCATACAGACACCAGCAGGATATATATAAACACCAGCAGGGCACACCAAGACACTGCAGAACACATACAGATTGCAGCACAACAAATAAAGAAAAAAGCAGAGCACAAACAGGCTGCTACAGGGCACACAGAGCAACACAACAAATACAGATAGTAGCAAGGTACATACCAACAGCAATTAGGAATATTGAGAGAGATGTGCAAGTACTGACAGAAACAGGGCACATACATAGAGCAACACAACTACAGACAGAAGCAGTAGGGCACAAAAAGACAGCTGCATGGCTATGGCCTAGGAGTACTGGTATCTGAATGGCTGAGGCACAAACAGAAGACAGATGATATGGACATCAACACAGTGTGTTGCAGTACAGAGAGCAGTGCTGTGCACTCCGTAGTAGGTTGTAACCTTCCTACCTTTTTACTTGCAGTGAGGTAACCCACAGAGCTGAAATCAGTGCTGCCATGCAGTTACAGCCGACACCCTGAACGAATACTACAGGCTGCCCCTCAGAGCCGGTGCTGTCACCTGAGCTCCCTCTGGAAGTGGCACCACTGCGTCCAGCAGAGGACTGTGCGCTTCATGTAGTGATTTGTGTATGTACCTGTGCTGTTCGTGTGCCTCCCACAGTGATATGTGCGTGAATGCCCCCAGTAGAGTGATGTGTGTGTGCTTGTACGTCTATGTCTGTGTGTGCATGTTTGCTCTTCTATCACAGTGATGTGTTTTGTGTTGGTTCTGCAAGAGTGTGTGTGTGTGGGTGGTGATATTCGTATGTGGTCACTGCAGGGACAGCAATGCAGGCCATGTGGTCATTGCAGGGACAGCAATGCAGGCCAGGGACAGTCACACAGGCAAGAAAACATTGTGCAGCGTGGGGCAGGAGAAGTGCACAGAAGCGCATGGAACAAGAGTAATGAGGAGTTGGAGGGTGCAGGGCTAGAGAAAAGCATACAATGGGTACTCAGATTGTTGGTTTGTAGGGAGGACTGCCACGTCCCGCAATTTACACGCTTGTCGAAGGAAGCTGTGGCGAGCAGACTATGGCGTCTTGCACACAGCGGCAGTCTGGGGCTTTTGCAACAGAAGCGCTTGTTGGCTTATGTCTTTTTACGTCAGACTTGGAAGAGCAAAGGGTGCATCGGAGGCTGGTTGTGGTGAGTGACAGTAATTAAAACAAGCAGCCATGTTGGTGGGGGCAGATGGCTCAAAGCAGGAGGATTGAGGGATGGGCCTGCCACACCATGAAATCCTCTTACTTTGAAGTCATACAAAGTAACTAGATAAGAGCAAGACTTACAGGTCTGTTTAACAGTGCTCTGAGCAAGTGAGAAAATTTGAACGCTTCTGATGAGGGTTGGTCAAACACGAGTAGGAAACATAGAAAACTAGGTGAATGGAGCACGGGGCAGCGCGAGCCCGGCGAGGACTAGAGCTAAGCGCAGTGAAGCAAGGAGCGGCGAACGAAAGTGAAAGCGCGCCGGTAAGGCGACCGCGAGCAGGCTAACAAGGGAAATAGTCCAATTAATGTGTAGGAGAATTGTGTCCAAATACATTTATCTAACTATTTATTTTCCATTTGCAGGCAAAGTTTTTGCCCGCAATGTAGGCATCCTGGCTTTAGGAGAATAAATGAAGTACAAAGGTCAAACGGAATGCTGCGAACAAAAGTGAAAGCGTGCCGGCAAGGTGACCGCGAGCAGGCTAACAAGCGCGCGCGTGTCCCTTAGCCAAATGAAAACAGCTGTTTTCAAGCACTCATACTTGTGCTGGCATCCGGCGGTGCGTGGGCCGTCTGCTTTCAATTAGCTTGTGCGCCGCTGCTCGCTCCCGCAAGGTGGATGCCAGCACTAGCACAAGTGCTTGAAAAGTGCTGACCAATTTCTTAAGGTTATCTCCTAGAGCAGCGCATGTGCGCTGCCTAGGCGAGACCTAAAAATGGCCGTTTCAGAATTGTAATTTAAAATCCGAGTTCACCATAAATTAGGATTTTAAATTAGGAATCCAGAGACACCAAACATGAACGAGGTATCTCTTCCCATTTGGAAAATACACTTAAAATATAATAAGTCAACTCCAATGTATCCTATGGTGGAGATAGGCCTTGCAGTAGTGAAAAACAAATGAGAGTATTTCACTTCCAGAACATGGAAGACTTAAAAGTACATGTCCCACTTTCAAAATATATTGCACCCTGCTACTGGGCTGTCCAGGGCCTACACTATGGGGGACTTGTATGAATTTAAAAAGGAAAGGTCGAAATAGCAGTTTAAACTGCTCACACAGGCTCTTCAACGGCAGGCCTGAGACATGTATACAGGGTAACTTAAGTGGGTGACACAATCAGTATTGCAGGCCCACTAGTAGCATTAATATACAAAAGGGCCAGGAAAGTCTTTTCACTTCCAGATTACATTAAAAAATCCCATAACCGTCTGGAACTTGGTTTACTAAATCAGGAACCTGTACACAGCGCTGTATTTATCAGACTTGGCTAGAGTATTTTAAAATGCTAAAACCGTATCCCTGAAGTACTACTGACAAGCAATGCTCAAAGCTAAGGATGACCCAACAAATCTTTGGTCAAAAACAGCTAAATAAAGCCATTGCCGATTTAGAACTTACCTTTCATTGGAGCTAAATAGGTTCAAAAGCAACTTTCAAATTTACCCTGAGGCCCGACTCCAGCTCATTTCACGAGCCAGCGATTACACCACCTTCATTCATTTATAAACATTTTTAATTTTATTACCGACTCTTAACAACATTTCAACCAGCAGCTGTATCTAAAGGAATTGCAGACCAAGCATATCCTATTTAGTATCATTAGGACACGCTTACTGCTATTTTCATCCAAAATTTTTAGGAGAAACTGAGGCAGTTTGTCCACAGATCACAGCAATGCAGACAGTGGACTGCCAAAAATTAAACCATCTTGCACCTCTTCTGCTGTTGCCGCAGGGCTAAAGAGGAGAGACACACATTTTTAAAACTGATCTTTATACGAAGGGGCCTCATAATCTGCAGGGGGCTCTTAAGTATTGCTTGAACACAGAGGATGACACAAAGCTTTGTAGGTCATCAAATTCTTAACAATTGTTTTAAAAATTAACTGGAATACTTTGAAATTTTAATAAATCGACTTGCTGTTCTAATAATTGCATATCATTTATACATTTTAGATGTGTATTTTTTATTTTTCTTATAATGAATTGAACAATGAATACTGCTACTAATTTTTCACAAGTAGATGTGATCTCCTCCATTGGGCAGAAATTTCCCAAAGGTAATGTTTAAGAAAAAAATAATCAAGTTAAATAATTAAGAAAATATTTAACATATTTGCATGCAAAATTAAAAATATAAATGTACTTAAAATTATTATTTTTAACCCAGAAGTAAACAAATGAAATGTTACAGCTCATTAACTCATCAAATTAAATGTTTAATACACAATTAAAGAAGTACAATATATTAATTTAATTTATAGTTATTATTTAAAGATATTTTTAAACTCCTACCCTTTAATTTTTAGATTTAAGTCATATTTAATGTTAACGTAATTGGGTAATTAATTTTCATTTTTAATTTCTATTTAATTTTTAAACAGAACATGTAAATATTATTTATTCAACTTTAAAAAAGTAATTTTAAATTGATTCAAACTTTTAACATTTCTAAATGGAGGCAATTTAAAATTCTAAATAATTAATTTTAACTTTATGTCCTATGAGGTGTGTATTTAGTCCCTGCCGCTGGTATTTTCAGTGGGACAGGGTTGCTGTTCTTGTGTGTAGTCATGTGTAGTGCTGGGCTATGGCAAGGCTGGGCTGGAGAACTTTTATGATTGTTTGTGTCCTTCTTAGCTATAGTAACTTGAGAAGTGCAATTAGTGAAAACACGGCACTTGCTGTTTTGTGGATGGGTGTTTGTATTTCCCTCATTAAACCCCTTTTCCCCCCTCCCTAATCCCCTCTTTAACTCTCCCTAATGCTGTCCCATTTAGTAGTAAATATTCCCTATCTTACAGCCACTCCCCCAGGTTCCTCCTGCATTTACTGATCAAACGTATAGCTATTTGTGTGTACACCTCAGCAACTGATATGAAACCTCTGCAACTTGGATAGATGTCTCTGCTTAGAAAGATAGGAGAGGCAGAGGTCGTCTCACATAGGTTTATGTTAGTGGTTTGTAGTACATGAGTAGTGCTATTGTAGTACTTCTAAACGTACTGCAAAGTGCAGTTTGTGAACAGGCCTCAGTATGTTTGCTAAGAATGGTGCTAGCTTCAGTTCACGTCAAACAAAAAACGAGCATTAGCAAAGCCAATAGGTTTCGGTGTATGCGAGAGCAATTGGGTTTGCCAATGTCTTTAAGCCATGTTGTACGGTAGAGCAGAGTGGTGTGGAGTGTAGGAATGCAGTGAAAAGCCAATGACCGTGTCTCAGTTCAAGTTGTGTGGTGGTCCTTAATCTCTGCAGAGTAGCCACTCATCGGTTTTGTCAATGTTTCACTGAGGCACTGCACTGGTGAGAAATTTATTTTGGAGTAAGTAGAAGAATGCCACAGAAATAATGTTTTACTCTGTAAATGATATTCGGGGGACAAGAAATAATGTTGAAGCAGTCTATCTTTGGAAGGAATGCAGAATCCCAGTCACACTTTACAGTACACAGATATGCGCATTCTGTGCAACAAAGTCAGACCTATTCACTGTCATAGATGAGCTGATCTTCTTACATTGTTGGACAGGGGGTGGGAGGGAAAAGAAGCAGCATGGGAGCCGGACTGAAAACACAAGCACTCGTACGGAGTGCTTCAACACAAAAAAAATAGCTCAAACGGGAGCAGTGGAAGGACACAAGTACTTGGTCCATGCTCCAGGGGCGGGCCAAACACAAGAAGAGGACATGAGGCACGCATGCCATGTGGCAAATGGGAGTGAAGCAAATGAGAGCAATGCTGAAGCTAAAAACCGGTAAGCTATGGGCGGGCTGAAAGCCCCTGTATAAAAACTAAATGTCTTGCGGAGACAGTGCATGTGCTGTCTAGGCAGAGCCTAAACATACCTACTAAATTTATCTACTATTTGTACTTTGAGTGTACAGTGACTTTGAATCATTAAAACCCATTCATGGACAAATAAATAAATGCATATATATCGATTATCTTCTTAATAAGGCCACTTTTAACCTTTCAAAATACCATTCCTGGCATGTGTGTCTGCAGTGAGACAGTTTGTGTTCAAAGTTGGGGAGAATGCAATTAGTACATTATGCCTCATAGATGACCTGTACCTACGCCTACGTATCTACTTATTGCATTTTGCTTGCACCTGTGGTTGTCAAAGTTGTTTTGCTGTGATTTATGCCTGTCTTACGCAGCCATGACTGGGTGGTATGAGACAAGAGAGACACTGATTGCATGGTGTATATGTTCTTTAGTTGAGATCAGTGCCTCGGGAATTAAATGATTTTCCGGCCGCTGCATTTTTCACATAATTATGAATTTGCCACTAATCCATCATTAGCTACATAATAGATTTTAACAACAACAATTGTTCCAGCTGAAACTGATCAAAAATTACTAAAAACACTGACTGTGACTGTTGTCATGCAGCGGAGGGTTGACTGGTCCTACTTCTGTTACTTATTGTGCATTTGGGTGTTATACTGTAGTTTGATGATTAACGGGTGCTTCTTCCCCAACAGAGTTAACATGTTTTAAACTGGCAAAATAAAGAAGTAATCGTAACATGTGCCGCATTCCACCGCATAATTTGCCCATGCTTGACTCGTGTGATCTTCCCCTGCCGCATAATTCTAATGACCCTGGTTGAGATGTCTGTTTGGCCCGTTAGTTGGCTGAGGCACCTGCTGTTATGCCAAGCTTGATGCCTAACTCAGCCCAGGGCACTCTGATTTTTGAGAATATTCATTTAGTGTAAATGGTGATAACGTTCACGTTCTCCTTCGGCAGCAACCCGGAGCAAGTGCAAGGCCTGGCTTTTTTGGAGAGTTTATTTTGGCAGAAGAGACTTGACCCGGGAGGTGGCCCACTGTTTTATTGTTGCAGTGGGAACGTGAAGAGCAAAGGGGCACCGACTAATTAGTGATATGATGCTTGATTTAATTTGGTTTCTTTGTGGAATCGAAACTATTCTGAAGTGGTCCTTTTCTGTCTGTGCTTTTCAAGATTCTCTCCAGAGGCAGCGTCGCGGCGAGGGCTGAGTACGGCGGAGATGAATGCCGTCGAGGCCATTCACAGAGCGGTAGAATTCAACCCACACGTGCCAAAAGTAAGTGTGTGTGTGTGAGGTGCGACCTTAAGAAAGCATCACGTTAAACAGGAGTGCGGCGATGACTAATCCAGTTTGAGGAAGAGAGCTGCCAGTGTTTTTAAACCCTGCTGATTTTATGATTTGCAGTCACTTAACCGTAAATAGTTTATTTTATTTGTTTTATTGTTCATGCAGTTAAATGAGAACAGTCTCGGTTGAAGCATGCAGTGGACTTGGTACCCGCATAGCTTCTTGCAGTCAGTGCGTGATTGGACTGTATCTGTGGAGCTCCTCAGATCTAAATGAAGACTGCTGGCGTCTGCTTCTGTAACCTGACAGTGTTTGAATGAAACCTTCTACCGTTTCTAAAAACACAAAAGTTATTTTCTGTACATTATTTTACAACTCACAAGTCATGAGGTTCCTCTCTTACTGAGATTGTTTTCCGGATATGTTTTACGAATACCCTGTTTTATTGGCTCAAAATTAGACGAAGCTATTGGGATGGTGCACATATGACTGTATCAGATGGGGCGGCCCTTGCCTCCATCACTAACTGCCCCCATACCAGTGCACTCACTACTTTACGAAACGTACATGTCTTGCCGTGATGACGTCCAAACCCCAATTGTGCTAAGATTTTCCGTGACTTGCAGTTTATTTTTCCGATCTGTAGTAGTAGTTTATTCTTTTGTTACCTAATGTACATTGTTTCCTAAGTATGTTTATTCCCACTCCAATGTTATGTATATTAAGCGCTTTATTTTTTCTTCATATATTTCATCTTTTAGGTTTTTCTGTTGGTTGCACTTGGCTCTGAGTCATATGGAAGCACATAATTTTAATGAATACGATAATAAATTAACCCAATATTTTAAATAGTCTTAACATAAACCATAAAATTAAATGAACGCTTATTTAGCTCTCCTCACACCCCTTTCAACACAGCCTACTGTTGCTTATTGAATCTTGGCTTCTGCATCCCATTGACGGCTCATACCTAGTTTGCTCCCCTCTGTCACCTCATATTCCCCCTCAGAGGCAGTGGCGGCCAGTAATTTTACCAGTGAGCGGTCCCGTCAAAGACTTTGTAATCAGCCTTTAATGTAGCTCATCAACCCCATGCCCTCCTCCCATCTTCCTCACACCACCTGCCGTCACACAACTATGACCCTCCCTACCTCCACAATTTTCTTTCCGCCCAGGATGCTGCCCCGCTCATTCTTATTTTGGGCTGGCCCTGGCACGCTGCATCGCAACGAGGGCAGAATCTTGCTGGAAGTGTCCTCATCAACCCCATGCCCTTCCTCCCACCTCCGGCCGTCATACAACTACGCCCCCCCCCCCCCCAATTTTCTTTCCGCCCAGGGTGCTGCCCCGCTCAATCTTATTTTGGGCCGGCCCTGGGCACGCTATATCGCATCGTAGCCCGAATCCTGCTGGAAGAGTCCCAGTTGCTTTTGAGCACAAACCCACTATCAACTTTTTTTTTTTGTGAAAAACCTTTATTGAGATATAGTAAATAGACATGTCAGACTGCCATAGGCTCCTAATACAATGGGTTGCTCCAGCGAGCTCTTCGGAACCGGTCCAGTATCTCTCACACAGCCATTTAGCCGACATCCCTGAGGACCGGCGGCGTTGCAATTCTACATCAAGCAGTCCAGACCGAATCACTACCGATGCGTGAAATACGTATTCGCCCCAAGCCTGCACAGTAGCCTAACCTTCCCGCATGACCAACCTGCCGCTAGTCTGATCAAACCCCTAAAGTTTCGTGAACCATATCTCAACACCCAACCCCCCCCCCCCCCCCCGTCCGCCACCATGCCACTGTCTCCTCCTTTATTGTTTCTACGTGTACACGCTGTCGCAAACCCAGGCACCGAACTCCGACCAGACACTGCGCCCCTCGCTTCCAGACCATTCCAACACTGCTGTTCTCGTTTCCGTCTCGCAAGCACACTGCTAAGAAGCACACGCCTCAGACGGAGGACACCCCGACCCCCCTACCGCAAACCGGCCGCCATCACCGACGATTCACTGACGTCATAGCCCAGCACACCGCAATAGAGTCCTATTCTTGTGGCACTCCCCCCACCTCCCCACTGCACGCCCCCGGGGCTTCGCGCTGTGTCTCCTCCTGACCAACCTCCTCAGGGTCTCCGGCAGTCATGTATGTTCTATACAGCGCCCAGAAGTTCTTGGGGCGACTCCTAGGGGGTAACAGTTCGCTATACGTTTCCGCCTGCGTGCTGCAATACAGCATATCCCTAACCCATCGTTTCTTAGTAGGAAGCGGCCCTCTCATCCAGCAGGCCGCCACGACGCGTCGCGCGATTAATAACGCCATGTCCGTCAGGCGCCTCAGCGCCCGCGGAAGAGGCCTGGAGTAGCCCAACAATGCCAGGGCCGGATCAGGGGGGATCTCTTTTTCCAAGATCTGGCTCAACTCCCGGAACACCGCCGTCCAAAACCGGGCAACACCTGGGCAAAGCCAGGCCATGTGTAGGAAGTCAGCCACGGGGACATGGCAACGCTCGCACTCCGCCGTAGGGCGCAACCCGTACCTATGTAGCCTTTCAGGGGTGTAGTAGACCCGCTGCAGAAACTTAAAGTGTATTAATCGGTGTCGACCATTCAAGGAAATCTTTTTGGTGCTAGAGCAGCAGTACTTCCACATCTCATCCGAAACGTCCATTTCAAGATCCGTCTGCCAGGCTCGCCGCGCTGTGGAACACTGGTGCTCCCTTTGCTGGTCACCTAGTTTTTTGAGGATCGAGACCATTTTGGACGGCGCCGCAGTTTTAATGACATAGGAAAGCTCCGGGATTTCGGGGGGTTCCTCACCAGACGGCCCCAAAAGAGACAGCAACGCGCCCCGAACCCTGTGGAATTGAAAGCGCTGGAGTAACGTGATCCCCGGCTGAGTCGAGGCAACACTCTCCAGCGTCTTGGCCCCTCCGTCTTGAAATAGGTCCGCCATCCTAACTATTCCCAAATCACCCAGTGCCCGTTTCACCCCTGCTTCCCTCAGAGGGGGGAGCCAAACCGCCCACTCCACCGGCATCAACGGAGAGTATAAGAGGTCACGGTCTTGCCTTCTCATAATCGCGTGCCACGCATGGTTAGTAGCTCCGAGCGAGTCCAACAGACCCACCCTACGATCCACGGGTAGAAAGACCGTCGCTGGGAGTGGGAGCGGATCCGCAAATAAGCGCTCCAGCAACACATGCGGAACGTCTGGTTCGGCGTGTATCCACGTATGCAAATGGGACGCCTGCGCCACTCTGTAGTAGCTCTCTAGGTCCGGAGCTCCAAGCCCCCCCATCTCGTATGGCAGTGTCAGCACTTTCCACTGGACTCTAGGTTGTTTACCACCCCAGGCCAGTCGGGTAAGGGTCTGAGTCAGCTGTGTAAAGAAAGACCTGGGGAGCACTATAGGGATGTTGTTAAAGAGGAACAGAAATCGCGGTAGGATGATCATTTTCATGATGGCAATCCTGCCCATCAGCGACAAAGGGAGCTTGTTCCACTCTTCCACCTCGTCTACAAGTTTTGAATAAGCTACCCCGTAGTTTTCCCTCAGCAAGACCTCCGGGTCCCTATGCAGCCGAATTCCCAGGTATCGGATTGAGTCCGTTGTCCACTGCAAAGGGTATTCCATAGGGAATGGCAATGTAACCGGAGTCAACGGAAATGCTAGCGATTTGTTCCAATTGACCCTGAGGCCCGACAGCGCTCCAAACCGGACCACCTCCCGCAAGATAGAGGCGAGATTCTCCTCCGGGTCTCGGATGTACAGCAGCGTATCGTCCGCGTAGGTAGAAATACCGATCTTATAGGAGGGAAAGTTGATTCCCTCAAATCTGTGGTATTCTCTTATTGCGCACGCTAAAGGTTCCGCCACCAGCGCGTAGAGGAGTGGGGAGAGAGGGCAACCCTGCCTGGTCCCCCTGGTGATTGCAAACGGCTCCGTGACTCGGTCGCCGAGGCGCAGCCGGGCAGTGGGCCCGAAATACAAAGCACCAAGCATCTGCAAAAAAGGCTCTCCCAGCCCAAGCTTCCTCAGCACCCGCACCATAACCGGCCATTCCACTGAGTCAAACGCTTTCTCCATATCCAGGAAAAGCGCTATGGCCTTACTCTCTGGGCGCACATGCTGCATGACTCCAAGGACCGTGCGGATATTGTACGTGAGATTCCTGGATGGAACAAAGCCTGCCTGCTCCGGCGCCACGAGCTCCGGCACCAGCAGCGCCAAACGCGTGGCCAGCACCTTTGCATATATCTTGGCATCGACGTTAATCAGGGAGAGAGGCCTATAGGAGCCGCACAGGTTGGAGGGCTTCCCGGGTTTTAAAATTGTGACAAGCAGGGCCTCTCGCATCGTGTCAGGCATGCAGCCTTCAAGACATATGTCGTCAAAAAGAGCCATGAGGTGCGGGAGGAGCTGGTCCTGGAAGGCCTTATAAAAGGCCACCGTCAGCCCGTCCGCTCCCGGGGCAGTGCCCGCCCTCATACCTCCCAAAGCCTCCAAGATCTCATCCTTTTGTATGGGCAGCGCCAGGAATTCCCGCCGCGAGTTGGACAAAAACGGCATTTTAATGTAACTGAGGTAGTCGTCTATCTCCTCTTCCATGTGAGAGGACTGAGATTTATACAGTCCCGCATAATAGGCCCTGAATTCTTCTATGATCCCCGTCTCATCGGTGATCACATCGCCCGAGGTAGTGACGAGCTCGTCAATGACCAGGGGTCGCCTAGAGTTACGGAGTATCCCCGCAAGTAAGGATCCCGGTCGCTCGCCCTCCCCATAAGTGCGAGCCGTGGCGTACTTCCCCATATGTTGCACCTCTCGGTCCGCTTCACTGTTGAACTCAGTGACCAGGTTCTGCAGCCTCGTAGCCACCTCTGGGTCCGCCGAAGCCCCCCGATTCTCCTCCAGCTGAGCAATCTGCATCTCCAGGGCCCCAAGTCGCCACCGGATGGATTTAAGCACGCCCGAATGCTTAGTCATCGCAACACCGCGAATATAAGCCTTGAACGAATCCCACACCGTTTGGAAACTCTGGACCGAGCCTGAGTTTACCTCAAAGAACGAGTCTATTTCGTCCGCCAGTTCCCCCCGGAACACGTCATCCAGCAGTGAGTAAGGCGGCAGCCGCCACGTGAACGGCGGTACTCGTCGGTGCGGGGTAGCCAGTACTAGTAGAAGAGGGGAGTGGTCCGACAATGTGCGCGGCAAAACCTCGCAGTCCTTAACGCACGCGAGCAGTGACCGCGACACCAACCAATAGTCTATTCTGGTATGCACGTCGTGGAATGCCGAGTAATGCGTGAAGCCCCCTTTACCCGGGTGGCGATGCCGCCAGATGTCTAGCATGTCTAGCCTGATTAATTCTGCCTTCATATGTAGGGCGGCGGTCGCCGGGCGGCGGGCTGGCCCCGAGGAGCGGTCTAATTCCGGATTGAATGTGAAGTTAAAGTCACCACCCCATACCATACCAGTGTTCACGTGCGACCTACATTGTGCCGCCAGTGCATCATAGAACTCAGGGGAGTCGTAATTGGGGCCGTACACATTGACTACAATCAAGTCATGGCCCTTATCAGCGCACCTCGCTATTAAGTAACGCCCGTCCGGGTCGGAGGTCAGCGACGTCAACCGCAAGTTCGATCGTGGGTTTACCCAAGTAACCACCCCTCTGGAATGTGATGTAAAGCCTGCCGCCGCGCTGGTGCCCACTAGCCCCTTCGCCGCTAACAGTCTACTTGTAAGAGGGAGGTGAGTCTCCTGAAGTAGTGCCAGGTCAATGTGATGCCGGTGGAGATAATTTAAAACTTTCCTGAGTTTGCGATAATCGTTCAGCCCCCGGACATTCCACGTCAGCGCTCTAATGGCCCCCTCTCTGGTGTCCCCCTTCCGTTCACCTAATCCAGTCATCCGGGCAGAAACATACAGCAACCACCGCTGCGCACCGGCCAAGTGGGGGTCCCCTCCCACCACTCGATTCCAGACAGTCTGAAACAGCCATACAACAGTAAGACAAAAAGCTTGCCCCTCAACAGACAGTGCGGATCACAGTTCCCAACGGCAGATCGTCCCCCTAACTTCCCAGCCCACCACCCACAGCCGACCACCCCCAACCTGGCCAGACAGATCCCCAGTCCCACCCCCCTCCCTACCCCACAACAAACATACAAAACCATCCCCGAACCAGCCCCCAGAGGGGCCATGAAAGCTATCAGCACTGGGGCAGGGGCTTCCGATGAACAGCTACCCTAAAACTCTCAACAGTCCACCATATGGCCGTGCCCCCACTTCCAAGCCCCCAGTCTCAGTGCAGCTCGAGCTATAATCGCCTCCCCACCATTAGTTCTAGGGGGTACCCCAACACTCCCATCAGCAGCGAGCCACCCCACCCATCTAAGCTTGCAAGGCACCCTCCAAACGCCCCCATTTAGTCATCTAGGCCATGGCCCATTTGTCTCGTAGACCGGCCCGTGCAATGAGTTCCAGGCGCCACACAAACCAGAGTCCCGCAGTTATTAAGGCCGCAGGGCTATCCTGCCCCCGACCAGACCATGAAAAAGGTCCTGCCCCCGCCTCCCCTCCGAGTCTAGGGCCGCAACACCCGGGCCTCCCCCAACACATCAGAAAGTTCTCACCCAGCCACAGCCTCAGAGTCCTCCGGGGTGGTTGTCGTCTCCTGCACAACAACAATGTTCCAGCCGCTGCAGCACCGCCAGGGAAGTGGCTGCCTCCACGACAGGGCAACGACCCCCCGCCAGGAGACAGAGCGTATCAAGCGGCCACTGCCAGCGATCTAGTCCTGCTCCTCCAGGCCGGAGGCCTCCGCCCGGGCAGCCGCGCCGTCCTGCAGCCCACGCCGTTGCTCCTTCGACCACTCCTTCAGAGATCGCTGCAGCTCCCTCGGGTCCGTGAAGAAGTGCGAGTGCCCCTGCCTGTTGATTCGGAGCCTCGCCGGGTATAACATGGCATAGTCTAGGCCCAAGTCACGGAGTTGCTTTTTGTAGGGTGCGAACTGCCTGCGCTCCTCCTGAACCTTCGCCGTGAAGTCGGGATAGATGGAGATGTCCATCCCTTCATATTGCAGCTTCCCCTTTTCCCTTGCCACTCGCAGGGCTGTGTCTCTGTCTCTATAATTCAATAGTTTTGCTATTATGGGTCTTGCAGGCGCCCCAGGCTTGGGGCGAGGGCCCAACGAACGATGGGCTCTCTCGACGACAAACATCGGGGAAAACACGTCCTCTCCCAGCAGTGCCCGCAGCAATTTTTCCACGAAGAGCTCCATTCGCCCGGTGTGCGTCGATTCCGCCACACCGGTGATGCGGACGTTCGACCTCCTCGAACGGGCCTCCAAATCTTCGGACTTGTCCTGAATGACCTGCAGCAGCTTACTGAATTGCCTGCGGTCCGAGTCCCACGCCGTCTGTGCCTCCTCCACCTGTGTTATTCTCTGTTCGGACGCATCCAGCCGCTCAGCATTCTTATCCACTCGTTCCGACATGCGGTCCATGCGGTATGTGAGCGCATCGAGCTTGGTGTCTATCGCGGTCAGACTGCCCTGCAGCCCTTTTTCCATTGCCGCCAGCATTGCCTTGATGTCGGCGCACATAGAACTCTCCACATCCGCTCCATCTGGAGGCCGCGCCGGTGGTGCTTCGTCGGGCCCCTTTGGCTTATAGGGGTCAAAAGACAGTTTGGGCTGGGACTTATCGCTTTTGCCCATGGCGACGCTTAGGTTCAGCGGCCGCCGCGCGCCCGCCTCTCCGGGGCAAAGTCCTGATCCTAGGGGGGGCCGCACTGCAGGGCACCCCCACCACGACTCGCAGATGTCTGGGGCGCCGACCACCCCGTGTCGCAGTTCCACTCTCTGGTCTCTCCCCAGTTACAGCCACCAGACTGATCGCAGAGTCGTATATCAGCCTGCGCCACTCCCAGCGTCCGGTCGCCGCCTCAGGCCCGAGTGAGAGTGGGGCGCTCCCCGCTCGAGCCAGTTATTCCACGCTCCTCCGCGTGTTCCGTCGCTATCCAGGACAGGGAGGGCGCCCCAGGAGCCACGGCTGGTGACTGCTATTCACGATGGCTACACCCCAAAGGGCCGTGGCTGCAGACCGCTCCGCTCCGCACGACTGCCCCAGTGGCTCCTCCAGCACACACAGCCAGGCCACAGCACTGGTCACGCAGTCTAGTCCTCCGGGCCGCCGCCGTCACTCACCGGACCGTCCACGGCTCAGACGTCGGACTCCCGTCAAGCAGAGGGAAGCAAAGGAGGGCGCCGCCGCAACAAGTCACAGATCTGAGCAAGGAAGAACGGCATTCCCTCTGTATTCTCCGCGGGCCTGGGTCAGCTCCTATGGTGCAGGGGGGTGGGGGGGGGGGGGGGGAGCACGCCAATTCCGCAAGTGCCCGCGGCTCCCGGGCACCCAGGTGCAGCACCAGTGCGCTTCCCTGCCGCTTCCCGTCTCGAGGGTGCCCCACGGCCAGCGCCGCTCCCCAGGGCAGCCAGAGGGGGGGGGGGCGATCCACACCAGCACGCCTGTCTCCCCCGCCGTCCGAATCCAAGGTGTCGCCGGGGGGCCTCCGGGCCCGAGCTCCAGGGGTGACTAGGGTTCCACACGGCGTGGGCAGCCGCTTCTGTCAGGGGGGCAGGGGGCCCAGGCAGCGATCCAGCTGGGGGGGGAGGGGAGGGGGGGGACACCACAACCGCCTCTCCGTACCCTATGTGGGTCCACAACCCTCCGCTCGTGTGTCCGGCGCGCCCGTCTCCGCCTCTCCGCCGTCTCCCGGGTTCTCGGCTGTCGGACCAGGACGGGCGGGTCCTCCCCCTGCAAGCCGGCCGCACGTCGCGTGACGCACGACGGGGAGAGCCACAGGACAGCCCGGGGATCAGGGCCCAGTCCGCTCCTTCGCTCAGCGTCCGTCGTTGTCTGCTCTCCGAGTCCCGCTCGCTGCCGCCGGGCCTCCGGGGCGACTCAGCCCAGTGCCGGGGGCAACCCCCTCGCCAGTTCTCCGTTCAGTGCCGCTGCTCAGGATCCTATGGTCGGATATTTAGGGGCTTAGAGCGGGAGCTCCGCGTTTACACGTCCGCCATAGCCGCCGGCTAGCTCCGCCCCCCACTATCAACTATTGGAGGAGAGGAATTCCGCAGCACTCACTGTCCAGTCTTGGATTTGGGCTTGATCTACGGTGTCCTAATGTCGGGACACCATGGAGTTGAGCATTTTTTCCACTGTCCATGGGGTCCTTCAAGACACGCAACAAGACAGAAGCAGGAGCAAACAGACGAATCGGGTCGAATACCCCAGTAGTGAGTGAGCATTCCTGCGCTTCTCCAAAACTTTCAGAGATGATTTGGTACGAAAGAGATTCCATTGCGCCTGCTATGAAGGCAGTGGAAGAGAAGCTAGAGGGACTCTCAAGCAAGGTGCAGGGAATAGAGCTGTAGCAGAGTAGAATACAGAGGTGCCAGGATCTGGAGCACTTCTCTGGTACATCTGACAGCGCAGTTAAGGACTTATTGTCCTGTAGGGGAGCAGCAACAGAAGGATCCACAAGCTAATGCGAATTGGAGCAACTAGATAACTTTCAGAGGGGATCCCTCCTTAGACTGCTTGAGTTCTGGAAACATAAAAGGAGACGTCTGAGCAGATTGTTAGAGCGCTCTTGGACCTCCTTGAGGTAAGACAAGGCGGTTAGGGTACCGTCCCACCTCTAAATCGTGGATGCAAGCTGCTGCAGTAGGGTGCACCACAGTGGTCGCTCTGAGATCACCACAGAGGGATGAAATGCTCAAGGCAACGATAACAAAAACGAGCATTTGCAATGCAATAGGTCTCGCATTTATGCGAGTTTGCGCTATTGACATTGCAAATACACTGCCTTTTATTTTTGTTTTTGTTTTAAAAACATAAATAAAAGGCATTGTCATTTACAATGCCATTAGTTTAAACTCTGGTGACTGCGAGACCTATTGCATTGCAAATGCTTGTTTATCTCTCTGTCCTTCCCTTGGTCTCACAGACCAGGAGTTTCCCTCCCCTTTCAGCTGGAGGCTTCTCAAGGTCAGCGTTAACTTTTTAAGTAATGGGTATTTTGCACAAAAATAAAATGTAAGGTACTTGTTCCGGTAAAATTAAAACCCCATAAGAATGCCTCTCAATAAATTCTGCATACTTCCACCTCTACCTACACAGTGCTATCGACTAATGAAAGGACTGAAATACGATCTCATCATTGCTGTCCTAGAGTGCCTGCCCCCACCCAAGCATGCATTATATTGGAAGCAAGAAGTTAAGTGGAATCGAGGAGACGAGCCTGATCTGACCTTGAATAGCAGCTATCTAAACACAGTCTCTTCGAATTTAGAAATGAGCTGTAGACCCAGAACCTCTGGCCAGTAGCCTGGAAAGATTTTCTCACACTCACCATATTACTGTACATAATCTAAACTCATCCCCTCTTTCCCTATACAATACCTCCCTACAAGTGCCCCAGACCCAGTAAGCTCCCTGGGTGACCTATTAATAGCGAAACCACCTTCCTCCAGGTCGTTACGGACACTGATCCTGGTTTTGGACTTTTGTGTAATAGCCTAATGTATTCTGGCTGTTAGAAGTGTTTTGTTTTGAAAATTCTTTTTTTTTTATTGGCATTTGCATAAACATTACATAGAGGCACATTTGGAGTTACTATTGGTGCATAACTACACAAGGCAGGAGCGCCCAGCCACAGCCCAGGGGGGCCCCCGAGCTCGTGGACCCGTGGGGTTGCGTGATGCTACTCTTTGTAAGTTGCAGACAGACGTCCGGGGTCTGCGTCTGGGCATGCCCCACCACTGCGCATGGCGGTCACTGCACCGCATAAGAGCCATGTAGTGTGCCTATTCCCCTGTGAGGTGTATCATCAAACGATGGGGTTGCAGCCATGAGTTGACCTTCAACCAACTGGGGACATAGAAACTGGGGGGGGGGGGGGGGGAGTTGCACTATGCCGCGGGAAGTGAGCAACAGTAGTCTTGTGCCGGAGCGCTGGACCATCGCGTGGGATGATGTCGGAGTTTTCGCAGGCGCGGGGATGGGGGGGAGAATAGTCGGATGAGGAGGGGGATGCGGGGGTGCCAGTTACCGCCTATATGGAAGTGTGGTAGCGGGACAGATGTTATCTACGACCGCGACTCACCGGGCTCCTGGTCTTCTCGTGTGTCTCCCTGGGTGGGCTCCTGGCTCGCGGCTGGGGGATCGATCGCTTGTGGGCCCGCCACAGCTGTTGTTTCGTGCGCAAAGGAATGCATTAACATGGCCCATGACGGGGAGATCGGGTGTTTGCGTATCCCTTGGGCTTCCTCCGTTCTGAGTAATGTTTCCTCCGCCTTACCCCATTTTTTGACTGCGCCTACGCATGCCGCTAGGGGGGGCCCCTCCGGTGTCTTCCAGTGCATGGTGATGCACCGCTTGGCTAGGAGAAGCACTAGGGAGGCGTAACGTCTTTCCACCTTATTGTGTTTGTGCCGCCTGTGTATACCCAGGGCGCTCGCCTCCCTTGTGTACAGGTCTTGCAACCCCGTGACCGAGCGGAGAGCAGTATGAATCGCGTGCCAATAACTATGCAGTGTCGGGCAGTCCCAGAACATGTGTATAAACGAGGCAGCGGGTTCCAGGCATCTGGGGCAAGCAAACGAACTGTCAGGGAAGTGTTTCTGTAATTTTTCGGGGGTGAGGTACGCCCTGTGCAGGATGTGCAGTTGCATATTCTTAAAACGGTAATTACGGGACACTTTTTTGGTGTGCTCCAGGGCCCTGGTCCATTCTCTATCATGTAGAGGTCTGCGGAAGTCAGTTTCCCACCGCTCTCTGAGGGGTGCAATCGTGGGTTGCCGCAAGGTCCGCAGAGCTTTGTAGATCCAAGTGACTAGAGGGCGTCCTGGCCCCATCTGTAGGATTGCATGGATGACCGGGTGCGTGGGGGGTTCCGTGTCGATCGCGCGCCACTGCCTACGGCAGTCCGTGAGAAGCTGCCTATGCCGTAGGAATTGCCGTTCAGGAAGGTCGAAGTCTCCGACCAATGCTGCAAATGTCTGCAAGTTCCTTTAAAAAATTAACATCCCCACCTCCGTCACGGCGCGAACTGTCCATGTTTGCAGCATTCGCTCCGTGTAATGCGCCCTGGGGAGGCCCACCAACGGCAGTAGCGGAGAGTACAGGGGAGCATCCCGACTAAGACGATGGACACGCGCTAGACAGGCCCGCGCAGTCATTACCTGGAGGGGACCAGATGGCAGCGGTGCCGTGCCCGGCAGCAGCATACGGTGGATGGTGGGAGTTTGAATGCGCCCCGCCTCAGTGATCAGTTCCCCCTGTGCCCGGCCCGCCGTCCAACGTGATATCCATTGCAGCTGGGCGGCAAGGAAGTACGCTTCGAATGAGGGGGCCGCTAGCCCGCCTTGGTCAAGGGGCAATTGCAGTTTTGCCAGGGCAATACGCCGGCGGCCAGAACCCCAGATGAGGGTCCCAAGCAGGGTGTCCAGCTCGCGGAATAGGGATTGCGTGGCTGTTAGTAGTGTTGTACTTCCATTTCACTAATTAGACTAACACACCGGAAAGCAATGATTTATAGATGGCAAGGTCTGGACTAGAGACTGTGTCCGTAGTGACCTGGAGTGAAGTGGTCACCCTACACTTCAGCTCCAGGGTTCTAGAGTTGACCTTTATTCTGAGTGGAACCCTGGGATTCCACCGATAAAATAGGATTACTATGGGAAATCAGTAATTCCTCATTCTTGTCAGAAGGTTACCCCAGATCTTTGTTCATTTGTGAATCTGAGAGCCTGGTGGAGTGGGGGTGAGGGGTCGGTGGAGAACTAGAATAGTCTGCGACGTTTCTGCAGATCCCCGAAATTTTATTCAGAAATCCCATAACACTTGTAATGAGGCCCTCAGCGGCTATGCCCCCTTATTACAGTGCTCCATTGCATCCCAACCGGATGCCAATGTTATTTTCCCCTTGCAGTACCAAAGCTGCATTACAGCAAAACCTGAGCAGAATTTGTTAGTACAATCTCTGAAATAGATTGCAAAAATTGCTTTTACAACTGAAAAAAAATAATTTTGTATCCACCAAAAAGTCTGTTGAGTGTATATAAGGGAGGTGCTGTTTCTCATTTACTTATAGAACAACTGTTTTAAAAATGTCACCTTGACCCAGAACCTGGTGTTTTTATGCAGCTAAATCGGTTTGAAGATCGTTGTTTGCAGCATGTGGTAATAGAATGTTAACTAGTTGCAGAAATTGTTGCTACATTATTCAAGCATGATTTTATTAATGTCGACAATAACCCTATCTTGTGTTTTTTGCCGAACCACAGTTGCCATGCCCTTGAGCAGACGGTTCATGTGACACAGTGACTTGACTGGCACTGTACTGGGTAAAAGAGCAGTCTCAGCTGCTTTTTCGTCTAATGTTCGACCCCACCCTTTTGTCACATGTTTGGTTAGTAACATAGGGCTGCCAGCATGTCTTTTCGCGGTCTTCGGTTCAACTGGAACATTTCCGACAGTGCAGCGCATGTTAAGTGAGGCCTTTGGGAAGTCAGGTGTTTGTCTTTACGATGATTGCGTTAAGTGCACATATGAGCTCGGGCGCTGCTTTGCCATTCTGGTTTCCCAAGTCTGCAGTGTCAGTTGTGCTGAATGGCGCAGGCCATACTGCCTTCGGCGCTTCACTCGCAGCTTTTTAGTGCCACAGGAAGGTACTGCTGAGCCTTACACTAATTCACAGGACTTGTTCCTCTCCTACTGTATTTCCCGTTTCAAGCGCATTTGGAGAACTATTTCTGCAATCAGCCTTCGTGAGTCGAGTCGCCCCTAAATTCACTAACACTAGTTCCGTCAATGTATTTTGCTCTTGCCAGCGTTCCTTTCTGAAGTGGCATTGTTTATGTGCTGTGCCCGAGGAAAAGGCTGACCAGGAATGGGTTGGACAGAGAAAATGTTATCACACGAGAGCGATTAAGACTTCTTTCTGGAAGGAAGTGACCTTTGTAAACCTTTAAGTTCGTTTTCTCAAAAATATGAGTAGTCGAAGGCTGTGCGTGCTGCTACATTCCTCGGCTTCGTCACCTCTGGAACAAGGAAACGCTTCTCGTGCAGCTTGAAGGAATGGAGCCGCACTTGTCACTCTTAGGTAATAAAAAAGCGCACCCTTCTCGCACTGCGGCGCTTTCACATTTATGGAGGCCGCGTCCCTTTCTTTAGACAAGCCGCGTCTAAAGAAAGGGTCTTGGTTGACATTAAAGTGAAGTCGCGGCACAGGCGCTTTGACAAAAAAACATCTGTTTGTCAAGTTGACAAACAGATGTCTTTTTTGTAAAAGCGCCCATCCTTCTTTAATCAAGCATAGTGATCAAAGCCACAAAAAGTGTGTTTTATGCATGCTGGGAAACCTAACAGTATTGCATAATGGAACATTACTGAGAGCTGCCCCAATAACATCTATGTGACACTTCATGCATTATTCGAAAAACCGAGTGCATATTACCTAGTGCTAAGCTGTATGTCAACTGCAGTACACATCCATGGTCAATACATAAGATATAGGTGGCCACTATGTACGTATGGTAATCGCTAATCCACGGACCAAAACCATGCATCCTTACCGCTGGAAGTGAGTACTGCAGGAACAATGGAAACACCCATTCCGAGTTAACCAGTGCGGCATGTTTAGTGCATACAATCACGTATCCGTGGGTGATTCGTCAGTGAATAAACAGCATGTGGTATAAACGGAAGGTCCAACAATATTAAACATGCTCAATGTACACCAACTTTACCCTCAATTCCAAGTCCTTGCTAAGAGGCACTCCGAAGGAGTCTGTTAAATAAATCTGAAAATATATGACGGGTTATCGTTGATTACCAGTCCCACGCCATATTGTCAAGCTAAATACCATCAATAATACATCCACACTTCCTGCAAAAATCGGACATTATGTATAACAAGCGCAGCAGCGAAGCAACGAAAGTGAAAAAATTTGTAACCTGTCCCAAGAGAGATGGCAGGCTGCGCGCGCTGCTGAAGCTGCTGACTTTGGAGCTAGAGAACAGTGTTCGAGCCTCGGCGTGGGCTGCATTATTTAATTATTTAAAAATAAACCGCAATCTCGGACTGCGGGTGGGGAGAGACAAATTAAAAAAATAATACACATGGAGGGGGAGACCAATACAATAAAAAACAAAACAAGGTTGAGACGGACAAATGTAGCATCTGAAACCAAGTTTAACACACGGTGCCAGGAGGTGGCTCAACAAAAAACGCTGCTGACTTTGGAGCAGGAAAACAGAGTTCCATCCTCGGTGTGGGCTGCATAATTTAAGCGTGATTTAATTATGAATAAATAAACGTAAATAAATAAACAGGGTAGGGTAAGTGCAAGAAGCTGCCAGATGTGGAAATGTGTACAGCAAAGAAAAAAAGTAGTCCCTAAATAAAAAGATAACGGCCAGCAGTGTAATTTAACTGTAGTTGGTCAATGCTGCTTCCTCCAGAATGGAAGAAAAAGGAAGTGATGTATCGGACCACAAGCCAACAACCAGCAAGATAAGAACAGCAATGCCAAATTCCACCAATGGCAAGCGACAAAACAAAGACAAATGCAATGGGTGGACTTTCAGTAGTAATACAGATTACTTGATGCCTCGTAGAAGGCATAAACAGTGACACGGTAAAGTTTAAAGAGTTTATTTTATAAACCTTGTGTCCTAAGATGCAGTACTTTGGTTAACCTAAGCAGACAAATGATTAATATCAAAACCATCAGCATAGTTACAATACCATAGAAAATGAAAGGAGTAATCCTACTAAAATGACAGTGGATCTAAGCCACCTTCCTTTCGCTAGCAAACTAATAGTATTATTATTAGACTAGTAAAAGGTCTCTAGGCTTGAATGGGGAACCCCATACCGTAAAGATCAGTTGAGGGCGATCACATCACAGGATCAGCTAGTCTCTGCTCCTGGGAAAGCTCTTCTTCCGAATGTCTTGAAAACATGTAACACTGCAATATTAAAAGCACCCGACTTTCAGGTATTTGCAGCTGCTTGCGTGTTATGGCTAAATAGTGGGCCGATCAACCTGAACCCAACAACATGCACCGTCTAGCGACCCAGACTGTTTCTTTACACTGTGTACAGACCAAGGTCGCTGCTCACTGTTTGGGATGTGAACAACAGACAGTTCTCATGTGAAGCAAAGTCGAGTAAGCATTTCTCAAATAATAACATGTGACTACAGTGTCGTGTGCAAAAGCAGCAAAAGCGGCAAGATGGCTTTCTAACATCTAACGCGGTTGTGCTAACTTAGCATTGTACATATATAGATAACGATCTTCACTACACCCCCCCTTGATCGGACCACTAACCACTAGGGGCGCACTTGCAAGAACGCAGAGTTCAAGTTTGATAGAACGGAACCAAGGGTATGAACTGTAAGTCCAAATAAGGTAAGTGAAAAAGATTGAGAAAAAAAATAAAGAAAGAAAGAATTTAAAAAGGAATGAAAAAAAACATTTAAGGGATTCAAAAAACATCATTGAAGGACGTATGACGAAAGGATGGGGCAAAATAGTCAATCCATCAATGTATAAGCACAATAAGTTGCAACAGCTTCCAAGAGAAAATCATTGGAACGTTCCGCAAAATTATCTGCCATCTAGTTCAGCACGGGGAAGGAACATACATGCTCCTCAACCACCGGAGCCTCCAGCACCATTTGAGGACAACTGGCGTGATCTTCAAGATAACTTCTCTCTAAGAATTCAATCGCAGCCGTTCCGATGTCCCAATTCCCAAGGACTCCATGTGCTGCTCCACAGGCCATAATCCCAACTCCAGAACAGTCCAACTCATGAGCCACTAAGGGGCTCATTAGCCAATCATAATCCGGGGCAGGAGACACCGAGTTCGACAGACACAAATCCAGAGCCCATTGGAATGGACAATCTAGGCAATGAAAGACGGGCTGTACACAAGTAAAGTATGGAAACCGGAAGGACAATCCATAGGCTATGCTTAAAGTCGCCAGTGGTAAAGTGCCATAGTACTCAAGCATCCGGTTACGAAGATGTAACAGCCGGGACCTGCTGTCGTGAGACGCAAGTTGTGCATCCATAGCGTAGTGCGCAGATCAACAAAAGTATTCCAGCTATGAGGGCGAGAAGTAAAGGAAGACCTCCGAAGACGCTGAAAAAAATAGAATGAAAAAATGCCGGGATCACACCAAAAATAGTTTGAAAGGATGTCACGAGGCCGGAGCCCACAATTTTAAAAAAATGAGCCAGGCCACTTGTTGACGAGGCATTAAAAATAGTCTGAATCGGGGTCCCAAAATGAAGTGGGAGATCAGTATTCAAAAGCGCTTGCACCTCAGTGCGCGTGTTTGCTACTTGAAGGACAAATGTTTCCCGGGACGAAGTCAACGCGACTTCTTTTTGAGACAATAGAGCCCTTATTCTGCTCATCTTATTGAACTCTGCTTTCAAGGTTGAAATGGAAGGCCAGATGGATACATCAAGCCGTCCATGCGGGGGTGGGAAAAGGACGTTATTACAGCAGACCACTCTCTGTGATACAGTCACTAGGTAGGGAATTCCCACTAACATCCCACAGCAAGCTTCATTATCCAAAAGCCAATAACTACCGTTAGCAAGCAGCGTAAAAGACGGTGTTATAACTGGCACAGGGATCCCTTTCAGGACGCAAGCTAAATTAGGAGCGTGTACATTACATGCACCATGCAATTGAATGTGCCAACACACAACAGAGTGATCCGGAGTGGAAGTGCACTCTTCACCTTTTAAGTAAACCTCTTTTCCGTCCCGCACGCATCTGTACGTGAATGGGAGTGACTAAACTTTGTGCAGGAAGGCAGTACCAAGTTGTTCATATCTGCCAAGGGCATAATGTTTCATGCACGAACTGAATTTAAACGGGGGGGAAAGGTAATGTGATCAACCCATGTATAAGCCACACAGTGGAATTCAATTCAGCAACAGAGCGAGGCAAAGGTTCTAATTTTTTCAATGTGCAGTAATGAGTATGTAGCATCTTTCATGGACATGAACTGTTGTTTTGCAGTTAAATTAAAAGGAAGGAACAAAGAGGAAGTGTTCATGTTCCCTGCCTTTAACGTTTGCAACGTCCATGCAAACTGCATAATAGAACGCAATTGATTTTGACCATGATACAATACAGACAAATCATCCTGCACAATGTCTACCACAGATGTTACAATTTTATCTAAAGTATAAATTCTGGAAGACAGGGTGTTAATGCTATTATCTATCACGGCCAGTACTTTCTCCATATTGGCTTGGTCAATAGCTCGTAATCGGGAAGCAGCCTCAATTTGCGACAACTTCCAAACTTCGTTGTAAATAGCATACACCCATCTCTTGGACCTGCCAAACACAGGACCCTTAACAAAATCATTCAAATCTATTTTGTCGTTTAATTTGGATAAATGAAGTTTAACAGATGCTAAAGTAGAATGTTGCAGCCAAGACTGGCATAACTTCCCTACTGAGTAGGTAGTTACAGTGTGAGAAGATTCAAAACGGGGGTCCACACGAACTTGTGTATTCCCCTACTTTAAACCAAGAAACCGATGTTGACAGGAATCTGCACTTGTCTGCCATACCAACCACCCTTCTGGATCCAATTCAGAAATATTGAAGGATGTGTTGGAAACGTATGTCTGCAACGTAGCAAGGGACAGATCTGTATGATTACCCCAATTAGGATAAGCACCCAGATCCGGAATGGAGGGAGAATTTAATTTTTTAGTACTTGCCAATCCAAAACAAGTGGTCTGAAAAATGGATGAATTTAAAAATAACATGTGATTCGGGATAAGACTGGCACGATGCAAAGCTTCTGTTCCCTGTACCTGCCACGGTTTGGAGCCCCAAACCGATTTAAGATCGATAGTAGCTTTCCATAGATCATACCCTCCAATTGCCAACTCCTCCATAAAGGACTTGGAATATAACAATTTGGTGTGTGTCAGTCTAACCTTAGAAGCAGACTCAGGCGCAACCTTAAAATAAAAGGAGGCTGGATTGGACACACTGAAATCAGAGAAATAAGTGAATTTTACTGCATCCCAAGCGATCCCATCACGTACAGGCCAGGCGGTAATGTTCACAAAAGTCTGGTCCCTTTTCATGATATGTGATGAGGAGTGGGAGGCCAAAGTTCCATCAATTTGACGAATTGTAGATCTTTCTTTCAGGTAGTGTCCATTGATAAGTCTAAAAAACACTACCACAAAACCAATAGACATAATCAAAAAAATACATATGAGCACTAGCCAAATGTAAGTCCAAGGGGGAATTAAAAAATGTCTTTTAAACCAGGCCACAAAAATCGAAACTTTGGACGGGGCAATGGAAATCATTGAATTAGAGTCAAAAGAGTCTCGTGAGTGGGCAACTGAGGTGGATTGTAAAACAAGCAATGTAACATCCGCAGGATAAGCATACTCATTATCTTCAGGTAGACCAGCAGCTGTCGGTCGCAACAAAGGACCAGTAACATTATGCATCTCGACTGCAACATCAGGCACGGTGTTAGGAGCTCGGGCCACAACAGAATTTCTCAGCATCGAAGGGCAAGAAACCGCTGGTGTCATACTAAGAAGAATCGGCCACTCGCTGTAGCTTGACATTGTCAATAGAAATGTACCTGTTATCCTTGCGACCAGGAAGTGGAGGTAAAATGACTGTACGTGTACCCTGTACTCCAAGCACTGGAACTGGTGCACGATAAGAGGGGCCGAACTCCTTCTTGTTCTCCACCTTCTCACGGACCAGATCACCAACTCGAGGTAGCCAGCCGACTACCGGAACCTGAAGCGCAGCATCAGATGAGGAGGGTACGTGTTCCTTCGCTAGACTGTCTCTGGCTTCTTGAAGATTCTGCAATACAGCACAGCGATCATCTACGTCAAAGGGTGCGGCTGACGCCGCCATGTCTAGACCATCAAGGTCCGGGACAAACATTCGTATGCCAAAGAGCATCATGTATGGGGTCCGCCCACCCAGAGACCTTCTAGGGAGATTATTTAGTGCACGTTGCACGTCATACAATTGGGCTGGCCAGTACCCAAAACCCTGGCTGTCAAAGATTGCTTTAAGTCACGGTTCATTCACTCCACTACACTATTACCCTCAGGTCGGTATGGATACGAAAATTTGACTTGGACCCCCAAATTTCTCATGGCTTCTTTGTACGCCTTAGAGGCAAACGCAGGGCCCTGATCAGAATGAAAGGTACCACATGCAAAACTTCCAACAATGACACGCAAATCTTTTATGACAGTACGGGAATCAGCACTCCTTTGTGGCCACACCCACAGAAAACATGTGCACGAATCTACTGCAACCAAGATGTATTTGTACGCAGTATCAGAGGTAAATGGACCGCAATGATCTAAATAAACACAACCCATTGGTTTATTTGATATGTACAACTGAGTTTGTGGTGGGCGCGCCGCAGTGGAAGGTTTAATCTGCTGGCAAATGTCACAATTAAGAACATAAGCTCTGGCTTGTTTATACACACCGCACCACCAGTAACGTTGTTGTAACAGTGATACAGTAGCTGCAACGCCGGCACGCGCATACGCCATGCCCTCGTGAGCCGCCAATATCAAAGATGGTCTGCAGTCCGCGTTGGGAATCAATCTGTCACCAACGTCATTAATCCTCATTAATGGGACGTTATCAGGACTTAAGCGATAATGGTAACGAGAAGGGAAACCTCCTGGAAATTTCGTTCCCTGCTCTGTAGCAGCAATAGCTGCCAAGATGTCATCATCGATCTTACTTTTGGATCTTGTAACTGTTGCTACTAAGTATGTCGCCACTGCTGTTTTTGCTGCCTCGTCAGCCAGGCTGTTGCCGACAGCATGGACACCAACTCGTTGGTGACCAAGAGTGTGAATAACATTCACGAGAGGCAGACGTTCTTTAAGATCTGCCACTCGAACCCAAAGCAGTTTATGCTTAATCGTGCTACCTTTGGAATCATGGTAGTCATTCTGAGACCAAAAATGGAGATTCTCGTTGTAAGATTGAACACAATAAAAGGAGTCACTTACTATGAGAGTAGTGACCCGTGGATCAGCAAACTCCAGTGCAAGCACCAGAGCGCGAAGCTCCGCTAACTGTGCGGTACAATCACCCAATGACTGCGTGTGCACGAATTCACCATTTACGAAAGTACCAACAACAATTGCGCAAGCCGCTGAATAGGCATGCTTCGATCCAATAGCCGGTTGCGCCGAACCGTCAGTGTAAATGACACAATGGTAATCCTCGAGTGGGCGCAAGGACAGAGGAGCTGGATGAACAAATTCATACTGCAAAAACTCCTGAGTCTGAAGTGCCGCGTCAAAGATATATGTGACGTCAGGCGATGTCAAGGAAGTAGCCCATTGTATCCACCGTGGATGCAAAGCCTTAGAATTTGGTACACTAGCTTTTGTCACGGCCTCAAGGACAGGATATGGTGTTACCACCAACATGCGTTTACCTTGCGACAGCGCTCGTTCTTTCAGAATCGCCATCTGTACTGCCGTCAGAACTTTCTCGACAGCGGAAAATCGCAGTTCAGCCGAAGTGTACAAGTGAGATTTGTAGGCAATGGGGACGGTGTCGCCCTCGTTGAACGTTAAGTATGTGAAACCAACTGCGCCAGGCACGATTCTTATGACCAGGTTAGTGTGGTTATCACGCGTCAGTAAGTATTTTGAAGCAAGAAGATCAGCTTGCAATGACTGCAAAATAGCTGAATGCTCCGGCAGCCAACAAGATTTGGAAAAAGTAGGTTGTACCAAGGCATAAAGCGGCTTGATACGCTGGGCATAATCTGGAATGTAAGTACGACCGAAATTCAGAAAACCCAGCAAAGATTGCAATTTCTTCAGTGTCGTAGGAGCACGTAGGCATGCGCATTTCTCTAGGAAGTGCGGAGCCAATCCTCGACCTTCATTGTTGAGTTCGT
Source organism: Triturus cristatus (assembly GCF_964204655.1). NCBI lineage: Eukaryota > Metazoa > Chordata > Amphibia > Caudata > Salamandridae > Triturus > Triturus cristatus. The sequence continues at coordinate 679,739,807 of NC_140585.1, read as the reverse complement.
ACCCCAAGAACAACACTGTATATTCCGCAATGTGTGACTTCGCAAAGTTAAATTTGTAACCGAAGTCTGCAAACAAAACAATGCGATCAACGCGACGGAGATGCGCTTCCAACTCGTCATCTGTGAGATAAATATCATCCACATACGAGTACACATCAGGGTCTACGCCCTCTAACAGAGAGACCACGCGAGCAGCAAAGACTCCAGGGCTGTTCTTGTAGCCCATTGGTAATCTTTTGAATTGTTTTTGTTTGCCACCCGAGGTGAACGCCGTCCACTCACTACTTAGAGAGGTCAGGTTATGGCTGTAGAGATGTCAAGTGTGGTTTTAAACCTTTTTCTCACAAGACTATCGACGAGAGCCGAACTGTGGGTATTTTGTACTGCACACGTCCGGCAATGAGAGTTAAGGTGCCGGTAATCCAAAACCAGGCGGTACGACCCGTCAGGCTTCGTCACAGTGAACAAAGGATTATTCATAGGTGACACACATGTTTCGATCACTCCTTGATATTCCAATTGTTCAAGGATTGACGTGAGGTCTAGCTTCGCGACGCATGGGGTATTGGGGTTGAGGTTGGGGCGTAGTCCGCAACGGAATCTCATGGCTGGGAGACAATTTATTCCAGCCAACCTGATTTCGATATAACGCAGGTGCTAGCACCTGAGCCCATTCCTCGGCGTACTTTTTAGCTTGGACCTTCGGCATTGTGTGCGCAAAGGACGAGAGGATTACCTCCTCCCCTCTAGGAGCATCTAAAACGAAAGCCGGGGACCAATCTGCCTCCGCCAACAGAATGTCATAGGAAGTGGTCAGAATATCCCAAAAAAAACCTTGAATTGTACGTTGTATGTCACCTTCAATTTGAATGACTATATCATATAGTCAATCAGGGGGAGACACCCGAGTATCAGCAGTTTCAATATTCACAAATATATCAGTTGCTGTCGCCACCAGATATGGACGCAGTGCTTGTCGCACTACTGTAACTTCCGCTGCGCTGTCTAGCAGCGTTAGCGCCCATGTCAGGTTCCGAAGCTGCATCCATACCATCTGAGGCATACCTCGCTGTCAGCGCAGCAACTTTCTTCTTCTGAAACTGGGGTCTTTGACACGCAGACTCGTCCTGCTTGCCTTTGACATCAGACTGGCGGGGTTGCTCACGACCTTGGGCACCCCTTCCTTTCCCACGGTCTCCGCCACCGGATTGTGAAGCCGATGTTTCCTGTGAAGAACGAGGAGAGCGTTGTTCAGAAACCTGAAATCTATCAGGTGACTTAATACGAGATCGATCGCGCAGATCATATGTGCGTTCGTTAGACGACTGTACCGGTGAGGCAGGACGTGACCCCTGTTTCTGTTGCTGCTTCCCCTGTTTCTTAGCCCGCCAACTTTGTTTAGGAAAATTGGGGCGTTTGTCTTTTGTAGACGAGCTCACCTTAGTTTGTTGTACTATATCAGGAATGATCACAGTCGGTTTTACACCCAAGGCACTACGACCCACGGTCCTATATGCCTTCGCAATTACTTTAGCGAACTCTTTGGGCTTGTCGGCGTCATCCACGCGGTCCATCATATGTGCGACTTGGAACTGCATGGCATCTCCTTTGAGGTTGCCCATCACCATGGAGCATACCACATCGAAGCTGTCGACAAGCCTCATTCCCAATTCAATAGCTGCCTCCGCACCATGATTCTCTTGAACCTTTTTGATGACGGATGGTAGTATAGACATAGACGGAGTGCCATAGCACTTCGAATAGGTCGCGGCAAAGACCTTCCCCCAGTTGTCACAATCGGCCATATCTGGGACCAGGTCTTTAGGCAAAGTAATGGTGAGGATCCTGTGTTTCTCCACAGGAGTGGTATTTGGAAAAACTGCTTCCAGTTGGTCAAATTTCTCAGCAAGCCAATAAGGAAATTCATCCTTACTTTGGGGGCGCTTGCCGACCACCGAATTAACCATAACAGGACTAATAACCACCGCGTGGTGGTCCGTAGGTTGTCCCGCAACAGCAGGTGCCCCCACCTGCACGGTGCGTGACACGTACTGCACCAAAGCCCTATGTACCGGGCTGTGTGTAGTACCCGCAACTCAGCCACCGCCACCGTGAGATAGCGAGGATGAGGCGTAAAGCCGGCCAGCACCGGCCATGTGGCCCCTGCAATAGACAACGGGCCCATTCTCGCCGGTGCAACCGCATGGGGAAGGGCGCCATTAAACCAAATTGTATGCTGCCAGGCAGAAATAGGAATTTCTTGTGTCCAGATGGGGTATAGACCGCAGGCGGCTGCGTGGCTGTATACGTGTGAAACGTACCATCATCATCCTCCGCCGGAAAAGTCACCCACGAGTAAAACAACTCATACGGGTAAGACGCATCAGCGCTCACCACAAAGATAACAGCCATCGCATCATCCGGCACCCCATACTGCGTCAAATGACTGCGCAGAGGTGCACGGCTATGCGTGGCTATGTCAACCGCCATTAGGACACACTAAAGAGTATCAACGATATCAAAAGTAGCACTGGGGTTCAGAAAAAATAACCTTTTTAATGATCAAGCTTGAAGGAACCTATTAGTCGAAACACAGGTAGGTTAAACCGTCACTCCCGTCAAACGGAAACCAGAGTGAGGGTGTTGTGGACTAATATAAGCACTACTAAGGCGTTTCAAATCAATAGACCAAACGTTAGGTGCGCCATGTTGCAAGGATGGTGGTAATCAGAAATACCTGTTCGTAATTATTCTCATATCAGTCCACAACAGAATAAACAGTGACACTGTAAAGTTTAAAGAGTTTATTTTATAAACCTCGTTTCCTAAGATGCAGTACTTTGGCGAACATAAGCAGACAAATGATTAATATCAAAACCATCAGCATAGTTACAATACCATAGTAAATGAAAGGAGTAATCATACTAAAATGACAGTGGATCTAAGCCACCTTCCTTTCGCTAGCAAACTAATAGTATTATTATTAGACTAGTAAAAGGTCTCTAGGCTTGAATGGGGAACCCCATACCGTAAAGATCAGCTCAGGGCGATCACATCATAGGATCAGCTAGGCTCTGCTCCTGGGAAAGCTCTTCTTCCGAATGTCTTGAAAACATGTAACACTGCAATATTAAAAGCACCCGACTTTCAGGTATTTGCAGCTGCTTGCGTGTTATGGCTAAATAGTGGGCCGATCAACCTGAACCCAACAACATGCACCGTCTAGCGACCCAGACTGTTTCTTTACACTGTGTACAGACCAAGGTCGCTGCTCACTGTTTAGGATGTGAACAACAGACAGTTCTCATGTGAAGCAAAGTCGAGTAAGCATTTCTCAAATAATAACATGTGACTACAGTGTCGTGTGCAAAAGCGGCAAGATGGCTTTCTAACATCTAACGCGGTTGTGCTAACTTAGCATTGTACATATATAGATAACGATCTTCACTACAGAGTCATCGGTGGGACTTCTTGGGAGTGACATTAGACAAGCGGTTTGCGTTCTCTCAAGTGGACTCTGACAAAGCTTTCCTTGATAACCTAGCAGGAGGCATTGAGTTTTGTTGTGCTTTGCACAGTTGGGTTACATGGGGTGGCTGGTGAGTACCTTGGCAGGGCTTGAATCCGAGCCACAGACTGGGCCGGCCAGTACGGCTCCAGGGGGTGGCATGGGAGTGGGACCTGTGATGTCAGGCCTTCAAGTTTGCTCTTTTTTGCTTAGATGCTTTATCTCTCCCATTTTTTCTTACACTTCCACGGGTTTCCTGGCCCTAAATAGTTAAATTGATCAGAAAACACTTGTGAAAGGCTTTCTAATTGAATGTTCTTATGACTAGATAGTGTTTTGGAACTGCAGCTGCATGTTTTTTATACTGTACATTATCCTTGTAGATCGGGTCAAATACAGAGATTCGCTAATAATCTCTGTTTCTGTTGTTGATCAGGGACACAGTAGACCTTGACAGTGTGATGGCGCCGTCAAATGTGGACATGGTGTAAACATGGTTCCTCTCTTGACAGGCCATTTGACCGTGAACTTGAAAACGTTTTGTCCCCACCACTCACCTTTATTCCATTGTTTAACAGTAATTTTAATTATACAATACGTGTTTCTCCTCTCCTTAGAAAACATACTGGGCGTTCAAATTAAATCTCAGCTTACTATTTCTGGCAGCAAATAAAAAATATTGCATTGTGTGCGGCAGTAGACCACTCGCTGCAAAAGACAACAAGGTGATGGAAGCAATGCTTGAAATAATATCGGCCATTGGCAATCGCTTGGGTCACATTCCGGTGCATCATTTTTACCCACTGTGCCACTCTACACAGGGACTAGTCGTATGTAATTCATTCTTGGTCCTACTCTAAAAGAAACATTACGGCCTAAAATGCCCGGCCAGGGACCTATAACACACGCAACAATCATTTTTTGCCAAATATGCCAAGTCAGACTGTTATTGCAAGTTAGCTTTGGTCCTGCTACAATATGAACAGTAACCCCCCCCCCCCCCCCCCCCCACCCCCCAACTCTAATATACCATTTTCTCCTATAAGTAGGCGTACTCCCAAAGCCCTAAATTCATATCTGTCTATCTAGATTTTCCTTTTTAGTTTAATTGTGCTTATTTATTAATTTTCTGTACGTTTTTTAACTGTATTTAGTATATATTTTTACTGTACTTCATCTATTCAGTGTGTGTATATATATATATATATGTATATATATATGTATATATATATATATATACACACACACATATGTTTGTGTGTGTGTATATATATATACACACACACACATATGTTTGTGTGTGTGTACATACAGGCCTTTATGTGTATATTTATGTCTGTGTGTGTTTAGATAGATACATTTATATAGATAGAGTTAGGGACATCTAGAATGAGATTTTATTATATTTACCTTACCTGCAATGTAAAGTAAAGACTCCCTATGTACTGCCTGCGAAGTAAAGACACTTGATGAACTGAGATAGGACACTGTTTACATAAGAGGAGAGGACTGGGCTGAGGTGAATAATCACAGCTTCCAAAAAGTGCTGTGGTAATTTTCATTGTAAATGTCAATGTGCTTCATATAGGTCATCAGCAGCAGTTGCAAAAGAAGTAGAGGCCATACAGTGTGTCTTGTTTCTCTGAATTGACCTAGTTACTTACCTATGTGGGGCACATTGCGAAAAATAACTGCTTTGTTCTGTTTCTGTTGCAGTATCTACTAGAAATGAAAAGTTTAATATTACCCCCAGAACATATCTTGAAGAGAGGGGACAGCGAAGCAATAGCATACGCATTCTTTCATCTTCAGCACTGGAAAAGGGTGGAGGGTGCCTTAAATCTCTTACATTGTACGTGGGAAGGCAGTAAGTACTTCTTTTCTGAAATATTCAATGAGAATAAATGTTTGTAGGAAGTCACCTCTATCTGAAAGTGTGCATACCGGCTACTGTTATTGTAAGCGGGCGGTTGGCTGTTTAGAACATTACCTGTCTATCAGCTCTTTTGAATGAATGTTAGAACTCAAAGTTTTGCAGGGCGGTCTAAACCATTCAGTAATTTATCATTACCTCCACATTACGCCCCCACCCCCGCGCCCCCAATTAATTACTTAATTAGGCCGCCGCGCCTCATTAAGTAATTAATTAGGGTGAAAACGTCCTCGGTGTAATGCAATTACTGGTAAGTAAGTGAAGCATTAAAAATAATGCCCAATGAGATACCGCATCCTACAAGTAGGTTGTCGGGTTTCACCTGCAGTTTGAATATCTGCCGCTAGAGGGAGCCCATTTCAAAATTATCAAACATTACATTGTTCGTCCCATTCTATGCTCTGTATAGATCCTGCAGCCGTTTTTTGTTAACATGCAGGGTATTCAAATACCTAGAGGTGGACGAGACAACACATTTATAGCGGAAGCCAAGCAGAGGATCTGGCTCAGAATTTGCAGCCCGTGCACCAGCCTAGCCCTGATAATGTTCCCTATGTAAATCAATCAACAAACATCACTTAAAATGATGAAGTCGCATCAAAGTTCAGAAATGTGTATTTCTTTAACATGAAGCTTTGACAATACATCACATTATAGTACTGCACTGACAAGTGCTTATTAAAAATTATAGTTTCAAAACATAAACCATTAGTGCACTAAGACAAGACAATTGGCATGTAAACTAGGTGGAACTCCGCAGAGACAGAAAAACTCAAGCCGCGCTCCGCAGAGTTCTGCCATCAGCGGAGTATATTAAGTCACGTTGCTTGCACTGATTTTAAGCGCCAAGAGTTTGTCCCGTGCTGTAAAATAAGCGCGAACGGCTCTCTGCATCACACCAGAGGGCGCTGCTTCTTTCTGCCGCTCGAGTAGACATTCTACTCGAGCGGCGGCATTCTCAACGTGAGCGGTCACAACCTGCCGTGACCACCCGCATTGAGAAATCTCGCCAAGAGGAGATCCAGTGCAATTTTTGTCTCCCTAGCACTCGCCAACTTACAGTTGGTGAGCCACATGAGAGAAAAAACTCCGTTCTGCATCACTTTGCGGGCAAAACTCTGCAAACTCCAAACTAAAGAGCAACATTATAATCTATTTAATTAAGCAGAATAGGTTTTTGTGCAACTGGTTTTTGTGCAACTGGTATTCTGAACTCCCATATTTGAAAGTGCTTTCATACGCGATAAAGAAGAAAAATTACTTTTGGTAAAATAAAATATTTGCCTAAGATTATACAATTTAAGCAGGGAAGCAGCGATTTATCTAGATTTACTTGATTCACTTTGTACAAATCAGCCAGGAAATTGGTATCTATTTGTCGTTCCTTATGTTAAGGTTTTGTTTTTACCTCTTTGTGCATTTTTCTGCAGATTTTAATAGGGTGAACTCAACTTGAAGGCTTTGAAGTGCTTTACATGAGCACCAGTTACATTACACAAGGTCACATGTATTGTTTTTTTAAAAACTTTATTAATCTTTTTACAAAAGGACAAAAAAAATAAATCAACTAGACATTGGTCATGCATTGTTCAATTGAGATTACACAAAGCATATAGAAGACATATGCAGTAGGAAAAAAACAAGATAACTGGTCACAGCTGGTCAAATTCAGGCCTTTAGGGGTCCTGATATGAACTGTAGGCGTGAACCTCATCTGGCATTGCCATCTGAGGCGTCTCTGTCCATTGTTAACAGATAATCATGCAGTGATTGCCAAATGTCCTTGGGTCTGGACTTGGGAGGTTAGAGCGCTGCTTATGTTTCCTTAGTGGGGCATCGGCTACTACCCTGAAACAGAGCTATTCGACGTTTTGCCAGCAGCAGCGCGATGGTAGGAAAGCACAGAGAACAGGGCTGAAGGGGTTTGACATATCCTGATAGGGTTAGGGGGGGTCAGGGTCAACAGTGACCCCATTCATTGTGGGCATCTGATCAAGGATCTGAAGCCAGTAGGCTTGAATAACAGGACAGGTCCATGTGAGGTGTATAAAGTCTGCGTTGTCAGTCCCACATTTCAGGCATTTGTGGGAGCATGTGGGGTCAGTTTTTTTTCTAAACCTTGTGACGTGGTGTATGCTTGGTGTAGAAACTTGAAATGTAGCAGTTTGCGCCTATGGTTAGAGGAAAGGAGTTTCATTTCTGTGCAGCAATAAAGCTACATCTTGTCTGCTATAGGATGCCCCAAGTCACGCTCCTATGCCACCTGGGCCCTCGCACTACCCAATGGTTTTAGGGCTAAACAAGTCTGGTAAAGCCTTGAGACCAATTGTGTCCCTTCGGTGGTGGTAATCACCAACATCAACCGGGGTGAGGGGGGGTGGAGTCCCTTGGTGCTACCGGGTATGAGGGTAATCGGTCAGTGTGTAATGTAGACTCCTGAGAATGAAATGGTTCAACTGCGTAGAGACCCCGGTAGTAGCAATGTCAGCGTGTGTGATAACATGTCCATCCAGAAAGAGGTCCCCCGTTCTATGCAGGATCAGAGTTTATATTCAAACACAGCAGTGATTCCATAAATTAATTGCTGAATTTGTGAATTTCTTTTAAATATCATGTTCTCAAATGTTACTTTGTAGGTCTGGATTAGAGCCAGCTTTAAGTGTTTCGCTAGCTTTGTGCAATAAAAAAAAAAAGTCAGAAAAAAATAAATATGTATGTATACATAGATAGGATTTGGGTGAGCCATCCTCATCCATTAGTCTGCTAAATAGTCATTCACATTTTGCTTCCATTCACTGCAGTTTACAGTATGAGGCAATGGGTCAGCCCTGTTCAGCCATGGTCTCTTGCACTATCAATACGGCATTTTGCCTGCTCCTATGTGCACATCTGCCTAAAAAGAAGTGCACTTCAGTGCCATGGCTGTTGGGCTAATACTTTAATTAGAAGGTTTTTTTAATTTCTATTCTGTACCCATTTTCTATTAGTGATCCATCTGTGTTTAAACTAGGTCTTCAGGTTACAGTAATTCAAAGCCAAAAGAACCTTTTCTTTGTGCAAATAAGAATCCTGTCTTCCTTTAATGTGCATTAAAACATATAAGGCACACCTGATCATAGTACATTCGCATGCTAGGTAGGAAACACGTGTATTATGTTAAAATTATATGCAATGGTTAATATTTTTTTTAATTATAAATATTTATTGCCGGCAAAGGTTTACCGTGTTTAGGCAGCAGCATGCTCTTTTTCCCCCTGTTTTTTGGCATATGCTTGTAATAAAAAGTAAGCCTGTTTGCCAATAGCAGACCAAATCGATTTACCAATGCTTTTTAATTGTGTTTTTACTCATAAGGTTGACTGTGACAGTGATGACTCTCTCACTCTAGGCAGTTCTTGATTCTCTTGTGAAGTGTAGAACATTGTTGGCAAGAGACCCCCAGAAGCCTTTATAGAATTTCCCAAGAAGGTTGAGGCCTGTGGCTGTCCCTGTTGAGAGCTGGCAAGAGGCCTCAGAACTTTCTTCAATCATGAGGTTGCAGTCTAGCGAGGTCCGCTCAGCCTGCGGAAGGTTAGCAGTAAGTACAGACTCCTTGAAAGTGGAGGGCTCTGCTAAAGTGGTGGATATTTTGGGTTTATATAACCTGTGGTGGTAGTTAGCAAATTTTTGGGGCTACTGAAGTTGGCTCAACATCTGTGAAGTAGGGTTGTTAGCTGCATTGCTTCTGAGATAGTGTTATATGATGTTTGCTTTCGAGATAAGGTGATCTGCGCTGTGGTCACCGCCGCTTGCCATTGAGGGGTTGCAGATTTCGTAGCTGCTGTGAATATGAATATATTTGCTTCATTAATTGAAAATGTATAGGTCCTGCTGTGAAGTTTGTATTGTAATTTTTTATGTGATTACTCTCATTGGCATTCTTGTTCTGGGGTCTTTGGCCAATAAGGTGTGGTAAATAAAATAAATATTACCGGACTGAATTTCATACGGAATCTTAAAATAAAGTAAATAGCTCAAAATAACAAGAGGCAGAATCCGTGGTATAAGAGGTTTTCTAATGGGCTTTATTCCATTCAAAATGGCCGACTCGAGTCGCGGCCCTCAGGTTCCGTCACCACGAAGGTTCAGGAAGTGAAGTACAATAATTTATTAACAGACATGTATTTTTATAATAAGTACATTACAATGAAACGAATGTAGAAGGCGTAACATTTGATAAGAAAAGTGACAAAACAGTGACATAATCGAAACTAGGCGTAATAAGGAATAAAAGAAACATGATTGGTTAGAATTATCAGACATAGGTGGATCTATAAGATAATACTTGGCATAGATGCGCGCGCGGCAGCATGACGTGTAATTGACGTGCAACTAGGGGGTGAAGGGGACTTGACATTTAGCTCTACATGTGGAGACGAGAAGTCTGGGGTCAAGTCAACCTAATCCCAAATCATATCTAACATCCTATGTTTAAAGAACTATGTTATCCACAAGGAAGAGACTCTCGGACAGAATCTATTCTATACTGACTGTGTACGTGTACAAGCGTCTAAGTGTCTATATGAGATGCGAGGGATAGAAAACTTTCCATGGCAACAGGGCTATGAATCACTTGCAGGAGGACGGAAAGGCTGAGTCCTCTGCTTGTGAGCTAAAGGAAATGTTTACTTAAATCACTGGACAGGAATGCATCGGCTGAAGAGCAAAATAGATAATTCGAAGGTGAAATACAACTTCTTGGCAGACAGGCGAAAACTAGCCGAGGCAGGCACCGTTAGCTGCACAGGGAGTAGGACAAAGTTCATGGATACAGATGCGAGCTCAAGCTGAAGCTGTCAGAGACAGAGAGCAGGGAAAGGCTTTGAGGACAGAATCGGGCCTACTTGCCTGAACTGAAAAAATGAAGTAACTTAGCCATATAAAGTCGGTGGCCTTTCATACTTAGGAATCGAATATCCAGCCCATTGATGGCGGATCTGACAGAGAACATGTTGACGGTAGACACACATATGTTTGCGTCTTTAGAAACTGGAACTGGAGGGAACATACATGTACTTGTAACATGCATATAAAACCGTTGGGGTCCAAGATAGGGGACATAACTGATCAGGAAAATCCACATTTCCACATTCCCTCCTTGTCCCCTTCTTGCCCTTCACGAGACATCAATCTTCATCATTCCATTGATTTGCTCATGGAGCATCATTTCTTCTTCCTTCTTCTTCCGGTATTTTGAACGAGAACTGTGATGTGGAATGCATGATGTGGCACACAGACCACAAATCGCTGGTCCACATTGTAGGCATAAACAACAACTGAAGAGCATAAGAAGGCCAATACCTAGGAAGGATAGAACTCTCCATCCCCAGGCTGATATCACACTCCAAAACCACCCGGACCACGTCCAAGTGCCTGGATTCTCGTGTATCTGGCTTACAATCTTATGAAGGCGTGTTATAGCTTTATATACAGATGGCGAATTTTCTGGTATGAATATACAGCAGCTGGATCCGATGACCCTGCAAGCTCCGCCCCTATCGGCCAGGATGACGTCAAGGACAAGACGATTCTGGAGAACAACAATTCTCATCACTGATTGTTCCTCTGTCAGATTGCCTAGGGCGGCTATAGTCTCGTTTACTACAGCTTCAAGAGTCTTGGTGAGTCTACGTATCAGCTTACTATTTGATATTGTACCTATATAGGGAAAGATACCTTTATTGAAATCTACATACTTGTCCCATGCTGTCTCAGTATAATCGACAACTGGGAGATCTCTCCGCTCTCTATTGTGTACTAAATGAACATTTCGATAATAATCAGGGGGAGCTAGGAAAACAGGTGGCAAAAGGAATGCTATGTAACAGGTACCATCCCAATCTAGAGGCAGACGCATATATGCCGTCTGACCACATATGAAGTAAGAATGGCGAGAAGCTCTAAATGAAGATTTACCTTGATCACTATATTCTACTGTAATAACGCATTGGCTATGGCCCATATGTATGGAACCAACTTTTCTTACACATAATTCACCCTTTACTGGAAATACTGACATAGTGGGCAGAATTAGTTCAACTTCGGATTTGACATTCAAAATCATAAGATTAGGCGTAAAATTACCTAATTTATACACTTCATTTTCTAAATCAGTTCCTGTTCTACTGGGGTGACCCTCCTTATTAGGGTGACAGACTTTGAATAAAACTAGATTCAGATTTCCCCATATCCAATGTTGTTGATAAACTGCTGTGTCTGGGTCTATGGAATTTAATAAACTAAACCATGCTCCACAGGAGCCATTGTGTGTGAATGGATGTGGAAAGAAAGGCAGAACTCCTTTGTTATTCTGATAGGGAGGAAGTCGGCCACACACCCAACAATTGGTCGCATTACTAGTCTGATGGGAATGATGTAACATACTAATGAATGTGTTATTGCGCAGCGCAAGTCTATAAGATAATTCATGTGGCGGTAGGTCACTAAAAGAATGTTCTGCAGCAACATTATAAACATGTCTAGAGATAGGATGATATATGTGCAAAATCACACTCGTAATAATTACTAAAATACTCAATAAAAACAAAATTAATAATGTCACAATACAGTGGTTACACAGTAATTTACAATAAGCATGTCGTTTCATTATGATTCTGGACTCTACATGATTCAGACCTAAGGGATACATGTCGGGACAGATTCAACCGCTTCACCTTGGAGAGGACTTAAACAATCAAATCGTCCGACAGTTTAGATCTGGACCTGAGTTTCTGTTTATAGAGTTCGGTGCTACTGGCCTCAGCCAAAGGTAGCTTTGAGTCAATGGGGGAAGACACACGGGCAGTACTGTCTGTGTCAGGAGGAAGTCCATGAAATTTTTTGACGTGACTTGAATGAATCCACCCTTTTCGTCCCTCGATCTTCACGGCTGTTCTTGTGGTCAACAGGACCAACTTGGGTTCTTTCCACCTGGGCTCCAATTGACTTTTCCTGTCGAAGTTTCTCACAAAGACAAGATTACCCGGAACAACGTCATGGGGTTTCGCCTCAGTGTTGTCGGGAAAGGCTGCAGCTACCTGTGAACGAGAAGATTGTAGTGCAGACATCAAGGAAGCCAGGTAATCTGTCAGCATATTACAGTCAACATCAGTTATTTTACGTGGTATAGGCGTCCCCCACATATTCGGTGGTCTACCAAAGATCACCTCATACGGGGATAGCCCTGTTCTAGAGTGTGCTACCATTCTCATGTAAAAGAGTGCAACTGGTAATGCTACTATCCAGTCGACACCTTTCTCTCTACATATTTTGGACAGTCTGATTTTCAGTGTCTGGTTATGTCTTTCTACGAGACCTGCTGCCTCGGGGTGTCGGACACAGTGGAATTTCCACTGATATCCCAACAAGAGTGAGACATGTTTCATTAATTCGGATGAGAAAGGCTGACCGTTATCTGAATATACAACACGTGGTAAACCGTACCGTGGGAAGAATTCTCGAACTAGCTGCTTGGCAGTAGTCGGAGCAGTGTAATCTGATACGGGATACGCCTCTGTCCAACGGGAGAGAGCGCAGACAACTACGAGGACATATTTGAATCCTCGACAACGTTCCATCTGAATATAATCCATCTGGAGGACTTCAAAAGGATGGTCAGGAGGCTGAAATCCACCCTGCTCTACGGGAACACTCTTTCCTGGATTAAACTGACAACATATCATACAGGTACGAACTTTTTGTTTAGCTGCTGCTCGTAAATGTTTGTTGAACCAAATGTGCTGAATGCTGTCTAGCATAGCCTTCTCTCCTAAATGTGCTGGACTGTGAACTGTAGCTATAATGGCTTGAACCATGGAATCAGGGAGAAACCATACAGATTTCTCCTTCGTCATCCATCCTTGATCTGTCTGGATCCCTCCTAGTTCAGTCCACTTCTTTATTTCTTCTGCTGTGGCATGTGTCTGTATGTCAATTACGTCAAGTGCGGGATCCTTAATCGTCATACACTGTGTTGGGGTCTGAACTATTGGCTTTGTCATGTCTAATGTGCGATTCTGAGCAGTCTGTTTAGCTGTTCTGTCAGCTAAATCATTGCCTTGAGAAATGGTATCAGTAACCTTCGTGTGTGCTTTACATTTCATAATCGATATAGCAGTGGGTAAATGTATTGCGTCTAACAAGGCATGAATGAGGGGCCCGTGCTGAATGTGGGCACCATGGGACGTTAGATAACCTCTCTCTCGCCACAGCACGCCGAAGTCGTGTACAACTCCGAATGCATAACGTGAGTCAGTGTATACATTAACTTTCTTATTTGTGGCTTGAATACAGGCTTGCGTTAGAGCAATAAGTTCTGCTGCTTGGGCTGACAGAGTATCTATACAATGTGTCTCAATAACTTCAGTGTCTGTTGTGACTGCATACGCGGCCACTAAATCTCCTGTACTTGCTCTCATGCATGATCCGTCTACATACAACGTCAGGTCTGGATCTAACAATGGAACGTCTGTCAAGTCTTGTCTAGGTTTCGTCTTTATTTCAATGATTTCAACACAATCATGAGCTAGTGGGTCTGTTCCAATTACAGGTAATAGTGTAGCAGGATTCAATGTATTACACCGTCGGATCTCTATGTGTGGTTGAAACAATGTCAGTTCATAACCGGTAAGTCTTGCTATGGTCAAGTGTTGTGTTTGTGTTCGGTTCACAAGAACCTCTACTGCATGTGGTACTTGAACTGTCAATGGGTGTCCTAATACTATGGCATCGCTTTGTCTGATTGCTAAAGCTGTCGCTGCCACTGATTTCAGGCATGCAGGCAAAGCCTGAGCTACGGGATCTAATGTACTGGAGAAATAAGCACATGGTTTGCGTGATCCTGCTTGATCCTGAGTGAGTACTGACAAGGCAGTACCTTCGCGTTCTGTAACAAAGAGTGTAAAATGTTTGCTATAACATGGTGTTGCTAAAACAGGTGCTTGACATAAAGCTTCCTTTAGGCTTTCAAAAGCTTGTGTATGTTCCTGAGTCCAAGGGAGAACAGTCGATGTGGCTGCCTCCTGTGTGGTTAACTGAATGAGTGGTTTTGCTAGAAATGCGTACTGAGGGATCCACTGCCTACAATATGAAGTGAGGCCTATGAAAGCCCGCACCTCCTTTTGTGTCTGGGGTATTGACATGTTAGCAATTAACTGGATGCGATCTGGTGTAAGCTGCCTTCCCTCCTTGGACAGCGAGTGACCAAGATAAATAACTCGCTGAACACAGAATTGCAGCTTAGAAGGGGACACCTTGTGCCCCTTGTCGGCTAGGAAATGTAAAACTGTCAGAGAAGCTTTTTCACATTCTGGCTCGCTTCTCGCGGTGATCAGCAGATCATCGACATATTGAAGCAGTGCAGTATTGACTGGCATGTGTATACTGTCAAGTTCTCGTTTCAGTGCTTGGCTGTAGATGCTGGGGCTTTCTGTAAATCCTTGGGGAGCGCGTGAGAATTTAAAGCTGCGCCCATTTAAACTGAATCCGAACAAGTATTGGCTTTCCGGATCTATTGGGACGCTGAAAAAGGCATTCTTGAGATCAATTACAGTAAAAAAATGTTGCTTCGGAATCAATTGCTGTCAACAATGATGATATATCAGGGACCACAGGGAATTGTGGTACAATACACTTGTTTAGTTCACGCAAATCAATAACCAATCGGTACACTGGTGGAGCAGTAGGATCAGTTTGTTTAAGAATCGGAATTATCGGTGAATTACATACATTGGAGTCTGTTTCTACAACTACTCCCTGGGCAATTAGCTCATCAATGATTTTCAACAAAGCCACTACAGCATCATGCGGTAACTTGTATTGTCGCATTCGTGGTAGTACCACTCCTGCTTTCAATGTAACTCGATAGGGTGTAATGTTCATGCAGCCAACATCCGTAGGGCCTTGTGCCCATAGATGTACTGGTAAAGTCTGTAGTCGGGGATCCATGTCTCTAGACACATAGTGACCTTTAAAATCACGCAAAAACAACCTTACTCCTTCCGGAGAACAACATATTATGGCTCCTAGTGCTTTCAGAGTTTTAATTCCTAACAGATTTTCTGGGCATGATTTAGTAAGCAATAAATCTGTAGTTCGTGTCAAAGGTCCTATCGTAAGTGGTAGAGGCTGTGATACTTCATTAACAATAGGTTTTCCTGAAAAACCAAGGGAAACATTTTGAGAGCCTGAGAGGGGTGCCCCTGGAACTTCACTACGTTTTATGGTTGTTCGACTTGCCCCTGTATCGAGTAAGAATTTTCTATCTTGACCTAATAATTCACTATGTACATAAGGTCCTTCTTGATCTACCGGAATCTCGATAAGCGGTAAGTCAACTTCCCTCTCTAGGCTGGTTCATGCGTAACGCTGATACTCAGGGTATTCATACTGTGCAGTCTGATACATTTGTTGTGTTGTGGTTTGTGTGGCAGTAGCAGGCAACGGTGGTGCAGCTGGCACAAACTGTATGGGTTGCTGTGAGGCTGGCATAGACTGTTGCTGAACTGGCATGGACTGTCCATGCTGCATAGCTCCTTGTTCATTCTGATCTTGTCTAACTAATCGTGGTCTCTCTTTTGCAATACCTGTAGCTATATTACGTTTCAGGACTTGACAATCATGTACATAATGGCCTAGTTGTTTACAGTAATTGCAGGTTCCTTTTACAGGAACTGCAGAATCACCAGAATGTGTCACACCCTTTTTGTGACCATCTGCTGGTACTGTCTGAGAAACTAGCATTTTCATTTTTGTATCCTTCATGCGTCTATGCTCGTGTTCTTGTTCATCCCTAATTCTATTGTGATGATACTGTAACATTTGTAGCATTTGCGACGGAGTGTTACTTTGCCAGGTACTCTCGAATTTCAATATTCTATTCTTCACTGGAGGCAATGCATTTTCCACTAATTTTGTCACAAATAAATGTGGATATGAGTCACTACTTGCTTTTATACCACTATTTATACCAAAACATTTTTCAAATCGAGCATAATAATCGCTTGTGTCTTCATCTTGCTTTTGTTTACAGGCTGTGATTGCACCCCAATCTTCCTTTTTTGTAGTTAATAAACGTGGCAATACCTGTACTAGTAAACCTGGTAATAGTTTAACTTTATCCCCGAGCCCTGAACCTGCAGCTCGGCCCCTTTCTTCCTCTGCTAATGCTGTCCAGTCTATCTTTTGGTCTCCCACTTCCCACTCTTTTTCTTTCAGTTTTTCATATATGCCAGCAGGCAAAAGCACCTTTAATATCGTCATAATATCAGGAAAGGTGTACTCTCCCATCAGTAACATGTCTTTAATTTCTCGGTGGAAACCCGCTGGGTCTTTGTCATGACTAGGTCTGTTCCCAATCTTTCTTCATGAATACGCTCTATTTCTTTACGGATTTTTCGGCACATGGCTATTATACAATTTTGCTTATCGTGTCTCCCTTCTGATATATTCTGACTCCATCTTGTAAGAATAAGCATTGCATTCGGTCTACCCCCGGACGATCTTGATTTCTGATCACACAGTTTATGAGGAAACGTAACAGTTCCCCCTGTATCTCTACTTTCTGGAATTCCATAGCTCTGTTAATACATCCTGGATCTCGTCCTGTTTGAACAAAATGATATATGTTATCCAGATGCGTAGTCATTCCTGGTAACCTTGCTAAATACTCTGCGGCTCGTCTGATACGTAATGATGCCAGGACCATTTCGTCCTCTTTACCAACCACCGGGTCATATCTACAATTTACAAGGAGTTCCTTAAGCGTACGTTCATTTACGAACTTAGGTGTACGTGAATGTGCTGACTCTTGAAAAACAAGTTTATTTATTCTGGGTGGTGTAAAAGTACTGCTAGCACCTCCCGTGGCCCCATCTGGGGCGTCGGGTGTGAATGGATTCGTTGAACGTGACACAGCAACTATGGGTGTCGATACCTCTGTAGCGTCGACTGCGGAGACAGATGCGGAAACAGATGTGCTTGCCGAAGCTTGTATCGGGACTTGCTGTTGCACGGGGACAGATACCTGATCCTGACGTTGAACCCCTCCGCCAGACGGTCTATGTGGTGTGGCGTTAGCATACTCGGGAGCTGCATCGTCTAGATATGAGGAAAGAAAAACATCTTCTGCGGTTCTGGGATGCCCCTTTGGATGTACCTTAATTGGAAATAATGGGGGTGGCAAGTCTTTTGGTATCTCTGGAGCAGCCTTAGGTAGTCCTTCGGCTAGAAGGGGATACATACCATTCATAAGAGCATTTCTTTGTCTATTTACTTGTTCTGATTTCACTCGGATACCTTCCTCAATTAATAGATTTTCTTGAACTTTATTTGAACTTTCTTTACTCCTCTCTTCTTGTCTACGTGCTTTTTCTGTTCGTCTATGAGATTCTTTACGCCATAACTCAACAGCGTCTTTCTGTGACTGTCTGACCTTTCTTTTCCATAACTCTTCCTCCACTTTCATGATGCACTCTGCATCCCAGGTTCCCGCTACGGGCCACCTTTGACTTTCCGGTAGTCCTTTGGTATAATCTACCCATAGATCAAGAAACAATATGGCGTCTAAGCCATGTTTATGGTACATGAAATGTCCTGGAGTGTCTCTAGGAGGAATAGGAACTGCTTCTTCAAGCACCCCTTTTCTGGTAGTAATCTGTCTTAACTTCGAGAAGAGCGGCATATTGACAACTGATCTGATACTTACTCTTGAACTTACTTAATACGAGAAACACAATAATGAACAGTGAACAATGAACAGTCATTCATACCACAATATGCAAGACATTTTCTGAATACTTTAAACATTAAACATTAAACATTATAATGATCGACAATGATGACAGTCTGCCTAACTAATCACCACGCTGAATTCTTGACAATAACTGAATACTTCGGAGTACTTGATATACTGCTAAACAGTACATATACACTGCTAAACAGTGCAGACCGGATTTGTGTACCCAAATCCGTCTTGACCGGCACAACCTATGTGCGCGTCAACACGCCTCCCCGGCGATGGTACTCACCGAGTAGCTCCTTGAAACGGAAGGCCTCAGAGAATGGACAGGACTCGATAACTGCGGACATCGGACCCTCTGGACGTCGGAATTTCGGAAAACCTGGTGGGCCTCTGTATACCTCGGATCTTGCTCTCTCAGCTAGGCTCTGGTCGGGATACTTCGCACTTCTCACCGCCTCGTCTGGGTTGATCGCAGCCTCAGTCGCCCCCGCTTGACCGGAGGGAGCTTACAGGAAATCCTGCTGGTACGCGTTTATGGTCCGTCCAGCTGTGGCAGGAGACCGGGCCTGCAACGCACCGCCGGCGCGTGAGATGAGAAAGTGTCCCTGTTCGGGCGCCATTATGTGGTAAATAAAATAAATATTACCGGACTGAATTTCATACGGAATCTTAAAATAAAGTAAATAGCTCAAAATAACAAGAGGCAGAATCCGTGGTATAAGAGGTTTTCTAATGGGCTTTATTCCATTCAAAATGGCCGACTCGAGTCGCGGCCCTCAGGTTCCGTCACCACGAAGGTTCAGGAAGTGAAGTACAATAATTTATTAACAGACATGTATTTTTATAATAAGTACATTACAATGAAACGAATGTAGAAGGCGTAACATTTGATAAGAAAAGTGACAAAACAGTGACATAATCGAAACTAGGCGTAATAAGGAATAAAAGAAACATGATTGGTTAGAATTATCAGACATAGGTGGATCTATAAGATAATACTTGGCATAGATGCGCGCGCGGCAGCATGACGTGTAATTGACGTGCAACTAGGGGGTGAAGGGGACTTGACATTTAGCTCTACATGTGGAGACGAGAAGTCTGGGGTCAAGTCAACCTAATCCCAAATCATATCTAACATCCTATGTTTAAAGAACTATGTTATCCACAAGGAAGAGACTCTCGGACAGAATCTATTCTATACTGACTGTGTACGTGTACAAGCGTCTAAGTGTCTATATGAGATGCGAGGGATAGAAAACTTTCCATGGCAACAGGGCTATGAATCACTTGCAGGAGGACGGAAAGGCTGAGTCCTCTGCTTGTGAGCTAAAGGAAATGTTTACTTAAATCACTGGACAGGAATGCATCGGCTGAAGAGCAAAATAGATAATTCGAAGGTGAAATACAACTTCTTGGCAGACAGGCGAAAACTAGCCGAGGCAGGCACCGTTAGCTGCACAGGGAGTAGGACAAAGTTCATGGATACAGATGCGAGCTCAAGCTGAAGCTGTCAGAGACAGAGAGCAGGGAAAGGCTTTGAGGACAGAATCGGGCCTACTTGCCTGAACTGAAAAAATGAAGTAACTTAGCCATATAAAGTCGGTGGCCTTTCATACTTAGGAATCGAATATCCAGCCCATTGATGGCGGATCTGACAGAGAACATGTTGACGGTAGACACACATATGTTTGCGTCTTTAGAAACTGGAACTGGAGGGAACATACATGTACTTGTAACATGCATATAAAACCGTTGGGGTCCAAGATAGGGGACATAACTGATCAGGAAAATCCACATTTCCACAAAGGGTGTAAGAATGTCTTGGGGGTATCAGTCTATAGAGGTCTTCGGAGAGCTGATGATGGTAGCTTTACTTCCCTTATGTATTGGAAGCACACATATGGCTAAGTGTGCTGAGGTTGAACTTGTTCCATTGTTTTCAGGTAGACTTGCTGGTCATTGTTGTTGTAAAAGTGTTTCTTGCAGGCAGGTTGACATTGAAAGAGATGGGTAGATTGCTCAATATGAAAAGTGTATTCTGTTACTTCGATGGGGCCAGGTGAGGAAAAGATTGCATCCAGTCTGTGCTGAGCCATGCTTGTTGTTGACCTTGTTTGGGTGAAGTTTGATCAAACTAGATGTTCAGGGCTCCAAGGATACAGAAGTTCTGTTTTAGGGTGAGCCTGTTATAATCTTGAGGAAGTGCATACAAATGCTTGGTTTTATGGAGGGGCTGTAAAGCTGTTACACGATAGTTCGAGTTTGGCCAAAGCATCACCTGGAAACATTCTGCTGCCATGGGTTCTCAGGAGGTACCGCTTGAACAGGAGGTGGTGCTGAAGAAGTTGCTCTTGTATTCTGCAAGATATCCACATTTCTGCCCACTCTAGTTCTGTAAATGGGCTGTTTTAAGGCAGAACCTTTTGGAACATTTGGAGAATTGATAAGGGAGCGCAACGGGAAAAAAGTGAATTTCTTCTAAGAATATAGGAGAAAATTAAAGTCCATCTATAGGGAAAGACATTCACCACTGTATAGGACGGTAGATGGTAACAGTGTAGACACGATGCTGGTTAAGAGGATGTTCCCTATGACTTTTTGAACGAGCCTTGGAGCAATAGCGCGTGGTTTCCTTTGCTGGAGTTTCACAGTGCTTCTGTTGTTGCTTTGAGTGGTCACTGACCTGCGCCCACTGTTCTTTCCGGCGCTTCTTGCGGCATTTGCGCTTGCATTGCCTGGACGCGTTTCGTGGCTGTATTTATGGTCAGTCGGCTTGAGTTATGTGTAATGGTGAGAATAACATGCAGATGACAGCAGAATACCCAGGAACGCGATGCCTGCTGAGCATCGAGTGGTTGCAGGCCTGCAGTGGAGCCAGTATTCTAGCGTCGTGACCCGTAAAGGGCTCACGCGAGGGGCCGGTGACGACATCAGACTCGCATCGTCATCCGCGTCTCCTGTTCATGTGTTGTTCTAGCGTTGATGGAGGCTTGGACGATACGCGCCCTTTCTGTGAATGTGCAGCGTTTAGAATAGTTTGTTGCGTTCGAGATCTGAAAGATTTAGTGCTTTAAATTTCCTCATTGTGTTTATACAGTAGTATGATACTGCCTGCGTTTCGTCGGCGTTGCCTTGCGCGGAGGAGGGCTGCTCTATTGTTACATCGGTGCTGCAGCAGAAGGAAAGAAATGCCTGGTTGTCACAAGTCTACTACTAACCAGTTTCGTTGACAAACTAACCGAACGACGATACGTCAGTAGTCGAGCATTCAGCAAACCCTGCTCTGACCAGGCGTTTTAGAAACTATTACCACCATTATTTGCATGGTGCTTCCATCTTACCAACTTGTCTTTTTGTTTTCACTTGTACCTATTTTTGTTCTCTGTTTTGATCACCTAAATACTATACTTAAGTACCTGATCATCGTGAACACAAGTTTTTACCGCCTTTCAAAGTTTTTTTTTGTACCCGAGTATTGCACCCACTACAACACTTTGAGGGACGGCAGTCCGTGTCTAAAATCTGTAAAGCAGTGGTGTTTCAGGCGCCTTTTGCCGGTATTCAGGACAACTGTTGTAACCTCTTTATTAGCACAGCCATGTAGGCAGTGCCTAATTTGAGCCGGTGGTTTCTGGTGCTCGGCTCAGCACTGGCACTTATGACAGTTTGCCACATAATGGCGCTGTCTGCCTAAATTAGCGATGAGCACAACAACAGCTGATTAGCAATTTAATATACATTAACAATAATTAATACCTGCCATCCAAGTCTTTCTTATAGCTGTGAGGGCTTGGAATAGTGCAGATTGTCACACTTGTAAGAGTGAAGTGTGACGGTTAGTAATTATGTTGGTTCTGTCACTGGCAGGACAATGGATGGTGCAAGCTGCAGTGGCCTCCTGAGGAGAGCCCCGGCACTTATCTTTGTACAAATTAAGCACTGCATCTAATTTTGAGGACACTGCCTAGGTCCTCATTCAAGAGCTAATTCATCAACGTCAATCTACAGAGTTGCTTCTAGTAGACACTCAAGATGGATGCGGTTGTTGTCCTTCACAAGCGCCTTGATGCATCACCACGTTGATCAGCCTGAACTTTAGCTGCCCTCTGGGCGCGATTGCGTAGTTTATTTGCACACTCTGTCGTAATGACCTTACCTTGGTAAATGCAGTGAATGCTTATTCGCCTTCTGCTTCTGGCTGGTTGCAGTGCTTGTTTTATTTGTAGAATTAATAGTGTGTCAAAACCGGCAGCTCAGAATGGGTTTGTTCTCACATTGTTTTTAAATTGTGTTTGTTGGTTTTCCCTTTATAGCTTTTAGAATGATCCCCTATCCTTTGGAAAAAGGACATCTTTTCTACCCTTACCCTATCTGCACAGAGACAGCTGACAGAGAGTTACTCCCGTGTAAGTATATTTGGTTGTTCTTCTCACTGTATTGCATGTCTCTTTCTTGCTCTCTCACTGAAAGACCGATCTTTGCTGCGGTCCTATGACAGTACATAACAAGGCGTCCCCTCTGTCCAAAACCTGCATTGGGGAGTACTTAATTTGAGGTCCATGCTGGTCCACTAGCGTCCTTGTGGTGCAAAATTACTGAAATCGGGGTGCCTTACAATGTTGTTCAAATCTTTTTGTATCAGTAGTCCATTAGGAAGCTTCAAAAATACCCCAAGATGCATTCATAGGCGAAGGCTTTCAATTATTAATAAATACAACTGCATAAAAATGTTTTGAACAATTCTTCCATTAATTCCTCTCCTAATTTATTTATGTTGCAAATCACTGCTCTCATTGGGCTTGTCTATTACATTGGTCCATGTCTTATGGAAAGTCCTTGTCGATCACATTGGTCCATGTCTTATGGAAAGTCCTTTGCCTGCACGTGTTTCGCAACTGTTGTTGCATTGTCGAGGCCACTCGGACTCCAATAATGTAGGGTCAAAGAGGGGACTTTTCAATACACAATCTTGTTTCGTTGTTTATTCTTTATTCTAGCCCGACATGATAGCCTCATAACATTTCATGCAGATTATGGAATCCCTACGACAATGCATAGACAAAGACACACAACAAAAGGAGATTGTGCACTAAAAACATAACCCTAATGGATCCTCCTTCATGAATTTTACAGAACTTGCATTTTGTTTTAAAGCACTCAATTATTTTTGCAGAAGAAAACATTTACGACTTTGCACGTTCCTATGATCGTGTGTTGCAGAAGTGATAACTGGCGCACGCTTTCTCCTGTAACAAATGAACTCTTTCATGTATTTCTATGCAACATAAATTGTCACAAAATTGTTCTGAACGTTGGGCTGAAAAATGCTGGTCTGAACCATGAATGCCCCTTTTCCCGTTGTTTTATGAAAAGGTTGACGAAAGGACTACTTTTCGATGGAGCCCTGAGCAAGCACACACTTCCGTCTTGATATAAGGATTCCCCTCTTCTCGCATTCTGCAGTAATCTCAAAGAGCGTGTTTAAGGCAATCTTACTTCACCCTATGCAACTGTATCTGGTAAACCTATGCTTGGTTAACCGTGTTGTCTGAATATACCTTCTTTAAACACTCCCACCACATGTAGCTAGCCGTATCTGGTTAATCTAGGCTTCGTTACCCATGCATATGAATATACCTCCTTTTAAAGCACCCCTGCCCCATGTAGCTAGTCGTATCTGGTTAATCTAGGCTTGGTTAACCGTGCTGTCTGAATATACCTCCTTTTAAAGCACCCCGCCCCATGTAGCTAGTCGTATCAGGTTAATCTAGGCTTGGTTCACTGTGCTGTCTAAATATACCTCCTTATAAAGCACCCACTCTCTGTGTAGCTAGTCACATCTAGTTAATCTAGGCTTGTTTAACCGTGCCGTCTGAATAGACCTCCTTGTAAAGCACCCCGCCCCATGTAGCTAGTTATATCTGGTTAATCTAGGCTTGGTTAACCACGCATATGAATATACCTCCTTATAAAGAACCCCCGCCCCATGTAGCTAGCCGTATCTGGTTAATCTAGGCTTGGTTAACTGTGCAGTATGAATATACCTCCTTTTAAAGCACCCCGCCCCTTGTAAAGCACCCCCGCCCCATGTAGCTAGTTGTATCTGGTTAATCTAGGCTTGGTTAACCGTGCCGTCTGAATATACCTCCTTTTAAAGCACCCTCATCCCATGTAGCTAGTTGTATGAGGTTAATCTAGGCTTGGTTCACTGTGCTGTCTAAATATACCTCCTTTGAAAGCACCCACTATCCATGTAGCTAGCCATATCTGGTTGATCTAGGCTTGGTTAACCGTGCTGTCTGAATATACTTTGTTTTAAAACCCCCTCCCCGCGTAGCTGTCTGTAGCTGATAAATCTAGGGTTGGTTAACCGTGCTGTCTGAATAGGTCTCCTTCTAAAACACCCCGCCTGCCCTGTGTAGCTAGCTGGAGCTGGTAAATCTAGGCTTGGTTAACCGTGCTGTCTGATTAGGCCTCCTTTTAAAGTGTCCACCTGCCATGTGTAGCTAGCTATAGCTGATAAATCACGCCATCTGAATAAATCACCCCCTGCTACCAGCTAGCTGGTACATCTAGGCTTGGTTAACCGTGCCGTCTGAATATACCTCCTTTTTACAGCACCCCATTCTCTGTGTAGCTCAATAATGTAATGATTTGTAGAGTGTGGCACATATTTGGAACAATTACGTTTGCATGTTCGCTAGGTCTGATTCTGTGAATTATTGGCAGGTTTAAAAATCTAGGCCTCCTCCAACCCTAATATCTTAGAAATGCAGTGGCTGTTTTTATTGGAGATTTTTGCAAGTGCATTATTTTATGTTCCTGGTCTCCTTTGCAGCGTTTCATGAAGTTTCCGTTTACCCCAAGAAGGAACTTCCTTTCTTCATTCTTTTCACCGCCGGGTTATGCTCCTTCACAGCCATGCTTGCCCTCCTGACGCATCAGTTCCCAGAACTCATGGGTGTCTTTGCAAAAGCTGTGAGTAATCCAATGTTTTGAAGTTGCATGTTAAATAAATAAAAAAAATAGTATTGTTTCTCTTGAAAATTAAAGCTATGACCCTACTGTGGTTATGCAGATGCCCACTGTAGTCTGGCATGGGGATCTAAATCGTAATGTAATAGAAGCTAACGGTTTGAAAAGAAGATGGGGGGGACATCATTTCTATGTATTTTTAGACCCAAAGAAACACCACAAGGCAGGAATCGGTCTTCCAGTGGCTACTGAAATATTGCTTTTCCTCGGCTGTGGTGGATACCACATAGTTAATGACCGGATGCATTTGCTTGTAGCAGCCATCATTTGCCGCCTTAGTATCTAATTTTAGAAGGAAATATTTCACATGCCAAAATAAGAGTTACCGGTGTCACTGTATTGAACAATAGCATTATTCCCTAGTGTCTACGTCAGTCCCTGATAATCAGCCAGGCCCACAGTAGCAGGAGTCGCCCTGGGATAATCTGAGCGCAGCGTTTTATAGATTCACTTGTGGCTGCAGCGCTGTCCATGGCAGAAGGCGTAATCACAGCATCCGGAACGAAAAATAAACAGAGGGAAAGCACAAGGCGCATGGAATGTCCCATCCTCTCAGCTGACATTTGAAAATGTTCATTATGTTGGAATTAAGGCATGTAAATTTCGGGTTTTCTCCAGCTAGCTTATCACAGTTTTCTGTAATATCCAGCCAACATACTCTGCAATTTTTTATCACTTTGCGTTTTACTTTATTCTCCCATTTATTGTGCTGGCTTTCTCAGCGCCTATAGTAACTAGTTAGCTTATTAAACATCCAGTAAATGCATAGCAAACGTGTTTAAAGTTATCATAATGTCCTTCTGGCACGTTTGTTGTTTTCAATAAAGCTCCTAGTGTGCACACTTCCTGAACTTCAAAGTGCCCTACTTATCAAAGCACATGCGGTTTACTTGACTCTGGCTTATCCGGTCCAGGGTTCGGGGACTTTACTGTGGTCAGCCTCTTTGTGGTGCCGATGCTGCCTCATCAGACCATGGGTACCACTGCTCAGTATAGTTAATGAGAAGGCAGCGTCTCTGGGAGGGCAAGGGCAGTGTCCGGTCTAATGGCAGGAGTTGGAAGGCCTGAATATAGGTGTTTTGTCTCTGTTTTACCCTCCCCAGCCGCTCACTCATCAAAGCGACATTACACTTCGTGCCCTTGACTCCACTGGGGACTTTGGCGTGACTTTTGCAACTCCCTTTCTGAGAATGAACCTGCCATTAAAGAGGACCCAGTTTTATGCAAAAAATCGGGTTGGATCCTATTGCTTAGAAGTACACACCAGGAAGAACTCCCACTAGTCATAGATGCACGTTACTATTTTAGGCAAATACACAAAGTCTTCAATTGATGTGTATGGATATATAAATTACTGTATCACTCTATGATGACAACTTTTGCAAAGCACAAAACATTACATAAAACATTCAAAGACGTACCCCAAGCAATGAGCTAACAATAATGAAATGAAAATAAAAAAATGTGTCAAACATATACAGTGAAAATTATAATTCATTTCATGAATGATCTTTGTATCACAATCTATGAAGCTCCAAAAGAGGGTTGTGCTCTCTCTAATGTGTGAATATTACCATTTTTTTCTGTGATGCACGGAATATCACATAATGCTGTCACACTCCCACACAGACTTTGTGCTGATGTGTTTCGACCTCCTTAAAAGTGGGACATGAAAATTAGGTAGAGGACTTCCTCAGGGCAATACCCTGTTTACAATGTGGGACACTGAGTAATATATAACAAGGAAATAATACTCATGCATATAACAAGTCAGGAGTCATGCCCGAGAACCAACGTACCTGTATTTGTGGCTTGCAAAAAGGGTGAGGTTGTGGGTCCACATTCCGTGTAACGAGTGGTTCTGGGTGCTGAGCTTCTGCATGCTCTTCCGGGTTCCATGACTTGCAGTTTCCGTAGGGCTGGCTAAGTACTGCATTCACTGTTGGAAAGTTGTCTTTTGCATTAGATACATCTTGCCTGTTCAGTGTGGGGCACTTCCTGCTCCTTAGTAACGCCACCAATTTCAAAGTAGCCTTGTCCTATGGAACCGGCTTTGTTTTGAGATATCATCATTGCGTGGCTCCCTGGAGGGGACTTGGGGTTTGTAGTCTGCCACTATATTCAGGTTTCTCAATGACCTGGTTAAGATATAATTCCCGCGGTTTTCCCATTAGGAGCCTGTAGTGATATGATCAAGCCGCCATTGTTTTTAGGGTTGGTGTTTGCAGGTGAGGAGATTTTAAAGAGGATCAAGCCATGAAGCCTAAAACCTGAGAACAAGTGTCAGGTAAATAGCAGAACTGATTAAACAAATTAGTGTAGCCTTCTTCCTCTCCCTTCAGAAGAAAAGAAATGCTCATCCAGTGCAACAGTGACAGCAAAGATAGAGGTTTAGATCATCTGGGGAGCATTGTTTTAGTGTCACGTGAGCAACATGTGGAACACTATTGTTCTAGCACAACAGCGTGCTTTGTTGATCAAGCTGTCCTAAGTACAGTATTTTAACCTTCTGCATCATCTGATCACTAGCCACCACATTGGGCAGAAACCGCTTTACAATCTATGTAGAACATGTGTATCTACACTTACAGACGCTATGAACGGAAAATGGTACTTCACCTGTAACCATCTGTTTGCAGTGTTGTAGATTCACATGCATCCATCCTCCTCCCCGAAAGCCAGTGAATCACATGTTTGCCTCACTCCCCTATACAATGCACAGAATGCTCTATCTTCAACACTGCTCTCCACTTATGCTACATGCCTGCCAAGCGGAAAACAATCTGAAGTGGAGCCAGTGTCTCGGTGCATTGTGTGGACCAAGGGCAGAGTCACAAGAGGTCTTGTTGCTCAAACGTCTTTGAAGATAAGTTGCAAACAGACTGAATGCTAGATGGCAGCAGTATGCAGGGCTTGTAAATTAATAACACTGCACATGGGCCTAGGTACCATAAGAAGAGCATTTTTTGGTTTTCTAATATCTTTTGATGCCATTTGACGAATCTTCAGGAAACTTTCGAAAAAAAGTTCTTCCACCTCAGTTCCTTCCTTGAAAGTTTTAGGGTCATCCATAAAGCATGGACCGAGAAAAGGAAGGTCCAAAAATGCAATTTCCCATGCAATTTCCATACAGATTTTTGAACAGCATTACAGCCCAAATGGCTGAACAAAATAACACCAAGTTTGGCGGAAAACTAGATCTTTACCCAGAAAGCAGGGTTTTTGGGTATTTGGTGTAAATTCTTAAGTAGTCTTTGAGAAATTAGGGTTAAAAATGTATGTATAGCTGGATGGTTGGGTTCATAGGACTTTCGCGAGAGAGTCCCGCAGGCATGCAACTTCAAATAACAGTGACTTGATTGACAGAGGGACTTTTCCCCCATCATCTGCCTTGCTCCGGCAGGCTCCTGCAAGTTGTGCTGTGATTGGTTGGCTGCAACATGAGGAGAAATGTTGCGGCTGCCATTTTAAGACATGGGGGCTCAGTCCTTTTATCCTTATTTTTCTTATGTTATTAACAAAAGGTGGAGCAGGGTAGGGGTATCCTGACCCCCTTGTCCTTGTGTGGGGGTCCTAAAGAGTACTACGACAACCATCTAAAAAAAAGAAAGGAGGGGGCTGACATGTCTGTGGTGGGTTGGCTGCGTACGGGCGGTTTGCCCTGTGTATAACCCACAATGAGAATGTCCGAAGGACGTGCGCAGTGGAGGGTTGGCTGCCTACGGTGGGTTGTGTGCAACCCAAATCTGCACCTGCCAGAGGGCCGTGTGTAAAGTGGTGGCCACCCACAGGGGTTTGGGCTTCATCTTCATGCATCGCTTATGATCTCACATATTATATCACTTATGAAATGTTGTATGAAATCTTTGAGAACATGATTGATGTCATCTGAGATTACATCATCTAGCGGGAACATGAGTTATAGTTAGTGTATAGTGTGGGCTGGCCACTGCACACCAACAAATACAGGAGGGCCTACTCTGAGCTCCGCTGTACTGCGGTGCCATAAACAAAAGCAAAGTTTTAATTTGACCCCAAGTGGTGTCCCTGTGCAACTCCCAACACAAGGCCCTGGGTGTCAGGGTACCTCTACCTTATCCCTTTATTACTTTTTTTGAAAATTAATTTTGTACAACCTGAGGACTGATGCCCAAGTGATAAAATCACAGCAACAACTTTCCCTTCATGTTGCAGCAGTAGGAGCAAAACACTGTACCCCAAATTGTTCTGTGGTCAGATCTCCCACATTAATCTGAATAAGAGACTGTGGTAAACCTTAATGTCAATAGGCAATCCAATAATCCCAATTTAAGAATAATTAAACTAAGTTCTATTAAAATGTTTTATGATAAATTAAAAAAAAGTGGTAGAGAGTCAATGCCATGAAGACTGTTAAATGTAGAGTTGTACACAGTATGTGAAAATCATACAATGTTCAATGTCCTAATGTGCAGCAGAATCAAAAAGATCTGGAAGAAATGGGCAGCGTCCCTAGTAGAACAGGAAAGTCTTCTGGCTCACCCCCAAAATCAAGGTTTTTTTTTTTTTACACAATTCTAACACAGAAAATAAGAACTTTTGAAGAAGCATCATGCTATGAGCAAATATATAATTTCTCCAGCAAATCAGGGCACATAGAAAAAATAAACGTCTTTCTCTTAACACCTAGGCACTAACCAATTTTGAGAGTAATAATTCAACACCCTGTTTGCTAATGTCATCAAGAGAGGTTTGAACAAACAAGTTACATTTACAAAATTACACTATTTGAATGAATCGATTTCATTAAAGCAGCAGAAGTTGTGGTTACATGTTGCCAGCTATATCCGAATTAGAGAAATTCACCATGAAAGAACAATAACAGTGAAAAAGATTCTAATATATTGCAGCTTGACCGTGTCTTACTTTGTTTTAAAAAAAACCTACAATTTCACTGGATAAAAACAAAGGTTAAAATAATATTCTAGTTGGGTGAGAATTCTGAAATTCACCAGTTGGTTATCTCAAAGTAACTGTAACTCGTACCCCTTATGTTGCAGTAATATTATCTATGATGTCATAGAAAATGTCCTGAGTTATGTAATATGTGGAGTAATTAGCAGTGCATGGAAAGAGCACAAGTTATAGTTAACTTAGGGCACCAGTTATAGTTACTTCTGATAACTATTACTGGTGAATTTGTGTTTTTTGTAGTTTAAAATGGTACATTGTCTCTGAAATTCTCACTTAACTATAACGTTACTTTAACCTTTGGTTGTTTCAGTGAATTTCTGGGGATATTTTTAACATAAAGTAATATTTGATTACCATATGTAAAGCCAACCCACCACCGCGCATGGCCGAAAGCACAGGGTTGGCTGCCGGGCCACCTTGGGTCACGGGGAGCCCATCCCCCAGGACAAGAACATATAAAAGGGAGAAAGTCATGCAGCTCTTTTCCCTGAGTATTAGTAGAGCCCGGGGAGCCCATCCCTGGGGCCGAAAATCTTAGAAAACAGGAGGGGGCAGTGCAGGCGCCTTCCTGAACCTTAATAGGCCACAGAGACCCCATTCCCTTGGGCCAAATACATTAATATTAAAGGAGGAGTATGCATACCCCCACTCCCCGAGCCTTAAGTCCCGGGAACCCCATCCTCGGGGCCGAATTCTATTTATAATAGGAGGGGGAGCATACAGCCCTCCGCCTGATCCTTAATAGGCCATGGGGACCTCATTCCCTGGGGTCAAACTTCATGACGAAGGGGGTCTTCATAGTGCGGCTCTTCAAGCTTTTATAGGCCCCAGGAGGCCCATCTTCTGGGGCCAACTTCCATTCGGGAAGGTTACCACAAGGCCCCCCTCCCTAAGGCTACTGAGGCCTGTCTTAATTAAAAAAAAATTCCCACCTGGTGGGAGCGGACATATGATTTCCTGCCTGCACTGATGCAGGCAGGGCAACTACTGTGTCCCGGGTTTGGGCTCCCCGGGACACAACTTTGAGCCCCCCCGGGGAATGAAGTCCTCAGGGCTGCTTAGGCTCGGGAGGGGGCCTGCACGACTCCCCCTTAAACATTCAAATTCGACCATGGAAGATGGGTTTTCCCTATGTCCCAGGGTGCCTACCCTCGGGACATAGCTGTTTGCTATCGCTTGTCAGGAGCTTTGACAGCTCCTGACAAACAAGAGCTAACAGTAATTCTGCTCCCAGTGGGAGGGAGCAGGAAAACTGCTCCCGCTCGCTGGGAGCGTAGTTTCCATCTGTTTTCCTGTCCGCTGTCCCATTGAATCGCGCTTCAATGAAATAGCCAGAATTTTCTTTTTATGTTTGGGGAGGGGGGCATTAGAAGGGCTCCCCTTTCCGAGCCCATTTTGGGCACTGGGACTCCATTCCTTGGGGCCAGGTATATTTATTAAGGGGAAAGTGCTTGAAATGCCCTGCAAGCCCAACCCCCGGGGGCTCATCCTCTGGGGCCGATCACTGAATGAAAAGGGGAGAGGAGCTGGGTGGCTCCCTTCTCCGAGCCTCTAACTGCTCCAGGGACCCCATTACCCGGGCCGTATTGTAATTTAAATGGAAGAGGGGTCGCATGACCCGCCTTCCTAGTACTTTATATGCTCCAGGGACCCAATGTCCTCGGGCTGGCTCAAGTACTCTGTCCTAGTGAACTTACCCCTGGAACAGAGTAGTTTCAAACATATGTTTGCTCCCATCTGGCAGGAGATATAAAATGCTCCTGCCGGCTGAGAACAGACTTGTATTCTGTTTACAGAACACATATTGCTCCCACCCAGAGGCAGCATGCAAAAAGAGCTGCTCTCTCTCCGGGTGGGAGCAATGCCAGCTCCCACACCATATGGGGAGCTGGTGGCAGCCCTGTGGCTCCGGCCGCGGCTCCCTATGCTTTATGGGTGCCCCGGGGAGCACCAAGGCTCCCACCTACCGCCCCGGGGATTTGGGTCCCTGGGGCTGGGAAGGCTTGGAGAGGGAGTGGGATGGGTATTCCCAGACGTGGGACCCGTGCTCACTACGCCACTGGAGTCAAGCTATCCTGGCTGATGACAGCTGATAGCCAGAAACCGGTCCTAGGATGCTTGATTCCGGTCCAGGGAAGACATGGCTTGGCAGTTCGGGCTGGACTGTTCCCATGAGGCACAGGGTCAAGACTGATTTGCATATGGCCATGTCTAAACTGGGGTGGTGTAGTGGGCAAAAGAACGATGGATTTAATCCAGATCTCTTGACTGGGGGAGAATGTCTGCATTGTCAGCATTCCGTCCATCATTTGTTTGTTGTGCCGCGCAGCCCTCTCTACATTTTATTTATTGGTTTGGGCCCGGGATGGGGTCCGTGGGGCCAAATAAGGCTCGGGTGGGGGGGCTGCATGACCCCTACCCCTTTTTATTGTATTTGGCCCCAGGGATGGGGGTCCCCGGGGCATAACAAGGCTCCGGGAGGTGGCTACACATCCCCCTCCGATAAGTTTTAGCCCCAGGGGATGGGATCCGGGGGCCCTCTCACTTTTTTGTTGTGCTTGCCCCCCGGGATGTGGTCACCCGGGTCCCATTAAAGCGTGGGTAGAGGGACCACACAACCTCCTCCTCTTTTTATTGGAGCTGACCCTGGGGAATGGTGTCCCCCGAGCCAATTAAGGATCACTGCATATCCTCCTCCCCTTAATATATATGTTTTGGCCCTGGGGATGAGGTCCACAGGGGCCCGAAGGCCATCCCTACACTGTGCATGCCAAAGGCTGTGAGTGGCGTGGGGTTGACAGCCTACTGGGGGTTTGTTCACAAGGTCTGGCAGCAGGCTAAGCCCTGTGGCCAACCCCCCACTGCACACAGCCAAACAAAGGCTGTGCACAGCGTGGGTTTGGTTGCCCGAAGGGAGTGTGTGGCGTGGGGGCGGCTGCCTCGGGGTGGTTGCCTGTGGGGAGTTGGACGCAAGGCAGGGCCTGCAGCCAATCCAACATCGTACATGACAAAAGGATGTCATCAGTGATGTCATAGGACATGTCATGAGGGATGTAATGTGAGGTCATAAGCAGTGCATAGCGAGGACTTTGCTACCTATAACTGGTAGATTTGTGTTTTTTTTGTTCTCTCAAAACGTTAATGTTGTCACTGACATATTCCCCTAACTATAACGTTAGTATAACCTTTGTTTTTTTCAATGAATATAGATCATGGGTACTCACAAACTTTCTCTCGGGGGCCACATTTACAGTGTGGTTTGTGGCCAAGGGCCGCACTGGTGGGGGCGGGGTCAGTGGGGGAGGGGGGCGAGGCAAGAGCAAAAAAAAACTGGGACCATCAGGTTGAACACAGGCCCCTGCAGCGGACGCATTCGTCCACTGAGCCACCAGACCCGGCATACACACATCGCTCTCTCTCTCTCTCTTGCGCTCGCTCGCTCTCTCTCGCTCTCTCTCGCTCTCTCTCTTGCTCTCTCTCTCTTTCTCTCACTCTCTCTTGCTCTCACTCTCTCTCGTTCTCTCTCCCTCTGTCTGTCTATCTCCCTCTGTCTCACTCCCTTTGTCTCTCCCTCCTCCCTCTGTCTCCCTCCTCCCTCTGTCTCCCTCCTCCCTCTGTCTCCCTGCGTCTGTCTCCCTCGGTCTGTCTCCCTCCCTCTGCCTCCCTCCTTCTCCCTTTCCGCCTCCCTCCATCTCCCTGTCTTTTTCTCTGTCTCTCTCTGTCTGTCTCTGCCTCTGCCTGTCTCTGCCTCTGTCTGTCTCTGCCTCTGTCTGTCTCTGCCTCTGTCTGTCTCTGCCTCTGTCTGTCTCTGCCTCTGTCTGTCCCTGTCTCTATCTCTATCTGTCCCTGTCTCTATCTGCCTCTATCTGTTTCTGTGTCTCTATCTGTCTCTGTGTCTCTATCTGTCTCTGTGTCTCTGTC
This sequence comes from Triturus cristatus, assembly GCF_964204655.1. Taxonomy (NCBI): domain Eukaryota; kingdom Metazoa; phylum Chordata; class Amphibia; order Caudata; family Salamandridae; genus Triturus; species Triturus cristatus. The sequence continues at coordinate 679,705,679 of NC_140585.1, read as the reverse complement.
CAAACAGGATGCTTCCCAAAACGCCCTTTTAAGTCAGCTGGGAAAGCGCTTACAGCTGACTTTTAAAGGGCATTTTGGGAAGCTTTCTAATGGTGCCATGACATCACAGAGGCCGGCAGTAAACACTGAAGATTGCTGCAGGAGCATACGTAGTGAATACCTACTTAATACGTATTCACTACGTATGCTCCTGCGGTCATCTTCTGTGTTTATGCTGGCCGTGGAAACTGCAAGGCAAGGTCCGCGGGCCGCTGGCGGCCCGTACAATGAATATATATATATATATACATATATATGTGTATATACATATAAATATATATATATATATCACGGTACTCCGGAACACAGAAAGGATTAGATGTGAATTAGTATAGAGAAATATGAATGTATTTGAGTGGTGGACATGTGAGTCTGTTAATTGGATTGGATTTTGATAAATTTGCTAACCTGGATAAGGCGCAAGTGGTGGATCTAATTTCAAAATCTGGCTCGCCCATCGATCCCTGTCCTGTGGCGGTGGTAAAGTTAGCGCAAGATATCGTAGCGGATAATCTGGCACAAATGTTCAACCCTATCTTTAGGACAGGAGATTTCCCTAAACTGTGGAAAACGGTATCAATTGTCAATCCTAAAAAAAACAATTTAGACTCCGAGGACGTTAACAACTATCGCCCTATATCTCGTCTACCTTTTCCTGCCAAACTTCTAGAGAGGGCCATTAATAAACAACTGATGGATTACATCTACTTACACAGCTGCTTAGACGAAACACAATACGGCTTGAGAACTGGTCACAGCACTGAGTCGGCACCTGAACAAATCAGTCGAGGAAATCAGGATAGCTCTAGATAGCGGTGGGAGGGCCACCCTATTCTATTAGATTTGTCAGCGGCCTTTGATACCGTCCACCATACCATTTTGGTGGATAGGCTAGCAGTGATAGGGGTGCAGGGATCAGCACTCCATCTGCTCAAATCTTTTCTGGAAGATAGGACGAAATTTGTAGCCATGGACTGTTCAAGTCTAACCCTTTTCAGCTCCCTTGTGGAGTGCCACAGGGCTCCTCAATTAGCCCTACCTTTTTTAATGTTAACATAGCTGCTCTGGCCCTAGTCCTAAAATCTGTCGGCTTTGCCTTAACCTCTTACGCTGACGATACGCAAATTCTCGTAGCAGTCATGAAACAACCACACACCATCAGTAAGCAATTCAGTGATTGCATGCCAGTCATAAGTTTATGGATGAGCTCTAACCGTCTCAAGCTGAATTCCAATAAAACTGAGGTGGTCCTCTTTGGCAACGATTCCTCTTTCTGGTCCCCTGAGTGGTGGCCAGCGAATTTAGGCGATTTGCCGGAGCCATTTGAAAAGGCGAAAAATCTTGGGATAATTAAAGACAACAGGCTCACCTTTGTTAAGCAGATCAACACTCTGACATCTTCCACTTTTTTCATCTTAAGAAAAATTCTTAAGATCTTGCCTTTCATTCTAGCAAACCTTCAAAAGCTTATCATATCAGCTTAGATATTGGCCAGACTAGATTATTGTAATGGCCTATATCTTAATATGCGGGCCCAGCACCTTAGGAAACTCCAGGTATTGTAGAGCACAGTTGCTAGAGTTCTCAATCGTACCCCTAGATGGGTCTGGGTTCGGAAAACAATCAAACTGCTACATTGGCTGCTGCTGAAGGAGAGGATCCAATACAAAGCTTTGTGCTTTGCGTACAAAGCCTTGCACAAGCAAGGACCACCAGACCTAGGCCAGAAATTCAGATGGTACTCACCTAGTAGATCACTTAGATCTTCTAACTCTAGATCTTCGGTGGTACCAAAATTTAAAAGAATGAATTGGGGTGGCAGACGTTTTTATCTGGGAACCATAACAATATGGAATAAACTCCCGCTATCCATCCGATCCTCCAACTCCCTCCTCAATTTTAGGCGGGAGTTGAAAACTTGGCTTTTCAGCATATCAGACTTTTGGTAAAGATTCTGATTTTCCAGTCCGATCATAGGCTAGCGCCAGGACACCGTTTGGTAACAGGTCACTTTAGAACTCTAAAAAAAACAAAAGGGTATTGGAGGGATCGAAGAGGAAAGAGTCTAGAAAGTGTTCGTTGGGAGATCATAGTCGTAGGAGGAGGTCTGAAATGAGTAAAGGTGAGATGGAGGAGGGAAGAATCTCTAGAAATGGATTAGGGCGGTCCTGTAGTAAAATGAGGTCTCATATGAGTCTAAGGATGGGTACATGAGGGAAGAATTTAGAAAGGGTTGTTTGGGAGATCCTAGTAGTAAAATGAGGTTTGGCGTGATGCAAAGAGGGATAGAGTAGGTTAGACTTTAGAAAGGGTTAGTTTGGATATCATAGTAGTAGAACAAGTTATTTTGGAGATCATAGTAGTAGAATGAGGTTTGGGACGAGCCAGAGTGGAGGTAGAGGATGTACTGAGAGAGGTATAGGGTGAAACATAGGGTAGTGCATTGGAGAGTTGCAAATGTGTGTGTGTGTGTGTTTTTTTTAACAGTACAAGTAAAGTAAATACATTTATAGATACCAGTACATGGAAGGTATACATGTAAAAGGAAAGTAATATATCTAGATTTAAGTTGTATTTAATGAACTTAGACTTTCAAGTGCTGCTGTACTTTAAGCTAATTTGTGTGTTTTTTTCTTTTCAATAATTCAATATTTAATTACCCGGAAGAAAATGTATAAAGATTGTTAAGTGTTAGCTAGCATGTGACCAATTACTAAGAGGGCTCCATGCCATCTCCATCTGAGCACACTTTGCGCAACAATTGTAGTAGAATTGTAGTATTTACGATCATGTATCGTCAATGCCAAGACTTCTGTTATTTTACTGTTGGTGGTGTGAGCTTACAGAACAGAGACCCCTTTAATCTCTGGGTTTATCTCACTTGCATAGTAGAAAAGAACAACAGTGAAGATTGACCATCTATTGTCAGTGGAGAGCTAATTGTGGGGGCAATGCAAAGAGGTGCATTTTGGGACTAGTGGCTAAGGGGAGTAAAGAGTTAAAACTGACAATAACATTGCAAAATAGATTTGGGAAATTACATATTTATGAGGTCGGTGTGCAGAGTGCATTTATGGAGTGAGTGATGTGTATGGCGCTAGTCCTGCACATGGGGCATTATAAAGTCATGCAGTTGTGGCATTTATGAATAAGCACATTATACTGTGCCGCTGCAAACAATCAAACTAAGACAGACCTTCTTTCTGTAAACCTGGAGACAATTAACTGGAACATTTATAAACACTTTTTAAAGTATGTCAAAATGACCCTAGGCATTACCTCAACAGCATTACTCCACAAAAGCCTAGAACCTAGTCCAGTAAACCTCCAAGCTCCTCTGCTCAGATGTAGTTTAAATCTTCATTAGCGTCCCTGCCCCGGCAAGCAAGTGAGTTACTTGAACACAGTTACGAAGTTCTGGCTAAATCATTTCCCTACAACTTTTACACATTTAAAATTCAGATTGTACAGCATAAACTGAAGATTTGGGTCTGAAGTTTAAGAGATTGAATAGCCTTCCAAACAGAAATAGTGCATGTATAACCACGCAGCACACAAGAGCATTGTCAGGTATGATGGATACACATATAGAGGCAAACGTGAGGCATTAAAGTGTGGCAAGTGTGACAACATGAAGTACATTACACATTTACAAGTTATGCGTTCCATGATGAGATCAAGGTGTTAACAAGAAGTGAGTAGTGGACAAAGGAGCGAGTGGACCGGATGAAGTAAGGCGCATTTTGTCATTTTCCTGCAGTATTGTCTACTTGTAGGATTTCAAGGAGATCCTGAATGATGGGAGAAGTGACAGCACTCCGCTCATAGAGGGTGAGCTCCAGTGAAAGGTCCTCAGAATGCAGATTGGGTGAAAACATAAAATTTGGGTTGGCTTGAAGGTTCCCACTGATAAACTGCAATTAACATATGAGACAGTACCTAGTAATTTGTGGGAAGTGATTAGATCATTTTAAAAACAGTGATCCTACTTTTTAAGCGGAAGATTGCTTCATGTAAAATCAGCCATTCTGGTGTTAGTACTGTGAGGTGAGGGTACACCATCAGACAGACGTACATGAGACATCTGTGAGGGGCCAGTTGTGACAGAGTCCTGGATCACTTAAAAATCAAGGTAACCGGTTCTCAAAAACTGAACTTAACCCCTCCCCTGGATCCCAGTGGGGGCCGCAGCCCCATAGCTTTCTCAGTCACACAGCCCACGAAGATACATTTCTTATGGGTGATGTGTATGCCTGCCTTGTCTAAGAATGTCGCTCGTAGTGCAGCTCAGTATGTGACATTGACCTGTTCCAGCCTTGACCTCCCGGTAACTGGCTGCATCACTCCATGTACCATAGTCTTTGATGTACCTTACTGGCTGACTATAGCTGTCACACTTTGTATGCTGGGCTCCCCCAACCATTTGCATTGCACTTTGCCCCACACCACAATACTGCTGAGCTGCCTGCTCAGCAGAGTCTTCTCTCACCCCCAGCACTCTCTTCTGTGCTTCTTCACCCCCAAGATAGGTAAAACGAATAACAAGCCAGCCAAACTCCATTTCGATAAGAGGTCCTCCACAATGCGCAGCAAGTGCCCGGATGTCATCCCTCCCGACATGAATGATGAGAGTATTGCTGCAATGCTTAAAGAAATGAAGGATAGTCTGAAATCCATTGACAGCAAAATAGACTACATTCTTGAACGAATCGATCAACATGATGCCAGGCTTACACAAGTTGAGGTGAGTCTCTCTGATACAGAGGATACACAACAAGTGGATTGTACCCCATCCTCGATTATGCGTGAACAGAAAATTATAAAAGCTAAAAGTGAAGTTCTGGAAGGTAGATACCACCAAAATAATGTCGGGATATTGGGTATTCCTGAATCGGCTACAAATGGCCATATGGAAATCTTTGTGAAGGAATTACTATATAACTGTTTGGCCGCAATAAGTTCTCAAATATTCCCATCGTGGAGAGAGCACATCTCATTTTAGCTCCCATACCCAACCCTGGCCAAAATGCTAGGCCTATTAGTGCAAGACTCCTTAACATTAAGGACAGGGACCTAGTACTGAGACTAAATAGAGTGATGCCTGATTTACAATTTGAAGGCTCATAAGTGTCTTTTTATCCCAGTTTCACTCTAGCAGTGCCGGAGGCCCAGCGCACTTTCTTTGAGGTTAAGAGACTCCTTAGATGCAAAGCAGTTAAATTCTCATTGTTGTTCCCAGCCAAACTACGCCTTGAATATAATGGAAAAACACACTTTTTAAAAAAACTTTTAAAATTTTTTTTACAAATCCAGGGGCAGCACTTAATTTTATTGAGCAATACAAGATACCCAGAAAAGGAATATCCCCCAAGCTAACTAACTCTGCTTACACCAAAGTGGCAGGTTGCATGGTGCATCTGCTCTCAGTGACAATGATTAATTCATCTTGCTTGCTTCCCATTGGCTCGCACTCCATCTCATCGCGAGTCGACTGTTGCAATTCGTTCTCTTCTTGTTTGGCACACTGATGTATACACATTGATTACTATGAATAGCAAAATGTTTGCTGTAATTGTGCAAACTTACTCACAGCTTGCACATGTAACAATGCATTTTTCACAATTTGTCTTTGTAGGCTGTTTACTACATTGTTGCGTATTTTCCATAAGGTAAAATGATTCACTTTTAACAACAGTTATGGGTGCTATGCCATGGCCTTTGCCGTGCTCCTGCCCCCCATGCGTGGATTGCACACATAGGGGCCGATTCTGATCCTGGACTTTTATTTTACATACAAATCGGATCTGTATTTTTTTCCATACAAATCGTACAAGTCCCTTCCAACCCGTGTAGTACGATTCGTATGGGAAAAATACATACAGATCGGCCCAATCCTTACAAATCGGATCGGGAAAAGCTGTACGACACGGACTAGTAAAAAAGACCATACAATTTGTAAAAAGGCTGTACAACCCGTCAAGTACGATTCGTATTGGGTTGTCAGCATGCGATTTGTATGGAAAATGGCCTATATACGGGGAACGACTCGTACCGGGCTACGAAGCGAACCCCTATACGCCTCGTACCCTGGTATGACTCGTTCTGGGGGTACGAATCGTACCGGGGTACGGGCCGTATAGGGGTATGAGACGTACAGAGGTCCCCCACATGCAAGGCGTGTGTATGGAGAGTACCCCAACATCGCGCATGTACGCACCGTACATACGCGATTTTGGGGTCTGCACCGTACATACGCAATTTTGGGGTGCGGTGCGCACACAAGCGATTTTGGGATACGGTGCTTGTACGGTGCGTACACGACCAGTACCCCTTCAGTGCGTATATACGCACCGTACCCCACTTTCCGCATCATCGGTACGCACCGTACATACGCACCGTACCCCTGTATTCATGGGGTGTACGACGCGTACATGGGGGTCCGTCTCGTACTCTTTTCGGGGCGTACAATGTTTTCCCGGCACTTTTTGGCTCCTGTAAAAAAAAGAGCCGTACGGAGTGCCGTTTGTACGAATCGTACTTGACGGGTTGTAAACTGCTGCCGGGAATACATGTGAACGTCGCGTGCAGGGCAATCCGAATCGGAATCGCTTGTATTTACGAGTTGTATGGTCTTTTTTACAATTTGTATGGAGAGCGCCTATTTGTACGGATCGTACTTCCTAGGTTGTAGGGGAATCCTTACAAGTACGAGTTGTATGGGGAAGACGCTCCATACCACGATTTGTACAGCATTTTTCCAGGATCGGAATCGGCCCCATAGTGTCTAGGTTTACCATGTGGTCTGTAACTGTTTTGTCGGTTACTATGGTAGGGGTACTCGCTGATGTTTGGGGTTGGCTGGGAAGGGATCCTCACTATTGTTGTTTTCCTTCTGCACTACCACAAACATTCCAATTGATACTATCAAGCCACTGCTGGTGGCACCACGGCTCTCTTGGTCAGTGTGGAAACTAGATGTGAGGGCAGCTATGAATGTTTCTTGTTTGATCCCCTTTGGTGAACTTTGTTACTTGAAATGTCCGTGATGTGAATAGCCCCCATAAGGCTTGTCAGGTGCTCACATACCTTGACCAGCAAAAGATAGACATAGTCATGTTACAGGAGACTCATTGCTCCCTGATGGGTACTCCCACTTTTGCTTTGGCTTGGGGCCCGCATCGCTGTTTTTCCTCATACTCCACTTACTCTTGTCAGGTGGTGATCCTCATTAGGAAACATCTTAATTTCATTCTAGAAACATCTTAATTTCATTCTAGTAGACCATATTAGACCTGGCTGGTAGAACGGTTGTTGTAACTGCATTTTAGAGGGTAAACCTTTGTTGTTTATCAATGTATATGCCCTAAATATTGATAACTGCTACTTTTTTTTAAAAATGATGTCTTACCCTTAAGTGCCACTTTCAAAGGCTGGCCAATGATATTTGGGGGGGGTGGCATTTCAATTTGACATTCTCTGCATCCATCGATGGGGCTTCTAAGAGGCCATGCCCACATCTTGAGCTTGCAGTGCACTTGCTCATATAAAGCAATGATATGAATTGGTAGATGATTGCCCTGCCTTACATCCGCTTGTGTTTTCAGCATACTTGTTACTCCCCTGTGCATGATATGTTCTGTCATCTTGAAATGGCTGGTGTTCAGGGCACTAATGCCTGTGGTAAATGGCACCGAGAAACTCCCCCCTACCGTATCAGATCACTCCCCAGTGACGGTAATCCTTGAACGTCCCATCCATCCACCACAATTCCGTAGCTGGTGCCTAAAAGGCACTGAACTTCGAGATTCCATCTTCAAGAAAGCAAAAATTAATTTATTTTTATTTGTAATTCTGAAGTGTGCTGACACACATTTTAATAGGATCAAAGCAAATCAAGACACTTAGTGATGCACAAACAATAAATATTTACAGAAACACGATTTTCACACATTATAGTTTGTGTGCTATATAGTTTTATCAGTAAAACGGTTTGCCTTTGCAAATTTAGTGGCCATTTCAATGGAAAATGTGCTGTCTGTAAAAGACAATGTGCGACCACAAAATGCTTTAGTTACATGAAAGAAATCGCCCACCTCATGTCCATTAAAAAGGTAGGTGGGCCGCAAAAGTTAGTTGTTCTAAAGAGTGGGTTGTGGTTCTAAAACGTTTCAGAAACACTGGGCTGTACTATGAGAAGCCTTTAAGGCGTACATAAGAAGAATGTGCATATCTAAAAGTGCTGGTGTTGTCTAATCGATTATCAATCATCTGGACCGACTGGTGTCCAAGCTTGGACTTTTAGAAAACACCTATGCATCCACTGGAAATAAGGCAATTCTTGCCCAAATTGAGTAGACTTTCACTGAATATAGAGTGCAGCTGGAGCGCAAAGTCCTCTACTTGAGCTGAAATGCCCAAGCCCGATGTTTTGGTGAGGGAGATAGGATGGACAAAACACGTGCTTGGGTCACTAGAAGAGAACAAACATCTTAGAGAATCACCTGTATCTGAGTACGATCAAGAGTGCAGAAGTAACTTTAGACACAACTGACATCTTAGCTGAGTTCCGACAGTTCTGTTAATATATATACACCCCAGTGATGCTCCGTGACAACCCCAAACTGTCAAGTTACCTCGTGGGTGTTGCTCTTGCTAGGCTTGATGGTGCAGCCAACGAGATACTGAATTCCCAGATAACACACAAAGATGTTAAACCGGCCTTAATGAGCCTCATTCATGGTAAGGCCCCAGATGGGGACAAGCTCCCGAAGACTTCTTTGACGTATAGAGCTTCAGTCACTTCACCTCTTGGCTATATATACTGCTGCACTGGCTAAGGGTTTATGTCTCCCTACCCCATGGAGGCTGTTATTACAGTACTGTTGAAACCAAACAGAGGTCCCAGTGCATGCTCCTTCTATACATAGACCACTATCTCTGCTAAATACTAATAAGAAAATCCCAGCAAAACTATTGGTGCAGTGCCTCCAACCACTTATACAATTCCTTGCCGGTCTTACCAGAGCAAGCTGGATTTATCCCCCAAATATCTACAGCCTTTAACCTTTAATGCTGATGTCTATCGTCCGCATAGTAGATCCGGTGCTGCTATCCGTAGCAATGCTCCTGGATGCTGAAAAAGCTTGAATGTCCCTTCATTATGGCGGTCGTTGACAAATGGGTTTGGAGAACTATTTCCTTTCACTGATCACTCTATTGTGCTCTTCCCCATGGCCAGAGAGTTGGATTGAACAAATCGTATTCCGGTTCCTTTTGTATTAGCAGGGGAAACAACTGTCAGGGATGTCCTATTTACCCACTAATCTTTGCTTTGACGATTGAGCCATTAATGTGCTTTATGAGAGAACTGCATGCCCACCACAGCCTGTGCCTTGGAAGTAGATCGCTGATCATCGTACTCCATACGGACACGGTGAAACTATACGTACTCCAATGCGAAAGAACCTATCCCCCATTATCCGTGTCATTGTGCACTTTGGAGGATACTTAGGGCTACAGCTCATTCAGTTTAAGAACGGAAATTCACTAGTTATGGTGTGCAACGAACAATGCACACCATAACTCATGTCTCTGCCATACTCAATACATCCCTTAATCATAGTACGTGAAAACAAAAAACTGTTTACAAAGAGAAAATCATAGTGGAGGCATGAATGATGGTGTGCATTGTACAACACGACAAGTTCACGGAATCATAACAGTTTCCTGCTAGTAGACTTTTCTTCTGTGCCCACAATGGACTATCCATTGCAGTGGCATCCTCATGGCGTTACATCCTTGGGAATATGGGTCACCTGTGACCTTGATATCTTATAAAGGGTCATTTCAGCACAGTGCTTGAACAATTAGTGTGTTAATAGATGGATCTGCCCATCCTTCTCAATGATGAGGGGGATTTCCCTAATCAAAATGATTGTATTACCGAATTTCTAGATCTATTTTCAAACATTAGAGTACCCATTCCGAGACACTTCTTGAAACAAAGAAAACAACTCCTTCTCTGGCTGATATGGAGCTGGCGAACCAAGAATTCACTGTAATGTGCTCACACGACGGTTAAGGGCAGGTGATCTTGATGTACCTTACTTTTACATATATTACCTAGTTGTACAGCCACAATATTTTAAATACTAGACACCATCCCAACCAGCCGCTGTACATATCAAAGGTGAAAGTACCATTGCCTGCACCCAGTCAATTTTGAAGACAGCACTCACCCATGCATGTAAGGAATAATATGGATGCAATCACTTCAACCTGTTGGCCATTTTGGGACTTAGCAAAATTGCTGGCCCTTGATATGCCATACACTCCCCTAATGCCTCTTTCTGATAATACCCTGCTCTCACTCACCAGGAAAAAGGTGATGTAGGATTTATTACGCAAGGTCAGGTTGATCATGCTCAGTGACCTTTTCGATGAAGGCACCTTTCTTTCACTGCAGACTTTCCTATACAGCTGTACCAGCACACCCCTTGCATCGCTGTTACCATAGATTGCACTCTGGTTGCAGGGCAGCATTTTATACCTTCCCCATTACACCGCCTGAAATTACATTTCCTACTGCATAAATTATTAGAGCCGACGTAAGCCACTCAATCTCCTTTTTATACCCCACATTCATGTCCTGTATTGACACACTCCTGGAGGCCAAGCACAGGTGGAAGGATTCTCTAGGCCATCAAAATCTTGACAAGACCGGAACATGTTGCTGCGCACTCGTGAAGGAGACACCATTCAATCGTAAGCATAAATTGATTCAGTTTAAATACTTTCACCAGTACTATTACACTCCCAAACATTTGTCTAAATTTAATGGGAGTGATCCATTTTTATGTAAACGATGTTTGGCACTTGCACCCTTCCTGCATATGGCTTGGTACTGCCAAAAGGTTCTGCTGTATTGGCAAGGCATATTTGATATTCTGTGTGATATGCTTAAGACCCTAATTGACCCCTCTCCCCCTGAGGCTCTGCTTGGTGATGCATCTGCCCTGCCTATGACGAGCCAGCACTTGGCATCCATGACTCTTATCCTAGCCAAGGGACGTGTGACGATTGTATGGATGGAAAGGAGACCACCCACAATAAATCAATGGCTTCAGCATGTTACTTAATGCAGTGACATGATGGAACAGCATGTGAAGATTCTACACCCTGCTGCTTGTCCTAAAGACACCTGGTCCCTGTTCCGATTCTACCTACTTCGAACAGTTGAGAGCTCCTGCCTGGCTCAGTCCATGTGACTGGACCACCACCACCTCCCTGGGGCAATGTCTGTATTGTAAGGCGCTGCCCCTTTCCTGGTCCGTTTTGCCCCAACCCTGGGACATTATTGGCCCTGGGTACCGCCATCCCCCAAGTCCGGCTCCCTATGTCCTGAGGTGCCACCCTCGGGACATAGTTGTTTGTCGTCGCTTTGCAGAAGCTTTGACAGCTCCCACCAAGCGAGAGTAAACAGTAAGTCCACTCCCAGCAGACTGGAGCAGGAAAACTGCTCCCGCCCACTGGACTGGGAGCTGAGTTTTGATCTGTTTTCCTGCTCGCTCCAGCATTTTTTGCTGCTTCCTGAGTGCGGGGCCAATGCCGGCTCCCGTTGGAGGCGGGGAGCCGGCATGAACCATGGAGGCATTGGGGCTCACCCACAGTTCACACTGGGGGCCCTGGGTGGGTCCAGGGCACCCAGTATCCGAACTCTGGTGGTATGGGGTCCCGGGTCCAAAATGGGTGCGAGGAGGGGGCTGCGAGGCCCCCCCTCCCCTGTTAATTCCAAATCACCCCGCCCCTTAATAGCAATGTGCTTCAGTTGAAACTCTATGTTTTTAGAGGAAAAATTATCCTAACTTCTTGGGCTTGGCAAAGGCAAAGCAAGTGTGTTTTCTCTGGAATTCCACATTGAAAAACGATCTGAAATCCTTGCTGGAGATGAATGCTTTGTTGCTCTATCGGAGCGCAATCTGTATCGACTGTGACAAGTGAGTTCTTTTTGTCCTGTCCTGGTAAGAGCAGAGTCCATAGTTCTCTCTTTAAATGCAAATGTGCAAAATCATCTGGAAGTCTCGCCTGTTTAGCCCGCCCACCTTAGTAGTATGCAAAGGTATTCCCACCTTTTGCCAGGCTGATGGACAGCTTACCAAAAGGCCCCAGAGTGCATTTCCTGCCGAATTTGGTGATGCGTTCTTGATGCTGAAGAATAAGAGGACCTCTCCACCAAACAAAGAAGCACTTGCTTTATATACTTAAGAGGAAGTACCCTTGTTTGGTGGAGATTCACCTCTTTGTAGTCTTGTCAACTTCTGTAGAGGAGAATTCATGTTATCACAGATTTCTGGAAGAAGACGTTTAAGGAACAATCACATTGCTGAAATGAAACGCACAGAATGTCAGCTGTAATGTAGAGTATGCACTAGATATTTACCCAACGAGTTAGAACATAACTAATTAACCAGTAAAATGTACTCCAGTTCGGTAGACATTTTGTTTAAAACTGTGGACTCTTGTTGAATAAAGGGACAGGTGAGGTGCCATCCTCACCCAGTCACTCACACAACTATTGATACAGCTACTCAGACACCCACTCACACACCCATTCAGCCACTCTCACATACCCTTTCAGCCACTCTCGCATCTACTCTCAGACCCACACGGCCACTCACACACCCACCAAACTACTCACAGGCTCATACAGCCATTCACACACCCTCTCAGACCCATACACCCTCTCACACACCTATTCACACACCCACAAAACCAACCACACACCCACTCACAGACCCATACTGGCCCATAGCCATTCACTGACCCATGCAGCCACTCACTGACCTATGCAACAACTCACACACCCACTCTCAAAGATTTCAGTTAAAATAAAATTTTAAAAACCTTTGAAATTCACAAAAAAGCAAAGGTTACAGGGACGTTATAGTTAGGAAAGAACATTAAAAAACATAGAAATGCGCATAAAAACCAAAGATTACAAGGGCGTTATAGTTGGGCTCAGATTTCACGCGCACAAAGCCTTAGAAAATCAGCAGTTATAGTGGGTGGGTGTGTTTGTATGGGTATGTGACTGGTTGTATGGATCTGTGAGTGGTTCTGTGGATGATGTCATCAGTGATGTGAGGTCATAAGCAGTGCATTGTGGGGCATAAGTTATACTTGGCTCAGGTACCCATAACTGCTGAATTTCACTGGTTTTGTGCGTGTGAAATCTGTCTACTATAACGTCCCGGTAACCTTTGTGTTTTTTTCAGTAAATTTGTAAGGTTTTTTAAATTCTATTTTCTAACTCGAACGTCCTAGTAGCCTTTGTGTTTTTTCAATGAATATATGCATACGTATATGTAATATTACTGAATCCTTAGTCCTGCACCTGGTATCATAAATCCTGTACCCATCGTCCTGTGCAATGAGCCCTGCATCTTTAACCCTATAGTCATTACCCTGCACCTTGTGCCCTTAACCTGTGTGTGTGTGTGTGTGTGTGTCTGTGTCTGTGTGTGTATGTGTATAAAATCTCAAATGTGGAGGGGTGTGTTTGTGTACATTTTCGATGCAGTTATTTCGATACTGTTGTTTGTCAGATGTTAATGGGTCTGCAATGACCTAGTGGGAAGTGTAACAAGGGCAAATACAAGTAAACACGTTACGTTGTGCTCTTGAGTTATTTACATTAGCTTTCTGGTAATCATTATAAATCCATTAGGAATGCACCATACTGTAATATACCAATACCGGGACAATGTTAAAAAGAAGACACAGCAGACTATACACAGAAGTAAAAAAAATTATGTTAAGAGGATTTGTATCACCCGAGGGGTATCCAGGCGCTAGGCATGGTTAAATTCGAGGAAAGGCATTCCTCTCGAGTCGAAAATGCTGTTGTAAATCGCCTAACAGCAATTGTGAATCGCAAAAGAGTCAAAGGTACCAAGAACTCTGTACATATTTTTCAGCACTTTAACTCTTGATCATTTGAAATTATTTTACTGGGTAATGCTCCTGCTTCTTAGCAATCAAAGGAAGAGATTTTGTTTTTTTTCTTTATTAAATAGAGTTAATTGGTAGGAAAACTGTTAATTTAGAGTCAAAACTATTCTCGCGCTCAGAAAAAGTATACCAGCACGCTTCTCTGAGCCTGCGTTTCTTCGGTCTGCTCAGCCGGTGTTGCCTCCCTTTGAATGTAAATGATTGCATCGGCGTAGCCGTAGAACGCCTTCCTGTGCGTTAAACAGCTAGTTTATCTGTGTGATTTGAGCCAGTGTCGCTGCTGTGCGCTACCACAGTACGTCTTGCATTGGTACCCGGATGTCTCGTACTGTGCATCAAATGAACAGCCGTCGGGGCGTCAGGAGCTCTGTCAGCAGGCTGCCTTGAGTGGCACTTTGGCGGCAGTTCTGCTGACAACAAACAGCCTTGATCATGTGCACTATAAACGGACCGCTGACCACATAGGTGATTGTAGTGTGAAGAAAGAGTCGGTAAATGTGTGTTATGTATATGTAGCAATGACAGACGTGCCTTTGGTGTAGAACAGTACCTGTATAAATGACCGAGACCACCTACGCTCCAAAATACAGCTCTGCCTTTCATCTCCTGATGGCTTCGCTTTGAACCGTAATCGGATAACATGTTGTCCGCGAGAGGCCAGCGAGCGAGCCTCCGGTGGGATGAGGCGATGCCCCTGTGCCTACGCAGTAACTAACCTATTGTTATGATGTACGATGGCTTAACTATACACCACTGTTTAAATCAGTGCAGTGACACGAAATCCCATTAAATAATCCGTGTAAGCATGGGACTACTTGTTTATTCTGCAAAGTAATTGCAACTTGGAATCTATAAAGCAGGAAGCATTGTTACGGTTAGGTTGTGGGGTTCATTAAAAAAATTCCTTTTTAATTTCTTAACCATTGTAATACTATTTTGACTAATCTGCAAAACATTTGCCAGTTACCTGCCTGCCAAATTTCGTGAAGATCTTTGAAGGATGGAAAAGTTATTTGCAGCGAACTGAAAGCAGTGTTTTTAATTTAAGTTCCATAGGTGCTTCAGCAAAAACTGCTGAACTACTCCAAACCTTGCATGGAGGTAGAAGTTTACTCAGACTAGGCTCTGGGTGTGATTTTGTATACACTAATGTATTCGTTTTGAGTTATTTGGCCTTCAAAATGGTATCAGTTTGGCTTCATGGATTTCATTTTATGCATATTTTAGCACCTCGTTCAAAGAGGGTGTCGTATCTAAAATGGTGGTTTTATTTTCGGTTTTTTATTGTGGTAAATGCAGATCTGATCGCCCGGTGACCATAACTCAAACATTTTGTTGAATCCACCATTATACAGTGTGGAATTTCCAAATATCCACAAATCCCATGCTGCAGAAAATAAACACAGGAGGTTAGAGGCAGCAGATCTTAGTCTTATGCTTTGAAAGATAAGTAGGTATTTTACAGATGCTGACGCTGCCCTCAAAACCACACACGTTATCAACACACACGACCTGCAGATAGCACAATTGCTGTTTTCAAATGTTTGGATGGACCAGGAAGAGACACCACCGCGCTCACCTTCAGCTTGCACCTTGTTTGCCCACACAGTCCACAACACTCACAAGACAGGAGCAACCTGTACAGGTCTATAGAGCTAAGAAAAAAGATAGGCTCTTTGGGAATGGGCTGAGACACAAAGTAGAGGAGGGCTGCTACCTAGTTCTTTAAATCATCCACATTCATCCTCACAGGCCTACTACTGATAAACCTCAACCACTGGGCTGCAATTTTTGGGGTGATTTCCTCACCACCATGCAACGTTTCAAATTGGCCCAATGCATATAAACAGGACTTCCTGCCAACTATTAGGAGTTCCTAGGGCAGGGCAAGAATACAGTTGAGGGTAAATCCCTAGGCAATCGGGCGGTCAAAAAAACAATTAAAGACTCGTATGAAGAAAAAACATGATCTGAAAAGACTCAGTGTGAGAACCATAGTTCCGTCTAAAACATGATTATTTTTATTCTGATTATCTTAAAAATATATAAAATTATACAAAATACCAACAATTGAAATAAGCCATCCTAATGATGGCAGGACAAAAATAACATAACACAATAAAACATGACAATAAATCAAAATGGCAGCCTATATCACAATTCTATAGGTGTAAAGATAATGCTGAAATCCTAACATAGGCAGGATGGCAACATAGTGGCTATATGATGGGTCTTCAACGCGCGTTTCGGAGCTCTGTGCTCCTTCATCAGGAAAGCCACAACTTTGTCCTAAAAGATGAATAAAATTCACATAAAACACATATTCTAAAACACACTGAGTTTTATGATAGACAATTTATGGTGATCTACTATGTACTGCCACCGTGTCCCATACTGAACCATATAGCTAGAATTGCTGGATCTACATATTACAGAGGCAACGTCTAGTGAATACTATCACCCGAAGTGAACAAGAAAAAAATGAAACGTGACGAATAAGAGTAGAGATGGGAATGAGAGTACATAGCCTTTAAACGCACTGTTTAATATGAGCAGAGTCCTTGAAAGCATAACAAATAGGTTACAATGGCTAATACAGAGAGAGGACTAAGTCGCTTATGGCAACATAGAATGCTTACTGAATGTGGATTTGAATTATGACCGTATCATCACGCTATTCGTAGCGCACAGGGATACTAATGTGGACAGAACAATTCTATCTATAAGGCAAAATTTGAAAATACCATCAGCCAGGCATACGTTTTTAGGATAGTTAATATGTGTATGGATTGGCACCAGATTAATTGCATCAAGGCCGGATCCTGGATGATTGAGGTTGGCAGTGAGAGGTGTTGTGTGAAGGGGGTGCAAGGCAAAAAAAAGCAACAACAAAAAAAACCAAGACCACTAGGCTGGGGAATTTAAAAAGTCCATGTCGACAACTACCAAGTTCAAAGAGGGACTTCCTCACAGTGGATATGGGCATATCTGAAAGCGAAACATCTGCTAGACCAAGACTGCACAATGTTCTTGAGTGGACCTAGAGCTTTCTGTATAATAAATCATATATTTTTCTTGAATAAGTTGTCAGCAGTACAAGAAAGGTGGAAATTGCCATAGTCGCGCTGTCAGATTATACACCATATTATCACATTTCCCCCTTATAACTCAAGCCTAGAAATGGGCAACAAGGGAGCTATATACTAAACTGTGTTTTAATCGGAAAAAATATGTTTTCTGAAGGGCCTCTTTACTCTTAATCAAAGTGTTGGAATAGCTAATGTGATCACATTTGATGTCCTCAAAACAGTTCGTGTAAAGGAAGATTTGCTCAGAAGGGCTTGAAGGAACCTAGGAAGGCAGTGATGAACTCGAAAAGAAGGCTCCCCAAAAAGATGGAAATAATGGGGATGTCATCTCCCTTGGACAGGCTTTACAGAAAGTACAAATGGCAGGCAGAACTTCAGCACAGCCGGTTTAGGCCCTCTTCGCTCAGGGACTTGGGAGTTACTTTGCGCAACATCCTTCTCCAGCAGTCTACTGCCCTTAGCCTGCTTAGATGAATTTAGATGAATTTAAGTGAAGGAATAAGAAATATTTCTTCTCTGCAAGCTCTATAATCTAGTTAAACTACTGGCGTTGTGTCATCTCTATCTAATGTATAATTTTATTGCGCTTTGCTGATCAACAAGCCACCCGCACACTGATGTCCGTCCCATTCCCTGTCAGTGGGATTCCATTTTCTTAAGAGCAACCAACACCGCTGGCCACCTCGGGGGAAGGAATACCCTTCTAAAAATCATTTAGAAATGGCATTATACACCAGCAAAATTAGGGTGAATGAGTCACCTAAAAGGAGCAACAAGCTGAAAGTTGTGCGTGAGAGTAGGGTCCCTTACACTCAAACTGCGGTTCTGTACACTGGTAAAACACTTTTGGGGAGGGTAATCCAGATTGAGAAATGAACTGGGGTCACATTATTTGTTAGCCCTTTAGAACAAATGTATCCAGGACATAGCCGGATGGTAAAATCATATTCCACATGTCTGGCAGCCAAATGAACTATATACCCAAACATATATTTACTGGGATAGTTTTTAAATCTTTTTTTCATCAAAGAGATTAAAGTTACTGGGCCATCCATATTCATGTTTATCCGGACAGATCGTACGGCTGAGTTGTGCACCTTGAAACCCAATCTCCTGTTGCTGCTTTCCCCACAGATTAATACCCAGCAACAACCGTCTGCCACTTTTCCCTCTTGTTCAGAAATCCCCTGCGTCTCATATAGAAGAACTGCTACTCTCCATTTAATCCTTGTTCAACCGGACCCTAAAAATGTATCTGTCATGTATATGTGGCCTACCATTCTGCTCTTAAGATGAAAAAAACTGATACAGTGAGCTCAGAAGCGAATGTCAAAATAGAGAAAAATCTGCTAGAGGAGGCAGGTATTTAACAGCATATAGCCTCATATTAAGCTGCTTGCGCAGTCAGGATCAACTATTGAAAGAATATTATGCTCTCTACCCAGAGCACATACAGGACATTATTACACACTGCACCCAAGCTTCTTGATCCACCACTCTGTCCTCAACACAGAATCTTCCAAGCCATTGCGAGCAGCTTGGTGCACCCTTCTAAAACGTCATGCTATTTTTGTTATGATCATCAGTTCTCCCTAATAGATTGGCCAAGTATTTCCACCCGACCACTTTCATTTTCCACAGCATTCAGTGACAAGATTATCTTGATCCAGTGGTCATTCAAACCTAAAGATTGCCTGTACACAGCAGTTACTCGACAGGTCTTTGCAAAATGCTCCAATGTTTTTATCACTTTGTCTGCAAAAATATAAAATCGCTACTTTTGTGATGGCAATGCTATTGCTAAACTGGTACTAGTGCCAATAAACTCTACAGCTTCCAATGACTTGTGGGATTACCATCAGTAAATCATTAGAAAAGATTGTGGTTGGGCACCTTCAGAAGTACTCGGATAACCATCTGACCTCGTACCAGTCTGGCTCTGGTATCCAAGAAAGTGCTCTGGAGGTGTCAGACAATGGTAATGTGACTTTGATGGCTGCTTGGACCTCAGCCACCCTTGATAGGCTACCCCATTCAACGCTTCTGTTCATATTACAGAATAGGTGGCATCAAAAGGTTGACTGCCTTTGTTCTCTTCATTCCTGTATAAACATTCCACAAAATTTGAGTAGATTTTGTACCCGGATATTGAGTTAGTTTGTGGTGCATCACAGGGCTCTCAACTTCTGTATTCAGATTTACGCCAGGGTCTCAACTTTAACTGACAGTCATACACAGATAGTCTGGAATCTTCACATGACACACCCTCATCTCCAAAGGTGGAGTTAAAGCCTTTATTAATTATTATTAGGATGCTACAAAGCTGGTTTCAATTAACCAATGTAATAACAAAGACTCTACTTGGGTCAGGAGGACAGATTTCAAAAGCACTTACGTGTTACGTCATCTAACATGTTGTTTGCAGCATGTGCTGTTGTAGATCACATGATGTTCACATGCTATGGAGCATATGCTGTGCACACTCCTGTCATCTAGGGTGGGACTCAGATTTTGCGAGTTGCTTTTCTTCAAAGGACAATATTTGATTTTAAGGCACCTCATACCTCCTCTGAAACCCACATTACCCCAGGACAGAGACGTGTTTCAACTGTACTCTTAGCGTGGCGCAACAAAACCAAGCTTTGTCAGTGGAGGACCGGGGCACTTGGCTATCAAGATTTCAAAGATATATCCATGACATTGTCTCTTCTGTACTGATTGTGGTGAAGATTGTATGAGAATGACTTGTGTGGGATGAAGGTTTGGAGACTACACCTTTTGTATTCTGCTCCTCATGCAATAATACATTTCTGTGGTTGTACCAGCCTCAAGTCTGTAAACTCATCCTCCCGAGGGTCCATCCCGAAAGCACCTGTGCAGCATTTAACCTCTCTTTCAGAGACCGCTGTTTATTTATTTTAATTAAAAAAAAAATTTTGTTGTTTTTTTTTTTTTACAGAGTTTTATATAGCGCGAACTTGACCCGAATCGGGTATCAGAGCGCTTTAAATAGCATCAGTTGCGTTACATGAGGACACATTCATGTTTTTTTAGGTATGAGGAGATTAAGTGATTTGCCCAGAATCACGGGATGTTCATAGTCATTGCCGAGACTCGAACCCAGTTCCCCAGATTCGAGGTCGACTGCCCTAGCTGTTAGGCCAACTCCTCTCCCCTTTTATTTATTTATTTATGTATCTCCCCATTTATTGCTGGAAGGACTGAAGTGTGCACGCTATAGAAACTTCTCCCCACTTCAAAGGGACAACTGTGTATAAAAGAAACACCTCAGACACCACCACTTCAGTACACTTCTGGACCTGTGGATACGCTGCCAGGAAGGACTGCCACTGTGATGGACTGCCGCTCTGAAGGAACAGCTGCCCTGCTCTGTTGACGTGTTGCCTGGGCGAGAATGACTGGACCTGCATCACTTGAACCCAGAGTGACTCCAAAGGGTAGTTGCCTGGCCACCTGATCTGAAGCCTCCGGGACATAACAGGCTTCCAACAACCTTGCATCTACACCTGCACTCTGTCATCTATGAGTCTACCCTTCCAAGTGGTTCCAATGCAGTCCTGGACCCTCGGAAGTGGGCTTAAGGTGGATCTTCTCTGGATCCAGTGGAACTAATGCATCACCTCTGCTGCGCGGCACAACCCTGATCACAACCAACGCATCTCCGCTGCTGCGTGGATTGGACCTGCCGCAAAGACATGCATCGCCACCACTGCCTGCATTGCTTTCTGAACCGCCACTGCACATCGCATCCTCTGCGCAGGCCCTCTCATCTCTTGTTGACGGTAGCCTCAGCAATGACGATAGACTCCGCATTGCAACTCTGCAACTTTTTAAAACCAACACATCGCCTGACTGCGCTCCACATCCCCGACGTCAGACTTTGCATCACAAGCTCCATCAGCTGGACCATCGCCGCAACACAGCCTCGCACCATAGCCGCGCCGCATCTCGGAATCAACGCATCACCTGAGCTGCGTAGTGCATCATTACATGGACCCAAGCAACACTCTGCAAACCAGGATCTAAGGTACTCTGTCAGGCCTAAAAGGGTCCCTGTAGCTGGCACACACTCCATCGCGGTCTGCCTGAACTTGTGACTGTCTCGGCCCAGTGCAACCAGATATTCACAGTTGGCACCTTGTGCCTTTTGGCACTATTTTTACTGAGACCTTAAAAATTGAGGCTCTCCAGATCTACTAATTTGATTTTTGTCATTTAGGTCTTGTTATATTTATTAAATTACGCTCTAAATTTCAAAACCTGTTGTGTGCTCCTTCTGTGTTGTGTTTTGGCTGTTTTACTGTTTGAAGCGTTGCACAAATACTTTACACATTGCCTCCGAGTTAAGCGTGACTGCACTGTGTCAAGCTACCAATGGGGGTGAGCATAGGTTAATTTGGGCATGCCTTCGCCATACCTTGACAAGGATTGTGGTTGCTGGTTGACCATGGCCCACACCCCATTCAGCCAACCACCCAATTTCTTACATATGTGTATTGGAGTAGCTGGATCCTTTACAGTCCGATCTAGGGAGGCTATGCCTTTTGGATTTTTGTCATTTTGGCCCGGTTTTATTTATTATTGTTATTATTATTGGGGCGACTGTTTGACACTGCTTTGGAGGCCAACATAATTTTTCCTACCTGCCTAATCACCTGGGTGTTGTCCCGCGAACTTCCTTTGTCTCCCTCCCGCCGCCGCCATCCTAACGCGGCCGCTGTGCGGAGGGGGACTACCTTTCCCAGGGTTCCTAGCAGCGGACAGGAAGCTGAACTGGAACCCGCCTCCTGTACTCTCGCGCCTGGAGGCGCTTAAAAGCAAAGGGAGCCACTGGCAGAGCGGGCGACTGTTTGACACTGCTTTGGAGGCCAACATAATTTTTCCTACCTGCCTAATCACCTGGGTGTTGTCCCGCGAACTTCCTTTGTCTCCCTCCCGCCGCCGCCATCCTAACGCGGCCGCTGTGCGGAGGGGGACTACCTTTCCCAGGGTTCCTAGCAGCGGACAGGAAGCTGAATTGGAACCCGCCTCCTGTACTCTCGCGCCTGGAGGCGCTTAAAAGCAAAGGGAGCCACCGCCTCGCGGGTCCGCGCGCGGGCAGCGCCGGGCTAAGCCCGGGCAAAGGGCGGGCCCTCTGTGGCCCTCAGAGGCCAGAGGAGACAGGGCTGGGCCACGGACCTTGTATTCATTCGCTGTAGAACTTGCTCATTCACTACATTGTGATTTTTATTGTGCTTAACCTTATGTGTCATTAGAAGTTAGAAATACTATAGGGACACCTTGACAAATTTGCCTTTGCTGCCTTTGCTATTTGGATTGCCCGTGGATTCCTTGCATTTCGACCAACGCTTCGCCGAACCCGTTGCGCGGGTCCCGCTTCACAGAGGGGTGCTCTCCTTTGTGGGCTGTTAGCTGCTGCTGGGGTAAGACAGGGGCTGAGGGCTGCGAGCAAGAGGGCTGGGACTACATTTCCCAGGAGTCCCAGTAACCCCGCCCGTTCCACCTGGGCTGCTCTCCCTCCCCGCCCCGCCCCCAACGACCGGGTGGTCACCGTAAGAGTCATAAATCAACGTGTGAATACCGCTGCGCGGGAGCGCGCGGGAGCTCGCCGGGGGCCGAAGGGGGCCGGGCTGGGCCATCCCCCTGACAAGTATTCTACGGTTCCTTCTCCAGTAAGTGAACTCTGATATATTGTATCCTATTGGTGTGAAGTAGGGCAATGTCTGCCTCAACAAGTACCGCCAGCGCCCGTTCAACTACTTCACCGGTTGAGACTGGTCCACTGGCAATTGGCCCTTTGGATAAATTCTTTTTTAACCGTTCATCTTCAATTGACAAAGAGCTAACCTTGGCCGAGAGGCGCGCAGACTATCAATTGAACTGCTTAAAAATTCTACGGACAAGTACTTAACTCTAACATATCCCACTCTGGTAACTCCATTATCTTCTGTAAATTTTCCAGTTGCCAACGAACAACCTGAAGGACAGGCACAAATAATAAATAAGGAAATTGTTACAGATTTGAACAATTCCAGTGGGAGTTGTATTCATCCTATATTGCTTCCTGACCCAGGTGCTCAGGCTATCCCGACTCAACCTAAGCTTGGGTCCAAAAGGAAAAGAACAGCCCCACAAAGAAAATGTAAAATTGTGGCCAAACCCCCTCAAAAGCATAGGAAGCTACACAAAACTGTGATTACCAGAGAGGCTGTTATTGAAGAAAACCATAGCATAGGAAGTGTTCAGAACTCAAACCTTGCTCCTTCGGGTAGCCTAGACTCTCAAGAGAAAATTTGCCCTGAGTCTGCTTTATCAATTAACGATAAATCGCTACCACTTGCAAATCTGCTCCCTGAGCTAGAAAGATTACTTAGATTAATACTTATCCCGATAGAGGATAGAATTGCCAAGCTTTCTGATAGGTTAAACCACTTTGAGCAGGCAACACTAGATAATTTTTATTCTACAAAATCCTTGATTAAAGCTAATGCCAGGGTGGATTTAAGTACAAAGCCCTATGACAATATTAACCTTGTCACTCAAGATAAGGGAAGAAGGCCTCAAAACAACTCCCCTTTACCCACTAAGACAAGTAACACCACTGTCAACACAACTACCAAATCTACTGATTTGGTATATTTAGGCCCTGTTCAACTTCAGCCTAATACTATAAACCCATCTCAGTCTATGGTATCCCAGTCACAAAATTCATCTCCTGTTGCTGGTTTAGGGGTTACTGTATGCCCCTTAGTGGGTAAAGCTCCAGTACCCACAAAAGCAACCAACAAGCAGATAGTTCGAAACAATCTTGCGGTTGGGAAAGGGGCTAATGTATGTCCTCCAGCGGGTAAAGTTCTAGTACCAACCCAACCAACTAATAATCAGTTGGTGTTGAAACCTGCACCCCGTCCTGTTCCTATAGTTTCCAAATCAATCCCACCTCCCTTGATAAAGCCAAAACACAGAAAACCCCCAGTAAATCTTACTCCGGATTCCTTCCCCTATGTAGTAGTCCTTATAAATGTTCCACCACTTCCCATAGGGCAGAGAGAAACCTTCCAGATGCTCAAAAATAAGATCATGCACTGGTTAAGGGAGAATCGACCTCTCCCAGGAGACATCGATGGGTTAATCATAGGGGTAAGGAGAATAGACTGGATAGGGTATACACCGAAAAGTCTGGGTGGGGACTGTGTTGTGGTCAACTTTCAAGATCCAAGGGTGGCGGGATGGATAACTAGGCAGGGATGGGGTGAAAACAAGGGAGGTATTAGAATTGTAGATCTTACCTTTTTCTACCCCCGCCCAACCAGTGTACTGACTAGCCTGCTTAATGAACCCCTGAACCCTTCTACTGCACCATGGCCAATTACTTCCACACCAGCTTCATTATTTGGTCAGAATTATACCACATGTATAAACTATAATCCTCATGCTGGATGGCAGGACCCAGGGTGGGGATATTGACAAATTATTAGAGAGTTGAACAGTAGTAATGGAGGGAACAATAATGAGTCCAAGGGGGCCTGTGAAGATCATGTTGGTACTACTGTTACAATCTTAACTGTTGGTTACACAGAGAAGGGGAGTTTTGTTGTAGAGGGGGGTACTGGGATGGAAAATATAAATGCTAGTACTGTGAAACTACCCTTAACAACAGCTAATATGATTGTTGACCCCACTGATGATCCTGGGAAGGTCGTTAATAACATCGAAAGCCCAATGATTTCCCGAGTGTCTTCTTATACTAACAATTATGATGGGTCTGAGTCTAGCTTTGGTACGCTTCTATCCTGGAATGTTGCAGGGTTGAGTAGTAAGTTAGACTCCCAACCTTGGGTGGAATATATCTGTGGGTTTGATGTTTGTTGTTTCCAAGAAACCTGGGCTTGTGACCCCCTGTTTTGTTTCGGTTACTTAAACTTTCCGATACCAGCATCGAAAGGTGGAAGGGGTCGGCCCATGGGAGGTCTTACTGTATGGATAAAACAAGACTTGGACATTACCATCAAAATATTGGACCTGGGAACTAGCGATTTACAACTGCTAAGAATCTCCACAGATAAGGGTCCGTCATTGGATTTGTATAACGTTTATGTAAGAGGCAGTAATACAACCAATTCCTCCACCTTAGAGCTGTTGTCTGCCTGCTTAGAGACCAAGTCCCAAGATAGCAGGGTAATAATAGCCGGGGATCTTAATAGGACTTTTGAACCTTTAGACTGCACAAATGATCCCTTAGGGAAGGATGAGGACAATCTTTGGGGAGTACCATCTTTATGTTTAAACCCCGTCCCAAGGTGGACAAAAGACATCCTATTACTAAATGCTATTTGTATGGAACATGGTCTAAGAGCACTGAACGGGAGAACCACAGGGGACAAGGAGGGTAGTTGTACCTTTGATAACTGTAACAGCAGGAGCAGAATTGATTATATAACATGTAGTCTCCAGTTGTGGCAGGGGGTTATTGATATGGCCATTAGGCCTAGAGTAGAAAGTGATCACAACCCCCTTTGTGTGACCCATAGGTGGTGGAATGTTGGAGTGGGAAACTTGCACCTAAAGAATGATCAGATTCCAGTCATGAGCAATGACGAACGTAGGCTAAAATGGCCAAGGGTATTGGCTAACGAGGAAACCATGACCTATATCAACCATGAGGTTGATAGTGCAATTACCGCAATGGAGGCGGCTGACCCAATAGTTCCTGGGGTTAGGGATATCACTGATATCCACAACAAGTTATTTTCCCTCCTCAAACCATGTTTTTTGACCAAGAGTAAGAAAGGGAGGAAAACCCAGGATGTTGGAAGGTGGTTCAATCGCCAATGTAGATCTACACGACTAGAACTGGGACAAGCTATTAGGAACAGGGACCGCGTTGCAATAAAAGAGGCAAGGAAACTGTACAAATTGGCCATTTTCCAGGCCAAAAGGAAATGGGACGAAGACCACTGGGCTGAGTTAAAAGAGGCTTCTAGCAATAAGGACTCTAGGACCTTTTGGAAAATTATTAAGTGGGGTAGAGGAGGTGGCCCAGCAAAGCCTGATAATAATGTAGCTGAAGATGCCTGGGTTGACTACTTCAGACCACAATATGCCGAAGTCATGCGCCCCGGGGTAGGTGAGGGCATAACGCCAGTCTATGCTATTGACAATTTGTTCTCCCCCAAAGAAGTAGAAGTCGCGATTAGATCCGTGAAAAGTGGGAGAGTGCCAGGGCTAGATGGGATACCACCGGATATCTTCAAGTATGATATGACGAGATGGGTGAGGTATATCTTTTTAGTAGCAAACGCCCTAGCCAAGGGGGGGGTGGTCCCCGACCTTTGGAAAGGTGCAATTATTATTCCCATCCATAAGAAGGGAGATCGCTCATTGCCTGCCAACTATAGGCCCATAAGCCTAATAGCAACCATGCAAAAAGTAGTGGGAAGAATGGTTGCAAACCAGCTTATGGACTGGGTTGACGCCAACAACGCCCTTTCCTTATATCAAGCTGGATTTAGGCGAGCTACCAGCACCATTGATCAGGTCTTCCGCTTTACCATACTGCGGTGGAAGACGGTTTTACTGGGAAGAGGCTGCCTGTATGTCGCGTTTGTCGACCTGCGGGCGGCATTTGATTTAGTCCCCAGGTTTAAGCTATGGTTGGTTTTGCAAAAAATGGGAATTCCTATTGATTTGCTTACACTAATCATGCGTCTACATGAATCCAATTTCGCAAGAGTACAGTGGGGTGGGAATGGCGAGTTTACTTCGGACTTCCCCGTGGAAAGGGGTGTCCGACAAGACTGTTCCATGGCTCCCTTACTCTTCTCATTATTTATTAATGGGATTGTCAAGCGAATGTTGGAAGCAAGCGTAGACGCTCCTTCGTTAGCGGACGCCAGGGTCCCGATCCTGATGTTCGCTGACGATACCCTTATCTTGTCTAAAACCCCTGTAGGGCTGCAACGTGCATTAAATATTTTTGATATTTTTTGCACAGAGCACGGGCTTGAAGTAAACGTGGGGAAAACGAAACTAATGGCCTTTACCCCAAGCCGTAGAATCTATCCCAAGGTAACCCTAAATAATTGCAAGTTAGACACTGTTAAGGAGTTTACATATTTAGGGGTACAGATAGCAGAGGGCGCTGGCTGGTTGCATCATTTGGAAAAAGTGGCCATAAAACATCAACAGCTTTCAGGTGCTTTGAGGGGAGAACACCGCAAATCCAAGACAAAACCGATTAAACCCGCACTTATAGTGTACGATGCAAAGGTCTTAGGTGCCACTTTATATGGTGCGGAGTTATGGGCTTGGGACAATCTTGCGGCCCTACAGACATCTGAGAACAATTTCCTCAGAGGGATTACAGGTCTTCCACAGAGCACCCCCCTAATACCATTGTTCCTGGAGTTGGGTAGACGCCCAATTACCGATAGAGTGCGATTGCGCCCTGTTCTCTACTGGAGACGTCTTTGGACAACTCCAGAGATCAGACAATATGCAGAGGGTTTTCTTTGGATAATCAAGGAAGACATCTTCCACAAGATAAAATGGCTTAAAAATCTAAGGGCCATGCTAATTAACTTGGGGTTTTCCAATCTTTGGAATAACCCAGTGGAAGAGGAGTTCCCAAGCAAAGAAGCCCTCAAATCACATTATTGGGATTGGGTGGGTGGTAATCTGCTGAAAGACGTTAGGTCTGACTCTATGGCTGGTCGTTTTTTGGAGACAAAATTTTTTCCTATCCTAGAAAATTATTGGGATACTATTACGGTACCAATGGATAGGAAGCTAGTCTTCCAGCTAAGATCCGGATCTATTCCCCTAAAAAAACTAACGTCAGGTTGGCATAGGTCGACTAGTAGGTTATGTCCAGTTTGTGAAAACGCAGAGGAGAGTGTAGGTCACTTTCTATTTGTATGTAAAGCCTACTCATTACCCAGGAGATTATGGCTCACACCTGTATGTAAAAACCTGGGGACACGTGACAGTGCAGTGGCTTTAAGAATTTTGTGTACAACAACTCATGAATCGATAGTCATTGGGGTAGCTAAATACTTGGGATGGGCCTGGGTCATCAGGCGACGATTTCTGGGGGGGGATTAGTTAATCAGGTTTTCCTTTTATCTTTATTGTCTAATAATGTAAAATTACTTGTTACATGTAAATTTTTTACGCTAATATCGTATGAGCTGCACAGAATGCCTATATGAATTTATATTTGTAAATGTTATGTTTTTATTCTGTAATGTTTAATTTTATGCTGTGCTTTTATGAGAAATAATCTCGAATAAAGCTTGTAAACAATTTATTAAATTAATCTCTATGTTGCTAACCTGGTGTGGGTTCTTTCTGTTTGGTGTTTTCACTGTTTTACTGTTTGAAGGGTTGCACAATGTTACACAGTGCCTCTAAGTTACTAGGGGGTTGACTACAGGTCAATTTGGTGTTTATTTGTGGCTTACCCAAACTAAGATTGTGGTTGCTGCTTACCCAGGGCTCACACCTACACCCAACAAACCATTCCACCACTTCACCCGTTAGGCTTTATTATCAACACAAAGTCACATCTGTGTCTGGGCATTACATTCAGTCTTGGAGAAAACGTACCCACGCCTAGAGAGTGAGTTGCATTAGCCCCAAACTCTAGTTACAAATATGTCCCCATACCAAAGTGCCTTTCCAAGCAGTGGTTACAGACAAGAGAGTATTATCAAGTTCTAGTGTTGGAGGAACCCAATATTCATTACAAAGTGCAGTGGTGAAACCAGAACAGCTTGTTACTGGGCAGGTTGCTTCTCGACCCACAGCCACAGGTGGCCATCAGTACAGACACGCTCTCATGGGTTGGAGCGCTCACATGGGTAACCTTATAGTCCAGGGCGAAAGGTCCTTGAAACAAATATTCCTTTAACATCATGTTGGAGTTTACGGCAGTACAATTAGTTTTCTGATATTTCCAGACAACAATTTTCCACAGAGCGATTCATATTTGAACAGACACAACCACCATGTATTATATACAGAAATAGGTTATATATTCCATATAGATTTCCAGAACTGTTCAGATAGTCTGGTGTTTGTCAATTCACCACCAAGTTTACTTGCTGACTGAACACCTCCCAGAGGTGAACATCAACTTTGCAGATCTTCTCATCGGAAACCACCAATAAACTTAGAAATGGCATATCCCTTTCAGGTATACCAAAGCATTAGCTCTAAAGTTTAGGTACACCAGTGGTAGACCTGTTTACCACCTGCAAAAACGTGAAATGCCAAAACTTTGTATCCATGTAAACTCACCCTAAGTCTCTGGGCAATATCCCATTGCTCAAGTAGTCAGGGATATTTGCATACCCTTTTTTCCAGCTACCACAGATTCCATAGTTCAAAAAGTTGACTGGTGCAAATGATGTTTATTCTCATGCCCTTAACATGGCTGTAGTAACCATCGTTCTTTTCTCCTGTCAATGCACCATCATAAAAAGTTATAACTGTGCATAAATGTACTCACACAGCATCTAGGTCAGCGACTACATCTAAACCTCAAGATTCTCATTTTTGCATTCAGATGGATACTTCTAACCGCAGATTCCTCACCTTTAAAATACCCCCAGTTGCCAGACTGGATCTGGATGATTTTTCAGCATAGCCCCAGCGTGCAAATAGGGTGCCTCCTGCTGCTCTGGGTTGATCCACCATTAAAGTAACAACTGAAGCTATGTATAAGCACCACCCAGGTGTGCTGACATCGATTCCTTCATTTCTTTCTGCCCCTTCGTTCGTAGATCCGGAACTAGCTCCTGCTTTTTAGGTCGAGCCTGGGAAGTGCATGTGGTGCTATGCGAGGCATGCTGTATTGGAGTATGGACTTAAAGCCCCGACAACTCTCCGCCCATATTTTCCATTGGTTTGTGTAATTTTTCTTCGTAATTGCTGGCTTCTGATTTGTTAATAGGTTTTCAAGCCCCACCTTAGTACTGCCTTGCCTTGATTTGTAACCTATCATGAGGACTGGGCCTTTTACTTCTGTTGTTACCCGGTATGTCTTATTTAATCTGTAAGCATTATTTTCTTTAATGCGTTTCTCCTACTGCAGGCATGACATGCTTTCCTGCAACCTCAGTGCAGCGCTCTAGTTGTAGCCTTCACTGCTGTCTTCCATCGACACGTTGCACAACTCCCTTCCGATCCGTAGCTTCACTCGTCCTCCGCCTACGCTGCTTATTTTTTTTAAACTTTTTATTAGGTTCAGCAGTATATATGCATACATTCATGTTCATCAGTTCAGCATTGTACAATATACAGCGTAAAGGGGAAAGTAGCAGTTACATAGTCACAACATTCTGAAGTCTATCATGTCTCATTTCTAATTCTATCGATGGGAAAATACAGATTGTGCTGCTTATTTTAAGTTTGCAATCCAACTGAAGGTTTCGGACACTTCGCATAAGCACCACTTACAACATACAAGGCCATGTTCAGTTTTTGTGGGCATGGGGAGATTGTGATTTGCCCAGAATCACAGGATGTTGAGTCGGCACCGAGACTCCAACTCAGTTCGTCAGTTCCATAGTCTGCAGCTCTTGTCGTTAGGCTACACCCTTTCCCTGTTTTACCAGGTTTCTGTGGAACACATTAGGCATTCCAGTGGTTTAGATGGAGAAAAGACTACATGGCACAAATTCCCCTAACCTTACTTAACCAATTGTTGCTCGTCTACCATATTAAACAGGGTAACTTTACAGCAGAGGTGGAGCGCTGCGGAGAACGACCTTTACAATACGGTCGTTACACCGCAATACATTTACATCGCGGTCATTACAACACAAGTTGTTACAACGACTTGCGCTGGATTGCGCTCTACACTAAGGAATAGTATGATTTACTATTCCAACACCTTCGCTACCTTTACACACACTGGAGTTGGAATAGCAAATCATACTATTCCTAAGTCCAGCGCCTCTAGCGCAAGTCGTTGTAACGACTTGCATTGTAATAACCGTGATGTAACGTACCGCGATCTAAATGATCACGTTGTAACGTCACATATTCAGCGCCGCTGTCCTTTGCAGACAGAAGCCACAGCGTTTGCAGCTGTGTGCACTCAGGAGCACAGACCATTCATGACATTATGAATATTAATGAAGAATGGAGCCCGCGCCTCAATGGGTGAAGTAGGCGCTCTCGCAGCAGACGGATAGTATGTTCACTGCAGTACAGAGGGCACATCCGCTTGCAGCTTACAACAAAAACATAGCGCTGCCTGCAGCATCTCCGTGCACATGGCCTGGGAGTGCATAAAAACAGAGCTAGCACAACAGGAGTGGTGGCATGCTGTGCATTTTACCTCTAGTTTTGTCTTCCTTCCTACATTCAGTTTTAAAGGCGAGTTGTTAATCAGTGCCACGGGACAAATTACTTTGCTGTGCCAAAAACAGACCTTGGAACAGAAACTTATGTTGTATCTGGGGAAAGGCAAACATTCATTGTTGTGTTAGTCATGCATGCTCTCAACTTCGTGCAAGCAATGACAACACATGCGCTTATGGAGTTGATCATTTTCTTAGTTGAACTTTTTTTGGGGGGGGGGGGGACATTGGCTTTGTGTGCATACTTTCAGAGTTGTTTATTTAAATGCTCCATCTCGCCTTCTGTTCTTCTTGCTTGCCCCTCTCCCCATCACCCTCCCATGTTCCGAAGTTGCTTAACAAACTTCCCTCTTCCATTCCACTCGTTCCGGTGTTGTTGCTCATCATCCTGCTCCCACCCCTTCATTGATCTGTAGCCAAGGGCCTGCTTTTTCGGGCCACTATGAACACTATCCTCTCTCCATGGTAATTAAGAATGTAAATAAGACATAGTAATTCCTTCACTTCTTATACGCAATGAATGTCCAACAGCCCACGAGGGCAAACATCAAATTCATAATTATAACATGTTTATTTTCATAGCCAAAGCTTTCTTTTCTGAAAAAACATTCCATGCCATTGAATATTTTAAAATGAATTATGTTGTTTTTGCTAAATGCTTCCCTAAGCCTTACCTCCCACAGTCTGTTGCAAAGACGAGTTGTAAATCAGTGTTTAAGCAGAAATGACTTTAAAGGTGCATGGCTAAACACTTAGAAGGTCCAAAAGGCGAGACCTATTGGCTATGCCAATGCTTGTTCTCGTGAGTTGACAAGCTTTTTTCTTCACATAAACTTGTTTCTATTGTGCAAGCGAAATGTTCTAAAACCACAGGCTTTAAACCTTGAAGGGGTTGTCGGAAACAAATGTCAATGATGAATCCCCCACATGGTGTGCCTCTGGTGTCTACGGTCGTTCCACTACTCAAAATCATGTGGGAAGTGTGCCCTGATGAATCTGCAGGTGATTCAGGACCACAAAACCAAACTGTACGTCACCAAGCATTGCCAGAAATCACTTCAAGACCCCACCTGCTTGAAGTCAGGGGGCATGGACCTGGTCCCGCGACGGATCTTCGTCGCACTCCAAATCTTCAAGTAAGTCAAACCAGGATAAGAATGTAACAAATTTGATTGGCCATGCAAGGCCAATGGAAGAATGAGAGCCATTTAAGTTAACGTGTGACTTAAAACTCCGCTTTACTTAACACTTAACTAACATTTCCACTATCTCAGGAGATACTGTGCATAGCCATGTAAAGGCCAGGCCTTCAATTATGGAGCCAAATGCTCAAATTCAAGTTTGAACATGTAACCTATCCCAGCACAATGTGCAGGCTTAGCAGATGAGTTGTATAGCCTAGCAGTCCAAGTCCTTCGCACCAACCTCTCCCAACCCCCTCACGCGCACACAATCCTGAGTTTTGACTTTCAGCAATAAAAGGCAGACACTTCTTTTGTAATGGTAATTTTTTTTTTCTGTGTTACAGACCTTGTTTCAATCCCCTACATATATTTCTGAGTTTAATAGTACCAGTTACCAAAAGATGGCAAATGTAATTCTGAACCAAATATCTTCTCATGGTTATTGAGGCATGAAACGAAAAATGTTGTCAGCTTATGCCGAACCTTTAGAAAGGTGGTGACAAATACCTAGTCTGATGTAGTTAAATTATTTTGTTTGTATCAATTAATAGCCAGCCCACAGTTATGTCTCCTTTCTATAATATCCATTATTGTATTCCTGGTATCTGGCAGGCACAATGGCTCTGCATGTAAACGCCTCTTAAGTCTGCCGCAACCATTGCTAGTGGCCCACTCTGTCCAGGCAGAGGAGCATTGCTCTTTGATCAAGTGGGCATAGAATCTTGCAATACTGTGTATGAGTCAGATCTAAACTTGTGCAAGATCATGACCATCAGGCTCAAGATGAGCCACTTGTTAAAAAGCAAGATGCCCCTCTCCCTCCTTAGCATCAGCAGGTGTCGCACAAGAAATGTCTAAATGTGTCTGGGTGATGGTAACAACTGGTTGCTGAAGTCTTTTTGTTCAGGAAGGCACAGTAGTATACATGGGGCTATTGATTTATTTTGGGCTGAAAAGACTGCTCATCGAGTAGCTGTACTGCTATTTATGAGAGACTTGTAGACCCTGAAGTATGCGATGACCAGGTAGCGTATAAAACACCACTATGCATGCTTGTCAAACAAGGGTGACCCTGACTGCTTCCTTCGCCTGATCTCTGTGTCCAAACTCGGGTTTAAGAAGTGGAACACAATGTTTGATTTGTTTAAGCACATATCAAAATAAATTAAATGGGACATGCCCACTGACCGGATTAATATCCAAATGTGCATGGTAGTTTTTTTCAAATGTTGGACTATTTAGCAGCCTGTCAAGGTGTTGTATACATATTTATTAATAGGATGAAAATATGTAGCACATGCTTCAGGAAGTGAATCTGAAGTTTGGAAAAGAAGACTGATATCCCGCAGCCAGCTCTCATTCCCAAAGAATAGCCAGGGTAGAGGCAATAGCAGACTGATTCAAGGTCAAGGAGGACACCTTGTTTTCAGTGTGATGTAGTCACCTAGGTCTCTGCCTAGCAATGAGACATGGAGGAAGTCCTGGTAATAGGCCCAGGCGCATAGTGAAGGGAACACGCCCCAATCACAATACATTACCATCTTCTGCACCAGCATTGTTACATTAACTCAAAGATAATGTCCCCCAGTCAAAGAAAGTCACTCCTGTGTTTTCGGGCAAACTTGTGTAAGGAAGTTTAGATGTCATTTTAGCGAATGCCTTATGCACACTTGCAGACTTGGGAAATAGCACGAATGGGAATTTTGTTGAAAATGATAGAACATTGGAGCCATAGTTTCTGTTTGAAAGCCTGACTTTATAGTAAAGCCTTAATTAACCGTGCATTTAGATATTGACGTGTATGTCTTTCTGTTTTTTCACAGTTCCTCAGCACGTTGTTCGCTCCTTTGAATTTTGTGATGGAGAAAGTAGAAAGCATCCTCCCTTCCAGTCTCTGGCACCAGCTGACGAGGATCTGAGAGAACACATTGCACTAGCCAATCGCCGGAACATCTTACATGCCAATTTTTTGTTGACCACAAGAAAGCATGACTTTAAAAAAGGGAAGAAGTTTTGACTTATGAAGTCTCCACGGATTGTCTGTTCGCGCATAAAAAACTTTTTTGTTGTACAAAATAAATCAATGTTCTGTTATATTTTGTTTTGCATTCAAAGGAAAACAGTTCTTAAAATAAACTTTTGTGTACTGCAGCAGAACAGTGGTTTATTCCAAGTTTTTGAAACTTCCAAGGCATTTCTGCTGTTACCAAAAACACCTCTTTTAAAGGATCAATAATTTATGCTACAAAGTACCGCGATTTGCGATTTCACTATTTGCAAATCTAATACATCTGCCTATAGAATGCACAGGCAGAACTTCAGCAACAGAATTTCAGAAGACTCGCCCCTTAAGCCACCTTATAAAAGAAAACCCATTTTAAAAATGGCATTAAAAAAGCTTGTGCCTTTGTGGGCGTCTGTGAGAATTTACATTTTGTTGATGCATGCAGGCCAGGAGGCTCAGAAAACATGCATTAAGTTGAAGGAGGCCAACCAGTCACTTTTTTTTCCAATTTAAAATATAAATACTTTGTCCGCCTTCGTACTGCATTGGGATCACATGGTGTTGGGGCTTATAAAACTGAGGACAGGTCCGTGTTTAGGAGCCAGGCAACCTTATTTGTCCATACAACCATGTCCGCCTTATAAGAGCATATTTACTTCCTACAGTTTACCCCTCACACAGAACTTCCTGATTGTCTACCATTGGAAAAGAGAATTTTCTCAAAGAAACAAGCCCAGGTGCCCAGATTTTCTTAAGTTTCTAGGATGCAAAATATTGCTTTGCCATTTCGCCCTTATCCTCCTCTTGGTTTCAGGTTCATTTCCCACTCTTGATAGACTGTTGGTGATTTTTGACCTGCTCCTGGCCTGGGGCTGAGGTGTGGGCTTTGGAGTTTCAGGCCTGACTTCCATGTCCAGCGCCCATGTCCGGTGTTGCATTCTAGAGCCTTTGATACCTCAAGTGCTGCATGCTCCTGCTCATAGTGCTGTAGCTGTGTGGGAGAATTCTCTTACTACAGGGATTAGTAATGCATTCTTTTCTCCTTACAGGAACACTTATCATTATTTTGTTTTTGTTTATAATTCTGCAGGTGGTAGGTTTATCATCTACACACACAGGAGCTCAGCTATTATTAGTGCGGCAGGTCTAGTGGCATCACGGCACAATGTCAGTCGGAAGGGTCCACTGTACCCAATTGTCAAGTGCATTAGTAAAATAAAGAGGGAACTGTCTGTGACACACCTTGTGACGTCGGTAAACATAATAACAGCTTTGATTGGATCCTGCCAAGGGGAAGGTGGATGCTGCAAATAGGAAGTTTTAGCTGTTTTCTAAGCAGTAGGGATTTATTTTAGTTCAGCTCTAGGGAAGAGAGAATTCAGGAGACAAAGAAAGACTGGCAAGAAGTGCTCTGAATGATTTCTGTTTACTTTGACATTGAGATGTTGGAGAAGGATCCAAGATTTAGCTTGTCTGTTAGGCATTGGAACTTCATTTCAAAGTCTCTTTACCGCTTCCTGGTAAAATGTCTCCGCAATTGTCAGGCTTGTCTGTACGCTCTCAGTCTTAAGTCCTTCATGCAGCCTAAGCCCCGCATTTTTTACTTGTTGGCTTCTGTAGCAGTTCAGGTGGTTTATCGGAAGCAGACTGGCTACAGTAATTATGGCAGCAGCTCACATTGATACTCTGTTTAGAATCCACACCAAATGCTTTATCTTTTTTTTACTACATTGGGTAACACTTGGACCACTCGTGTTTCAAGTAGTTTGACGCTCCTTTGCATATCTCTGGATTTTTTACTCACAGTCCACGAAGTCTCTCTTGTAAATTTAACCACCTTCCTTTCATCAAACTGCTCCATTCTCACTATATTCTTTGCTTTTCCAATTCACATTTTCCAAATCACTCCCCTAACCTCTCCTTACTCACTCAAGATGAACTCATCGTAGTTGGTTTCCTGCGTCATAACCACTCAAACGGTACTCTCCCATTCTACCTATAAATCTCCAACTTGTTCAACAGTTTCGCCAATTCTCACCTAACATTCGTGTTTTTTATATTGTTTCCTTTAAAGTGTATATTTAGTCTCTCAACCATCCCATTTGCTTCTGGATATTTTAAAATGCCTGTTTTGTGTTTCTTCCCACTTTCAGAAAAATTTCCATCAGCAACTCAGTATTCTACTTCAAAATCACATTCCTTAAGAGCCACCGCCCGTTTACAAATCCTGGTTTGACACTGCATCTATACCTTTTATGGAGAAACTTTCCTCAGTGGTTTGCGGTCTATCCTAATTGAGAGCCTGCAGACCAAAACAGCCTTTTAACTGCCCAACAAAGTAGCCAATGCGTCTTTCTCTTTGATAGAGTAAATGTTCTTTGCACCTGTTAGACATCTAGATATTAATGCTGTAGTTTTTTTCTGCTTATCTCCCTGCCGTGTGACCGCTCGCAGCACTTTACTACTCATATTTGTTATGACTCTTGACCTTTCTCTTGGTCAAAACTCTATAGGCTGGGGGCCCTCTTCAGCC
Source organism: Triturus cristatus (assembly GCF_964204655.1). Lineage (NCBI taxonomy): Eukaryota > Metazoa > Chordata > Amphibia > Caudata > Salamandridae > Triturus > Triturus cristatus. Next base: position 679,668,429 of record NC_140585.1, on the reverse strand, counting down.
TTTTTTGCCAAACTTCCACCTCCTCATAATCCACTTTCCACATAAATGTAGCCTTTTTGTTTAAAGATTCTCTTGTGTTTTTAGGATTTTCAGCAAAATTGGAAATCAATTTATTAAAAAACTTGGGGTTTATTCAGAGACACCCTCATACGTGAGCACAACCCCAGCAATCCTCTTTCCAGTGACTTCTGTCTGTTTGAAAGATGAACTCTCATGGTTGCCTCTCATTGATGCTTGCGTTTGTGATACTTGAGAGAAAGCATTTAATTTTCAATATTTCTCATACTGTTTTATGCTCTGTTTGCACTTTTCTGAGATTCATGCTGATTTCTGGATCATCTTGTTATCCATGATCGAATAGTTTTACATTTGGATGTGTTTTTTAAAAGCAGTTTTAATTCTAAGGGGAATTGTTTCAATTTTGGGGGTGTACTAGGTTTAGGAAACAATTTGAAACTTCTCGCTTTCCTGCTAATTGATGGCAGGACGTTCCTGTTATGCTTGAATGAAACTCGCTCAGTGGACGGGTTGGGCATCTACCTAGTGCAGTGACATCCCCTAGGGGATAAATGTTGTGCTCTACAAATACGAAAGCAAAAATCTATAAATTGTTCTGTCACATCATGACATTCCAGAGTGAGAGTTGTAGTGCAGCTCAATAGGGGATACTACGGCGTGCCTCTAACTTGCTAAATCCTATATTGCATTACAAACTGAGCTCGCTACCTGCCTGAAGCATAGCTTAGTTACCATGGGTAAAATAATACCATGTTACTATCAAGAAAGTTAAATAGAGGCAGTTGACAGAAAAATTTAAAAAAATCAAGTCCCTCAGAAGAAAGCAATTCTGGTATTTTACTGACTTCTATTGGTCGTTTTCTATCAAGATAGTTAAATAGAGGCAGTTGAACAAGCAGAAAGCAATTCTGGTATTTTACTGACCTCTACTGGTCGTTTTCTATCAAGACAGTTAAATAGAGGCAGTTGAACAGAAAGAAGTCCCTGAGTGGAAGCAGACAAGTCCTAGGGCTGATCTCCAGAGCCCACAAAGTACATAAACATACAAGTATATACTAAAGTATATACATTGAGGTTTTGAATGCTCGACCTAAAAAAGTAGTAAACAGTTGGATTTTTAAATCTACATTTGAGTGTAGTTTGAATACATTTTGGAATCCACATATTCTGTTTGGAATCTGCATGGAAAGTTGCAACTGGCACAATTTTCCATGCAGATTTCTCATGAAATCACATGATTCCAATTTTGGAATCCACTCACACTCTAGCCCGTAGTGGCGGACTCCACACAGGAAGGGCATTGGGTCCCCTGTACAAATGAATACTTTTTTAAATTATTTTATTCTTCCTGGGAAAACTATTTTCCCCATTGGAGAAACCCTTTCTCTTGCACCCTCAACCTAATTCCCTTTCCCCACCCTGGAAATTGATTACACCAGCCCTTTTGTGGTATAAAAATCCAAACCTTTCCAGGCTGGAAAGGGGAATGTGAAAAGTTTGTGAATACCCACAAACAAGTTCTAATTGGAATCTGCATGGAGAGTTCCTCCTGGTGCAGGTTTCCATGCTGATTCCTCATAAAATCACATGATTTCCACGTTTGGAATCCATTCCCACAGTACCCTGTGGTGGAAGTCTTTGCATAGGAGGAATTGATTCACCTGTATGAATGCATATTTTTTAAATTTCTTTTTCCTTCTTAAGAAAATATTTTTCCCGGATTGAGAAATCCATTCCATTAGACCCCCATCACATTTTCCTTCTCCAACCTGGAAAGGGAATTGGGGCAGCCTTTGGCTGGAATAAATATGCAATCCTTTCCTGGCTGGAAAGGGGAATGTGAAGAGTCAGGGCGTTCCTGGGCATTCCAAGGCATGATTAGCCATGGAAGTTTGAGAACTATTAACTATCTTCTATAGAAGATTCTTGCAAGGGTACTCCTACCATATTCAATCAATAACTTGATGGTTATGTGAAAGGCTTCCTTGTTAGTGACACATAGAAGCACAGTAGGCTTTTGGTACAGTGAAGACTGTCTTCACAATGATAGCCTTGTTATCTATCCGAATGTGGAATTACAGTTCACAGTGGAAGTAATCACCCTGAAGTTGCCATAGAAGCAGAACACTGCCAAGTGCAAACAGCAATTTATTTTCTTAAATGATCTTAATTCATTTATGAATTAAAGTCTTCACACACAGTTTATCTCTTACATGAATTTTGTACCTGAGACATACAGAATTTTACCAATAGTCTTGGATTGAAATAGTTTTTGATTCAGAGAGTTGGTGTGTGTAAAATTACACCTTTCAGTAACAGGGTGAACAGTAATATTCAACATTTGAACCTAAAACCGCCACATTGTACTCTTGTTTGGATTAATCATTTGATACTCTACGAGTGATAGAGATGGTTTACTCAGGATGCAACTCTGGGGTATGTATTACTCAAGGCGTGCATGCATGCGTGCATTATGAGGGCTGCCAGCAAATGTTGTGCAAAATGCGTGCTATTTAATGTTGTTTTACCACCAATTTAAATGAGTTGAGTTGCATTGCATATCCTTCTCGAAATTTGACATCTTTTGAAGGTAAGTATACTGTCTATGTCAAGGAACAGATACAGGAGGGACTGAGACCTTAACAAATGGTGGAAAGACCATGCTGGATGCCCAGTCAGACAAGTGTGATAGGATTCATGAGACCTTACTGGAAACTAGAACTGCTCTTGAAAATAAGATTGATAGTATCTCCTTGTTTCCTGTGGCCTGAGCAAAGGAAACTGACAGAGTGGCTATTCTTGACATGCAAAAGCAACCAGTGAAGTTCTGAAACCATCCTATACATCGATGATGGGGCATGAGATGTGGAAGGGAGATCTCAACGGAATAACATTTGAGTGGTAGGGGTCCGTGACTGTTCAGAGGGTGCATGCATGGAACTCTTATTGGAAGAGTGTCTTGCTGGCAAGGTGGTGCCGCAAGACCTGTCCAGATTCTTCTCAGTAAAAAGGGCAGACTATTTGCCAGCTTGATACCCAGAATTGGGTGCACCCCCCTCCTGGGCCAATTATCATGCACTTGCTCAACATGAGAGACAGAAAAAGTGTATTTCAGGTAGGTAGACTACAGATGTAATGGACAACTAAGACAAGTAATGTAGCTATTTTCCTGGAGTAAACCGCAATCACCAAGCAACTCTTCAGATGACTACAAACCACCCACAATGCGGCAGCTAGAGTCATCCTCAACATTCCATGCAGGACTCGCATGACACTACACCTCTGGGAGTTCCACTGGCTCCCAATATACAAGAGCACTCAGTTCAGACATCTCGCCAACACATAAAAAGCACTACTCGGCACAGGCCTGGACTACCTGAACAATTACATCTCCTTCCATCAACCATACAGACACCTCTGTTCAGTCTGACAACTACTCACACATCCCAAAAGCATGGAATGACTTCCCACAGCACAACAGAGCCTCCACCTCTGTACTTGAGTTCTACCAGAAGCTGAAGACTTGGCACTTTCAATAACTCCCCATCCTCAGGACAAGTCTCTTACACCATATCAGTGCCAGTGTGCCCTGATGGGTAATAGTGCGCTCTCCAGTCTTAGTGAACAGGAAAATAGCTATGATATGGAAAGTCACAACGGTGTCCCTTATCAGTTGGGGCTTAGAAAATGTGGGTCGCCACCAGAACTTATACACTTGCATCCCTGCTAATACAGAAAGAGGATGTGATAAGGTAACACCTGGGACAGAATCATACTGGCTCTTGAAGGAAAAAACGGACAAAAGGCTGCCTTGAAACTCCAGGCCCTTACAACCCAATTCCGAAGTATCAAACAGAATAACTGTGAGCTGTATACAAGTTGGCAGTGGTTTTGTCTGATTTCCTACACAGAGCAAATCTGCAACTCCTCCCCCCATCCCTCACTCTTGTCCCAGGTGAACTTTCCTTTCTGGTACATCCACCAGAGGAAACATTTACTCCTTTGTGAGGATGGCACAAATATGTTTGGCTGAGTTGTTGAGACCTCCACCGTGGCGCTAACAAGAGACCTGGATGGAAAAACCCATGCATCGATAATCTATCCCATTGTGTGGAGTATCCAGATCATGTTAAATGTTTTTTTTTTCTCTTTAAAAATTGATGATAGGTGTCAGAAAATATTTCTTCAGCTGGAGATTACATAACAACAACTAGCAAAGAATGATTAAATGTAATTGAATAATGCATAGCATCCAATCCAAAGAGCAATTTTAAAAAAAATTGGGAAACGTGCCACGTAAGAAAACCGAATCATAAAGTACTTGCTAAATTACATCTTTCAAAATCTCAGAGTACAGAACATTTTCATTTACTTCCATCACAGAGATTCCCAGTAAAGTGGATGACTATACATTTGTTAACAAAGATATTACGTCGGAAGCCCTTTCAGACTGCCTCCAGCATCCAGTGCCTACATAAATGTTTTTCGATTGCATAAGTTAATATTGCTCATTTCAGTCAGTAGATCTCTATTCCAATCTCGTTTCTAGAAAGGTTTTCATATACCAAGTACATTTTGGATTTCCTCTTCCATCTTCTGAACTAGTGATCTCCAAAGAAGTGGTCAGGTGGCACAGAGTAATATCTTTGATGCTGTATCTCTCATTAAAAGAACTGTGTGACGTTCCTACTATTATTTGAATTACCTTGAGTTCTAATGACCTGTTTGTAAATCAGTAAATCTGTGGATTATCTTAGTTATGTTGTAATCTGCCCAAGGTTAAGGAACATCTTGGTATAGGCACAACCTGGCATGAATGCTCCTGGTGATTTTAAAATGGCTTTAATATAAAAGGGTTTTGAATATGTAACCCATAATTCATAGATCCATATCAGTTATATTACCTGATCAATATAGCAGCCGGGAAGCCTATTTCACCATGACATTTCAGATCCTGTTTTTCATTCCTTGTTTAATGAAAAATGTAGCCCTATTGAAAATTCAACTATCCCGTTACTTTACCAGACAATGGCTAGATACAAAATGAAAAGGATGTGAAGTTTTGAATGGTTGTTCAGTTTAATAGATTGCAAACCATATGCTCCAAAGAATCATATTTGGAAACCTATCCCTAATGTCCACTAGCTCTACTGTTTGCAAGATTCTTTCAATTTAAACACCCAGAAAAACCTGAGCTTGGATATGGCTTGAAGAGGAAAAGAAGGCTATAGAGAATTCCCATGTCAGGATTAAATTTGCATCAATTGGAGGAAAATAGTTTGCCCGGCAGTAGTATTACCCCTTGACAAAAAATAAAGGGCCAAGGAGTCTTTATAATACTCATTGTAGATAGTTAGACTTATCAAAACCAAAAAAAGCCCAACTCCTTGTATGGTCCAACCTTCCAAGAGGAAATGATAATGCTACATTTTCTTATATAACCCTCACTCAACAGAGTTGTCCCTTGGTGGCATGCTTCATCGTCGGCTGCATCCCATTCCGCTGCGGCACTGGGTGTGCTGCAACCTATGTGTTATGTAGGAGCACTTTTTGGTGTATATTAAATGATGAAAAATAGAAGCGGGCGGTCTTTTGTGGAAAGTAAAAAACGAAAAATACCTGCCTAGTAGATAACATTTTATTTATTCTGGCCTCTAGTCAGTATGGTTAAAAAACAGGGAGGTACAAAGTGTACTTAATAATGTGCCTGCCTCATAGCATTAGATGTTCCCTTACTGCCTGGAAACAAAGCGGGCTGTGAAGAGCAGACAGGGTTTCATGAATAATATCGTAGTGAATATGTAAAGGTTCAAGATGTTAAATAGAAAGGGTGAAAAATAGATTATCTATCAGTGCACATTAAACTTTGTGCACAAAAAACCTTTTCAATGCTGCACACAGTCAAAAGGCTAATCAGTGCTGAGCTCAAGAAAAGGGGAGCGGGAGTAATACTCTTCTTTGTTCCCTTCTGGAGCTCAATGCTTCATCAGGTTTTCTACAGTGTTTGTGTGAATCTAACTTGTTGTCATGGAAACGTGTTATACTGTTACCTGGTTTTACGGTATACTGTCATTCAGGCCCTCTGTATGTGTTTTAAACCTGAACACCCATTGTTGTTCTTTTTCAAATAGTTTGGACTCCCAGTTCACTAGTTCATTCAAATGTTCCAGGATCACCCATCGGTAGTCCTGTGCTGTGTCCCTTTTCAATGTAGTGAGTTGACATTTTCGTAGTTGCACAGCCACATCTAAGGTTGCTGTGATGTTTGCAGATCCTTGTTTTTATCTTGCGGGTCCTCATCCCTACATAGTGCAAATTGCAGGGGCAAGTTATTAAATATACCACCCGCTGTGTATTACAATTTGTGCATTTTCTCAGTTCCCATGTTGTGTTATTGAAGGAACCGGTTTTTGTGACTTTAGTTAGGTGGCTGACACAGCATCCGCCACATAGGTAATGGCCCATGTCAGGGGATATTGTAACCTGTGATTGTAATCTGTCTGTGGGTGCTTTTTTTGGGGGGGGGGGGGGTTTATGTACTAACATATCTCATTGACTTTGCCCTCGTCTGTGGCAGAACATGAGCTTGGGGAACTCTAGAGCACCACTATTTAGAATGCACCAGTGCTTGTTGATGATCTTAGTCACTTGTTTCGAGGATATGTTGAAAGTGGTGATGCACATAGGTCTTCCATTTTTTGGAGGGGGAAGGCAAAGCAGGGCTTCCCCATTTTTGTTTTGTGCCCATTTCATTGCTTGTGATGCAATCCTTGGCAGGTACTTTCTGGCCTCTAGTTTGATTGCCATACGATCTGCTTTTACTTTGTAGTCCTTTAGTTTGGAACCGTTCCTCCTCAATCTTAGGAACTGACCAAAAGGGAGGTTTTCTCTGAGGTGGCGAGGATAAAAATGGTCATAAAGGAGTACGCAATTTTTGGCGGTCTGGTTTCATGTGTAGTGGTTCGGAGCGTTCCCTGGTCAGATATAATATTAAGATCAAGGAATACCAGCTCTTTCTTGCTTAAGGTATGGGTGATTTTCATAAAATCATTTTGTACATTCAACCAACTCGAGTTTTTTTTTGCTGAGGCTTCATTTCTCCCCCACATGATTAAGATGTTGTCAATGTACCTCTTCCACAGTTTTGTGTGTTTGTGATAGGGATTCTGAGGACATAGAATTTTATGTTCTTCCAAATGGTAGACATAAGACCAGAAACACAGGGTGTGAAGATGCTGCCCATGCTGGTCATTTGTTTCTGTAGGTAAAGTGTTCCTTCAAATCCAAAAAATTGATAAGTTAAGGCCCATTTGCCACACTCCTCACTAGATTTCTTGGTGTTGGGTACTCCCAATCTACTTCAAAAAGAGCGCTTTCAATTATGTTCAAAGTCTCAGTATAGGGTAGGCTTCTATAGAGACTCTCGATGTCCAGACCCATGAGTAGATGGATGTCTGATTCAAACAGAGTGCCTCTTAAAAAGAGGAGTACGTTTTTGGTATCTTTTAGATATGTGCTTGTGTTTTGAATTATAGGCCCCAGGAAAGCATCTGCGAACCTAGATAATGGTTCTAAGATTGAACCTATCCCTTACACTATAGGTCCTACAGGAGGGTTTTCCAGATTAGTATGCATCTTTGGGATTGTGTAAACATAGGGAGTAATGGGGGTTTGGGAGTCAGAAACCCACCCTCTTTTTGTGATATCCAATCATGTGCTAGGTCCTGCTCTGCCATACTGCCAATCCTTGTTCTGAGGAAATCAGTTGGATCTGCAGGTAGCAGTTTGTAATTTCGTATGTCCCTAGGGAGCCTGAGGCATTCCCTCCGATATGCCTCTGTCGACTGGATATATGGCTCCCCCATTGCCTGCTGGTTTGATCACTATACTTTTATCACTAGCCAATTCTCTTATGGCTGCCTTTTCCTCCTTGGCAGTATTGTGAAAAACTCTGTGTACTGGGGTCAATATCCACAATCTTTTTCAAGACCGCCTTCTCGAAAGCGAGTATCTCAACAGGTACTGTAGTGGTTGATGGAGTGAAAGTAGACTTCACTCTCAATCTAGTATCCCCTGCGTGTTATTGTTCAAAGGTTTTCCTTAAAAAAAAGGCCCTCATTTATATTTTTCTAATGAATTCATTGATTTCATAACTGAGTTTAAATTTGTCTAAGTTTGCCATCTGTACAAAACCAAGGCCTTTCTCCAACACCTGCATCTGTGGGGTTGAGAGGCTCTGTCCTGTGAGGCTGACAACTAGACTGGTTGGTTGATTGAGCCTGGTGGCATATCCTTGGTCAAACTCCTGGTGATCATCCCGACCAGTTCCAGTATGGGTCCCATTAAACCCGAGTTCTTCTCTTTGTTATGCCTCTTGTGCATCCCTGGCCTGCCCCTAAAAAAGACCTGCGTTGATTGTGTGGATAATTTGGGTAAGGGCCGTTTTGTGGTTCCCAGTGTTCAAAATGGGGTGAATTCATTTTGGGGGGTGGGGGGACCATAGTAGTATGGCATGGGATACATTGGTGGGCCATTGTACGGGCTCCATCCTCTTCGCCAATCTCCTCACCCTCCTTTGCCCTTACTATTGCTTCTCCTTCCTCTGTACTCACCGTTGACACCTTAACTGGAATCTGAACAGCTGGATCTTGTCAGTTGAATCACTGCCCATACTGTCACCAGGATTCCTTCCTTCTTGACATGACATAGTCATCTTTTATATACAGGTATACCTGCTCGTTTGTGTCAATTTGCTGGTATCTTTCTACAATTTCTGAAATTGTTTGAGTGTGGTCTCAAACTCATTCATGGTTTGATTCAATTTGTCTAACCTTTTCTTCAGGCCAGCTATGGATTAATAAGATTTTAAACAAACCTCTTTAGTATGTATTTCTGTTTTTAGTTCTTGTGATAACGGGGCTGCTGTCTTTATGATCAGAATCAGCCAGTCTCTTGTACAGTGCCATGAAATCAATTACCAGTCCTTTTTAAAGGCGTTGTCATGCTGGAATATGAATGGTTCGCTTCTTGCTAAGTTCTTTCAAAGGGTGATATTGTCGCTAAACTCCTTTCTACTTACTCAGCCGAGAAAGTTAGACCTGGGATTTCAGCCATCTCTCTGGATATGGTGATCTGTGCTCTAAGTAGAAAAACAAGGCTTTTGAACATGAACGCTATTTGCGATACCTTATTAGATTTCTCCCACAGCTGCACGCTGCCTATATTACTCCCAAAAATGGAGAGGAGAAAGAGGGAACATTCAGAGGGGCTCATCCTCCTACTGATATGTATCAAAACCAAAAAAAGCTCATCTGCTTAAATGGACTGACCCTGCATGAGTAAAAGAAAACACTGTTTTCTTATATAACCCTCACCCATCGGGTTGCCCCTTGGTGGCATACTAGATCATTGGATCCATCCCGTTTCGCTGCGGCACGGGGCGTGCTGCAATCTACGTTTTACATGGGAGCACTTATTGGTGTATATTTAATGATGAAAAATAGGAGTGAGGGGTCTTGTGTTGAAAGTAAAAACAAAATTACCTGCCTAGTAGGAAAAATGCTATTTATTCTGGCCTCTAGTCAATATGTGTAGATAATAATGTGCCTGCCTTTCTAAAGATCAACACGTTTCAAGCTGTACCCCTAGGCTTTTCTTCAGGACCAAGGATCTAACTCCATGATATCACTCCTTTAATCCTGTTTAGCTGCACAAACTGCATGCTAAGGATATAAAATATACAGCACCTACTTGGCATTGCTGCTTGATAATCTGCAAGTATATAAAGGGAGAGTTAGTCTGCCAAGAAATCTGGCAGTGTACATCCTAAAACACACAACATATGCTGGTAAAATTGAGCGCGTCATGTCTATTTCTCAAAGTAAGCACCTCCTTGTGACCAGTTTAGCGTAGAGAAATAAAATCGTACTTGAGGTGAGCCCTTCTAGTGAAACCAACTGATCCTTGTGATACACAACATAGACCACAGTATTCATATAAAAACACACCACATACATAAAAAATGCAAAAATCTTGCATCATGGGCCTCCAGTGGAGTGGGAAGCCTGTTGTCACATTCTATAAAGTAAAACGGGAGAGAGACATCCAGATGTGTCAAAAGTTTTATATATGGGACTCAAAACAATAATCAAGCCTGCTGTGCCGTACTAACTATGCCAAAGCTACTCCTTTGTACAATGACCTAAATTAACCAGCTGGGGCCCGCATCTTGCCATCACGGGAAATTGTTCGTCCCCTGAACCATCAACAGACTAGGGTGCTTCTTTTGTTGTGGTAATGAGACAGGCAGGTAACGTATTGGATTTACAACTGCCAACTTTGGAAGCAGTACAGAAGTTTTGCAGCCTGGACAAATTTCTTCAGAACCCTCATTTAATTTAATGGAGCCCTGACTTCTCCCTTTTGGGCACCTGGTCTAAGCCTGTTTTTTATCCACCAGTGCACAGACAGGTTGCCAGATGCCACAAACTGGCACCCGGCAGCTCTGACATCTTGATTCTGCACCCTACACCAGAATGTTTGGTGGTTCAGGCTTCTACCAGTGGGGTGAATGCCAATTAATTCCTCATGACTCACCCAGACAGAGTCAAAACAAATTGAAGCATTCGGGAAGTGGATGTTTTCCTTGGCCGGTTTAGTCTACCAGTCAGTCAGTGCTAGCTGTCTGCATGGGAGATGTACCCATGCTTTTTCGGACATGGTTGCTGAGATTTTACCAGCAGTCACAATGAATTTCAGACCAATCTTGGTCAAATTATACAGGATGGTCAGGATGCTGCAAAATATATTTACCGTTCTCGGATGGCCACTACCAACTGCTTGAGCAGTGGTGCTTTGGCGAACATTTGTATGCGATCCACTGGCTTATCTGAGGACATTTGAGCTTCTCTGATGGACATCCAGTGCGATGGATCTCGCTGGTTAGGCGAGTCGGCTGATTAAGCGTTGGAATGCTTTAAAGGAAGTCAGGTCACAACACGATCGATAAGACTTTTTACTGTTGCAACATAGTATCTTCAACAGTTTCACCACATTCGAGGCTACAACAAAGAGTTGTCATATCGCCAACATCCACTGTCCCTGCAAAGGGCACGCCAGTCCTTTTGGGGTCAGGGATGAAAATCCAGAAGACAATGGCCAGACAACTAGGGGCAGTGTACTTCCAGTCCCCTGCACTGTGGCATCAACCTCTAATATGCGTTCCTTTCCCTTTAATGGTACACAACCACCCTGTGGGGGGCAGGATCAAACCTTTCCTACTCGGGTGGAAAAAGATAACATGTGACAGATGGGTAGGTGGATCCTTCAGAACATTCAAAAGGGCTATGTCCTGCCATTCCTTCTCGACACCCTACATATACTGCCCACATCAGAATGTCTTTCAGAGGAGCTCTTGTTCCAAGAAGTGGAGGGTCTTTTGCCCAAAGGAGCCATAGAGAGGTATTCAGCCCTGGAAATAGAGACTGGCTCTTACTCCTGTTATTTCCTTGTGCTGAAGGACAAAGGCCTTCATCCTATTTTAGATCTCCACTGTCTGAACGACTTGTTACAGAAGGACAAATTCAGGATGCTCAAGTTGGCCCACATTCAGTCTACTCTCGATCCAGGTGACCTGATGGTGGCCTTGGACCCACAGGATGCCTACTTTCATGTACCCATCCTGCACACAGATGCTACTTGTGGTTCGAGGTGGGCCAGGAGCATTTCCAGTTTGCTGTGCTCCCCTTCAGCCTAACTAGTATCCCTTGGGTATTCATGAAAGTGAAGGCGATCATGGCAGCAAACCTTCGGAGGTTGGCGATCCCAGTTTTCCTCTATCCTGACAACTGGCTGTTGAAGGCGGTCTCACCACAGTGAGTCGTAAAACACCTTCAGATGATTGCGAACCACCTGTAATTGTTGGCATTCACTATCAAAATGCTAAACTCACACCTGACTCCTTCAGGTAAGCTCCTTTTCATTGGAGCCATCCCGAATACGCTGCAATTCCAGCCATCGCTCCATTAAAAAGAGTCCAGGACATTCGGGCTATGATCCTGATCTTTCAGCCTTGGTCCTGAGTCTTGGTGAAAATGGCTCTGATGCTTCTTACCCTCATGCATCCTGCTATTCAACTATTTCAAGTGGCATTTGCTGGGTCTGTAGTGAAACCTAAAGTCACAGTAGGCCCAGCACTAAGGGAACATGTCTGATTTCATCCAGGTTTCGGAGGAGACTGCAGAAGATCTGCAGTAGTGACCGCGTGAATGCAGAGCTCTCTCCCTGCCCCTCCTAGAGATGGTGGTGGTGATTGATGCATTGCTGCTGGGATGAGGAGGTCATCTGGGACAGGTGGCGATTAGAGTATTCTGGTCTCTGGCGGAGACCTGTCTCCAGATCAACATGTTTGAGTTACAGGCTATTCAATTGGCGCTGAATCCTGTGCTCCCAGTGCTGCTGCCCTGCACAAACTGTTTTCTGGATAAACTAGTGTTGATGACCAAGCAGCCTTTTTGCCAAAAGTCAGAACTCCTTTTCAGGATGTACAATCCACCACCCTCCCAAAGTTCTTTGCTCTGCCACACCCCTCAAGGGAGTAATAGAGGCTCTTTTGACTGGACCACAGGAGAGCTGTTACCTTTTACATCAATTGCAAGAAAGACCATCAGGTGGACGATCCCCTTTTGTGGCATTTTCTGGGAGCAAAGATAGGTAAAGCAGTGTAGAATGAAGACTTTGTCAATGTGGATGATCCTTTGCATTTTGATCTGCTATACATTGGCCAAGAAGCAACCTTTAGAAGGACTGAGGGCTCATTACACCAGGGCCAAGGGTGTTATCACTGCGTTGGCACGTGGGGTTGCCTATCGTCAGGCCGCCAGGTCGCAACGTGGGCATCAGTGTATCCTTTTAATGAAGCACTACTGCCTTGACAGCCAAGTCTGATGGGAACATTTTACTCATTTGGTCCTGCAGGACTTTTTCGTTTTAGCCCACTCCACAGATGTTTGGTATCTTTTCTAAAGGTCAGGAATCTGCGGTTAGAAGTATCTATCAGAAGCACAAGTTACTTACCCTAGGCCAGACTAGGCAATGCTCCTTTAGGTGGCTACTACAGATTCCTCACTGACCTCCCTGTTCTATGGAGTTGTCTCTTTTACCCCCTAAAAATATCCCAAATTAGAGAACTGCATACTGGTGCCTCTGAATGTTCTTTGCTCCACGTCCAAAGGTGAGGAAAGAGTCCCGCAAGAAACTGACGTTGGCACAAATATGCAGCTCCACTTCGGAGCAGAACAAAGTGAACATGAAACCACAGTGCGCCACTTGGCATCACACTGGAGCACTGCTATCAAAACCCTGGATCCAGCCTGGCATCAAGGGGTATTCTGAGGGTAAGGAATCTGCAGTTAGATAGACTATCCACCAAAAAGAGCGTTGCCAAAGGTAAGTAACTTGTTAATTATCGAGAAAGTCCAAATGATGGATAATAAACACCTTTTGAGTATCACCTAATTTGAAAAAATCAGTACTTTTCCTAGCAACCAGCTTTTTAACCAACAGAGTAAAAGAGGTCAGCATCAGTAAACTCCCATAAATGATGCACCTTTTGTTTAAAGGCTGATGGCCTTATTTTACCTGGCCATAATGTCCAAATGCCTGGTAGTTAATTACAAACTAGAATTTCAGTTTTTGATATATATATATATATAGTTGTAGTGTATTATGAGTGATCCAGGAACAGGAAATATGGAGAGGAAAAATATTTTCTTTTAAACAGTTTATCCTCCCTAATCTGTGAAAATAACCAAAAACACTGTTGGACCGCAAATGGGAGGAACTACAGTGTATCTGCACTTTGTCCATGCTATGGAGAGCAGGCACATAGCCTGAAAAACGACTGATCCCTAGAGTAAAAATACGCTAAGCCCTTACCCTCGTAGTTGGCATGCTGCATCTTTTGGCCTCACTTCTCAACTAGGTCTAGAAGAATTTGATTGAGGTGGATTTATAATTTGCAAGTAGTGCACATTGGTCAGATGCTTCTAGACATGGATGAGGTGTGAGTCCAGTGATCAAGTATGCCATCTCGGTGGGTTCAAGGCTTCATGCCTTTTTAGGTCTTGCCTAGCGACGCAGCGCATGCTCTGCTCGCTCTCGGCGAGATCTATTGTCGTCGCTTTTCTTGCGAAGCGAGGGTGGAAGCTCCACCCACGCTTCTTACTGGCGGCGCCTGCTAAATCTGTGCTTTCGATTGGGACGGAAGCATGTTTGGTTCCCTCCCTGTCTTCGTTCGGCGTGCCTGCCCGGACAGGGCATGTGCACGCGCCCTGACAGGAGATATGCACGCGTATGCACGGCGCGCTGCTTTGTTGCATTCTCCACAGTTCCCCGGCCGTCTCTTTAATTCCAGCGTCTTGTCCTCCCCGCGTAAGCTGGTTTTGAATAGCGTAGATTGGGCCGCCGTGGCCCCTCCAGATGACTTCCTTACGCCGGGCCGGGTGTAATCGGGGCAGTGACGAGCCACAGGGCTCTGTGCCAAAGAGACGAACACATCCAAAACACCTCGATAAAACCTCTCATTTTGTGGGAGCAGTCTGTGCTTGCTGCCTGAGACTTCTGCAAAAGGCCCCCCTCCCAGGCTGCGTTACTGTCCGTTTGTACCATTCTGGCGCTCAGAAAAACAACCACTTATGCCTAAAATTAAAAAAAAGTACACGGTGTCCCGTTCCAGACATTCCTCGCCTCTTACTGAGAACTCCAAAAATAAACGTGTTAAAAAGAAGCATTTTAAAGAGTCGCCCCAGGACGGCAGCCCGCCCCCACAGGTCCAAGAATGGACACATTTACATGGAAATATCAGCGACCCCAACCCCCCCCCCCCCCCCGCCTAGATGTACATTAAAAACATCCGGGCTTGGGAGTTCTAGCGCTCTATGAGCATTGCTGGCTGGTCCCAAGCGCCTCGAAGTGAGTGAGGCGCTCGCTACAGCCCCCCATACACTCACCAGGCCTCAGGAGCAGCGTGGGCACGAGCATGACCCGCCGGGCGCAGCTCTGGAAAGGATCCCCTGCCAGCGGCTCGGCTATATTTATAAATTATATGATGCTCCCCCTCGCCTCCCTGTCTCCAGACGGATCGTTTACAAGTGCCCCAAATGCTCGTGAGCAGCCGTCCAAGAACACGTGCACGCGGATGTCTCGCCCTCCGCCCCGCCTGATCACAAAACTCTCACTTACACACAGCCTTTCTACACACAACCCACCACCCGCCTGGTGCACAAGAGTCGGGCTTGCACTTGTGAAACAGTGAAAACATCTAGGGTTGGACTGAAACGCTGGCAGGGGGTGCGCGTCACAAACATTAGGGAAATTCCAACATCCTTTTAGAAGTGCATTTCTCAGTCACGACATTCCTTCCACATTTGTGGAAGTCTGGGACGCCACGTGCTGCAGGTTTTATTAAGTTATTATTAATCATCACTTTCCTGCTTAGGAAATATTCAGACATTTAGTCTTTCCAAGAGAAATGATTAATCCCTTCTCATGGTGGGGAGGGGGAGAGGAACTCTAAACTGATTTGGGAGCTGGGGAGGAAAATCTTTTCCCAGTGATAAAAATGAAACAAACAAGCATTGGCAAAGCCATCATTCTTACTATGCCAGTGCTGTACAGACAATGCATTGGCTTTGCCACTGCTGGGGACTTTTAAAATGCTTCAGCATTGGCAAAGCCAACAGCGTCGACCGGCCATGTTAAAAGAATAACAAGCATTGAAAATGCAAAAGGTCTCGTCTTTTATTAAGTTAAAGCCATTTGCTTTGCTATACAATACCATTAGCAAAGCAAATGGCTTAAACTTAATCAAAGGCGAGACCTATTGCATTTTCAATGCTTGTAGTCTCTCCAGTCAGCAGGTGCTGGTCAGCTATGTTCTGTTGTTAATTATATTGCCACTCACAACCTCATCAAAATCAAGCCCAAACAGTTTTCTCAACCTAGCCAAAGATTTCATATATTTGTTCTAAAAACGTTAGCAACAAGGTGATTCATTTAGCGCCAGACAACTTACTTTTTTCAGAATTGACAGGAGTGCTGTGCCACAGATTATTCACCGATACCACACATCATAGGGATGCAGGGGCAGATTTACTAACATTCTCTGCTGTGCTTGTGTTCAAATGGCCATTTTTGCAGGGTTATTCCCAAACTTTTAGTTTCTTCCTCCTATTTCTTCCTGACCTGTCTTTGTTGGTTTAAGGACTCTGGGCACTTTACCACTGCTGATCAGTGCTAAAGTGCATATGCTCTCTGTGTAAATTCTTATTATGGATTGATGTTTCCATGATTGGCATATTTGATTTACTGGTAAATCTCTAGTAAAGTGCACTGAGAGTGCCAGGGCCTGTAAATCAAATGCTACTACTGGGTGTGCCTGCAGCACTGATTGTGCCACCCACAGAAGTAGCCCCGTAAAGGTAACTCAGACCTGCCATTGCAGAGTCTGCGCGCAGTTTGTAACTGCCATGTCGACCTGGCAAGTGCACCCACTTGCCAGGTCCCAACCTTCCCTCTTCACCCCTAAGGTAGGCCCAAGGTACCCCTGTGGGCAGGGTGCAGTGTATCGGAAAGGTGGGGCATGCCCTGGTGTGTTTGGCATGTTCTAATAGTGAAATATTGCCAATTTTGTTTTTCACTATTGCAAGGCTACCTGTTCCCGTAGGATAGAATGGGGAGTTTGCTTATAACATTTTATAAGCATAACTACCCATGGGAACAAGGTGAGAAAATAAAGTTTAGTATGCCTGAACTCAGAATGTTAAACTGCATCTTTTAGCGAGGGTGATTTTTATATTCTGTGTTTGAAAATACCACTTTTAGAAAGTATTTTCTTGCTCAGCCATTCAGTGTGCCTCTGCTAGGATGTGGATTTACTGTCTGGCTATAGAGTGACAGGGGCTGGGGAGGTGCAGTGGCTCCAGAGAGTCTGGATGCGTCAGGGCTGGGCGAAATATACCTCGGCTGCATTTTAAGTAGAGGGAGGAGATTTCCGTTCACCTAAATGGGCCTGGTCTGCCTTCCACAATGCTGTCTCCCCCTCCTGCCAGGAAGCTGGGTCAGAGCAGACAGAACTGGTTTGGATTTAGCACAGACACACTCTGCCTGAGAGAACAAAGGGATTTTGAGTATGAATATTGGGGCCCAGACCCCAACAATTCAGAACTCGCTGAAATCGAGGAACCTGCCATGAAGATGATCTGGAAGAGCTGCCAGGAGGAGTACTGCCCCTTTACTGTGTTGTTGCTTTGTTGGGCTGGCCTGCAGTTGCTGCTACTGCGTTGGGCATTGAAAGGACTGGACAGAACTTTCTTTTACTTGTGCTGAGTATCTCCGTGGACTTGAAGTAGAGATTGCCTACTGTTCTGAAGTCTCTGGGACAGTAAAGACTTCACCAACCTCTGGCTACCGCTTCTGGAACCCCTGTTTCAGTTGCTACAGAGAAGGGAAGCTCAACTGACTCCGTCACCGGCTCTGTGTCCTGACGGCACTGCAGAAGGCACCATCAGCATCTTGCACTGCAACCCTGGTCTCACCGACGACAACGACAGACGCTGCCGCCACCAGGCTGCTGCTTGCACTGTGACCTGTGGGTACTGCACTTCCCATCCCTCGCTTCACTCCGCCATCCTGGTCTCACCCATGCTGTTGCTGACTTCGACACCCATGACAGCATCGTGGCTGTGGGCACCACTTGTAAGTTTCACAACGCACCGCCTCTTCCTATACAACAATCTGGGATGACCTATGCCAGCTTCTGCTAACTGGCTCTGTCGCTTGCACTGCAACCTGCCAGCACCGCATCAAGCAGAGACTCGCCCTGCACCATAAGCCTTGGTCTCACCGACGGAGTCTAGACGATCGTCACCGAGCCGCTGCCTGCATCGCATCGAGAGGGCACCACACCCTGTACCACTTAAATTTTGCAATGCAACCGCGACGTTTGCCACGACTGGCTCGCTACAGCATGCCAACCGCGACGAGAAAGGTAGTTACCGATTCTATCCACGTTTTCGCTTGCCCGTACCGACGTGGTCGGCTGGAACTGTTAGATTATGTTGTTTTCAGCATCACAGTAGCCCCGGACGGAGCTACTGACTCGTACGAACTGTGTTTTTGAGGTATTTCTGCAATTTTAAGGATATCTTGCAAATTATATATTTTTAAAGTACCGTATGTTGGGTTTTTATCGTTTTGGTCTTGTTATGGATATATAAAAATATTGGATATTTTTCTAATTTGGTGTGGTCATTTTGTAGTGTCTTCACTGTATTACTGTTGGTTGTGTGCAAATGCTTTACACACTGCTTCTGAGATAAGTCTGACTGCTCGTGCCAAGCTACCAAGGGGGTGAGCACGAGTTATTTAAGGAGTGTAACCCCTTACCAGGAAGAAGGGTCCCTTCGTGGACAAAGGTGCAAATTCTTGCCAACTAGAGACCCACATTTCTAACCGTTTGTGTCACAAATCTCATGTAAATCAGTGCAAACATGACAGCCTGATTGTGAGTAAGCATTAGGCAGATGGAAGTAGCCGACATATCTTAGATGTGATATGGCACTGTCCTGCTCTCTCCCTCTAACACAGCACATCGCAGCAACTTTGAATGCTGCACTGCACTACATGATAACTTTGTAAATCAGAGTCATTTTGTGCAAGAGTATAATGTTGCTGGGAGGTCCAGTGGGACCGAGCCTTTACACAGGTGCCGTTGATTAATGCAAGGTGACTTTCTACCACTGTTATTACTATAATTTATGCTGGGGGAACTTCCCTCCAGGTCTTGCCACATGGACTGCCTTCCATCGGTGGTGTCAAGCCTTTCAGACCACACCTTGTGTGGCTGGTAAAGTAGCAGTGCATGTGCCATTCACTTTGGCCAATGTGCCTTATTGATGACATGCCTCCTTTCTGATTAGCTGAGTTATAGTGCAGAATGGCAACCACTCTCACCCATTTCTCATGTGCTGCTTATACGTCCCTGTCGTTATTAAACTATGCACACATGTGCCTCCATGTCTCAATGACGTGGCCCATGCCAGAAACCTAGGTCACACCCATTTCTAACACTAATCATTTATTTCAGCCCATATAAGCAGGCTCAGAGCAATATTCAGTGGGGCACACGTTTCTAGCTTTTGTGAAGACATACACACACACACACAATGTTAACTTTTGTTGGGAACGGTAACCCCCTGAACCCCTCTCCTATTTATATATAACCTACTGGTGGTATGCGGGTCCATGCTCCATTAGCAATGTAGTGTTTGGCTGGACGCAACCTGAGAGAAAAGTGGCGGCTGCCATTTTGTCAATAGGGACATGGTTTTGGGGGGAAATAAACTGTAAATAGGATATAAGGGGTCAGGATAGAATTATCCTGACCCCATGGGAGTGAGGGAGGGGTCTGTGAGGGACCCCTCATGGGCAAGAAATTGTCCAAAAATGCATTATTTTGGGTGCATTAGGATCTGCGGCGCTCAGCACGGCCCTTGTATGAATCTGCGGCAGGTCCAGATCCCCCCCCCCAAAATATACACCCAATCACAGATCCACATACACCCACTCGGAGACCCAGGACACCACTTAAACACCTAAACAGCCACTTGCACACCCACCCACATAGAGAACCACTTACACACCCACTCACAGACCCACACAGGCACTCACACCCACTCACACAGCTGTACAGCCACTCGCCCACTCAGAGAACCACAAAACTACTCACACACCCACAGATCTGCACAGCCAGTCACATGCATTCACACACCCACTTACACAGCTACTCACACACCCATACAGCCACCCAGAAGCCCACTGGCAGACCCACAAAACCACTCAGACGCCCACTCAAAGACCTATAACATGACTTACACACCCACTCACACAGCTACTCACAAACCCACTCCGAGAACCACTCGGACCCACAGAGGCACTCGTACATCCACATACACACCCATACAGCCATTCACACACCCACTCACAGACCCACACAGCCAGTCACACATCCATTTACACAACCACACAACATGTCACACACCCAAGTTACAGGGAAGTTATAGTTAGGAAATAGCATAAAAACATAGAAATTCACTGAAAAACAAAGGTTATAAGGATGTTATAGTTAGGAATCCGCATTAAAAAAAAAATAGAAATTTACTAAAAACCCAAAGGTTACAGGGAAGTTATAGTTAGGTTGAGATTTACACACAAAACCATGGAAATTCAGCAGTTACACTTAGTTATCTCAAGTTAACTATAACTTGTGCGGGGGCGTGGCTTCGACGCCGAGACAAGATGGCAGCCATACTGTGAGCTCTGTCCGGACGCGGAGCCTTTCCTTTTTTTAAGTGACTCTGGACAAAGAGTTTTGGAACTCCGTCGACAGCCTTGAGTATATGAAGCGGCGGTGAGTGTTTGTGCCGCTTTGTTTCTACTTCAACACTATTCTGGAGCCTGGGAACTGCGGCAGTGATTTTCTCCACATTGAATCGCAAGCATCCACCGTTTTGAATCGCGGCGCTCGCGTTCCGTTTTTTTTTTCCTGTCAGCTGAGCCTTTTGCATTCAAAAGACAGCGGGGGCAGCGTGTAGTATGGAAGTCCGCCCCATCAATGACCCAGCAGGAAGTAGGGTGATGCTTGCATGTGTGAAGTACCTCAGAGGGGGCATTTAAAACCCTTTCCATCAGTCTTTTCAGGAAGTCTGGGCCATGAATGTACTAACAGAAAGTAACGCTACACATTTGTGTTTGAGGTGCCTCTGAAGGGGGCGTGAGGAGAAACATGTTCGGGACGAGTCTTTGGAGCAAGTTGAAGGGAACGCAGTTATGACGGGAACTCGACATCATAATGAGAAAACAGTTGGTGAGGTACTTTTTAGCCATATATCAAAGAAGGGACACTAAATATTCAAGGGAAGAGGCATTTCATGTGAGCACATCGTAGAGATACGAATAGACTGTACATTTTTGTAACTAGTGTTTTACATGCATCCAGCTTCTAATGTGCACATAGCACCACGCAGGTGGGGAGTGCCTCAATGTTTTAAAGTGAGAGTTCCACCTCTAAACTTGTTAACGCCTCCTTGCTCACTTCCTTCATGTTAAACTCTCGTTATTTTCATAATCTCTGTTTATGTCATCTGCAAGTTATGATGATACCGCCTCTTCAATACCTCAATCCTGTTCACTACTTGAATTAATGAGGAATACACATATTGCAGAGTGCTTCACACCTCTTCTAAACAATCATCTTCAGGTGCCAAGCCCAAAAGACACGATCCACCTCCTCCCATTCTCTCCTCACAAAATCCTGTTCTTGACTCTATTCTTGAGGAAGTACACGGTTTTCAGCCTTTTATGTCCGCTACCAATGAAAAGTTACAGCAAATTGAAGACCGCTGGATTGTCATGGAGGGAAAAGTGTTGGAGCTTGAGCACCGTGTTGGAGACCGTCAAGATATTTCTACAAAAACTCCTCTACTAGAGCAAGAGATCCACAAGCTTAAACTCCACACTGAAGACCTTGAAAATTTAAACCGGAGGAACAACCTTCGCCTTTATGGTCTTCCGGAAAATATTGAAGGCCCGGATATGTTATCCTTCTTTAAGAAGTTTCTCCGAGATCTCTTAGACCTTCAATCCTCCTCACCGCTCAACATACAACGAGCGCATCGCTTGGGTCGTCTCCACCCTAACTCAAATAAGCCACGTGGTATTATAATGCTCTTTCTGGAATTTACTGAATTCATGCAGGTTTTTAAAGGTTGTTAATACTCAAACGACGTCTCACTTGGTCGGGACATAATATCCTCATTTCACAGGAAATCTCCAATGCAACGAATGCTCGTCGTAAAGAACTTCTGGCTCTTCGCCCCCAGATGAGACATTTGAACATTCAATATGACATTCTCCATCCTTGTCTTTGCAAAATCACTCATGAAGGAAGCTCATGTTCTTTCGAAGATACTGATAAACAAACTTTTTCTAAACAGCATTTCTTCTCGTAGCATGGAAACTACTGTTTATTTTTTTTATCAATTGATTGAATGATATTGCTCTTCTAAATTATCTACCGCCAGTAGATAGTTATAGGTAGGACCTATTTTCCATAGGAAATCCGTAACGTTCTATTGGGAATATCTTTGGCGCCAGGTTATGAATCTTCGCAAAATTTTCCAAACTTTTGGCCAGCTCCGCTCCGCTCCTACCCTGAAAGTTTCGTGGTGATTCGTGAAGCGGGGGCCGAGAAAAAAGGGGGTCCCAAAACGCGTTTTCCCCATGCAATTTCCCATAGGACCTGTTGTCTCAGCTACAGCCCGAACTGCTGAACGGAATTACACCAAATTTGGCAAGGAGGTAGTCCTCAGTTCAGACTCGTGCCTTTTGCTTAAATAGTGTAAATCCGTTCAGTAGTTCCTGAGAAAATTAGAGTTAAAAGTTAGTGATATCTATGGCCGGGGAGGATCCGCAGATCCTCCCCGAACCCTCCCGAGCACGAGCTGAATGCTAATTGGCTGCCAACACTCTGAATCAGGAAGTGTTGTCAGCCATCTTGTGCCTCGGTAGAACCGAGGCACAAAAAAGCACAAAAACTAAGGCGCAAAACGCGACAAGGGGGCAGGGTAGAAACACCCTGACCCCCTAGGCCTGCTCAGGGGGTCCCACAAGGACCCCCAGGGCCCAAAAAAGTATTTGTATTTTTTTTTTAAATCGTCGAGATTCGCGCACCCAGCGCGAATTTCGGCCGAAAAAAAAAATAAAAAAGAAGCGCGGGGCTCCCGCGCTTCTTTGGTAATTGGCCCCTGGGGGGGGGGGACCAAATCCCGGGGGCAGAAATAAAAAAGTGTGGGGGGGTCCCAATGCCCCCCACACTGCCCCGGGGACCGCCACCCCCCGGGGCTCAGATACAATATGGGGGGGCTCACGGCCCCCCCAGCCCCGGGGACCACCACCCCCGGGGCTTATAGAAAATGGCTGGGGGGGCTTGCAGCCCCCCCAGCCCCGGGGACCGCCACCCCCCGGGGCTTGAAAGTATTTGCGCCGGGGGGCTCTCAGGCCCCCCCAGCCCGGGGGACCGCCACCCCCCGGGGCAACTTGTCCGTGTGGGAGGGGTGCCACACGGCACTCCTCCTGGAGCCAATGATGGCCCTGGGGACCGCCACCCTCCAGGGCCGGCTCCTGCAGTGTCCCGGGATGCCCACCCCTGGGACACTGCTGTTTGCAATGACAGGGCGGGAGCCTCGCGGCTCCCACCCTGTCATTGCAAAGCTGATTGCTTTTCCACATGGGGAGCAGCATGTTAGCTGCTCCCCATGTCGAAAAGCAATGCCGGCAGAAAAGATCGGGATCGGGCCGGAGGCCACGCCCCCTCCTTACACCACTCGGCAAACGCGCCCCCTGGCGCGTTTGCAGAGAGGGAACTAATTCCCCTTGAATACTGGGGGTCCCTGGGGGCCAACTAGCCCACCAGGAACCTCCAGTATGCGCCAGGGGGCTGCGTTGCAGAGAGGTGTAATGAGTCCACACCCCTTTTTACACCTCTCTGCAACGCAGCTCCGTGGCGCTTACTGGAGGTACCGGGTGGCCTAGTTGGCCGCTAGGGGACCTCAGGATTCAAGGGGACTTAATCCCCCAACTTAAAATGCGTGGTGATTCGTCAAGCGGGGGCCGAGAAAAAAGGGGGTCCCAAAACGCGTTTTCCCCATGCAATTTCCCATAGGACCTGTTGTCGCAGCTACAGCCCGAACTGCTGAACGAAATTACACCAAATTTGCCAAGGAGGTAGTCCTCAGTTCAGACTCGTGCCTTTTGCTTAAATAGTGTAAATCCGTTCAGTAGTTCCTGAGAAAATTAGAGTTAAAAGTTAGTGATATCTATGGCCGGGGAGGATCCGCAGATCCTCCCCGAACCCTCCCGAGCACGAGCTGAATGCTAATTGGCTGTCAACACTCTGAATCAGGAAGTGTTGTCAGCCATCTTGTGCCTCGGTAGAACCGAGGCACAAAAAAGCACAAAAACAAAGGCGCAAAACGCGACAAGGGGGCAGGGTAGAAACACCCTGACCCCCTAGGCCTGCTCAGGGGGTCCCCCTCCTGGAGCCAATGATGGCCCTGGGGACCGCCACCCCCCAGGGCCGGCTCCTGCAGTGTCCTGGGGTGCCCACCCCTGGGACACTGCTGTTTGCAATGACAGGGCGGGAGCCTCGCGGCTCCCACCCTGTCATTGCAAACTGCTTTGCTTCATTGAAGCGAGAGCAGGGAAACCTGCTCTCGCTTCAATGAAGCAAAGCTGATTGCTTTTCCACATGGGGAGCAGCATGTTAGCTGCTCCCCATGTCGAAAAGCAATGCCGGCAGAAAAGATCGGGATCGGGCCGGAGGCCACGCCCCCTCCTTACACCACTCGGCAAACGCGCCCCCTGGCGCGTTTGCAGAGAGGGAACTAATTCCCCTTGAATACTGGGGTCCCTGGGGGCTAACTAGCCCACCAGGAACCTCCAGTATGCGCCAGGGGGCTGCGTTGCAGAGAGGTGTAATGAGGCCACACCCCTTTTTACACCTCTCTGCAACGCAGCTCCGTGGCGCTTACTGGAGGTACCTGGTGGCCTAGTTGGCCGCTAGGGGACCTCAGGATTCAAGGGGACTTAATCCCCCAACTTAAAATGCGCCACGGGGTGCGTTTGCACAGTGGTGAAGTTAGGGGGCGGTGCCTGAAGTGATATGTGTGCAAACATGCCCTGTGGCGCGTTTTAATTTAGGGAATTAAGTCCTGTTCAATCCAGAGGTCCCCTAGGGGCCAACTAGCCCACCAGGTACCTCCAGGAAGCGCCACGGAGCTGCGTTGCAGAGTGTTGTAAAAAGGGGCGTGGCCTCTGAACACCGCTCTGCAACGCAGCTCCCTGACGCATACTGGAGGTACCTGGTGGGCTAGTTGGCCCCCAGGGGACCGCAGGATTGAAGAGGAATAATTTCCCCAACTTAAAACGCGCCACAGGGCGTGTTTGCACATGTCACCTCAGGCCCCGCCCCCTACCTTTACCATTGTACAAATATTCCTCTAAAATCAGCCGAACTACGAATTCCGATCTACTCACCTGTTATCAGGAGAGAACCCAGGGCTGCATCTTTTAGCCCAGCACTGACCCTGAAGAGTAATTCTAAGCGTACATACCAGTAACTTGTATTTCCTTCCATAGGAATCCATTGTGTGGTTTTCACCAGAAAATTTTCAAAGTGTCCATTTTTGAAACGTAGAAATATTCCTCTAAAATCAGCCGATCTACGAATTCCGATTTACTCACCTGTAATCAGAAGAGGACCCAGTGCTGCATCTTTTAGCCCAGCACAGACCCTGAAAAGTAATTCTAAGCGTACTTACAAGTAACTTGTATTTCCTTCCATAGGAATCCATTGTGTGTTTTTCACCAGAAAAGTTTCTAAGTGTCTATTTTCACAAACTAAAAATATTCCTAAAAAATCGTCTGTATGACTTAAACACATTCTTTCAACTGTTTACCGGAGGTTGGCCAGTGCTGGATCCAGGATCCACCACTGAGTAAGAAAAAGTAATGATAACACTACTTACCTGCTAAGTGAATTTTCTGCCATAGGATAACATTGGTGATTCTATGTGAAAACATTTCTAAGTGTCAACTTTTAAAATACAATAATATTCCTTAAAAATAACTACTGTAACCAAAGCGCTTTTACTCAACTGTTTACAGGAGATGTCCAAGGACTGAATCTAGGATCCAGTCCTGTGGTTAGAACAGTAATCCATAAAGTAACTAATTGCATTTCACTAGAAATTCACATTGAGCTCAATGTTGCTTTGTGTTTTAAATTGTGTTGCCCATTGCAACAACTGTAACTACTGTACTTAAAAGTCTGTTGCCTATTTGCCAAGTATTTAAACTAAAGTAATTCATTCTGAGAAAGTATATTTTGTATTGTAATGTATAATGTAATTATAATGTAATTAAAAAAAAAAAAATAGTTAAAAAAATATAGTAAATCAGTATCAAAAAAATCAGTATAACAATTAATACATTCAAAATTGTCATTTACAAAACCTTTGAAATTCACTGAAAAAACCATAGGTTTCAGGGGCGTTATAGTTAGGAATTGACATTTAAAAAACCTTAGAAATTCACTGAAAAAACCATAGGTTTCAGGGGCGTTATAGTTAGCTGGACATTTGCCTCGTACAAAACCTTATAAATTCCCCCGTTATAGTTAGTTCAGCTAACTATAACTCGCGCCCCCACAATGCACTGCTGATGACGTCACATATTACATCACTCATGACATGGTCAGTGACATCACTGATGACATCACTGATGACGTTATCCAGTGAGTGTGTGTTTCTGTAAATTTTAAATATGTTTAATATATATATAGGGAAAAACCTATGGAAGAATGAGTGGGTGTATAAGTGTGTGAATGGATGATTTAGTAGGTGCGTGACTGACTATAAGTGAGTCATTAAACGTATCTTACTCCAGACTAGTGACTAAACTGTGTGAATGTCTGTATCTGTCTGTCTGTTGGTGTATAAGCGGCTGCATGGTTTTGTGAATAGCTATATGAGAGTTTCTATGGGTTATTGATTGGTTGTCTGAGTATCTGTTTGGGTGCCTGAGTGTTTGTGTGGGTGGGGTGTGTGTGACTCTGTGCATACATGTGTGAGTGGGTGATTCTATGGGTGCATGGTTTTAAGAGTGCATCTGTGATGAACTGTATGGTTGAGTGAGTGTATGTATGGGTGTGTTAGGGATTGAATGTATATCTCAGTGGTACATGTGTGATTAACTACATATGTGAAAGGCAGTATATATGTGTGTAAGAGTATATAAGCGGGTATATGTGAGAGTGTGATTCTTAGAGTGGCTGTATGGATGAGTGTGTGCTTGTATCAGTGATTGTATAAGAGCGTAAGAATGTGGTACTATTTTTATGAGTAAGTGAACTTGTGTGTGTATAACTGCATAGGTGAGTAAATGGGAGTGTGATTAATTATTTGCATGACTGACTGGGTGTGAGAGTACCTCTATGGATGATTGGGGGTGTGCGAGTGTCTATGTAGGTGT
Organism: Triturus cristatus; assembly: GCF_964204655.1. Classification (NCBI taxonomy): domain Eukaryota; kingdom Metazoa; phylum Chordata; class Amphibia; order Caudata; family Salamandridae; genus Triturus; species Triturus cristatus. Next base: position 679,641,264 of record NC_140585.1, on the reverse strand, counting down.
ATAAATGCATATGATAGTCCTGTACTGAGTGACTGTAAGTATGAGTGACTGTACAGGTGAGTGAGTGGATGTGTGTGTAGATCTAAGAGTCAACGAGTGGGTATGTAGTTATTGGTATTGGAGTATCTATGGTTTTGAGAATGGACGTCTGAAATTTTGATTGAGTATATCAAAGGGTGTGAGAAGATGCACTAATTTATCACACGGATGACGTCATCAGTGATGTCATCAGTGATGTCATTTCATATGTCATCAGTGATGTCACTGACCATGTCATGAGTGATGTAATATGTGACGTCATCAGCAGTGCATTGCGGGGGCGCGAGTTATAGTTAGCTGAACTAACTATAACAGGGGAATTTCTAGGGTTTTGTACGAGGGAAATGTCCAGCTAACTATAACGCCCCTGAAACCTATGGTTTTTTCAGTGAATTTCTAAGGTTTTTTAAATGCCAATTCCTAACTATAACGCCCCTGAAACCTACGGTTTTTTCAGTGAATATATATATATATATCTTTTTTTCTCTTACTCGTTCTTCCTTCCTATTTGTCTAGTGCTCTTCCACCTTTTATTCTTCTTATATTTAATTTTATTTAAATTATTTCTATCCTTTCGCTATCTTAGTTCATTCTTTATTTTCTAGCATTTGTTATTTCCCTACTTCTGAAGAGGTTTTTTATTGCCTATTCATTCCTACCGCCGTCCTTGTCTTCGGTGTTACCATGCTTCTCTCTTACCTGTTGCTTATTTCTCTTCAGGTCTGGATCCTTTTCCTTGATCCGTTTACTTATTCGGTTTATCTATTTTTTCCTCCTTTTTCTCCCTCTTCCCCTTTCTTTTTGTATCTTGGCTATATCTCTTTACGGGTTTCTCTTATTATTATCTTTCTGCCTATATGAGTGTCTTTCTTTATCCCTATTTCTTCTCCAATTTTGTTACTTTTTGTTTTAATTGTTTAACTTTTGATAATTGTTGTTTCTCTTTCTTTTTTTATTGTTCCTGCAGTTTATTGTTCCTGTTTCCATGTTTCGCCTCACCCTTCAACATGTTTAACGTTGTCTCGTGGAATGTTCGTGGTCTAGGTCATCCTGTCAAACGTCAAAAGGTATTGTCTCATTTATCCAAACTTAATGCTCAGGCTGCCTTTTTACAGGAGACTCATTGTAATGATGTGGAATCTCTTAAGCTCAAATGTCAATGGGTTAATCAAATTGTTTTCTCTCCTGCTATGGACCGTCATGGGGGCGTTGTTTTTTATTTCAAAAATCACTTAATGCATAAATATTATCAACTGAATGTGACTCTAGTGGGTGATGGGCTTTGGTTGATGCTATTATTTATAAAAAACAAGTCACATTTATGGACCTGTCAAACCGGACCCACAATTTTGGCACTGTATTACATTGAAATTATCCTCTATCTCTCACCCCAATATAATCCTTGGAGGTGATTTTAACAATTGGCTAGATCCCTTCTCGGATAGAAAATCTAAATGCAAATTCAAACCTGATAGGACCCACAAATAATTTCAATCTGCCATCGCCTCTCACCCTCTGTATGATGTATGGAAAACATGTAACCCAGATATTTGCAAATTTACTCTCTTTTCACCTGTTTATCATACTATGTCCCGTATTGATTATATTCTGGTTTCTAAGTCATTGTTCCCTTGTACCCATTCCTCTGAAATTAGTTCTATTTTTATTTCTGATCATGCCCCTATGTCTACTTCTTTTGATAGGTCCCTCAACACATGTAAACCAAGGCCGTTGGCGTTTTAACAATCATTTTTTCTCTGACCAAAACTTAATTTCTAAAGCGACCTCTTTTTATTAATGAATTTTTTCAACTTAACCAGTCTTCGGACACCTCACTTCATAATAACTGGGATGCTTTTAAAGCCTCATTTAGAGCCTTTACTATTGCTTACACTGCAAGGAAAAAGAAATTACTCAACGCTAAATATCATGAAACTCTTCAAAAGATTAACACAATTAATTTCCCTCTAAATCATCCTCCACTCTGCTGGAATTGATTAAAGCCAAATCTACCTTGAATAAAAATGCCACTGTTGATGCACGTAACACTCTCCTTAAGATTAAATCTAAATTTCATGGAGGCCAAAATAAGGCGGGGGAAATGTTAGCCAATTATTTAAAAATCAAATCAGAATGTAAAAATATTGGGCCTATTAATTCCGAAACAACTAACAAACTTCTTTCCTCCAACTCAGGCATTGTAGATACATTCCAATCCTATTATGAACTTTTATATATGGAAGATACAACACCTTCTGAAAAAGATTTTGAGACTTTTTCCAGGGTATCCCTAAACCCCCTCCATTTCTGATACTTTTTTACCTCTTGAAAATTACATCTCACTTCAGGAGATAACTGATGCTCTTAAATCTTTAAAAAAAAAAAGGCCAAAGCCCCGGGACTGGATGGTTTTGCAGTTGAATTACTCAACGTTTTCCATGGTTTTTGCCCCAAAACTATTGGACCTTTTTAACTCATTCCTCTCCAATTCTAAAGCATGCGGTTCTTTTTTAGAAGCTCTTATTATAGTCATTCCCAAACCGGACAAAGACTCTTCCTTCTGCAAAAAATGTCGACCCATTTCACAGATTAATTATGATTGCAAGTAGGGGGCATGGCTAGGCGCCGATGTAGAGGGAAGCGGACTCCAGGGCTCCGTCCACAGCTTCCCTCCGCCCGCACAGATCCTGCAGACATAGCGGTGCCCCTTACCGCAGAACTTGTGTTGGACCTGCCCGTGCCAGTGAGGAGCACTTATAGACCAGTGGCGGTCCCTCACAGGCGGTGCAAAACCAACTTTGATCCTGGGAGCTGAGCGCCGCAAAGACAAGATGGCAGCCGCGTGCCGATGCGGCAGCTACCCGCGAGCCTGAACGAAGTGCCCCCGGGACCGCAGTGAGTACCGCGTGTGTGGCGCACCTCAGCAATTGCGCTGCCAGTAGTGAGGAGAGAAGTGCCCCACAGGACGTGGGGAGCCATGGGAGCGCTTCTAGTTGGGGATGAGCGACATCATTGCAAGATGGCGGACGCCATTGCAGTCTGCCTCTGTGAGTGGAGACCTGGGGACCCGTACTGTGGAGGTGGGGATTGGGGTCTGATCCGCCTGGGCAGGCTTGCTTCAGGCGGAGCGGGAGGAGTTCTGAGCACTGGGCGGAGGAACTATTGTGGACCAGTGGCATCGCCTCGCAAGCGGCGCAAAGCCGACTTTGTTTCCGGGAGCCGAGCACCGCGGAGACAAGATGGCAGCAGCGCGCCAATGAGGCAGCTCTTTGTGGACCCGGACGCAATGCCCCCAGGACCGCAGTGAGTACTGCCGAGTGTGTGGCGCAAATTGGTGAAGGGGGTTTGAAGTGTCCTGCAGACGGGAGCGCCTCTGGCTGGAGCAGAGTGGCATCACAAGATGGCAGTGTCCGGCCCTTGCAGTCTGCATCAGTGAGCAGAGGCCTGGGGACCTGAACTGTGGAGATTGGGGTCTGACCCACCTGGGCTGGCCAGCGGCAAGTGTGGCCGGGAGAGCACTGGGCAGGAGTGCTGTGGACAGAGCCTGAGACGAAGAGGTCCTGCCTGAGACAACGGCTGGCGTCGAGCAGCTGGGAGCTTCCTGGGTTGTATTGGTGACTGGCCGTGGAAGGTGCGGAGAGCTCCAGCGAGGCAGACCGGTGCGACACCAGGTGGAACCTCCGTGGCGCTTCCCACTGGGGAACTGCGATACTGGTGGCGGGGTGACCCCCTGTGTGGATGGGTTATATCGACGGCAGGAGCGCACGAAACACCCTAGAGAACGAAATTCGCTGCGGATTACCTGCGAGGTCAGTCTAGAGCCCCCAACCAGAAGGACTGGGATCCAGCGGTGCAGCAAGTCCTGCATAACGGACGACAGCGATGGTTGCGGTGACCCCTGAGGACCTCGGTGCCTGTTAACAATGGGGAGGGTCTCTAAAAAGAAGGGGTTCACTGTGCTGCAGTTGGAAGACACAGGGCTGCTCACAGATGAAGAGGATGAGGGGGTAGTGAGGAGGAAGGACGTCGTCCCGCCAGAGCCCACTTGGTGGACATTATGCAGGCCATCACCTCCTCGCGAGAAGCTCTTGAGACGAAGATGGACGCTATAGGGGCAGTCCTCAATTTATTGAAAGACAACCATCGTAAGCTTAAGGAGCATGTGAAGCTTAACGAGAAGACCTTGGGGAGGTCCCAGAGGCAGTCGCAACACTGCAGCGCTCGCTGAAAATTGTGGCAACCAAGGTTAGAGTGCTCGAAGCAAGGGGTGAGGACAGCGAAGGGCACTCCCGCTGGAACAATTTGCACATCGTGGGGATCCCGGAGCGAGAGGAAGGGGACGATGTTGTACGGTTTATGGAGACCTCATCAAGACAAAAGTGGTGTCAGAGGGACTCTTTTTTCACTCGAGCGAGCCCATAGGGTCCCGACTAGGCAACCCAAACCGGGGGCCCCTCCTCGACCGATGGTGGTACGGCTGCTTCACTACCGAGACAGGGATGATATCTTACAGCAGGCCCGGGAGAAGCAGAACTTGCAGATTGGGAATGCCAGGGTGATGATCTTCCCGGACTTCACCAGGGAGGTACAGAGGCAAAGTGCTTCCTTCCTGACTGTCAAGCGGAAACTACACCAACTGCAAATTTCTTATGCCATGCTATTCCCAACACGCCTCCGGGTGGTGGATGGTGTGGAGACTCACTTCTTTACTGTACCCCACGACGCCTGTGACTGGCTGGAGACGCGTCGACACAGATGGCAAGTACTTTGCTGTTGAGGGGGACACGGCGAGCATCGCTCACTCCCCCGCGATCCCCAAGGGCTCCTACGCCAACGGGCTGCCAACTGGAAAGGCACAAAGCCGTGCGAGCTATCGCAGAGATTTGCCATGGCTTGGCTAGCCCAAACTCAACGACCAGCGAACATGGTGAGGACAGGTCTGAAAGCTCCCGACCCAGCAGCACGAATGGGGACTCTGAAACTGATTTACCGGTTGTCACACCGCAAACAGCAGATGGCATTGTCTGAAGTGTGCCCCATGAGCTGAAGGGGGGAGGGTCTTTGTGCAGATGGGGGCTGTCCCTCAGAGAGGCTACCATGAGTTGGCAATAGACTCCTGGCAACGGAGCAATCCTTGGGGCTACGTCTACTTTTATGGGGGTGGGGGATTAGCCGAGGGGTTCTGGGTCTTGCAGGGCCAGCCTACGCATTTCCACTTGTTTATTTGTGACTTGTAGGTCACTGTACTAGTTTGGATGGGGACTTGTTGGTTGATACCTGTCCTGGGAAGGGGGAGTTGGGGAAGTTTGGTTATTAAGGGCGTTCTGTTTGGGACCAGGCATGTCGCTGTTCAGAGGTTAGAAGGCGGACTAACTCAGTTCGAACAATGGGATCCCCCATAGGGCTTAAATGCATCTCCTGGAATGTAAGGGGGATGCACACGATGCTGCGTAGGCACAAAATACATGCAGATCTGGTGAAGAGGGGGGTGCAGATTGCCCTGTTGCAGGAAACTCATTTGACGTAGAAGGAGGGGCTTGCATTGCAAAAGAGGTGGAGGGGACAGGTGTTTTGCACTACGTATTCGGCCTATGCCAGAGGCACTTTGATTTGGGTGCGGACGGGTGTCCCCTTCCAGAGTACCAGGCAGTTGGTGGACCCAGACGGTAGGTATGTGGTGGTCTCAGGACGGTTGGATGGCAGGGACATAGTGATAGGGAGCCTGTATGCCCTCAACATGGACCAGTCCGCGTACTTCGCACACCTTTCGAGGACACTGGCGACCATGTTGACAGGGTCGGTACTGCTGGGGGGGAACTTTAACAGCATTACTGACATTGACCTGGACCTCTCTCACCTTCAGCTCCCAGATGCCCTGGTACATAGACTCGCAGCTCTCAGACGTAATTGGCAGCACCGCTGGGGGTTGACGGACACCTGGAGGGCCCATCACCCGATTAACAGGGACTACTCCTACTATTCCGCTTTACACAAACTGCATGTCAGGTTGGACTCGATCCTATGCTCCCCGGACGTGCACGGTGGGGTTACGCAAAGTAAATATTTCGCCAGAACGATCTCTGATCATAACCCGCTGCTACTATCCTTAAACTGGCTGCGGATCAGGTCAACCATCCCTAGTTGGCACCTGCGCACGGAGACACTGGAAGACACGGTGTTTCGGGCCACCATAGGCTCAGCTATTGATGACTATTTTCTAGTAAAAACCGGAACAGCGATGTGTCTGCTATTGAATGGGATGCCATTAAGGCGGTCATTAGGGGACGCTGCATTGGGGAGGTTGTTGGAGTATGGAGGGTGCTCCTACGGGAAGTGTTGACTGCAGAGAGCAGGCTACGGGAACTCGAGAGGGAAAGACCGGAGCATGTGGATAGGCAGGCCGATCTTCTCGGTGCCCGGGAGGTCCTGGCTACACATGTCGAAAAACTGCGCTGCTTCGACTACAGGGCATTCATTACCCGGGCCCACACAGAACGAGATAAAGTTGGCTTGGCTGGCCAACCCAGCACACAGAAGGGCCATCCTGGAGCTGAGGGGTCTGGGAGATGAGGTATTTTACAGTCAGCGAGATATCAATACCCAGTTTTTGGAATATTATACTTCCCTGTATCAAAGTAGACTTGACCCAGGGGCTGACGATGGGACAGATTTCTTGGCGGCTGTGGAGCTTCCTAGGGTCGATGCAGAGGCGGCGGAGGACTTAGGTAAAGCGGTGGAGGTGGGGGAAGTACGTAGTGCCGTCAAACATATGGCTAGAAGCAAAACCCCGGGGACGGACGGACTCCCGGTGGAGTTTTACTTTACATACTTAGATGTCTTAGCTCAGCGGCTAGTGGCACTGTATAATCAGGCAAAACAGGACGGTTGTCTTCCTGACTCGAAGAGAGAAGCGGTAACTGTTCCGCTCTTAAAACCTGGTAAACCCCCTGAGTACCGGACGGCCTATGGGACCCTTGCCATGCTTAACTTGGACTATAAAATGTTAAGCCGTATATTGGCGAGTCGGCTCTTGCCACATATGTCGACGTTTGTCCATGTGGATCAGGCAGGGTTTATCCTCGTCTAGAAATACAGCAAGGAGGAAGCATGCATTTTTGCGATCGACATCGAGAAGGCTTTTGACAGCCTAGACTGGCCGTATCTCTTTATGGTTCTGAGAGCCTTTGGTCTGGGGGACCAATTTGTGCAATGGACGCGGTCCTATACAAGAATTCCACCGCCAGGGTCCGGACGGAGGGGTTGATTTCAGAGGCCTGTGAGGTGGGTAGAGGTACGCGGCAGGGCTGCCCGCTGTCACCCTTATTGTTTGCATTGGCAATGGAGCCTATGGCTGCGCATGCCAGAACAGACTGTTACTATCGGGGCCTGGAGGGTCAGCTACAGCACATTGCCCTCTACGCGGATGACCTCCTGCTGTTTCTGGTTAACTCGGGGGAGGCCCTGCAGGGAGCCAAAGAGTTCCTGGGCATTCTGGGAAATGTTGCGGGGCTTAGGGTGAACTGTGCCAAATATTTTTCCCACGAGGTCAGGCAGGACTGGTCTAACAGAGGCCGAGGGAGTCCCGTGGGAAACCACCTGTTTGCCGTACCTGGGCACTCGGATATATCATGACCCTGCAGATCTCCTAGAGGGTAACGTAGGGGGCGCGATACGTAGCGCAAAGGGCAGCCTTGAGTTCTGGGGGACCCTCCCACTATCAGTGGCAGGAAGGGTAGCGCTAGTGAAAATGGTCACATTACCCAGGCTTCTCTATTTCTTAGGAACGCTCCCACTATGGATCCCACCAAAGGTTTTTGCTCAAATCAATACAATGCTCACGAGTTTCTTTTGGGGCACTGGGAGTCGGAGAGTAGCTCTCACCACTCCGGATCTGGAAGCCTACTACCACGCTGCACAGATAGTGGTACACGCAGTGGATGGCAGGACGTCTACGGGCTGCAGGGGACCTTGGTGGACTGGACCCCTCCCTGCACCTCTTATCCCGAGTGCTGCTGCATCTCCCTTTAGGGGCAGAGGTGGTCCCTCAGGAATTACATGTGGTGCACCAGTATTGGAACAGGCTGGCTCAGAGAACACGGGTCAAGAACCCATATGCGCCTGAGATTCCATTGGTTGCATGTGAGGCATTACCCCATGCAGGGGACTGGAGCAGGCTCCATCTTTGAGACGAGGCCGGGGTCTCTACTAAATGGGATTTGTTTGAAGACAACACCTTGCTCCCTTTTAATGACCTACTGGAGCGACACGACCTCCCCAGAGGGGATTTCCTCCTCCATGCTGCCTTGACGACTTTTGAACATTTCCGATCCTCATTCTGTAGCAGTGAGATTCAAACGTCAGTCCTGGTTTTCCGAGCAGCTGGGCTTGCGGAGCGGAGCGTGGTGCGAGGGAGCCGACTGAGAAACGCTGCCGCGGTTCCCGTCTGCCCTGCCGAAGGAAATCACGGCGCCGATCGCTCAGGCTGCGGCTTGCGGTTTGTGGTCTGCTGTGGGGGTTCCTCGATATAGGAGCTGGGGCAGGGCTGGAGGAGTGCCGGGAGTTGGGCGCCATAAGCGGGAGTGTGAGGGAAAAGGAGCGTGTTCTCCCTACTAGAGGACACAGAGTGTTGTGCCCGGGTGCATCCGCGTAGGCGCCCCAACTAGGTTGGGTGCAGCCTGTGGAGCCCCAGCGTGCCCTGCTCCTGTTCCCTGCTCTTGTGCGCTTTGTGCTCATGCTCTTTGCTCCACACTGCCCCGTGCCCACTGCCATACACCATGGGAATGAGGGCTGAGGATTGAACAGCCTTGGATCTCAGACGCCAGGACCTGCGGTACGTGAGCAAGCAAGCCCTAACAGCGTTATAGCATCAGCCAGGAGGACTCCACGTTTAAGTCATTGTCATTTTTCCCCCGTCAGCTGGCTTTTCCATACTGCAACATATGAATACGTTTTTGAACACGTTTTTGAATATTGGAAGGGCAAAAGATAATCGTGTGCACATTACACTGCTCTAGAAATATATAAATCACCTACCACCCAGAGGAGTCTGGGAAAGGGTGGTGGCAAAGGCAGTAATTAATAAAAATAAATAAATTAAAAACATACACCAGAAAGGGCAAATCAACCGGTGCAGGAAATGGTACAGGTACTAGATCAAAGCCATCGACAAGGGGGCAAGCGCGGTTGGAATCTACCGCCACGGTGCAACCACCAACCTCAAACCTACATTCATCCAATAAGACAATTTGTAAATATTTTGCGTCAACGACGCCAACAACACCAACGCCAGCAACGTCTGCTCAAAATCGATTAGGAAAAAGTATGTCCTACAGCAGTGCGTTAGTACACTCAACACCACAAACCGATAATGGCCCGAATCACGAAACAGGAAGTCTGGACAGTGAGACACGGCTACCTTCCTGGGATAGTGTCGTAATGGAGAAAGATGGGCTAGAGCTGGGAGATTCAGAAGTTTTTGAAACAGCAACATGGCCCGAGTGCTCAAGTACACAGGAGAAAAGACTCGAAGCTTCAGATCTTCTTTTGCTTGGGGGAAAAGAGCAAGACATACTAGGGCAAGTACATCAGGAAATATTGGAAATCTCATCGGTATTAGAGCACACGGAAGTGCAGAGAGGGATACAAGAGGAATCAAGCCAGGGAAAATTGGAAGTCTTGGAAATATCATCAACATTGGAGCAAATAAATAGAGCCAGCCAACAAACGCATGCAGAGGTTAAAACAAATTCACAGGCAGGGGGAGGGGACAACCAGCATAATTTGTCTCTGTCCCTGGCCCTGATACAGAGTTCATCAGTAATTCACAGCTTTGTTCTTGATCAAAATATACTCTTGTTGCAGGAGGAACAGAGAGAGAATAGTCTATCGGGAGATCAGAATTTGCTCCACACCACCGCCGAAACAAAATGTACACTCCACAATGGATGTTACAACCAAAATTCCCTGCTGTCTTCAATAAATTCTACATTAGCAACAACCATCAACGTGCTTACATGGCAAACACAAAACTTGGAAACTCAAATGGACACTATACAGGCACTTGCAATAGCCATGATTAACATTGAAGCTAAAGTTAACATCTTAGATGAAAAGATGGAATCACTGAGGTGGCAGCCAACTACTACTAGGTGCTCATGCCTTCCAATTGTGGAGAAACTTAGCACTTTGCCCAAATTATTAAAGTCCATCATTATAGAACTAAAGCAAAGACAACAGGAAACCATAGTTCGGAGCCTCCAAAGAATAGTTGAAGGAACTGCAAAAGATGGCATACAAAATGGCATGAATAGTTCTGCAGGTGCATCAATCCCCCCCAATGAGTCACAAACTGCAATGGTATTGAGCAGTGTAAACAATCGCGAGGGAAAAACCAGCTCAGCAGAAATTAATTCGACGCTGACGAACACACAAGTCAGTAAACCAATTTTGCGCTCGGACATATCTCCTAGCTCTGCAATCGCCATCAGTTTCCTGTCAAAGCACATCATCTCCTGAGGAATCTGTAAACAATAAGAATGTGCATTGTAATAACAGTGGGGCTACAAACTTGGAGCATCCTTTAGAACCGAGTAAAAATCTTTCAAGAAGGGCGAAGAAACGTCTGAAAAAACAGGCCAAAAACTTAAAACGACAAAGAAAGGCAAAGGACTTACAACTGGGCGTTGGAGAACTCAACGATGCTCGAACCAAAAAAATACCCGCAACAAAGACTCCCATACAAAAGAATCTGGAATCACAGAAATGTTTTCCAATTTTCCAAAAGGAAAGCCAGGTGAATCATCAATCCATATTAAAAACAACTACATCCCAACCAATTTTGAATAGACCAGCCAACAAAATGGAAGAGCAGTCACAGCACAAACTAGAAGTGACTCTGCAATGGGTCAGTATTGGCAGTCTGCCTAAGGAACAGCATGAAGAAAGCCATAGGAAAGTTCAGCAGACAGCATTGGATAGAGAAATGATAGTATCCATACCACTGATCAAAAGTGAGCTTCAGGGGTCCCAAGATGCTAATAATGACCACGAAGTAACTCCAACAAACACGCAACGATCGGCCACATATTCTTTTGTGGCCAGCCAAAAGGCACAACGGTATAAAGAGGAGGAGAATAACACAATCCTGTTTACACCTGTATATACATCACGGGGAAGTTTGGACACATTAAACAGGTCCAACATTTTACAAATTTTCCATAATATCTCAGAGCTCTCTACCATCTCCAGTGAAGACCTCATCCAAGTACAATTTCAAATTTTGGACAACACTACAACCAGAGAGTCAACAATACTAAAATGGATCAACGGCTCTATTGTACAAAAAATTATGAAAGTAAGAGCTCGGTTCGTAAACTGGGGGATCAATGTTCACACTCCAGAAGAAGAGAAATACCCATTTATGCTAAAAAGAGGATTTCATCCAAATTCAATACTGTGCCCACGAAAGTCCATTTTAAAAGGGACAAATTACATCACTCGCATAACAGCATTTCCCAACATAAAAATACAGTTTTTGCCCAAGTCCATCCAAACAAAGCGCATGTGCTCCTAGCACACAAGGAAATGGTTGCCTGAGCAATAAACCAGGCAGCTGAAAGTAATCTCATGGAATGTTTACGGGCTAAAAACCTCACTACATAATAAGGAAGCATTTGAACTCTTGCAGTCTGGGGACCGGTTATGTCTTCAAGAAACATGGTTGCTTGTCCCAATGGCAATACCAGGCTTCATGGAATTTCAGCAGCCGCCAAAAAAGCGTAATATATTTGGAAGACCATCGGGGGGCTTATCAATATACACGCGAATTAGTAGCAACATAAAAATAAAAACTCTATTAAACATGGACATGGTTCAGGCAGCCCTAGTGCAAGGATTGAAATTAAACGGACTCCCAATAAAGATCGTTTTCCTGAATATTTATTTTAATAGTAATGAGGCTCCCAGACACAGTGATATAAGGGCACTAGTGGACACCCTTGAGGAATTACTGAGCAGTTAATCAAATTGTGGGATTGTAATGGCTGGAGATTTTAACACGCCTTGACGGCGACTATCAGGAAACATTGGCGAGTGGGGTTGGTGGAGCCCCAGACTTCCCTGACCTGCCAGTATGTGGCGATGGTGGCTGGTACTATCAAAGCGGCCACTTGCCTGTACCGACGTATCAAGCAGGGGATGCGCCAGCCCTTAGCAATGCTGCGCCGCAAATGGAGGTAGACCTTGGTGAGGATATTGACGAAAAGCCTTGGGGGGAACTTGTGGAAAGGGCCTGGAAGAGCTCAAGAAATTAGTGATTTCAGTCAATTCACTTCTATGTTCTACATAGGGCGTACCTTACGCTGGGCAAGATTAATGAATACTTTGGGACCCACGCTGCGTGCCCGAAATGCAATTTAGAGGGTGCAGGGTTCCTCCATATGTTCTGGGATTGTCCGCATCTGGGAGAGTACTGGAGGGGAGTGACGTCTAGACTGACGGACGTGACGGAGAGAGACATTGCATTGACCCCAGGCTGTTGCTTGCTTCACTGGTTCTCCCACAGTGCCAAGACCAAAGTCACTAGTAAGTTCATAGACCTGGGATTAGTGTTGGCTAAAAGAGAACTCACCAGCCAATGGAAAACAAAAAACAGCCCTAGTCTGACATGCTGGTCTGGGGAAATGGTGAAGTGGGCGGACTGTGAGGAGACCTTCCGACTACAGATGGCCAACTGTACTGGGAAGGAGAGGACTTTGGAGATGGCACGGGCATGGGTGGCATTAGTCGACCTGTTGAAACACCCGACTGACTGCACCGAGGACTGCCCGAGGGAGATGGGCCCTGTAGCGGGGGAATGACCCCAGGATTACCATGATATTCCCTGACGTCACTGGGTTGGGCTGGCACAGTACTCGTCCCCCCGATGAGGCCACTTGCAAGAGACCGGTAAAGTGGAGCCCCTCTTACATGACTATATTGCTCGTTTCTCGAATACAGATCCTTTGAAGCTCAGCGACATGCCTGGGGGGTGGGGAGGGGAGAGTTAAGAGGGGGTGGGGGGGGTCTATTAGTTGTTATTTGCATAAGGACACTTAGGGTATTCAGGGTGCATAGAGTGGATCGACAAGTCCTACTGGGTCCCAGGTTGCATGGGGACTTTGGTCCGAGTTGGGCATTTTCATATTTTTGCAGCAGGAGGACTGTCATTTGGCACTACCGCCTTACATTGCGTGTTAATATTCCGTCATGTTGTACATTGTGCTTATCATCTTGTCTGCCACAACTCCCTGCGGCCTGTTTTTTCATTGACCTATAGCAAATTAATAAATTTAGTTTACAAAAAAAAGAATTAATTATGATTGCAAAATCTTTGCAAAGATTTTAGCTTCTCGCTTAGAGAACTTTATCCCACACCTCATCAAACCAGATAAAGCTGGATTTGTTAAAGGCCGACTTGCCTCTGATAATGCTAGAATGTTTTCAAATATTCTTGCCCTTGGAAAAAAGTACTCTTCCCCCTTAGCTACCCTCTCACTTAATGCTGAAAAAGCTTTTGACCGCATAAATTGGCAATACATGCTCTATATTCTTAAATGGTTTGGTTTTGGTCAAAGGTTTATTTCTTATATCAAAATATTATATACTGCCCCACGCGCTTGTGTGTTTGTAAATGGTCTTTTTTCTTCAAATTTCCACTTACAAAGAGGCACCCATGAGGGCTGCCTTCTTACCCCATTACTTTTTCTCCTCTGTTTAGAACCCTTTCTTGAACGTATTAGACATAACCCTGATATTACTAGTTTTAATCTTAAATCCCATGAAATTAAACTTTCTACATATGCAGATGATATCCTTATTTACATGTCCAATCCCTGCAGCTCCCTTCCCCATTTTGTACAAGAGATTACTTTATTTTCAATGGTTTCTGGTTACAAACTTAATTTTTCCAAAACTGGAATTTTACCTTTAAATGCTTCATGTTATCGCTACATGTTTGATACAACTAACTTCACTTGGTGCCCCCAAAAGATTAAATACTTAGGAACATGGTTTTCCTAAAATATTCCTGATACTTTAGCCTATCATTTTTCTACCTTAAAACTCAAGCTCACTAATTTAATGTCTTCTTGGTCCCCATTATTTTTATCTTGGTGAGGCAGGCTTGACACGATTAAAATGATGATTGTTCCCCAGGTGCTTTTCACGCTCTCAATGTTACCCTTTAAAGTCCCTAATTACTATTTCTCTCACATTAGTTCTATTTGTTCAAAATTTTTGTGGAACAACAAACGTACCTGTATTGCTCTATCTAAACTAATTCGTCCAAAATCAGAAGGTGGTGTCCGCTTTCCTGATTTTAAATTATATCGTACTGCATTTTTGATTCGTCAATTTTATGCCTTGTCTTAAGATTATCAAGGTTTCTCTATGCCAACATGGGTTACTTTTGAACGCTCATTGTAATTGTACTTTCATTTCCAAATACCCTATCTTAAAATACTCTCACCATCTACTACATACCCTTTTTTTTTTTTTTTTTTTTTTTAAAGTTTCAAAAACCTTTATTGCAACTTTCATACATACATCAACTCGCCTACAACCTTTCCGGACGGCTCTAGGAGACACTGTATTGAAAGTTCAAACATCGTGTACACAGCCAATCAGCCGACAACCCGGGGGTCCGGCGGCACTGGTAGAAATTCCCCTCCGAGCCCAAAGGGTGCGGAAGACAGATCAGCATCAAGGGACAGCCCGGGGGAGCGTCCAGGAAGCCCACCCGGATCCTATACCGTCCACACATCCCAACCAGAGGGCACAGCATATCCACGCGGCACGTCTAGGGTCATCCAAACACCAATCACTCTGCGCAAGCATGCAGGTATCCTCGCCTCTTATGTCCCCCTTCACCTCTTCTCCAACCATCCACATCACAGTAAGCCCCCCCCAGGTCCGATACCCCAACCGTCCGCCCGACACTCCCCAGCACCTAACCGTCCCCCCTCAGTGGAGCTAGTCTGGGCCGCGAGGTAGGCTTTAAACGGATCCCATATATCCTTGGCCCTACTCTTCAAAGGCTGTGTTTCGGCATATATCGCATTCTGATCCTGACAGTATAGAACATCCTCCAGCCACTCCTTGAACTTAGGTGCACGACCCCTGCCCCACCTACACGCAACACGCCGTTTCGCAAGTAACAACACGATATTGACAAATTTCCGGTGCTCCTTAGGCACCGATGCTGTATAACCCAGCAACATCACGAGCGGGTCAAGCTGAACCACAGTTCCCACCATGGCTATAAGTGCAGCATGAACCTGTAACCAATAGTCAGCTACCCCCGCACACATCCAAGCCAGATGAAGAAAATCAGCTCCCTCCGAACGGCAACGCTCACAGCGATCAGAGTCCGACAACCGAAAGCGAAACTTCCTAACAGGAGTATAGTACCATCGCTGTAAAAACTTATAATGGATAATACGCAATCTGCAGCTGGAGGAGATCTGGGAGGTGAGCTCACAACAATACGCCCACTGCGCCTCCGTAATGTCCCTGCCCAACTCAACAGTCCAGCCTTGAAGCGCTTTATCGCCGACTTTACCACCACCCCCTCGAATACTGCAATATAACTGAGAGACCAAGTGCCGACCGTCCGTAGACGCGAGCAAAACCTGCAACGGAGTCACCACAGCGGGCTCCTCCGGATAATGCGGTATAACCAGTCGCATCCCCTGCCGCAACCGGAGATAATAAAAGACCTCCAGTGGAGTAGGTTGATATCCCGCAAAGAATTGTTCCTTCGTCTTGAACTGACCATTCTCAAAGAGATCTCCCTAACAGCAGACCTTTATCTTAGCACATAGCACACGAAACCCGCCTTCCTGCAACAGAGAGAGACCCGGATGATAAGCCAACGGCAGCCGCGGGGCATATAGCAGCCTTGCCGACATTCTGCGCATTAAGCGCTGCCAAGCATCAATCGTGCACGTCACGGTGGTGAGCGGTGTTTCAATCGAGGTGACGGGGCCGTGGATGAGGCCCTGCAGTGGCAAAGGTCTCGCCAGCCAGTCCTCAACCGCCAGTTGCGGCATGTAGGGCGTAGGGGCAAGCCAATGATAAGCGAAGTGCGCTTGCGCACTCACATAGTACGCCTGAAAGTCGGGAACGTCGAATCCCCCTTTCCTATATGGCAGGGTAAGAGTCGACCAGGCCAGTCTAGGCTGCTTGCCAGCCCAGAACAAGCGCAGCAATTCCGAGCGCAGCGTTCGGAAGAAGAAGGCACCCGGGTAATACGGAATGTTCTGGAAGAAATAGAGAAAGCGAGGCAGCACTACCATTTTCATCAATGAGGCCCTACCGGCCATGGTCAACGGCAACGAGATCCAGCGCGACACATCAGCTTGCTTATGGCCGTACCATAATTCAGGCGTAAAGTCTCTTCCTGGTTCGTCGAGACGCGAACCCCCAGGTATCGGAGATTAGAGTCACACCACTCCAACGGATAATCTAGTGCGTATCGCCCAACCGCAGCCGTCAGGGGGAAAAATTGCGACTTCCTCCAGTTGATATGGATCCCAGACAGTCCCCCAAACACTACAAATTCGCGGAGCAGCGAATTCAGGTTATTCTGCGGATCCACCACATAGAGCGTTATGTCATCCGCATATAAGGACACATCAATCTGCCGTTGACAACACTGGAAGGCACTTTGCTTGTGGAGTTGTCGAATATGACATGCCAAAGGTTAAATTGCTATGGCGAACAGCAGCGGGGATAGCGGGCAGCCCTGTCTGGTACCCCTAGTTAACGAAATCGGTTTTGACAGCTCCCCATTGATCAATACTCTAGCCGTAGGACCAGTATAAAGCAATTTTATCCAAGCGACAAAGATTTTGGGAAAACCCATCCGGTACAGGATAGTGAACAAGTAATTCCACTCAACTGAGTCGAACGCCTTAGTGGCGTCCAGGAATATCGCCGCGACAGGCAGGTCCGGCGCGATCGTTTGAATCAATGAGAAAAGCGTACGCAAATTACTAGCGGTAGATCTACCCGGGACAAACCCCGCCTGGTCCGGGAGAGCAATTTTTGTCATCAGTAGTGAGAGCCGCGTAGCCAACACCTTCGCCAAAATTTTGGCATCACAATTTATCAGGGAGAGTGGTCTATAGGAATCACAGTCCTCCGCAGCCTTATTCGGTTTCAACAGGGAAGTAACCACCACCTCTCTCATCGATCCCGGCAAAACGCCCGTCTCTAGAGAGTCCTCATACACTTCCCGTAATACCGGAGCCATTATGTCAATGTAGCTTTTATAAAATTCCGCTGGCAATCCGTCCAGCCCAGGCGCCTTACCGTTACTCAAAGACATAATCGCTTCCCGTATCTCATCTAACTCAAACGGGGCCCCCAGGAATTCCCTGTGTGCGTCGCTCAGCCAGCATAAAGCCACGTCGTCTAAGAAGTTCCCAAACTGGACACCGCCCACGTCGCGGGCTGTGTATAGTCCCTCGTAATGCTCAGTAAACTGTCGTAGGATCCCCTGTGTGTCACGATGTAGAGTTCCGCCCTGCGTGCGGATCTCTAATATGTGCGAAGCGCCCCGTGACTGCCTGGTGATGCCCGCTAATGCCCGCCCAGGTCTCTCCCCTTCACAATAACGTCGGGCCTGCCAATGTTTCCCCCTGAAGTGGGCCTCTCTCTCCGCCTCTCGCTTATATTGCGACAGCTTCTCTCTGAATTCCTTGTGGAGGGGACCCATCGGCTCTCGGGCCATGGAAGTCTCCAGCGCCTTAAGTTCAGCCTCTAGCTTGGTGAGCGTGCCTCGTATGGCACGTAATACTCCAAAGCTCTTAGAAATGCAGAAACCGCGGACCGTAACCTTAAACGCCTCCCAGATGGTCTCAACACTGGCCACCGACCCTTTGTTACGCGGAAAAAAGTCCGCGATCTCCTCCCCCAATTCTGCCTGGAATAATGGATCCAACAGTGCCGTGGGTTGCAAGCGCCATAGCGGCGCTGCACCCCCGTATCCCGGGATGGCTACCTGCACCAGCACCGGACAATGGTCCGAGTAGGACCGTGGCAAATGGGTCACCCTGCCCAGATCAACCGCCAGTCCCCGGGACAGTAGGCAGTAGTCAAGTCTAGCCCAAGTGCTGGCATGAACCGTGAAGTGCGTCCCCTCACGAACCCCTGCATGCGCAAACCTCCAACTGTCTATTAGCTCGCCTTCCCTCATTATACCCTCCACCGCTTCTCCCGCTTTTCTGTTATATTGGGGGCTTCCGTCCGATCTATCTAAACCAGGCTTCAACGTGACATTGAAATCTCCACCCCATATGAGATGCATGGAACCAATATTCAGTATCTTGCTCCACAGTTTGGTGTAAAACTCAGGTGTATCCACATTAGGCCCATAGCAGTTGACAATAGTCACAGTATCAGTACCCAGTCTGCCCCACACCAATGTAGATCTACCCTCATCATCCATGCTTTCGCCCAACCGTACAAACGGCACCGTTTTTTTAATCAGAATCGCCGTGCCTCTGGCATAGCCTGAGTATGAGGAGAAACAGCGCACAGCCGCCTATCTACTCGCAAAGGTATAGTTGGCCCGAGGACTAAGATGTGTTTCCTGCAGCAGGGCGATCTGCACCTGATGCTGCTCCAAACAGGCCACCACCCTCCGACATTTCCTCGCATCATTCAGCCCACGGACATTCCAGGACAAAACAGTTAGTCTAGAGATTCGACCTCGTTCAGTCATACTCAGTCAGCCACCCATGAATCAACCCGCAGCCCCCTCCCAACCACATCGACCAC
Organism: Triturus cristatus; assembly: GCF_964204655.1. Taxonomy (NCBI): domain Eukaryota; kingdom Metazoa; phylum Chordata; class Amphibia; order Caudata; family Salamandridae; genus Triturus; species Triturus cristatus. The sequence continues at coordinate 679,622,403 of NC_140585.1, read as the reverse complement.
CCATAGGAGCGGCAACACCAGCCAGCCCACCGGCTGCATCTATCCACCGCGGCAACAGAGACCCCCGCAGCGTCAGCTCCGTACCATGCAAACTCTCGGCTACTCCACAGCCAACCGACTTCGTACTTGTTAGTTGCATTACTCTCAATCTGCAAACCCCAATCATACATATGGCCACAACTACCCTTGTACCCACCCCCCTCCCACTGAAGCAAACCCCAACCTGCCAGCAGCATTCCCCCCCATCCCTCCCATACACACCCCAAAAACTAGGACTAAAACAGCCCGCAACCCCACAAACATATGCTAGGGTAATTCCCATCGGGTAACATCTCTAGGCGGCACCACTATAACCCCCTCCATGCAAGCCCGTCCGAACCACAACATGTGTAGCCCAGCCCGGCAACCAGGAGGGGGGTGTCCGGCGCTATAATCAGCGGCAACCTGAGGAGTATCGTCCGCCTCCGATGATGTCCATAAACCTATTGCATCAATACAGTCCTGCCGCGCAGGCCGGGAGGGACCCCATGCCAGAGGGACCGCAGCATCAATCGTCCATCCGGATACCCCCCCACCCCACACTTCTACCTCGCCCACCCGGAGGTCAGTGCAACGTCCATCCCAAGTAAGGTCCAATTGCAGCCCTTAAGCCCCCCTACGAACTCACCCAGGAGTCTATATGCAGATCCAGTACTGATCACTCACGGTTCCACAGCTTCCAGCCGCTCTTGACTAGGGGCCAGACCATCGTCCACTCCCGCCCCCAGCCTCCGATTCCGTTTATGCTGCTTGAGAAAGTCCTCCACCTGCTGTGGGTTGGTGAAGAAGCTCTGCCTCCCCTGGTACGTGACCCGCAAACTAGCAGGGTAGAGCAGTGCGTAGTCGATTTGCAGGTTACGCAGTTTAGTCTTAACTGCGAGGAATTTCCGACGCTCCTCCTGGACAAGCGGGGTGAAGTCCGGATACAGCGTGAAGGAGTTGCCCTCATACGACAGCGATCTCGTACTGCGTGCCGCCCGTAGGGCCGCATCGCGATCCCGGTAATTCAGCATCCGGGCTATGATCGGCCGAGGCGTCGCCCCCGGCTTCGGCCTGGGACCCAATGCCCGATGCGCCCGCTCCACTATAAAGTGTGTAGAAAAAACCTCCGAGCCGATCGCCGCCACCAACACCTTCTCGACATACTCCTCCATTTTGCCCACATTTGTAGTTTCCGGAATACCTACGATGCGTACGTTGTTCCGCCTACTCCTCGCTTCCAAATCCTCGTTCTTTGCAGCGATGACACGTAGGAGATTGTCCATTCTAGATAACTGCGACGAGTGTTGGGTCACCACATCCTCTGAGTCCGATATGCGCTGCGCCGCCTCTTTCAAGCGACCCTCGTGCGCATCTAACTTGTGCACTACCGCATCCATGCGCGACGAAAGGCGGTCCACCTTGTCCGCGATTGTAGCGAACCCTTGGCGCACCTCACAGAGTACTGCCTGTATACTCTTTGCCGCATCCGTAGCACCCCCCGATGCTTCAGCCGCCTCATCCGGAGGGCTCGACTTCTCCCCAGGCGGTATCACTTTCTTATTTGCCGCAAATGAGAGCTTGGGCTGTCTAGTGTCCGTCTTGCCCATCTCTATCCCTGGGCAGAGCTCTCCAACTCCACCAGGGCGGGCACCACAACTGTCCCCTCCGATCCTATGCAATACGCCACTCCGACCGTCCAGGGGGGAGTCCCGTGCACGTCACTCAACGCTGGCAGTCGCTATCGCACCCAGGCCAAAAGTTTGGCGCCTTCGCTTCTGCCCCAGTATCACTACTGCCGCTCAGGCCATACGCGGCCAAACTGCACCACCATGCGGGCAGAGGGGCTCAAGTTGCGATCCTCAGGTCCGGGGGGGGGCCAGCACATCAGCTCCAATGAGATCCCTCTCGGCGCGGTCCGCGCAAACATCCAGCCGCACCCCACCAGGCCCTCCGTGACGCCTGCACTGCCTCCGCTGCGTTCGGCCCGCCGGGGGGGGAAGCGGAGGGGAGAGATCTACGCCTCCGCCGCCGCTGTGTCCAACAATGGTCTCGCCAATATGACCCCGTCCCAGCACCAGCCGGTGCGAGACCTATCTCGGGTGCGCAGGCCCCACAATCATTTCAGGGGACGGGGACGTGGGGGGGGGGGAGAGGAGCAGCCCCCACACACTCCCACCTGTGACTATGTCCGTCCGATCCGCTCCTCTCGGCCAGCCAGGTCCCCACAAGTCCGGAGGGGCCTCCCAGATCGTCCCCGCCGTCTGCGGCCTTGCACCTCGTTGCCAGCCCCGGCCTCGCGTTCTGGCTCGATCCGGGACTACTGCACGTTAGTCTCCAGCGTCGCTTCCGCCGCAACTTGCAGGTGGTATCGCGACGGTCCCCCAGCAGCCAGGGCCCTCTACGCCGGTCCGCTCACTCTCTACATCAAGCTGGACCTGTGACTGCGAGGACGGCTCCCAGGAGTGCTCGCAAAAGGATAATTTATAGGATTAATATCGCCGGACTGCGGGAGCCCTACGAGAAGGCGTCCATTCACTAGTGCGCCACCTAGCGTTCCCCTACTACATACCCTTTTTTTCCAAGGATTTGACTCTTATCAATCCTTTTTGTCCTCTTCTATATGGTTTAATAAATTTATCAAATTTCGCCACAAGTCTTTCTACTATAAACACTGGAAGGAGAAGGGCATTTCTTATGTACATCAGTTGATAGTTAACAACTCGATTTTACCCTTTCCCCAATTACAAGAGAAATTTAACCTTCCTGACTCCTGTGTTCATCAATATAATACATTAACCCCCATCCTCCAAACCTTTCTACAAAATTTTAATTCCAACCCTGCTCCTATTTCATTTACTCCTACTACACCCTTATTTCAAGTTCCCCTTGACCCTACTCCAAGTGCCTCTTTTATAAATAAAACGTTATCCTTACCTATTAATACTCACAGTAAATCTTCTATTGAATTACTTTGGGAACAAGACTTATCTCAATCACTTTCTGTGCATCAATGGGACCGAATGTGGCAAAAGATTTTCAAAACCTCTAAAGCTGCCAATATTACGCAATCCCTATATTTTATTTATAATCGAGTAGTTATTACTCTTCTCTTTTTACACAAAATTGACCACTCTATTTCTCCCTTATGTTGGTCCTGTCTCTCTTCTGAAGGCTCGCTGTTGCACCTACTTTATATTATTGTCCCAAGGTATATGATTTTTGGAAGCTATATGGTCGAAATGTCTGTTGATTTTTTTCTTGTGATATCCCCGTTGCTATTCCCAATATATTTTTAGGTACCATATCTGCTGACTTTGACCATTCCTCCAAAACTATTTTATTTGACCTTTTTATTGCCATCACTTTTAAAGTTATATTAACATGTTGGAAAGATAATTCTAAACTATCCTTTTTGCTTTGGTGGAATTTGATTTGTGATGAACACAGAATTGCCTCTGTTTCCCATTCCTCTATTTTTCTAAAGATTAAATCAGATTTATTATGGTTGCCCTTCACTACATTTCTATCCTCACACTCATCCTTCTTATAACACCCATTTCTATTCTATTAATTTACCCCTTCTTTCTTCTTTCTCTCTTCCCCCCCCTCTTTTTTCCTTTCTTCTGCTCTTTTCTTTCTTCTGTTGCTTCATATAATTTAACACACAAACAGAACATTTTTCTTTTTCTTATGGAACACATTATTTTATTTTATTGATGTAACTCTTTACATTCATTACTTTTTTCTTCTTACAATATTTTTTTTTATCATGATATTTGCCAATGGTATTATGCATTATTCGTGTTCCAAAAGATGTTATTAATCTTTGATGTTTCTGTTAGTTCATACATCTCTTTCCAGTAATGTACTGCTTTAATTCTGTGTTTATTCTCTCGATGTAAACTAAAAAGCTATAACTCGTTCCCTGTGGTAACTATAACTCACCCTCGCCAAGCACTGCTAATTATCCCACATATTACATCACTCATGACATATTCTATAACATCATTGATGATATCACTGCAACATTTGCAGTGAAATTATCAATGAGGAAACTGTGTATGGCGAGAGCGCGAGTTATAGTTACCTTAGGGCATGAGTTATAGTTACTTGAGTTTTGTGTGTATATATACACTCTTACTACCCGAGATAAATCCAAGTTAAAGGTAATCCGAAATAGTTGTAAATGTGAATCTAAGGATCTGAAGTAAACGTTTGGTTGGTGAAATTTAGGATCCAAAATAGTGAGGGCCTGATTTCATTCCCCTACCCTGTTGAAAAGTGACCAATAAATTATCCAAAGTAGTCTGTGCCTCTACAAAAGACAGTACATAACTGGCTGCAACTATCACCATCATTGTAGAGGACAGAACACCTCAGAAGCTTAACAGTAATTAACAGCATCATTGTCGAACAAGGTTTACTTTTTCAACATACCAGGATCAATCCATGCCTCAACTTGTTGGCTGCAGTGTCTGAAGTGAGCGAGGTGACAGTAATGATTAAAATATGAACTAATAGAGACTTCCCACCCTTAGGTAGCACATTTTGGCAGGTGAGAGTTTTTAGGGGACAGGCGGGCATGGTGAGATAGGACTTATGATGGAATGCAAATTTTGATTTTTTCCAGACTTTGAAGCACAGTGAATCCCTTCTCATTTTAGCGATACAAGAATTGATGTCATGTGCAATAAAAGCACATCATGTTTGATGTGGTCTGTGGTAGCCACTCAGTTAAAACCTACATTGATCACTGTCTCAGAGATATATACGCACATCACTAGGATTAACGGTACATACCTGTGGATGACTTGTATGAGAAGAATTTTCTTTTGGAAAATTAAGAATATGGTGGTTGCTATACAACTGGATTATAGAGAATCACCAGACACTTAGGAAGTGAGTGCTTGCAATTACATGAAACTTGTTTATCACTTGCGTGCGGGAATCCAAAAACCTTATGGAAATTTAGCTGTTTGTAATAAGGCAGCCGGCAGTTCAATCTGTACCTCTACCTTTCTACACAGCTTTGTCTTTAGTTCTATGTTTGTGGCCAGGTGGGCATGGTGATGTATACACCACACTGGCAATTCAACAAGATTCTGCAAGAAGCTGTGGTGGGTGTTAATGAGTCCAGTGCATTACTATGAAAGGCATGATATATCAGTGTGAGGCCTGAGCATATATGAATATTTCCTGGAAATTGTTCCGATTTAAATATTTTGGGACTAATTCACAAAAAGGATGTAAGAGTATGTAAAAGAGTACTACTTTAGGTTCTCCAGTATCCCTTTGTGGATAAGCTCACTAGTGACTGGTAAGTATGAATCTCCGTGAAAACGCCACTTGGTTTTTTGAATATATCAATTATTCTGTAGAATCATTTGAACGGATGTTAGACTTATACACTAAGAAATACTGATAAATGAATTTAAGATGTAACATTTTCACAGAATAGGGTAGTGAAAGAGGAGCTATTTCCAGTCCAATTGTATTTGTTTTGCCACTAAATAAGGTTTAGGCATTTCGGCAGAGACGGTTTCTTACATATTGTACAGATTTTCTATTGAAAAAAGTACATTAATTCCGATTTTATCTACCCTGAAATTGATGCAAATCTTCGCTTCTTTAGAAAACCGTTTCCTCTTCTCACTGGCTTTGTTGTGCCATGGACCATGTTTTGGAAAGGACAGTGCTGTCTCTCATTTAGCAGGCGTGGAGATGGGAAGTGAACTGTCAATGGTTCCAAAGCGCTTAAGAGTTTATTTATAGTGTGATGTTATTTGTATATGTCATGGTAAATGTCGGACAACTACATGCAATAAATTCAAGTTTTCTAAATTGTAAGGAGATCCTGGACAGCTTCCTGCTCACGGTCATCTACTCGGACATTGCGATCTCATAGTTACCGGACAGTAAATGTGATTCCTCTGATGGTATAAACAACCTGGTGTGGTACTGAATCACAGGGTTGCAATCATTGGAGAAACATGACCCGGTTATAAAACAGAGATCACAGGTGATCTGCCTTACTAAATCACCATATATGGGTGTTTTACTTAAAAGCAACGCTCGTTGATATCATTCAAGGCCGAAACTGCTGCATGTCCAAGAGAAGTGTAGAGCTACTCTGTGATGACTAGACTACTGCACGGTGTATATGTTTCCTGGTACACTTGACATGTATGTGGGGTGTACCCAAAGATAGTAATATGACAGTTGTGTGGCCATAACTCAAGGGATGAGCAGGTGAGTGCATCTGTCAAAACACAAACAGGCTTAGGTATGGCCTAAACTTACTAAAGCTTATGGAAATTGGATTTCTGGTCAGTCATTTTCCACGTCTCCAGGGGATCCAACGAAAAGCTGCAAATGAATGCCTCAACCCTCAGATCTCTCTCTCAGGTGAGTCAAGGGTGAAAATGCTACGCACTGTACCCTTTCTGACTGCCTGAGCATCACCGCAGTCGAAAAAGAAAGGCAGGGTGTCAGGGACTATGTTCACACACGGCCAAGTTAGCATTCTCAATTTAAAGTAGATCACGATTTAAAAATCAGCTATTAAAATATTTGAGCCACCTAGCAGCCCGGGTGCACCTGGGCTTTAGAACTAGTATCCCAGAATAGATGAAGCACACAAGGCGTATATACCTGATCAATGATTTCCAGGTATAGGGCATCAGCGTTTATGTTAATGGACGAATGTAGGAATCATCTTGCGCTACTTTGATTGCAACCACTGATCTCTGGACGAAGAACTAGGACACATTCTGACAAACTCCCAACAATAAGAAAAGTATCCATTGTGAATGTGTAGAACTGATTCTTAAAATATATTTCTGTAAATATGCACAGTTTTAAATAATAAAACAGTTTTTGCAATTCAAATGACAGAGCATGGAAATGAAAAGTCTTAAATTGAAAGGGACAATCTCATTTGGGAGATTCAACAAAAACATTTTTCTGGGCAGACAGTCCCATGATTGCATTTCACCCCACATATGTCACAGACCTTCGACATCTTCAATGTCTTTCTTAGAAAGATAAATATAATCTAAAATATCTGCACACCTTAATGTAGCTCAGAATTCCACTTAACACTGGCAAAACAACCAAGTTCAACTCGACTCTTTTTTAAATGAATCTATCCTTTACACACTGCTTTACAGCTGGCATCTACTTATTAGAAGTGAGAAGTTAAGGTGTGCCCGCAAAGTCTTCCAGACTGTTATATCATTTGTCAAGATGATTCAGCAAGTTGAACTCTCACCAGTGGACACCAGGAGAAGTATTGCGGAAAGTGCCCCTGGGGCGCAACAGGCATGTGGCCCCATGCGAATGAGGGAATCCCTTTTAAAAGTGCAGGCGGGGTACTACCTGCACAGTGAAATGCGGAGCTGCTGCTTCAAAGCTGCTCTGTTTCTCACTTGAATGCGCTGCCCTAGGGGGGCAGCGCATTCAATGTAATAGGGCACATTTTCCCTGTTTGCGCACGTGTGTCATGGTGTAAACAGGGAAAGTCCATATGACCCCCTTTCCTCCCCCTGCTGCCGTTAGGGGGTGTATTAAAAGTGTGCCACCTTTTAAGTGTACTTCCTGGCAGCTTCTTTGCCTCTGTGCCTGCGTCTCAAATATGGTGTGGGTGCAGAGGCAAAGGGATTCTCTCATTTGCATGGGGCCATGCCCCCATTCAAATGAGGCAACACCCTCTGGTGATCGCGCCGGGGCTATATGAGCGCCAGCACTATCTGTATTACAGAAAGGGCCGCACAAGTGTCTGTGGTCCAAAGTGCCCCGGGTGGCACTTAAAGTGGGCAGCACATGGCCATTGCGTCCCCGGGGCACTTTCTATAATATGGCCCCTTGTGTGACATGCTGCTCACGATTTTGAGTCCCAACAGGGGCAAGTCAGACTTTTATCCTTTTGAAGTGTGTACATTTAGTACCATTCTAATGAGATGTACCAACAACTGTTACTCATAGTATACAAAAAATGAATAAGAACGTGGTATCACAGTTGCACCAGGAAGGAAACACCACAAGACTTCAGAGAAGCTGCTACAATTCCTCATGACATTTGTCAAAAAGCTACTGTTGGTTGAAAGTCTACTGGTAACGCCATTATCTCCGAAACAGCAGTAATCCAACTATGATGACACCTAGAACAAGGTCAACGCTTTGAGTCTCATTTCACTGAGCCTTCACTGAGGGCATGGGAAAGACTCATTCCTCGTTTACCACAGCATACTCCAGAAGGCAGATAGTCACTTTCACCATCCTCAACATCAAAACCCATCCTAAACAATAAACATTTGTTATTCAGCACCAAGATACCTGCAGGTGAACGTGCGCTTTACGAATACACGTTATGTATGTCCTCTGGGGCTTTTGATTCAGTGAACTGCTTGAATCTCGGGTTAATACTCAAACACTGCCACACATAGACTTGTTGTCATTAACCTTATGCACACACTATCAAAGTGGAAAATGTGGCCACCCCATCTACGTCTAAATCGGCCTTATGCCCAAATGCTACACGTGTCTAACGTTTGTCCAGGATGACAGTCTGTAACTTTTTTCGAGTTACCAACCATGCACTTTTTTTTATTTAAGTTCATTGTATGTACATTTGCCATAATTAGCTGTCCTGAAAATTATGGATCAGGCCTTCCTTGACTTATGTTGGATACCACTGCCATATGGCATCCTTCAAAGTTCTCTCTTATTCCCCATTCACTCCAATGTCTCCTGAAGGCCTGGGTATGGTTTGCTACTCAGGAGTTAACCTGTGCCAAAGACATGCCAGTGTACACTGGTTGCTCAACCCTGAAAGCTGCTATCACAAATACATAAAGTGCCCCGAGCACATTGAAACAAGCTGACAGACATTGAATGGGAGGAGATCTTAACAAAAGTATCACAGAACGCCCACTTAAGGCCTTTGCAGTACAGGTACACCCATAAAACATGTCCCACCCCTAGAAAACTAGGGAGGATGTATCCGCATCAGGCAGCCTCGTACTCTTATCCCAGGTGACAAAAACCAGATGTGGGCTTTTACCATATAGTGAGGCCGTGCCCGAGACCAACTGAATACTGGACTCCGTGCATAGCAAACTATTCGAAAACATTGTCGAGTGTTTTCCTCCTCGGCCTGATGTCTAGAACGATACTGAGCCTATCTTACTGCTGACTAACCACTTTATAGCACTAGACTGGAAGTCAAACACGGCTTCCCGCCTCAGCGACAGGCGAGAGTGGGCAGAAGCGTCAATGTCACGATGAAAACAGAACAGCCAGATAGCGGAACTCAGACTGAAACTATCAGACACGGGATGCATGCTTGGAAGAGGTGTCCATAAAACAAAACCATATGACTTCCTCTTCAGATCACCAGTGAAACGACTGGGTATGAATGTGACATATGGAATGTATCCCCCACCTCCTTTGAAAAGAGACCACGTGGGAAAAGGTTACGAAGACCGATAGTAGGGTGCACAGACCACTCTATAAACGCTCTCCCTCGTTCTCCCTTCCCCCTCACTTCCTGAACTTCCCTCCTATCCTCTCCTTACTAGACCTAAAGGCTAATCTTATCACATCAGTCATGCCCACACCGAACTGGAAACGTTACCTCCATCCTGTATCCCCAATGTCTAGTTAGCGCAGACAAAGAACTTGTCCAAGGTGGCTAGCATAATGACCATGCGTATAAATGGGCCTAGACTGAGGTGCTGCAAAAGCGTTCTTTGTAAGGTTGTATTATGATTATAAATGTTAATGAACTTGCATAAGTGACAACAAAGAGCTAAAACAAAAAAAGCAAAAACCAGAGTTTTAGGTTTCTCTCCGTTCTGCCTGGTACCCCAGTTCAGTCTCACCTCCAAGGCTTGTTACGCTTCTCATCCTGCCATGTACCGTCTGAGCCGCCTCCAGCTGTGGAAGCTACTTACAAAGCTCCAGAGGACGTACAGATAACCTGATATGCATAGCACACTCGAGAGAAAAAACTCAAATCTATACCATGATCAGGGAACTGGCAATGATGTCAAGCAAATGCAGAAATGTGTACTTGGGTTGACGTATCGGGACTACCTTGGTCTTGCAACTCTAATCTTATATTTCACTTTACCTTACAAATTCAAATTATGAACAGAAACTCAAACGTTACATTACAAACATCTTACTTGGAGCCCTTTATTTTCGTAAGTACAAATATATTCACACAGGTAGGTTTCATGAGCCAATATTTCACATGGCAGCCGCCTCCAGATGAATATGTGCAAATCAAAGGAGAGGAAAAAATTCTCTTTCTTATAATGTGTACAAAATAGAAGGGCATGCAACAAAACTGTTAGAGTAAACTTAAGCCAAAGTGACTTGCGTCAAGACTAATCGATTAGACTGAAATAGACAACAATGGACTTAATTCTATGCCAGGACCGGAAGTGAGGATTATGCTCTACTTTGTTCGCTTTATTTTAACAGTAGCCATGTCAAACATTATAAAACTAAAAATCCCATTAATTCCTTATCAGAAAAGTTCATCACAGTTCATCCAGTCAGGATGCACGTATCCCCTTTATAGTCCTCTGTTCCCGTTGCTTCCTCCTCTTTCTTCGCTGCTCCTCGCAGCCGTCAGTTAAGTAGAAGGGCCAGTGGGCCATACTTTTCTCTTGTAAGTGTTTTATTTACTTATACTGTTATGCTTTTTCATTTATTCTATTGCCTTTAGTTAATTTGTGCTCACTGTGGAAGCGCTCATTCGCTTCTGCATAGTTCGAGGCAACCACTGGGGTGGCCGCCTGTCAGAGGTATGTTGGGGCTGTACGTCGCAGCCTTCCAACTGCTGAGGCGTCTAAACACCTCTTCTGAGGCTCTTTTCTTGACCTATATGCAACGAGCACATTGTTCCGACGCATTTGCAAGAAGGCAATCGATCAGCGCAACTGGCCGGCCGCCCGCCTCAATAGTGTCCCGAGTTGCATGAAGTGGGATGCCCCTAAACAGGGTCTATAGTTGGCCTTTGGCTGTTTGTTTCCCACACACAATTGCGCAAGTCCATGCCCGGTACATTCGAGGCGGCTAAACATAACTGATTACAACCCATGAGGTGACTGCACTGCGTGAATACATGCCAGTTCCCAAACAGGGTACTGGAACACCTCACCAAGGCACATTACAGAATAGAATATTACAGCCTATGAACTGTGCAATATCAGCATTATTTGTCCCAGTGTATATAAGCGTGTTAGTGTCCAAACTGCTACCTTATTGTGCTTTACAGGCTCCCTTGGTTTAACTGGTCCACCCAGTATACAGTGCCCATAACATGCAGGAAATGCACGATTCCTACATGGAGGAAGAGTGAATTATTTACATTCCCATTGACAATTATTTTTGTGAGGTCATGGATAACTCCATACAGAGGGAGGTCTCAGAGGCGATGGCACCACTGGAGCAAAAATCAGAGGGAAGAACCCAAAGGGTCATTCACCTCTGCCCCTACGGGCCCGACAGAGCAGACCCAGACCCCAAAGAAGAAGAGCAGCCACAAACCAGGGGTCGACTTGGATGCCTTCTACTGACTGAAGCCCGCCATTCTGGGTCACAGTACCCTCCCCCATTTCTGTGTCTCAAAAACCTGCCTTAAGCTTGGCGACATCATGTGCCTCCCACTTACCAGATATCGATGACTCTTCTGCCTCGGATGGGGATATAGAGCCAGACAGGCCCTGGAGCCCCTCTTCCGAACCTAGGCTGTCCGGTGGCGACAAGATCATGCCGGAGTCAGACTTGTAAATACTTGACCCAGAGGACCTCTTGCACTGCAGGTCATCTGATAGGACCCCGGCGGACAAAGTGCTGATGTACATGGCTGAGAGATTGAGAAAATCTCTTGATAAAGAGGTCCCCAACATTCTCACGGCGGAGTGTCCCACCTATCTCTGACAGGTAATTTGTCTTTACTCCAGAAATAAATCACCACATGGCAACTTTCCTTACCAAGTACATTCATGACCCTAACAATGGCATAGACCACTCCTGGCAGTCCAGTCATGGCAAGTTTATTAACATTGCCGGACCCCTTAACAAAATATTGGATATGGTGGAGGATGCCAAGGCCTCTGGATCCGTCATATCCCCAGTTGTCCTGTGGGGCTGGAGTTAGAGGGGCATAATATTCCTTGGCAATGCCAACTGCACCATGTCAACTGAGTGGAGGAGGTCCCTGCTCATTAAAATAAATCCGAAGTTGTGGGATGTTGCCGCCTCAGAAGCCGGCCAAGTGGCACAGGGAGGCCTTTTCGGCAATCCCTTTTTTGAAGAGTTATGTAAGTTAGTCGCCACATTCAATTCATTAGACAAAGTGCAGTCCTTCATTAAAAAGATATTTAATCCCCTGGTTTTCATCAGGCGGCCATGGGAGGGGCGCTCGGCCGGGCATGGGCATCATCTTTCCTCATTCCGGGGCCAAGCCTATAGGCGTGGGTAATGGCAGGATCAGTCCAGGTTTGGTGTGTTTACCCCTCCTGCGGATACCCTCGTCAGAGGAGGACCCCGAGGAGGCCACAAGCAAGGCACCTCTCATGGTTAATGTGATCCCTTTTATCCCATGTAAGGTTGAGGGGCAGGTTGGCAGATTTTGCCCACAATTGGAACTCTCTGACATCCGACGCTTGGGTCTTGCAGACTATCCACGATTTCCAGATAGAGTATTATGGCTTTTTTTTTTTGCATTTCTCCGATGAGCAGATCTCCTTGGTCGATTCCTAGCTCCCGGTTCTCCTTTCCAAAGGGGCTACAGTCCAAACACATCCATATTCTTATGGGTTTATGAGAAATCTATTTGTGATGGACAAACGCGACGGTGGGAAGGGACCCATCACCAATCTCAAGCAATTCAACGAGTGGTTGGTCTTCTGCCACTTCAAAATTATTTTTTTTAAATCTATTTAGGGAGCTTCTTTCTCCCAACGACTGGGTTGTGTGACTCGATCTCATGGACGCATACTTAATGGTACCGACCTTCCCGCCTCATAGGTGCTTCCTCCAGTTCCATTGGCGTCCAGCCACATACAAATTCACGACGCTCCTATTCGGTCTGTGTACGGCCCCTTGGTGTTTTGCCAACATTCTCAAACCCACGGTGGAACACCTCGGGGCAAGAATAATTTGCCTAATTGCGTATTTGGACGACATCCTGCTGATGAATCAAAGCCTGAAGGCATTACTAGCCCACCTTCTGCTGACCGTCTCTCTCCTCCAGTCTCAGGTATTTCTCATCAACGAGAAAAAGTCGGCCTTAACCCCAAAGCAGTCCCTTGTATTTCTGGGGTTTGTAGTGGACTCTGCCCAAGCCACCCTGAGTCTTCTGTCCCGGATGGTGGCCAAGATCAGACACGAGTTGACTCGCACGCTAGCCAGACCTGTCACATCCTTGAGACAGATTGTGAGGGTGGTAGGACTACTCTCCTCCTCCACTGAGGCCATTTTTCCCAGTCCCCTACACTACAAGGTACTTCAACAGCTCAAGATGTCACATCTCCGCAAGGGTCTGACATATTTGCAATGTGTACCTTTGACAGACGACACAAAAGTGGAACTACACTAGTGGCTAGCTCACATGGAGGCATGGAAGAGATGTGCCATCTTCAGATCACAACCACAGAGTCTGATGCCAGCGGCATTGGCTGGGGAGCACGATGTGAAGAATTCTCCACCAGAGGCAAATGGTCAGACCAAGAAAGTGCTCTAGAAATCAACTGTCTAGAATGGTCGGACTAGGCCCAGATGTTTTGGGAGTACTGCAATGAGATCCAAATCTTGGTCATGGTAGAAAACCTACCGGGCATGGCCAATCAAGTGGGGAACTGGCACCCAAGGTAGGTATTTTGATTGGGGACCTCAGCCTTTGGAAACTAGATCCATCAGTGTTCCAGTGCTAGAATCCAGTTGGGGTCCCTTCTTGGTAGACTTGTTTGCATCCCGGTTAGACCATCAAGTGGCCAAATCTTTCAGTTGGAGACCGGCTCCATCGGTGTATGTGACGGATGCCTTCCAGCAAAATTGGGAGATGGAGACGGGATATGCCTTCCAACCATTTTCCATAATAATGCAACTTTCCACCCAGGTCAGGAGACTACGGGCAACTGTGTCGGTGATGACCCCCTTCTGGAGATCTAAAGCGTGATTTCCAGTTCTGATGGAACTTCTTTGGGATTCTCCAATCCGTCTAACCCTGTTCCCAGCTCTCCTCAAGTATCCCTCAAGGGATCCCCAGCATCTGGTTCTGGAAGTTTCACTGCCACCTATGGTATGGAGGATTACCGGGGACGATTGCATGTCCTGGGACTTTGGCTCCAGGCTGCATATCCGCTCCCCAAGGAATGGCCAGGTAGCACATTTAAAAATATTGATCAGCTTGGTCCAGATGGATGGGTTGGTGTCGTCAAAAACACTCTGATCCCGTGGTGATGGACTTTGTCAGTATCCTGAATTTTCTAGCAGAATTGGCAATCGAGGGCTTGACTTACAGAACAGTGAATACCTTCCGCTCAGCGATATCGGTGGGGCACCAGCTGATTGAGGGCCTCTCTGTGGGAGAAAATCCTTTGGTCCAAATATTACTCAGAGGTATACGTCTATCCCTTCCTCCCAAACCGAGATACTCAGTCCTGTGGGATGTTAATGTGGTATTCAATCTGTTTATTTCCGGGCCTCGGAATAAATATCTTTCTAGGAAACATCTGTCCGCCAAATTGGCTTCTTTCATGTGCTTGATTTATTGTAGACTAGTATCTTATGTCACAGCATTAGACATCACCGAGCAAGTGTGCACTCCAGAAGGTATTACCGTCCACATTTCGAGACGAACAAAAACGAATTCCCAGGTGGTCTCTGATCCAGCTTTCCCAGATTTTCCAAAACTGTGTATGGTGAGCTGCATTAAGGCTTATAAAGCCATGATCTCCTTCCCCTTGGCAAATGAAAACTCCTTATAGCCCTAAAAAAATCACACTGAGCTGTGTCCTCCCCTACCATTGCTAGATGGGAAAATGTTCGGGGCACATTCTACGAGAGGAGCGATGGCCTCCAAGACATTCTCCCCGGCGGCACGCTTGAAATACATCATGAAAGCAGCGGATTGGTAATTCGACTCAATGTTCAATCATTTCTATTTTAAACCATTTCCTAACGTGGCTGCTCTGGTGGTGGATAAACTTTGAACTAGCATAATCCTTGCCTCTGGAATTACCTAGCTTTCGTAACAAAGTTTCAATTCGATAAAGGGCACAGAAATGAGGATTATCCCGCCAGGAGTCGAGGCCAGGCTGTCCCCCTCGTGTTGTTAAGAGCATACATAATTGCTACAAGTAATATCTTTCATGATTTTTCTGATACATAATGTCCATATACAGTTATCAGGTTACGTAGTTGTGCATGACTTTATGAACACTGAGGATGTGTTCTCAACATCGTTTTCTCATTCAAAGGGAATGATTTGAGTACGCAGGAATAAAGGTTAACTGTCTGACAGATTGTCACACACAGAAATAGGAGGATGCTACAGAAGAGAGGACTATAAAGGGGATATGTGCACCCTGATTGGATGAACTGTGATTAACTTTTCTCCCAAAGTGTTCATGGGATTTGTAGTTTGATAATGTTTCACATGGCTGCTGTTAAAAAAGTGAAGACAGTAAAGCATAATCCTCCATGTCCTTAATAGAATTGAAACTTTCCATTATAAAATCTAGGACATTTTATTTTCTGCATACCTAGGTTCTGCTCTGGTAAGGAAGTACAATTTTATGTTATGCCAATTTTAGTGAAATAAGTACTTCATTGGTAAATATAACCACTAAAGATATCTGATCGCTGGTCCTGAAGTTTAAAACATCACTGCTTTGTCTTTCAAAGCACTATTTGCCCCATTTTTTAAGGAAAGGTCGGTATCTTTGGTTTAGTAGTTATGGGCAAGAAGTGAGCAAACCTGTTGAAATTGTTGAAGGTCTTTAAACCCTCTGCACAACTCTAGTTTTAAAATAACTTTAGTTTACCTACAATATGTGTCCACCTCTATCCAAAATGTAATGTGGCTTGGTAAATTTGTGAGGGAATTATGCAAATTACAGTCAAGCCATCAGAACTATTGCAAGCCAACTTTAGTTGGCCACTGTAGTCATAATAAATATAGTATCATTGCCCAATAAAATGTGGTCCTTCCTTTTCTCACCCATTCCTTTGGTTAGCACTTAATAGTCTTTTGTTGAGAACATTTGCACAAGCAAGGGGCAATAGAGTTTTACTAGCACAGTTCTTGTGCAAGGGATCAGAAAGTGGTGCAAAAACATCCCAGTATTCAAGAGTCTGTTTGCACTGCAGTCACCTTAAGTACCTTCCTACTGAGTAGTAGGCAGCCTTTTTTTTGTCTTGCTGTGGCAATAACAGAGCAAAGTTACCCTCTACTGCTTCATACAACTTCAGCATCTTACAAAAATATATTGCTTCCTACCAATAATCCTTTTCTTCCTTACTTTTGTATCCATATATTATTTATGCAAGTAGTTTTAACAGAACATATTTTAATGTGCATACAATCTTACAATAGAATTTGTAATCATACACAATAATATTAATAATATTCATTTAAAAAAACCTCTGCGTGAAGAAACTGAAGACCAAATCTATAAAAATATAAGTGCCCGCCCATTTTACTAGAATATTTCTAAAATGAGCAACTGTGTCCAATATCTCTGCATATTAGCGTACATTCTTGGTGTGTCAGGTTGGATGGGTCCAGTCTGCGCTCTTGTGTGCTTTACAAGTGTGCACATCTACTGTTTGAAGACAGTCTCTGCAGCGGACGGCACAGCACCAGTGGAACTTGCACTCGCACTTCGCCATTCTTGTGACCCGCGACGTATCATACCCTCTTCCACAGCACATCACTTCACAACTATCCATGCCACGCGACGAGTGGTTACAGGGCCGACCAGCTGTCCCAAGGGAACCTTCAAAGAAAATGCATTATAGGATTAATGTTAAAAATGCATATATATGTAAATGGAACCAAACCAAATAACACATAAAAACATGGGCACCAGGGTAAAGATCTGTTCTGGAGATGCCATGAGCATCTTATAGCCACACCTAATGACTTAACCTTTTTCACTCTGAACAGTCCTAGACATTGCATGAGTATTCAGGAGTGTATCTTCCATGTGAACTAGAGAAAAACATTTAAATTCATGTGCACATAGTCAAACTATACATTTTATTTGGAATAGCAGAATTCACTAAAACTTGAGTTGAGGGTAGATGCCGCCTACCCACTATTTTCAGAGGCCAGACACAGTCTATCCTGCTACAAAGCTGGTCACTTTCACTTTTTTTTTAATAGCAGTACCCCTGCATACCAGTAGGTGGAGTCATTTGGCTCCACGTGACGTCGTCCGTGCCGGAAGTGATGTGTGCAGTCCCTACACAGGCCCCACCTCGGCTTGCCAATGTCAATTACTTTTATGATTTTCTATGCCACTAGCGCAGGGCCACGATGAGCTCTTACCACTGGTGTGACAAACTAAGGCCCTAAAAAGGGTGATCTCTACACAGTAATTATTTCGCAGACTGGAAGGCTGAAAGGGTCGGTAAGGAATCTGCAGTTAGATAGTCTCTACCATATAAAGCGTTACCAAAGGTAAGTAAATTGTTCATCTGATAGAGACTTCTAGCCGCAGATTCCTTACCTTAGAATAGATACCCAAGCAATAACTCCTAGGAGGTGGATTTGCAAAATCAATCAGATAAAACCCTGCAGGACTAAATGGGCAAAGTGCCAATCACAACAGACCTGACTGTCTAAGCAGTAGAGCTTGGTGAAAGTGTGCAGTGAGGCCCACATTGCTGCCTAGCAGATATCCAGGACCGTAACGCTGCACGCTGACACAGTGATCACAGCCTTGGGTCTAGTGGAGTGAGCCCATAAGCCCTCTGGGAAAGGGGGGGGGGGGGCGCAGTGGCTGCTTCTTGGCAAACGCATAAAGATCTTACTACACAGAATCCATCATGAGATGGTTCTCTTTTGGACTGCTTGCCCCTTTTTTTACTTCCACATAGCCCACAAAGAGTTGATTGTCCACCCGGAACTCTCTTGTGCAGTCAAGGTAGAACAACAACGCTCTTTTTGGTTCCAGACCGTGGAGTCTCTCTTCTCTTTGGAAGGTTGAGGGGGAGGAAACAAAGTAGGCAGAGTGATGTTCTGACCCACATGGAGTGGAGTAATATCCTTCGGAAGGAAGGAGGCACTTGTCTAGAGGATCAGCTTGTCCGGATAGAAAGTGGTGTAAGGAGGGTGCACAGAGAGCGCTTGCAGTTTGCTGACCCTCTTGGCTGATGTTTATTGTCAAGAGCCTAAGAGGACAATTGTTCAAAGACTTGAATGGTGCACAAATGAGAAAGGTGAGGACCAGGTTGAGGTCGATGAAGGACATAGGTGAAAACATATACAGCAGGCCTTTAAGGAACCTACAGACAACAGATGACTTAAAGAGCGAAGGTTGTTCCGGCAACCACAAGAAAGCCAAGATGGTAGAAAGGTACCCTTAACTGTGCCCAGAGCAAAGTCCTGCTAGACCAAAGATAATGCAAAAAAAGAAAACTTGTGATAAAGGTGCAGAAAAGGGGTCAACATTGTCGGAATCGCACCTTGACGCAAACTTGTCTTAGCAGCAGGCACATACTGACTTTGTGGAGGGATGCCTGACTGCCAGAATAACATTACAGACTTCAGGAGGAAGGTCTAAAGCTATCAATTGTTGCCGCTAAATATCCATGCATGATGGTGGACAGTGCTCAGGTTTGGGTGCAGACAGAAGATCCTCTTGATGAGCCAGCCTGACTGGAGGACCGATGGCCATGCTCAACAGTTCAGGATACAAGACTCTCTGTGTCCAATCCAGAGCCTGGTTGTTCCTGATCTTCCTGTGAACTCTGGGTATATATGAGGCTGGAGCTCCACTAGAGACAAAAAGCGTATCCGGGTGAAAGCTGTCTTGTAAACTTCACCAGACAAAATTGCTAACATTGCTCTTTCTATGGAGTGGCGCACAGATCTAACCAAGGCTAACCCCACTGCTGAAAAAGATCTTGCACCAGCTCCAGATGGAGATATAATTTGTGATCCACTAGGTATCTGCACCCCAGTTCATCCGCTGTGCTGTTCGGACAGCCTGCCAGGTGTTGAACCACCAGAGACATCCCGGACATTTTAGCCATTTCTAGAGATGCAGGGCCTCTTGACAAAGGGTCCACAACCCCACCTGCCCTGTTTGTTGCAATACCACATGGTGGTGGTGTTGTCCATGAACACCTGCACAAGTCTTCCCTTGATCTGAGGAAGAAAAGCTTTCAGCACCAAGCAAATCACTCGGAGCTGATGTGGAGCTCGAACTCTGCCGGAGACCAGAGATCACAGATATCCACCTTTCCCATATGGGCATCCCAGTCCAGGAGCGATGCGCCTGCCATTACTTTCAGCTCAGGTTGGGGAAGGGAGAGGCGTCAGCCACTAACCCAATCATGGTTTGTTAGCCAGCACTGCAGATCTTTTGAAGTTCCCTCTGAGATCTGCACCATGTCGGAGAGATTCCCCTGATGCTGTGCCCACTGGGACATCAGGTCCCACTGCAGAGCTTGCAAGTGCCATCAGGCATGAGTAACAGGCAGGATTCAGGAGGCCATGAGGCCCAACAGCCTTCGAGTCAGTCTCATCGAAATCCAGGATAGAGGCTGAAACAACTGAATCATTGCCTGAATATTGTGGGCTCGCCGCTCAGGATGATAGGCCCGAAACTATACTGTGTTCAGAACAGCCGATGAAAAGGAGCGCCTGACAGGAAATCAGGTCTGACTTTGGCATGTTGATAGTGAACCCCAGCAAATGCAGGAGGTTTTCCATCATCTGAAGGTGGGAGACAACTGCCCTAAACAGCTAAATGCTGATGTAGGAAAAGACTGGGGCTCTGACCTCTGCAGATGAGCTGCAACCACCACCATCACTTTCTTGAACACCCGAAAGTCAAAAGGGAGCACTGCAAATTGAAGTTGCATCCCCTGAAAAACAGTTCCTCAGTTCACTTCTGACCTCCTCTCTGTCACACCCTTTCTGGTAGGAACTGCATACTCTTTTGATTTACACAGCTCTAAAACACTAACAGACAAAAGTAGACTTCATCTAAGATTTTGAGAATGTCATCCCTGATATGTAGAGTGGCAGATTCTGTTCTAAGCTTTGATATGAAGAGTGTTTTGTTGAAGAGGTTGTTTCTAATAATGTATGCGGTGAGAAGTGTATATACTTCATTTTCACTGCTTTTACTCTCAAATGGTAGTTTAGTCACTGTCCTGAAGTTTGGGAGGTTCACCAGGTCTATATTTTTCCTTTAAGTATAGGTATGACTTTTCCAGATTTAAGAGCTGTTGGGAAGGTGCATTTAAACATAGATGAATTCACACTTTTGAGGAGTAGAGGGAGAATATAATCTTTGTATGACTTGATTAGGGAAGCTGATAAAAGCTTTGCTTGAGCTTGCTGATTTTTGGGTTTGTGGTAACAATTATTTTCCAGAGGTACTCACAGTCCCGAGGTTGCAATGATGACCATTTAGAAACAGACCTCTCTTGTATGATGAGCTTGTTGAAGTTTTGCTCTAGTGCATTATGTATCCTTGGAATATTTTCTGCAAAGAATTTTGTGATACTTTCTGCTTTGGTCTTTGAGCATGAAATCGTTGGTTGCTTAATTGGCTTGGAGCTGAATTTTCTAGTTTTGAAGATGTTCTAGGTCTGTTGATTGCTTCTCTAATCTTGCTTTTGTTACATCATGTAGAATATGTGTTGGGTCTGGCCCTCTCTGCAGGGTCACCGCTAAACCTTTTCCCTTCACCCCTCCTGTTTTACTGAATTTGTTTTTGTTGACTATGAGACTATGTGCATTTTGCCACTGCTAAATAGTGCTTGTGTGCTCTCCATAAAACATGGCACCATCGGTTTACACCTAATTGGCACATTTAATTTACTTACATGTCCCAGTAAAGTGGGACTACTTGTACCCAGGGCCTGTAAGTTGAATGCTACTAGTGGGCCTGCAAACTTACTGTGTCACCCACTTAAGTAGCCTTTTTACACGTCTCAGGCCAGCCAATGCAGCAGGTGTGCAGTTTTAAACTGCCATTTTGACCTGGCATTCTTGTTTCACACCCCAGTTGGTTCAACCAGTGCTGAAATCCCAGGGGTGAACCTAAAACTTACATGCCATGGGTACCATGAGTAGCATACACTACAGACTTATAGGTAGGATTATAGTGTAAGTTATATTGGGTATAAGCCAATGTAACATACACATTTTTGGGGTCAGGCAGTGGCACTGAGGTCTGGCTGGCAGGCCTCAGTAAACTCTCAGTGTCAAAATACCAGCAGCATCAGTCCGAAAACCTGTGGGTGACCAAACAAAAAGAGGCATTTCCTTAAAACCTTTGATTGGGAACTTGTAGGAATGTCAAGTTTGGTCTTAATTTATTGTAATTTAAAACCCTCTTTAATTGTAAAGTCAGATTTTAAATCACAATTCTGAAAATGCCACTTTTAGAAAGTTGGCATTTTCTTGCCCTAACCATTTGGAGCCTGTATCCTGGGTAACGTGACTAGGTGTGGCAGGCAGTTTGCCTTTGTGTATTCCTTCCAGATAGCATCACAAGGGGGATCTGGGTTTTTACAGGATGGGTATCCTGATCTAATGGGAGGGGAGAGCTGTCACCTACCACACTTGCACTTCAAAGGGGCTGCCTCAGCACACTCACAGTAGCCTGTTGGCACCCAAGACCCCTCGGAGCAATGAAGGAAATTCCAGAACCAGATGTGGGGGGAAGTCTAGAAGTTTCTCCCACTTCAAAGCTGACACCAGGTATAAGTATTGGACTTTCAGACCAACTCTTCAGATCCCTTCTGTACCGGTGAAAGACTTAGAAGAAAGACTACTGCTGCTGAAAGGAGTGCCCTGCTGTAAGGACAACTGCCCTGCTGCCTGAGGAAGGAAGACTGGATCTGCTCCTTGAACCCAGAACCACCAGAGTGACTCCAAGGGCTAGCTGACTGGCCTCCTGGTCTGAGCTACAGGGACATAAGCTCCAGAGACCTGTCCTGCATCTTCCTCGCTGCCCAAATTCAACTGGATGTGCCCTGCTGATGGTCTTTGCTGGAGTGAGTCCTGTTCTCCAAGAGGTGCTCCGCAGGTCCTGGACACTTGGCTGGCATCATAGTGTACTTCTCCTGGTCCAACTGTGGGTTCCCTCAGAACTGAAGCAGAGCGATGCAACTCAACACAGTGTGACGCATGACCTTGCATCGCAGCATCTTTCATCTCCTGATCGGCCGCCTCATCGGAACGGACACAGCTGGATGCAGCGCAACACAGAATCTCGCATCTCGGTCCAAATACGACCAGGTACATTACCCAGTGGGCCAAACTTGGTCCTGTACCTGGCTCACACTACATCATGATCGGCTTGAACTTGTAACTTTATCCTAGTCCGGCGTGACCAGATAACCCCATTTGGCGATTTGTGCTTTTTGACGCTACTTTTACCTAAGAATTTGAAATTGTATATCTCCAGTTCTAATGATTGGATTCATGTTGTCGGGTATCATTTTATTTACTAATATGTATTTTATTTTTCTAGATTTTTGTGGGAGTTTTCTTCTGTGGTGTTTTCATTGTTATTGATTGAGTACTGCATAAATACTTTTGGTGTGGTTTCCCCTGTCTTTTTGCTTCTGACTCCCTGTTTTTTCTTTTTTTTTTTCTGTGCCCGAGCTGCTGCTGGCTAAACATTTGTAAGATATATATAAAGAATGGTCATAATGACCCTTCTTTAATTAGCAGTAAATGCTATGGACCCAAAATATATTGGGTCTGTTACTACACAATTTGAACAAATTAATTCTTATACGAGAGAAAAAGTATATTTTTTTCATGTACACCAGAGAGAGAACAAAACACTTTTTTAAGGGAAGGAATCCTCTTTATATTTTCTTTTTGAATAGCAAATTAGTAATGCATATAAATACAAATGACATATCAATCTTGCTGGGGCGCTAGGTGGCGCACGACCAAGATGGCCGCACGCCAGTGAGGCTCTGGACACTTGGAGGCATAATACTTCATTTATCCTCCTCTAACCCCCATTAATTTGGCCAAAAAACAACGCCGCTTTTGCCTCTGGATCTAGCCTCACTCCGGTGAAAAAATAGCTGTCCTACGATCCTGACTGGCACTTCCAGGACCAGGTTTGGGTGAGCGCGGGGCGTGAGAGGCGCTCTGCCTGCAGACCGGAGTGGTCACTGCTGCTATGCAAGCCTGTGGATCACACGTGGCTGCGGGCCTCGCTGCGGCGTCTACACCGCGACTACAGCTCCCGGCGGTGGCGGCCTGCGGACACCGTAGTGATTTGCCTCCCCGCTGCCTCCTGTCACCACATAAAAAGTCCTCATGTCGAGCAGTGGTAGCGGTGCTCACCTCTCGCTACGCTCTCCGGCTGCTGGCGCTGGGTGAGCGCTGGCGCGTGTCTACGCCTACGGACCCGTCCGTGCCTTCAGTAAAGACCTGACCTCCTCTGCGCCAGAGGCTGCCCTTTGCGCCATCCGCTCCATCTGCGCTCGGCGTGCGCTGCAGGTGGAGGCGGTAGGTGGTGCGAGACAGGTTACCTGCTCCGCAACTTTCCCAGACCCCCGTGACGACACATGGAGTGACTGCCATTCTACCTGACGCACCTGCTGAACTGCACTGCCTGCTTGCGCTGACGTAATATCTGCCGCCGAGCCAGATCCTCATGACTGATGCTTGCCGCTGGGCCTCACCGGTCCATGCCCTGAGGCGGCTTGTGGTGCGTGGTGCCCTCCTTGATACCCTCGCCCTCACTGCCCACTCCTTACCTGCAACTCCTCGTTGTGTGCTGCCGCCCTTGATCACCGAGCGCATTGGCGGCTGAGAGCTGTGGACCTGCGCCATCACTAAGTCCTCCTGTCATCGCTGCTGTATGAGGGCCTATCCCTACCATCAGACATTTGGGGGCAAGCTCCCTTGTGGCACCATCACATGCTGACTTCCTCCTCTGGCATCCCTCAGTGCAACACCTGCTGGGCACTGGTCCTGCGCACTCATCGTTGCGGACACTGGTTGGGGTGTGCGCTCTCCTCCTTGGTGGATTCCTGCTTGTAGTGTCACACTGCAGCCTGATTTCCGCTCATCCTACATATTTTTATGCATACCAGCTGTGACGCCAGACACCTCCCACCATTACCCACACGTGATCACCTTGGCTTCAAGTAAGAATCCTCGTTGTGGGCTAAGGTCTTCCATATACCTGGCGCCTTCTTCTGTGCTTGTCTCCCTCATGACCCTTGTCACTCTCTCTAATGGTCATTATTGATTTCTACACCAGCAGATCTCATTTGCAACTTAACTCACTGCGGTGGCAGCGGCTTTGGATCCTGGGTGACCGGGAGGGCAGTATCTCCTCCTATAACTTGGAACCTACGGAGTGGAGACACCCGGCTCTCCCCTCAGGGGAATTTCTGGGCTCCTACTACTCTCCTATGTATACCCTGCATACAATATTGGGTGACTAAGCACTGCTCTACCACTGCTGTCGCCCACTCAGGCACTGCCCGCTCCTACAGCTATCATGGGTAAGCCGTACGGACGTCAGCCCAAACTGGTTTTTGACCCCAAGAAGGTGGTTACACTTTCCAATTTGGAAGAATCCATCCATCCTAGCGGAGAACAGGCGCAGACACAGTCTTCAACCCCTGGAGATGAGGTCAAAACATTGCTCCTCGCCATGAAGCACAGCCTCACAGACTTATCTGGGAAAATGGACACCATGAACAGCCGCTTAGACTTCTTGATTCAAAAGGTGGATAAACACAATGAGCAGATCAAGGAGGCAGAGCGTCGCATATAAGACACCGAAGATACCACCTCACAACTGCAGCTTCAAGTGTCGCAGATGGATAAGCTGCTCAAAGTCATCGCTGCAAAGAATGACGAATTGGAGGCCACAATAACATTCGGATAATGGGCATTTCAGAAAGTACCAACACGGGCCGCATGGAAGACTTTGTTGAGCGCCTCCTGAGGGGTGCCTGCGGGGATGGAAGCTTCTCTTCGTAGCTTGTTGTGGAGCAGGCGCATCGCTCCCTGGGTCCCCGGCCTCCACTGGCCTCCACTGGGCAGAGCGCCACGGCTCATTGTAGCCCGCCTCCTTAATTACAGGGATCGTGACGTTGCGCTAAGAATGGCCCGAGAGAACAGACCGTTGTGGTATGAGGGGTCGGAATTCACTATCTTCCCGGATTTCACCATTGCAGTGCAGGAAGCGAGGTGAAAATTCCTGATGGTAAAACAAAAGCTTTGGAAAGCGCAGATCGAACATGCACTCCTGTATCCAGCACGCATGCGGGTATCCTACCAAGGCAAACATTCCATCTTCTCCAACCCACAACAGGTGGAGGACTTCCTCAAATCCGTCATCCAAAGATCTTTAAGAGGAACCTTCGACAACCGCGAATCCAGATCTCCATCTCCCGCTGCGGACTGACCCCCAGGCTGGCACTGCATCCTGATGTTCCTCTTTCACACCTTACGTCCTTTGCTGCGACCGCCGGATCCAGAAACTCAACCTCTGCTGTGAACTTCATGTTGGAGTCTGGAGTTACATCTATTTCATTCATTTCCAGAGTTCCTGATTGTTGCCAGCCCATGATGGACAGATAAGTGTTGCTTTCAGTATACAAACTTTGCATGTTGGGTAAACGGCCTCAATATATGGTAAGATTGTTAGTGCTGAACTATACAAAGTACCCTCCCTCCCCCTCCCATCGTATCCCCATTCCAGTGGGTAACTGCCTAACAGTTCATGAGAGAAAGGATGGAATTTGTGACCCACCAGCGACTCCCCCTGTATGGGCAAACCCCCTAACCAGCTTTACTTCTATTTTGTTGGACTCGAGAGACCTGGACTGCAATGTCACATTTTCTTGGTTTTTGGGTGGGCAATGTATTACCGGCACGATTGGGGTGCTGCTGTGGGTGGGGGTGGGTTGGGGATTGCTGTTGTTTATTTATGTTACATGTGTAATACATCAGCAGATAGTCATGCCAGCGTACACTGGTGTAGATATGTATAGCACACACCATCATGATGTTTTCTCTTGCCACTTACTTCTCCCAGAATAATGGCCTAGCCTCCCGAAATGCTTCATATAAAATTGCTTACATGGAATGTCAGAGGCCTTTGTGACCCCCGTAAATGTCAGCAAATCCTTGCTTATCTAGATAGGTATCAGATACACATCGCCATGCTTCAAGAGACGCATATAGATCCACGCCGCCCTCCTCGATTCGGTAGTAAGTGGGCTGCGGAGCGACTGTTCTCCTCTTACTCTACATACTCCCGCGGTACCTTAATTTTAGTAAAAAGGAACACACCCTTTATTCTGGGCGGTACTTTCAGTGACCCTTTCGGTAGGAGTTGAATGCTCTAGGGCACACTGGGTACACAGTGAGTTACGCTTGTCTGTTGCTACGGCCCAACACTGATGACCCGGACTACTTTACTACCCTATGGGAACATATTCTTAAAGTGGGATCTACTCACATCATCTGGGGGGGGAGACTTTAATACTGCTCTGTGCCCTTCTACTGACAGGTCCAACCCTCTCCCTCACCATTACACTAAAACTCATGAAATACTAGCGCGTTTGCTTCCTGACCATGGGCTGATTGATGCTTGGCGCCATGTGCACCCTGATGCAAGAGAAGGCACCTATTACACTACAGCACATGCTTCCTGGTCGCGGCTTGATTATTGGATTGAATCCCGAGGAGTTGTTCCTTGAATTCTCTCAGGGGTGCACATGGCCAGACCCCACTCAGATCATGCTCCGGTATGCATGACGATTGCGCCCCCTAACTTGATCGCCTCCCCACGAACCTGCCGACTAATACCAGAGCGCTATTAGACACTGCCTTCAAGGCGGAACTTGGAGAGGAGATTTCTGATTTCTTTAGGAGGCATAAGGGCTCAGTCACCCATATGAGCACACTTTGGGAGGCTTTTAAAGTTACGGTGTGCGGTTTCTGTATATCGAAAAGCTTTGGAGTCCTCAGAGATATTCGACGCAGCCTGCGCCGCCTTGAGGGGGACTTAAAGCAACTGGAAAAAGATATGTGGAAAGATGCAACCGGAGCTCAGAAGGTTACACTTCGAGACAAACTCAGTGAATATACCACCACAGCTGAGCGAAAAGTTAGATTTCGCTGCAAATACTTCACTGCTCGCAGATATGGGGAGGGGGAGAGGCCTGGCAGGGCGTTAGTGACGGAAATCTGCTTGCCCCGCTTTTCCAATTACATTCTGGACGTAGTGGACAGTTTGGGGACACATCACAGAGATAGTCTTGCCATCTTACACACTTTCACAGAATTTTACTCAAATCTTTACCACACTCGCAGGACGGAACCCCCCGATTTTACTCCATTTCTTGAAAATATCACGTTAGGGTGGTTGGGTGATAATCAAAGGGAATTCTTGGTGGCTCCGTTCGAAGATGACGAGTTCAGAGCAGCCATCATGCAGATGAAATCGGGCAAGGCCCCGGGTTATGATGGCCTTCCCATTGATTTCTACAAGACATATCTTGAACAACTGCTCCTGGTGTTGAGGGAGGTCTACATGGAGGCTCAAGAGGCACATGTCCTTCCCGGTTCAATGAGAGAGGCGCTTATTACCTCCCTCCTGAAGCCTGGAAAGCCTGCAGACCACTGCGATTCCTATCGGCCCCTCATTAACACAGATGCAAAAATCCTTGCAAAACTATTAGCCAATCGCCTCAGTTTATTGATGGAGAAACTAATATCGCCCGATCAGGCAGGCTTTATTCCCGGGATGGCGACTTCCCATAACCTCCGTACTCTTTTCTCCATTCTGCAAACGGTAGACCCTAAATTGGCACTAGCGGAAGTCTTTTTAGACACCACAAAGGCCTTTGATTCTTTGGAAGGGGACTACCTTTTTATTATCCTTAAATGCATGGGGCTCCCCATAGGCTTTTTAGCCTGGATACGCCTTCTTTATGCCTCTCCCACAGCGAGGGTTTTAATCAATGGTCATACCTCCCCCCCTCCTTCTGCCTCACTCGGGGCACTCGGCAGGGCTGCTCTCTCTCTCCCCTCCTGTTTGCCCTTGCAAACGGCTAAAATCAGACAGCACCATCATCAAAAGGCCCTTCGATGTTTCCTTCGCACGATTCTTATTTCACTCTATGCTGATGATGTTACCTTGTATGTTAAAGACCCCTAGCAGAACCTCAACCCGATCGTCCATGAGTTTGTTAGATTTAGTGGCCTCTCCGGTATCCATATTAATTGGGCTAAATCTCAATTTTTCCCACTCACAACTTCTGTAGTGCAATTTCCTACTGATTTTTCCATAGCATGGTGCGCCACTGACGTGAAATATTTGGGGATACATGTCACCATCGATCGCGAAGAGTTAATGATGCTCAATTATGGACGTACACTAGAATATATCACTAGCAGTATCACACCATGGAACGCTCTCCCCCTCACTATGGCGGGACGGATCTTGTATTTGTTCTTAAATATTCCATATGATCCGGGTAGGCCCTTCTTCTCTCAACTCCGTTCGGGGCTAATAAGATTAGTTTGGGGCGGTAAACAACCGCGCTTGCAGTGGGATACACTCACACGACCTTACTCTCAGGGGGGATTTGATGTCCCTAACTTAGAACTATATTATATCTCTGCTCAAGCACATTATGTCCATTATTGGTTCCACCCTCCCAGATATACGCCTCACGTTGCAACTGAACATTGGCTATCGGACCCTATTCTGCTTGACAGGGCCATATTGTCTGTAACCTCACCCCGCATGCCATGCCCGACATCTGTAGACTGCACATTTAGAGCGTGGAGTCGCATTGCTCGCCGCTTACAAGCTCCCATATTATATTCCCCACTGCTCCCGCTTACATATCACCCAAAGATGCCTGTCTTGCAGGAAGGTGTCTTTAACAAGGATAAAGCTAAACATAACATTCACTGCTGGGGTGACCTTTACCTCAAAGGCAAGTTTCACACTTTACAGCAGTTATTTAGATATACACCGCCCTCTCCCATGGATGTCTTTCTCTATGTCCGCCTGCAGCAAGGTTTTAAGGAGTATACACCCTCCTACCCTCAAGAGCCCCCTATGGTCGCTCCACTGCATCAATTCCTGAGCACTGGCGGTTCATCTCATCTGGTATCCACACTCTATCATAGCTTGTACACAGACGTGATCTACAGCGCATCCCGAGATAAGTGGGCCGCTGAACTAGGACATGAGGTCATGGAACAACAGTGGTTGTATTGCTGTAAGCAAACTAAACAAGTCTCTTCCAGCAGTCGTCTACGTATTACTCACTTCAAGTTTTTGCATCGCATCTACTATACCCCAGTCATATTACACAAATACACACTACGTGAAACAGACCAATGCGACAGATGCAGGGCGGAAGCTGCTGACTTTCTTCGCTTTGCTTGGAGTTGTAGCTCAGTCCTTACCTACTGGCAGCAAGTTTTCACTGGAGTTAATGACCTCCCTGCAAATTCCATTTCTCCCCCCTTCTCGCACTACCAGGGTATACGGAGGAGATACCAGTGACGTACCGCAAGTTTGTCTCATTTGCTCTTCTTCTTGCCAGACGTGTGGCCTGCCATTGGGGCTGCGGCGTACGCCAAAATTCAAAGATTGGATCAGCGACATGATACTCTGGCAGGACCAAGCATACATTTATGCCGAACTGCTCCCACTCTCATTCCGATCGCAGGATATTTGGGACCCATTCAAACTATCTTCTGGAGCACCCAGTGGAGACTGGAAATGAGCCCTGACCGCCCCCCTACTGTTGTAATTTATGCCCTCATTATGAATGGTCGATGACTAGTACCTCTCAAGTTGACTATATTGGTATTTGCCTTGTTACTTTGTACTTCCACAATTGAAGTCTGCGGGGTTGGACTGAAGTGTACCAATTATGTGCTGAGTCTGTATTTCAGGTTATGTACAGTGGCAATCCGATGGTCAAATGTCACTGCTGTATATATGCATATTGTTATTATCATGCTGGTGTTTTCTTCATT
This sequence comes from Triturus cristatus, assembly GCF_964204655.1. Taxonomy (NCBI): domain Eukaryota; kingdom Metazoa; phylum Chordata; class Amphibia; order Caudata; family Salamandridae; genus Triturus; species Triturus cristatus. The sequence continues at coordinate 679,592,114 of NC_140585.1, read as the reverse complement.
ATGTTTTTACATGATTCCCTCGTATCCAACCCCCTTTTTTTCTCTCTTATGTTCAGTTCTATGTAAAAAATTAAATAAGCAAATTTAAAAAAAAAAACACATCTATCTTGCTCTGAAAGGGTGCAAAGAAGAGTGCTCAAGTGCAGGGCGAATAAGAAAAAGAAAATTCTGGCGGGAATATGGAAATAACAATTTTATAACCTTTCACATAGACACTGGCTGGTATAACCTTAAGATAACAAACCAGTGTGCAGTGGCCTGTTTAAACTTTTTATTCTTCAGTGTCCATATTGAAGGACAGTGCTCGTACAATCTAGATGCACAATCCAAAAGAGAGCTAATATAATGTAATCCAAGCCAAGCACTAGATGGTGTCGACATTTCGACCCGACTTGGGCGTAGAGGGTAAATTTATGTGAAACATTTAAAATGACACAACGCTTGCACTGGTGCGAACTCTGCTGAACCTTCTTAGTATGTGGGCAAACTTTTCAGGATAACCAAGGAATCAGGGGTTACTGGGCACAGATTGTGACAATCCAAGCCCTTTATAGTTTGTGTCCTGGGGCTTAACCTTACTATTGAGCCTAAAACTGAGCATCAAGTACACCCCTTTAGCACTTGACCCTCCGGGTAGCAAATTTGAGCAGTCCACAGTTTAATCAGGAAACAAATATGGGGTTAGTGACTCAGAACTCAATTAACTATCCACTAGAGGTGGATAAATCAGTGCTCAGTCTTTGGAAAAAAACAAGTACTTTGTTACTCACACACAATACTGTCCATACAGATGTAAAAAAACAACAGATATTACTCTGTATTCCCATCATTAAACTCTTACAAGGTATGGGGAGAAAGCCTAGACAACTCTAGTGGGACAATCCACTATGGTACTCCTATAGGGTCGGGTTCACATCATGCCGCAATCCTGGGGTATGCAATTCAGTCCACGTGGTTGGAACACATCGAAGCTCCCAGGATTTAATCTCGATGAGTGCTGCAGGCCATTTCCTAGTCTTGCAGAGAAGAGCTGAGATTTGTCCCACCTTGGCTCCTTCCCAGCAGCATTTCCCTTGTGCAAGGGCACCGCGAAAGTTCCCCCACTCCTCCTGAGCAGTTGATCAGATCTCTCCTTCAAAGCTGGGCCCAAGTAGCCCATCTTGGAAGTCTTGGTCAAAATCCCTATGCTTCTGAACCTAGCAAGAGGAGGTGGAGGTAGTTACCCCAACCCCAGCAGATAGAGAGATTCTCAGTTGCCACTGGCATGGAGATGTTTCAGTCCGATCTTTATATCAAAGATGCAGACAATCGTGTGACCCATTAGCAGCTCTAGCACAGGTTGTAGGCAGTTCCTGCCCTTTTGTTTATTCCTCGCAGACAGGGCCAGCCATGCCCTGTGTTGTAAGGTGTTAGTAGGAAGGTGGTAGGGAACTGGGAGTATCCTAACAGGATAGACACAAAATAAAGGTACAAAAGATAGGGAGGCTGTCCCATTGAACTACCTGTTAACCAGTGGGGGTAGCCCTTACAGTAAAAAATAGGCCAAGGGAAACTCCTGCAGCTTCAAAGGGGTCCTCTGTCTCCTCTCTTCCCCATCCATGAGTCTAATCGCCACAAAGGATCACTGGAGATTTTTGGAGGAATCCTGCAATTCACAGTGATGTTGGGGGCTCTCTCCACTGACCATCTTAGGGGCCACTGTCATGCAGTATAACATAACGAATCCTTGTGTGGCTATAGTCATGTGTTACACACACTCCACATACATCTGCTACACACAAAAAAGTGTACACAAGCGACCGCTACATCACACAAAGATGGGCAAAGGACCTGGTTGCAGCGGAGTAGCAGTGCAATTTAAACAGGGGGGAGAGGCCATAAGCGACTGTCTGACAGAGTCAAGTAAAAAGCCTGGTCTTGCCACTGCACTCTTGTTGCTGCCACTGTCAGTCCTCTGCAGCCCACTGACAGATGGTAGTTATGCTCAATAAGAAGGGTGCACCCAAGATATGCTCCTACGGATCACAGCGCCTCACTCCCTGTCTCAATCTGTGACACAAAAAATCCTGCAGGGCAAATATGTGTGCTGCTTACATATGATTAACATCGGCTTATATAGGTGAATGACTAACATCCATTCAAATGAGTACACATATTGTTTACAATACGGATACTAACGTTTCCAGCGCAAGACTGTGATGCATTCTTGATAGCACAGGAAAAGTCGCCAAGTGGAAACAAGCTGATATGAAAGCGTTACAAGTGAGAGCAACCAACACCATTACATGTATATGGTGTTTCCATTTAATCGATTTACTGCATGCATCAGCAGGTCTGAAGTTAAACGAGCCATCTATTTGTAATGCAAGACATACAAATTGTAACTGCAACCCCAACAAGTACGTATTCGGGATGAAAAATAATGTTATTGTATTCACTTCCTGACGCTTTTCTCTCCTCTCTTTTTTGCCGACGGGACGCAGTCCATAGGTTTTGGCACGGCCTGACACGTGTAACGCAGCACGTCTAGACGCTGATCTTTAATGGCCGCGAAAGAGATTGTGTTTCGAGTTGTTCTGTTTGTTGCGAGTGATTTGTGTGAAACATGCCTGATTCGGGGTAGTTCCCGCCATGCCTCAGTCACGCAGCTGCCTGTCAGGTGTCACCCCTCTGACAGAGAGGAACCAGAGCAAATGTTCACCTCAATTTGTCTCGCCAATATGAGTAGGTGACGGGTGCACGGTCTGATTCGCGGAGATAGAAGGGAGACTCCGCCCCCCATCACCTTGACCCCACATAATTTCTGGTTCTTTGCAATGTAAATTGTTCAGGGACCTGCAATTAGTTGATGACGGTGCAATCCCCGGGGGAGCGGGCTGGCATTCCTTGACTCAGATATACAGTAGGCTTGTCTGGCTTAAGTGTCTGCTCATTGCCAGATGTGCAACCATAACAGGGGAATGCGCAAGCAGATGTGGTAATACTCGAGTACAAGAGGGCAACTTTCAATCAACAAGTTAAACGTGAAGATGCTGGATTTAAAGATTAACTCTGGCAAAATTTTGCTGGTGGTTAAAGCTCTTTTTGTGAAGGCTAATCATTGAAAATTGCAATAAAAACATGCAATCAAAATGAATTTAATGTAACAAAGACAGCCCCGTTTCATCAAGTGAACAGAAAACAATGCTAAAAGGCTAGCTCAGATAACTGTACACTCCTCTAAAACACTACACATTTAATGGGAGCTTAAGAATGGTTCTAAATTGTAGGATGAACCCATTTCTATGCGCACATAACATCAGTTTGTGTGAAGATTAAGCAGTACCATCTGACATTGGCACTAAGGAAAAGAAGCACAATAAAGGCTAGCATGGAAAATTAGTGCCCAATGATGTGGTCAGAATGGAGTTATCCTCTGGGTCACAATTCCTTCCACGTACCCAAAAGGAACCTCCACTCCGCCGACCTCGCCCTGGCAGGGGTCCCCCGCATCCGCAGAAACAAAACCGGCGGGAGAGCCTTCTCCTACATCGCAGCCAAGACCTGTAACAGCTCCCAGTTATCAGACGCTCCCCGACCCTGCACACGTTCAGGAAGGACCTTAAGACCTGGCTCTTCGACTGATGCGGAGCTGCTCCCCCCCCCAACGCCTTGAAACCCTCACGTGTTAGTAGCGCGCTCTACAAACCCCTGATTGATTGATTGAATTCAGTGGTCGGCTAAAGAGATACTGTACTATAGAAGTAGTGTGAAGATTATTCATCTGTAATCAATATTATTCAGATTCTCCCTTCCTCGTCCCTGCTGTCTGAGGAGTGTCCATCTCTTACGTTCAGGCACTCTACTACCAATATTTTTACTCTAAGTCATTCTTTCTTACTGAAAACCTTTCCATAGGCCCTCCCCCTTCCTCTAGTAGAATCATACAAGGGGAATCTCACCTCCAACCCTCCCTTGTATATATCACAGCATATTTAGGAGGGAGGGCGACGCACTCCAGAATATAAGAGAAGGCTATATGAACTGGAATGAAAAAAGAGAATAACCTTGATGAGTATTACTTTAAAGCAATTTAGGCGTTACCGCCTCTTCCCCTTTCCTTGTCCAGCTTTTACTGCTTGAGCCAGATTTATCAAAACTTTGCACTGGACCAGAGTCACCAAAAGTGATACAAACCATTGCAGAGTGTGGATTTGGAATTTAGTTTCCAGTGCAAAACTTATTTTGCCTTGGAAAGTAGTCCTTAAGTAATGCAAAGTAGTGCTATAATGTGCTTTGTCCTTCTTTGCATCAAGGGGGCGTCCCAAGGATGGTACATGCAACCCCAATAGATTTTGATGCAAAGCTCTACTTGCTAACATTTGTAGTCTGGTTTTATGCTGAAAATGACTATCCTTTGTGTGGTGTATCCCTAAATTTTTGCATTGACTGATTTTGCCGGTTGTAGAACTCTAACCAGTGGTAAAGTGCCTGCACCCCCCCTTTCAACATAATGAAATTGGCATATTTAACTTACATCTTAGTCATTAATATATGGTGCCCAAAGTGTACGTCACCAGTGGGTTGCAGCACTCATTGTGCCACTCAGGGCAGTGATAATGCAAACATGACTGCAGGCCTGCCACCAGTATCCTAGTGGTGCAGGTTTAAACTGCAAATTTGACTTGTCAAAAAAAACACCTTTCAACAGGCCTAAATCCCTCCTTTTAAATATTTATAAGCCTTCCTCTCCATCACAGCAGGATGAATGGAACTTAAAATTGGAACATGGAAAGGTTAATGTTAAACATGTTCTTACAGTAATTAGCACCTCAAAGCCATTTTCACTGTCGCAGGGTTGCCTGATCCCCAGAAAAGCACTGGGATACAATATTAACTTTAATAACTGATCTCTGCCTAGGAAACTTCTACAAATTACATTTTTGGACTTTTTTGAAATAGTTATTACAAGCCCAATTCACTCACGAAGTTGGATTTACTACAAATATTTTGGAAAGATGACTTTACAAACAGCACCTTTGCCCTAAAGCCTGCATTTTGCTCTCACCCTTCTGCCAGCCAGTAATTAGCATATCAATGGGTGTGAATTAGGTGTGAACTGACTCCAAGGGCAGGGACAAAAGACCGTGGGTGTGAGGAGTTCTTGTTGTGCCATTGGCAGGGTGCCTGTGTACTGGACCTAAGGACTTCATTAACTTCAAAGAGGCTGGCCCTATCACAAGCCAATGCAGAAAACACCCAGGGCAGCATTCTTCTTTTGTCCCTCCAGCCAGGCCAGCTACCATCACAGTGGGCCTCTTGTTGACATCACAGTGTCAGGTCCTGCTGGAGTGTCAAGACTTGCTTGACAAGTCTGTTGGGGTTTTTCGTTTGACACTGGGGGCACACTTTACATTTTCATTTGTAAACCAGACCTATTTGCTTTGCCTATAGGGTGTGCGAATGTTGGACCTGGCCCTCTTTGCAGGGTCTCCCCAAACGTTTTACCGTTACACCCCCTTTTTAGCTGGATTTCTTTTTGGTGGCCTTAGGACTCTGTGCACTTAACCACTGCTTGCCAGTGCTAAAGTGCTTATGTTCTCTCCTCTAAACATTATAACATTGGCTTATCCCCAATTGGTATATTTAATTTACTTAAGACCCTAGTAACGTGGTACTACATGTACCCAGGGCCTGTAAAATAAATACTTAAGTAGCCTTGCAAACCTGTCTCAGGTCTGCCATGGCATCATGTGTGTGCAGTTTTAAGCTGCCATTTCAACCTGGCATAAGAAACCTTTTGCTAGGCCCAAACCTTCCTTTCTAATACATATAAGTCACACTTGGGTAGGCCCTACACAGCCCAGAGGGCAGGGTGAAATGTAGTTAAAAAGTTGGACCTGTACTTTTAAGTTTTGTGCGTCCTGATAGTGAACAACTTTTACATTAGTTTTTCCCAACTGCTAGGCCTACCTCTCCCATAGGATAACATTGGGTTACCATATGGCGTTTCATAAGTGATAACTTCCAAATGGGAGCAGGTGGACAGATCAAGTTTGGTGTCTAAATAATTGTAATTAAAAGCCTTCTTTAATGGTAAAGTCAGATTTTTAGTTTCTTCTGTTTATTAGTTATGACTTGCTAGTTTAGATAGTCACTTAGTTGTAATGGGGTGCACCTGGTGGGGCCGTTATGGGATAAAAAGGAGTGGTTTATGTGTCACATGACTTCACTGGTTTCAAGCACGGAAGAACGGCAGATTTCAGCGTCGGGTCACCGTGATGAGAGTTTTCACAACGGGGATCACGTGAGTCTATTGTTAAGTTTTCACATTCTAGCATGGAGGCACAGATTCTTTTCTTTAAAAAATTTTGTTTCACTCATTTGTGGGAGGGTGCGCATATTGTTGCTTATATTGATTTTCAACATAGAGCATGCAGCACCACAGCACGTTTAGATAGAGAGTTCATTGGGTGCTGGAAGCTTAAGGTTGCACTAGGGGTGTATTCAAGAATGTGACATTCGTTCGTTTTGTTTCCTTAGTATATTTTTTGACTCGCACACAGTGCACAGTTTTATTTACACATTGATCATGCTCTGATTTGGGTTAGTGCATTATGGTTGTTGTAGGTTTGTTTTTGATACACTAGATTCCCTACATCGCTTATGGGTTTTCTAATGTTACAGTCACCCCTGAAGAACGGCCACCGGCCTCAAATGTATTCGGTTTTACGACAACATGATCACCCAGGATGTTAAGGGAATTCTGTCGTCCTTTGGATTAAGGCCTGGATGGGCTTTTCTTTGGCATTTGAAGCTCAGAATTCTCCAGCCTTTGTTCGCAATGGATTTTAAAAAACTTTGAAATAAATATGGAATACATGGATGAACATTGGAATTGAGTTTTTTGTCTAATTTGAGCCTGAAATAATAGCAGTGCAACATGAAGCTGGTGCATGACAACGCACTTGTCACTTGTTACTTTATCACTGGGACATTGGGCACCTCTAGTTTGCATGTGATAATGGATTATGGAAGACAGTAAAAATACATAAGTTAGTTTAAACTTGGAGTGCATCCCATCACTTTTCTTACTTCACTTTTGAAAATTCTGTCCCTCCGTTAGTTTGCACCCAGACATTTCATCGTATAAGCATAACATTATCTATAACAGAGGTGCCCTGGGAAACATGAGGATACAGCTCACTTCATCTGAAAAGAACTGTTATACATGTTTGAATACCAGCTAGTGAATAATGGTTCACTGCAGGGAATTAATATGAGTACACGTCACTGTTTTCATAGAAGGGTTGTTTTCTACTGTTTTGTTTACATCACATGTATCAATAAAGTTTGTCAATGGCGAGCATAGGGATTGAGCAGTTTTTTGTTCTCACTGGGATTTTTTTTCACAGGCATTTTTTCTGTTTATTAGTTGCGACTTGCTAGTTTAGATAGTCACTTAGTTGAAATGGGTTGCACCTGGTGGGGCCGTTGCGGGATAAAAAGAAGTGGTTTATGTGTCACTTAACTTCACTGGTTTCATGCACGGAAGAACAGCAGATTTCAGCGTCAGGTCACCGTGATGAGAGTTTTCGCAACGGGGATCGCATGAGTCTATTAAGTTTTCACATTCTAGCATGGAGGCACAGATTGTTATCCTTTTAAAATTTTGTTTCACTCATTTGTGGGAGGGTGCACACATTGTTGCTTATATTGATTTTAACATAGAGCATGGAGCACAACAGCACGTTTAGATAGAGAGTTTGTTGGGTGCTGGGAGCTTAAGGTTGCACTAGGGGTGTATTCAAGAATGTGACATTTGTTCGTTTTGTTTCCTTGGTATCTTTTTTGACTCACACACAGTGCACAGTTTTATTTACACATTGAGCATGCTCTGATTTGGTGTGATTTGGGTTAGTGCATTATGGTTGTTGTAGGTTTGTTTTTGATACACTAGATTCCCTACATCGCTTAGGGGTTTTCCTATGTTACAGTTACCCCTGAAGAGGGGCCACCGGCCTGAAATGCATTGGGTTTTACGAGAACATGATCACCCAGGATGTTAAGGGAATTCTGGCGTGCTTTGGATTAAGGCCTGGATGGGCATTTCTTTGGCATTTGAAGCTCAGAATTCTCCGGCCTTTATTCGCAATGGATTTTAAAAAAACTTTGAAATATATATGGGATACATGGATGAACATTGGAATTAAGTTTCTTGTCTAATTTGAGCCGATGCACCAGTCACTTGTTACATTTATAAAGTTGGCATTTTCTTGTCCTAACCATTTGGTGCCTGCAGCCTGATCCTGGGTCACATTACTAGGTGTAGCTCACAATTGATCTTTGTGTATTGCCCCCAGACAGTGAGACAAAGGAAATATAGGTCTTGGGAGGATGGGCCATTCTGAAATTACGAGGGAGAGGAGCTATCACCTACCACACTTGAACATCACAAAGGCTCTGCCTGAGCACTCTCACAAAGGGTTTGACACCCGTATTTTGTGACCCCAGACAAGCTGAGGGCGGGGCAGAGAGGAAAGAAATGCCTGATACCTCAGGGTGGAAATCTCTAGAAGCTTCCTCCACTTCAAAGTGGGCACCAGGTATAAATGTTGGACTTCAGACCCCAACTCTTCAGTACACTTCTGGACCTGTGGAAGACTCTGCCAGGAAGAAGGACTGTTGTGCTGCTGAAAGGACTGCCATTATGCTGGACTGCTGCCCTGCTGCCCTGCTGAGATGACCTGCTGCCCCTTTGCCTGGGTAAGAAGGACTGGATCTGGAACCTGTACCCAGGACCACCAGAGTGTCTCCAAGGGCTAGTCTCTTGTAACCAGCACCTGGTTTCTGCAGCTGTGAATCCTACCCTACCAAGTGGTGACACCCCAGTCCTGGACCCTTGGAAGTGGACTTGAGTTGCTCTGTCAACCCAACTGTGGATACAGCATACCCAATGCATCTTCTCTGCTGCACAGCACCACCCTCAGCACAACTGATGCATAACCTCCGCTGCAAGGACTCTCCCAGCACAAGGACTTCGCATCGCCCTCGCAGTCTCATCGGAACTGCCGCTGCGTGACACATTCTCAACGCAGGTCCTCGCATCACAAGCCCCTCGTTGACGGCATCCTCGACAGCGAAGCAGGACTTCGCAATGCAAGCCTCACGGCTCTTCGGAACCATCTAGAGTGCAAGGCATACTTGACGCTGGATTTCACATCGTAAATTCCCTCGTTGATGGCCTCCTCAACAGCGATACAGAACCTTGCATCGCAGCCACACAGCTCCCAAAAACCGACACTGCGCTATGCATCCCCGACCCAGACATTGCTTTGCCTCGGCTCTGCAGAGCATCTTTGAGGTGGGACCTTGCAACGCTCTGCAACCATGATTTAAGGTACTCTCGATCAGTGGGCCTAACTGGGTCCCTGTAGCAGGCCTGCACTCCATTGTGTTCGGTCTGAACTTGTGACTTTGCCCTGGGCCGGCATGATCAGATAACCACAGTTGGCACTTTGTGCTTTTTGGCACTATATTCCCAGAAATTGTAGACTTGCATATCTCCTGTTCTACTAATTAGATTGTTGTTGTTTTGGCCTTTATTGGACAAGTTATTTACCTTCAGTAATGCTTTTTTGGATATAGACCGTAGATTCCTTACCTTTGAATACCCCAGGCGTCAGACGACTGGATCCGGAAGAATTTTCTTCAAGCAGTACTCCTGCATGCTGATGGGGGGCATCGGTCAGTTCCATGTGGCATCATCTGCGTCACCTATTTAGGCGCCACCTTGGTGTGCTGATGTCAGTTATTTTTCACGACTTCACACACCAGAAGTGTGGAGCCATGAAGTGTACTGACATCGGCGTGTTTGAAAACTAGGGTCCTGACAAGGATCAGCCCTGGCCCTAGAAACCTGTCTGCAGTGCAGGGAGGAAGGGTGAGTCGGTAAGGAATCTGCAGCTAGATATTGTCTTTACCAGATAGGGTGTTACCGAAGGTAAGTAACTTGTTCATCTGATGGAGACATCTAGCCACAGATTCCTTACCTTTGAATAGATACCCAAGCAATATCAGCCCCAAAGGAGGGATTGCGGTCAAATTTCAGATTAAAAGTCCGGCAGAACCGAAAAGGCAAAATGGCTGTCCCTATGGACCTGACTGTGCAGGCAGTAATGCTTGGTAAAAGTGTGCAGGAATACCCACGTTGCTGCCTGGCAGATATCCAGGACTGGGACTCCACGTGCTAACTCAGTGGTCCCAGCCTTAGCTTTAATGGAATGAGCTCTTAAGCTTTCAAGAGGCTGCTTCTCTGCCAGTACATAGCAGATCTTGATGCAGAGAATGACCCATCAAGAGATGGTCCATTTCTGTACCGCCCGACCTTTCTCCGTGCCAACATACCCCACAAAGAGTTGGTTGTCCACTTGGAACTCTTTTGTGTGGTCAAGGTAGAATGAAAACACTCTTTTTGGGTCCAGGTGGTGATCGCCACTGTTCCCAATAAGGTGCGCGCGTGCGCTCGTGCGCACCTCTATTACCTGTAGCGCGCAGTGCTGTGTGTGGAGCGCGCACACACACAGCACATCCAGCTAGAGCGTTCGCGCCGCTCCTTTTAACAAGCGAGCGGCACGAAAAACAGGTGTTTCCTGCCAGAGGAATCGGCAGGAAAGTCTTGGGCACTTGGTATCTTCTTTTATATGTAGAGCACAGCTGCGGTGCCTACTGTGTGCTTTTGTTAACAATTCATGTTAATTGCAGGGCCGTCAGGAGCTGCGATTAACATGAATACTTATACAAAAGCACACAATCAGCCCAGAGCCATGCTTATGTAACAAAAGAAATTCAGCAAGTTTACAAACACGGCATCTAAAGTTCTCGCTATTTATGTAGACTTGCTGAATTTCTCTTCTTAACAGAGCTGGGCTGCGGGGTGATTGTCTGACTTCAGCTGCGCTCTATTAAGAAAAGAAATGCAGCACTCTACAAACACGGTGTGTAAAACACACGTCGTGTTTGTAGACTTGCTAAATTTCTCTTCTTAATAGAGCGCAGCTGAGGGGTGATTTACACTTTTCTGTTCTTGGCAGAGTAGCCACCTGACTTGAATTTTCCTGTTTCAGTCATTGCATCCAGATATATGATACAACAAGTAACATCATACACAGGGCTTTAAGTGGGATGAAGAAACAGGGGGGGGGGGGGGGGGGGGGCGGTCTCGCAATGGGGGTGGCCAGTGTAATCAAGGGCTTAGCTTTAAGACACATAAGCTAAAAATCTGTACTTTTAGCATAGTGCACCACCCGACTTGTATTTTGCTGTTTCTGTCATTGCATCCAGATATATGATACAAGTAGTAACATTATACCTACAAGTCAGGACTATTAGCTTTGTCAATGGTTGTTATTTGCATAAGATAAATAAGCAGCAACTATGGCTTGTATATAATATTGAAAAAGCTTGAACTTAAAGCCCTGGTGACACCACAACAATGTTGCTGTGTCTGAGTTTAAAAAAAAGAAGGGAAATCCAGAGGGAAAAGGACTCTCTTTAAAGGATTTCCCTTCCCCTACAAGGCTCACCTGGCACGACGTCATGCCCTAACTTCTCTACTAGTGAAAAGTGAGCAGTGGGAGCAGCATCGATGTGCCTACTCTCACTGCAGTCTGAAAAAAAAATGGACCACCTGTGCCAGGGCACAAAACAGAGCCTGCTAGAGACCCGGTTTGAGGCCCCCTTTAAAAAAACTGCTTATGCTCAGCACTGGTGAGACCCGGCCCACTTAAAGCCCTGATCATACCTATTATTAACTTTGCAAATCCTCTGACTGCCTTTCTCTTTCTGTCCCTCTCTTACCAATTTCTCCATTACTCCATTATTGTCACGGCGTGTGTATCCAAATTGCAAATCTGCCTTAAGCCCCCTAACATGGGTTGTATGTGTGGAAATGCACTGTCTTTTCAGTTTTGTAACCAAAAGTTGGGAGTGATATTTGGCGCTGTGCACAAGCGTGGTCTTGTTCCTGGCGCACATAGCCATGGCTGCAGCGCACATAGACCCTACACTGCAGCACACAGAGAAAAGAAATTAGAGGGAACATTGGTGGTCGCTCCTCTTTGTTAGAAGGATGCGGAGGAGCATAGAAAGTGGGCAAATTGACAGATTTTCCCACATGGAATGGTGTTCCCACTTTCGGTAGGAAAAAGGCCCTAGTGCAAAGCACCGACTTTTCAGGGAAGATTGTCAAGCTAGAAGGCTTGGACTATAAAAGCCTGCTCCTCACTCACCCTCCTGGCAGATAAATTGCGACTAAAAAGGCTGTTTTGATGGTGAGCAGCCAGAGGGGCAAACTATACAGGGGCTCGAAACAAGCACATATCAGGAAGGTGAAAACCAAATTAAGATCTCACTGAGGCATAATGAAAGGGGAAGGTGGGAACATATGTACAACGCCTTTCAGAAATCTAAGGTGACTTAAATAAAGAGGGTTTGTCAAGCAGCCTCAGGAAAGCAGACAAAGCAGAAAGATACCCTTTCAGGGTGCCCAGAGCACAGCCCTGCTGGGAAAGGGTCAAAATAAAAAGCAAAACATCAGAAGGGAAGCAGAAAGAGGGTCAATAGACTTTTCTGTACAATATATTACAAATTTCTTCCATCGGCAGTCGTTCACAGTTTGTGGTGGAGGTACGCCTGGCTGCCAGAATAGCATTACAAACTTTGGGAGAAAGGTCAAAAGCCATCAACTTCTGCCGCTAAATCTCCACACAAGGAGGTAGAGAGTTGACAGGTTGGGGTGCAGGACCCTCCCCTGCAGCGATAGAAGATCCTCCTGAAGGAGTAGCCTGATCTAATGATCGATGCTCATTTATAGAAGCTCAGGATACCAGACTCTCCATGCCCAGTCCAGAGCCACAAGGATGACTTAAGCCCAGTCGTTCCTGATGTTCTTGAGAACTCTGGGCAGGAGTGGTATGGGAGAAAAGGCGTACAGGAGGACTGATCTCCACTTGAGATGAAAAACATCTCCGCCTTGGAAACTCCAGTGGGCAAAACTGCTGACATTGCGCGTTCTCCGTGGAAGCAAACAGATCTAACCAAGGCTCTTTCCACTGCTGAAAGAGACCTTGCGCTACATCCGGATGGAGAAGCCACTTGTGATCCGCTAGGCATCAACGGCTGAGTTTGCCCACCCTGGCATTCAGGGAACCTGCCAGGTGTTGAACCACCAGGGAAATGCCCTGCTGTTCCAGCCATGTCCAAAGAGGCAGGGCCTCTTGACAAAGTGTTCACAACCCCACTCCATCCTGTTCGTTACAGTACATTATGGCGGTGGTGTTATCTGTGAACACTTGAACTACCCTTCCCTTGATGGTGCGTAGAAAGGCTTTCAATGCTAATTGGATCGCTCGGAGCTCCAGCATGTTGATGTGGAGTCCAGATTTCGCCGGAGACCAGAGTTCTCTGATCTCAACCTCTCCCATATAGCCGCCCCATCACAGGAGTGATGCATCTGTCACTACTGTGAGATCCGGTTGGGTAAGTGACAGGGGTCTGCCTCAGACCCCATCACAGTTCGTGAGCCACCACTGCAGGTCTCGTGCAGTTCCCTTAGAGATCTGGACCATATCAGAGAGATACCCCTGTTGCTGCGCCCATTGGAACTTCAGGTCCCACTGCAGAGCCCTCATGCACCATCTGGTATGTGTTACTAGCAGGATGCCGGAGGCCATGAGGCCCAACAGACTTAGAATCATTCTCATCAAAATCCAGGCTAGCGGCTGAAACATTGGTATCATAGCTTGAATATCCTGGACTCGCTGCTCAGGAGGAAAGGCCCAAATCTGCACTCTGTCCAGAAGGGCTCTGATGAAAGGGAGAGTCTGAGGTGTAGTCAGGTGCGACTTTGGCACGTTGATAGTGAACCCCAGTGAATGCAAGAGGTTCACTGTAGTCTGGAGGTGGGAGACTACGGCCTGGGGTGAGCCTGTCTTCAGCAGCCAGTCGTCGAGATAGGGGAAGACTGGCACCCCTGATCTGCGCACATGAGCTGCGACCACCGCCATCACCGTGGTGAGCACCAAAGGGGTGCTTGTAATGCCAAAGGGGAGCCATGGAACTGAAAGTACTTGTGGTCTACCATAAACCGCAAGCAGCGCAGATAAGCAGGCAGAAGAGGGATGTGAAAACAGGTGTCCTGTAAGTCCACCGCTACCATTCAGTCTACCGGGTCCAGGGCAGAAAGGATCTGAGCCAATATGAGCATCTTAGATTTATCCTTTTTGAGGAAGTAGTTGAGGGCTTGTAGGTCTAGGATAGGACGAAGGCCCTTGTCCTTTTTTGGGACCAGAAAGTAGTTGGAAGTGCAACTACAGCCTACTTCTGGCACCGGAACCTTCTCTATGGCTCTGTTGACCAAGAGAGCCATGTCTTCTTCCAGGAGCAAAAGTAAATGATCCTCCATCAGCCAATTGTAGGTTGTAGGCATGAAAGGAGGGTAGGTGTCAAAGTGGAGGGAGTAGCCCCTCCAGATGATCTGGAAGAGCCACCTGTCTGATTAATGTTTTGCCAGTGGTGGAGGTGAGGGCTGATCCTGCCACCAACTGGATGCCCATGGTCTTGAAGGACGAGACTAGGAGGCTGAAGCTGCCAAGGGGGTGGTGGTTTGACTGGACCTCTGGCTATCCAACTCACATGGTCAGTACGAACCACACCTTTGTCGATGCAGGAGTTGTGGAACTTGCGCTGCTTGCTGGCACAGTTGAAAGCTCCTTCCATAGCCACGAAAGGAGCGAAAGGCAGCCTGGGGATGACAGTGGGCAGCTGAGAGGCCCAAGGACTTGGTCATAGCCCACGAGTCCTTAAAGCGCTCCAACACCGAGTCTGCCTCGTCTTCGAAGAGACAGGTGCCATCAAAAGGGCATGTTCATGAGTGAAACCTGGACATCCCCTGAAAAGCCAGATGTTCTCAGCCAGGCATGTATCTGACAGCCTCCATTGAAGAAATCGCTCTGCCCAGCGAGTAGGGGTGTCTAAACCACATCTAAGCGAGAACTTTGCTTTGTCTCTCTTGTCTGATACTGCTTGGGAGAAGTTGCCGTGGGCCTCCTCCGGGACCTGTGGCAGCACTTGCGCAACTATTTCCTACAGACAGTAGGAATAACGGCGCAGTAAGCATGCAGTGTTAATGGACCGCAATGCAAGGCTGGAGGAAGAAACAATATTCTAGCCCCAACTGTACAGCCTCTTGGATTCCCTGTATGGGGGAGTTGCAGGGAATGTGCCATAGGAAGTAGAGTATTGAACTACTAAGCTCTCTAGGGTGGGTAGTGAAGAAGTTTGGATCACCCGGGGCAGGGTGTTGGCGGCAGGCAATCGTCCTGTACACATGAGCCCCAGGTCCCCAGTAGGAAGTCTGTGAGGGCTTCATTAAAGTGTAGCAAGGGTTCTGAGGAGGAAGCTCCTGGCTGTAGCGCCTCTGTCAAGATGTTAGTCTTGACCCCCTCTGAGGGTAGCTGAAGGTCAAGGACCTCAGCCTCCCTCTGCACCACCATTGCATAAGGTGCTCTCTCCTCCATAGCCATGGTAGGGGGGAAAGCATGCCTGTATCTGGAGAGGTATCCAGTCCGCTGGCCTCAGCCAATTCCTCATATCAGTCCATCTCCTGATCATAGTGCTGATATTTTAAAGGGTCCAGTGACCCCACCCATTCTTCTTCCAAGCCCCACAGGGCTCAAAGGCATACCGGAGGGGTCATGGCTTCTTAATAATGAGGAGCATGGCCTCATAAAATTCTTTCATTTGATCGGGGTCGCTCTGGCTCCCGGAAAAGCAGGGAGGCGCAGAGTCAGCCCAGGTGCAGTTTCGGGAGAACAGAGCCTCAAATGCTGATGCTCCTCCATCGCATTGGCTGACGGGCAGGGAGAAGTCGAAACTCGGATCAACTTCTTGTGCTTTTTGTGTCTCTTACCGGGGTGTCCCAATGATCTCAAGGGGGACAAAGAGTACTTTGGACTCTTGAAGCAGTTCCAGTACCTTCCTCTCAACCGGGGCCGAGATCTCCGAGGAGTAGTGCGTGGCGTCGCCTGCCGGGCCCCAGGCAGCTTCAGGGACCGCTCCCTCATAGACTTCGGTGCCATGGCCTGGCACTCAGAGCACGACTTGAAGTCGCGGTCGTGCTCCAAGCAAATGTGGGTCAGTCACCAACATGGCGCGGTGACCGGCAAAACCTGTTTTCCACAATTACATGAATCCTACACACTGAAAAAAAAGGGGTCGACAAAAGTCGGAAAAAAAAGAATCCTTTAACAAAAACGACAAAGGGTAGCTCTCTTCACCGATCAGCGTTTGGCAGGGGCAGAAAGAAAAGAACTGAAGTCAGCGTGCCGAGGTGGCGCTTATATTGGTGATTCTGCCGTCACTTCCGGTGCAGACGACGCCACGTGGAGCAGACCAACATTACCTACTGGCGCGCAGGGTAACTGCTCGAAGAAAAATCTTCCGGATCCAGTTTAACACCTGGGAATTCAAAGGTAAGGAATCTGCAGCTAGATGTCTTCATCAGATTTATTTATTTAAATATTATTCTCATAATCTGGTGTGGGATTCTTCTTGTGTAGTGTTTTCATGTTGTTATTGTTTGAAGAGTTGCACAAATACCTTACACATTGCCTTTAAGTTAAGCCTGACTGCACTGTGCCAAGCTACCAGTATTCCAATTTCTTACAGGGAACAACTGTAAATAAGAGAGAATGGTGGAAGGCACATGAGGGGTGGGGGTCATGAGTGAGGGTGAAAGAGCATGGCAGATGAAGTAGCAACTGGAGTCTGAGTGAGGTGTTGGTGCTGGGAGTGTGGTGTATGGAATGAAGTATGATATGGAGTTCAAGAAATCAAAGGCTGGAAGCATGTAAGGAATATGTCTGGTTGGTGAGTCAGAGAGTGGGGAGTTTGTTTGGCAGCAGGGTTTACTTCATTTACCTGTGGTAGGAAAGGAAATCGACTAAGATGTCCAAGGAACAGTTCTGGTGCATGGGGTGTCAGCATAATCCTCTCAACAACACTCCCAGAACAAATGCACCAGTGGGTGGTGGCTGGCATCTGGGGCCAGTGTGGGGTTGCTTGAGCAGGATCTTGTTGATGCAGCACCAGTGACCTGGCCAAATGTCTTCAAAGCTCATCCTGCGACACCCTGACCATGCAGAACCTGTGACATTAGCCTGTGGAGCAGGAGAAAGAGAGAGAGAGGGGGCCATAGGATGACCTGGTGGGTCTAAGCGTCTTCAGGGGAGAAGGAGCAGGCAGGCCCAGAAAGGTACTGGTGAAGCAGTCAGGCTGGTGAGGCTGCACTGCATTCAGGCTCATGGGGGCTACCAGAGGGGGAGTGGGCACATGGAAGGGCACCGAGGCACTTGGCAGGAAACCTACTGCCAAGATGATGCTACGGCCTCCAGCCCTCACACAGTCACCTTGGTGCTAGGGTGCAAGTAAGTACAATTGCTGGACTCGTCATTTGAGGTAGGTCAGGAACAGGCGCCTTCAAGATGGTTCTACATAAGGAAGGCAGAAGCTGTATGAAGTGATAGCTTCTGAGCTGCTTGTGTGCTATTCCGGCAGCAGAGCAATGTTTTCCACCGCACTCGCCAGGAGACACATGTTGTGCTGCATTGAGCACTGGCTAAGGAGTTGATTGCGGCCTTGCAGCAGCAGGGTGATGTCATCTGGGGCACTTGACAGTGGCCATATATACAGCATAGAACATCAGTCCTGACCTACTTGTGGGGCCTCCTGGTGGACGTCCTTGGAGACGGAAGGCAGAAGACATAATATGATTCAAAAGTCTTGCTGGCCTACTTAAGTGCACCTTTTCACAGCGGCTTCGGGCTGCTGCTGTGGTTGTACTGCAAGGTTATGTGCACGTGCACCCCTTGGTGCGTCTCCGAAGGGAGTGAAGGCCGCCTTCATGTGCCCTCACATTGGGCTCCTTGAAGGGCAAGCTCATTGCCTGGCACCTTGGGCTTTTCAGTACCTTTGAATGTTCAATGTGAGCAGTTTCCCGGTGCACATAGGCCCTCATGTCCTAAATGCGAAAACCCCCTTTGCTACAGCAGTCATCCTTCGGCAATGGAAGCATGCACAAGGGTAAAGGAGATAGAGACCTCCATTTCCATGGGAGCGGGTCTCCTTGCAGTCAAGGGCAGCCATCTCTTAAAGGTGTGGTTATTGCAACAAGTATCAAGCCTGCCTATTACATGAGGGGCTTTTTTCCTCAGCAGGGCAGAGAACACCGACTGCCCTTTGAGCTAAGGATACAGTTTTCAAAATACGATTCCACTAGTAGGTGTAAAGTGCATCGGACGATAAACACAGTCTAGCTACAAAAAAATTCACCATGGGATATATTTCCGTATGTGGGAATCCGTCCTAAACTACTCGGCACAACTGAAAAAAACGACATGAAAAATAATAAAACTACCTCAACCTGCTATCATTTGCTGAAATGTTAAGCTACGGAAAAAACTACAGCTACTGTACGCTGAAAACCTATGGACTCGCGGTATGATTTTCTGAATGAAAGTCATCAAATATTCACTATTTTATCGACACTACTCGAAGGTATACACCGAACGCTGACCAGGAGCCCTTTTTTACGACACAGCACGTCATATTGAAAAGGCATCGGCGGAGCCGCGCTTTGCAGGGCCGAGAGGGCCCCATTGAAACGCCCCCTGTAGCATGTAGCAGGCGCACTGAGCGATTGGTTCTGCTTTTCACAAATTCCCAGGTTGACCTTCGAAAACAAATGGTCCTGGGACCACCCTGTGGCTGGCCGAATACTTACTTGTCGTGCTAAAAACCACAGCCAACCTGGTTCGAGTTACAGACCTAAAGTGCAGCAGAGTCCAATTATCATCGTGGAAATATTAACCGGATCTACAGCCATATGAGTTATACCTTCTGTGCCCACACGAGTCACGTCAGGCTCGCCTATTGTTCGGTGGCGAGCGAACCATAGCTAATGGAAAGCAATCATGTTTTTAAGCTGCTTATACTTTGCGTATTTGTTGTGTCTTCGTGTTCATCACATTCCTGCTTGCTTGTGAAAGTCCAGGACAGATTGTTCCTACCACAATAGTGGTCTCTTCTGCTGACCTCTTGCTTGCCTATCACTGGTTGGTACTTTAAAATCATATTGCGCTTCGCCTTAAAATCCTTTCGGAGACCTCGTAGATGTTTCTCATCAGCCATGAGCGCTTAGCATGGTTGAGGTGAGACTTTCAGAAGAGATCTTCAGAGGCATACGGCTCTTGAATTATTTGTCAGTGCAAAGGCAGTGCCCACTGCTGGCTTCGAGGCTCTTCAACACACTCCCATTAGCCTTTAGGTGAAAGTAGCTCCTTACAAGTTTGCTTTACCTCCTCTTTCGGGACTGAAAAAAGCTTTACTTAGTCCATGTCCGTTTGGAAAATGTAGTTTGAAAAGTTCCCCAAAATGCACTTCCCCTTGCCTACTTTATTACTTTTCCAACTTTTGTGACATACCTCCATCTCCAGTTTTAACAGCTTTCTCCTTGAGAAGTGTATGAATGTGGGAGGACGCTTGACGCGCTTTCCAGAATATATAAAAAATGTCTGCCAACAATTTAGTAATACGAATAATTTGCCACTAACACATATCTGTGATCAGGAGGACAGAGAATTGGGCTGAATATGAAGACAAGGACTGCTGTCTGAGAGGAGAGATGGTTAGTGAGCCGGGAGAAAGGGTGAATGTTGTAACATCAGCGTGGTGACGCAGGTCCATGACTGAGATTCTTAAGGTCATGTGGGAAGAGAAGGAACCTTCCAGAACAAGATCAGGCAGGTGGGCTGTAAGGTGGAACGGACTACACAGCAACGGAGGTTAAACCAGTATAAACTTTGATGCCGTGTTCAGGTTTGGGCGTAAGCGTTTAAGGCTAAGTTGGGCGTAAGCGTTTAAGGCCTGTCTTAAAACCATTTAGGTCACAGTGTAATAACTTTTGTCAGCTAGTTCTCTAAGCCCTTCTCTGGTTCGGGATAACTATTGTTGCCCAACTTAACTCTTTGGGTAGACTACCATGTTGGTTAGCTTCATTAATTTGGGATAACTGATAAGGGCTTACGAGGGACGCAAATACTTTAAAGTTTCTATTGGGAAGCCTTTGGGACTAGGAGTATTACCGGAGTGAATTCCCATGACGGCTTCTGTGATTCCACAAAATTTGATGAACTGAATGATTATATGGACTACAGTCTCTTAGGTTACAAAGAAGATTAACATTATTGTTTAATATGACTCGCCATACTATTAGTAATTCCGTTCAAGGGTTCTCCTTTGGCTGACAGGCACTTATTGAGCTGGATAATTCTCTACATTATTTTTTACAAACTGAATTTTATTGATTTTAAAGCACATAGCACCCCACAACATTTCCACAGGCCAAAATAAGGAAGGAAACCAGCTTTTGTACATTGTCACCCCATACAGAATCATACATTTCATTACAATCCATGAAATTCCGACCGTTTCCCCACACCTTCTTTTTTTGGGGGAATTCCCAAGCTAGATATAGTGCTCTCTCCTTTGTGGCACACCAGTCCATCGCCTGCCTCCTGGGAGCCACCGGGGGATGCTAACCGCCACCACTTAGCATTGTATCTCTTCTACAACGTCACCCTGATCCTCACCAAAGTCAGATCCCCAATTATGGACAATGTGTCAAGTAACGTACCCCAATACCCAGTGATCATTGGACATTCCCACACCATAGGATAAAAATGAGCCGGGAACTCGGAACATCGCCAACACCCCGGTGACTCTAGCGCTCCCACACACCTAAGCTGCACTGAAGTCTCACAGGTCACGTGCAATTAGTTGAGAGTTTGATGAGTCGGAGCCTCGAAGAGATGACCTGCACCCTAGGGGCAATGCTTCCAGGGTCCCTGAACATCCATTGTTCCCACCGAGCCCTGAGGGGAAATATTAGATCTGGGGAACGAATTATGTGAATGAATTACGAGGGATGTATAAATCAGCATAATCCTCTTCGCCACAATGGGTCGCATAAGGATTTCCAATTCGGGAACATCCCTAAGGGAGTCGCGGTGCTGCTACAGCACGTGGCGCAGCTAAATGTACATGAAGAACTGAGACCTGAGCAGGTCAAACTCTTCCTGCAACACCTGATAGGACTTAAGGTGTGCCCCTCTCAGACATCTCCTACTGCAGAAACCCCTATCTTGTCCCAACCACCGGACCCGGATGGAAGGAGGCATGACCCAACTAACTGCCTGCCCAGAGGGGAGTCGCAAGTGTGATCCGCCGACCCCAAGCAGTCCACCATAATGCCAAATGCCAGGTCAAGAGAACCACCCTTGTGAGTTCATGGAGGGGCGAGGGGCTGGGACTACCATACAGCAGCCCGCTAATCGTACCTAGGCCTAACCTGGCCACCTCCAGACAGAAGGCTGGGTACCTCCAGGCCCCATTCAGCCAGTTATTGACCAGCACCAGCTAAGCCACTCAGTAGTAGAGGCAGTGGCACACGCCCGCCATCACCAATTCCCCGTGGACTGAGTGTTTTTCCCATAGGCAATACAAGGACGGTGATTTAACCATAAAAAGGCCTGGATTTTGGCATGCAAGTTGCGCCACCAGAGCTACGTCAGAAGCATAGGATAATTTTGCAATGTATACAGCAAGGGTGTCAGGGCAATCATCGTGAATAGCGCAAGAACCAGAACATTAAGGGGTGACTTTGCCCACCGGGTAAGATTGTCATCAGTCAGGACAAAAGAGGTCGTATGTTAAGACTCCAGGTAAGACTACAATTAATGTTTTAAACACAGCACAGTGCCTAAAAGTAAAAAATCAATCATCTTTGAATTGAGGCTAGACAAGTAAGAGCAATGAAGGGTTGACATTAGCTCAAACTCAGACTGAAAATCAACAGAACAACTTGGATTAAAATCTAACCATTTTTGAGCAGCTGTCCAAGCGCTGATCAATAGCTTACTCTTGTATGGAAACAAACACAATTTATAACTAGGTGCAATATGTGTGTCTTTATTCTCACAAACAATAACTTTATACAATTTCGATAAACGAGTTTTTAGGAAATACCTGCATTTCGATCCCTAATACAGTAGTCAGGTGAGCTCTCAAAATACACCAAATCGTTCATGGTTGGCTTCTTGAATCTCCTATTCGCCACGGTGAAGCCAGTACCAGCTTGATTCATCGCCACCTGAATGGCTCCATTGTATTTCTTCCATAGGTAGTCCCCTGTTTTTCGGAAGTCTGCCATAGCTTGCCAGCATGTCCTCATAGAGCACGATCCACTCACTCCATGGCATTTGCACTCCTGCTTCATGAATCTCTTCACAGCCTACCAAAAACCACAATCAAATATTAAAACAGTGCTTCCTCTCAATATATTTTCCATTCGTAAGCTGATTGGCTACCTGTTTGTGCAACTTATCAAGCCTTTATCAAGCCACATTATGTATTTTAGAGAGTCCTAATATTACTGCTGTTGTTTGTTATGAAGAACTTAAAAATAAAGGTTTTAAAAATATATATATATTTTCCATTCGTACTTCCACTTATATTTGCCTCATTACTCTTACTCTAGCATGAAGTCCCTAAGCTCTGACTTCATGCCGGTCAGGCCCCCAACTCCATCTCGGACAAATCTCCTAAATTCTGCCAATTCACTGCCATATCTGTCTCAATAATAATACAAATGCTGTCCACCCTCATCATTCGTAGAACTGAGAAAGTGTTAAGTCATTCCGATAATGACCTAGATATAACACCTGATGCGACACCCGGTCTGGAACAACTTTTCCCTTATTAATATGTCAGGGACATCCAGAAACATCCTTTGACAAATCATCAAAGAGGTGTAGTCCGCATCGACGTCTCCTTGTCTCCCATTTTCTTAAAGATTTATCTATGATCCATTCTCTGGCGTTCCTAATGTGTTTTCATCCCTGATAATATTTAGTATTAAAGGACCACCACTCAACTCCTTTGGTAGAGAGGCCCTTCGCCCAAAAATTTACTGCAAGGTATTATCCATGACGATCTTGGCTACTGCCAGTACTCAGAGAAGTTGATACATCTTACCCGACACGGATAAGAACCGAGTACCCGATGGAGGCTGCTACAGCAGCACGTTTGCAAGGAATGCTTTTACAACTGCTCTTCCAAAAACAATAGCCTGAGCTGTCAACAAGGTATGTTGTGCACCGCTTTCCCCCTAAGAAAATCTAGACCGCAAGTTACTCTACTACATGCTTTCCTAGGTTAGTGAGTAGAGGCAGATATTAGGGTGTGAGGCTTTTAGATGACATTGTAACCATCTTCGAAATGTTTATTTTATCTTCGTTGTTTATAATGTGCCTTTTTGCTGTTGTTATGATATCCTGTGTGATTATTTTACATGTACTAAGAAACAGATTCGACCTGCTGTAATAAATGCTTTTAGTTAAAAAGTGTTTGTTCTTCTTAGTGCTTTGTTGTTGAAACTGTGAAGAATGAAATAAGTTAACTGTTACCACGGTGGCCCTGATCCTTTTACAGGGATTGTTAGTAACCCCAAAAGCAATATTTTCACTTTAACTATGTATTGGGTGAGGTTCTGTGGGACTACAATAACCTTTCACTTTCAACGCTGATGCATTGAGCTAAGTACACCTGTGGGTGGGAAAGCAAACCTTGTAAAACTATACCAGAGTCATAGTTAAAGCAACAACTCTTACTTCTACACATATATTAGACAGCCACTGATTGATCTATGCATGAAGTCTTTGGAGTACAGAGGCATGTGCACTAGAAATCAATTCTTACAAGTTCACATGTCACACACAGTTTTGTAGTATCTAGCAATTTTGGTGATTCATTTTACTGCACGATTGGGGGAGTTACTATGTACCTGTAGGATTGTGACATTAAGATACTTTCAATATATATTAAGTTTAATTGTTAAATTAGGGCATTACATAATAAATAAACGACTTAATGATTGTTGGCCAACTCATATGCTGCAATCGATGCACCCCATAGAACCTGGAGTTATGTCCTTTTGTGATGAGTTCATTATCTAGACAGTCCGTCAAACCTAATCATGTTTTCTCCAAGTCACCACTGCAGTTGCTGAACAACATGGTCTAGATATCAAGAAGTATTCCTAAATATGCATTTAAACATTTATGGAATTCAAATGTATACATAAAGCATAAATAACTAAAACAGAAAAAATAGTTACTTAACTTCTATAATAATATTTCTGGTGGATACACAATCTTCCCACAGATTTTTCACCTTAATAATACTCCTTCCAGGCTTCAGATTGGTCTGGAATATGTTTCCCCAGCAATCGCTCTACAGTCCCACCAACGTCAGCCATAATTCAATTTCTGGGTGACGTCACCAAGATACATCATGAACCAACCAGCACACTGATGTCAGTTCCTGATAATTATCCAGCAACCCATCAAAGAATAACTGAGAGAGCCACAGAAGAGACAAACAGAGCACATGGCATGTTTGCATTTATTGGGTTCTTTTTTAATCTTGACATTAGCACATCAGGAAAGAGGGTAGGTGCTCAGGAACTTGCGGGAAAACAATGCATCCACTAGAAATATTGTTATCGAAGGTACAGCTTTCATCTAGTAAATACATCTTTCCCCAGAGTCCTCATCTTCTGAATAATTCCCAAAGCACTACTCCTCTGGGAGATGGAATTAAGTAGCATATGTTAACCAATTAAATCATGCCACTCGGGTTCACAAAGTATGAAAGAATGACCACATAATGTTATAGGGATAATATTATGTCTCTTTTTTGTTTTTCCTGAGCCCTTTTTTGGCTATTTGGGGTAGTTCAAGTTTAGGCCTCCATATCTTTTTGTCCATATAAGGTATCCATGCCAAATGTGTGTCCTTTTTTCGAATATCCTGAGGATGGTAAATGTACCCAGAGTTTGTGGATTCCCCTGAAGGTGACCAAGAAAATAGCCAAAATATCAGTAAATGTTGAGATTTTTGGGAATAATAGAAAAAAGTGCTCTGGATAAAATGTCTTTTTTCATACAAATGGGATCAACAGAAGGTTTGCTGTACTAAAGTCACCTTCTTCCCAGCTTTCAGAAACATGCAGAGCTGAATCAAAAAACCTAATAATAATAACAGTTTTGGCGTTTTTCAAAGAGGTAGCCCATTTTTCCTATTTTTTGTGCATTTTAACGTACTTCCAGTTTGTGGTGGAAACCAGTGCAAAACCTATAGGTGATACAGGAAACCTATATATTTCTGAAAAGTGGACAGAATTCCAAATTCAGTAAGGGGTCATATGTGTAGATCCCTTAAGGTTTTCCCAAAGAAACTAAGTGTTGAAATAAAGAAACATTGAAAACAAGTAGGAAAAAACAGCCATTTGTGACAATATTTTCATCTGCAAATTTTTGGCATGATAGCCAATTTACAAAAGCAATGTACCATTAAGTTTGCCAGACCCTTTTGGTGTGAGGATATATCAATCAAATCAGGTGTTTGTTAAGCGTGACTACTCACCCGTAAGGGTCTCAAGGCACTGGGGGGTGTGGGGGGGGGGGGGGAGGGGGGTTCGCAGTTACCAGTCCATCAAGGAGGGGGTCT
Source organism: Triturus cristatus (assembly GCF_964204655.1). NCBI lineage: Eukaryota > Metazoa > Chordata > Amphibia > Caudata > Salamandridae > Triturus > Triturus cristatus. The sequence continues at coordinate 679,566,450 of NC_140585.1, read as the reverse complement.
GTCGAAGAGCCAGGTTTTGAGGTTTCTTGCGAAGATGGGGAGCAATGTTATCTGTCTGAGGTGGAGCGGAAGGTCGTTCCAGGCTCTGGCCGCGTGGTAGGAGAAGGAGCGGCCTCCCGATCTGGTCTTTCTGGTGCGGGAGACCACAGCGTAGGAGAGCTGGGCTGATCGTAGGGTGCTTTGGGGTGCGTGAAATTTGAGTTGGCTATTCAGGTATGCTGGTCCGGTGTTGTGGAGGGCCTTGTGAGCGTGGGTTAGCATCTTGAAGGTGACTCTAGCTTCGATGGGGAGTCAGTGGAGTGTGCACAGGTGCTGGGCGATGTGGCAGTGTCTTGGCAGGCTGAGGACCAGTCTTGCGGCGGTGTTTTGGATGTTCTGTAGCTTGCGGGTGAGGTTTTTGTTTATTCCGGCATAGAGTGCGTTGCCGTAGTCGAGCCTGCTGGTGACCAGGGCATGAGTGACGGTGTTTCTGTGTTCGAGGGGGATCCGTTTGAAGGTCTTACGTAGGAGGCGGAGGGTGTGGAAGCAGGAGGACGAGACGGAGTTGATCTGGCGGTCCATTTTGAGCTCTGAGTCCAGGATGATTCCCAGGTTGCGTGCGTGGTCCGTGGGGGTGGGCGGGCTTCCGAGGGCGGGGGGCCACCAGGTGTCATTCCAGGTGTCTGGGCCCATGATGAGTACTTCCGTTTTGTTGGTGTTTAGTTGTAGGCAGCTGTTTTTCATCCATTTGGCAACGGCTGCCATGCCTTCCCGAAAGTTGTGTCTGGCGGTGTTGGGTTCGTCGGATAGGGAGAGGATGAGTTGGTGTCGTCTGCGTATGACACAATGTTGAGTCCGTAGGTTCTGACGATGGGGCGAGCAGAGCCATGTAGATGTTGAATAGTGTGGGGCTGAGGGAGGACCCCTGGGGGACTCCGCAGGTGGTAGGTGTAGGGTCCGAGAGGAAAGGGGGGTGTCTGACCAGCTGCGTTCTGCCGGAGAGGAAGGAGCGGATCCAGTCGAGGGACTTGTCTTGGATCCCTGCGTCATGGAGTCTGCGTATTAGGGTGTGGTGAGAGACTGTGTCGAACGTCGCTGAGAGGTCGAGGAGGATGAGGGCTGCTGTTTCTCCTTTGTCCAGTAAGGTACGGATGTCGTCTGTTGCGGCGAGGAGGGCGGTTTCCGTACTGTGGTTTTTTCTGATGCCGGATTGGGAGGAGTCGAGGATGTTGTGCTCTTCGATGAATGTGGCAAGTTGGCTGTTGATGGCTTTCTCGCTGGGGACGGGAGCAGGGTCTGTAGTTTTTGAAGTCGGTGGGTTCCGCCGAGGGTTTCTTCAGGAGGGGGTTGATCTCAGCGTGTTTCCAGTCATCAGGGAATGAGGTGGTTGCCAGGGAGCGGTTGATGGTGTGGCAGAGCATGGGTGCGATGGTGTCAGCAGCTCTGTTGAAAATGTGGTGGGGGCAGGGGTCCGTGGGGGCCCCGGAGTGGATTGACTTCATCGCCTTCAGTGTGTCTTCGGTGGTGAGGGCTGTGCAGTTGTCGATCACTGGCTTCAGGGTGTTGGGGTGGTTGGTGAGGGTTTAGTGTGTTGGTTGTCTTCGTTGAAGTTGTCGTAGATGCTCTTGATTTTGTGGTGTAAAAAGGTGCTGAGTTTGTCGCAGAGGTCTTGTGAGGGAGGGATGTCGGTGGACTCGCTGGTGGGTTGGGCGAACTCCTTGATGATGTTGAAGAGTTCTTTGCTGTTGTGTGCATGAGTGGAGATTCGGTCTTCAATCGCTTTTTTCCTCGTTTTTCTGATGAGTTGGTGGTGGGCGTTGGTGGCGGCTCTGAAGTTGTTGTGGGCTCCTGTGGATTTGGTGTTCCTCCAGGCCTTTTCGAGGCGGCGGCAAGTGCGTCTGGACTCTCGAAGTTCGGTGGTGAATCATCTAGCTTTCTTGGCGTGGGTGTTGTTTTTCTTGAGGGGGGTCTAAGGTGTTGGCGCTGTCGGAGATCCATCTGTGCATGGTTCAGGCTGCGGTGTTGGCGTCGTCGTTTTCCGCGATGGTTGGGGTGGAGTTGCTGAGTGATGAGGTTAGCTGGTCGTCAGTGATTCTGGTCCAGTTTCTTTGTGGGAGCAGGTGCAGGTGTCTGTGGATGGTGGGTGCTCTGAAGGTGAAGTGAACGCATCGATGGTCAGTCCATGGGAGTTCGGTGGTGTGGCTGAAGGTGAAGGAGCTTCCTGTTGTGAAGAGGGGGTCGAGGGTGTGTCCTGCTGAGTACGTGGGTTCGGTCACGATCTGGCGGAGTCCAATGTTGTGGAGTTTGTCCAGGAGGGATGTCGTGCTGGGGTCCAGTTGGTTGTCGAGGTGGAAGTTGAGGTCTCCCAGTAGGGTGTAGTTGGTGGACGCATTAGCATGCGGGGGATGATGTCCGTGATGGAGCTGGTGAAAAGTCCGCGGGGTCCAGGGGGTTGGTAGATGAGGGTTCCTCGGAGGGTGGAGGTAGGGCTGGCCAGTATCTTGAAGTGAAGGTGTTCCATCAGGTCTGTGGGCTCGTCGGGGAGTGTGCTCAGGCGGAGAGTGGATTTGTGAACGATGGCGATTCCTTCTCCCGGGCGGGTGGGGCGGGCCTTCCTGGAGACCTTGTATCCTTGGGGAATGGCAATGGCGATGTCCGGTCCCGAGGTGGTGTTGGTCCAGGTTTCGGTAAAGAATGCTACGTCCGGGGTAGTGCTGTGGAGGAGGTCCCAGATTTCAGTGGCATGTTTGTGGAGGGATCGGACGTTGAGGAGGCTGCATTGCAGGGTCTTCAGTTTGGTTGTGTTCTTGCAGGCGGATTGCGCTGGGTCAGTGGTCTTGGCGGAGCTGCAGGTGTGCCGGCAGCGGTGACAGCTGAAGGGTCCGTGGGTGTCGGCTGGTCATGCTAGCTTGCGGTTGTTGTTGCGGCCTGGGTTGAGAGCGTGGAGTGCCGCTGGGTCGTAGCGTTGGCAGTGCAGAGATCCAGGGTTCCCGGCGCTGGTCGCAGTCGGGTCGCAGACAGGAGCAGACTAGCTTGCCTTTATCGCCCTGGCGGCGCGGCCGCTGCCATTAAGTAGGGGTTGGGGAGAGCTGGACAGCTGGGAGGCGGGAGTGGGGAGGGGAGCTGGATTGGGCCGGTCGCACTGGTCTTGCTGGGGGGGGGAGGGGCAGCAGCAGCAGCGGGGAAAAACGGGCTGAAAAAGGAAAAAGGGAAAAATAGAGAGAAAAGTGCAAATAAGGCAGCAAAAGTGCAAGAAAGAGTAGAGGAAAGACACAGAGGTCACAGGAAAGTGAAAGGGGGAGATTGAGATGAGCGTAAAAAACAAGTGAAAAATGGAGGAAAGACACAGAAGGAGAGTGAAGGGGGGAGCTTGAAATGAGGGGAAAACGACAGAAAATGGAGGAAAGACCCAGAAGGAGAGTGAAGGGGCAGATAGAAGTTGGGGAAAAAACAAGTGAAAAAGGAGAGAAAAAGCGGAGCAAGAGAATGGAGACAGAGGTCCACTAGTTTGAATAGGGTTTGTAGGTTCTCCAAGAACCCGAGGTACCCAGAGCCAACAACTGACCTAAGCATGAGACTCCATGACGCCGGCATCCGCGGCAAGGCCCTGGACTGTATCCGTTCCTTCCTCACCTGTACAACACAGTGAGTCAGAATACCGACGTTCCTCTCAGAACCCACGGAGATCAGCTGCAGAGTCCCCCAGAGCTCTTCCCTGAGCCCCACCCTCTTCAATGTTTACATGGCCCAGCTCACTGCCATAGTCAGGAACCAAGGACTCAACATCATCTCCTACACCGATGACACCAAGCTGATCATCTCCCTCACCAATGAGCCCATGATCGCCAGAAACAACTTCCACCACGGGATGAAGGCCGTCGCCACCTGGATGAGAGACACCTGCACCAAGCTCATCTCAGAGAAGACCTAAGTCCTCATCCTGGGGCCTAACACCGCGTTAGGAACCCCCCCATACCCACAGACCACGAAGGAAAACTCTTGATCATACTGGTCTCCTCGCTCAATATGACCTGCCAGATCAACGCTGTCTTCACATCATGGTTCCACACTCTTCATCTGCTTCGAAAGACCTTCAGTTGGATCCCCACTGAGGCCAGAACGACAGTTGCCCATGTACCCATCAGCAGAAGACTCGACCACGGCAATGCACTCTACGTAGACGTCACCCAGAAACTCCTCAGGAAACTACAGAACGTTCAAAATTCCTACCATCCAGTATTACCCCAAATGTGCAGATGAAAACACTGCCCCACTTGTTTGGCTGGGCCTAGTGCCTGCAACAGGAATGGACAATTCCAAAGTTAATGGAAGCCCTTGTGTGGGAACTCCGATTGACCTTGGCTTGATCCGTTCCTGTCGCTGGCACGAGAACCAACCACACAAGTGGCGCAACATTTTTATTGGCACAAGTCGGGCAATGCTGAGTGCTAGGAACTTCATTGATTCCTGCGGATTCCGAAAGTTTCCATCACAGAAATGCAAGGATATCAAGTTAGAATCTGTGCTTATGGGCCTGAGATATCACACCAAGCATTGATTCAGTGAAGGGAAATGAGCCCATTGGCTTGTTTTGCTTTCACTTTTACTGCAACGATGTCAGTGCACCATGTGCACCGATTGTCATTGCAGTAAAAACAAAAACAAATCAGATTGCTCAAAAAGCTCTTTCTGAGCAGCCTGATGTGAAAAAATAAAATTAAGGACACCCTTGGATGCAGCGCAGTGTTGGCCAATGGGAGACACATGTACTGTGAAGGTAGTGCCATTGGCCGACACCTGCACTTAAAAGGTTAATTACAAGGATTATATATTTTCAATAAACATTTGAAAATGTATTATCTTTTCTCTTTGTGAAAACTTGGGCATGCAAAAGTGATATACACATGGGTTTGATCTGTTTCCACAAATTACTTGGGAATAAGGGTGGTCATGTTCGAGGTTTCCGGCAGCATCTATGAGTCTGGAGGTTTAGGAGTTTAGATGAGGTACTGTGAGCTAGTTAGACCAACATTTACTGATGATATAAGGCTCAGTACCTGTATTCTGAAGGTTTGTTGTTCCAATCCACAGTCCTACTAAATTCATAGGAAACGTGTGACAATAGCTGTCCTGGAGATGTCGGCAACTGGGGCGCTTCTGGAGAGAGAGAAGGCTGTAGTGGAATGGAACTGCCCTCCAGAGGGTCGTTCGTGGCCTGTCCATAGTAGATTTTGATGAAGAGGATGCCTTCATTTTTTTTTTTTTTTTTTCCCAAAACCTTTATTCTTTTAAATCAGTGACACAGCTATTCAGCCGACAACCCGGAGGTACGGCAGCTTTAGAAACACAACACATGCGAGCGTCCACATTTCACTGGCAGGAGAGTTAAAGGTTCAGTTTTAAATAAACACAAACCCAAACCTAAACACAAGCAAGGCGATAAGTACTGAAAGCAGAAAAAGGGTTCCCATCAGGGGGAGCGAGCCCCATTTCGTCCAACAGACACAGGTCGATAGCAAGGGAAAGGAGGGGAAGTCAGAGACTCAAGAAGACAAACACATAGCAGCAAGAAGTACAAAGCCGGAAAGAAAGCTAAGGGGAGAGCTGCTCCTCAGGCGGGTCCGGGTCTGGGGGCAGGCATATGCCCCCTCTGTATTGGTTCCATCGCGCCCATACAGAGTGCCATTTCCGAGGGCGCCCTCGAGCACAATACACTGTCTTCTCCCTAAACATGCTCCAATCCATGTTTTCCATCCACGCTGTCAATGTAGGAGGCCTAGTAGAGCCCCACAGACGAGCGATGTCGCGCTTGGCTACCATGTTCCCTAGGGTCACCCATTGAGTCTGTGCCGCGTCGTGGTCAGTAGAACCCCAAACATTCAGGAGACAACACCGCGCCTCAGGCTGCATGACGATGCTCGTCACCTCCCCCATCACATCGTGGATTCGCTTCCAAAACTCCATAATCGCACCGCATTCCCAAATAATATGTAGGAAGGTGCCCACCATACCACAGCCTCTCTTACATAAGCCCTCCTCAGAGAAACCCATATGGACCAGCCTGGGCCCCGTCACGTAGACCCTATGGAGTATTTTAAGCTGCACCAGCCGCAGGCGCGCGGGGATCGCGACCTCTTTGGGAGAAGAAACTGCATACTGCCAATCCTCATCATCGAGTTCGAGGCCATCCCTGGTCCATTGATCGCGCAACCCTAGTAGAAGATCCGCCCGAACATTAATTAGTTTCTTATAAATGAGCGAGATCGTACTCTCTGGCATATGGCCATCCAGGATCCGGTCCTCTAACGGAGAGGACTCAGGCACCTTCTCCCCTTCTACAAGGACTGACCGCAAGAAGTGGCACACTTGAGCGTATCGGAAGAACTCCGTGCTCCCTAGCTCATATTCCTTCTGCAGCTCCTCGAATGACTTTATCCTACCCTTTACCAAAAGGTCTCCAACCCTGGATATGCCAATCAGGTCCCATTTCTCAAACCCTTTTGTATGCCAAAGCTTTCCCAGAATATCAGAGTCAAACAGAGGGGTGGCAAGGGTAAGCTTACCCTTCCAGCCCAGTAAATCCGTCGCCACCTTCCATACATGCACGGTCACCCTGGTGGGCCCCGTAAGGGTTAAGTCCGACGACTTCGAGTACAACGCTCTGTGGTAATTACCCCCACGTAGTAACCATCGGTCCATGGCGAAGCCGGGGCTCAGCGCCGGACCATATACACCATAGTTAATCGCGCTCAACTGAGTGGCCCAATAATAACGTCGAATGTCTGGAAGCGCGATACCACCGTCATACCATGGAAGCGTCAACTTAGCAATCGCTATGCGCGTACGCCCTTCCCACAATAGCGCGCGCTGGTGGCTTTCGACCTCACGGAAATAACTGGCCGGGACCAAGTCAAGGGTATTCTGCAGGGCATAGAGGAAATGGGGAAGAGACATCATTTTAAACAGGGCGGCACGGCCAAGGAGGGAAAGTGGCAACCGCCGCCAGCCCGCCACGTCCCGTCGCAGACGTGCCAAGGGAGGGAGCAAGTTCTTCTCGTATCGTAAAATGGGGTCGGTGGAAATATAAATCCCCAAATACAAAAAACCCTGCTGGGCTATCTGGATCGAGCAGTTGCGCGGGACAGGCGGGACATCCCCACACAGGACATACAAGTATGACTTCCCCCAATTGATGACAAGACCAGAGTTCCTACCGAAAGAAGTCAAGACGTCACAAACCACTATAAGAGATTTCTGAGGCGAGGCAAGGTATAACAGAATATCGTCGGCGTAAAGTGAAATACGGTCTTCGTGGTCAGGCGACCAACGAATCCCACGTATATCGGGGTGCCATCGTATCCACGCCGCCAGCGGCTCAAGAGCAAGGGCGAACAACAACGGCGACAGGGGACAACCCTGCCGGGTGCCTCTCCCGAGCTCGAACGTTGTCGACGCCCGCCCGTTCACCACGACGCTAGCAAGAGGCCCCTCATAAAGCAACCTCACCCAGCCTACAAATCCAGGCCCAAAGCCGAACTTGGCTAGCACAGCCCACAGGTATGCCCACTCCACCGTATCGAAGGCCATCGTGGCATCGAGGGACGCCACAATAGCCGGCTCTCGCATCGTGCCCGTCCTAGCAATCACTCCATGGAGACGTCTAAGATTCAGTGCAGTGTTACGGTGCGGGATAAAACCCGACTGATCCGGGTGGATCAAGTCGCCAAGCACCCGGACCAGGCGGTTAGCAAGGATCTTAGCAAGGATTTTCGGCTCGGCGTTGAGAAGTGATATCGGCCGATAGGAGCCACACTTGTCCCGGGGCTTACCGTCTTTATGTATGACCACAATCGTCGCCAGCCGTTGATCAAGCGGAAGAAACCCATTCACCCGCGCCTCCACGAACATGGCGCGCAGGTGAGGAGCCAACTTATCCGGGCGAAGCTTATACAGCTCAATCGGCAAACCATATGGGCCCGAGGCCTTACCGGAGCGCAACGCACGGATAGCACACGCCACTTCGTCTACAGTTATATCGCCATCGAGGTCATCCCTATCAATGGCAGAAAGGCAGGGCAGAGCGATATCACGCAGAAGGTCACACGAGTCCTCAGTCGGCCTATCCGAGACCGAGGTGTATACCGTACGAAAATAGTCCGAGAAACACTGAACTATACCGTCGGGGTCAGTGACAACCTCTCCCCCATCCATCGACAACTCCGGCACCACTCGATTAACACGCTCTTTTATATCCAACCACGCCAGCAATTTCCCGGCCTTATCACCAACATCGTACAATCGACCCTGCTGCTCCCTATTGAGGGTCTTGGCAGCGTTCGTCACCAGATCCCTATATTCCAATTGCTTCAAGCTCAAATTATGCAGTGTGGCCGTTGCAACATCCTCTTCCAAGGCCACTTCTAAAGCCGCTATCTCGTCCTCTACTTGTGTCACCTCGGCGTCTCTCCGCCGCTTGGCGGCCACTACCAAGGAAAGGGCCTCCCCTCTCAATACAGTCTTAAAAGCTTCCCACAAGGACACCGCAGATTCAACTGAACCCTGATTATCTTGAAAATAGTGATCAACTGTCTTCAGCAACGCACTGCGCAGCTTGGGGTCACGAAAGTACCAGGGGTTAATGGGAGCCACTCTGCCCCCCACCACCCGGCCAATATCCAGACGGGCCCACACCGGCGAATGATCAGAAATGCCCCGCGCCATGTGCCTAGCCTCAGATACCAATGAGGCGTGCGCAGCCAGAGTGAGCAGGTAATCGATCCGAGAGAGACTCCCGTGGGCCCCGGAATGAAAGGTATATTGTCTCTGAGTGGGGTGCCGTAGCCTCCAACAGTCTACCAGACCAAAAGTATCTATAAAGTCGGGAAGCCACTTCTGAGCACCCCCGGTGTCCCTGGGCGGATACCTATCTAGCATTCCAGACCCAACCGCATTGAAGTCTCCTCCCACCACTAGCATCCCTTCGGGGAGTTCCAACAAGGCCTTGCCCAGATCAGCAAACGTGGAGGCCTGCAGGGCAGGAGGGACATAAACAGAAACCAATACCAACGTTCTGCCCTCCCACCTCCCCGCCACAGCCACAAAGCGCCCCCTGTCATCAGCGATGGTGGAGTCAACCTCAAATGGTAGGGAAGCTCTAACAAGTATGCCCGCACCCCTGGAGCCCGAGGAAAACCCCGAGTGAGCAATGAATTTATAACCCTTCCTGTTAAGTGCATAACATGTATTCCCTATAAGGTGGGTCTCCTGCAGGAGGACCACATCTGGCGAGGTCCGTTTCAAGAATTGCAGGACTATCCCCCGTTTAATACGATCCCCTAAGCCATTGACATTCCAGCTAATTACGTTTAAGCCCCTATCCCCCATCCCCAAACACAAAGAGACCTCCACCCCCCCCGGAGAACCACGATCGGACAATACTGACAACCATTGCTACGCCTTGCAAGAAAAAAACAACCCCCAACAACAACCCCAACATCCCAAATCCCCCCCCCCTCCCTGCACCCCTGCGTCAGCTTACTAAGCCCCCCCAACTTGCAGTGTGCCTGTCGCCCTATCAAAAACAAATCTACAAAAAGTACCCCAAGGGAGGAAAGAGCTCCTATCTTCCCCCCGCCGCCCTCCCATTACTGCAGTAGGGTACGAGTCACTGTCCGGGGCTGAGTCAAAACAGACCGACACCGGGGTTATCACTTCTGTCCATCCCGGTCGCCTTCCGCTCCAGCTACGCGGTCCCGGCCGGGCTGTCGCCGAGGGAGCGCATCCAACCAGTCCCCCGCCATGTCCGGTGATTCGAAGAAGAAAGTCCGATCCTCATACACCACACGTAGCCTGGCGGGGAAAAGCATGGCATACTTCAGGCCCATCTCCCTAAGCCGCCGCTTCACCCCCAGGAAACTCTGCCTCTGTTTCTGCACCATCTGGGTGAAGTCAGGATAAAAGCTCACAGAGGCATTCTGAAAAGGCACCGGGCCTGTCACCCTCGATGCTTGCAGGATAGCGTCTCGATCCCGAAAATTAAAGATCCGGGCGACAATCGGCCGCGGGGGGGCTCCCACCTTAGGCCGTCCGCCAGGCACTCGGTGAGCCCGCTCCACCGCAAAAAACTTGCCAAGGCCCTTAGGCGCAAGATGATTCACCACCAAGTCCTCGACGAGTAAATCCACGGAGAGCTCCTCCGAAGTCTCCGGGACCCCAATAAGGCGCACATTGTTGCGCCGGGCCCGACCTTCAAAGTCTTCGAGCCGGCGGGCGGAGAGGTCATTTGCGGTTCGTAGCTTACGAACCTCAGCCTGGAGTTCCGAGACATCGTCCGCGAGACCAGTAGTCTTGAGGTCCAGGGACTTGACCCGCTCATTGGTTTTGCCCAGGTCCGCGCGAATCAAGTTGACATCAACCAAAATCATGTCCACCTTGTGCGCCAGGGTCTCGAATTGTCGCCCAATCGAAGATTGCATCCCATCTATCGCCCCCTTGATATCCTGCAATGATAACTCCGAGGCTGGGGATGAATCGGCCTTCTGTGCTTCCAGCGACTGTCCCGATCCACCAGGCGACCCCTTCTGCTGGGCATAGCGATCCATATTGTTGGATTGGGTATAGCCTTCCCGCCTGGTAGTCTTAGACTTCGACTTGTCTGCCTCCGATTTGGTCGACATCTAGAACAGCAGGGCGGTCAGTCGCAAAAAGACGTCCCTCACTCAGCCAGAGGAAACAGGGTCAACTAGGACGTCAGCAGCCAGCCAGGGCCGAGCGGAGATCTTCCAGACAGCAGGGGACCGGCATGAAGCACTCCCGACCCAGAGCAAGCAAAGGGCGAGAAAGCGAAAGTGAAAGTGCAGCGGCACCCGTCCGCCAGTTCACACTTCCCGAGGCCGCTGTTGTTCAATTAGTGGCCGGGCATCCTGCCAACGCAAGCCCCTGGCATCCTTCGGAGGTAGGCCGCAATCTTCCGCCATGCACAACTTCGGTTCCCGGTGGGCGATCTTAGCCCGGACAACGTCAATCGCCCCAGCTGTGACTCATCTGCAGGATTCCGTGCATGAAAATCAGGATTTAGGACAGGATAATTGCAGGAGGGCGCGAGGGTCGCGGGAGCTCAAGGCTCACGCGGCCATCTTGGTCAGGCGCTAGGCTCTTTTGATGACGAGGATGTCCTTGAGAGAAATGGTGTCCTTGGTCATTGCCTTGGTCTTTTTAGCTGTAGTGAACACCAAAAGCAGATCATCACATAGCGCACCCGTTAGGCATCCATTGGCCTAGTTTTGCTCAGGAAGTGATTAGCTTGAAGTTTGGACGAATGCCTTCTTTGGGGTTTGCCCTGGTAGTTTCATTGTTATTTTTCCTCATTACACGCACTCAGCAGTTCCTAAGTGTTTTTTTGTTCGGGGGGGGTTTCTGCCACAGCACACTGACATGACACACAGACCCTACATCTGCCCCTTCGTCTGATTTGCTCCCGCCCCAGTGACTGCTGGGGATCTCAACCGCTCTAGATGGCTGCCACCGTCATAATCACATGGAATATACGGGGGATGCACACCCCTGCACGCCGATATACCATTTTCGCTTACTTGCAACGGCATAAAGCGGCCATTGCCCTTTTTCAAGAGACCCACATGACGCAGCCTGAGCTTGACCGGCTACGCGCTCGCAGGAGGTGCCAGTTATTTGGAACCACATACTCTGCGCATGCTCGTGGTACATTGATCTGGGTTAGGGCGGGTACTCCATTTACCTGCACGGAGGTGGTAGTTGACACAGCTGGGCGATATACACTGGTTTGTGGGAAACTAAACGGCCAACAGATGTTACTAGGCTCAGTCTACGCCCCGAATGTCGACCAGCCGTCGTTTCTGGCCCACCTGTCCACAGTGCTGGCGCCATATGCGGGTTGTCCCTGGTTATTGGGTGGGGACTTTAATTCTGTCCTTGATGTACGATTGGATAGGTCCTTTCCGCCCCTCCGCAACACGCAGGTGGTCTCTAATGAGCGGACCCTCACAGACTGGCTGTCGCGTTGGGCGTTATACGATATATGGGGCGCACTTTACACCCTGACGATCGCGTGTACTCGTATTACTCAGTGGTGCATGATTTGCACGTTCGTATAGACCGGGTGGTGGGCTCCCATTCTGTGATCCCCCTGGTGGGCCAGGCGGAGTATCTGGGTCGGACCCACTCAGATCATAACCCTCTTAAGTTGCGTCTTACTTGGGACTCCGGGCAGCCTCCTGTCCCTACGTGGCGGCTCCAACCGGCGGCTTTGGAGGATGCTGAATTTCGCGCCTCCCTAGGCACAGCGATTGAGCAATTCTTTGACCTGAATGAGGGAACAGCGAGTAATGAATTAGTAGAGTGGGATGCTCACAAATCCACCATCCGGGGACACTGTCTGGGAGCGACGTGGAACATCCGACGGAAGCTCGCGCTGTCGCTTGCGGGCCTGGAGACGCACCTTCTCCCTTGTGAGCTTCGTGGTGAGGGTGGGGGTCGCGACTCGGCACAACTGGTGCGGCTTCGGGCACGTCACGCTGAGTTGTTGGAGCGTTTGCGTTGCCACAATTACCCTGCCCACTCGGCTCGCGTCCACGCTACATCTGACAGGGCGGGGCGGTTACTGGCCTGGTTACTCAGACGGGAGTCCGCTCACGCGCCGATAGACGCGCCCGGTAGGCCTGATGGGTCGCTCGTGCACACGCAGTGGGAAATACATCAGGTAATGACGGAACACTAGGCGGCACTATACCGTTCGACCGGGCGTCGGCAGGCACAGGACCTGGACAGGTTTCTGAAGGATGCCGGCCTGCCTATGGTCCCTGAGGAGTACCAAGAAACGCTTGAGGGCCCCCTCACGGAGGAGGAGATCGGGGATGCGGTGTCCTCCCTGGCTTCTGGGAGGGCGCCAGGGCCTGACGGGCTCCCCGCAGAATACTATAAGGCTTATCGAGAGTCACTTGTGCCTAGGTTGCACGCTCTTTACATTGCGGCCCTTGAAGAGTGCACCTTGCCAGCCTCTATGCGAGAGGCTCACTTGGTGTCCTTGCTTAAGCCTGGATGGGACCCTCGCTCTGCTTAATGCGGATTACAAAATTTTGGCTAAGGTGCTAGCGGAGCGGCTGGCCCCCACGGTGTTGGTGCTAGTGCATGGGGACCAAAATGGCTTTGTGCCCAAGCGTAGTACCTCTCTCAATCTGAGGCGTTTTTTTCGGGTGGCACACGACAGTGCACAGCAATGGCCTAGGGCGGGCTGTCTGGTCCTAGACCTGGAGAAAGCCTTTGACTGCCTGGAGTGGGGATACCTGGTAGCGGCACTGTCGCACTACGGGCTGGGCCTCGGGTTTCTTCAAATGGCAGCCTTATTGTACAAGGATCCCACGGTGAGGGTGAGAACAGGGCCATATATATCTGACGCCATCCCGATATGTCGTGGCACCAAGCAGGGGTGCCCGCTCTCACCCCTCCTGTTTGCACTGGCAATAGAGCCCCTTGCCGCCACGCTCCGCAGGGAGCTGGCCGATGGAATTCCGCTGGGGGACGCGACACACCAGGTATTGCACTATGCAGACGACCTACTGGTCTTTGTCAGGGATGTGGCGCACATTCCAGCCGTACTGGAGCGAATTCTACTCGACTTCGCCGCTCTCTCTGGCCTCAGGGTGAACGCTGCTAAATCATGCCTCTACGCGTTTCGAGCCGATACCCAGGACCCGAGCTACCACCTCGGAGGTGTGCAGGTTAAATGGCAGCTGGACACCATCCGTTATCTTGGTATCCAGATATATAGGCGGCCGGTGGATCTTGTGGAGGGCAACCTGGGCAGAGCAGTAACAGCGGTCAGGGCCCAGATGCGGTTCTGGGGCACCCTCCCCTTGGCGGTCACGGGGCGAATCGCTCTAGTCAAAATGGTGATTCTACCCCGGCTTCTGTACTACTTCGCCAATTTGCCCATCTATATCCCGGCCTCCTTCTTTACAGCCCTCACACGGACTCTCTGGGACTTCATATGGGGTAATGCCCATCATAGAGTCGCGTTGCCTAAGCTATACCTCCCCACTGACCAGGGAGGCCTTGCGATGCCGTGTTTTGAGCATTATTACCTGGCCGCGCAGCTGCAATGGATAGCCCGATGGCTGGCGGATAGAGGGCGGGACGATACGGCGACCACTGCGGCTCCCATCCCTCTGGCTGATCTCCTCAACCTATTTCATCCGGCTGCGAAAGCAGTTCTGCCTGTGCCCCTCCTTATGGTGGTGGCCTACAAGTGCTACCGTCGCGCTCTCTACCTTACCCGGGCTCATATCCCTTACGCGCCGGCTATACCACTTGAGGGCTCCCCCAGCGGGCTAAGTACGCTTAGTGCCCTGGAACTGGCGGACTGGACCGTGGCAGATATACAAACGATGGGGGACCTTTATCGAGATGGTGCCCTTCTCTCGTTCGCCTCCCTGGCGGAGGAGACGGGGCTTCCGTCTGGCCACTTCCTTCGTCACCGCTCCCTGGTGGAGACGCTCGCGAGTCGGTGGTGAGACCTTCACGAGGAGCCGGAACAACACCTCACGGTGCAATACCTCCACGTGATGGGGCGAGGGAGGCATCTGATCAGATTGTTCGCAGCCTCCCTGCGTGCTCATGCAGCGATCAGTCTGACTCCACTGCGTTGTAAGTGGGAGGCAGATCTGGCCCGTCCTATGGCTAATAAAGAGTGGGGCAGAGTGTTGCAGGGCCCGACAAAGGTTCCCCGGAACATGCGCTTCCGCTAAATACAATTTTTTATTCTCCATAGAGCGTACCTTACGCCCGAGTCCATCAACAGATATTTCCACCGTGCGGACGCGGCCTGCCCTCGCTGTGCAGAATTGGCTCCCGGATTGGTTCACATGCTATGGAGCTGTCCCGCACTGAGCTCATACTGGCGGGTGGTACACAAGGCGCTTTGCGCATGCACGGGACATACCATCCCGTTCGAATGGCGTACCTTTTTGCTGCACCTTTTCCGCAGGACTCCCTCCACTAAGACCGCCTCTAGGTTTATCGACCTGGGGATGGTGGTGGCGAAGCGACTGCTCACTAAGCGATGGAAAGCAGCCGACCCACCTCACGCGCGCGCATGGCGGGGGTCGTTCCTAGTGTGGGCCAAGGCGGAGGGTACGGCACTTTCAAGGGAGCAGACACTGGGCCTCAGGAAGACGCCCATAGCACATCAGTGGGAGGCACTATTGCAAGCCATGGTGAGACTAGACGGGGAGAGTACAGGGCTCGGTCACGGGAGCGGGATGAGCGCTCCCCCAGAGGGGCTGGAAAGTGAGCGGCCCGGGGATGAGGCAGGCAGAATGGTGGCAAGGGAATAGCCACATGGGTGGGGGCACACAACAAATATGACATTGCTGACTGAATGGTCATACAAGGGGCGGCGAGACGGGGGGGATGGGATTGGGGACTGAGTTAAATGACGCTGGAACATATGTCAGATGTTGCTGGGGCTGTTGTTGTTTTGCTTAGGTATTTGATGTTCTACCCCATTATGTCTTGATTCATTCACTGTTTATGGACAGGCATCTGGGAAAGGCAGCCGGAATGTAGCCAGGGCCCTATGGGAGGAAGGTTTCTCGACGGCAGGAGTTGGACAAGGACTACTTGGTTCCTTGTAACTGAGATGCCATGACTACTGCTACGAGAGTTGGACATATGCCTGCCTTTCGATACTTAATGTATCTCTGCTTGGGTTAATGTAATTGACATCGCTATTGCTTTCAGTTGTCCTGGCTTTAATGTGTGCTGTAAACCTTGATAAATGCCAATAAACAGATTATATAATAACAAACGAAACGGGGCAAACAAGTGCTACCATCACAACGTTTTTCCAATAAACGGGAACACAAACTTGAAAAAAGCATATTCAGCATACAGCGGTTCAGTCCTACAAATACAATGCAAAGCCTTGCATAACTTCAAACGGTACTGTACAATAAATAAAGCACACAGATCATTGAAAATATAAAGCCTCTAAATCCTTATTAAAGTATTAGAACATCTGATTCATATAAGACAAGTATGGCATGATTAATATTTGGCATGCACAAACAGGAAATCTGCAAAACTATCCAAGACAACGATATCAAACTCATGCAGGCAATTAAATGAAACTGTGAAGCATGAAGGAACCACCCTTGAAAAGGCGGCCAAAGCTCTCTGGTAGAGCCCTCTTGCTTGTCAACATTCAACCTTGAAGGACGTTGCTACCACACTCCATGATCAGCTGGCCCACCAGACTTGGCATGCCCGTGGCTACTGGCAGAGGGTAAGGCACGCAACAGAGGTGTGATAGACATAGAAGAAATATCACGACTCTCACTGACAATCTACTAACACTTCAGATGTCTGTAACAAGCAATTCTGAATAAACTCCATGGAAACCATGGGCGAAGCCCTGTGACTTTGAGACTAATTTACTGTAGTAGTTCATTGGGAGGCAACCTTATGTTAGAGTCAAATACAATCTCCCACCCCATATACATTTTGTCACACTGGCCCACTTATACATAACCCCTTATGTCTCATTCTTCAGCAGGGTCCTTTCATGACACACCTACTGGCCGAATACCATGATTTCTACCACAGTACTTGTAGTTATCCCCTCCCCTCTTACCCTTTGCAAACCTGTACATTATCTCAATATATGTCCTAAGTGGCCTGTGGGAGTGTGTGCGGCAAAGCATTTAAATACCAAACAGAGTCTAAAAGTGAGTCTGCTTTGCACAGGCTCGTTTCAAGAGGGTAGTGGTCTGGGTCTATCCCGAAATCTTAACATGCACTTTAAATGAGTATATAGAACTTTGCAAACTAATTTGGGTGAAATGTTCAAAATATCCACTTTTTCTCAAGATCCACAAGTGAAAAAAGAGCATTGCTGTTTGCATCCTCTAAGTGTACTTATGATACAAATCCCTTTCCTTCCCTTGGCCATCTGCTTTAATTTACACATTTGTACACTCAGAAATCTGCTCCTGTAAACCCTGAACTTCAAAGTCTGTTTACATAGCTTTCTTGTTGTGCACCTTTGGCCAGGTAATCACAGCCGAGAGAGTGAAAATGTACCTTCTACTGACTACAAGTAAGTTCTTTCTATGCCACTTTGCAGCTCCCAGGGAAAGGACCTTCAGTATATATACATGATGTAAACGTATTAAGCTGTCCGTAAGCCAAAGCAGTTCCAGTTCTTGGAATACCTATGAGGCTGCTGCTGATTCAGACATCCATACTGTTGAGTATCAAGAGAGGTCTGTCGAAAGGTTTGGGTGCTTTCGCAATCTCGTAAAAGCCTCGCTCACTGCTATGCCAATGGGTATTTTGGACGAGCCATGTGCCGTGGGGGCTTTATCGACATGGTAGCAGGCCTAACAGTCAGCATACACAAGTGCAAACTGCTGCTACGGAGTCTTTGATAGAACAGTCATAGAAGGGGTCTTTTTGAGGGGACGTGGCAAGCACCCTTAGATGACTAACGTGTGCTCCATGAAGACCTTGGCTTTTTTAGATGCTGAATACATGAGATAGGTAGAAGCTTCTGGGCATTGGCCAATGTAGGCAGTTGCTTATCAACCATGCAGTTGGCAAGCATCTCCCTTATAATACTGGACAGTAACTGTATTTAGCCCATTACTGGCACTCTCTTCCATATGTTTGTATCCAATACTGGCAGTACGTTTTAGAATGGGGCTTCTAAAATCACTTTTACATTAGTGTTTATAGGTGGCTAGCTGAGGGTCATCAAAGATATCAGTGTGTGTCCTACTTTACAAGATGGTATGTGAATAACTTCAAATGGGAGAGATTTGTTGTTCATGATATAGGAGTCAGGTATAGGTGATTTCTCAGAAGTTGAAATAGGGATATTTGCAATTCTGTTGTTTCATGCATATATATTTAGAAATACAAAAAATGATGGGTTGAATGCTTGAATTATTCTGAGCCACTGAAAATTACTCAAGGCACATTTCAGTCCATCAGTTTTTTGGCCACTATGTGACTTTGCACTGAGCAGCCCTATGAAAATCGGTTTAGTTCCTGCTTCAATAGGAACATCCCAGCATATTTTTCTCAGTGCGACACAGGACGTATGACGAGTATAACCAAAAGTGGGGGGTCCCGTGTTCACTGTTCCGCAGGAATAAAAAAGGCTTAGATTAGTTGCTAGTGGCTGAGATTAATTCAAGCATTCCATTCATCACTTTTTTTCAGTAATCCTTATACGTATATTTACCTCTGGTTTGTGCACTTAACACATTGAATACTGGGTCCCTGCCATCCCTCTATCATGAAGCCCAGGAGATGGCTAAAAAAGTGGTTACATCATTAAGCACAACAGGGCTGTGGTCTGCATGAGAGAGTAATTTATGTTGGAAACAAACATGTGCCAGTGGGTCATCTATGGCATGATCTCCGATTGTCATTTGATTGACCAACATGGAGGCGATCTATGACTCTTTGATATCCAAACATTCTTTGATGAAAGGTTTTACCTTCCCAGGCTTAGAATTATAATTTTTCGTCTGGTAAAGATTTGAAGGAATGCTTGAATGTCCATCCAGTAGAGACCATCATCCATAGTTTGGTTGAATGGTGTAAGCATTAATGTGCGCCTGATTAGCTACTTTTATTTTGCTATATTTTTAAAGGATATTTAAGCACCACACCTGAGGTAGTACTATCGCCTGAATCTTTTTCATAGAAGAAAAGGGAGGACTCATCATGCGCTATAAAATCATATATGAAATGGCAAGTGTTCATGTGAGCTTCGGTGGTTCATCAGGCCCTTGCAGCAAGCATGGCAGTGCCGTTTTCCTGCTGCATTTGATACAATGTACCATGGTAAACATATGCAATTGCTTGGGCTCTCCCCAGAAAGCAGGGAGACATATGCACCTGCAGAAGCTGGATGTCAGCAACCAGGAGTTCAACATCCAAGCTCATTTCATATTTCTTCTGATGCAGAAGTATTTTTTTGGGATAGATCATGGCCTGTATATGGTGTTTCACAACCTAGACATAGTGACTTGAGAGAAGTCTTTGCTTTTTATAGGGGCAAACTGTTGCCCTCTTGGTATATGCAGTCTAGGTGACTGCCTGGTGCCTAACCAAGGGCAGAACCTCAGGTTGATCAAGCTGTAAACGTCATGTCTCACATTGCAAATGCTATCTGTTTGCATGATTGTCATTAATTCAATGTTGTGGTTATGTGTGGGCTGAGAATGGTCTGTCTGCATATCCACATGGTTCTCAAGTGTGATGCTGCTATGTGTCGGGATCATGAAGGCTGGGTCGTTTTCCCTGAGGAAATTCAGTTCCAGCTAACCGTTTACACATGTTCTCAGCTTTTTTCTGCCCTGCAAACCAATTACTTCGACTTTCACTATGATCTCCTCGGGAATGAGCAAGGATGCCATTTGCATTGTATATGCTCGAAATTACTAAAAGGTTAGAAGATGAATAATTCATCAGAGGTGAGTTGAATACCACACTGGGTCGTCAAGTGACCTTAAAACGCTCTGTTACATTTCGTAGCATTTTCAGTATTTTCGTTGAATGAAAAACAAAAAATATATATATATAAATACACACACACACACACAAGCATATATATATATATATATCTTTTTTTTGTTTAAAAAAAACAAAGCCAATGGAACGTTTTAGTTAGGCTCACATTTTACTCATACAAAACCACTGACATTTAGCAGTTATAATTCCTAAGGTAACTATAACTTACGCACTGCAATACTGTTTATGACCTCACATAGTACATCATTCATGACATGGCCACTGACATCACTGATGACATCGCAGATGACATCAGTAATGACATCATCCACAGTACCACTCACACACCCTCTCATACACTCAACTCCAACTCCCACTCCCATCCAACCACTCACGGACCCATACAAATACTCACACACCCACACACTAATTCATAGAGCTACTCACACACCCTTTCCACTGTTCCCCCCAGCTGCCTTATGGCTTCTATAGAAACCCTCTTTTCACCAACCTCTTACTTAATCTGCTTGCACATGAGGTAAACTCAGGAAGGGGTGTGGCAGGGACATGGGGAGCTCCCAGATAACTAAAAAATGTACATCAGTAAGTACCAACACGGATCATTTTGTCACTTAGGGTACATCAGTAAGAGGAACAGTACAACGGGATGGGGGAAGGAAGGAAGGCACACCGACCAAACGAAAGAACTGTGATCTGCCAGCCACTGCATGTAGCTAAGCAGTGTATTATTATTAGTTATTGCCTGCAAAACGATCCTTCGGTTTAGCCAGTATAATTCCTGTGCGCTGTTTCAGGAGCTAATTATATATCGCTTGTCCATATGCTAGGTGTGTTCACGGTGTAAAAATGTTCTTTCCGATCACAATTGCAGAGGTGGCCATTGACCGCTCTCAACGGCTTAAGTTGAAAGTAATACCTCTTAACACTCATTGAAACTGAAACCTCGTAAGCGACAGAATACTTTGTCTGTCACTCATAATAAGAACATCGAACTAGAGCTTGTTGGAAGAAACATGAGTATAGGATAAACACTTCCAAAACATCTAGAATACCAGTCATCATGGCACTGACATACCTTTATGCAGCGGCGGCTGGTCATCTTTGAAAGTGGTGGGTGTAATACCTGCCCAAATTTCCTTAACATCCTCCAGAGGAGTGCAAAAGTGGTCTCCTGATTTTATTTAAAAAATGAGGTCAAATAAAGCATTTTCCGGGGCAACTTTCATATAGTAAGCTAGAGGGCATAGGCTCTGCAAAAGCACCTGAAAAGCAAGTTGGTAATCAAGCTAAATACATTTATCATTCTGCCAATGGGCAGCTCTGACTGCGGGCACAAACATTCATATTGACCCAGAATAAGCTATATTGTTTAACTGGGTGTCACATCATTGGTCACAGAGCAATAAAACTGATTTTGACTGTCCGAGTTAAACGTATCTCTCTCCAAGTGCTTGTTATACTGCAGATCAGTTTTCCTACAGCAGCCAGACAATCCTATGGCCACACTGCGAAATGTAGCAAGGAAATGGTTGGGGCGCGCACCCTGGCATCCTTACCCAACCATACAACTACTGCTAAGACTTTTCAATTCACTTCTGATCAATTGTAACATACGTTTATGTCCAAATTTATCAAACTTTCACGCAACGCAACAAGACACCATGCTGCACTGCGATGCGCAAAAGGGAGAAGGCAGGAATGCGCCATATTTAACATTATATGGCACATTCCAGTCCTCTCCTTGTGCTGGCGCACAATATACTGCCTTGCGCTAACGCATTCTGGGAAGTACCCCGCACATCACTGAAAGCTGTCAGTATTTCTTCTTCTCACAAAAAGACCATCAAGTCAAACCGAAGAGCTTGCATTCTGCTCGCCATTACCTGCACTTAGCAGCATCATTTTCTTCACTTTAAAATAGCTTTATGAGTAGCACCAGTTTGAACTAAGCCAAAGACCTCAAGACTTAATTAAGGGGAACCAGAATCCCCTTGAAATACCTTTGCCTCACAGAAACATCCAGAGAAAAGCCTACCTGCAGAGATTGCCAGGTGGATGTGAGGACCTTCCATCCGGTCCATTATTTCACTGTGTGTTCATCCATGGGTATCCATTGATGCAAGGACACGGCATTACACCATCTGAGTACAGGAAAGGAGTGCTTCTTCTTCAATGGCAACTGCACCTACTTCATTGAGCCCCACCAAACTAACAGCGTAGTGGCCAAGTTTCATAAGCTATTGCTGCAATAAAACAACCAAACAGAGCCACAGAACCTAACATCGCCTCTGCTTAGTGCAAAGAAATTCTTTGAACTTCCCGATAGCTGGAAAGCTGCAGGACAGCTTACTTTGAGATAGAAGAAATCCCAGATGATTTCTGCTTCAGATGCGCAGAGCTCTCCTCTATAGTAACATTTTTAGCAGAACCCTCTCAGCAGTTCAATGTGAAGCCATATTCTAAGTAAAGGTTCTGACCTTAAATAAGTAAAGGTTGAACTGACAGCTGTAGGAAAGTTGAAATAGCCGACAGGTAACTCCTAATAGTGCCCAGGGAAGGCCTTGCCGGGCTGACGGTAAAATAAACAGCAATAACTCCAAAAGAGGAGCAGAAAGGGGGTCCACACGGCGTAACGAAAATCAAGCCAAAAACGTATCTCAGAGGCAGGAATTACTCTAAGTGGAAGGACACCTGGCTGCCAAGATGACATCACAGACCTCGGAAGGAAGTTAAAAAAAATACGACTCCAGCATGCAGAAGTGATGACATAGTGTGATCTTGGCAAGGGCAAACAGATTATGCCAGAATTCTCCTCATTCTTGGAAGAGACCTTGCATACCTCTGAATGTAATCTCCTTTCGTTATCCGCAGGGCATCCATGGCTGAGTTCGTTCACCCTGATATACGTGCTGTGAGACCAAGAACATGTCCTGGCGCTCCAGCCAAGCCCAGAGAGCAGAGCATCCTGGCAAAGGGTCCACGACCCCACCCAGTCCTGTTTTTTGTAATACCACATGGTGGTGGTGTTGTCTGAACACCTACCAGCCTTCCTTTGATGGAGGGGATGAGGGCTTTCAGTGCCAAATGGTTAGTCCTCAGCTCCAGAAGATTGATGAGGAGCTGAGCTTCTGTCGGAGACAAGAGTCCTCTGATCTCCACCAATCCCAGATAGCTGCCTTAACACAAAATTGACACATTGGTCACCACTGTCAATTCGGGGTGGGGAAGGGAGAGATGTCCGCTGTTGATACAAACGCAGTCCATTAGCCACCATTACACATCTTTCGAAATCTGGACCAGGTCAAAAAGATTCCCCTGACGCTGTGTCCATTGGGACTTCAGATCCCACTGTAGTGCCTTCATATGCCATTGAGCATGCTTTTCCAACATGCCACAGGAGGCCATCAGACCCAGCAGCATCAGAGTCAGTCTCACTGAAATCCAGGACTGAGGTTGAAATGGGATCACAGCCCAAATGTCCTGGAGTCTCCGCTCTGGAGGGTAAGTACAGAACTGCACTGTATCCAAAAAGGATCCAATAAAAGGGAGCACCCGAGAAGGAGTCAGGTGTAACTTCGGCATGTTGATAGCGAACCCCGGCGACTGCAAAAGGTTTACCATAGTCTGAAGGTGGGTGACAAAGGCCTTCGGCGGCCCGCCCTTAGGAGCTAGTCATTAAGGAAGGGACGACATGAACCCCCAACCTCAGAAGATGCGCAGCAACCACTGTCACCAGCTTGATTAACACTCAAAATCACTTGCAAGGCCTATGGAGAGCACAGAAAACTGGATATACTTCTGGCCCAATGTGAACCGCAGGTAATGCTTGTGGGCCTGCAGGTCTGGGATATAGAAGTATGCGTCCTGCAAGTCCAGTGGTACCATCCAGCCTCCAGGATCGAAGGCAGACAGAACCTGAACCAATGTGAGCATCTAGATTTTCTCTTTCCTCTGAAAGGCGTTGAAAGGATGCAGATCTAGTATGGGATGGAGGCTTCCGTCAGTGTTTGGCACCACGAAGATCGGGAATAACAACCACGCTCTAGCTCTGGCTCTAGCACCCTCTGGATAGCTCCGATGGCCAGGAGAGCCTGAAATTCCTAATGGAGCAAGGAGAGATGGTTCTCCATCAGCTATTATGGCGATGTGGCAAGGATGGAGGAGTTTCCATTAATGGAAGAGCATCGCACTTCTGCACAATTTGGAGCACCCACTTGTTGGAGGTGCTCCAAATTGGTGCATTGAGAAGTGTGGCTCAATGAATAGAGCGGCAGACCCTGATGCCGAGGTCTAGCCCGGGACCAGGGTTCTTGGGCTAAAAAAATTCCACGGACCTGATAATTCTCGCCTCGGTGCCTATTCCAATCATGGAGTCCCACTCTGCAACTCTGGGCAATAATAGCTTGCTTAATCTCCACAACGGCCCCCACAACGCTAAGGATGCCAGGCCTCCAACTTGGGGGTGCCCAGGAGTGGGCGCCTCACAGGGAAAGCCAGGATGGGTTCCACAGAGGTATCCGTACAAGCGCCTTGAGATCCTTGCGAGTGAGTAGTCCGCTATACAAGTATCAAATTTACATTTATAATGCTCCATTGGAGCAGGTGGTGCTGTATCCTGCCACCAACAAGATGACAGTGCAGCATGGAGGTCTTACTATAGGGGCTTGGAGCCTGCAGCAGGCAGAGGGCAGGAGACATGACAGCATGCTGGGTATGACTCTTGCGTCCTCTCTGGGCTCCTCAACCCTGGCCATGAAAAGGCAGGGTAGCCTGCTGGGGGTAAGACTGATATTTTGGACACCCATAGGTGTCCAACTACAGCCGCGGAAGGAGCAAAAGGACTGCTGTTGTGAGTGGGAAGCCAGAGAGAGGCCCAGGGACCTGGCAGTGGCTCCGCTTTTCTGAGACCACTCTAGTGTCCTATCAGCTTTGTCCCCAAAAGGGTCAAGGCCATCGAATGGCATATAAATAAGGGACACTTAAACATCCCTTTAAAAATCCAGTGGACCACAACCAGCCATGGAGCGGAGCACCACCATAGAAGCCATAGGCCTGCCTAGCGGGTCTGTGGTGTCCAGTCCACACAAAAAGGTGAATAGTGCTGCATCCCAGCTGTCCACAAGGGCTTGGTAAGGCATGGCCCACTTCAGAGAGAATGGGGTGCAGCTACACGACTGAGTCCCACAGAGCAAGGGAATATCGGTCCAAAAGGCATGCAGTGTTCACAGACCGCAAGGTCAAGCTGGCGAAACTTAGAATTTTCTTCCCATAGGTATACAGCCTCTTGCATTCGCTATCCGGTGAGGTGGAAGGGAATGCGTAAGTATTGACTTTTGCTGTAGAGGACTGCACTACCAGGCTCTCAGGGGAAGGATGCTTAGAGAGGAAGGCTTGGTCTCCTGGGGTAGGACAATGGGGACGAGCAATCATGATATGCACGGGATCCCCCTTATTAGGTTTTGCCTTGGTCCCCAAGGGTCGGTGAGGGCCTCATTTAAGGGGAGCAAGGGCTCGTCCAACCTCGCCCCGGGCGAAGCACCTCAAGCAAGACATTAGATTTTACCTCAATACTAGACAGTTGAAGGTCAAGGACCTCTGCTGCCCCATGCATGACGGTAGCAAAAGATGGACCCTCCTCCATAATAGGACCCAGTGGGGAAATCATGCCAGAGTCTTGGGAGGTGTCCAGACAACTCGCATCACCCAGCTCCTCATACCAATTTTACTACCTCAAGTATCCAGGTCATTTAGGTGAACATGGCTAGTGTAGCTGTATCTAATCCTTTTTATTAGACTACCACTTATTTCTTCATTCATGTATTGTATATATGGAGCTTGTTTGACACACCCTTCAAGCTCAGTTGTCTTGTAGAAGCACATTTTTCATCAACAATAACTATTGGACTGCCTTCCAATTAAATGTTTTTCTTGAGGAAGACATATCTAGAAAGACTCATTTACAAAAATGGTCAGTAAAATACAAATGTTAAATCCTTTATACAGTGCCTCAAATTAACAGTTAGCCAACTTCATAGCACTTCCTTTATTAATAGATGTGGAAAGTGAGGCACATGCAGGTGGAGCAATGTGTCCAGCATCACAAAGGTTTGATTACGTGGAGTAGTTCAGATTAGGACTCATATCTCATGTTAAGAACCTTAATGGCATATGAATTGCGCAAACCCATTGTTTCTTCATAAACTCAAGCAGTTTCGCATAACACCAATGTAGACCTATCCTCAAATACTACGAACAATGGATTCTTTCAAGTACTAGCATGTTAATTAAACTCCTCACAAACCACAGACACTCATTAAGTGGACCACCAGCCTGGTAATGAGTAAGGCATGTCTACTATGACTGCAAGAACTTGATATTAATAGGTGAGCAGAGAACGTGGGCTTTAGAATCCCTGCTGGAGATCTTTCAAGAAGCCATTATTGAAAGCCCTGACTTAAAAGAAGCCACTGGAGAAATTTCATTATTATTGAAATGCATACTGAATGCCCTAAATTAAATCATTACATACAAACTCAGACATCTCTTCTCTAGTGAAATTGCATGTGAATTTTTTATGCACAGAAAGATTCCTGCGAGCTTCAAAGGTCTGTAAGCATAAGACCCTCATTAAAAGTGCCTGGTCAAAAGGTGTGGTAATGCCACACTTGGCATTACAGATATAGCATGGTATTGCTGCAGTTCTTAATGGTTGTTAAAAGTTGAACACAAAAAATTGGGGATATCTTGGTGAAATGGTGGATAGCGCAGACATTTCTTTGTGAAATTCCTGAATTCTGGCACTTCTTCCAGGGACATGTTCACTCATATTTAACCTCGTGGATTTGCCCATGGTATGACATGAAGTGATACAGCACACAGTATTACCGATGCAGCAATAGTTCATGAATTAGCGTAAAGTTATGCTTCTACCCAAATTGGACTTAAGAGACCACTCATATTGAAGGCCTAAGACGGAATTTTTCAATTTTCTCCATTAATTCCAGTTGTGCAGAAAAATATACATTATGTTGAGAGCCACCATCAACTACGCTGAGTGCCATATTATGAACCAGTGCTGCAACTACAATACATATACTTTCTTGTACCTGCCTAAGGTCTCTTCTTCATTCAAAACACATGTTTAAAAACCTAATTCCTAGTACAGTAGACTGGCTCTTGGGTAATAGGTTACATATACTATTTCAACCAGATCTTCTGTGAACAATAACAAAATGCTAAGACAGTACCCAGAACCAGTACATGCTAAGTGTAAAAAATTGTGCTATTATTTGGAGTGGGTGACTGCTCACCTCAAGAAAGAAACACAACCCTTGTCAGCGTGACCCTTAAAGTCACTAAATTAGCCTGAGGTCAACTCCCTGGTGGCTACTGCACAAAGAAGACCGGCTTAATTTAGGGTAGTGTGTAAAGTATGTATGCATTACCAAAACAATAATATGGTCAAAACACCAAGTAAAAAAATACCAAACCAAATAAGTAAACTGTGTAACATTTAATAAACACAATGGTATGAAAATGACAAAAAAACAATAAAGGGAACAGGAGATATGAAGTTTTTAAATGTAAGCCTTAGACCGGGACATAGACGCGGTTTGTGGCCAACCGCAATGGAGCTCTGGTTACATACAATAAGTAGATTGATCCGGATAAAGTTCTGGAAGTCAAAAAGTTTTATAAAGTTTCTAAGTTCCAACGCAAAAAGGGACTTTGTCACTTTTCTTAAGAAATACGTTGCAATTTTTTCTACGCTCCAAACAACTACAGAGGTGCACTTCTAAGGCCCCCAGGACCTCAGAGACTCTCACGGTATCAGGCAGATGCCTAAAGCAAAGTTCAGTCCAAGTCCAGGTACCAGTGGTCAGCTGGGCTCTTTTGGAAAAAGACCTCTTGAAAGAAGTGGACTCCAGAGGTTAGGATACTGACCAGGAGGTCATCCAATTGACCCATCGAATCCACTTCTTTGACCCGGGTACAAGGGAGAGCAGGTCCACTCCTCTAGGCTCCCCTCAGGTCACCAACAGTATGTCCAGTTCTCTCCTGTACTTCTGCAGGTGTAGAAAGTGTTCTGAGGATGGTACCTTGAGATGCCACATTTATGCCTGCCACCAACTAGTGAGTGGGAATGAGTCCTGGGCACCCCCTAGCCGATGGGCTAAGTTCCCAGGACAACCCTAGGCATTTTTTCAGAAGTTCCTGTTTGCCTTACTGAAAATTGGCCCAAAGTGCCATGTGCCAGGGCATTTTTAAGATGACAAAACCCTTCGACGACACTATACTTGGGCTCTGAGGGCTGGGTCTGTGTGGGGGAATGTCATAGAGAAACCACCATTGTCCTAGGACAAACCAGGAGAAAGGCATCTAGTGAAACAAAGCAAGGTCCTTCAGTGCCCAGTAATTGCTCTCATCAACACAGTAATACACAGCAATCGCTCTCATGTCCTGTATATCCCTTTCAGAACACAAAGGTTTTACATATGCTTCTGACAGACCTGTCACACAGTATTTGCCATTTCTATGTCAATAGGATACCCACAGCACCCACCTGAATATTCTGCTGAGCTTAAAGAAGTAATTTCTGCTCATTCAGGTCAATCTGTCAATCAAATTGACCTATTGAGTAGCTCCAGGGCGGAAATCTGCACCTCATTTAGGCCAAGAACAGTCTGGGATTTGCTGGAGATATAATGTATATTAGTCTCCTGGAGATTCAGGTTCTTTCTAAAAGTTACCTATCTTTAATATTTATTACAAATCATACTTCACAATTGAATTGGATTTTAATAGTGGTTTATTTATTTTTCTAGCTGGTCCCATTCCCGAGTTAGTAATATTAGTATTTTAATCTATGCTCTGATTTTCTACATAGGACAGCTAGGCATGTCACAGTAAAAATAGATTTTTAGCCTGGTCACTGTAGGGACATGGTAATATTAATTTTCTATCTGTCCCACTTTTAAATACTATGCACTGTGCCTTCTAGGATACAAGGCCTATATATAGTTGACTTACTAATATTTAAAAAGAATGTCTTTACCTGTAACAAAGGGTTATTTTTTATAGATCACACTGCAGGTTTTAAGCTGTAGCACCCAGGCTTCACAGGGTATGTCTGCACTGCCACTGCTGTGAATGATAAAATATGTGCTGCAATCCACAAGTGGAATTTAACTTCCGGGCTCTGGGAGCATTTTATGCACCATATACCAGGGACCTACAGGCAAGTTAAATGTCCCAATCAGCAATAAAAAATGTAACCATGTTTAAATTGGGAACAAAGGCACTTTACTTCTGCTTACTGAAAAGGCAAATTTCCTCAACAAAGGGAGTATGTTGCCCAATTCTTGAGAAACAAACACTGGCGAAGCTAATAGATCTGGCCTTGGTAATATGGTGCAAATATTATTTTTCCTAAAGATGGCTGCCATATGCTTGCCATAAAAATGTGTCTTTTTATGGGCCATTACATAGATTTATAATACAATAGTACGAGTGCTTCCTAGCAGGTGTCCATAGAACAGGGCACCGCAACTCTTTGTTTTGCTACATAATGTAAAAATGAGTCATTTTGGCACAAATAAAAGAATATTGGCTTTGAATTACTGTAAACCTGAAGACATAGGGCCAGATTACGATCTGGGTGAATGGGATACTCCGTCACAAACGTGAAGTATATCCCATCTGCTGTATTACCAGTTCTATAGGACATAAAGGAATTGTAATTTGGCGGACGGGATATCCATCACGTTTGTAAAGATCGTAATCTTGAATGACCCAAAAACTAAAAGAAGAAAATAAAAAAACATTGGCTAAGTAAAGTATTAGCCCACCAACTTGCTCACCAAAGTGCACTTCCTTTTAGTCATAGGTGTGCAGGGAAAATGGAGTCACTCAAAGAGCAATACAGCAGATGGCTGAAGTGAGCTGGCCCATTGCCTCATATTATGTTACGTTATATTATGTTACATTACATTACGTTATATCATGCTATGTCAATGTTAGGTTAAGTCATGTTATGCTATGTTATGTTATGTAATGTTATGAGAATTGGAAAAGCGCACTGCCACCCGCGAGGGTATCCTGGTGCTGAGCACATGTGTGTGCCTAGCCTTGCCTGTGGTAGATTGGTTAATTGAAAAGCCAGGACTTCAGCTTCTTACAGAATTCAAGAAGAGAGGAGAATGCTCTGATGAGGAGTAAAAGGTCATTCCATGCTTTAATAGCGATGTAAGAGAACACCCACCCTCGTGATCTGGTTCTGTGAATGCTTAGGATGTGTACAAGTAGGAGTCCTGTGGCTCCGAGGTATCTGGTTGGTTGGCGGAAGGAGATTAGACTGTTCAGGTAGGTGGGGCCTAAGTTGTGTAGTGCTTTGAATGTGTGCCTGAGGAGTTTGAATTGAGCGCGTTTGCATATTAGGAGCCAGTGGAGCTCCCTAAGGTGTGGTGTGATGTGAGTTCATTTTTGGAGGATGTGGATGAGTCTGGTTGCTGAGTCCTAGATGGCTTGTAGTCTTCTAGTGAGTTGCTTGATGATATTGGCGCAGTGGTTGTGCACGTAGTCCAACTTGCTGGTGACTAGGGCATGAGTGTGTTTTTCTAGTGTAGCTTGGAAGCTATCTGCAGATCTTCCTCAGGGTGCAGAAGCAGGATGCAGTGATGGCTTTGCCTTGTGTGGTGTCCAGTGTGTGGTGTCCAGTTTGCTGCTGATGATTATTCTGAGGTTCCTGGCATGGGTTCTGGGTGTGAGTCCAAGTTCTTCCAGACACCAGTTGAGTCCCATGGTGAGGCGTCATTGCTGAATATCCCTACTTCTGTCTTGTTGGCGTTGACATTGAGACAGTTGGTTTTCATCCAGTTATAAACTTCGGTCATGCATGCAGTGAAATTGTTTCTTGTGTTGGGGGTGTTGCCCATGAGGGAGAGTATGAGTTTGTTGTCGGGGCGTAGGAGAGGATGTTGATGCTGTGTGTACAGATGCGGTTGGCCTTAGGGCTCATATATGCGTTGAAGAGGGTGGGGCTGAACAGTGAACTTTGAGGCACTCCACAGATGAGTTTGCAGGTTCCCGAGGAGTAAGGTGACAGGCTGACAGGTTGTGCTCAAACCTTTGAAAAGGAGCAGAGCCATAGGAGAGCGGGTTCTTGGATGCCAATCTCGTAGCGGCGCCTAATGGAGATTGGGTGTGAGACTGTGCAAATGCTGCAGAGAGATCCAGAAGAGTGAAGGCTGCCATGTCTCCTCTGTCCACAATTATACAGATGTCCACTGTGGCAGCAGTGAGTGCTGTTTTGTATTGTGGTTGGGCCTGAATCCAGACTATGTGGCGTTGAGGAGCTGGTTGTTGCTGAGGTGGTCGTTGAGGCGCCAGTTGTTTATTTTCTCTAAGACCTTTGCTGGGCATGGTAGGAGGGAGATGGGTCTGTAGTTGGAAAGCGTGGCTGGGTCAGCGGATTGTTTCTTGAGCAGAGGCATGACAGCGGCATGTTTCCAGTTGTCTGGGAATGTGGCTGAGTGAATGGAGACATTGAGGATTGGTGTTAGTGCAATAGGGATCGGCAGGAACAAGACATAGTGTGGGCAAGGGTCAGATGGAGTCCCCAAGTGGATGGTCTTCCCAGGGCACGAAAAATCTGAAAAATGATACTAGTCCTGCAGGACTAGTACCTTGAAAAATCTCCTCGCCCTAACAGTTACCTACTTGACCTCCGTCTCTGAAAGCGGAACAAAAGTGACAAGATAACAAGATTTAAAGGCATTTTTATTGCTCATTTGCTTTGTGAGCAATAAAAAGGCCTTTAAATCTTGTTATCTTGTCACATTTGCTCAGTTTTCAAAGACAGAGGACAAAAGTTAGTATGTTTTCCTACTCGCCAGAAAGGGCGAGTAGGACCTACAAATAGCTCGACCTCATAAAATTTACCTCGCAAGTGCGAGCGGTCGAGTGGATTTGTCGAGCCCTGTAGGAGCAATATCATCAGTGGTGTTGGCAGGCTACGAGGTCAGTATTTTGTTCATCAGCCGTGATGGGAAGTTGAGTTGCAACAGTGATGGGATCCGGTTGAGGGTTGAAGCTGTTGTAGTGGTTTTATCACAGAAGAATTCTGAGAGCTTATTTCAAAGGTCTTTTGAGGGGATGATATTGCTGGTTGCTGAGGCGCAGTGAAATCTTTGATAATGGTGAAGATTTACTTGCTACTGTTAGTGCTGGCATTGATGCGATTTGCAAGAGCTGTGCACTTGGTGTTCCGTATGCATTGGTGGGAGCATCTTAGGGCTGATTTGAAGATGTCTTTATCTGCAGAGTCTTGTCTTGTTTTCCATTTGCAGTCCAGTTGCTTGCAGTGGCATTTGGTCAGCCTGAGTTCCTCTGTGTACGAGCTGGCCTATGGTCAGGCTCTTGCTTTGGGTTGCGCTTGAGGGGAGTCAGGGTGTCAGTGCATGCAATGACCTAGCTCTTGAGGTTCCTGATGGCTTTCGGCAAGTTGTTCGGACCGGTGCTCTGAGAGGGCAGGAGCCCACACCTCTTCTTTGATGCTTTTCCTGGAGCAGTGGGCCGTTACGATGCTGGTAGGTCTGTGGTGGTGAGGGATGGGTACGCTGAAACTGACAAGGGTGTGATCTATTCAGGTCATAGTTGTAGGCTTGTCAACTCTGATGTCGCTGATTGAGGAGACAGTCAGGTCAGATAGGTGTCTGGTAACGTCCTGGGAAAGGCCAAAGTGTCTTAAGTTTTCGAAAAGGGCTCTAGTGTTTTAAGGAGGGAGATGATGAAGGTGCTGGTGTTGATGATGAAGGGTTCTATGAAGTCCTTGAATGTCACTGGTGAAGGTGGTGCGGGTCCTGGTGGTCTGTATAAAGGGTTCCATACAGAGAGAAGGTGACTGTGGTGCGTATCTTGAACGTGAGGCGTTCTATATAGCTGGTGGGAGTGTCTATGTAGGTGGTGTAGCTGATGGTGTCTTTGAATATGATGGTGACTCTACCTCTGGGCTTGTGCTGATGGTCTTGCCTGCAGTTATTGTAGCCGGTGGGAATGGCTTTAGCGATATCCAGTGTGAAGGTTCTTTTTAGCCATGATTCTGTGGGGAAGAGTAGGTCCAGAGTGTGGGCCTCCAGTAGGTCCCATATCTCCATGGCATGTTTGATGAGCGAGCGGAAGATGAAGAGCAACTGTGGCATGTTGTTTGGGGGGTGTTTGGTCTGTGTGAGTGTGAGCAGGTGGCTGATTTGTGTGAGTGCGAGCAAGTGGGGTGTTGTGTGGTGTGGCAACAGTGCGGCGAGCGGCAGTCGGGGTTCTTGGTGCTGTGCCTTCACCACACTAGCGGCACACCCGCTGAGAGCCTACGCTGCAGCTGCCAATAAATAGGTCCCGGGAGGAGGAAGGAGTGCAGGGTACCGTGAACATGAAACCAGTTGTGCTGTATATTGTGTAGACGGAGGCAAAATGCTAATGACTGTTAAAGAGATCATTGTGGAAGGAGGGCTGATCCAAAATCTCTCTATAGATTTTATATAGCTGTCACTAGGCTAGGTTTAAAAGCAAGACTCTATCAGGGCAAGAAGTGATTTAATCATGCTTAGACACAGGTTGAAAATATTAATTTGTCAAACAATTGTTATGTGATGTATATGGCCATTAATACTCAAAACGCAACCTGCAGATATTTTACTTGGGTGCAGTATGTAAGTGTTCAAGGTAGGGTCATAAGCAGTCCTTCTCCACTCTATACATAAGCTGAATACTTTGTGTGTTCTAGGACTCAACAGACTTATGGACATGCTATTCTTGTTGAAGGTTGCCTTGTTGAACTAGTTTACTAGTAGGAAAGGCACAACTGGGAGCGGGTAGGGTTAGCAGTGTTTAGAGGGGCTTTCTGTCTGGAAGGGCCTTCCCATTATGTCTGGATATATTTAAGAAGTAAGTTCAGTTAGTGTTGAAAACGGGGTAGAGATAAGGGCAAATTACAGCATTTCAAACTCCAAGATGGCACCTCTACTTTTGACCAATGAACTTTCCTTTTTGTTGCAGATTACTTTATTGCAGTGTTTGAATGGTATGAGAGGGCTTGCTGAAATGAGATTTTAGTAGTTTTAAAGACTTTGTCTTGCCTGTGCAGAATTCACTGTTCTGAGATACTGTTGCTTAAACTGTAAACTGTAGCTCTCCACTAACAATGGAAGGGTGGTTGTACCTTTTTAGTTCTGGGTCATCTCCATGAACGGCCTTGCCTTTCAGCTTCTGTCTATTTCGGAATATGGTAAAGGTTTAGAAAGTTGTTCATATTAGAAACAGAAGAGGGCCCCTGAAAAAAGGATAAGGAGAAGCATACAAGGGGAAAAATTAGACAATAAAGGTATAGCAAGCAACCAATGCTTCTCTTAGAAAGTTGTTCTTGTCACAATTTGGCTGTAGGGTTTTCAATGCTGAAGAGGTACAAAATCCCGCTGTTTACATGTACAACCGCCTCCAAGGAAGATGGCGGACTACCTCCGCACTTGGAGGACGCCTACCTCTGCTCTCTCTACGAAGCCTTGGTGAGCCGCTGCTGAACCGCTCGATTCCACCTTGTAGCTGCGGGAGGCAGCTGCATGATGCACTGAAGCCGTAGCAGACGGAGGAACACACGGACGTGGCTGCAGTCTACCCATTCGGATGTGCCGGATCATGCAAGCGAGTACAGCGGTGTATGGCGGTCGGGCGGTGCGGTGGCTTTCTTCTTGGCTACCGCTACCACTATTGTTTCCGCTGTCA
This sequence comes from Triturus cristatus, assembly GCF_964204655.1. Classification (NCBI taxonomy): domain Eukaryota; kingdom Metazoa; phylum Chordata; class Amphibia; order Caudata; family Salamandridae; genus Triturus; species Triturus cristatus. The sequence goes on along the minus strand of NC_140585.1, from coordinate 679,532,121 downwards.
GCGACCTTGCTTATCGGGGGCACACCTTTGATGTGAGGCAGCAGGCGAAGCAGCTGACGAGTATTGAATGCACAGCTGGGGGCTGATTTAGAATAGAAAATGGCTCCACCGTGAACTACATGGCAGGACCGAACCAATGCGCAGATTGAAGCAGGGACTGCGGTGGAGGTGCTAGATGGCGGGGGAAACATCAGTCCCAGCGGGAGAAGCGGCGGTATGTGATACAGTGCTTGGGGGTCTTTGTAATTCCGGCTCTAGTATTGCTGTTGGTCCCCAGCTAGGGAAACCAATTTTGAAATTATTGCGCTCTGGGAGAGCAACGGAGCTGCTCCAGTCCTGAGGCCCAGAGACTGCCATCCCGGGTTTTCAAATGGCCGAGCTGCTAAATGCTGCAGTACAGGAGGGCTGGTGGGGGGTGAGGAAGGACAAGTCAATCAACCAGCTTTATCCTCAATATCCCCTGTTATGATCATTCAAGATCATGCTGAATCGTTGGAGAGAATGGTGGAAGCTTCTGCAAGCAATGCAGTGTGTGACCCAGCTGCTGGCACTGGCTCGGCTGACATTTTAAAAATTAATTTAGCTCAGACTTCGGAGATTAATGTGTGGACTCCGGAGGATTTATTGGAAAATCAGATGCAGTCAAATACTAACTTATTGGGTACTGGCATAGTGGCAGAGAGGGGGAATAATGGTTTTACCAAAAATCTGGAGCAACCGATTGTTTATCTTACTGATAACGGGAACATTGGCGAGATAACTATAGATCATCCCGAACGGCTACAACAGTCTCTTGAAGCAGCAGGGCCTAAATCTGTGGTGGCTCATGGACAAGATAATTTGAATGGCTCAAATAGTGAAACAGGGGCTCTTAATAGCCCAAAAAACAACACCCCCGTGGGGGTGAAAGGTGCAAATGGAAAAGGTCCTAGAAACATCAGGGCAGGTAAAGGTCTGGGCGGATGAGTAAAAGCGCAAGTGACTGACGCAATGGGCCGTGTTAAGGAAGCATCAGTAAATACCATAAAGGTTGGTCTCGGGGTAAGCCCTCTGCAGAAATGGGTGTCTTCAAAGGGCGAGGTTAAGGCCATTATCTCTAGGCTGTCTAATCCTGGCAACATGGTAACTGCTCCAACAGGGGACGAACAACCAGCATCAGCAGCTGTAACTATTGCTGATTCACGACAAGCGAAGGCCTTGAGGGTCTGGACGGTCTGGGCAGGATGCTAGATGGGCCTGATAGTAGACGTCAAGGCCTCTCTTTGGTAACATCAGCCACACCTGTAGTTCAAGTTGAGGAGACTATGTTTACTATTTCCATAATTTTTCCTGCTTTCCCTCCTAGCACAGTAGATACAGTGGTGCCTGCATTAGAAAAGGGGAGTACTGATAAGGCTCAACTAGCTGCTGGCGATGGCAATAACGAGGAACCCTCACTCTTTAGAATTATGCAAGCATTAGCTATCCAGAGAGCTGAAGCACAAGATTATTGTCAGCAGGCCAAGGCTGACTGTAGAGAGATCAAGCAAGCTCTGTCAGAAGTTACCTCCAAGGTCACTCAGCTCTCTTCTGAGGTTACTGATTTTCAACGAGTTGCAACTGTAGAGGAGGTTAATACTCATACTGTGAACTTGGTAAAAGAGCAAGAATCTCAAATGATGCTCATGCAAGCCAAGATTGAAGACCTCGAGAATCGTCAGAGACGTCAGAACCTAAGGAGTTTTGGCACTCAGGAAGGAAGGGAAGGTACGGACCCGCGTGCCTTCATTGTTACTCTTTTTCAGAAAGCCTTTCCCGACCTTGCAGACTGGGATATGGACTCACAGGTCCAGCGGCCACACAGACTGCCTCTGTTTCTTCCCCAAGGCAATCAAGTTAGATCTAACTTTGCATGGCCTATTCTGGTGTTCTTGGGCAACGTTCTGCTACTGCAAGCAATTTACCTAAAGGCACGACCATCGGCTCCTGGTATGTCCATTTTTGCTCGTTCTGACTTGTGCAAACCGACAAAGGACAAGCAGTGGCGGCTGCGGCAATTAATGGATCCTCTGAAGTCTGTGTGTTCACAGGCTTTTTGCAAGAGCCGGCCCACCTACAGATTATTAAGGATGGTCGCTCACATTTTTGTCAATGAGCAGGAAGCCAAACAAGCCCTCTCTAAGTGGCAGTCCACTGCTAAAGACCGAACAGATGTGTAAAAGTGATATTAATGTGACAGTAGACTGTAGTTTAATTTGAGATTGCTTCGGATATATGTTTCTCAAATTATTGATATGAATTAATGTTTTGTTCAGCTTTATTATGACTATACTCATACTTGGGTGGAAAGGGAGCAGAGGCGGCATCTTCTGTATGCTGTCATTCTGAGACAGCAAGGAAGGGTGGTGATTCCTTTTCACAGGCACGGGGGGAGTCTAGGAAGGGTGGGGGTGGGTCAGAGAATGGTAGCAGGCAGAGAATGGTAGTTGGCTGCTGCTGGTCGACCGGGTGGAGCTGCAGGAAGGGTGGGGTGGTTGGAGGGAAAGGGGGAGGGAAAGGGGGAGTTAAAAAGCAACACTGTTGTATATTTAGTTAGAATATTATTGTTAGAGCAAAAGGGAAAGGACTACGAAACAAGGGGAGGAAGCGTTAATATTGAGTTTACAATTATATTCTAATGTTTGACTTTAAATACATTTGTTGGAATGTAGCAGGGCTCAATCAGGACAGGAAACGACGGTTAGTAATGAAGGAGTTTTGTGTATTTAAACCCCATGTAGTGGGTCTCACAGAAACACATTTAGCCTTCAAGGACAGATTGCAGCTAAAGCAGCTTGCTTATGATTTATTAGTATGCACGTCACAGATAGTTTCTATTTGAGGGGTAGCTATACTAAAGTCGAAAAATTGTAGAACAACAGTAATACGCACACTGGCTGACTCCAAAGGCCGATGGGCAATCGTTCAATCACTGATTTGGAGGCGTAAAACCACGATATGCGTAGTGTACGGTCCAAACACGGATTGTCCCGAAACTATTCAATTTGTAAGCTCTGAATTGTTGGATTTGGCTGGTGATTTGATAGTAATGGGAGATTTTAATTGTATAATTGATAAGAAGATCGAAACTACAAATACAGTACAATGGGCCAGAATGGGCAGGACTAGGGCCGCAATTTTGGAACTTCTCCATCTGCATCAGCTGGAGGATGTTTGGAGAAGACTAAATCCGACTATTCCTGGGTTTATATTCTTTTCATCCCCGCATAAACACTATTGCGGACTAGATATGATTTTTGCTAAAAGAACGATGCTGGATAAATAGACTATTGAAGTTTGTCCTAAGATTACATCGGACCATAATCTGGTGATGCTAACTGTGCAGATCTAACGGGGCGATAAGTAACCATCTAGGGAATTTACATTTCCTAGACATCTTTTATGTACTCTGGATTATGGGAAATGTATGCAGGATACTTTACGGGAATACTTAGAGAATAACAGGGGCTCTGCGGCCATCGCAGTGGTATGGGATTGCCTGAAGGTGTATGTTAGGGGGGGCCACGTTACAGTTTATTTTAAGGCAGAACCAACAGGCTAATAGGGAGAGGGAGCAGGAACATAAGCTGTTATTAGAATTAGAGCAACAGCATGCAAGAGCTATTGTACAAAAAGACGCGGCAGAACAGGAAATATACTTACGCCTGGTAGAAGTGAGAGTTAAACTTAATCGAGGGTTAGTGAATAAAGTAGCCAACAAATACCATAAATATAAGTCCAAGCAATATGAATATGGAGAAAGAATAGGTCGTTTGTTGGCTACTCAGATTGCCGATCAAAGGGCCAGATCCTATGTCACAACAATAAAAGGGGGAGATGGTCTATGCTATATTAGATCAGAAGATATATTAGAACAATTTAGACTCTTTTATGCAGACCTATATGACGACTCAGTGCCCCCTAGTATACAATTCAACTTTGGATTATATACAGGAGTCTGAGCTACCGGTTTTGAATCCAATGGATTACGAATGTTTGCAAAGAGAAATTGAACTTGGGGAGGTTGAGCTAGCGCTGAGTTATTTACCAACTGGTAAGGCGGTTGGTGAAGCTACTATCCCATTTGTATTTTAAACAAAGTTGAAGGGCACCAGTTTTTATTATATTAATAATATTATGAAAGGGGAGGATCTTCCTTCCACCTGGAAAATTACTAATATAATAGTATTCCCTAAAAAGGGGAAGCCGTTAGAGGAAAAGGCTCGTATCGCCTCATATCATTGAATAATGCTGACGCAAAAAAAAATTCTCAAATATTAGCTTCTCGGCTGGCCCGACTAAACATCAGCTAGTATCGGAACAACAACATGGTTTTGTCCTCGGGAGAGACACAGCAGTACATATTAATACAGCAATTGCAGCATTTGACGTTTCTGGTCAATTAAATCAGCAAATGGGGATGTTAATCTTGAATGCAGAGAAGGCCTTTGACCGAGTTGCCTGGGGAGCATTATGGCCAATTATGTCATCATTCGGTGTCGGTCAAAGGTTCATCTCAGCAATACAAAAATTGTATAGCAACCCGATAGCAGCTCTGAAGTTGAACGGCCTTACATCTGCTCATTTCCTTATTAGAAGGGGCACGCGGCAGGGATGTCCGCTATCCCCATTACTGTTCGCATTATATATTGAGCCTTTTATAAGACATTTGTTGCGAATTCAAGGATTAACCCAGTTTTGCTTAGCGGTATGGAAATTAAACTAACCGCGTACGTGGACGACATTGCTATTTTCTCTTCTAGTCCAGATGAGGCTATAGTTGAAATTACTCAAGAAGCACAGGGTTTTGGCTCGTTTTCAGGTTACAAACTAAATGTGAACAAAACCCAGACTATCTTAAATTATCAGCCTGCAACGGCTACGCAATTGCCAGAAATCACAACACAGCAGTATATTTGGGAGTATGTCTAAGTAGCCGAGTGGACGAAGTGGTCTCGAACTATGAATCACTGCTTAAAACTATTACGGCCAAATTACATAGTTGGCATCGGCTCCCACTCAGTATATACGGAAGGTGTAATATAGTTAAAATGAACATTCTACCGAATTTTTTTAATTTTTTCCTTACAATTTCTTTAAGGGTTCCGTTTTCATTTTTTAAACGGTTAGATAGTATAGTAGGTAGCTTTATTTGGGGCTACAGACGTGCAAGAAGAGCTCTTGGGTACATTAAATTACCGTACAAACAAGGGGGATTTAAGCTTCCAGATTTTAAACTTTATTTCTGGGCTGCATTTGCCAGCCGAATTCGAAGTTTACTTGAATGGCCTGAGACTAATTTTGTTTGGCTTTCATATCAATTGGCTTGTGGACCTAATACTAAATTCCTTCTTTATAAAACGGCAGACCCGAACTACTACAAACGGGTTAGGTTCAAGATAATAAGGGACATCACTAGGATATGGCAGGATAGTTATCAGGAATACTCTGTTCCAGTAATGCATTCATATACGAAATTATGGGGTAATCCCACTCTGCCTGACATATTTCATGACTCTATTGGTAAAAGCTGGCAGTGCAAGGGTGTCTTGCAATTGGGGCAACTTTTTCATGGACAGGGGTTCCGATCTTTTGAAGCCTTGAAAGAGGAGTTTGGATTACAACAGAATACATTCTTTAAGTACTTGCAAGTAAGAGACTATTTCGTACGGGGTCAGAGGCTTTTAGAGTTGACGAATACCCCAGAAGTATTATCAACATTATTAATGACTGTTGGTCGAGGAACTGTTGGAAAAGTTTATCAGAAGTTGATAGCAGCTGCTAGCGATGATGGATCATTGGTTTCAGAGAAACTTAGTCAGATTTTTCATATTGAGGTAACTCAGGAGGAATTACAGGACTCGCTGGAGTGTATAGACACAGCTATTACATCAGTTAATTTAAAACTCTAACAGCATCAGATAATATTTATGTCGTACTATACTCCTGAGCCTATATCTAAATGGGCCACTACCCAATCTTTGGCTAAATCAAAATGTCCAAAATGTCAACTGTACGCTGCAGACTTAAAGCATATGTTTGTGACATGTCCAAGTTTGAGTTTATTTTGAGCGGAGGTAACTTCTGCACTTATAACGATGATTGGGCATGATGTTCAGATTGCAGAGAAGGAAATAGTTTTAGGGGTTATAAGAGATATGGGCAGCTATATGAGACTTTTCATTTCCATTTTTATAGCTTGTACTCGTTTATGTATTGCCCGGGAGTGGATTCAAAATACGAGTCCAAGTATTAATGAATTTTGGGTTTTACTTCGACAATTATATGAAATGAAATTAGTAGTAGCCAAAGCTAGAGGTCCACGAGCTTGGTTTAAATTTAAAAAGGTGTGGTCCAGTCTACACTGGGATTGAATATTGTATTCTATGTTTTTTTTCTCTCTCTCTCTTCCTGGTAAGTTTACATCATTCTTATTTAGCTCTGACTGATGATATTGTTGTCACAACTTATATATATTGGTCCCCTCTTGGATTATGTATGTTTAAATATTTTACATGAAATGTTTCCCTTTTTTTCTGTATCTTATGTTGTTATTTTGAAGTAAACTTATGGCTTACAAAAGCAAAAATTAAAATAAAATTTAAAAAAGCGCCTCTATATAAAAAAATTAAAAACTGCCTCCATTTGTGAACTGTTCTGCAACACCTCATGCTTATGACAGATGATCATTAGCTGTACCGAGTGTCTGATCCTCGGGCACCTCATGCTGCAACCAACAACCTGGCAAACATGCACTTTGAAAAGGGTGCTCAGAAGCGCTGTGTGATTCGGTGCTTATTGCCAGCTTGGCAGATTTATGAAGGGCTAAATAAATTCTGCAATACAATGCAAACGCCCCATGCAATTTTAAAGACGTTATCCAACTGTATGGATTCAAATGTTTCAGTGTAGTGTGACCCCGGAAGACTAAGCTATCTATCAGATGTATGCCTCTGTGGACTTTCCAGCTGCAGGTAAACCTCCACTACAGTTTCTGCCTATCACCAGTAGATGTGAAAATGACATCAACCAGAATTGATGCGATTTACAGAATATTTGAATTCTGCTCTATAGGAATATAGAACAGACATAATTTTTTATTAATGTTAGTTCATTCAAGGGGATAAAAAGGTGTGTGCCACAGAACTGTGAGATGCCTTAAAGGTACCTAGTCAGGATGGGAAGCCCAGTCACTTCTCAGAGTTGTGGCAACCTAAGAGCAGAGTTTATGAAACAAGGTGCACTAACAGAAGAATACCTTCAAAGATCAACACCACTCATGAGATGGTCACTGTAGCATATTGAGACTATATGCACTAGAACCCTTGTGGCTCTTAGATGGACTCTAGACAAGAACTGTGTAATAGGTGGGGAGGGCTCAGGCTATGGTCAATAAAAAAGTATGATGTAATGTTCAGTGTGTGAGTGTATGCGGAAGAATAAAGTAAGGTTTGACAGCAGCTCCAGTGTGTCGTATTCCATCTGCATGCTCCAGGGCTTGGGAAGATGCTACATCTGGCGACGAGCAGGGGATACAGGCCCAGGAGAAAATGAGATTGCTCTCCTTGAGAGTTCGCAACAATACAGCAAACTGCTTGTGCGTGCAACATATGGCCAACATTTATACAAAGCAGTATGGGTTTCAACGGGGCAACACAATTTTCCAGAAGCCCTTTCACCATGCCCAAAAAACCAAAAAGCAATATCCGCTCCAACAAGTGGAAAAAAGGCTCGAGCAACTGTCACCAAGCTCATCGTACAAAGGCTCTTTGACATCACTATTGAGTACCGATAAAGAAGATGTGTGTGCGCTTCTAGTATCTACCAAAGTGCGGCGTACACATGTATGGCTAGCTGCTTGTAAAGAAGGCCACAGTTCAAAGGAACTTCACCAAACAAAACAACAAACTTCATTTGGACACTGTTCCAAAATCACATTGAAAGTCAATGATAACCCAATAACGTTCACCATGAACTGTGGCGCATCGATTAATATCATGCCCATGGAAATGTTGAACAGCCAGTCTTCTGTGCCTCGCCTCACTCCCTCAGACACAAAGGTATACACCCGGGCCATGTCTGAACCACCTCAAATATAATGAGAGGAGCCCTTATTTTCCAGAAGGGGGATAGGGCATCAAATGGACAAAGTCAAAAAAGAGAAAATCCCCCTTAAGACAGTGATGGACACCAAGCGACAACTTACATCAAACCATTCAATCACCAGAATAAGACACCAAAACCAACCGTAGACCAAGTATTACAAATTTAAAAATATTTATTCTCATTAAGACAGGATCAATTAATCATACAATCATCATTGGTAATGTGAAATCCTATGGTTAAACAAAAAATAAAAACTATGATCAAGTAATAGAAAAACTTAAAAGGTTAAAAGACACTTCCAGACCAAAGGCACATATCATGAATTGGGGAGAACCTTACAAGAAAAATGTTTTCTTGTCAATATAGAAGGCACAGACATTAGATCCAGATCATTCGTTCTCCTTGAAGCAGTGATTCCAGATACTTGATTTATTTAAATGACAAATGTCTTGACAATCTACAGTCTGGCTTCTTAGTGTTGCGTCGACGCGTTTCGGTGGATATAACTGATTAGAAACCACCTTCCTCAGGACAAGAATCAATTTCTCCCAAATTAACTCTTTGTAAAAACAATATCTAAAAAAATTAATAAAGACAAACAATTAGCCATTGAGGCATACTCATCACATTATACACAATAATACTACTATGCATAATTCTAATATCTCAATCACAATAACAAACACAGCAGTTGACCATCATTGGTATCTCCTCCCATCAGGAGAGGAGGGTTTTAGTAAAATGGTAAGCAGTGTTTATATTCTGGTGATTCATACAACCACTCATTCATACTCCATCATAGCCAGTTTACAATATCTCTTATACCTGTATCCGAGATACTGTGCACCATCGGATAAAAATGCAGGTAAGAACCTTGCAGAGTTTTGAACAGGGGACAAATGTCGCTTGAAATCTTTGAAAGAAGATTTATCGCTAACGATAAAGCCAGCGGATAAAGGTGGGGGAGTAGTGTTGTTTAATACTTTTGACTATGATGAAACAATGCAAGAACTGTTGAATGTGAAAGAACATTATGAACCTGTCTCCAAGAGTCAATTGGCTATCTTAACCAAGGATTGTCTTTCGCTTCTAAGAGAGGCTAAGGATAAACAGTGAATTTGTGATGAGGAGTTCAAATTCTTAAACAATGTAGAACCGAGAATTCCTGCCCTTTACGGCCTACCAAAGGTTCATAAAAATTGCGACAACCCCCCTATGAGACCGATTGTGAGCAGCATTAATGCATTGACGGAGCCTTTAAGTAAATATGTTGATCACTTCCTGCGCCCAATTTTTAACGTTTTATGTTTTTCTATTACTTGATCATAGTTTTTATTTTTGTTTAACGATAGGATTTCACATTACCAATGATGATTGTATGATTAATTGATCCTGTCTTAAAGAGAATAAATATTTTTAAATTTGTAATACTTGGTCTACGGATGGTTTTGGTGTCTTATTCTGGTGATTGAATGATTTGATGTAAGTTGTCGCTTGGTGTCCATCACTGCCTTAAGGGGGATTTTCTCTTTTTTGACTTTGTCCATTTGAGGCCCTATCCCACTTCTGGAAAATAAGGGCTCCTCTCATTTTATTGTTGGTATACTAGTACATCCGTTCGGGTGGAGAGTCTCCTGGTTGGAGTTTTGCTGGGTAAGAGCGGTCTACCCATGGATCACTTCAAGACCTTCGGCTTTAGTGATGATCAATTTAATAAAATCATTAATGCCTAAAATGGCAATAAAATTACAGTAATGACTGGAAGAGGAGAGAATTGGGGCAAACTGGTGAATTTAAAAAAGAAGGTAATTCGTACAGAAGCCCATGCTGACTTTTTAATAGAATATGTTAAGTCTGGCACAATCCCTATTGGATTACAGGTTCGTAATGAACCAGGACTGTTTATTGAGAACAAGAGATTTTTAGAGGTGTGGACCCAGATCTCTAACAGATGCAGTAGGGACTGAATGCTCCTCAATCGAGACAGCGCATGAATTGATTGTTATAGAAAAGGAAGCCATAGAAAAATTAGAGATAGAATTAAGAGACTGTACAGCTGTCGATGATGCTAAAAGAAAACTAGAGGAGATCAATAGAGATATTGAGGGTTATAGAGACTATCTCATTAATAAGAAGACTAATAAGCTTAAAAAAGATATAGAAAGATTCAGTGCGGAAACAACATATCATTATCTTAATGAGAAATACTATCAACTAAACAATGATCATAGCTGGGCAAGACCCGACAATAGACCAATATACAGGAGGGGGGAAGGAAGCAGATTACCTTTTCCGATACATCGGGTTCCAGCAGTGAAGAAGAAATCAATCCAAGGGAGGATAATAGTAATAGAGGGAACCCTACTGAATCAGGTCCTTTTTTAGATCAGAGACCAAGACGAGGGCACAGATACAATACGAGCCAAGGGAGGGGACAACAGACTCGGGGGGCCTCCTCCTCCTTTACAGCAAGAGTATCTGAGAACAAGAAATCAAAGGTACTGCCGCCAGATGGAGCACCAGTAATCAATTTATCTAACATAATTTTGACGGATATTGACATTAGGGTTTTAAGTAAAGGTTTGAGTTTTATTCCCTCAATTGGAATCAACAAATTTCAACTTGAAAAGGATTTGCGTTCCTTCTTCAGAAAAATAAGATTAAAAAGGTTTTTTGAGGGTCATCCAAATAGAGAGAATAATAACAACATATCTGGATTAAAACCTAAGTCTAACTTTACCCCGACATTGGCTATGGTAGGTAGGAATCATGAGATTTTTGAGAGGGCTGTTGAAAGTAGTATACAGAAGATTTTATCCGATAATCATAGGCATTCTCATGACAATTTGAGTAGAGTAGAAAAGACATCCTTGAAATCTTTGAAAGAAGATTTATCGCTAACGATAAAGCCAGCGGATAAAGGTGGGGGAGTAGTGTTGTTTAATACTTTTGACTATGATGAAAAAATGCAAGAACTGTTGAATGTGAAAGAACATTATGAACCTGTTTCCAAGAGTCAATTGGCTATCTTAACCAAGGATTGTCTTTCGCTTCTAAGAGAGGCTAAGAATAAACAGTGGATTTGTGATGAGGAGTTCAAATTCTTAAACAATGTAGAACCGAGAATTCCTGCCCTTTACGGCCTACCAAAGGTTCATAAAAATCGCGACAACCCCCCTATGAGACCGATTGTGAGCAGCACTAATGCATTGACGGAGCCTTTAAGTAAATATGTTGATCACTCCCTGCGCCCAAAAGTGATGGGTCTGTAGTCATATGTTAGAGATTCATCACATATGATTTCTCTAGTGGAAGGGAAACCGTTCTGTGGAGAGACTCAGTGTCTGGTCACTCTGGACATTGAGTCTCTTTACACGAACATTCCTCAATGAGAAATAGTTGAGGTGGTTCGTAGAGCCATAAGTAAAGTGGATCTGGTTGCTGTTGGGGAGAACTTTATAGTAGAATATGCCAAAATGGTCCTGACGAATAACATATTTTTGTTTAAGGACCAGCTTTTTAAACAAAAGAAAGGTACTAGCATGGTGGCTACCTGTGCGCCGAGTCTAGCATGTCTCTATGTGGGTGAGTTTGAAGAGAGACATATCTATAACGAGCTCGCCCCATTCTTTGAAAATGTAGCGGGCTGGTACCGCTACATTGATGATATATTTTTCATCTGGGTTGGAGAGGAGGATCAGTTAGAAGAATTTTTGGTTTGGCTCAACATGGGTGACCCCAATTTGAAATTTACATCTCACTACAGTAGGTCCAAAGTGGACTTTTTAGATATCTCTATTAAAAATGAGGAAGGGTTTCTGGGGGTGGAACTTTACACTAAACCCATGTCTAAAAACACATTGCTTCACTACTCTAGTTTCCACCCTAAATCCCAAAGAGACAATGTTTCGTTCAGTCAAATTCTCCGGGTGCAGAGAAATTGTTCTGATGTGAATGATTTTTATAAACATGCTGAGACTATGAAAACTAAGTTCAAAGAGAGAGTCTATCCTAAGAGGTTAATCTCACATTCTTACAAACGAGCCAGATTCTACAACAGAGAGGCCATGTTCAGTAAAACCAGCATGAAGAAAGATGAAATGGACAAGGTGGTTTTTGTAAGCAACTTCTCTCACATAAGCAATAGAATTAAGAATGCAATAAACAGCAACTGGCATATTATTAATTATGATGAGGAGATTAAGCTTGCGAAACCCATCTTTGCTTTTAAACGAAACAAGAACCTCAGAAATGAGCTTGTACATACATACAGGGAACATCCAGTTAGTACCCAAATTACATTAGACGGAAAGCCAGCAACAGGTAATGTGAAATGTGGCACATGTAATGTTTGTCCCCTTTGCATAGAATCCAAAACTTTGAAACATAATGATTTCCAAGTGAACGCAAGATCTCTGAATAATTGCAGAAGTAGAAATATAGTATACTTTCTGCGATGCTCGTGTGGCAAAGGGTATGTAGGAGAGACGGGTAGGGAATTGAGGACCAGACTCCAAGAACATCGCTCTGCTAAGAGAATTAATGCTCCTTAAGTAGCTCACTTTTTAGAAATGGGGCACAATGACTCTGATCTAAAGTGGTTTATATTAGAGAAAATCTGGATAGGACCCCGAGGCGGAAATATGGAATTGAAACGGAAATCAAGAGAACAATGATTTATCTCACGCTTTAAAACAGTGAAAAATGGCCTAAACTCTAAAGAGGAATGGGAGTGTCTGATTAGGTGATTTACTGTATTCAGCGTGTTGGCTTTATGATTCCGTTTTAATTTGCTTATATACTGTTAGAGAAGACTGGCATGCAATTCAAGCTATTTTTATATGTTGGTAGGACTGTTCACTGATATTCTGATCTTGAGGAGTAGGTTACGCATTAGTTTAGTGTGCATATAATCCTATATCCTTTAGACAGGTGATGATGGCTGCCTGTTTCTTACTATAGTTTCTAAGTAGCTTTTGCATGGGGGCATCCAATAATTAGGTATTCAGAAAATATATGGACTCTTTTTCATGTGCTCTGGTAATGTTTGACCAATATCTCGTGATCTCACTGATAATTTATACATCGCCTTAAATTTCATCTTGAGTAGTGGTCGGATCAACTTTGACCACAACGGGGAATTTTAACTAATAATAAATACAAATACATTTCTGTTTAGATATTTGTTTTTATACGATTTTCTGATTTGTTTTTATACGGTTTCCCGGTTGTTCACATAGTAAGAGCATGATTTAGTATCATGGTGCGATGTATTTTCTATTTGAGGTTTGGTAGTCTAAGATGGCCGCCATGAGATTAGTATTCCTGGGGTCCATGCGTGAGGCACTCCCGGCTGAGCTGAATGACTCTAATTAGTCGGAAGTTGGATGGTATAAAACGGAAGGGGCCGGGTAGGATCTAACCTTCCCTACCATGGAGCCGATACCAGCTGAGAGGCTAGAAAGCCCGAACGTGAGGTAAAGAGCGGTATCAGCGGGTTTATTCTTGCATTAGAAGGCTTATTGCGCTAGCGCGGCTCGTGGATTTTTAACTGCCGCTTTAGTGAAACTATTTGTCCCTATTATGGTTCTTTACAACGTCTGCATTGCCGTTGTACATGTTATTGCCTCCTTTATCTTAGATGTGGTTAGGGGGCTACTTGAGTTTACAAACTCCTTATTAATATTTTAAGGAGGTAGGGTGAGCTATTGTATGATTGCAAAGGGCATTCTAATTTAGCCGATGTGATGCCCAATCCATATTCAGGATTTCCGCTAGTTTAATAGCTATTTTTACTATTATGGGTGGATGAAGCTGGTATAGCCAACATTGCACTTGTGGCATTAAATGATTAGAGAGATACGGCGTAATGGTTTTTTTATTCGCTTACAAGTCCAAGCAGTGCATATTGATGAGTATAGCTGAGCCAAATGAATTGTCTCACATAATTTAAGGAGATCTATGTAGGTTTGGACTATTAGGGAAATCGGTTATTCGGCTTTCCAGGATTTTTATGAAATTGCTCTCTGAATGATATTATTCTTTAAACACTGGAAAAGAAGAACATGTTCCCCTGAGGCCTTATATTTTAGAACTGAAGGTAATCATTATGACAGTACTTATAAGTGTGTTTAGAAGTGCTTAAGTGGTCATAACACTAAAAGCATTTTCTCTAAAATTGATTGCAGATATACTCGCACTCTTTAATGGGCTCTAATCCAGAGAAGCTCTTCATATATGGTAGGCAGACAAACTCTGAGCCCGTATTCTTAGTTTTGGGTCTTTGTATGTCTTTAATATTTAATAAGGGTTTTCTCTCCCACAGATTTTGAAGCCAGTCTCTAAATACGGCTCCAAGGAGCGACATTTGTCCCCTGTTAAAAACTCTGCAAGGTTCTTACCTGCATTTTTATCCGATGGTGCACAGTATCTCGGATACAGGTATAAGAGATATTGTAAACTGGTTATGATGGAGTATGAATAAGTGGTTGTATGAATCACCAGAATATAAACACTGCTTACCATTTTACTAAAACCCTCCTCTCCTGATGGGGGGAAATACCAATGATGGTCAACTGCTGTGTTTGTTATTGTGATTGAGATATTAGAATTATGCAAAGTAGTATTATTGTGTATAATGTGATGAGTATGCCTCAATGGCTAATTGTTTGTCTTTATTAATTTTTTTAGATATTGTTTTTACAAAGAGTTAATTTGGGAGAAATTGATTCTTGTCCTGAGGAAGGTGGTTTCTGATCAGTTATATCCATCGAAACGCGTCCATGCAACACTAAGAAGCCAGACTGTAGATTGTCAAGACATTTGTCATTTAAATAAATCAAGTATCTGGAATCACTGCTTCAAGGAGAACGAATGATCTGGATCTAATGTCTGTGCCTTTTATATTGACAAGAAAACATTTTTCTTGTATGGTTCTCCCCAATTCATGATATGTGCATTTGGTCTGGAAGTGTCTTTTAACCTTTTATGTTTTTCTATTACTTGATCATAGTTTTTATTTTTTGTTTAACCATAGGATTTCACATTACCAATGATGATTGTATGATTAATTGATCCCGTCTTCATGAGAATAAATATTTTTAAATTTGTAATACTTGGTCTACGGATGGTTTTGGTGTCTTATTCTGGTGATTGAATGGTTTGATGTAAGTTGTCGCTTGGTGTCCATCACTGCCTTAAGGGGGATTTTCTCTTTTTTGACTTTGAACCACCTCAAAGCCAAGGGTCATTCAAGATGACAATGCGACACAAAAAGACATTGGTGCAAGCCACCATTTATGTTCTACAAGGGAATTCATTGAGTGCCTGTTTGCTCAGTTTTGCCAGCACCACTGACATGGGATTGATATCCCTAAACTACAACCTCTGTGCTCAGTCGGAGATCATGAGACGATTCCCATTGTTGTTTCATGGCCCAAGAAAACTCAAGAAAATGAAATTACAGCTTCACATCAATGCGGACACTTGCCATGTTCTTCAGCAAAATCGCAGAGTTTCTTTTCATCTGCAAGACGTGTCAAGACTATAGGGATCTCTATGGATCCTTTGAATGTCTTTAGAGATCTCCTCTTCAGTTTCCTCCAGCTGAAGATCCCTGGATTTTAAGCTGGATGAGGTGGAGTCGCATGGGGATTGCTACCTCTCTGGGAGAAGCCAGGGTGTCCCTCCAGTCTTCGTCATCTATGTCTCCCAAGTCAGCCACCCAGTTCATTCTTAATTTCTGCATCGGATCAACCCGGTTATTTACCAGTTTTATATAGGTGAGGGAGATGGCCTTGTGGTCCATTGGATCTAATAACAACCGGTCTTCTAATGCGAAAGAATCAGGGAGAGGAGTTCCCTTTGGCATAGTAGTGGAGATAGCATGGCTGATCTGGAGATATCGAAAGGTTTCCGAAGGCGCAAGGTGGGAATTACTTTGGAGGTTAGTAAATGTGGCCAGTTTCCCCTTCACCCACATGTTCCCCACTGTAGAAATCCCGATAGTGTGCCATTTATCAAAACCGGGGCATGTGCTGAGTCGACCTAGTATGTCCGGTTCCCAGAGAGGAGTTGCTTTAGTTAGACGGTTATGCCACCCCAGCCTTCTTGTGACTCCATGCCACACCTCAACCATACGGGCTATAGGGCCTGTCAAGTTAAGTTTACGGGGATTGTTGTACAGTGCCCTATTATAGCCACACTGTCCCATGAGTCAGCGATCGGTACGGAAATTGGGGTCGTCGTGTGAGCCGAACACCCATCTATTAACTGCCGTCAGTTAGGAAGCTTGGTAGTAGAGTCGTATATCTGGCAACCCTATACCCCCGTCGTACCATCCCATGGTGAGTTTATTCATAGCAATGCGTGGAGGGCGGTCGTCCCATAATAATCCCCGCACCACGCTATCGATTTGGGAGAAATGAGAGTCTGGTATTGGATAAGGAGCGTTTTGGATCACATAGAGAAAGCACAAGCATCTTTAATAGGGACGTACGTCCCAGAAGGGTGAGAGGGAGAGATCGCCAGGGTCGGAAATCTGATTTTAAACATTGGAGGGGCTCCAGCAAGTTCAGGTCAAAGAAAGTATTGACATCTGTGGTGACAAAAACGCCCATATATCGGAAGCCTTGGGTAGCAACCGGTATCTCATATTCCCGAGGGTTGGGGGGTGGTTTACCCCACAATACATACATCTGGTATTTTGACCAGTTTATCTGATATCCCGAGTGTGCACCAAATATGTGAAAGATATGGAGCACCCTCTGCAGCGAATGTGCTGGTGAAGCCAGATAAAGAAGAATATCATCCGCATATAGCGAAATGCGGTCTTCATGGTCATTCGTCCATTTAAGTCCCTGAATACCTGGATACCCCCTGATCCAAACAGCCAGTGGCTCTAATACCAGGGAGAAAAGGAGCGGGGACAACCGGCAACCTTGCCTCGTGCCCCGTCGGAGGGGAAAAGTGGAGGACCGATGGTTATTTACGGTGACGTATGCTGTGGGTTGTGTGTATAGTAGCTTAATTCATCCAACTGAAGATCTCTTTTAATCAGTTGAACTGTAAAGGTTTTAATGTCCTCTCCTCCTTACCCTCCGGAATTCTCAAGATCTTCAGGTTATTCCTCCTCTGAAAGATTTTCAACCTTTCTACCCTCTCCTGCTGTTCTCTCTCTTTTGTCTTGACCCCTCTATTGAAACCGTATTGACCTTCACCGCTTCTTTGAGGTCTCTTACTTCCCCTTCTAGAGTAGCTGTTCTGTTACTCAGATCATCAAGTTTCTTCTCCAAAATTTCACGAGCCAATCTGATTTCTTTCTAGTTTCTTTATTTCCACAGTAAGGGTTGTAAGGAGAGCACTGATGGAAAAGTCCCCTCTCTCCGAATTTTTTGAACACTCCCTGCTTTTTCACCAACAGCCCTCACACTCGCTTCCCTCTCACTTTGACCCACCCTGGAGCTTATATTATCCCCCCTCCAGGCTGAAATCAGGCTTGTTTGACACCTCGGGGCTAGAGTTTGAATATTCTCCCCCATCCGGGGTATCTGCAGTATCTGCCATGTCAGGGGCCAGAAAATAAGAACTATTTGGGCTCACATGTTCTACCTAACACCCCTTATTCCTTACTCAGTTCTTACTGACATCCCTTTATCTCCGTCATGTTGCTATTATTTAAGATAAGGGTTTTTGGCAGCACCTTGAAGTAGGTCTAAGCGAGGGGGTAACCTTTATCTTGTGTTCAGGGTTAGGACTGTTCAGTATTTCCTATGGGTTATAACCTCTTTGACTGATATCTCTTTTAAGAGTCAAGCCCTGCTCACTTCTTTTACCTTACTCCCCACCTTTCTCCCTCCTTCTTCAACTTTAAATATTGAGTTTGTTAAATCAGAAGATGCCAAACCACTCCCTGTGCTCCTGAGGGTGTACCTTGAGACTCCCTGAGAACCCACTGCACCAGCGCCCCCCCTCAGAGCTCTTTTCCTGCCCTACCCGTTTTTCCTCTGTTGCAGTCCGTCGCTGGACCCCATACTTTGTGCAGCTCCTGAACTGGCAGTTGCGGCAGTTGTATCAGGGCCTCAGCACTATCCCTGGTGCTTGAGCCAATCTCTGTCTGCTCACTAATGCCGGCTCCCCCGTACCTGATTCCGCTGTCCCTGCCTCCTCCTCTGCCCCGGAAGAGTAAACTAGCAGCAGCGCATCGCCCCCTGCGCAGCTCCAGTGCCGCCCTAGCCCACGGCTGTACTGCCGCCGTACTACCGAACTCGATCACCGCCGCTGCCGGTGACCACAGTTAGATTCCTGGATTTCCCCAAAACTCTGTGTATACTGCTGAGTTTCTCCTCACTATCTTTCGTTTACATCAGCCAGCGCTTATGGTTTCCGAAGCGCTCCTCAGGCTCACCCGCGACCCGCAGACGAGCCGGCCACCATGTTTTCCTGACCCTCCCTATAGATTCAACATGACTAGGACCAAGCCCAGGACAATCTTAATGAACTTCCTCACTCATACCTTAAAGGAGAAGATCTTGTCAAAGGCCTTGAGCAAAAAAGTAATGGAAGTTGACGGGGTTAGGTTTGAAGTTAGATCATTTTTGTCCAGTATAACCACCAACAGGCAGTGGGAGTTAGAGAAAAGAATAGAACCTCTATGGAAGTTAGGAGCATCGGTTCAATTAAAGTTCCCAGCTTTTCTGAAGGTGATGCTCAATAACAAAATGTATACCTTTCGCTTTGTTGAGGAGGTGGATAACTTTATTGAAAAACTGCAGCCTGTGGGTTAGCAAGATATTATAAGATGTAATAGATCCTGGTGTATTGGAAAATAGCCGCACGGGATATAATAGTGATGAGGTAGGAACAGACCCTGGGTTTGTTAAGTTAATCTTTTCTTTTTTTGGGGGATATACTTCTTTCCTTATAAAACTATGGTTACGGGTGTATGGTGTATTAAGTAATAAGCGAAACTGTCTTTCAGGTATAAGGATTACTTTCGGTTTTCGTAGCGCACTTAGGGGGCACCTATAGGGCTCTTGCCATGAAAAATCAGGGTAGGGTTTTCCACAGGGGTTGGGGGGGAGAGGGTGCAGGGAGTGGTGGGGGGGGGTGCAGGAAGCACAGGGTGGGGAGCATGTGGGAGAAGAAAAAAAAATCCTCATATGTCTCGCTGGCATTGTACCGGTTTTTAATTCTGGACCCTAGAGGGGATGGTTGAGAAGAGAACAAATGAGAAAAAATATTTATTAAGGAACGTGAATGGACTTCGGGTAAGAGGTAGATGGGAGAGGGTAATGCAATATTTAAGGGATTGTCCTGCACAGATTATTATTATTCAAGAGACTCACCTAACGGAATATGAGAGTGGGAAGTTTTTAAAGGCCAAAAGATGCATTTCACAGGCAGTCTACACAAAGCAGTCGGCAGTTACAAAAGATGTGGCAATCTTGGTGAAACAGGGTACGAGCATCTCAGTGGAAGGTAGCATTTCAAATATAGCGGGTAGATGGCTCACGGTAAAAGTAAAACATTTTGGGCATAACTATAAGTTAGTGGGATACTACGGTCCAAATCAAGACAACACGGGCCCCTTAGAATAATTATTTAACAAGCTACTAAATTTCCCAGACCCGATCATCATGCCAGGAGACTTTAAAGCGGTCCTGGACCACAGAATAGATAGTTCCTTGAACAGCAGAGCAGCATTTAATCCCAAAATGTCCGAACTGATACGACAAGTGATGGTGCAACTGGGACTTTGCGATATTTGGCGACATAGGGCAAGGTCTCAGAAAGGTTTTACATTTTATAACAAGGAATATAGACACCAGTCACGTATTGATTATTTCTTAATTAATGATGAACTGAAGGATCAAGTACTAGTTATACATGATGGGGTACATATGTCCGATCATTCAGCAATAGTACTTCATTTGAGGCTGGGTGAGGGGGCTGCTCAATCAAGATGGACGCTGGATCGCACAATTTTACTAGAGGAAGAAATTATGGACACTCTAAAAGTAGAGACAAAGGAGTTTTTGGTAACAACCTGAGTTCGTCTAGGATTGGGGTAGTATGGCACTCATATAAAGCCTATTTAAGGGGTTGATTGGGTGCTCTAGTGGCAGCAAAAAGGCGAGCGTATCATAAAAAGGTTCTAGTACTAGAAGAGCAAATCCAGGCTCTCGAAAAGGACTTGATCAATTAAAAATAACAGGTCGGCCATGAGACGATGCTGGGTGTATTAATAGATACAAAAACAAAGCTGACTGGAATTCTACAGGATAGGGTTAGGAAAAGATGGGAGACGAGTCGGTTGGCTCACTTTGAATACGGCAAAGGTTGCAGTAAGCTGTTAGCTTGGAAAGCTAAAAATGACCAAGTGAGGAACACGATTAAAGAAATTAGGTGTGAGCAATCAGGAACTTTAGTCGGAGATAATAAGGGTATTGGATTAGCCTTCTTCAGACACTTTGGGAAAGTGTACCAGGAAGATCTGGATGTCACAGAAGAAGAGGTGATGACTTGGTTCAGTCAGGACCGAGCCGAACCCTTAACAGAAGAGAAAAGGGAACAGTTGAAAGAGAGGATAAGCAGTAGAGAACTAGAAGAGGCTATTGGGGAAAGTAAGAAAGGGAGGGCACCAGGACCAGGTGGTCTTCCCCATGAAGTCTATAGAGCTCTGGCCAGAACACTAAAACCTATTTTAGACGAAGTGTTTAATGCAATATTTCTGACAGAAGCTGCAATGCCAGAATCTTGGAAAGAGGCCATTATAACTTTAACTCAAAAACCAGGGAAATGCCCCAAGATCTGTGATTCCTATAAGCCTATATCGCTTTTAAACTGCGATTATAAGCTTTTTGCAAAAGTTATGGCAGAAAGACTAAATGGGATCATACCACAGCTGATACATGAGGACCAAAACGGGTTTATTCGAGGTAGAACCTTGAAAGAACAGACGTACACGCTCATATGGTCTATTGACCTGGCCTCTACTTATGGGCTCCCCTTAGCATTATTGGTGCTAGATGCTGCTAAATCATTTGATCACTTTAATTGGGTTTATTTGCAGTCTGTGGCAAGATTTCTCAATATGGGTACTAATTTTTGTAAAATTTTGAAAGGAATATACACTGCACCTGAAGCCAGGTTCCTGGTTAATGGGGTTTTGACAAAGGCTGTCCAGATCACAAGGGATATAAGGGAAGGGTGTCCCCTGTCTCCACTATTGTTTGACCTATATATTGAGCTGCTAGCTAGAAGAATTAGGAGTAAGATAGACATTCTACCCTTCGAATATAATGGCTGGAGTAAGAAAATAGGATTATATGCAGACGATACTTAATCTTTACCACCAACTTACAAAGAACCTTGATTTGTGTCCTGACATTAACAGCAGAATTCAGGAAAATTTCAGGTTATGATATTAATAAGGAGAAAACAGAGATTATGGCCTGGGACACAGAGGTCGGCGAAGTAAAGTGTAAAAAGGATATGAGATATTTAGGGGTTAAGATCACCCAGGATATTGCAAAGCTTACCAAAGAAAACTTTGAAAAAGTTAAGAAAGAAGTGGATGGTTGGCTGAAGAGCTGGTTATATCTGCCGCTAACTCTGTTCGGTCGAGTTAATCTTGTAAAATTGATAGTTCTCCCGAAGTTTACCTTTTTGTTTGACTCAATCTCCTTACCTTTTAAGAAAGAGTGGTTTGCTAAGATGCAAAGTCAGATCAGTTCCTTCATTTGGTCATCCAAAGGGCCACGGATAGCTTGGAAGAAGCTGAGAAGAAGGTTGGAGAAAGGGGATTAGCTTTACCAGATTTGCTTTTTTACTCCTGGGCTTTCTTATTAAAGAATGGGAGAATGCTCTTGGACAGACCCACAAAATCAAGGATTGGCATGCTGTTTGAGGTGATGTTGAAGAAAGAGAAGGGAGGGGAATGTGGCTTCATGTATAAGTAAGCAGATCCCAAATACTTTAAAAAGTTAGGCTGAAGATTTTAGTGAGCATGGCCGAGACTTGATATAAAATCAGGAAGGTTATAAAATTGCCATATTCCAGTCAGCTTGCCCCCATTTGGGACGCTCCGGGCACTCCAGAATGGACAAAGGATGCATTGACACTTCCATTAAGAGAGGCTGGAATATTAAGGTGGAAACATCTAATTCAAGAAGGCCTTCTGATCTCGTGGGAATGGTGTAACCAGGAAACGGGCCAAAGGATCTCAAGATTTAAGCTTCTCCAGATTCAAAGCTGGTATCAGTCCATAGACACAAAAATAGGAGAATATAATGAATTTGAGAAACTGTTGTCGGGGGTCGTACCAAAAAAGAAATCGCCTTGTGGTATTGGCTGATGATAGAGATGGAAGATGGGGATTTCACCTTGCCGGAGGATCTATGGGGAGGATGCTTGCCGGAGACCACGCTGGAAGATCAATGGCAAGTATCTATGTCTATGTTGTATAAAATAGTAAAACCTTCATACCTGAGGAGGAACCGTCTTTTTACCATTCACAGGGCCTACTGGACCCCCCAAAGGTTATCTAAATTTGGGACAGGAGGTGATGTGGCATGTCCTAAATTTGGCAGTATGAAGGAAGATGATCTTCATATGTTTGTATACTGCCCAAAGATCCAGTCATTTTAGGAGGCTGTGAGTAGTGTCCTGTCTAATTCCATGAACTTACAAATCAAGGTAAGCGTTTTACTAGTTATTTTCGGAAGTTTGAACCTGCAACTTACAATCAGTAATAACAATGCAAAGCTGTTTTTTTATGCTATACTTTTGGCGTGCAGAGAGATTTGCAAACAGTGGGTGTCATAGGCCCCTCCGAGCTGTGAGGATTGGTTAAATTCTGCGAGGAGTATGGCCAAGCTGGATATTTCAGACAAGGGGAAAAAACGGTATGAGTTTTGGATACCCTCCTTACGTTGGTGTGAGCAACAAGCAAGAGCTTTAGACCAGGGGTCGAATGATTAAGCCTTTCTCCGCCTCGGCCCGCACCTTTTTCTAACTGAGCAGGGTGGCTCGCAGAAATTGTGTGTGTATTGGGAATAAAAGAGGAGGGCTGTCACAATTCAAGGGCGACAACATGTGAACCCTATTTTTGTTCCTTCTTCAGCGAATGAGGTTTGGACACTCCAGTTGGAAACGCAAGTGGAATTGTGTGAACGAGGCAAATGAGGACAAAGAGAGCAAAAAAAAAAAAGAAGCAGTAGAGAGAGGACTGGAAGCAATTTTAAATCATAACACCATTGAACACTCTATAGGTCCCATGCCATGGGTCTCGCCCATAGTAGTAGAGCCAAAAAAGGACAGCTGTGGGTCAGTGCGCATCTGCGTTGATATGAACCAAGCAAACAAAGCCATTGAGAGGGAAAGACACCCTGGTCCACACAAAGCCGATATAATCATTCAATTGAACGGAGCCAAGGTATTTTCTCGTCTGGACCTGAATAAAGGATGCCATCAACTCAAACCAGAGGAGAAATTCAGGTACACTATTAACTTTTCAACTCATGTCGGTTAATTCAGATAGAAGAGACTGAGTGGAGTAGCTTCGGCTGCTTAAATATTTCAGGATGTTATTTGCCGAGTAATTCAACCTGTTACAGATGCTTTTAATTACAGTGATGATACACTGGTTTTGGGGGAAACACAATAAGAACATAACAAAGCTGTCAACCAAGTGTACCAGTTACTTACTGACGCAGGTCTCACTCTGAAAGCTGCAAACTTCACAAAACCAGACTCAAATATTTTGGGAACATATTCTCACATGAGGGAATGACTCTAGACCCGGACTAGGTGAAAGCACTGTTATCCACTTCCCACCCCCCAGGATGTTACCAACCTGCAATCCTTACAAGGCATGGCCAGTTATTGCTCAAGATACATTCGCAACTTTGCTACAGTGAGTGCCCTATTAAGAGACTTGGGAAAGAGGAATTTACCATTCCAATGGTCGCTGGAATGTGACGAGTTTCAGAGGCATTAAGCATGCAATTGAGAAGGCAACTCAATTTGGCCTACTTTGGCTCCAAATTACATACCGAAATAATGGTTGATGCAAGCCCGGTAGGGCTTGGGGCAATCTTTGCTCAACGCAATGGCTATCCGAAAGCTCAGAGACACATTGTGGCTTATGCCAAACGGTGTCTCTCTGAGACAGAACGTGCCTAGTCTCAGCCGGAGAAAGAGAGTCTGGATGTGGTTTGGCCCTGCGAACATTTTCATGTATTCCTCTACGGAAAACGATTTACTGCTGTCACAGACCACCAGGGGTTAATCACAATTTTCAGAAACCCAAAGGCCAAGATGTCCTCTCGCATTGAGAGGTCGGGTTAAGACTTTAAGAATATAACTATGAGATTGTTCACAAACCAGGGAAAGATCAAAACCCAGCAGATTACTTTTCACGAGTTCCGCTATATCGTCACAGTTCGACATCCAAGACAGCTGAGGCATATCTCAAATTCATCATGAGAACCAGCCCACCAGCATCTCTGTCAGTGGAACAAATCATTGCTGCCGCCAACACTGATAAAGACATGATCATCATCAAAGAAATTATTGCTAAGCAATCATGGAGAATTTCAAAAATTCAAAAATGTATAGGATGAGCTATCAGTGACCTAAGAAGGCGTGATCCTAAGAGGCTTGAGAATTGTTATACCTGAAAGCTTAAGACAGCAGCTCATCGAGCTTGCACACGAAGGACACTGTGGTATTGTAGCTACCAAAAGAGCCCTACGAGATGGAGTGTGATTCCCTTAGCTAGATGAGCGAGTCGAGAAGGAGCTGAAGACGTGTTACTTTTGCAATTGTTTATCTCCTAAGGTGAGACAGCAACCGGTGATAAAGTCTGACCTTTCTACCCATGCTTGGGAGAGGGTTGCTGTTTACTACTTTGGGCCTTTAGGAAAGGACACCATTTCAAGGCAGTTATCGATGAAAATATTCACATTTTCCTTTGGTGGAAGACCGATCTTCAACAACTCATGACAAAGTCATGGAACAACTTGAGGACATCTTTGCAGTGTAAGGCAGCCCCGGCATTCTCAAATCTGACAATGGCCCATCCTTCAATAGCAAAGAGTTCAAAGAATTCCTTGTTCAAATCAACATTAAACACCAAAATAGCCCAAGGCCAAAGGTGTAGTTGAGCGATTCATAGGCACCCTTAAGAGAGTCATTTATCGAGTGTCCAGGGAAGTAATCCAATAGAACCAAGCCTTGTGTCAGGCCCTCCAAGCCTATCGACCAACTCTCCACTCCACAACTGGTGAGAGTCCAGCCACCTTGCAATTTTGGAGATTCGTCAGAACAAAACTACCTGAATGGACCATAGATCGATCAGTTAGTACTAACCAGGTTTGGGATACTGACGCGACTAGGAAAAGAAAAATTAAAACCTATGCAGACCAGCGTTGCCATGCCCAGGAAACAGTCTTTGAGGAAGGAAACTGGCTACTGGTTAAACAGAGATGAAAACATATACTCCTTTTGCTGCTGATCCTCTACAGGTTGTGGCATGTAAAGGACATTTGGTGACAGCACATCGTCCTGGACAGACTATCACTCTGGACATATCACATTTTAAATAGCTACCACAATGTTTGTTGAGTCCTAACCCAATGTGTGAGGTGGACATGGCAGCAGGTTCGGCTCAAGCACCTGAGCCTAAGTTGCTGTTGCCTGATTAGGGTGAACCTCGATCATCTCGGATCACCTGAGCTGACAGACAAGTGCGAGCTAGAAAACTATAGGAGACAAAAATGGATAGGACACATACGTGAAAAAGTGAGGTATACCCAGGGCCACTGTTCCCTGTAAGGTGTGCGCATGCGCAGCTATGCTACTCCAAGTGCGCAGTGTTGAGTTTGAAGCGTGCACACACAGCACATTCCGGGAGAGACCCTTCGCGCCTCCGCCTTTAAAAAGCGACCAGTGCGAAAAACTGTCATTTACCTGTTGCGAGAGACTGAGGGCGAGACCACCGTGAAGAGGAGAACACAATTTCTCTCTTATACGGCAGCCTGTGGGGGTCACAGGTCACAACCCAAGCTCAGCAGCAAGTGGCTTCTGAGATTGCTGCATGCCTTTTGTCATAGTGCGTGGCTGCGGGCAGATTGTGTGCATTTTTTAAAGTATTCATGTGAATTGTAGCGCCGTGTATAGGCATGATCGACGCTGCAATTGATAGGAGTACTTTCGAAAATGCACAAAATCTGCCCGCAGCCACGCTCTATTAACAAAAGGCATGCAGCAAGTCTAAAAGCACGATACGTATTCAGGAAACCATCTTCAGAGCTGATAAGTGAACTAATGATTATCAGTTCTGAAGAGTGTAGTGATCCCTCATAAAGCCAGCTCTGTTCTGCAGAGTCTTGCCCTAATGACCTTGATTAATTGGTAAACAAATTGTAGCAAATGGCATTATCCTTTTATTTATTTTTTAATCTGGGTAATGTGGGAGAGTCTATTACAAACATTCTGCAGACAAATGTGCTTTTGTTTCATGCAACATCCATTACAAAATTATTTTAGATTCTAACAGGATCTCCGATATGAGAAATGGCAGGATGTCACAGTGATTATTTGCAGTAGTATTAGTGAGCTTCTACTGTGTTACAATATTGAAAAAATACATCACTATCCCTGAATAATAACTATAAACACATTTATAGCCTATGTGTCTGTGCGTTGTTTGTGATCTGGCCAGAGAGTACACAAAAGAGTTGAAACTGGATCATAAATTCAAAACTGATTCGCACAGGGGTCCTCAAAATAAATGTGGCCCAGGGCCCTCAAAATCCTTAAGATGTCCCAGAGCTGCTGCTGAGTAGTTAGTTAGGAGACCAGAGGTTAACTGGCGAGCGCACAATGAGGCAGGTTGCCCCGGATTCTTAATATATATTAGTGTAGCTTTGTCGTGGTTGCGGATGCTCTGCACTGCACCTGTTCATTTGCAACATGACACAACCAGTGTACGTCAGTCACCAACATGAAGGCCTGCCCCCAGGGCCAGACTGGCTGTAGCAGGCTTTGGGCGTTTGCTCGGGGTGGGGTGGAAGAGTGGGGCCCAGTTTTGGAGCAGCGGGGGCTGGTTTTGTTACTGAGGGGCAGTTTTGCAGCGATGCTGCAATATCGTCCCCACTAACAAAAGCAGCAGTGCTGGGGACTGGTTTTGTTAAGCAGTAGTGCTTGACACTTCCCAGTTCGGCCATGCGCGACCCATCAAGCAGGCCTCCTGTGTTCCAGTACCTAGGTCAGTCATGTGCAAATTTAGCAGGAACCCCCGTGTCAGAACCCCTGTTGATGCACCCACACACGCTGTAGGGTTCTTGGTGCACACAGCCTGGGCTGCAGCGCACAGAGACCTTACACTGTCACACACAGAGGAAAAATATTAGAGGGAACATTGCCCAGGGCCATTGGAATTATCCAGTTAAGGGGGACCATATTCTGAGCATGGATTGACTAATTTATGTGACAATTAAATGCAAATTATTCAGCACTTGTGAGGCACAGCTTTGCATAGAAAAAAACATTGCAGCATAATTAATTTAATATATTTTATGTATGTGTTTCACTAAGAGAAATGTTATGAATTATAACATTTGACTCTTAACAAAAAGTGCAATATTTTTGTGGTTTTTCTAAATTTTGAGAATAGTATCAGTGATGCGAACAAGATGTGTGTTAATAACGGAACAACACAATTATTATGGAAATTTATTATTTTATTCATTCGGTTACAATTAAGTTTTAAAACGTTTGTTTGCCTGCTGTAGATGAATACCCAACCCCCAGCTATCAAATTGGGCGGCTGACACTTTCTAGGCAACAATCTCACCTTTACACAGGCTGATTACAGCAATCAACAGCAGAAGGAGGTCTGTTGACTTTTGTACACTATCTGGCTCAGAGCTGAACGCCGCAATTATAATACACTCTGATCTATCTGAGTTAGAAACAAAAATCTTTTTCTGTTAAAATCGGCAAATTATGCAGAAAATGCCGAATTAAGAAGCAACATCCTAATCCCTGGATATCATGGCTCTTACTATGAGTGACGTACGTAGGTTGAACATTTAGAGTATAGGATTCTGCCTTATGAAAAATGTACAGATAGTCAAAGGAGTCAATCAATCAAGGATTTATAAAGCACGGCAAATCACCCATGAGGGTCTCAAGGCAGTGGAGTTGCTACTGCTTTGTGGTGATCTGTTCTATCAATGAAAATGTGGGGAAAGCAAGAAGAAGGCACTCAAAAATTGGGGAAAAAGCAAGAGGAAAACAGTGAAAACAAGGGAGAAGCAAGGAGAAGGCGCTCAAAAACTGGAGAAAAAGCAAGGGGAAAACAGTGAAAACAAGGGAGAAGCAAGGAGAAGGCTTTTAAAAACTGGGGAAAAAGCAAGGGGAAAACAGTGAAAACAAGGAAGAAGCAAGGAGAAGGCACTCAAAAACTGGGGAAAAAGCAAGGGGGAAACAGTGAAAACAAGGGAGAAGCAAGGAGAAGGCACTCAAAAACTGGGGAAAAAGCAAGGGGGAAACAGTGAAAACAAGGGAGAAGCAAGGAGAAGGCACTCAAAAACTGGGGGAAAAGCAAGGGGGAAACAGTGAAAACAAGGGAGAAGCAAGGAGAAGGCACTCAAAAACTGGGGAAAAAGCAAGGGGGAAACAGTGAAAACAAGGGAGACGCAAGGAGAAGGCACTCAAAAACTGAGGGAAAAGCAAGGAGAAAACAGTGAGAACGAGGGAAAAACAACGAGAAAGCATTTAGAAATGGGGAAAGGAAAGAGAAAGCAGTGAAAATGAGGGAAAAGCAGGAGGAAAGCGCTGTGTAAGTGGTTCAGGCATCTATAGTGCATATAGTGCAAACAAAGCCCATAACCACACACAACTTCCAATCTTCTTTTCTTTTGTGAATCGGTTGGAATGGACTAGGTAAAAAACAAACACGGAAGCAGCAATTTTGGAACGTCCATTTGGGAGCAATTCGTACGCCTGTGAGTTGGACACAATGTCTGCCGATGTGTGGCTTGGACTTGGAACTGCGACAGAAGTATGGACTTCTGCACTGCGAGGCGTGTTTATGCTCTTCTCTTGTGCATTTAATACTCTGATCTTTAGAAAAATGAAAATGTCTTTTGGCTGGCCTGACTAGGCGTCACTGTAATGTAAAATGAATGTTGATATGAGCAATTGGGTGCTGTTTATACAAGTACTGCAGGAGTTGATCTCATTCCACATTATTATATGATATGTGTACCCAATTCAGAGATAATATTACAAATATTGAGGCCCCATTCAGCTATTATTTTTATAAGCAGTATTTGTGTGTTCTGATAGCACACTAGCAGTCCCCGACTGTTCTGATATATTATAATGTTTTCGTCAGGGATCGTAAAAGTTGTGCACTTGCTTGACCTGTAATTTCTTTTCAATAAATGGTTACACTAACAGAAAGCTGTATGAAATACTGATGTACATGCACGATGAAAACTAGATCTGATAAAATAAAAGATACACTCGCTGTTCATTTACTGGAGACTATTCGTGTAGTGAGCACATTCCTCCATCCTGAGACATTGTCAAGTTTGTTTAAAGGATGTACTTTACTTTTATTTTTATCCTGGATTCTGCGAGAACAAAAGCTCTTGACACAGTCCCTATGTCATAGTGCTGATTACAAATACTCCCTTTTCTATAACCTGCTCTTATTCTGTTTTTATGCTATGCGACTATGCTCCCTATAGATTAGAACTACATCAGCTTTCTCAAGACGAGGTTCTTTACACATCCATCAAGAGCAGTAGGATTCCAGGACAATACACGTGGGAAGGTGACAAACACATTGAACCCTGGGCCTTCCTATGTTGTATTGTCCCCCGCTTCACCACAGCATACCTTTTCAGTTCAGTGTGCAGCCCTTTCCACCAGTCCTGGTCAGGGCAGAGCGGTAGATCACAGTGGGAAAACGGAGTGTGGAGTTCACTCACACAAACTGGCAGTGATCCAGAAAGTGAACCCCGTATTTATCCAGGCTGCCTGCCTCCATAGTATGTTATACTTTCTCCCTTGACTTTGTTTCCTTTTTTTTTTTTTAAACACAGGGGGTCTCCCTCAGTAGTCTCTCCTTTGTGTTTTTAGGTTTCACCTGCAACAGTTCATGCGCTCTTGCTTGCAAGAGATACTGTTTTCTACAAGGGGCTTGGAGCCCGCCTGTTGCTTATTATTCGATGGCTTCATTTTTACTCTCATTGGCTGTCTCCTAATTGGACAGCATGTAACGCCTTCACTTCCTCTTCTTTCCCTCGAGCATGGACCAAGTGCTGATTGCTTCATCTTGATTAGGGCACTCCTGCTGCTGGCTGTGTAATTGAGGTACTATTTTTCTTTCTAGTTAGGACAGCCATCCTTGTTGCTTTCTCCCTCGCACACCATACCCGCGTCTTGTCCACGTGGCTTCTTCCCTCCCAAATCCATCCTCATTGTCCATGTTGCTTCCTCGCCAGTGCTTGATTTGTAAAAAAGAAAAATAAGTGCTAGGGCTCTTGTCAGGAGACCACTGCAGCTTGCACCACACATTGCCCCTGCCAATAATAGTATCAACACAACTACTAACCATCACAGTCCTACAACTGTGACAATTCAGACTATACCAGGCCCCCACAGCTATAAGAATGGCTTAGGAGGCAGGTAATTGGTATTTTCAATCTGCATTGAATGAAAAAACAACTGTTTTTGTGCTCATCTCTAAATTAGACAGACAGCATCACCATGTGGCCGACTGTCACAAGTGCAGATGTTAACATTTAAGTACCGGTGCCGAGCACCGGAAACCACTGATCAAATTAAGCACTGCTTCTTCCCTATCACTGCCCTACCCTACTGTTGTCTGTTTTGCTTCTTCCCTCCTACCTGCCACCCTTCTTTTGTCCATGCTGCTTCTACCCTTCCATTTCTCACCCTCCCGTTGTCCGTGTTGCCTCTCCCCTCTCACCCTCCCATTGTCCATGTTGCTTCTTCACTCCCAACCCCACCCACCAATTGTCTGTTACCCCCGCGCCATATAAAAAACAAAATGCAATGACGCAGCCAGCGCTCGCCATTTCAAGTCACTTTTTTTGTAGCTTCCAGTTTCCGCATCAATAGCTCTTTTTTTTTAAAGCCTTTTAGCCACGCTTCACAGCACAACATGGCTCTATACAACAAGGCAAAAAGATTAGAAAAGTCAATAGCTCTCACATAAGCAAAACCTTTTGACTTTGTCAATGCTCGTTTAAATTGGGTGCCTCATGGACACCCATCATCTTTTCCTAAATCCATGTATACACCTTCCTGCTGCTGTTATTTTCATCTTCCCGCTGCTTTCTTTTGTCGCGCTGGGACACCGGTGGTAGTTTGATGCCGCAGACATCTTCACCTATGCTGGATTCACAACGGCGAAGGCCTGCCTCCTGAATACAACTATGCGTACATTTCTCAGAAACAACAGATTAGACCTAGGCTGGTGGTCCTCTTGCATCTTGGAACTAAGGATATGCCTGGATTGTGATTTTGCTGCTCGTTACAATCATTTCATAAAAACACATACTCCGATTCCAATCAACATGTAAAAATAACGTGTAAATGAAGCAAAAAATAGAAGCTAGTTTCAAAGGGATCAATGAACGTTAAAAGATGGATCAAACCAGTGGTGGTTAAACTCACCTTTCGCCCAGCGTTGTTGTTGTGAAGGTTCATGAGGGCTCTCGCGTCTTTCCCTTTCTTCTCCTTGGCATCCACGAATAATGCGGCAAATCTGATGCCATAGTCAATGTTATCACTGCAGCCTCCCCAGTCAAACGTGCCCCTGTTATCTGTGGCAGAGCCAGTCTTCTTAGGATCACAAGAGCAGGATCGTAATTCTCCTTGACTGCAGGACCTGGTGATAGCAAACACGACTCCAGCGGAGGAGATGGCGTAAACAAAGGCCGACTCCCGGCTACCTAAAAGAGACAAGATCACGGTCTGAGAATTCCTTGCTCCTTGGCCTGCTGAGTTACAAGACAATCAGTCAGTGGCTATCTGCTCTTTGTAACTGTGGGCTCCATGTGGGCTCCATGCAGCCTACACCCACAGAAATATGGACCTCTGGCAATGAGATATGAATGGTGAAAAAGGACTCCACGCTTGCGAATGTGGAGCGCCTTCTAAGGCGAGTCACTGCCTCGCTGTAAACAAGCCGAGTATCACAGTGCATGAGCTGCTAGAACCTGTCAGGTAACAAGAA
Organism: Triturus cristatus; assembly: GCF_964204655.1. Taxonomy (NCBI): domain Eukaryota; kingdom Metazoa; phylum Chordata; class Amphibia; order Caudata; family Salamandridae; genus Triturus; species Triturus cristatus. The sequence goes on along the minus strand of NC_140585.1, from coordinate 679,499,711 downwards.
CAAAACCCATACAAAAAGACTCGAAGGAAAATTAAAAAAAGACGCAATATCTACGGTCTGAGAAAAAATAAAACAAAGAATGACTCGCTCGAGAGAAGTTCTCTTTATCCAGGCAGCCAAGGCGAAATTACGTGTAGATGCAATTCATAGTTTACATATTCGAAAATGACATGCCCTAAACTGTCATTCTCTTGATTTAATATGCTTTCAAAAAAAGATTAACAGAAAATTCGAGTTCAATTCAACACAGCGCTGTGCAAACAAACACTTTAGACGTGAACTATTAATTTGACTAAAATGGCCGTTTAGGCAGTTCTTGTGCACTACAGGAGGAGAAGACCTTAGAGGGGTCACTGAACTAAGAAGGAACGAACTCCTACAGTCTTAAAATGCCAGCTGGGAAACAGACTCGTAGCAGCCATGTCCTGTTCAATCACATTGCTAGTTGTTTGCATCGTGTACAACTTTCTATTTGAATTTAAAGATCTGGATAGCACCTATATGTGGCATGTGGTGCACTTCTGCCCAGGTACACTGTTAGCTAACCTGTGGTGAATATGACAGCGTTTGAACATCAGGCCTTGAATGGGTGCATGTTTGCTTCTGCACTGCATGCCTATTTTTCTAATGGTTAAAAACAGAACGGAGGTTTGCTGATAAAGATATAACATATCAGGCATGTTTTGCTGCGGGACAGATCTTTTGCCAAAATTCAGATACAAATCTGTTGCCAAACATCGGATTGAAAATATATATATATATAGTACAACAGCCTGCTGTCTATTAAAATAATGCAAAACAGGTTAATGAAATGGGCTTTTATGTTTGAAATGTAGCATGTCGACTTGACAGTCTACCGGCAGGTATTTATTGCCCACCAGGGTTTGACTATATATATACACATAAATATACAGACACACACACACACACACACACATATATATATGATGTGAACTCATCAATAAAAAAGCCGAATGAAACAATTCCCCTGGGAGTGCAGTGTGGTTTTTGCTGAAATCGACTGGAACCGTATGCTGAAAATATATATATATATATATATATATATATATATATATATATCGTGAGAGAGCACACATGAGCAAATAAGAGAGTTTTGCTTTATAGGCTTCAAACAAATCCTAAGGCATCAGACTGCTATCCAAGAAAACAAAGAGAAAGGCAAAAACATGGCAGAAAGCAAATATTTACACAGCTCATAAAGTGATTCAAACATTTAAATAAGCATGCAGCAAGTGAACACATATAAAAGCCTACAGCTTATTGTGCTAAGATCCTTGATGTCATGTCACATTGTGATTCAATGTAAAGAGCTGAATGAAATGAAATGGCTGAACCCTTCTCAGTGCATGTGCAGTAGTGGAACCTGGTAGGATCAAACACGGATATAGAGTACAACTGCATAGAAAGAATGTCATTAGCTAATATTTACCTGCTTGAGGTACTCCGAGGCAGTGGTATTGAAACAGTGGGTCGTCAGACCCTTCGTGAAGGAGTCAATGTTTATTTTTTTCATTTTTAAACATGGAGTAACAAAGTGCAGTGATTCGTTTCCCCAAGGCTGAAGATTTGGAAAACACAAAGCCTCAGTGGCATATCCATAGGAGCAGTATTTCTCCACCTTACAGAATGAATTAAACACAGGTTGACAGGTGTTAGAGAGGGATGCTGCTGCCAGAGTACAACTTCCCATTTCACAGAAATGGAGTTGGAAGACACATGTTCCTGTGTCTTAAGGGTGGGGTGTTTATTGCAAGAGTTAAGACTCCCCTTGGAGACATGGAGAAGGTGTCTCATAATGCAGTCTATGTGGGTCCACCAACAGCTAAGAGCACGGACCACTGAAGAACAGACAAGTACCACTTCACATGGAATGTGATTTCTGACATCATATACATACCTTTGGCTGAGCCTATAGTGCTATAATTAGCGCGGGGAGGACTGTGGTGGTGCTGACATTGAGCTACAACACAGAGCAGCCATTTTAGAACATTAGAATAGTCTGCTATAGTAACACTGGTCACCTTGGATGGTAAAATATTCAGTGGGTTGACATAGTGACTGAACTTTTAGCAAACATTTTAATTCAAGCTGAAGAATAATTTGCTATTATATCATTATCGTCAATACAAAGCGGAAGTCTGCATTCATCGAGGCTCATTCATTGACACCAAGTAGTTTGGGATCTGGTTCAGTGAGTAAGCAGGATAGTGGATCGAATTTCCATGCTCTCACAAGAAAAAACTGTATAACAGACACTGCTGGATTACATTTGCTCCATACACAAGGGCGAGAGTCACCCAAAACAGCCATTTTTAATGCAAGCACCATTGACAACATCGTTTGTGGGAAACTCTTTGAAATTCTGGGGCCATGCATTTTTCTTCTTTTCAAGCAGTGCTCAGTTGAGCGACAGATAGTAAATCTGGGCCAATGGTAATATCCACCAAAAGATATCAAATAAGACTTATCCATCTAGAAAAACTTTACAAAAGTTTGATGGCTGCCTTACTTAGGCATTAATTTTAATTTGTCAAGACAGTAACTCGCCAAAAGACTGCAATAACCAAATGAGAATAAGTGAGAATAAATGTAAATAGCATAACCAGGCAACTGTACAGGTCTAGCATTACCCCGTGTGCAGTAGTGATTGCGAAATGACCGGCCCTACAGAAATAGGATTGCAACCGCAATGGCTGGAGGGGAAATACTACGTTACCTAACAATAATTGGAACAAGCATTTGCAATGCAATAGGTCTCGCATTTACGCTACTTCAAGCTATTGGCATTGGAAATGACAATGCCTTTTATTTACGTTTTAAAAACCAAAACATAAAATAAAAGGCATTGTCATTTAAAATGCAAATAGATCAAACTTGTGTACATGCGAGACCTATTGCATTGCAAATGCTTGTTTGTTTTCCCCTCAAGTCAGCAGATTGGTTTGAATGCACATTGAACCTGACAGGCAGTATAAATGAGGATGATCACTTCCGACTACGATCAGGAAGCACCGGGTGCAACCGAGGGAATGAAAGGCTCAAAATAAGGATAGCTGTGACGTGGGGGCCTGGGTGCTGCTTCACTGTGAAGCTGGTTTCAGCAGCATAGCAAAAATACAGCAGGCCCTATTGCAAACAAGGGAACACTTTTTTTTAAAGGCACATAGTGATTAAGTGGTTTGCCCAGGATATTGAGACGACGCCGAGAATCAAACATGGTTCCCCAGTCCCTTAATCGCCAGCTCTGGCAACTATGCCACATCCTCTCCCAGCACAGGAAGCCTCCGGACCAAACATGCTGTCCATGCCTCGAGGGCAAAAGTAACAGCCCTTCGATTGTGAAAATACTGCCCGGATGCTGGTGGGGAGAACTCGGAGGCGGGATGAGGCAATTAAAAGCCGCAATATACAACCGGTTTTAACTGCTTAACAGAAATAGTAGAATATATTCCTGGAAGGATAGGAGGTAAACCTGCACACAGTGATTGGGGCAGGTTACCTAAGGTAGATGGGTTCCCCAATATTGAATGGGTGGCACGCAAACGTGCAGCAACACAGAGAGGAGCACAGGCACATATCACAAACATTGCACATGTGTAATGAACGCCCTTCCGCATGGTGGATGTCAACATCAATGATATGCTCAGCTGGACTAATATAATTTTTTTAGAAGATGCGGATGCAGATTACAAAATTACACTAAAGTCAACCACCTAACCCAACATAAAAAAGCGCTTCATTTCCCCGTGTATACAAAATAAATATGACCTTGTGTAACGCAATTGATGTTCCTGTAAAGTGCTCTGATACCTACTTTGCGCTTTACCAATGTACATTAAAAAAATGGTTAGGAGAAAAAGGAGGGATGCAGAGAGGAAGAGGGCAATATAAAAATATTAATGACAGTTACACTGATATTTTACCAAGATGAGTAGGTAAGCGCGGGGTAAGATGCGTTAGGGCCGTCCTGATATGTTAGAAAACTGGTATTTTATTTTGTGGGGTACTGATGTGGGTGTTTTTAATACGATCTGTTGTGGAGATAATGGTGGGTTTTATAAGGGGTGTGATGGTGTAAAGAGAGGCGGGTGTCAGAGCAGTGGTGTGGAACTGCGATGAATATTGGCCACAGTGATCGCTACTCATGCGGATGGTCCTTCTATAGCGAGTCAAGCCGCTGCTGGCGGGCCCGCATAGTAGCTGAAGAAGAAATTCGCCCCCCATGCTCCATTGGGGGGCTGTCAGGGCACCGTGGCTGGTTTGGCTGTTGCTCATCCACCTCAGGCACCATAGAGCTCTACCGCCCCCTCCCTCCTTCCCTGATGGGGGTTTCGCAGAATTGGGGTGATGTGGAAGAGGCTACAGATGCAGTGCAGAAAGAAAAAAAAACGCATATGCTGTGTGACAAGGCGCAATGGGTGTGCAGCGGACACTGCACTGTAGCTGCTGACGCAATGAATAAAAAACAAAACACAAGCATTGGTGGAAAGTGGTCATCCCACAGGATGGGGTGAACAAATGGCACAGGAAACAAAGCGGCCGTGCACATTAAACGTATACGTCCAGTGAACCATGCGCTATAGCAAAAAAAAACAATGAAGTAGCCCATACATTAAAAGATACAGCCCTGCAGCGGAACCTAATTGTAGTTAGGCGGTGCTGCTTCCGGAATAAACAGAAGTAGGTATCAAACCAACAGCCAATAAAAAGGCAGCTAAGAAGAGCAATGCCACAGTTAAACTAATGACAAGCGTCAGGACAATTTTCACTGCAATGAGGTGAATTTCAGCCAACTTACAGATTACTTGATGTCTCGGAGAGAAAGTGCATGCACTGCATCGGCGAGACCTACGCATCAGAAGATCAGACATTAAATAGGGAGGGCAAAAGACAGGGCTGAACACAATGGGTAACACTTATTTCACCTCTGTGCTCTTCAGAAGGGCTGTGCAGTACGGAGCAGACTGTTTAGGATGCATGAAACATCCGCTGTCGGATTCATCAACAAATGTTCAGAGTCAAAACCTGGAGAAATTGACTTTAAAAATAATGACAGCAGATATTTACAGTGCATGGACACACTGAGAGGCTTTTAGGATTAAGTGCTATATAAACATAAAGAGCCAGATGTACAAACATTAAGAATACTGATTTCCTAATTGCAATTCAGAGATAATCACAATTAGGAATCAAAATTCCTAATGCATTAATTTTTGTATTCACAAAGAGAGATTCCTAGTAGGTCATAAATCGACCTACATCATGAATATGAATGAGGGTAAATTATAACTTGCGACTCATTAGGAATCGCCGCCATCACAGAGATGGTGGCCGGCTGGGGTCAACAGACCATCATGTCTGTGACTGCTTTTTAATAAAGCAATCCTCTTTGTTTTAGATGTAGCCAGTTTTCCTAAATGGAAAATGGGATGCCCTTAACAAAAGAAAATTAAACGTTCGTTTAATTTTTTTGGAGCAGGCAGTGTTCCCTTGGACCACTGCTTGCTCTTTAAAAATATATTTTTTAACATTCTCAAAGGGGAAGTGGTCATCACTTTTTGCCTTTTGTGCATTTGAAATATCAGTTTTCCAGTCACGAACAGCCCGATTTTGCAAATCTGGCTGTTTGCGACTGCAATAATGCAGTGTACATCTGGCCCAAAGTTCCTATATTTTTTCTTAATGATTCTAATCAAATGTCACTGTTTCTTGACTTTATTGTGACAACTTAGGCCATACTGGAGGAACTGCAACCAACTTAACAGTGACCAACCAAACTGAAGTTACAAATCAAGACGAGATAATAACAAGAGAGAATATAACGAAACCCATACTAATTGACATATTGCAGGCAAACTCTCAATTATCTGACTTAACCTCTTTGTTTCTTATGAGGTGATAAGACTTAACTTCTGCAGAAAACCCTGAGGTATGGGCAGTAACTAGAAGCTTCATCTAAAACATTAACTATTTCTGCAAACGATGAAAGGAGGGCCCCGGGAAAGTAAGACACTCGTGAACAAACGGTTTTCAGGTTAATTCGGCCCTCCTGTGGCTGCTAGGAATGTTGGTGTTCACAAAGTGTATACATGGTGTTATGGATCTGTGCTTGCTCTTAAATGTGGGATCTCAATGGTGGCATAAGAGGCTTACAAATGTGTGGTTGGTGTCTGTGCTAGTGCGTAAAGCAATTCTTTTGGTTCTGCATAGGTTCCCAACTTGAAGTAATGGGGTGCCATGTGCACCAAGCCCTATTGAGGATTTTGCATGAGACTGTTTCAATTCACTGAGAAAGGGATAATTGCCTGCATGACTCTCAATTTTGGGATCCTAGGCCTTGCTAATTTGGTCTACTTGGAATATGCACTGGTTTAGGTCCTGGCAGGAGGTCCCTTTCTCACCTAGATAATTTGATAAGTCCTATAGGTTAAGTGAAAATAAACCCACACTGTCATTTCAATTATCTCTGTTGCTCACTACCTATATTTATCTGCCCACTGTCGACTAACATCTCCTTTGCACCTTAATGTATTCACCCAAATCCTCCTTTCTTCTCATTGCAATTCACTGTATTCTAATCCTGTATGTCTAACCAGTTTTTCCTGATCTAGACTACATAAGCCACCAAATGACAGATGCCTTGTCCCACCAAATATGTACACGTGCACTGCCCACTGCTGGAACTTGTGTTCACTATTGATGGAGGCAATTTGCTACATTGGCATGAATGACAATCACTCTAGGAGCTCTTACATACAGAAGTAGAAAAGGGATAGACGAACATGGTTCTCAAGATTATTTCCTAAACAACAGAACAAGAACAAGCACTGGCAAAGCCAATACTTGTCACAGTGAAACCTATTGACTTTTCAATGCATTTTTCTGGCTTAGATAGTTGCAACAAATGCACATGCGTGCAGATTGGCTATCTTGTAAAGGGTTTTGACATTACTAAATGAATTAAAAAATGGCTGCAGCAGATGTACACCCACCAACCGCAACCATGATTGGATGCATTTATATTGTTTAAAAAAATTGCATTCAAAGACGGCCTCTGTAAGCGTGCGCGCATGCACCGCAGCCATGCTTCAATGCATTTTGGTATATTTTGATAAACCCATTCAAAGATGGCTGCTGAGTATGCTCACACATCCTTGGAGGCCATATTTGAATGGGATTTGTTAAAATAAAACAAAGCAATATGTAGTAGGAGCACACATGGGCAGCCATCTTGAAAGGGTATTAAAAAATTAAGATGACTTTGCTGGTGTCAAAAAGTGGAAAATAAATGTTACAAGGCCAAATGAGTTGGAGGGTGGATGGCAAGTGAGGGGGAAGGGGAAACGAGTGTAGAAGAGAAGCAGGGATTGAGCGAGGGAGAGAAAATAGTCTCTCACAGGCACCTCAAGGCAAGGTCTGATGTCAGCATTGAAAGGATACATCATCCAATCAGAACATTGTGAGATTGAAATACTCCTAGGTCAGGCAAATGTAAGACCAAGTCAATAACAAATAAAAGTTAGATCTACAAATTTAAAACAGATAGAAAGAAAACAATATTTGGAAAATATAAGTGAAGGGAATAGAAGTGTTACGATACTGAAGAAAGAGGCCAGAGCCTTGATGTGAGCTATAACTGAGCTCCCTTAAGTCCTAAACAGTCTGACACACAGAGGAAAAAGCTGATTTCTGGTTGAAATACTCGATTCATCCATGGTACCTAGGCTTAAACACCAAGGTCTGGACAAATTAAATGCATGAAGTATGTCTGCAACAATTAGCTACACAATATAATTACGAATACAGTAGCCCAAAACCACACTAGTGAAAAAAAGACAAACAGAAAATTAAAGAAAATTTGAAATATGGACCAAATGTTGTATAGAAAAGAAAGAGTGTTTAGTTGGAAAGTGTTCAAAAAAGCATTCAATCATATCCTAAGGGAGGTGTATAAACATGACAATAAATGAAAACATTTTCTCCATGACATTAACCAGGGTTTCGGCCTTGTTTGATAAAAGTGATGTGAATCAAACTGGTGAATTGCCATTAAAAGTGATGAAACTTTTCGGTTGGGATTATAGGTCCAGTGGGAAAATCTGAAGGTAGTGTCCAAGGAGGGCTACAAAAGGATACAGGATAAGACAGTTGAGAAAAAGCATTGACCTTCATGTTAAACAGCGTATAGTAGGAAGAAAAACAAACTTAAGCCGCTCAACAATGCATCTTGTTTAAAGATGCTCCTTGTCCACCACTGGAGGTTTTACAGAAAATCTAATGTTTTTCAACACCTTATGTTAGCAGTACTACCTTAAAAAATATTCCTCACATCATCAGGACTAGCTCTCAAGACTCCAGTTCATTTGTTTCAGCTAGAGGGTTGTCCTCACAACTCCCAATAGGTCAACTGGAATATCTCAAGGCAGGCAATAGCTTCCTCAGTCTCAGTACCTACTGCACCCTTAAGCTTCAGGTTCTACAGGTGCAAGCAGGTTTCACTGGCAGCACAGTGACACAATTCAGCTGTAATGGTCAGCGGGATATAGGCACCACCAGCCATGGAGCGCAATGTTGGGACCAAAAGTTCAGGCAGCGCAAAAGATACCTCTTTCCCATGGTTTCTAGTAGAAATGGCAGGAATTGTTTGTGAAGTTGGCAAGGAAGCGTTCTTTCCTCCATAGTACCGATGCAGATTTTCTCTTTGCCATGTTTCAAGGGATAAACCATTTACCCATTGAAATTGAGTTTCAGTCAATCCCAATACAATCCACAGGATTTCCAGTCTCAGTTATTCACAAAGTGAGGAACTTCATGTCTCCAACAACTCCTTTGGCATTGACATTATTAGAGCTTAATGCACCAAAATACAACATGGGTAATCCTTGTCTCAACTTTGAATGGCTTGCCCTGCATTCCAGCTTTAAAGATGATTACCTCCCTCAGTCAATCAATCAATCAATCATGGGTTGGTAAAGTGCAACTACTCAATCGTGAGGGTCTCCAGGAGCTTGGGGGAGGTGGGGAGCACATCCATCTAAGTATTGGAGTAATTCAAAGAGCCAGGTCTTGAGGTCCTTCCTGTACTGGGGTAGCGTGGGAGATAGTCTGAGGGGTAGGGTGTTACAGGTCTTGACAGTGAGGAAGGAGAAGGACTTTCCTCCGGTTCTGACTGCGGCGTTCTACACATTCTGGAGCTTGCAGAGATTTTTCTGGGTAACGCTGGTGTAGAGTGTGTTGCCATAATCAAATCTCCTGCTGATGAGCGCATGAGTGACGGTCTTTCTGGATTCAGTGGAGATCCCTCTGAGGGTCTTTCGCGGAGTGTATTGAAACAGGCCAAGGATAATGATTAATCTGGCGGTCCATAGTGAGCGATTCGTCTAGTATGATGTGGAGGGTAAAGCGAGGTCCGTCAGGGTGGGGGAAGTTCCTCGAGCAGAGGGTCACCAGGTATCCTTCCATGCTGAGGGTATGGATCCCAGGATGAGGACTTGTGTCTTGTCTGAGTTGAGCTTAAGGCAGCTGTTCTTCATCCAGGTGGCAACAGCTTTCACCCCTTCTTGGAAGTTGTGCCTGGTGATGTTGGGTTCGTTGGTGAGGAAGAGCATCAGCTGAAGTGAGTCAATACTTGGCATAACCCTTTAGGAAAGAATGACTTACTTCAATCTTCCTGTCCTCACTTCTGAACTAGGAAAGGTTGCTACAGATTTTACTCGGGCACGGCCACCCACCTTGGCAGGCCAGAGAGGGACTTCCATCTCCCCCGGAGCGTTGTACAGAAATCCTTTGAAGTCTCAGCTAGGAATCAGTGGCATCACAATGTATTCAGTGAGGTTGGATCCGGACCCCAATATGCATGATATTGGAATGCACTGCAGCAGAATATAATTCCTATCATATAACTGCTAGAATGGTTATTGATAATTGGATTCTAATTTCATTCAAGGGTTTGTGACCCAGATTACATATATACAGCAACGTTGATTTTTTCATTCTAACACTGCAAATTCAATGCCCCATTGTCTTTTGTATAATGCAAGGATAGGTCCGATAGCAGAGACAGGAAATAGTCAGTCGCATGTTTGTTTTCAAAATTCAAATTCAAAAATCTTTATTTCGGTTCTTTTAAACCATAAAAGATACATTTAAACACATGCAATTTCCATGTACAGATAGTGCAGCAATACCGTTACAATATTTATAAGTGGGGAAATAAAAAGGAAAAAGGGCTTGTGTATGACCTGTCGCCACTATAACTAAAAACATAAATACATTTATAAATATACTAAAATAGGCATCATAATAAAAATGAAGATAGCACTAATGTAAAACCCCTATTCCATCATCCGTTTATTTGTGCTTTCGTTCCTAGAACATTTAAAAAACAATTGATAATACTTTCTGATTAATATAATATAATGCACGATCAAGACTCCCTTATTACCATTTATATCTACATGCATGAGCTAAGTTAATTAAGTATTGCCCTGGAAATGCTTAATCATGTTCGTTACAGATTCAGTCCTGCTTTGGCCCTTAAAAAACTTACAGCTAGTAGAAATTTACTTACACTAAATAAAGTTAATTGTGCTGTGTCAATTTTTAATATTCTTTCTGCCTCTTTGCAAGACCTAATTCCCATATTTATACAAAAGGGCTTAATCCATCTCTTTCTAGGCTTGACATATGCAGGACAAAAGAATAATACATGCAAATAATTTTCTTTAACCTTATTTGGGCATAGAGAACACAAGTCATTGCCTATTCCAGCATGATTGATAGCCCATCGTGACGTAATTGCATTTATATAAAGTACACCATATCTAAACTTCATATATAAAGTTTTTGCTAGTTGAGGACACACCTCATCTAGAAAGGGCTCAAATTTTGCTACATCCTTGAACAAAAGGAACCTAATCGTTAGCGGTCCATTAGGTAAACCATATAGCACACTATTTTGAATATAGGCCCAAAGGGTAGATTTTAGCAGTTTCTTTGAGGCTAAAGACAGCGAAGTTGGGTCGTCCCAATAATGGGATAGGCCCAGCTTCCTAAACCATGAAAAGACATGTCTAAGCCACAGAATACTCCTATTCTGATCTAACTTCAGAATCTCCTCTAGGCCTACCTTGTAGTGTAACAATTCTGTTGTTGACCAAAGTTCTACCCAGAATATAAGGGGTCTTAGTAGTGCGTAGTGGCCAGTACGTTTGACATTCAAATCCAAGGTAATTGGAATTAGTGGTGCTCGCACGGGGAGACTTAAAAGCATTCCATAAAATGTATTTTCCCCCACTTCAAAATTCTTTTTGCAGTAAGGCCCCCATATTTCAGCCCCACAAAGTGCGGCTGCTTGGGCTTTATATTTAAACACCTCCAGGGCTGGGGAAACTGCCTTGGAGAAACTGCTCCTGTGCTTTTTCATTATGGGCAGAGAGTTTTGGAGCAGAGCTATCTTGCTTTTTTCCATTTGTGACTTCCAGGATAGCTTTGTGTCCAAAGATATACCCAAATAGTTAAAACTCTACACATGCCCCAACTTTTGATTGCTATGTTTTTAAAAATGTTTTATGGGATTTATGGCTATATACTTTGTTTTACTGGTGTTTATTTCAAGGCCTTTCGTTATACAGTAAGTATGGAAGGAGTCTAATAGGCATTGTAATCATTTTGGTGTTTGTGATATTAATATGGTGTCGTCAGCAAATAGAAGTGCTGCCACCGAGTCTTCCCCCAAGTTGGGTGCATCGGTCTGGCGACCATTCAAAAAGTTGGGGATATCATTTACATACAATGAAAATAAAGTTAGTGCTAGTACACATCCTTGACTTACACCACTTTTTATAGGGATTGCTTCAGAAAGTTAGCCCCTCGGACCCCATCTTACTTTTGCATAATTATCTTCATGTAGCCTTATTATTTGCTCAAGTAAATCACCAGGCACCCCTTAACATCTCAACGAATCCCATAGTAAGTCCCGTGGGATAAGAACAAACGTTGCCTTTACGTCTACAAAGGCAACGTAGAGGTGACCCTCTCTTATTTTTACATATTTCCAGCAAAGGCATGTGAACCTAAAAACCTGTTGTGCTGAGTTTTGTACTAAAACCAGCCTGGAATTTTGAAAGCACATTGTTATCCTCAATCCAAATATTTAATTGATTTAAAATATGCCTAGCAAAAATGTTCTGTAAAATATCTATTAAACTAATTGGGCGATAGTTTTCAGGATCATAATGATTGCCTTTTTTAAAGATCGTAATAATTTCAGCCCCTTTCCTAGTTTCGGGGATTGGAGCGCCCGAGGCTATTGCATTACATAAATGATTTATATATGGTCCCCAGACGCTGATATCATGCTTCAATAGATCGCCCGGGATTTTATCAGGTCCGGGAGCTTTCCCTGATTTGACTGAACTAATTGCCATTATTGTTTCATCCAAGCTAAAAACTAAATTTAAATCCTTTAAGTTAGGTGCCAGACCATCAATAAGTATGGATTGCCTACTTCCTCATGCAGCATATAAACTAGTAAAATGATCTACCCAAGTATTTGCATCTAGGTATGTGTCTTTGACGTCCCTTCCCGTCTTGTTCCCTTTGGCTACAAGCTTCCAAAAACCTAACTGGTCCTTGACCTTGGCTGCGTTGAGTAAGTCTGTCCAAATACCATCGTCCCATGTTTTTTTCGCATTATCAAGCGTTTTCTTATATTTAATCCAAGTCTCCCTTATACTAGTTATATTGCTGTTTTTTATTGCCATTATTAGTTCAGCCTTAACGTCACGACAAACCTTATCATACCAGGGATTTACTTCTTTGTTTTGTCCTTTGTGCCCTCCTTTCTCCTTCCTTGGGATATTGGTCACAATCGACATCAGTGCTACCAAAAGATCTTTATGTAGATCTAACAAATGGTCTTTCTCTATTGGTAGATCTATATGAGGTGCAAAAATATCTGCAAATATATTGTAAATGTTTGTCAGAGACTCACTATAAGGCCACTTCAGGGATCGGCGATTGTTACTTACTAGAAGATCATCTAAAAAAAATGTTACTGTCCTCAGTGCACGGGGGAGAAAAAGAGAAGAGCTGGTCAGATAACGTCAATTGAAGGGGACGATGATCGCTCTCTGTTATTAGGTCTATTTTTAAATCAAGTGCATAAGGCCAGAGCTGCAACGATACCATTATGTAATCTATATTACTCCAAGAGTTACCTCTACAGAATGTATGCGCTTTCGGTTTATCTGATGGTAAACGTCCGTTACAGGCTCTTAATCCATGCCCAGCTGCTAATTTCATCATTTGCGCTACTGCCACGGTACATGGTGCTATGCTAGTGCTTTCAAACGCAGGAATATTATTAGTCATATCTTCATCCTCAAATATGTTACAAAGACCCCCATCACAGGTTCAAAGTTACAATTTAGGTCCCCACCTATTAATACCCTTGCCTGCGTCTCTAAAGAATTTAAAAAGAAGTCCAGATGCTCTATAACCAGTGACTCTTTTGAGGCTGGGTTAGGTCTATTATAGATATTGAGTAGATATAATATCCTTCCATTCTGGGTAATAATTTTCACACCAACCATATCTTGTGATGTTACGCTCAGTTGGGTTATTCCTATTTCAAGGGTAACTCTTATCCATATTACAAGACCCCTTGATGGCCTACCTCTTACCGATGGATTTGCATCCACACTGAATGTCTTGTATCCAACTCTGTGTGGTGTTTCTAAAGCCCAAGTCTCTTGTAAAAGACAGATATCACTCTGTTCAATATACTCATGCCAGACTGCATCTCTAAGATTCCTGTTAAGCCCTGCTATGTTCCACGAAGTGAGGCGTACGTGATGGTTTATTACTTGCGCTAACAATAAGTGACCCACTTACCGTGTTGCAGTTAACTCTACTAATATCGCTTTCACTTATAGCGCCATCTAAGGACCCTAATGTAATGGATAAAGGGATAGGCGTGACTCCCCCACCCTCATGCCTATTATGCTCTTGTGTTCCTCCTTCTTGTAACCCTGCGTCGTATAGCCGACTCTGTGATTCCTCTAATCCCTTTTTATTTAGAATAGTCTCCTTGCTCATATTTACTTTTTGCTTCATTACAACATGTGCATTTTTCCCATAAGATACAGCTTTTTGTTGTCAATCAACAGCTTCTAAAACCGATAATCCCTGATACCTATTCAAGATTGTAAGGGGGCCAGTAATTTCATTTGTAATCCTCCCAATTGGTGGTCTATAAAAATATCCCAAAGGGAGACCACAAATACAAGTGCTCTGGAAGGGCATCTCCTCTTGAACGTTTAATAGACTTCGGACCATACGTGGCCGTCGGAAGTTTATAACAATGCAATCCCCCGTTATATTCTTTGGGGATTCGCCTACCCACCCCACACTACGAACCATCAGAATGTCATTCGTATTTTGTGAATTAAACTTAGTTAACCAATCAACAGTTTTGTTCCTGAGATTAGACCATGACTCTTTCTGTTCTCTTTTGAGAGTAGGAGCCCCAGCTAGAATTAGAACATAAGGACATGAAGCTGGCAGTAAGCTTAGAGTATCTGTATTAGGAATTAGATCAGTTCCTTTGGGGCTATGTATTACCTTCTGGAGGATTTTGGGCCACATGTACATGAAGTCTGTCATTAAATCCTTCTTCACTAGCATGCAATACCTGTGGCCTACCCCTTGTATTTCCACCCCGTTAAACCCATCAGTCAAGGGTGTTGCCATAGTTATCTCACTTCTCATGACCTTCGGTCTACTTTGGTTATGAATGGGCAGGACAACAGCCTGAGTTATTTGTTGTACCCCTTCCGTGATCGTCGTTTTAACATCCTTACTTAAAATGTCCAATTGATCCATAACCGAATTGAACTGCTCCAATTTTACATCCATGGAACTAAGTTTTGTGTTCATATGTTCATCAATCTGGGTCAACATACGACCAAATACAGCCTCAAAGACTGAAGTGACAATGCTTTCCACGTGCTCAGTACTCACGCCGGTTATAAAAGTAGATGAGGCAAAGTCTACCTCAGTTTGTGTGGCAACAGATTTGCTTAGAATTTACGCTTGCTCATGTGTGTGGATGGTTTCATTAATCAAAGTAACTGCCCCTCCTATTTTTTTTTAAGTGGGTTTCCTGCAACCATTTTTACTGTTCTTCTGTAACTGTTTAACTTTCACCTTGATGCTCCTGGTTGCCTCGGTACACGTAGCCTAGATGATATACCAGTCACGATCAGTCGCGGACGGGCCTGCCCTTCGCCCGGGCTTCGCCCGGCGCCGCCCGCGTGTCCCGCATTGCGGAGATCCAATGCGGCTTTTATGCTGCGTCGCCCAGGGCCCGATAGACTGTGGCTGCTGGGAGTTGTAGTCCAAGTTTAGGCTGCCGTTCCCCTCACGGCGGGATAGCAGTTTAACAGAGTGCAGGATACACAGGCGTCAGCCGTACCCCTCACGGCAGGATATGCGAAGTAACAGCCGTTCACCTCATAGCACTAGGAATCAAGAAGTGCGTCCCGCGCTGCAGAGATCCTACGTGGCTTTTATGAAGCGTCGCCCGGGGCCCGATAGACTGTGGCTGCTGGGAGTTGTAGTCCAAGTTTAGGCTGCCGTTCCCCTCACGGCGTGATAGCAGGATAGCAGAGTGCGGGATACACAGGCGTCAGATGTACCCCTCACGGCAGGATATGCGAAGTAACAGCCGTTCACCTCACAGTACTAGGAATCCAGAAGCGAAGTGTTTGTTTTAGAACATGGCAAGAGAAATACATCTTTCACTCTTGTTATTCAAATCAGTCCCCTGCAGCTGCGCAGAGGACCTGCACTAACACAATTGTGTTATGAGCATTACCAGAGTGACAGTTATGGCAATTTGGAAATCCCAAAGTCTATCCTTTACATGCAGCCTCTGTCTGAGCCTATTTAGCAAGCTGTAGCCACCGTAAAGGTGAAAATATGGGATTGCCGAAGAAAAACAAAATGGGGGGGAGGGGGTCTAGGTATACAGTTACTTACCATCAGCCTAAATACGATATTAATATTAATATACTTGAATGTATAACTAAAACAAATGCATGCTCCTCCTGTAATGTTGTCAGAATACTCAATCAACAGGTGACATGCTACATAGCTTAACGAGTGGTATCAATACGATGCCTTCCCTGACCACAAGGACTTCCAAAAGAGTACAGAAAACAACATGTGGGTAAAGGTTTCCTATCTGAAATCGCTAATGCACATTGAGCAAGACTGGATATGTAAAGTTGCCATGTTATATTATTTACACATATTCTCACTTACTCTGTTGTCTGTAGCAGACTTTTGTTCAGTTACAGTGTTGTCAGATTAAATTCAACGTCGAAGTGACTGAACGCAAGGCAGCTATCAAAGGCATCTGAAGCTTTTAGAAATGGATAAATCATAGTCGATATATTTTAGTGGATAGTACTATGGCCCAGATGTACTATCTTTCGCTCAACCAAGCACTGCTTGAAAAGTAGAAAAGTGCATGGCCCCAGAATTTCAAAGAGTTGCCCACTGACAATTTCATCATTAGTACTCGCATTAAGAATGGCTGTTTTGGGTGACTATCACCCTTCTGCGTGGAGCAATGGTAAGCCAGTGGTGTCTGTCATACTATTTTTCTCAAGGTACACCCTCCAGTGGAAATTCCTATACGAAGATATGTGTTTGCAAAAAAGGCAAATATATTACATATAGATATAAGGTATTCAAATGCTTTCCACCTTTCTTGCACTTGGCACGAACATTTGGCACAAAGCAGGTTATACTGATGTAGCTGTTTTATGGGTTGAGGGGTGAAAAGGTCCCGATCTCTTACTGGCCGCATATTGAGCGGGAGTTCTTGTTCTGATACTTGCCCTTGACAGGTGGAAACCCCTAACCCCCTAATTCAAACAAGGTTCTACAAGGTTGTCAGGGCAAGATAGGTTTCTCTTATTTCTTAGGAAATAATTCCAATCAGACAATGGTTCATTTTTTGGGTGATTATGATGGTATTGTCACTCTATCCATGAGAGTGAGTGAAGGAGCAAACTGACAGCCAACATCTTTCACCCCTTACATGGCCATCCGGCCTGGGGCTTCCTCAGGGCTGTACAAACATTTATTAAGAAAAAGTGGAAAGGGGGTGTAGTGTATCCCTGTGACAGACAGGAAAGGGGATAGTAAGATCAAGGAAGGGGGAAGGCGTAAACGGAGGAGAAATTGTTTGGGGAAGGTAAAGTGGGAGGTGAATTTGTTAGTTATTAAGCAACAGGTAGGGAGGGTTTTTTTTTGGGAAGGGGAGGAACGGAACGCCATGAAAAACGTACAGTGTTGTAGATAGTAATGTAGAGTCATTGGTCACCATAATTATGTGGAGAGAAAACCAACACGAGGGGTAGGGGAAGCACGGTAAGGACAAGAAGGAGAGAGATATGGAAGGCCAAGAAGGAATAGGAGGGAAAATAGAAAATACAGAGGCCGAAGAATAGAAAGAAAAAGCGCAAGCAGGAAGCATTAGGGACAATTGGTACATGTATCCAGCCATTATACATCCGGTCAAGTGCCGGTAGAGAGAGAATACTTAAAAGATGCATGTCAGTATACAGATATACGTTCAATGAATAATAATAAACATGAGGAGGCACTTGATGAAAAGGCAAGGTTTGTGGGTGTGTGAGGATACAGGGAACACTGCAGGAATTAGTTTAGCTGTACAGTGATGTGACATTCAACCATTTAAATAACGCTTAGGATTGCATCAGCGATATCCAGAGTTGGGTGGCGACTTATCGAGAGACATGTTTGCAAAATATAATAGTGTGACATTCATCATATGATTGCATAGATAAGTCCCCGAGTTCAGGGGCGAATTATTAGGGCATATATAGAGAGAAGAGGCATTAGAAAATATGGAAAGGTGTGCCGCTTCCAGTGCTATGTATATCTATATGGTAGTGTGCAGATGCTATTGTTTGTGATTAAAAAGCGCTCGTGCAGCGAGATCCACAATATAATCTATCAGGTGCAGAGGCGCCATAGTGAATTATCGTGGCATCAATTGGATCATCGAGGGAACTAATGCTGCGAGATTGATATTACATGCAGTGGCATGATAGCAAGTTATCAGAGCAGTTGAATATTAAGTGCTGGATGTGCTCACTAGGAATATGGAGCATATTGGTGTCTGGGAAAATCGTACGCATATCAGATTGTGGTGGTCATGTGTTGGATGTGCTTGTTGTAATTAAAGTTAAAAAAAAGGGCTGGACAGAGAAATTATTTGGTCTGCCGCTGGGGCGTCACAGTGCTTACCGTAATAAATGATAATGGTTCAAGAGTTAAGTCGTCTTGGTCGTGTGGGTTCTTTATGTTACAAAAGGAAAAATTGCAGAGAGTTGGGGGTTGCTTGGGGCACAGGGGAATTAAAAGATGGTAGGTCCAGGGGGGTCGAGAGGGGAGAATTGCGTCAGCTTACCTCTAAATTACGGGCGTAATGCCGCTGCAATAATGTCTCAGTCAGTAGGTCTGGCAGGTTCGCGACAGAAGTTTGGCGGCCATTTTAAGTTGAAGATATTAAGTGTTTCCGGGTCATGCCCCGGATGCGCTATCGGTGGTGCTAAACCGGGCGCCATATTGGAAAGGTTAAAGTCCAATAGTTTAGAAATGATTAACTGTGTGCGGTAGGGCGGTCCGCATGCGGGGTTATGAGTGAAAGAGGGCAAATATCATTAAGTAGTCGGGTTAGGGAAAGAGACACCTGGTAGAAGCAGGTACGGGTGATGCTTAGTGGGGCATCAGGGAACTGGAGGGGTAGTCCTGAGAGGGGTCATGTCCCGGAGGTGCGATCCAGGATTCTAGTTTGGGCGCCATAATGGGAGGTTAGAAATCTATTAAAGCGTATTATGTAGGGAGGAGGTGTAGTGAGGTGGTCCACTGTCGAGAGTCAATGGCGGGTAGGGGGAAGTCATCAGGGTGTGGGGGGGAGAGAAGGTTCCTAGTAAGGAAAGGGGGGTACGGACGGTGTATGGTGGTGTACCACTTAAGGGTTAGGGAACTAGAGGGAAAGCCCTATGGGGGGTCCTGAGGCACAAAGTTCATTTAGCAATTCTGCAACGTATGGTCAAAGGGACCTAGTTGCCTACAAGTTGGCTAATCACAAGGCAAATTCCAGGTGGCTGATCAAATAACCATAAGTCAGGCATTGAGGTAGTTAGGTTAGAGACAAAGAAAATATCATATCAAGCTATTGCCTAGGCAGCTGTGTTTGTAACAGGATCGGTAGCCAAATATGGACAGGTAACTTAGTAGGGTACAACATATGTGGGATTTAAAAAACACACACTACTGCTATCCCTTTTAGTCCTGTTGTTTCAGGGATGTTTTATACTAGTCTTCTCCAAGCCCTACATGCATTTCTGCATCTTTATTTAGCCCCAGGACCACTGTCTTGAACTTAAGGATAAGTTCACTTTCTCGTCTCCTGAGTTTCAGTTCACAATCTCCCCCTCTTCTGGCTGGATGAACAATTTCCAGGCCAAAGAAGACTAAGTCTTTCTTGTGTGGGTGCATGTTCTGGAAATGTTCTGTAAGTGGGTGGCCAGTGTTGTGCTTGTGTATGTTGCGATAATGTTCTTGAATCCGGGTTCGCAGTGGTTGTATTGTGCTCCCAATGTATGGAAGGTTACAGGGGCAGATAATTGCATAGATCTTGAATTTGCTGTTGCAGTCAATCCATTCTTTGATGGTAAATGTTTTTCCTTGTGTCAGTGGTACCTGTGACGTTTCACTTCTGCTCAATTTTCAAATACTGCAGTTTTTTACAGGTGTGAAAGCCTGGTGGTCTGTCTAGAAATGTAGTTACAGATTTCCTTTTATCCTCATATTCAGATTTGCACAGAAGGTTCTTTAGGTTGGGTGCTCATCTGAATGTAATTTCTGGATAGGTTTTCAGATGATCAATTAGGCTGGGTGTTTGTTGTAAAAGGTGCCAGTGACGTTTCAGACTTTGTCTTATTTGATGGTGGCCATTATGATAGTCTGTGATGAAACGGATCATGTTGTTGCTCTCTCGTCGTTCTTTGGGTTGGAACATTTGTTTGCGTTCCATTTGAGTCACTAAGGTTAGGGTGTTGGTAAGTGTGTTGTGGTCGTTTCCCCGTTAGCTTAATCTTGTTGCAATTTTGTCAGGCTGTCAGTAGCATATAACCAAGAAAGTCACTAACCTAGAAGTTCTGCCAGCAGGTATGAATGTATGTAGAGAGCCCCCCTCCTACCCTGGGTGCAGCCCCACGCAGAGGACTAAAAACACTACTGCACAGGGGAGCACTCCGGTTACCTGAAAACGCCTGGTAGGAAGTGCAGCCCAGTGTTAGATAATATCCATCGTGGAAAGACTTCATAGAAAGGGAACAACAAGAAAACAAGTTTCAGACAGAGGGACTAGAAGAACCATTTACACTGCATACCCTCCTCCCCTGAGAGCCCAAGCACCTTTCACTCACTTATCCGAACCGCAATGACTCTAGAGGGAGTAGGACCAAGGATCAGAATATCTTCGTAGAGAGCCCACAGGGATAAGGATCTCCAATCCAAATGATCGTTAAGGGAAGGCAAGACGTTGTTCAAGTCACAGCGTGTATTTTAAAGGCGTTAGAACTGCAGGCTCGCGGTGCGAGGCACTGCTAGGTTTCGCCAGTTCAAATCATGGGCTCTGGAAATCGCTATTACTTCACAGCGAGAGAGAGAACCCAGCCGGAAATAAAGGTAACAGCTCAAATTCCAGGAAGCTGTAAATCCAACAAAGAACGTATCAAATACAGGAAGAGCGCATCCGCGCCGGCTTCCCGCCACACACCTAAATACCTGAAAGGCTTCTGCACCAAAATTAAGTCAACTCGGATCCCCGAGTCGGATACGCGGCGAAATACCAGTCTCTCGGGCGTCTCGGAAACAACTGCGAGTGAGCCGGAATCAGCAAGGTTAGTTCAATGGCACAGTTTCGAATTCCAAGGGAACGGGCAATATCTGCGCTCGACCTCCAGCGGGGAACACCATCCGCTTAGCGCTGCTTTCTCTGGAAACCCATGTAGTTTGTCAAGCCCTGTTCCAAGGAAAGGGAGGGGCTTTATGGCCGTTGGTTCGTCAAGCGGCGCCTGCCATGATTAGCAGGTCGATGTCCCTTGGCCTTCTGGGGCCCGTAGTTTTTAATGGAAATCGCTCCCCTCGGCGGTGCCCTGTTCCCTACATGTTCCAACATGCACACATGATTAGGGGAGGAGGGAGCTGACGACCCACAACCCCCACACCGCCATCCCTGGTTCAGGATCGCGACAAATTTCTTGTCCTTTTTCCTTCCTTAAATTCTTCGTCTTCGCTACAGTTTCTGCGTGTTTTCAAAAATTCCCCCTTCTGGATGTGCCTTACATTATGGTGTGGATGACAACTATCTGCTCTCAATATAGAGTTGGCCGCTGTATCTTTTCTGTAGAGCTTACTGTGTAGGGTATTATCCTTAACATAGAGTGTGACATCCAGGAAGTTGATCTCCTTCTTAGAGTATGTGTGTGTGCTTTTTATCCCCCAGGGATTTCTATCCAGGCGTTCCAAGAATCTTTGGAGTAATGTTGCATCTCCTTGCCAAATACAAAGAATATCATCGATATATCGTCGCCATAATACTATGTGGGAGGTGAACTCTGCAAAGTCTTGATCCCACAGCCAGAATATTTCCACATGGCTCATGAAAATACATGCGTATGGCGGCGCGAATTTGGCCCCCTTGGCGGTTCTGCGTTTCGGCCTCTATATTTTGCCATTGAAGCTGACTATGTTGTTCTCTAGGCAGAACTCCAGCATCTCTAGGATCATTTTGTTAGATTCCAGGAGGTTAGCTGATTGCGTCCAATGTGATTGTTGGGTTGCTGTAATACCATCGTGATGTTCAATGGAGGTGTAGAGACTGACGATGTCAATGCACACCAGTACAAAGCCCGGTTCCCATATAATGTCTTGTAGTTTTAGGAGGATATCTTTGGTGTCCTGGATGAACGATGGGATGTCCCTCACCCGTACCTGTAGTTTCTTGTCTTTGTATTCTCCCATCCTTGAGCATGCTGAATTGATCCCTGCTATGATTGGTCTTCCGGGTGGTGGGTATGTACCTTTATGTATTTTTGGGAGAAGGTAAAGAGTTGGCATGGTGGGGTGTGTTGAACCATTATCCTTTATTATGGTAAGCACTGTGACGCCCCAGCAGCAGACCAAATTATTTCTCTGTCCAGCCCTTTTTTTTTTAGCTTTAATTACAACGAGCACATCGAACGCATGACCACCACAATCTGATATGTGTGCGATTTTCCCAGACACCGAAATGCCCGAAATTGCTAGTGAGCACATCCAACATTTAATACTCAACTGCTCTGATAACTTGCTAGCATGCCACTGCATGTAATATAGATCTCGCCACATTAGTTCCCTCGATGATCCAATTGATGCCACGATCATTCACTACGGCGCCTCAGCACCTGATAGATTATATTGCGGATCTCGCTGCACGAGCGCTTTTTAATCACACACAATAGCATCTGCACACTACCATATAGATATACATAGCACTGGAAGTGGCACACGCCTGTTCACCAGAAGTCTTCCTCTGCTAAAACTATAACCAGACCCTGCCTTCCCTCGACTAATAAGGTTTCGCCTTCTTCCCTGTACACTCGAATCCTGATCGGAATCGACAACTTGAAAACAACAAATGTAAATATATCACTGCCCTCGTTATTGTTATTCTTCCTTTTGCTTGTCTCACTGGATGCTTTTTCCTGTTTCCATTGTTTCTTCCTCCATACACCTCCTTTCTTTAAATATCCTTGGTTTTAATTCACCACCTGAACTTGGGGATTCGTTGTATACAATCAAATGATGAATGAGACACCAATGTATATTCTTAATATGCCTCTGTATTTTATTATTGGTTATTTCACCTGATATAATACTCCTTTGCCACCGTTCCATATTTTCTAATGCCTCTTCTCTCTATATATGCCCTAATAATTCGCCCATGAACTCGGGGACTTATCTATGCAATCATATGATGAATGTCACACTATTATATTTTGCAAACATATCTCTCAATAACTCGCCACCCAACTTGGGATATCGCTGATGCAATCCTAAACGTTATTTAAATGGTTGAATGTCACATCACTGTACAACTAAACTAATTCCTGCAATGTTCCCTATATCCTCACACACCCACAAACCTTGCCTTTTCATCAAGTGCCTCCTCATGTTTATTATTATTCATTGAACGTGTATCTGTATACTGACATGCTTCTTTCAATGATTCTCTCTCTACCGGCTCTTGACCGGATGTATAATGGCTGGATACATGTACCAATAGTCCCTAATGATTCCTGCTTGCTATTTTCTTTCTATTTTTCGGTCTCTCTATTTCTCTATTTTCTATGTTCCCTCCTTCTATTCCTTCTTGGCCTTCCATTTCTCTCTCCATCTTGTCCTTACCATGCTTCCCCTACCCCTCGTGTTGGTTTTCTCTCCACGTAATTATGGTGACCAATTACTCTACATTACTATCTATAACACTGTACATTATTCATGGCACTCCGTTCCTTCCCTTCCCCCATAAAAACCCCTCCCTACCTGTTGCTTAATAACTAACCAACTCACCTCCCACTTTACCTTCCCCTAACAATTTCTCTTCCGTTTCTGCCTTCCCCCTTCCTTTTCTGTCCTCCACAGCGATCTTACTATCCCCTTTCCTGTCTGTCACGGGGATACACTACACCCCCTTTCCACTTTTTCTTAATAAATGTTTGTACAGCCCTGAGGAAGCCCCAGGCCGGATGGCCATGTAAGGGGTGAAACACGTGTTGGCTGTCAGTTTGCCCCTTCACTCACTCTCACGGATAGAGTGACATTACCATCATAAACACCCAAAAAAATGAACCATTGTCTGATTATACTGATGTAGTTGATCTTTCTGTGCCAACATCTTGTAGTTAGTATCGAGTATAAAGGGTAATAGCAATCCCTCAACAGGGATAATCCGCACTTAAAGTTAGTGAAACCAGTCAATTATTAAGTAGTTAGTAGCGTTGTTACAATTGACAATGTAGGGTGCTATATACACTGGTGGCACCGATTACCCAACAGTGCTATTGGCAAGTCAACTAGAAACCTGCGCATACAAATGAAAGCTACTCAGTAATAGCCCTCCCTAGTACAGTCACATTTGGCGCTCTTCGCCCAAAATACAAATGGTGAATGGTTGCAAGTATCTTGATGGCACAACTTAAACAAATCTAGATTGTTATGGTCTTGTTTTCTTTCAATAAATTCTCCACTCTCAATGTGCATTCGTCTTCTTTATTTCTTTATAACAAGTTTCCCAGCAATAGATAAAAATCAAGGCAACACGTGTTTCGTCTGTACCATAATACGTATTCAGACTTTTTCAAGGCAATTGCGCGAATCAAGTCAAATCACTTGGGCCATCTGGTAGTAAAGCCTCAGATGTCCAAAAAAGAGTAAAGGAGCACTGCCACGTAAAAGCAGACCAAAATAAAGTCAGCTATCAAGACGGTAGCCTTTAAATCAAGTATGTAAATGGCTAAGCGATAACCGATTACATCTTGGGTCTGTCGGTTATTCTAGAAATACATGTCCACACGAGTCGAGTGTCAAATACACGTTGTATCTTTCAAAGAGATAAGGGAACTACTCTTGTCCTCCAGTAAAAACACAACACACAATGGGCAGCACAACCTTGATAAGCCGGCTCCCTGATATCTGTAGTAGCTCAACGAGTCAAGTCACGCCCAGTAAACTCCTTTTACCAACATCTTGTAGTGTTAGCACTATTCCACCTAAACAGTCCTACCTTGCATAAATTAGGAGGGAACTGACCCTTCATGATATAAAGGGAAATACTTTTTCCGGTCACAAATGCCCAGATTCGGAGAATTCGGGCCGTTTTGTGATGGGAAAAATGCTTTTTCTAAGTCTACAAAATGCAATTTAGTAACTTGCTACTGAATCGAAATTTGCATTTGGGATTCGGTACTTGGAAGGGGCTTGTTTCGGTGTCCCTCCCAAATACTGAGTCAGTATGGTATGTATTACTATTTTGCTACCGAATTCCGGTCGCAAAACAGTAATAATTTACCACCATTTTAAAAGTGATGGTATTTGAGAATGCTGAAAAAATATTTTTCAAGAGCAGGCAGTGGTAATCTTAAAAAATGAAAGTCCAAAGTTTCAATTTTTTCTCTTTAAATGAATCCCATTTTCCTTTAAGGAAAACTGGCTACATTTTAAAAAGAAAAAAAAGAAAGATTGCTTTATCTAAAAGCAATCACAGACATGGCAGGCCACCATCCCTGTGACGGGTGCAATTCCTAATGGGGGCCAAATTGCGACCTACTTAATTAAAATTTATGAGGTAGGCTGACTTGCGACCCACTAGAAATCGCTAATTAGAAGTTGTACATTGTTTTACATGAGGAATTGCGATTCGGTAAGAATTGCAATTCCTTCTTTTTGTACATCTGGCCCAAATGATTTTTTACATTGTGCAAGGGTCTACTTTTGGTACTATTATCGCCAGAGAGTTGATCATCGCTGCCGTTTGCACCACTTAGCATCGTATCGGCAACCATACAACTCTTTAGTTCAGCTGAATGATCTGAGCCTTTTTCCAAATGCTATGAGTGGGATGCCTTTTTGCACACTTTTACAGAACTCAGGATAGAACCCAAAAAAGTTTTATGCTATTGCAAGCTGTAACAATTCACACAATAAATGAGTTACGCTTTTAGGTGCAGCCTTACACGCAACATTGACAGTTAACATGGTGCGCTGTGGTCCATAAAGTGTTGGTTGTATTTTACGTGCTTATTTACTGAGGGACGTATGAAAGAGCACAGTACATGTAAAAAGCTACATAACATATAAATCTACTTATGTCTTTAGCAGTCCTGAGTAGAGCATACAAGGCTCCAGAGGGAGAATAAAGGTTACAACAGAGAATATAACACAAAGCATTATCATGAAGGGGTAGGATTTAGCTGAAAAAATAGACTACACATAGGAAGGTTGGGAAAGTATAAGGAATTTGATTCGACGAGCTGACGAGGACACAGAACCAGAAGCAGAGAAGCGAAGGAGGAGCCGAGCCATGCCACTACGGGTGTCGCCGCAAAAGCGGTGCTGCAACTGGCATAGCCACAGCCCAAAGGCAAGCTCCAGGTGTGGCATGCCGGTGTTCCTGGTGTGCCCCGCTCGCACCAGCAAATAGCATATGGTCTCCCCCCTCAAGCAGTCCACCGCTTAAACACCGCCTAAGCCTTTCTACTCCCTTTTGGCTGCAATTGGCATAATTTTATACTGCTCCTCCTTTGCCTCAGTAGCCTGTATATATTCAAGCAGTTTGGAGGAGATAGGAGACCTACGCAGAGCGAACTTCACCAAACCTGATACTGATTCAGAGAGACTGCCATGGTGGTACAGGTTTGTGCCTTTGCTTTTCTTGTTTTTACTTAGTTCTTCGGGCCCATGTCCATCTGCTGGCCTGGCGTTGTTTCGCCACTTTTCCTTTCATGCTGTAGGGGTTCTTTGTATGGCCACTACTCCAGAGTCAATGCCCCAACTTTGAAATCTTGTACCTCTCTCCTTGGTGTGGGGAAGGGAGGAGAGGTGAAGGAAGGGAGCAGGAGTCTCCTGTGGTCCTCTGCAGGGGGGTCAGGACAGCTACCTGGCAGGAGTGCCTTGAACCCCTCAAAAAGTCTCCAGCTGGAGTTTTGGGCCACCCGAGGCTACCAATAGTAAACACTGGTAGGGTACATTAGAGTGCAATAGCAAGCGCTAGCAAAGCACCTAATATCAGTGCGCACCAACCAAAGGACAGGTCTCAGGTTGCGGTACCCCGCCCTAACTGTGTGACAGAATGGTCAGCATTTGACTGGTGTAGCACTAGTTCTCTACATTCTCATTTGCTGCAAGTCCATCGAGAACAGCAAAACTTTATTTTTACACTCATTCCCACTTCGGACAAAAGCATTGATAGAGCATCAGAGAGCACAGAAGAGACTAAAGTCACAGAATGAGATCAGGCAGAACTAGGGGTGACCCCCTCACTGGCACAGTGAAAAAGAAAGGGAAAAAGGACAGCCAGAACTAAAACCGAACCTCTATCCCAAATGATAAGGGCCTAAGTAGAAGTCTCCATCCATTATAACTGTCCCTCTAATTTCTCCACTCACCACAGCTCAGAACAGTATGTTTGCTACCTGGCCAAGGCCCTGGAAAAATCCATCTAAGCTCTCCTTTATGAAAGACGAAGGTGCAGTACTGTACCCCTCCATCGAGGAAATAAAATAATTTTTTCCATCATTTTAACCTCCCTTAACGCCCTGTCACGCCGCCCCAATGTCCTTTCACTCCACTCAGGGCGAAAAAGATAAACTGCTCAAAGTATTTAATCTGATCAGCCTCTTAGACTCAACTCCACCATTATATCTGCAATTCTGTCCCCTGTACAGAAAATTGATCCGACCATATTGGCTTTGGAAGCGAAGTGTCAGCAGATCGG
Source organism: Triturus cristatus (assembly GCF_964204655.1). Lineage (NCBI taxonomy): Eukaryota > Metazoa > Chordata > Amphibia > Caudata > Salamandridae > Triturus > Triturus cristatus. Next base: position 679,472,041 of record NC_140585.1, on the reverse strand, counting down.
TTCAGCACTGTAACCTGAGCAGGATCAACTGTCTGACTGGTTCTTCTCTTTCACAAACTTTAGTCTGCACAATTCAAACAACGACGTACCTAGAGGTGACATACCATCAACACAACAACATAAATTCCCTGAACAGGGATTTTTTACAACAAAACCAGGTTCAATGACAGCCATTGGAAATGAGCACATGGTAAATAACGACCAGGATCAGGGCAATCAGCCCCTCCACTCACCCATCATCATTACCATCATTTCCTCAGGCACAAGTGACTCTGTATCCATTGGCGAGTCCAAAAACAAGCCATCTTCACAAGACCACATCACCAACTCCTATCCAAATATTGGGACCTGGTGGCAACTGATAACCACCCTAGACACCACAGCAAAAGCCGTGGAATACCAGTCTAACAAGTTTGACATCCAAATCTCCCTCCTTGGAACGCTAGCCCAGTATATTTCCACCACAGACTTTCGATTTGAACGGCTTAATTCCACTATAAGCAGTTTATTCTCAGAAGCTCATAAACCATCTACACATATCTCAGCTACCTCCTCCATCCCCAATAATAAAGAATGTATGTGTGTCTTTCTTATGGACAAACTGCTTGCTCTACCTTCAATAGTGGGCAATTTTTTTAATGAAGTAAAAATGGCAGTCAAGGCGCAACACATATAGGGTAATCTTCATAGTACAATGGCATCAACGGCTCTGCAAAGCACATCTACTCAATTGTCACCCTTCCCAAACCCCAGCAGAACCTTCTAAAAACCTCACTCCAATAACTCAAAATCTCAGAAGAATATTATGGTAGTCCGTGTGGTGATTCATTCAGCATTCTGGAACACCGATCACTCAAATAACAGTAGTAACAAAACCACTCATTCTCAAAGAAACAAACATAAGGCAATCAAATAAAGCAACAAATCCCCCAGTTATCTTGGAAAATAGAATGGCCGCCCTGCGCTACATTCCATCAGAACAATGATCAAAGCGCAATAGGAAGTGACTCAGGAAACTGAATAAAAACAGGCCAAGCACCAGAGAGGCAGGAGTCAGGCAAAAAACACTAGAAGACTACTTTTATATTATCAAACAGACAAGGCCAGCAGGGCAAAAGTCTACTGATAATGTAATTCCTGTAAAGCTAGATTTCAGTGCCTCTCCTCAGAATCAAAGCACCATGCATAGCCCAGACAACTCCATCAAGGCACAAACCATTACTAATGTGGCCTCTAAAGACCCATCTGGCAGAAACCCACTGCCCATCCCAACAGTGCAAACAACATATTCTAGCACAGTTATAGATTCTGCAACTCGTTTAATAAATCATGGGAAAATCAGGCCTCATCAGCCTCCTGTCACTACAGCATCCCGCAGTCGGCAACGCAACACTGGCAGACCAAATGCCACTTCAAGTCAGGCAAGAAAAACTAGCAACACAGACACCCACAGTGTACACCCTGAACCAGATCCAAAGAAGACATTGTCAAGCACAATCACAACAATCAACCATGACAATATAGCCCCATCAGCAACTCTAGGGAGGGCCGGTAAAACTGCAACTTTGCCCAACAGAAACTTTTCAAATCCACTTGAATGACATTTGCTTAGACAATTCGAGTACGCAACTGTTAGAATCGCTTGATCATCCCATGACAAGTGATGCTATAATTGCAATTCAGCGGAGCTCTACAAATCCATCAGTTGCACTTTCCAATACCACAGTCCTCTCAGCTAATCTTCTATCTAACAGCATCCATGATTGTTTAGGCGACTTAAAATCAGGAACAGGCAACTTTCAAATACATGGATCCGTGCCAATTCTGTCTTCCGTCAACACAGATTTATTATGTTGCATGATTACACAAGAGGCCCAAGTTTTGAAGACAATATGGCACCCTAACTATGTTTCACACGGCAACGGTGATAGTCTAAATCAAGTCAACATAATAAAACTTCAAGCATCACATTCGAAATCGAGGTCACCTGAATTCCAATGACATTACTGCCATCCAATTTGTTCCGTCAGATACTTTAGCTCACAAAGAGGCCACAGGAGTAACATGGTCCTCCTGTACTGCAGTAAATACTCTCTGTGAAAATTGGAAGATTCTTGAAGCATGGGGAATTCTGATCACCCTCCCAAAAAAGGCACACTATCAAGCAACTTTTTTGAGGAAGGAATGTTATCTGGATCCCAGCCCGATCATAAACCAGTGTCACTCTTAAGACATACGAATGGCCCATTTTGAGGCTTGCTGACTCGTCTAGGCTGAGCACTATGACTGTATCATTGATGCTGCGGCGTTTACAACATAAAACTTTCTCCCTTTTCACTACGTCAAGATGTCATTTGATCTATATCTACTGATTTATTCTGTGAATTGCAGATTTTTCTGTTTAGACTTTCAAGTCTCCCCCTAAGTTATTTAATTAGGGGTTCAAGAAATATCAAACGATCTATCTCTGTCCTGATGGTCTCATTGATTTAAGGCTACAGAGACCGAAACATCAAGGCTGAACCCATTCCTCTTCGTTCTTTAGTTACTGTTAATTGATTACATTTGAGGTCTGAACCTTATGTACAGGTCAGACCCATTGTTTTGAACTAATGAAGATAAGTTTTATACATTTAGAATCAGGATGTTTTTGTATGTTTAATATATATGTTTTCTGTTGTCAATCTATGTTTTGATTATGGTTATTTCTGTACCCCCACTCTAATGCCTTTGTAACATAAAATTAATTACCTCTTTTGCTACACCCGTTCGTTGTAAGTGTTTTTCCTAAACATTTCTGTGAATTCACTTTTAAAAAATCGTTTTCGATGGTGGCCATTAGATGTCACCAAGACTAAGATATAGTTACTTTGAATAATTATTGTTAAAAAAAATCCCTTGTCGATGCCTCTACCTTCTTAATTTATTACCCCACTCCACAAGGGTTGTTTGGGTTGCCCAATACTTTGTCCCACTTCAATCAATGGCACCAATAAACCTACAATCATTAATCATCTTGATGAACAACAAGATTGGAAGACAGTGCATACTAGCTGCATCACCTGCTGAAAAATCCTAAGAGGATTGGTGCTGGCTTGCACAAACACTGGCCAGCTCAAAACCACATTGACATGCATCAATGGACCATAATAAGCCCAACCCAGGAAATGCGACCAAGGCCCCAACAATGTCCTTAGTCTCTTGGAATGTAGCAGGACTAGAAAACCTTTTAACCACGTCTGAGGCAATGCCCTTTCTAACCCGGCATGACATTATATGCATTCAGGAGTCCTGGAGAGAGATGGAGACACCAATAGAGGTTACAGTGAGTTTTATTCACCGCAATCAGATCGCACACGAAGGGTCACGCAATGGGGGGACTTTCAATTTTTGTAAAAACTGGCAATATAATCACACAAACTGCAATTTATTCCCGATGAACGTCTATTTACATCCAACATCTTCAGAGAAGCATCAGAGTGTGAAGAAATTAGAGCAGCTGATTGCAGACATCCAGCTCAATCATGTGAATGTTCACCTTCTCCTAACTGTAGACTTCAATTTAAAACTGCTACATAATCCCTATCGAAGCATCTCAGAAAAAATAGCGGCCATTCAGTGGCTAATGCCATTGCACGTCTTAAGCCCACAAAGAGCAGACTCCTTGGGATGCACTCTGCTTGCCGCCCTAGAGGCCCTGTCGCTGCGAGCAATGAATGGCCTTAAGACCAACCCACCTGTTCCACTGCCCGAAAAGATCAGTAGTGCTAGATCATACGTTCTGCTCAGTTACCCTTTTCAGAACCAACATTTCATATTCCATCCATCCGCGCTGTGAAAGTGACCACGTCTCAGGTTTGGTCCATAAAAAATTCAATCAATGTCCACACTAAGAGATATTGGCTCAAAAGACTCACAATATAACTGGAGATGGGTCAAATAGAGCTCGAAAGTTGCCATAAAGTATAATAATTGGAAAGCACAATCCCTTCACCAGGGCTGGCCCTCAATCCATACAATAATGACTGGGAATTCCTAGTACAAAGGTTACTCTCTGTCCTGGTCAGCAGCCAACAAGACACCTTATCTATAAAGTTCATGGCTACTAAATCATGGCACACAAAAACCCTAAGGATTGCTGAAAAGAACATCGAGCAAAAAGGCATGATTACTTAAATCACATTCAAATTCCGCCCTGCACATCGAGGTAGTAACTATGTGCAGCCAGAATATAAAAAACAAATCGGGCAAGCTAAACAGAAATATGATGAATCACTCCAGACTGAACTCTTCCTGGCATGTAGAAACAAAAATTCAAAATGTTTCTGGATAGTAATAAATCGTCTGAATAGGGGCTCAGGACCAACTATGATAAATGGAAACAATGTCACCGCAGAGAACTGAACAAAATATGTCACCACCCTGTAGAAAGCCACAACTAAAATGCCCAACCAACACTAAGTCCCTAGCAAACAAATGTTCGCACAACAGAAATCTGTTGCAATGGTTGCAAAACTTCACCAGTATGTGATAACTTTCAACGCTACCAGAATAGCAACATTAATCCGGAAAAGCAGAGCTGACAGCACTGGTGTAACAAAACTTGAGGGGGCCCCTCTGCAAAGGTACGTGGAGGGCCCTCCTCGGGACTCAATCGGCATCTCTCTGGTCAGAGTACTGTGCTGAGGGGTCGCCCCGGAGCTTGGGGCTCCCCCCGGACAGCAATGGCTGCCGGGGCCTGTGTTACGCCACTCGCTGACAGTGTCCTAGGCCCCAACGGCATCCCAGCATCAGTTTACAAACATGAGAATAATTATTGTTCCTGGGCGCTGGAAAATCTGTTCAATTGCTGCATAATCAGTGAATCCGTTCTAACTTCCTGGCAAGGTCCAATCTTACATTGCATTTATTAAAAAATGTCCCTGTCTCACTTCCCGACAGCTATCAACACATCTCCCTGTTGGATGTTGAGGCAAAATACTTTGCGCCGCTCCTGTTGGAGAATTTTGAAGAATGGGCAGCTACAAACAACTTGCTGCCTTACAACCACATTGGTTTTAGAACATTGTCTGGCACCATTGACAACCTTGTGGCCGTTAAGATGCTTGTAGCAAAACAAATTAAGCTTTATTGCTGATTTACAGGCTGTAGCAAGGCATTCAACCATGTTAATCGCCAACTACTGTGGTCTAAACTCACACCTGGCAAATTCCAGAACCACAGCTACGAGGCATTCTGCTGCACTATTCTAATACATGGGCCAGGGTAAAACTGGGATCTCATAGAGCTGACTCTGATAAAATAAGCATCAAACAAAGCATCAAGCGGGGGTGCGTATTAGCTCCAACTGTTTTTAATTTGTACATGAGTGACCTGGTACCCACGTTAAACCGAGCAATCAGTCATGCACCCAAATTAGAAAAATCAACAAATCACCTTGCTCATTTTTGTGGACGATGTTGTTCTTTTAAGCCAAACGCCGGTGGGGCTCCAAAGACTGTTAGATGTTTTATATAATCACTGCTCTGCAACAAATATGACAATTAATTACGAAAAAACCAACATCGTGATTTTTGTTCGTAAAAAGATAAAACAAAGCCATTGGTATCTTAACAACCTTTGTCTGACCATCTCAAATAAATATAAATATTTGGGATGCTGGCTAGACGACAAATGTGTTCACTTATCACATCTAAATTCATGAAAACATAAACTGGCTTCCTTACAATCCACCTTCCGAACACTTTTTAAACGCACACAAAGAATTCTCCTTTGAATCGATGCTGAAAATAGTTACTGCCAAACTCGTTCCAACGCTGGCATACGGGACAGAGGCTTTCCCAGGGAAATTTGGTGCCTTTCTGAACAGCTCAAAGAGTACAGTGTTTAGATCCCTATTCAAATTACCGCATAACACCTCGCCAGCCCAGATTAGGATGGAATTTGCATTAAGTGACCAACTAATTACACAGAAGTCTTGTATCCTAAAGTACATGCACTCCACACATGTAGCAGAGCGAAGAGCGCTGAAAAATCTCATTTGGCTGGAAGTTTCGTACGCCAACAGCTCATGTCAACCAAAAGTTTGGGCCTACATCCTAACCCCCTCCAGGAGGCGAGTCGTACCGCCCCGCTCCCCTTGCCCGTTTCCACCAACTGCACGCTTTTACCTTAAATCACCACTGACAACTTCCTTGGGTGCCTGAAAAGGTCACAGTTTATTCATCAAAACATAACTTTATATATTTCGATTGTTCATGGTCATATACACATTTATTTATTGTCCATGTTATTTCTTTACTTCTATTGCTCCTTATACTTTTTCTTGCATTACGGACCCAGCCTCCTCAATCAACTGGGAGGACTGGGGCCCCTTTTCTGTGCTTCCGATTCACGGGTCTAGGCTTCAGCTTGCTACTGATTTGGAGGGTGTCCATCTGGACCTGCCCGGGCCGCAAGTGCCGTCCCGCTCGCCCTGTAACCCTTTTGTGGGCCCTCCCTTCTCCCAGGGGTCCCTGCAGTGTGGCATCCCAAGGACCTTACTTGAGCATCTACTCTTCTTGAGGCTGAGTCCTTGCCATCTTCTCCCTCTGTACCCCTGCCGTGAAGCATCCCAAGGGTCCTGCGGGAGCATCACCTCTACTCTTTTTATGGCGACACGATGCCCCTTGGCTCCCTCAGTGCCCCTGCCGTGAGGCATACCAAGGACACTGTGAGAGCCTTCCATCTACCTTCTGGTAAGTTTTCTCTTTTTACTAATTTTGTTGAGTTTGTTCCGCCACGCTGCCTACGGTTTCTCGATCGGAGGGTGCTCCCCCTAACCCGGCCCCTCCTTTGTTTCATTGGAAGCCCTTCTGCTCTAGTACCCCCACAATGTTCAGTGGGAACATGACCATTTATAGCCCCGTGAGGTGTACCTCATCTTCCAGGTGATACCCCGGGGATCGCAGGTTTTACTTTTACTCTACTCGGGCCGTTGGCCCCTTTTATCCCCCCCTCGCCCTAACTAGCTCGCCCCCTAATTGGGGGGGCTTGTCATGCCTGAGGGGGCCGATCCTGGCCCCCGCCGGCCTAGCCGGCATGCAAATGGGGGCAGGGGAGGGCCTCCCGCCTCCGGACGGCGTTTTACCCGGGCCTCCATCGGGTCAGTTTTCGCCTACCCGGCCCGGGTTCTTTCTGACGCACTGGAGCTAATAAGTGCAGCAGAGCAGTGGAACGACCGCATCCACAGTTCAAAGCAGACTTGAACAGAAAGGTAAAATTGTAATCTTTTGCATCAGATCACCGGACCTTCACTATAAGAGAACATGCTGTTTCTAGTTTTCACCAGTTATGCCAGAAGAGGGCATCAAAAATATATTATGGAACCGTTTTCACCATATTTTAAAGTAAGATGATGTCTACTCTGTATGGGCTGTTTTTCATCATTAGTATTATTACCCCCATGGGCAATTAAACCTGAAACAAAATATGCAGACTATGTGGCCTGTTTCTGGAATCGTGTTCACACCTGCTCTGTATTTGTCCTACTTTCCTCGAGGTTCGCAGAAGATTCCTTCAGCATCTGTTTATTAATGAGAGGACACTACCAGCGGCCATTAGTTATCCAATCAACAATGCTCCGCAGCAGGGGATTTCTAAACTTATAAAATGCTTGGACATTGCAGACAAATCATTAAGGAAAAATCTAGCGTTTTAAAGGCCGCAGCATCTCAGGACGAGCTTTTAGAGTTACACTTACAAATTATGCCGCCAAGAAGTGGGTAATAGATAATTTGTTTTATTCAGACCGCACGTTTTTATTAACCGCACGGCTTACACAAAACATGCAGATAAAATAGAAATAATTAACTCTCTTATATGGTTCTACTTCTAAAGATGTTATTCTTTGTTTACTAATGATGGGCTTACATTATATGGCTGCAATTAGAAAACGCAATGACTTCATGACACGTTTACATCAAGATAAACAGCAATTTTTATCACTGAGAGAGAAAACTATCTGTTCTATATGGTACTGGTCATTTTATACCGCACAAGTTTCTTATCAAAACGTGCTAGAAAATATCTCCACTACATGAATTGACTAAACCTGTATGACTGAGAAGCTGGCTTTCGTTGATAAATTTTTAACATAACATGTGTAAAATTATGTAATGATTTTTCTTTTATGGCACTTTAATGGACTTGATTGTCTAAATAAAGCATTCTTGAATGGGATAATAAGCAAGTTATATGCTTATGCCGTTTATTCCTGGATCTTAGATTAAAAGCCTTTTTAGTCTCAGCCAAAAAAGACAGCAGAAAGAAAAAAATGCTAAAATGCACAATGTGTGGCACAGGGAATTTACCTGTCATTCATCTAGAGATGCTATCCCATGGCAATCTAACACAGTGAACATCACATGGCACAGCTACATGGTGAAACAGAACCTCTCTCTGGAGCGGACTACTCGGCTGGTTGTTCTTGGAAGGAGGAGATGCGGGACTGCACCGAACATGCGGGCATGATGGCATGACAATAAGGGAGGGAAGTTGTTGACTGGAAATGGCCACATTTAAAGGGATGATCAGAGTCATGAAATACCTAAAGGTGAGAAATGTGGGGATGTACGAATGGTATTCCATTGATTTGAATATACACATAGGCTAATACATTTTAAATACGTATGTTATGATATTTCCTATCACATCTGGCATGTTGCTTGGGTCCACAGCATAAGTATAACAAGGAGTCAGGCAAGTAGTATTACTCAGGATGCTTTATTCTTGTTTGGGGTGGATCGAATGCCTCGTGGGAGCTCCTTATCCCGCGTCTTGCCCTCCTCAATCTCCAGGTGTAAGTGTGCCCTCTCCTTCCCGCTCTGCACCCACTGGCCAGAGAGAGAGAGAGAGAGAGAGAGGGGAAGAGAAAGAGGGGAAGAGAGAGAGGGGAAGGGAGAGAGGGGGGGGAGGGAGAGAGGGGGGGAGGGAGAGAGGGGGAGGGAGGGAGAGAGGGAGAGGGAGAGGGAGAGAGAGAGAGAGAGAGAGAGAGAGATATCACATTCCTCTAATTAGTCGTAATTCTTAAATTAGTCTTGTGGGCTTTCAAATCACTCGCAAAGGGCATGGGTGCTCACAAGTTTGGGGTTGCCAGCTATTGGACCAGTTGCACTCATCCTGATGGGGCCCATCACCGGTGGACGGAGCCCATTCCTCCGCCCTAGCAGTGGTGCCACTCCGAAGTGGCATGCAGACTGCTTCGCTCCTTTATTCTTCATCATTTTCCAACATCAGAAACTCCTTGAAGTGAGAGCTGTTCTTGGTGATGGAATAGGGCCCTGCCACTGCAGTGACCATTGTCTTTTTGACAGCTGTAATTGTCAGTGGCTGACTTAGAAAGTCTAACTTCCGTATCTGATGCAGGTGCACAAGCCCTAAATCTCCCAGTCTGAGCTTGGAGGGAGTCGCATGACTTATTCTGTCTGCCAGTCTTTTCATCTTTGCCTTGGTCTCCTGGTCACGTACAACTATGTCATTGTGGTCTGGCGAGGCTTTGTCTTTTAACGGATGAAGCTGCGTTCTGCTTTTTCTTCCCAGTGCTAATTCCAATGGGTATCACCCCGTGGAGCTTTGCAACATGTTGCGATAGTATCAGAGCATTTGGCATAATGCTTGACTATGTGATATCTGTGGCAACTTGGCCCTTTTAATTGCTTTCTTGATGTTTCTCATGAAGCGCTCTGCCAAGCCATTGGTTTGCGATCATAGTGGTGTTATTTTCCAATGATGTATCCCCGGGTAGGCCATGAATTTGCAAAACTCCTCCCCTGAGAAAGGGGTCCATTCTTCATTTTGAGCACAAGGGGAGCACCCCAGGTTGCAAATATCTCATCCAGGATAGGTAGCATGACTGTTGCGGACGTAGAAGACACTTGGCGCACTAGAGGAAAGCAAGAGTATTACTCAACAATGACTAAGAGGTACCCACTCATGTCCAATGGCCTTAGAAATCAGTGGACAGTGTCGACCAGATGGCGCCAGGGAGGTCCAACATGCGTAGTTCCTCTGGCTTGGTCGGCCTCTCTGTGCTCAGACAGAGGTGGCATATCAGGATCATTTCTTCCACCATCTGATCAAGACCTGGAAACCATACTTTTTGTCTCAGCATCTTTTTTGTGGCCACCATTCCCTTGTGGCTTTCATGCGCCAGGCTGACTGTTTGACGGCAAAGGATCTGCAATATTACTGGTGCCAAAGAGAAGTATCCCCCACACAGTTTGACAATTCTTACTGTATGTGCTTGAACGCGAGCACATCTTCCTTGCTGATGTCTTCACCGACCTGGCTAATGTTTGTCATGTGTCTCCACCTCTGTGTCTGCATGGTGTGCTTCACCGCTGTCAATGGGGCATCTCTTATTGTTTGTTGTATCAATTCATCCACTATTGTTGCATATTTTGGAGCAGCACAAAGTTGATGTACTCTTCATCTATGAATGGTTTGGTAGTCGGCAGGGAGTGTCTTGACATATAATCAGCAGGATTGTGTTCTTTTCCCGGTTTGTGAACAATTTTAAAGTTATATTCTATCAGACATAGCCCTCATAACTCGATGCAGGGTGGTATTTTTTCCTTTGGATTGCAGTAGATTGTGAGTAATGCTTGGTGGTCCATCACTATTGTGAATGGTTTCCTGTATATGAACATGTGATGGTGCGTGCATACCCACACCACTGCTTGGTCCTTTTTTTCTGGTTGAGAGTACGCCTTTTCCACTTCTGTTAGGCTCTTACATGCATATGCAACAATTCGCCATAAAAGAATCACAGCCAGGCTTGTGTTCATCTAGAATGGTTGATTTTGATTGATTTGATTGATTTATATGTTTATATAGCGCATTGAATCACCCTCGAGAGGGTATCTCAGCGCTCTGGATTTGCAGAGAAGCATTGGTCGGGGTTTCAGGCTAGAAACAGGGCAGTTTTCAGGATTTTCCTGAACTTCTAGTGGTCAGTACATTGTCTTAAGGCGAGGGGAAGTTGATTCCAGATGAGAGGAGCCTGGTAAGAGAAGCTTTTTCCTCCCGTTCTTGTTTTTTTTATCTTGGGGATAGGAGCGATTTGGAGCTGGAGCGCAGAGTCCGGTGAGGGGTGTAATGATGGAGTCTCCCTGCCAGATAGGAGGGGCCACTGCCCCAAATCGCTTTGTGTGTAAAGCAATATATCTTAAACTTCACGCGTTGTCGAATGGGCAACCAGTGTAGTTGGTGAAGGAGAGGTAGCGAGGCTGATCTATAGGGCGCATTTAGGACCAAGCGAGCAGCGGTGTTGTGTATCATCTGTAAGCAGTCCAATGAGGACTCATTGGCTGCTATCAGAAGGGCATTGCAGTAATCTAGCTTACTCAGTACCAGGGTCTGCGTCAGGGTCTTTCTAGTAGTGTCGGAGAGATAGGGGAATGCTTACCTTAGAAGGCCCAGGATGTGGAAGCATGAGCCCACTGTGTGAGAGACATGTTTCTTCATATAGAGTCTGTTCGAGGTGAACTCCGAGGTTCTTGACAGTGGTCGCCGGGGTAGGGGCGGTGCCTAGTTCTGGGGGCCACCATTGAGGAGTCCACAGGAGAGGGGCATCACTGAAGAGCAGAACTTCCGTCTTTCTGGCATTCAGCTGGAGGAAATTACTTTCCATTCAGCGAGATATAGCCAGCATGCCGGTGGAGAATGTGGATTGAGCTGTCTGAGAGGTTTTGTTAAAGGAGAAAGTAAGCTGTGCGTCGTCCACGTAGGATATTGGTGTAATGAAAGGTCTCAGATCTCCCCTGGACCAAGGTATGTACCATCACTTTCCAAGGGAGAGAATATCAGTTCCAAACTTATGGAATATAACATATACACAGCACTTCCTTAGGTGGGCAAACTTTCAACACTCCTGCAAAGACAAGGCAAGAAAACAATATCACATGAGTCTCCTCTAGACCAAGGTAACACACACAACACTTCTCTAGAGCGAGATATACTTTGCACATCACTTGCCAGGAGTAGAATAACTTCCTATAACACAATTACCTGCTAGAAGGGAATTCACCCATCCTTCTACAACAGAATACTTGGCCAAGAAGAGTCCACACCTCCTTCTACAAGGAAAAGATGAATTGGTATATCTGGGATATATTTATTAGTAAATAGCACCACACGGTAAGTCAAATGCACCTATCATAGCAGACTCTAACATATCAATAGTATGATTGAAACACAATCAAGGCAAACACATATGTAGAAATATATATATGTATATCAATGTATGGAACCTGAAAATATAGTTATAGTAAGCAAAAACAGTAGGAAAACTAGAAACTAGTGGAACACCTCACCAACTGTCTGTCCATCCCGTTTCCACTTCGCCAAAGGGAAGTCCGGTTCTTCGACCGAAACAGGAGAAAGTAGTGATACTATATGCCCCACCGCCACAGCTGCACGTCTGCCCTGTGATGAACTTCCACCAAACAGAACCCAGACACCTCCTTTAGTACAAGTGGAGACGTAAGACGAAGCTCCTGGTGAGCCTCACCCCTCTTCCCATCAGAGTCCGTACCACTCCGCACCAAGGCCACAGCTTCAGCTGGCCAGGCGTCTGTTATGGCTTCAGAGCAGAGCAAGCACATTCCTCTAACAAGATCCAGTTCTTTCTGGTCAGTAAAGTGCGAAAAGCAAGTGAAAAGGAAAACATGCCCTTCTCACCTAGTGAAGCTCAGAAAATGGCGACAGTCACTCAAGCATAAGCCTCTATTCACGCAAAAGAGCAAAATTAGTATGCAAGATGACATAAGATCAGGCCAAAGCCAATAGCAAGCACTGCCGTTAAGCAAGATAAAGTCAGAATCTGAAAGAGAAATAATCAAGCCCTAGTTCATAGCTTATTCTTACTAAGCAGGCCTACATATCAATATATTATGTTATAACATGCTAAATAAGACTGAGATGGTGATGGGCGATGGTCATTATCAAGCTATTTATCCACATAAATGGCACATTCATTAGGGACGAATCCATGGTGTCTCAGTAAAGTGGCCAAGGGAGCTACGTAGATGTTGAACATAGTCGGGCTTAAGCATGAACCCTGTGGCACCCCCTTGGTGAGGTCTTGAGGTTTAGACCGGAAAGGGCTGAGGTTGATAGTCTGGGAGTGCTTGGAGAGGAAGTTAGTTATCCATTTCAGGGCCGTCCCCCCGATTCCTGCCTCCCTAATTCTCGTGAGCAAAGTCTGGTGGTCGACCGTATTGAACGCAGCCGAAAGGTCTAATAGCACAAGAAGGGTTCCCATATCTACTCGACTGGCGTCCACCATTATTTCCGTGCAGATAGAAGCATCAAAGTAAGCAAGGTGGTCCATAGCAGTGACAGCTTTCCTGATGTCAGCAAATGCTTTCTCACATGCTGGCGTCCAAATGAACGGCTGCCCTTGTTTTGTGAGCTCTGAAGCGGGGTACTCACAGTGGCAAAGCCCTTGATGTTCAGAGCACGGTAGCTCACTAGCCCTAGAAGTGACCTAACTTCTGCAACATCCACAGTGGACGTTGTCTTGTGTAGCATTTCAACTTTACTTGGATCTGTTTGCTTTCCAGTTTGAGAGAAGATGTGCCCAAAGAAGATGAGTTTGTCTTTCTCTAGCTCACATTTTTTATTGTTGAGCATCAAACCTGCCTTTTCCAGCTGACTGCATACGTTTCTCATCCCTCTGGTGTCTTCTTCTTTGATGCAGCCGAACACCAAAATGTCGTCCCTGTATTTCAGACAGTTTTTTACATGTCTTATCACCCTCCTCACCATCTCCTGGAATACTTCAGCTGTGGAGGACACACCAAAGCTTATTCGTTTGTAGCGGAATAGCCCTAGGTGTGTGGAAAACGTGGTGATGTGGCGTGACTGAGGGTCTAGTTCCAATTGGTGATAGTCTTTGAAGAGGTCCAGTTTAGAGGACCCACACGCACCATTGAGGCAACTGATCATATCATTTAGGTGGGGCCCTGCATGCTTTTCCCTTTCTATGGCAGTGTTCAGTAAACGAATGTCCACACATATGCATATTTTGTGTGTGTTTTTCTTCAGCATGGGGAGAATGCGGGATACCCATGGAGTAGGCCCATCCACTGGTCAATTATGTCTTGTGTTAGTAGGCTCTTCAATTCTTCCTCCACCTGAACCTGAAGGTGCACTGGAACCTGGCAATGATGCTAAGCCGCAGGTTTTATGGCTTCACTGATGTGATGGGTGACCTGCATGTCTTTCAGCTTGCCAAGTCCCCGAAAAGCATTGGAAAGTCTTTCAGGATACTGTGATGCTCTGACACGTGGTAAGTCATGACCGGCAGCCCCATCACTTGTGCCGTGACGTTGCATAGCAGGCATGGTGCTGGGATGTCTCCACGTAGTATGTGCATCTCTTCTCGTACTGAGGTGTTGCTGTACATGAGCGTCTCCACAAACTTGTCCAAATTTGTTAAAGGGTGTTTCGCACTTCATGTTGAGCACAAAATGCATTGCATGACCTCCTACCGTGAGATCCACCATTGCTGTTTTGTTGACGTCTTGTTTGACTAATAGCTGAATATGTTCTGATCGGCCGCCCACATCACTATCTGCCATGAGATATAGGAGCTCCTTTGTCTCTCTCACTGAGGTGGCATTGGGGCCCGCAGAGGGCCTGCGGTTGTCTGTTGCTGTGTCTCTTGCACGATGACTTGATTTAATTCTCGGCCCCAGGGAACGCCCTCTTTACATTCTTTAGCCTCACCTTGGCAGACACTCGCAAAGTGACTGTCCCTGTTGCACTTCCGTCACTTCTGCCCAATGGCCAGGAAGGTACCGGCATGAGGGTATGTCAGTTCGCAACGGTAGCAAGCTTTCTCATTCCTTGTAGGCAGCAGGGTTCTGTTGTCCTGTGTGTTACTTCCCCCTACAATACGGTGGATTTGTTCCAGTGTTCTTGTTTGGCCACTCTCCATGGTGATGGCGTGCGATGTGGCTCTGGCTTCTGTCCTTGCCATGGACAGTATCTTGTTAAGTGTGTCGGTTTCTTTGAGTATTTTTGTTCTGAATCCAGTTAAATAGCATCCTTTAATGATGTGCAATAATTTTTGCCTCCTTGTTGTTTAATTTCTGATATTCGCAGTAAGTTACCAGTTTCCGTAGATGGATCTCAAAATCATCAAGGGATTCATCTGCTCATTGGAATGCGGTATTGAATGTGTATCATTCATAGTCAACATTCCGCTGTGGGTTAAAGCTGTCTGTGAGAAATTTGATCAGATCGTTGAATGTTATTATTGATTCAGGTGGGAAACTGAGAAGCAGGTCTTCAATGTCGTCGCACACAAGGTTGAGAAAAGGGTCTCTGGCTTGTTTATCTGTGTGTTACTTGCAGGTGGCTTTTAAGTAATGCTCGAAACGCTTGATAAATTTCTCCCACCTGGCACCCTTTGTCTGCGAATCAGAGGTGTCGACTGGCAGAGGATGTCAAAATATGAAGCAGGGAATGTCTTCCTCCAGCATGACAACATAGCTGTCCACACTTTGTCACAGAGCTGGGAGTCAGCAGGGCACTAGGGCCCTGCACAGACTGTGCTGGACAAAGTAGCATCAGATGTAAGAAACAAAATGAGATGCAGGACCTAGGTTCTCTTCTGTTGCACTCTCTCTCTTGATACTTGTTGTAATCTCTTGTATCAGCTTTCTCCCATGATGGTTCATTCCGTGCCCCCTCCTTGCCTGCCCTGTTGGTACGGCCGGGCAGAGAGCTCACCTTAGAATGTTGGCAAGGTGACTATGCGACTTGCGAGAGCGGATGACCAGAATAAAGCAGAGTCACACCTCACCTCGTGTCTTGTGGATTAATACTTTATATAACACTGGCGACGAGGATGGGATGGGGCAGCTGGTCATCTCCCCTTTGTTTTATTCTCTCCTGTTGCCGGATCATTGCGTGAGTCCTTCAACGCCCCGGTCACCTGCGTGGCTGTATGTTCGTTTAGGGGCAGCTCCTGGATTTCAGACCTGTCAGTGCTGATCTGGACCCTGATTTAAGAGACTCCTCGAACAGAACCGTATCCTCCGGGGAGTGTGTGATCTGGGGACACTCCTAGCCTCCTCAAGTCGTGCTGGCGGGGGCTTCGTAATTATTCAAGGTGTTTCCTCAGTCTGAGCTTCCCGTAGCCCTGCTGGCACTTCGAGGCTAAAGCAAGATGGTATTCTGGTCCTGAGGGTGCTAAAGTGCTCTTCGTTGGCATCGCCTATCTGGAACCGACGAATCTGGAGCCGCCGTACCTGCGGCTGTGGTAACGCTCCTGTCGTGGCTGTTCGGTGAGGATTCCAGTCAGCGGCGAGAACGCGTCAGGTGGTGTGTTCCTGTGAGGGCGCCCAGCCCCGCTACTATGCAGGGTTTCTATACCTGGCATAGGAATGCCTTCATATTTTGGACTTTTAGGCCATGGTGATTGAGAGACTTAGCAAGGTTGTTGAAATATGAGTTCAATTTTCTATGGCAGCATATCTGTTCAGGTTGTTGGCTGTTGCACTAAAGTTGTACTGCAGCCTGACAGGATTGCCACATAAATATTTTCTCTTCAATGCATGATCAGACAGTTTGCCTCTCATGAAGAACATTTTAAGTATTTAAAGCACGGAGAGCGCATGGATGCCTACAGAAAGACTTCAATGCAGTTTCCTAAGTTTAAAGACATTTGGTGTGATGTTCAGGCATATTTGCCGCTGACAGCGGATGCTCAGCAAGCATTTGGATGCCAGTGATACAATGTGTCAGTAAGACAATATTAAAACCATCACCTATACACTGTTGTAACTTACGAAACACGTGGCGGTGGAAAGTTGGATCTGATCAATTAGATTTGTTAGTTATCGGTGGACCTTGATGGTATTGTTTTTTTCTGTATACAAATAAAATATGAGAAAAGTGGCACGGATTTGTTTTGATTGTATATTATGAATGAAATAATGAAAAAAAAAATGTGGTCCACATTATCCTACACAGATTAGATAAACCCTTGCTGCAACAGGCTCCCCTAACTTAAGAATGCATGGAAACACATCTTGGTAGCTATTGTATGAAATGTGTGTAAGTTACTCAGATAACAGAAATCTGAAAATCCATAACAACATTTTAATTGACAGAGTCAATTATATTCCACATTTTGAAGACTTTTTAAAAATGTTATGAAGTAAAAAACAATATTATCAAAATGTTTGGTTTCAGGTCACCACACAATATATACAAGAGGGTGGGGCTTATGACGAAAGTAAGGAGGTTGGCTATGTAGCACACAATGAATGTGATCAGTGGTCATGAAATAAAAAGCTGGAATTAAATTATAAAAATTAAATAGGGTCCAAGGAACAGTGTGAATTGTTACTTCAGCCCAGACCACGTCTGCATCCCACAGGGAGAGCGCCATACAGCAAGTGATGGATTTATATTGGCTTCGACAGCCAAAGGAAATTTAAAATCAAAACAGAAAGTCTTAAACTGGTTAGATATTTTTGTAGAAAATGTTTGTATTTTCCTACGTACATTAACTTTTGCAGACAGTACTGACGATGCTCAACAATAGTGAAGATCTGAGAGAACCCATCACGTAAGAGGTGCCCTCTGATTTCACCTCCATAAGAAACATTTCCCAATCTACTTAATCTATTTTTTCTTAATGCTTTCGAAGGCCTTAAGCAACTTAACTTGGCGTGGAAGAGACGCATACAAGTAAAGAGGGTGGAGAGATGCATGATATGATGGGTTCAGACCTTTTTTCATAATTTAACTCTTTATGAGTAGTGACAGTAATGTCATGAGTGCCACAATCTTAACCAAGGAGAGGAAGAAAATGAAACAAGGACCAACCCAAGGGTCAGAAGAGTCCACGATAGTCAAGTGAGAATCCTGGAAGTGAAGATAATCTGTTTGGTATTTCAGTAAAGTACTTGAACAATTGAGGTGTCCACATGCTGCTTGCCAAGAAACATGGGTTTTATTCAGAAGCATACCGAGTGAGGCAGTGTGCCTAAAATAAGACCCAGTAAATGAAGAGAAGATTGATGTTTTTTCTGTAAAGGTCAACTGCGCATAAAATAACTTTGCGCTAAATGTTAAAAAAGTGTTTGTTTGTGAGAATATAAAGGCATACAATGTAAAAGGGCAGAAATTGGCAACATATGCACACTGCCTCTGGAGAAGCCTCGGATGAACTCTTCATCCCAGCAGGGCCGCTGAACCAAGTGTCTAATCATTGTGGAAGGGTTATTTTGTCTACTGTCAAGGTGACTCGTCCTTAAAATAAGTGGAACACAGAAAAAGCAGACAATCATGTGGGTATCACATTGCTTCGCTGAAACCAACAAACCCTGCTTGAGGAATTAGTGCTCAGCGGTCATATGCTCTGGAAGTTGGGGTGCGGGGGATGCTGCAGCACCCCCTGAAGCAACCATGCTGGAGTTCGGAAGGTCAATGACCAATAACGATGCCTTGAAATGTTGTCTTTTTCTAGTTACATTTGCTATGCGATCAAAGTCACAGCTCAAATGTCAGGCTATGTCTTCTGACAAATTGCTGTTTGTTCATTTAATATGGAGATTAGGGTTCACTTTTCGTTTTCTGACTGTAAAATGGGATGATTCTATAAAGTGCACTATGTGGCAATCTAGCTGGAGTACAACAAGTGTAAAAGGAAAGGCTGTACTGTATCTTCTTTTTGTAATATATAACAGTTAAATACATGTACACTGGTTTTGTAATTCAGAAGTGTGATGGAAGCAAGAATTTGCAATAGGATCAAAACATATCAAAACTTAGGTTGATGCGCACATGTTTATGTTTCATTATTGTATTCTTTTCATATTGCTTTTAATAATTCTTAGTTTTCCTAATGGGAAGAATGCAGCACCATTTATTCGGCGATCTACTGTACCCATTCTTGGTTCTCCAGGCCATTTTCAGGCATAACAAATCCAATAAAATGTGTTGTGAAAAAAAACAAATCAAAACATTACTTAGTGATGTACAAATGAGAATTCAATGGACCATTTGTTGTCTTTACATGACAGTATGGTACCATATCATGTTATATTAATATATTTCCAACAGTGTACTCCAAAATGCACCACCGCTACGTACCACACCCTTACTACTGTACTTCTGAATGGGCATGGCTCATTTGCTACACTTGTTCTTTATGTGACCCTTGAATTTTTCACAATCTCTATAACTTCGGTGATGTAAGGCCTTGCATCTTGATGGCAAAACAATGCTTAGAGAAATATTAGAGAATAGAAAAGTGTATGCATAGAACAAATACACCTGTAAACGGTCTGCAAACTTGGTCTCAGGCATGGAACATGTCATTTGGATTCAACTTTGTATTTTAGATTTATTTAAAGAGGTCGAATGCAAACAAGAATCACTGCACAACAGTAACAGAGTTGTTGACTGAGTCAGTGGTTGCATCTAATGCTTAAAGAAAGAGGCCGAAAGAGGCCAGGGGCATGGAGTGGTGTGGTTGGTGAAAGCACATACAAGTATGCACATACATAATACACATTTTGTCGGTCATTTATTGATGACTGATCTGCTGTATCATGAATAAAGCATGTTGGCAAACAGGTCTACCCTCAGTGTTCGCTGGAAGAATTTAAGAGAGGTCATACTAATTCAGAGGCTTGGAAGCGTTAATGCACAGAATCGAGATGGTGCACATGGTAGGTTTCAGGTGGAGAAGGGATGTTGAGTTGCTGAGTATAGCAAACAGGAATAGCATATAGGTTTTATGTCAATCCATGGATGCTAACATTATGCGCATCCTCCTTTATTGCTCCACTCACAGCAGCAACAATCGAAGGAAGTAAGATCTCTAAAACATTCTAACAGTCTATAAAGTCTAGAAACAAGCAGCTCTCTTCCTTCTTTTGTTGCTGCTCCTCAAAATATAAGTACACTTTCTTTAGAGTATTAGTAAGAATTTTTTGAAAGAGGTATGTTTTGAGATTAGATTGTATTTATGGTTTTGGATTAGTGAATACGATTAAGAAGTATGTTTTTAGAACATTGCGTCTGGGGACTTCAGTTTTAGTTTAATTGCTTTGACATGCTAATTCGTTAACTAAGGGTTAATAAGGATGATTGTTAACAAACACCTGTATTAGAAAGAATTGTTATATATTTACCGATTGGTGTGAATTGGGAAGTGCAGGAGTTGAAAGACGGTTGACTGCAGCCTCGCCCTACATTTCAAGTGAGCGTGTCTTCTAGATGAGGTAGATCACAGATCCAAGTGATTGCTTTTACGAGCTTTCACGGATGTGAGTGAAGTTGCGGTGACTATGCGAAGCATGGCTCGTAAGGATTTTGGAAACGGAGATCGCTACGGGAATAATTTCAGTTTGGAGGAAAATACCTGTTCGTTCGAACTTGCTGGTTATATACGAAGTGATCAGCGTGCTCGACCAAACAGGTTATATCGTCCAAAGTTAAAATATTGCTGAAGTCGGCCATTTTGAAAGGCTGGAATTCTGCCATTCAGGACAATGTCCCGTGCTCACTACGCCACTGGAGTCAAGCTATCCAGGCCGAAGAGGGGTGAAACTCCGAAACTGGTCCTAGGATGCTTGATTCTGGTCCAGGGAAGACCTGGCTTGGCAGTTCGGGCTGGACTGTTCCCATGAGGCACAGGGTCAAGACTGATTTGCTTATGGTCATGTCTGAACTGGGGTGGCGTGGTGAGCAAAATAACGATGGATTAAACCCAGATCTGTGACTGGGGGTGAATGTTTTGCCAATGTGCAACATTCCGTCCATCATTTTATGTGTTTTGCTATTCTGCCATTCAGGACAATGTGGCAGCAATTTTAGAGGAATGGGATAGCTCTAATGACTATATTAACATAACGGTTCGTGAGGTGACTTTTGGCAGTTGCAGTTTGTGTGCATCTAGAACAATTACGCTTTAGAGAGATTATCGAGGTTTGATTGGAAATTACATTAAATTGAGTTTTTTTACTTTTTTGGGAAGAATGTCAGAGGGGCAGATTGAGGGAAGATGAGAGGAGAAATTGGAGGGACATGTCCATAAAGCTTTAGGGAAATTAATGGGGTCAATTACTGACACCATTCATAAAAAGACTGATTCTTTATGGCCAAGCATTAAGCAGAGGATTTTTAAGGCGTCAGATTCAAAGGACAGCAAAGCAAAAGTAGTGAAGTAGTTGAATGCTCAGGCTTGGTAAGAAAAATTCAAAGGAAAAGAACATCAGGGGACGAATAGCTTGGAAAATCAAAGAATGCTTATGTAGGAGAGGAAAGTAACTTGAGTGATTGTGTGAATGCAATGAGTGAATGTAATGCAGAAGGCACGGAGGATGGGCACGACAAAGGCCTGAAAGACATTCCCCAATTGATTCTGATGAGGTTTTAGAGGTGAAAATAGACTTGTCATGCTCCTCGGAGTTTGATTCTGACCATGACATAATAGAGGTCAAGAAAAAGGGAACATCCGATGAGGCAAGGAAGGCCTCAGGGTCAAACATATCCACGCCCGTCTTTGCCGGATAAGGTACCATGACACTTGATTTGAATGCTAAGGTTGTAGCATTCATAAGTAATAATGGAAAAGATCCAAGAAAGGGACTACTTAAGAGATTAAAATCCTGTCAGGAGCGTCTTTTACATGTAATCGGACCCTTAACAAAAACATTTGAGACTACAGAGGAGGCCTATCTTAATGGAAACCCTTTAGATTCAGGGGAATTTCACCAGTGGGTCCAGAAAGCCATTTGTTTACGGAGTAATGCGAACACGCCATTATCAAATGAATGGAGGAAGAGCATACTTTTTAAGATTGACCCAAAACTAACAGCATTGGAAAATAAGTGAGAGGGTCCATCCTTGCATAGTTTACTTTTTAGGCCCAATTTGTAAAAGATATGGAAAACTATGTTGGTGTTTTTGGTTCAATACATACGTTGTAAAAAGATATAAATAAGGTGTTTAGAGATAGAGTTGTTGCTAGGGCTGGGAGAACAAGTTGCCTGACTGTGGACAGGGTGGAACAAGTCCCCTTTTGGGATGTGGCACACGATATGCCCAGATGGGATTTGGAACCTATCAGGGGTTTCATCCTCAAAGATAACACATTTGAGGAATAACAACTAGGGGAGATAGGAGGCAAAGAGGGTTTTCACCAGGTAAGGATTTTACAAGACCATTCAGACATCCCAGTAAAGTTGGGTGGTAGGCTAGCCCGGTTTTATGGGAATTGGGAGGAAAGTGACTCATTATCCATTTGCACAGGAAGTGACTGCACTGATTGCCCACCAAAACAGGCTTCACTTAATGGAGACTGCAGCACTTATACACAGCAGGCATGCCAAACGTAAACCTATTTATGTCAGGACCCCTCATTCTACAATCCCGCAGAAGACTGGTAAACTGAACTTCACGGTTCGGTGCCTGCAGGCTGTAGGGCAGTGACTCTTGTACTCCAAGGGAGTTTCTCGGCAATTTGATGAAGGCTGGAGGTGCTCTGGGGTTTTTTGAGGCCTCACAGTTGCAGGACGGGGCAGCAGGCCAACCACAATTGTTGAGTCCTGGAAGCAGCCGGCAGGGTTTGGTGCCAATTTTCTGCAGCAGGTCTTCAGTTCTCGGGTCATCAGCTCTTCTTTGTCCATTGCTCTTCTTAGATCCATTGAATCTAAGCTGCAAGGTCCGGGAATGCTACCTAAATACTAAATTGAGGGGCGTTAAAGTGGGAGACAGGTAATAGACAATGGTCTACCTACCTTTAGGGTGTCTACAGCCTCTAAGTGACCACTTCCTGTGGGAAGGGTCACTACCCTAGCCCTGATAGGTTAATTCCTGCCATCCCAAGATGGAGGAATTACAAAAATATTGTCCACTTCACCTGCCCCACCTTAGGGGCTGTGCTGGCTGAATCTGGGCACACCTCCTAAGTTAACAAATGTTTCCAACTATCCTCCCGCCAAATGTGGAGTAGGACAGGTTGGTTGGCATCCTCCACTATCTGGAGCTGCCTAGGATGCATTTCAAAGGTAGCATCGCCTTTGATGCTTCCTGTCTTGAAAGGCCATCAGTCCTGGGGGAGATGTGAAGCACCTCAATACAGAGCAGGCTTTGTACCTGGCCTCTGAGATCTCAGGCCCTAACCCCATGAGGTCAGAAACATGTCTGGTGGTGGCAGGCTGGAAAAGACTAGTCAGAGACCACACTAGTGCTTGGTACGTTTTCAGGGGAGCCTCTAAAAGGTCTCCTGTGTTTAATAATTCCAACACTGCCATTGGTGAGGATTTGTTAGGACAAGATGTTTGGTGCCAAACATCTTAGGGTACAGTGAAGCCACCATGAAGCTAGGAAACTCGTAATGACAAGTATGCAGCCTATGTACTCTCTATGGCTTCCCCGGGTACTTACAATATCCAAGAATGGCTCAAATATTGCAGGCTCATGCAGATATGTCCACACATGGGCTATAGTGTACTATGCTTTAGGGCTGCAGGGCTTGCAGTAGGGGGGACTTACACTCTTCAGTTTTCTCTGCACCAAGACATGCTGCCTGCAAAGGCAGTTTGCATGGTCTTGGTGAGGGGTGTCTGGGGTGGCACAATTGGTGCTGCAGCCCCGGTGGACACTCTTCAGTCCCAATGCTCTAGGTACCAGGAGTACCATTTACTAGAGACTTACGGGGTGGCTGAAGATGAGCCTTTTAAAGAAAGAACACTAGTACTGGGGACCTGGTGAGCAGGGACCCAGTACACGTCAATCAAAGTTACATAAACAAAACAGACAAAAAGTTGGTGGTACTGCAACAAGAAGCCAGTTCCTCACAATAGGTCTGTCAGTGGGTATGTGAGTAGCTGTAAGGGTCTGTGCATGGGTTTGTGAGTGGACTTTTGGTATGTGAATGGGTGTTTGTTGTTGGGCGGGTGTGTGAGTGGTTGTATGGGTTTATGAGTGGGTATGCGAGTTGTTGTATGGGTCTATGAGTTGGTTTGTGAGTGGTTGTATGGGTGTGTAAATGGGTGTTTGAGTGGTTGTATGGGTGTTTGAGTGGTTGTATGGGTGTGTGAGTGGTTGCATGGATCTGTGAGTGGGTGTGTAAGTGGTTGTATGGGTGAGTGGGTGGCTGTATGAGTGGTTACATGGGTATGTTAGTGGCTGTGTGGGTGTGTGAGTGCTTATGTGGATGATGCCATCAGTGATGTCACAAGTGATGTCTCTGACATGTCATGAGTGATATAATATGTGAGGTCATAAGCAGTGCATTGCGGGGGCATAAGTTATAGTTAACTCGGGTAACTATAACTACTGAATTTCTATGATTTTGTGCATGTGAAATCTGAGCCTAACTATAACACCCCTGTAACCTTTCCTTTTTTAGTTAATTTATAAGGTTTTTTAAATTCTATTTCCAAACTATAACATCCCTGTAACTTAATTGTTTTAATACACGGGTGTGTGAGTGGTTGTGTGAGTGGGTGAATGAGAGGCTGTATGGGTCTGTGAGTGGTTATGTGGGTGTGTAAGTGGCTTTTTGTGTGGGTATGTGAGTGGCTGTATGGGTCTGTGAGTGGCTGTGTGTGAGTGGCTGTGTGGGTGTGTGAGTGGCTGTGTGGGTGTGTGAGTGGCTGTGTGGGTGTGTGAGTGGCGGTATTGGTGTGTGGCTGTATGGGTCAGTGACTGAGTGTGTGAATGGCTGTATGGGTCTGTGAGTGGATGTGAGAGATTCTGTATGGGTGCATGAATGGGTGTGTGAGTACTTTTGAGTGTTCTAGTGGGTGTGTGAGTGGGTGTATGTCTGAGTGGGTGTGTGAGTAGCTGTGTGGGTGTGTGAGTGGGTTTATGAGTGGCTGTATGGGTCTGTGAGTAGCTGTATGGGTCTGTGAGTGGAGTGTGAGTAGCTGTATGGGTCGGTGAGTGTATGTGGGTCTATGAGTAGGTTTATGAGTGTGTGACTGAGTCTCCGAGGGGATGTGTGAGTGTCTGAGTGGGTCTGTGATTGGGTGCATAAGTGTTTGTCTGGGTCTGCGAATTGGTGTGTGAGCAGTTTTATGGGTGTGTGAATTTCTGTGTGGTGCTGTGAGTGTGCCTGTTAGTGCCTGCATAGCTCTCTGAGTGGGTGTATGGAGACCTGTGTGGGCCTGTAAGTAGGTATTGAAGTGAATGCATGGGCCTGTGAGTACCTGCATGGATATATGAGTGTCTCTGAGTGCCTGTATATGTCTGTGAGTGGGCGTGTGAGTGGATGAGTGGGTCTGTGAGAGGGTCTGAGTTCTTGTGTGGGACTGTGAGTGTATGTCTGAGTACCTGTATGGATCTGTGAGTGGGTGTGTGACTGCCTATGTGGCACTCTGAGTGGGTGTGAGAGTGCCTCTGTGAGTCTATAGGTGGATGTTTAAGTGGATGCATGGGTCTGGGAGTGGGTGTGTACCTGCATAGGTCTGTGAGTATCGCTGTGTGAGTAGGTCTGTCAGTGCCTGCATGGATTTTTGAGTGGGTCTTTGAGTGCCTGCATGATTCTGTCAGTGGGTATGAGAGTGCATATCTGGGTGTGAGTGAATCTGTGAGTGGTTGTGTGGGTCTGGGTGTGTGAGGGCCTATGTCCATGTGTGAAAAAGTCTCTGAGTGCCTGTATGAGTCTGAGAATAAGTGTGAGAGTACTTGCATGGGTATGGGACTGGGTCTGAGACTGGGTCTGAGAGTGCCTGTGTTGGTCTGTGAATGGGTCTGTCAGTGCCTGCAAGGGTCTGTGAGAGGCTGTGTGTGGGAATGAGACCACCTGTGTGGGTCTGTGAGTGGGTGCGTGAGTGGCAGTTTGTAGGTGTGTAGGCTCTGTGAGTGGGTTTGTTAGTTACTGAATAGCTCTGTGAGTGGGTGTTTGAGTACCTGTGTGGGTCTATAAGTGGGTGTGTAAGTGGATGCACGGGCCTGTGAGTAGATGTGTTAGCACTTGCATGGGTATACGAGTGCCTCTATGTGTGCCTATATAGGTCTATGAGTCAGTCTGTGAGTGCTTGTGTGGTTCTGTGAGGGGATGTGTGGGTACCTGTATAGGTCTGTGAGAGTGCCTCTGCAGGTCTGTAAGTGGATGCATGGGTCTGGGAGTGGGTGTGTGAGTACCTCATAGGTCTGTGATTGGGTCTGTAAGTACCTGTGTTGGTACATGAGTAGGTCTGTCAGTGCCTGTATGGATTTCTCAGTGAGTCTGTGAGTGCCTGTGCCATTCGGTCAGTGGGTATGAGAGTGCATGTGTGGGTCTATGAGTAAGAATATGAGTGCCTGTATGGGCCTGTGAATGGGTATGTAAGTACCTGCATGGGTCTGTGAGAACCTGAATTTGGGTCTGTAAATGGATCTGTTAGTGCCTGCATGTGTGTGTGAGTGGCTGAGAGGGACCATGAGTGGGTGTGAGACTGCCTGAGTGGGTGTGAGACTGCCTACGTGGGACTGTGAATGGGTGTATGTTTGGCTGTTTGGGTCTGTCAGTAGGTGGGTGTTTGAGTACCTGCATTGGTCTGTGAGTCGGTCCATGAGTGGCTGCATGGGTCTGTAAGTGGGCGTGTGACTGCCTGTGTGGGACTCTGAGTGGGTATGAAAGTGCCAGCATATAACTATGAGTGGTGTGTGAGTGGCTGCATGGGTCTGTGAGTGGGTATGAGAGTGCCTATATGGGTATGTGAGTGCACCTGTGAGTGCCTGCATGGGTCTGTGAGTGGGTGTGTCAATTTCTACATAGGTCTGTGACTATATGTGTCAATGCCTGCATAGGTCTGTAAGAGTGTGTGTGTGTGTGTGTGTGTGGGTGCCTATGTGGATCTGTCGTTGATTTACACAGGGGCCATGCTGAGCCTCGTGGGGGATCTGCAGATTCCCAAAGTGAAAAAAATGACATAACTCAATTTTGTACCCAACATAGGTCCCTCTCACACTCCTCTAACACACATGGGGTCAGGGTACTTCTACCCTGACCCCTTTAATCCTTTTGTAGATACATTAAAAGACCCCAGGACCATTCCCCAATACTTAAAATGGCAGCCTCAACCTCCCGGCTAGGTTGTGGTTAGCCAATCACGGTGTTGCTGGTGGAATGTGACTGCGAATCCACCACGGAGGACCCTCAGCGGGGGATCCACTGAAGATCCGCATCCCTAGATATACAATTTTGCTTCCCTTTAATAACTCTGGAACTACTGAATGGGTTTATAAAAAGGGTTCTTTCTGGACCAAGACCTACCTCTCTGCCAAATTTGGTGTAATTCTGTCCAGTAGTCCGGGCATTAGTGTTTTTCAAAATCCCTTTGAGAAATGCACATTTTTTGACTCACCCCCCCCTTTTCTCGGACCCCGCTTGATGGAACACTTCGAAACTTTCCATGCATAACTAGATAAAACTGGCCACTTTTTGGGGGAACACTTCATGAAGATTCGTTAAATGGCGCCAAAGTTATAAGCAAACCAAAAAAAGCTTTTCCTATGGAAGCTAGGTCCTAACTAGAACTACCTACTGGCATGGAAAAAACAAAAGTTACAGGGATGTTACAGGTAGCCTCAGATTTCACTCATACCAAACACTAGAAATTCAGCAGTTATAGTTACCTGAGCTAACTGCAACTTACACTCCAGCAATGCACTGCTTATGACCTCACATTTTACATCACTCATGACATGGTCAGTGACATCACTGATGACATCACTGTAAGTTTCTTTTTTCACTGAATTTCTATGTTTTTGTCAAATTCTATCCCTTAACTATAACGTCTCTCAAACGTTTGTTTTTTTCAGTGAATTTCTAAGGTTTTTTAAAACTATATTTCCAAACTATAACATCCCTGTAGCCTTTAATTTGTACACCGCTTTGCACAAAATGTCTACCCAGCTGGAGTACTTTCTATTGGTTAATTAGTAAGTGCTACCTCATTGGGTGAATGTGTACTGCATATTGTACAGTTCAGCTGCGTAATGGACCAGGATGAAATGTCTCCTGTGACCTTGTGTACGTTTCAGCAATTTGATTGTTCCTCATGCATCTTTATCCAGATATGTATGATAGCGTGAATATTCTTTTAGAGAAGATAAGGAGACTACAAAGAGGTGTATACTTACAATTATGTAAAGGGAGAACCATGTGACAACAAAGACCCCACTCATCACAGTCACTACAAATTGTACCCAGATAGATATAATGCATGAATATCCACCAAGCATTTTAGATCTTATTTTAATGTGGAAATGCTGACAAATCACTCTTACTTTGCCTTCGCAAAGGTCAGAAATTTAGAATTATTTAAAATGTATAGAAATAATCTACCTGGCATGAAACAGATGTGCACAAAATACAGTGTTTTCCTATTTTTTTCATATTCGCGAATTCATTGCCAACAGATATGATACGCAAATTCCGGTGCTGCCGTTATTTGCGAGATCAGTAAAAACATATTTACACACATAATGTTTGTGATCATTAGTTCACTAATATAGCATATAAAGTGACATTTTCATATGTAATTTTATGTTTCAACACTGTTTTATTCCATTCCCCGTTATTGCAAAAATGTCGGTGTTCGCAAATAGTCAGCGTACGCGAATATCATGTGACTACGGATAAAGGGGATTTCATTGGAAAAAACACTTTTTATTATTCTAGAAAAGAAGTCCCCACCCAGTTTTCTTTTCTTTACACTTCCAGTACTGAGATTGGAGGTTCACATTCCAGCACCTGCTGTTTTCCTATTGGAAAATTATTTTGGAGGTTGTTTGGGGTTTCAATTTAAAAATAAAATAGCATCTGGTGGCAGTGATATCAGGAGCAACACCCTGTGGAAGACGCTTCATCAGAGGAGGAACCCCCGGTTAAGCGCGAATCCATCGTGTTGGAATTTTTCACCATCCCCTCTGGGTAAAAAAATAACGGTGGCAAAGAATGTGAAGTGTTCTCTATGGGAGAAGACCCCCTTTCGGGGGTACGGTAAAGAAATATTCAGGTGGCACAACAAGTATGCTGACACACCTAAAGGCATACCACTTGAAGCACCAGGCCAGAGCACAGACGGAGCTCAGTGCAGAAGACGCATCCACTTCGAGTGCAACATTAATTGCACCAGGAGACACTATACCAACTGAGGTCCAGCAACATCTCCCTGAAAGGTCATCAGAGCTCAAAACAATTGGGACATTTTGTTTGGACTGCAAGAAAGATCTCACTGTAGGGAAAGAATCTGTTGCTGCAGTTCTGGAGGCATCAAAAGTCGACAAATGTTATATATGTATGTTTTTTAAATGACACTTCGATCCCCAGTTATGAGGTTTTTTTTTTTTTAGATAAAACCTTTCCTAGTTGCCATTTTATTTGTACAAAAAATACAAAATGTTAAAAAACTCAAAAAAAGTTCTAAAAAATCACAAAAAAGTTCTTGTTAGAACCACCTTTCTTGGGTTAAAAAAGATAAACTGTATGTATAAGAAAGAGTATGAGTGAGTGAGTTTCTGTATTAGTGAGTGAGTGGGTGTATGCGTGAGTAAGTGGATGTGTAAATGGTTGAGTAAGTGGATGTGTGGGTGTGTCAGTGGTGGAATGGGTTTGTGAATGAGTGTGATTGTGTGGGTAAGTGAGAGGGTGCATGAGCGGTTGTATTGATGAGTGAGTGATTGTATGAGTGAGTGTATGGGGGTCTGAATGGGTGTGAGTGACTTTATAGGTTCTTGAATTAGTGTGTGAGTGTTTGTATGGGTAAGTAAGTGGGTGTGTGAGTGGCTGTAAATGGTGAATAAGAGGGTGCATGCGTGGGGTGTATGGATGAGTGAGTGGGTGCATGAGGTTTTATATGGTAGAGGGAGTGGGTTTGTGAGCGACTCAATGGGTGAGTAACTGACTGTCTGTGACTATATGAGAGACTGAGTGTGTGTTTCACTGGCTATATGGGTGACTGGCTGTGTTAGTAGCTATATAGGTGAGTGAGTGGCTATGTCAGTAGCTGTATGAATGAGTGGGTGTGTTTGTAGTTGTATGGATGAGTGATTGGGTGTGTGAGTGGTTGCATGGGAGAGTGATGGGAGTATGAGTGGCTGTATGGGTGAGCAAGTGGATGTGTTTGTAGCTGTATAGGTGAGTGATTGGGTGTGTGAGTGGTTACATGGGAGAGTGTTTGGGTCTGTTAGTGATTGTATGGGTGAGTGAGTGGGTGTATGAATGGCTGTATGGGCGAGTGAGTGGGTGTATGAATGGCTTTATGGGTGAGTGAGTGCATATGTTAGTAGCTGTATGAGCAAGTGAGGGTGTGTGTGAATATCTGTATGGGTAAGTGAGTGTATATGGTAGAACTTGTATTGGTAAGTCAGTCAGTGAGTTACTAACTGTGGGTGAGTGGATGTGTAAGTGTGTGTATGGGTGAGTAAGTAACTGTATGAGAGACTGAGTATGTGGCACTAGCTGTATGGGTGACTGACTGGCTGCATTAGTAGCTGTATAGGTGAGTACTTGACTGTGTCAGTGTGTTTGTAGCTGTATAGGTGAGTGAGTGGATGTGTGAGTGGTTACATGGGCGAGTTACTGGGTATATTAGTGATTGTATGGGTGAGTGAGTGGGTGTATGAGTGGCTGTATAGGTGAGTGACTGGGTATGTAACTGGTTACACAGGAAAGTAACTGGGTGTGAGTGGCTCTGTGAGTAGCTGTATGGGTCAGAGAGGGGGTGTCTTTGTAGATGTATGAGTGAGTGATTGGGTGTGTCAGTGGTTACATGGGAGAGCGGCTTGGTGTCTAAGTTATTGTATGGGTGACTGAGTGGGTGTATGAGTGGTTGTATGGGTGAGTGAATGTGTGTGTGAGTAGCTATGTGAGTGGGACCTGTATTAGTACATGAGTCTGTGTGTTACGGACTGTGTGTGTGAGTGATTGGCTGTATGGGTGAGTGACTAGGTGTATGAGTGGCTATATCAGTGTGTGCTTGAATGTCCCAGTGGCTCTATGAGTCTCCCTTGGTTTACAGCTCCACAATGTAAGTTTCGTGAACTAAACAGAAAGAAGTATTTAGGAAATTGAAATAGATAGCATCATTCATCTGTTTAAAAAGAACATAAATATAAGTTAGTATTATAAAATTCCACAATAAACTTTTAGTTTCTGCAATGCATAGCATACTATAACAAAAACAGTAGGCTTTTATGCTGTTGTAGTATTTCACATTATAGTAAAGAATTTCATTTTCCCTTTTTTCTGTTCTCAGCTTTTGTACTTGTACACCGTAAACAATGTATTGCATAAAGATTTCTTATTGAACAGTGGGAGGAAACAATCCCAAAGACTGTAGAAAAAACCCCAGTTCACAATTCAGCGCCTGATCTTTCTTCTTCTAAATTCATTTTTTTTCAAATAATTTCCAATTAAAATGGCATCTAGTGGCTGTGAGAATCAGCTGCCACACCCTGTTGAACACAGTTATTCAGAGTAGGAATCCCTGGCAAAGCATCAAACAATTGCATGGGAGATTATCACCATCCCCTCCGGGGAAAAAAGAAAGTGGTGGCAAAGCATGTCAAATGCTCTTTATGTGACAAGACCCTCTCCAGGGATATGTCTAAGAAATATTTGTGTGGCACAAAGAGTATGTTGAAACATCTAAAGACGTACTACTCCAAGCAATGTTGAAAAAGAGCATAAATATAAGTTAATATTACATTTACAAAATTCAAGAAACAAAACAGCACACATTGCTTATGCTGTAACAGTGTATCACATTAGAGTAAAACATTTCATTTTCCCTTTTTTTCTGTTCGCAGCTTTTTACTTGTATACCATAAATGTTGTCTTACCTTTTAAGCATATAACACCCTTCCCTGCCCTATGGCCTACATACACCCTACCTTAGGGACAACTTATATGTAGTAGACAGGAAGTTTAAAGATTGGCAAGTAGTTTTAAATGGCAACTTGACCTAGCAGTAAAACTGCACACACAGGCTATGCAGTATTTTTAGGGCAACTTGTCTGCATGGGTGAATAGGAGTATCATTACTTCAGTACATATCTAAATAAGTAAATCCTTCCCTCTCTGGGTGTGTCACTGGATGTGTAAGTGGCTATGTTGCTATATGACTAGCTTTCTTAGTATCGCTATGGGTCTCTATATGTGTATGTAATTGGCTGTATGGATTGCTTACTGGCTGTATTAGTGAGTGTTGGGGTATATAACTGTGTGACTAACTGGCTCTGTTACTACAGCATACATAAGTGAAAGAATGTGTAAGTGCCTCTGTCTCTGTCTGACTTGGTGGGTGGGTGAGTGACCCAGGTTTTGTAAATATGAATATAAGTTGCAGTATGGGTGAGACACTGGATATCTAACTGTACTTAGGGGTTTCAAACTACACATGTGACTGAGACTTTAAAATACATGTCTTACCTTCTAAGCATATAGCACTATGACTTACCTACACCACACCCAAGGGGTAACTAGTACATAGAAAAACAGACCTTTAAAGCTTAGCAAGCAGTGTGTAATTACACAATACAACTATGCAGTAAAACTACACAAGCACACTCTACAGTTCCAGGGCAACACATTATTAGAGGACTTCTCACACAACTACTCTGAGACCCAAACAGACACTCACAAACGTACACACCCACAGTGACATTCACACACCCATTCATAAACCTACAAAAACAATCAGACATCCACTCACAAATCCCCACATACACTCTCAATACTTTTGCATATATCACCCACTTTCACCAACCTCATGTACACATATATCTTCTCAGTCACATGTTTTTCAACTACACTGTAATTCATATACCCGTTAATTGAGCTGGTTGGTTAGTAACTCTTTTTGATGCAGTCAGTTACACTGTACTCTCACAGAAAATATGAAAACTATGCATAAGAATGGTACACTACTCTTATACAGAGCAACCATTAATAGCAACCTTTTCAACTTTGCTCTCAGTGATACTGCCGTAGTTAGCAAATCAAAACATCAGTTTCATATTTTTCTTTCGTTATTCTACTTCTCAATGGTCAGTATTTCTTAACCCTCTCTTTCATTTCAGTAAAGAAGCTCAATCTGGAAGTGATTTCGAGCGTATTCTTGAATTTGTTGCGAGCCTCAGTGCAGACCCCTGTGTAACTTTGCAACAAATTCACAAATACATGCAGGAGTCCAAAACCATATGTATCTTTGTACTCTTCGTACTTTACAACCACACTACACTTCATAAGAAACTCATGACTAGGAAAATAAATCCTCCTTCATAAATAAACTACTCTAACTTTAACTAATGCACTACAGTCTGTTTAATACCCTTTCCCCCCACAGTCTCTAAGCTGAGTTTCCATAGCAACTCCCTTTGGAACACTCTTGAATCAGTCGGTCACACATTCTAGAAGCAACATGCTAGTTTCATAATGAACCGCAGTAGGCATGATTGACTATTCATAATTAAAAGAGTATCCATGTTAACATTACATTTCTTTTATTTTTACCAGAGCCAATCTCAGATCTACTCCCTTACCCTTTAAATACACTACCTAATTTTTATTGATCTGCATATTTACACCATCCAATCAAATCATGTTGTTTTTAAAACCAGGTTTTGCCCTCCATTTTAAATGACTTTCATTTTGAAAACTGTCTCATTCAGCTCCAGCCTTCACTTGTGTGCTGCTCCTCCTTGCCTTCAAAATAGTTAGAGTGTAGATTTTGGGTCACAGTTTTGTGTTTTGGGCTAGAAAATGTGCTAGAAAGAGTGGCATTGACAAGGACTTAAGTTGGACTGATGTGGACATTACTTGGATTGGCCACAGAGGGTTAAAGTGACATCAATTGATGCCTTTGGGTGAAAGCATTGCAGATTGGCAGCACCCTGATCTCATGATTGTACACTGGGGTGGCAATGACCTAGGCACACTTACTGGGATAGGACTGGAAGTCCTAATGAAGGACACCTTTGCTCAATTAATGGTACTTTCCCTCAGATAGTCTTGGCATTCTCCAGCATATGCCAAAGGCAGAAAAGGAACAGGTCAAACAAATTCAGTCCACAGAGACAAAGCCAGGAAACATGTCAATAAAACCGTTTCTGCATTCCTCAGATACCATAACATGGGCTCTATCTACAACAACAACTTACGCTTTGACATGGATGGTATCAATAGAAATGATGGAGTTCATTTCACAGAGAAAAGCAACAGGGTGTTCCTCAACACTGCATCCTGTTTAATGTATAGTTATCATCTACACACAATAAACAAAAAGGCTCTTCTCAGAGCTACCCTATTTCCAAAACACTAGTTTAAAAAATTGTCAAATTCTCGAATACCCAATACAAAAGCAGACACTCAACAGACAGCATATTTAAAATTCACAACTGTATAAGTGACTTTATGAATGTGACTGGGTGCGTGAGTGTCTGAAAGGGGTCTGTGAATGGATGTGTTAGTGTCTGATTAGGTCTGCGAGTGGGTATGTGTGTACGAGTGGGTCTGTGAGTTAATGCATGAGTCTCTAAATGTGTGTGTGTCAATGGGTGCATGGGTCTCTGAGTGCGTATGAGTCGGTGCAAGAGACTCTGACTGGGTGAGAACGGGAACACGAGTCTCTGAGTGGCTGTGTGATTGGGCGTGTGAGTGGGCATGTGCGTCTCTAAGTGGGTCTGTGAGAAGGTGCATGAGTCTCTGAGTGGGTCTGTGAGTGTATGCATCAGTGTCTGAGTGAGTCTGTGACTGGGTGTGTGAGTGTCTCAGTGTGCCTCTGAGCAGGTGCATGGGTCTGATTGGGTCTGTGACTGGGTGCATGACTCAAAGTGGGTCTATAAGTGGGTGCATGAGTGACTGAATGGGTCTGTGAGTGCATGCATCAGTGTCTGAGTGGGTATGTGAGTAGGTGCATGAGCCTCTGAGTGGGTCTGTTAGTGGGTATAAGTGAGTGGGAGTGCATCTGTGAGTGAATGTAATAGTGAATTAATGAGTCTGCAAATGTATTTTTTTAAAAATTTTCAGCGATATTCCCAAATTCGTTATGACATTACATGGAGGCTGATCATCGCTGTTTTCGCAAATATCGCATGTGGGGGAAAGACCTGTTTTTCAACGTGTTTTACACATAAGAGGTCCCTCAAAGACCCCTATATTCCAGCCATTGGTTAAGGGTACCCTCTACCCTAACCTCTTTTATTACTTTGAATAAATATTTAGAGCCCTCAGAACAGTGTCTCATTACATAAAATGGTGGCTACAACTTTCTGCTCAGGGTGCGACCGGCCAATCACGGTATTCCTGTTGATGCGTGCATTCACAATTCATCACGAATTAGTTGCAAAGAGTTTTTGTGCATCTAGATATACAAACTTGTTTTTCTTTAAATATCTCAAAAAGTGCTGAACGGATTTACACCAAATAACAAAAAGGGCTATTTCTGGAGCAAGAGCTACCTTTCTGCCAAATTTGGTGTAATTCCATCTAGTAGTTCAGACTGTAGTTGCGTCTAAAATCTTTATGAGATTTAACATGGGGGAAAAGTGTTTTGGGACCCCCTTTCTCTACTCTACTCCTGCTTGACGGATCACCCTGAAACATTCAACACAGCAGCTGAACTGAGCATTGTACTGATTTTGAAACTTTTGTGAAGATTCTGGTAAAACAAAAATCAATTCCCCTATAGTAACTAGGTCCTAACTATAACCACCCACTGGGGACTGTCAGGAGGGATGTGTGTGTGTGTGTGTATAAAAAAAAAATATATATATATATATATATATATATAAATATAGGGTATTTTTAGGGTGGGTAAAGGCATTTGGGTGGCAAGGATATTTTTAGGGATTAGGGTGGGGTAATGGTAGGTCGTTATAGTTAGGACCTAGTTTCCATAGGAAAAGGGATTTTTATTTTGCTAACTTTGGAGCTGTTTGATGAATCTTCAAGAAAATTTCAAATCTAGTTTGCCACTTTCTTCTGCTGCAGTCTTGAAAGTTTTGGGGTGATTTGTGAAGTAGGGGCATAGAAAAAGGGGGTCCCAAAACTCATTTTCCCATGCAATTAACAAAGGGATTTTAGAAACGAATACAGCCCGACCTGCTGACGAAATTACACCACATTTGGCAGAAAGCTGATCTTGGTCCAGAAAGATTACTTTTTGGGATTTGGTGTAAATTTGTTCAGTAGCTGTGGAGTTATTAAAGAAAAAAGAAATATAGATATATAGGGACACAAACCCTCCTGATGAGATCTTGGGCCGCATTACACATTATCACTGTTTGCGCCTGGTGCACTTTTCAAAAGGTGCGCCGGGTGCAAACTGTGATAATGCGCCCCAATATTGTCTATGTGCTGCCCCCAGCGCATTTATGTGAAAACACGCAGACGCTCCGTGTTTTCACAGTGCAGGCGGCACCCGCCTGCACTTTCAAAGGAGTTTAGAGATCCCCTTGCAGGCAGGTGCAGTCAGTGAATGCACCCGCCTGCAAGGGGATGTCTGGGGGTCCATGGAACCCCTTTTACCCCCTGCAGAGGGCTGCTGTCAAGAAGCGCACTGACAGTGTGCCACCTTTTAAATGGCACACTGTCAGTGCGCCTCCTGAGGGCTTTTTTGACTCTGCGCCCACATCTGTAATATGGTGCGGGTGCAGAGTCAAAGGAATTCCCTCATTTGCATAGGACACACCGCTATGCAAATGAGGGAACACCCTCTGTTGATAGCGCTGGCGCTTTAAGTGCGCCAGCGCTATCGGTATAATAGAAGGTGAGACACAAGCGTCTGTGTCCCCTTATATAATACCCATGGACTGCCACCTCCACTGGGCAAGGCCAATAAATAGCAGTGGAGAGTGGCCGCACAGACCCCATCCAGGACTCCTAACGGCCCGGGGACCACATCCTTCCTGGGGCCAGCCCGATTTAACAATAAGGGTGACCTCAGCCATTTACAGCCCTGGGGACAACTACCTCCCTGGGGCATGGCCAAATTTGAACTGGGAGAGGGACCCTGCAGTCCCCCTCTCGGGCTGTTTTCAGCCCCGGGGACCACCAACTCTGCATGGCTGGCCCTACATACACAAAGGGGGGCATGCGACCCCCATCCTGGACACATTATTGGCACTAGGGAATGAAACCCCCCAGGGCCGGCTCCCTATGTCCTGAGGTGCCCATCCTCAGGACTAAAATCTAAGGCAAAACAACATTGAATTCAGTGATAGCAAAGGATATGGTTTTGACCATACAACAGCAAAGCATCATTAAAGTTGTGGTTTTCGAATTCAGGACAAACTAATATCAGTGACAATATTAGGTTGACGTGAAGTAATAAATTAGAACTGATCTGCCAGTGCATCAAAGAACTGTTTATAAGTACTCACTGATGTTGGTTATTTGAACTTTAATTACATTTTTGCTGACCATTTCCACCATGAGTCCTTTTTTAATGATCAGGTATTTGGTTCACCATGAATCCTCCCTCACTGATGAGATACTGGATTATTTAAAGATCAAACGAGTGCCGACTTTTGTTTCTGCATATGAATAAGAATCTTGTTGAGTCGAAACGCGTTATGCTGATACTGCTGCTACGATTAAAGGACTGTCACTACTGATTGGTTGGTGGGCCTGTCGCTACGTCTCCAAAGGAGGAGTATGTGTTTTCTTTTTGAAAAAAAATATTATACATATATATATATATATATTTTAATGTATTTGTAGATAGGGATATATACACACACAAATATATATAAAATACAGTTCGTGATGGCACGGAGTGATCATTGTACTGCTGTCTCTGGTTCAGACAGACTTGGGCTGTTGTGGCTGAATGTATGGGGGCCAAGAAAGAGGACTATTGGAGAAACATCGGACTTGCATCTATATGCGCACCAACAAAGCTTTTAATAGAACACATTTCAGCACTCACTATGAGAAATTAGGTGACCGTTGGGAGATACTTACAGAGCAAGTCGCCATGGTGCTTGCTGGGAGATGTAGTTCACCGATGTGAGTTGCATCAATGCTCCAATGAGAATTCGGCCCAGCTGACCTGCCAACAATGGGGAAAAAGCTAAACATTTAAAACTGCGTTGGGAGCCATAGCCCGGTGTGAAGGCATTTGATAAAGGCACACTTGCTGAAACGCGTCATGCCATTTCAATAAAGAATCTTTCCGAAGCCCCTGCTGTGTACCTTCGATTGCTTCCAGGTGGAGGGGTCATTTTTGGTGATATATATATATATATATATATAAATAACCCCCTCAAAAAAGCAACCAGGAATTTTGTCAAGCAATGTGGTATGAAACAAATAAAGGTTGGCAACAGCGGGTTAAAAATACAATCAACTTTTTGCCCACAACTTCCACCAGGTAACAAGATTGACCTATTTCATGAAATTATGGTGGAAGAGGTTAACAAAATGTCAATCAATAATCCTGGCAACAATCATAAGAAGAAAACCAAAACCAAAAAGAAATGATGGAACTTAACATCAAAGGAACAGAGAGCACTGAAACAACTGAGAGATGATCAAGACATAATAATAATAGCCTCGGATAAAGGTGGAAACATCGTTATTCAAAATCGAGAGATCTATATAAAAGAAGCCAATAGACAACCGGGCAATGAAGACTATTATTTAACACAAACCCAATGACAACTTGGACAGAAGAATACCACCAGAAACTTCGCACATGGAAAGACAAGAATCTGACTGATTTGGAAGAATTTCTATATTTAAAAACTGACCATCCTATTCTTGCCACCATCTACTTTCTTCCGAAAGTACATAAATCAACAGACAATCCACTAGGAAGACCAATAGTGAGTGCCATCGGATCACTATTAGAATCAACATCTCGATTTATTGATATCTTTCTTATGGACTATGTAACAGCACTTCCATCCTACCTAAGGGACACAATGGATTTCCTGAACAAAATCAAAAAGATCACATGGAAAGAAGGCTATATCATGGCCTCAATTGATGTCTCGTCACTGTATACCTCGATTCTCGACTCTGATGGGATAGCAGCCGTGAGACAATTTTTATTATCAAGATCTATAAGTCATCTCGAACACTCTGAAATGTTAATAGAAATGCTCACATACTGTTTGACACACAATATCTTTTTATTCAAAGGTGACCTTTTCCTGCAAAAGCAGGGAACTGCTATGGGGACATCTTTTGCGCCAACCTACGCTAACCTACTGATGGCTGTATTGGAGACAGAAGTACTGAGGAATAAAAAATCTGGGAACATCAAATTTTGGTCAAGATTCATAGATGACCTTTCTATTATTTGGGAAGGCAATCACACCGATTTCCAGAACTTCTTAGACTCACTCAATACAAATGAACACAATTTAATGTTCACATCCACAGTAAGTTCAACCAACATCATCTTTCTGGATGTGGAAATTTTCATCCAAATTCAGAAGATATGCACAAAAATGCACAGGAAACTCACCTCATGTAACAGTATCTTACATGCGAACAGCGGGCATCCAAAAAACCTCAAATGGAGCATCCCCTACGGGGAAATGTTGAGAGCTAAAATAAATTGCTCCGAGACTTCAGACTTGAAATTACAATTAAAAGAAATGAGTGAGCGCTTTCAAGAACGAGGATACCCCATAGGCGTAATCACCACCGCAAGAAATAGAGTCACCACAACAATGAGAGCAGACCTATTGCAAACAAACAAAGAAAATCCGGAGAGATGCAAACGAAAAAAAGATGAGATTACAATAGACTCATCATTGATTTCAATAACCAAAGTAATGAACTAAATAAGATCATCCGAAAGCACTGGAGCATTTTATTGTTAGAAGAAACAGTTCATAGAGTATTGTCCCCCCATCCTAACATCACTTGTAGGAAAACTGCTTCCTTGGGAGACATACTCACACATTTTGAATCAAAGAAAGAAGTTATACCATCATGGCTCAATACTCCAGGATTCTGGAAATGCTCAAAGTGTAAAGCATGTGATCATTGTCAAAACATGATCACATACCAACTCCAAAATGGCCAAACCGAGAAAATTGAAGATCACATTACGTGTGAATCAAAGTTTGTTGTATATCTTCTGGAGTGCCCATGTAGAAAATTATATGTTGGGAGTACCATCAACAAACTAAAAATAAGAATCTTACAACATCTGACAGCCATAAAAAATAAAGACTTTACGTACCCAATGGCTAAGCACTTTCACAAATTCCACTCTAGTGACCGCAAACAATTGAAATACTCAGGAATCAAGATCGTTAAACAAAAAGAAGGAGGTGGATATAGAAGCCACAACCTACGTAGAACTGAGTCTAGACCAATCTTAGCTATTGGCACGGAGAACCCGTCAGGACATAACTTGGATGCTGTACTACTTGCTCACTTGTAATGCAGAATCAGTGAAGAAGAAAGTAAAAACTGACGAGTTTCTACATGGCAGAATAAACAGAATGTGAAACAACATAGGAACCTTGGATACAATTTAAAATAATGTGCTGCTAAAACTATTTTCTGGAAAATAGGCAAACAGCTGGAAATCCAAAAAATGGGAACATTATTTTCTCAGTAATATTAGTATATAAAAAATTATAATTTTTATTGAGGTCTTCAACATATGAACTGAAACTTTGATGTACAGTGTTTTAATATTTTAGAACCTTCAACCATGATTTACAATCCCACTATCATTGAGTTTTTGGACTATCTATGTACTTTACAGCTATTTCCTTATTGAATATTGAGATTATGAATGCACTAGTCACTTTATATTTATAAGGATTGTTTTAGAACTACATGATTACTTAATGATTGTTGGACTCTCACAAATGAGTTGAATAGTACTTTACTATTATAGGTTCGATTTAATACAAGATTGTTACACCATCTTGTGCTATGAGAACATGTGATCACTAAATCAGAACAGCTTCTGCTCAATGTATTAGACCTCATTTGGCATACTGAGAATTAGATAGTACTATAAACTTATAATTCAGCTGATTCCATTCGGAATTGCGAAATACCGCTTCCAGAATTCACTTGCACTTTAAAAGTAAACTAAATGAATATATAGATTGCCTCGTAACACAAATGATGGATGACTGTTTTTATCAAATCTTATATATATATTTTTTTTTTAAAACAGGATTGATTACTTGTTCAGTCTGTCTTCACTTTAAAATATGGGTATTTGCACTAGCACTTTAAAAAGACACTCTGGGAGCAGGGACTCTATGGTCCGGTAGAAGGCTGCGCGCCGAAATGCGTACACCGTCCTCTACTGTTATGTTTGCACTTTGGTCTTAATAAAGCACTTATCTTTGGAAAACCGGTGTGGTGCTGTGATCCTTCGCCGAAAATCCCGGGATTGGGACGGAGGTTTTGGAGGAGTATTCAGCATATATATATATATATATATATATATAAATATGTCCCGAGAGTAATTTCGGATATTGCAACACTCGCATTGATGTCTTCAAGTTTATTCGGAAGATCAAGTTAAGAAAATTTTTCACCATTAAAGACAATCTGGAACAAAAGTAGAACTTAGAAAGTAAGACCAACACTACCCAACAAGGGCTACAAGTCAAAGATATGTCTTTGGTCCGTGCTTTACATGATCTTAACAATGAAGACATCCAAACTAGCAATACACAAGAGTTAGCAGTGGCAGAGGGTATTAACATATCCAAACCAGGACAAAGCCCCTTCAAGCCAGTCTCCACGTTTTTTCCTAACATGCCACGCGATGCCATTGATATTTATCACGACCGGATCATTGAGGAACTGAAAAAATTACAGCACAAAACTAAAACACAACAAAGGACACCTAACAAGCAAATGAAGCAATATTTGATACCATTGTAATTAATAAATCGGATAAAGGTGGGAATATTGTGCTCTGGGATAAGAAAGAATACATTAAAGAGGCATATCGCCACCTCAATGATGAGGTTTGTTACAAGAAAATCAATATGGCATTGGTTAATTTGATTTAAAAAAATTATAAGGATGAACTAAACGAATGGAGAAGGGAAGGTCTCATCTCTAGAGATGAATTTATGTTTCTCAATTAAGATTTTCCAACTTTACCAAACATCTATTTCATACCTAAGGTACATAAAAAGGAAATACCTGTTACGGGGAGACCTATTGTGTCATCTATTAACAGTACCTTCGAAAATACATCGAAATATATTGACTTTTAGCTCCAGGAATTTGTCACAAGTTTACCGGCATACATTAAAGACGCTACAGATTTTTTGCACCAACTTAATAACTGTGAATGGTGTAAAGAATATCTTTTTTTAACAATGGACATATCAGCTTTGTACACGAGTATTGCCCACCCTGATGGAATGAGAGCAGTGGAATTTTATTTGGGCAAGAGGCCTATTGAAATGTACCGCCATAGTCAAATGTTGATTAGAATGATTCATTGGTGTCTCTACAACAATGTTTTTCTGTTTGATAACGCAGTCTTTCAACAACTAAGAGGAGTGGCTATGGGGGCATGCTTCTCCCCCAGCTACGCGGGGCTCCACGTTGGCTGGTGGGAGGAGCATGTCCTCAAAGTACAGCATGCCACTGTATGGTCTAAACATATTGTCAAATACTGGCGATACATAGACGATGTGTGCGAGGAACAGAAGATCAAGCTAAGCAATTTGTTGATAACATCAATGATAATGTGTTAAATCTGCATTTTACTGCTAATATTGACTGTGTTGTCACAAATTTTATAGACAATCAAGCACGAATAGCAGATGGTAGGATAGAAACCTGTTTGTACAGAAAGCCTACATCGGATAACATGGTGTTACATGCAGGGAGTTTTCATCCACCACACACTATAGCTAGCATCCCATATGGCGAGTTTATCCGCATACACAGAGCATGTAGCACTCCAGAAACCAGACAGTATCGCCAGTTGGAGGCTAAGAAGAGATTGGAAGCCAGAGGTTAAACATCAGGCAGGCTAGAAATGGCCATGAGGAAGGCCAATGCCCTCAGTCGTACAGCTCTTCTAGACCCCAATAGGAATTTAACAGCAAGAAGATGATTGTCTATGTAATAAGGAGGCTGGTGAAAATTCAGAAATCAGGCTAGTCACAGGTTACAGCAGGCAAGCTAAACGCATTAAAAATATTATCAAGAAAGAATGGCCAATTGTTCTTACTGATCTTACCTTAAAAGAGGTTGTTCCCACCACGCCAACAGTAACCTTTAGACGTGCATACTCTATGCGTAACGAGCTAGTGAAAAATAGCCCAGAAACCAATGTAACAGCAAGCTGGCTGTCACCCCGTAAGGGATTTTTCAGGTGCAGCTCATGCCGAGCTTGTAAGTTTGGCACCAATACTGCCACTAACTTGACACCTTTTTCAGATGTACCTATCGCTCTGAAGGCCCACTACACCTGTAGAACGGAATTTGCTGTCTACGTCCTTAAATGCAGTTGTAACCTATGCTACGTAGGCAGCACTAAATTACAGGTGCATGTAAGGATCCTTCAACATCTCAGAGCGATAGTGAACTCTGACCAAAGCCGTACACAATAATAATTTGAACTGTTTACAGTATTTTGTTATTGATGCCATGGCACCATGCAAGAGGGGTGGTAATAGGGAGAAAGCACTGCGTCAGCTCGAGTCACGTTATATAGTGGAGCTTGACAGTAAGTCCCCCGGCGGGTCTGAACATAGATGAAGACCTATACAACTTTTTATAGGCGTGGGCCATTATTCAAGCCATTTCATCCTATGTGGCATCTGTAGATTCTACTCTGGGCAGCATTTTCACAACAGTTATGGAAGTATCTCTCTCTGGGAGATCCATTTGTAGATTTTCTATGC
This sequence comes from Triturus cristatus, assembly GCF_964204655.1. NCBI lineage: Eukaryota > Metazoa > Chordata > Amphibia > Caudata > Salamandridae > Triturus > Triturus cristatus. The sequence continues at coordinate 679,428,160 of NC_140585.1, read as the reverse complement.
TGTTTTTTCTAGACAGTTTTCTCGCTCTGTTTCTGTATTTTCTCTTTTTTTGATTTTATGCCCTTTATTCATCATGAAATAATATATGGATAGAGGAACTTTGTTTTACTCACATAACTTGATATGTCAGAACCTCTAGCCGACTGGTGGACTGTAGTTTTTTTTTTATGATAGTCTCTCATCTAGGTGTAGATAGTATGAGGATTTATCCAAAGTATGATTTTTTGATTTACCACCTTAGATTATTGAGGCCGAATCTATGGATACGCCTATGTGTAATTTCTCTTTTTTTTCTATAGGGAGTATGGCTGCCATATATCCTATTTGCAGCACAAGTTAGCAATTTTAACTCCTTTTTTGAGCACTTAAGCACTATTATTGCACTGTTTTACACTATAGGCACATTCGTGCTTCGATAAGTGTTGTTCTGGCTGTATGACAACCGCCCTCTAGCCATAATATTATTGAATAATATCAATAGAACAATATGCAGACATTGAATATATGCCTAGCTTTGCATAAATATGGATATAGATACTGGTCATCCTTACATAGAGTGCCAGTATTAACCTATTCGTACACCAATATAGCTGCATTTGCACATTTGTATAGCGATGTTTTGCACATAAGTTGGTATTGAACCTGTTATAACATCTCATTCCGCATTCCTTTATTTGCACTTTAATATAGCTGTATTTGCACAAATTTATAGCGATGTTTTGCACATAACTAGGTATTTGAACCAGTTTCAATGTATGCAATGCTGAATTTGCACATTACTTGCGTTTTTTGCACACAAGCGCTCTTTGCACATAAGTATTTACCTTTTTAAAACTAGGTTTTTATGTGTTATGTTTTCATCCATTTGTAACATGTTATGGTTATAGGATGGAATTTGCATTGTGCCCCATATTTCATATGTCTATCAGTTTAAAAAAGAATTTTTTTCTGATGAACATAAGTGGATGTTTAGAGAATAGAGCAGGTTATAGTAGCTCTGTGTGCAAGCTGATTATTTGCAAATGACAGTACAAACAAATGCCAATTAAGACGGCGAAAATATACATAACCGTTTCTATATTTTAGATTATCGCTGCAAGCTTTTTAACATACTGTATTCTTGTCATTACAATGTGTGGTTTCAGGGGGACGAATAACTTACATTAAATATTTTGTCTATGTTCAGCGTAATGCTGATCGACGTCATGAGGTAGCGCCATATCTGTGCCTTTAAATTTATGTTTTAGCTTCCCATTTGTTAAGTGATCAAGGACACAGCCTAGTGTCTGAAACGCGTCTGAGGCAGCACCGTTTGTTCACAGCATATAAATAAACAACAATTCTGGCATCAGCTTATTGAAGTGTTCGTGTTCCTGTTTGTGCAAGGAAGCACTAGAGAGAAGTAGAGTGAAGATATATATATATATATATATATATATATATATACATATACTTTATACGTACCTGATACTTACATTTGGGTTGTAAAAGCATACATGATAAATGTATATCCTTGGTTAAAGTTTGTGTTTTAAAGACATGCCTGGTAAAGTCTAATGTGTTGATAAGACCACGTTGCAAAGGCATGCATGGTTCTGTCATACATGTGTGACTGAATGAGCTGTCACTGGCAGGATGGGAAGGAGGAGCTGGGTCCAGCCTCACCTATTGCAGAACACACAGGGTGAGAGGTGGCAGTAGGCCAACGGACACCCTCAACAAATAGGTAATCAAAGAATCACAACAGAGTGCAAAGGCAAACAAGGTAGACCTACTTAGGTCTATGCCACGAGAATATGTGACGTTACAACACGGTATTTAGACCGCGGTACGTTACATCGCAGTTATTACAATGCAAATTGTTACAACTTGCGCGGGAGGGCGCTGGACTTAGGAATAGTATGATTTACTATTCCAACTCCAGCCTACGTAACAGTAGGGATGGTGTTGGAGTAGTAAATCATACTATTCCTTAGTGTATAGCGCCATCCAGCGCAAGTCGTTGTAACGACTTGCGTTGTAATGACAACGATGTAAACATACTGCGGTGTAACGACCGCGTTGTAAAGGTCGTTCGCCATGCCAACAGTACTGGTCAATTGGGTACTGGGGATTTACCTCACAAGATACACTGGCACCCAATTGGGCAGTATTCTTGGCATAGACCTAAATAGGTCTACCAGGTTTGCCTTCGCACTCAGTTGTGATTCTTATCCCAGACTCACTTACACCTGAACAAGCTGTGTCCTGTCTCAACACATAGGGGTGCACAACCCTGTAGTCTGGAGCCAGGGCAGGGAAGGCAGGGCATCTGTCCACTTCAAACATCACCACTTCAGTACACTTCTGACCCTTTGGACACCCTGCCAGGAGGAAGGACTGCTGTGTTGCTGAAAGGACTGCAACTCTGCTGGACTGCTGCTCTGAAGGAACTGCTGCCCTGCTGTGCTGATCAGCAGACTGCTACCCTTTTGCCTGGGAGAGGAGGACTGGACATGCCTCTCTTGAACCCAAAAACCGGAATAACTTCAAGGGCTAGTTGACTGACTTCCTGATCTGAAGCTTCAGGGACATAAAAGGCTCCCAACATCCTTGCACCTGCACCTGGACCCTGCCATCTGTGAATCTACCCTGCCGAGTGGTACGATTGCAGTCCTGGACCCTTGGAAGTGGGTCTGAGGTGCTTGCCAGCCGAATCCCTGAGCAGAACCAATGCATCTCTTCGGCTGAGTGACACATCCTCAAGCAGAAGACGAAGCATTGCTGCCGTTGGGTGGAGCGGATCCGTCACAAAGACCAGCAGTGCCTCCACAGCCCAGGTCCTCACATCTCTCATTGATGGCAGTCTCAACAACAACACCGGACTTCGCATCGTAGCCTCGCAGCTCCTCAGAACCGAAGCATTGCCCGCTGTGTACTGCATCCCCTTTGAATACCAGCTGTACAGCCAGTCCCACTACCCACCAAAGACACTGTCCAGTGCCCACTGACTGCTCCAAGACCCAGAGAAAAGGCATCACAACAGTACTGCAGCTTTCCATTCAAGAATATGTCATTACTGCAGGGGGCAGCAATTCGTTATGGGGGGATGTAGATGTGCCAACGGGTTTGACTACAGTCAGAAGCGTTTGAGAAATCGCGACCTACACTTTTTTCGCGGACATTGGCTGAGTACAACCAGGGCTCGCACTCTCCATGTCTGATCAGATCACAATTACTTAACTAAACAGGGGTGAACATGCGTCTCACTACCAGTCCAGTGAACATTAAAGGGTGAAGTTTCCCAGACGACGACTGCTCACATTCTTTACTGACTTTCTCTTCTTTTTTAGTTCTTGATTTTACCAGAGTCGGCAGTTATAATTTAAAAAAACAGCGTGAACATCAGTTGCACGCAATCTCGCCTCATCTCTTTTGAAAGGATGCATACCACACTTTTGAAACAATTATAATCAAGAGTTATGCATTACATTAGAGTGCTGGAATGACCGCGCCATCCGTGCGGAGAAGTGTTCGCTTTGGCAGGGCAGGCATTGTTGCCTCGGTGAACTCCAACTATTTCAGGAAGGTGTCTTGCTCCTTGCCTGAACTCGTGGATTCGGGCACATTTTCCATACCATAACAAAAACAAAATGAACATAGGCCTGCGTGCTGGAGTTTCAGTTTATTGCTGCAAGTTTATGTTTTAGTAAGACGTGTATGCACAATCTATTTGGAAGCGTGCAGTTGAAACTGATACACACAATTAAAAAAAAGGCTCAAAAATATGTATTCAGGTTCGGCAACGTGCGTGAATAATTCAGCCTTCTGTTACCCTTTACGTGACCACTGTCATTCCCTGCCAGCTACGCGAGGCTTCAGTCCAGAGAATTTAATTCATACAGTATACAGTCAGAGGTAGTCAGAAAAGAAACACGTTTGCCATGCCTAAATGTCACGTAACTCCTGCCCAAATTAAACTTCATGTAACATTCCCGCTAAACGTTTCAAGTGGAAAAAACAGTTTAATTGAAATCAGAATATTTTGCATGGTAATATTAAAAATGTTTGGATCAATTCATGTAAAATGTAATTCCTGTGAAACTCTTCTCTTGACACAGTCTCGTTCACCGGAGGTAAGCTATAATAGGAAATGCTGCTCCTAGTTCGTAAAAGATACATCTGACCACTGACCTCAATAGAAGAAAGATTGAAAAGTTCGCGTGGTACGTGGCACTTGCGTACGGGAGGTTCTGCTATGCTTGTACCTTACTTCCTCAGTGGGAATATTAACACAGCTCACCTCAACCAACAATTCTTCTAGATTACTTTTAGGCTAGCATGTCTCCCTCTCATCAACTCAAAAGGTGAAAACCAAGTAAGGTAATTTTCTGTAGTCCTGTACATCCAAACTCTTTACACACTTGTATGTCCCAATCTATTCCAGAAGAGACAGGCATTTGTATAGAATCCTTAGGTACACCAATGAATCACTCAATCATTTCTTTACCACCTAGCATGTAAAGAGAAGTTTCTCTGTGCTTGAGAACAACTCTCAGAATATACCTTAGCTTTGTTGGAAAGAAAATGAACACCGTTGTCACTGATGAAAATGAAAAGTAAACCCTCCATAGTGAAAACTTAATCGATGAATTTTAACACTGCATCGGTATCAGCCTTTTCTAATATTTTAATTACAGGTCAACCTCAGAAGGTTTGAAATATAAACACACTATATTTGTGGTGTGAAGCAATAGGACCAATAATATCAATAGTGATGGCCTCCTAAGGATTCTTAGGTATTACAAAATCTCCCATAGGAGGATTAAAAGTTTTCAAAGTTTTATCTTCTCTGACACATTTAATACACTCCCTGACAACTCTTTCAATAGAAATACCAATACCTGGCCACCACTATACATTTTTTGTCACTTGCTTTGATTTGTACAATGCCAAAGTGCCCCTCAAGTGCTTATTTAATGAGGATTCTCGATCAGCATGGAGGAATTTATTTTTCACCTCTACTCACAATATCATCTACAACTGATAACTAATTTCGGACATCTCAAAAAGGTCTATAATTACTAGTTAAAGTTTCTTGCCTCTGCCACCCGTACCCTATAAATATTTCTTAATCTGACAAAATATTATTGTAAGAAATTGGGAGTATTACTTAAGGGGGGTGGAAACCCACCTCAAATAATAATCACAGTCCTTGTTAGGGTGAACCACAAATACCACTAAATAAACCTGTGCTTGACCCCCTGGTAGCTTGGCACAAAGCAGTCAGTATTTATGCAGCAGTCAAGCTGTATTCAGTCAGTATTCATGCAGCACTCAAACAGTAATAAAGAGAAAACACAACACAATAAAAATCACAAACCAATTTAGAAATTAGAGTATGTTTTAATAAATATACTGACAACAACTTGACAAACATTCGATAAGCAGAAACTGGGAGATTAACTTTTAAAGTTTGAATTAAAAATAGCTCCAGAAATCACAAAGCCCCCACTTTGGTTATGTGGTTGCGCTAGACTAGTCAAATGTTAATGCCAACCATAATGGAGTGTCAGTTGAATAAAGGGACCAGGTTAGTCCCAGTGAAAAGTTTACCTTCCGACTTATAAACGTTTATGGAGAAAAAGTGATTAACGAGTCATTGGTGGGGCAAGCTGCAACCTGGATCTGATGCAGAATTAGACAATTGTCAGCTGGTGAAGAGGGTATGGTAATCGACAAAGGCAAGAAAGCTCGAAACGGGCGAGTTCCAAAGTCCGTGCTCAGGAAGGTCTCAACGTCAACGGGTTGCTGCTTGGCGTTGGTCCTGATGAAGCCCTCTGCATTAGGACTTTAAAACTTTTGGAGAAGTCTGATCTTCTTCCGCGGAGCTAATCAGCAAGTTGAATCTGACCAGTGATTCAACGTCGGCGGCTTCAGCTAGATAGCAATCCCGGTCTCCCGCTGGTTCTTTGAAGAAAAATTTGGCAAAAGAGTTCCAAAATCAAAGCGCTTTAGTCAGGAGAAGTACAGTGTAACACCAGCCAAGGTTCCAGCACCTCTTTGACTTACTGCAAATGTAACCTTTCTATCTCATTTGATCCATAAAGGTTTTTTGAAAAAAAGAAAGAAAAAAAAAAAAAGTTCCAGCACCTGGTAGGCACCACTTGGGGGTTAGGATTCACTCCAACCGAGGCCAGCAGCAGGGTCCAGGTCCAGTTGGAACTATCTGGGCAGTTGCAGGGAGAGGTACCTCTGCAAGTTTGTTGTGTCCCTTTAGCTCAGACAGGAGTTCTGGCAATTGGCCCTTGGAATCACTTCTGGGATACTGGGGTCATGGCAAGCAGGTCCAGTCTTCCTTCAGCTTTCGGACAGTCTCCCTTCTGATAACCACAGGTACAGGAATATTTGGAGGGGGTAGTGAGGATGCCACATTTATGGCCAATATTAGTCTGTGGGTGGGGGATACTCCTCACCACTTTCTATCCAATGGGATAAAAGTGCCTGGGATGCCCCTATTCACATTTGCAGCACTTCCTGTGTGTTTTTCTGTAAACTATCCCACAGTGCCCCTCTCTACCTAAATCCAACATGGCAGAATCCTTCTTCCCCTGGTCAGAACGCCAATAACCTACACAAACCACACACTGACCACCTGAAGCCTCCTCTCCACCCAGGTCACCACCTTCACCATGAAATCGATCCACTCTGGAGCTCCCACAGACCCATGCCCGCACCACATCTTCATCCTTGGAAACCAAAGGATCAGCCAGGAACTCACCACCCTACTCAACACCTCTATCACCACTGCAACCTTTCCCAACACCTGGAAACACGCCGAAGTCAGACCACTACTCAAAAAACCCTCCGCCGACCCCAGCGAACTCAAAAACTACTGGCCAATCTCCCTGCTCCCATTCATAGCGAAGGTACTTGAATAGATCAACAAACAACTCATGACACACCTGGAGCACAACTAGCTACTATACACCTCCGAATCCAGCTTCTGCAGAATCACAGCACCAAAACCGCCCTAATCGCAGCCACCAATGACATCCAAACCCTCATGCAGCAGTTTTGATCCACCTGAACCTTTCGGCATCCTTCGACATCGTATCCCACCACATGCTGATCGAAAGACTCCACCACATCGGCATCAAAGGGGACGCGCTCAGATGGATCACCTCCTTCCTCACTGGGAAAACCCAGAGGACCCACTTCCCACATTTCACCTCTGAACGCAAGGGAATCACCTACGGTGTCCCACAGGGCTCATTCCTCAGCCACACGCTCATCAATGCATATATGACCCCACTGGCCAACATCGTCAGATCCCAAGGTCTCAACATAATTTCCTACGCAGATGAAACCCAACTCATCCTCTCAATCACCGACGACCCCATTACCATCAGAACCAACTTCCACAGATGCATGACAAATGTCACAGACTGGACAAAGAACAACTACCTACAGATGAACATAGACAAGACAGAAGTACTGATCTTTGGCAGCAGCAGTAACACATGGACAACTCTTGGTGGCCATTCGACAGCAAACTCACCATGAAATCACAGATCAATGCCGTCTCCTCCATCTGCTTCCTCATTCTGCGCATGCTACATAAGATCTTCCAGTGGCTACCTCTACACATGAGACGCACCATGACACAGGCCCTCATCACCAGCCGACTGGACTACAGCAACGCCCTCTACGTAGGAATTGGCACACACCTCCTACAGAGACATCAAACCATACAGAACACTGCAGCCAGACTCATCCTCGGCCTTCCCTGACAAACCTACATCACACCATACCTCAGGCAACTCCACTTGCTCCCCATACAGAAGAGAAGTCAATTCAAACTGCTGAAACATACACACAAATCTCTACACAACCAGGGACCTGCCTACTTCCACCAACCGCCGAGAATACTAAGCTGATCCTCCCTCTCACTTGCCCATACTCCCTGCATCTACCGAATTAGAAGTGGAGGACGCTCCTTCTCTCACATCGCAGCAAAGAACTTGAACAGCCTCAGCGCGTACCTCCAGACCATCACCTCACTTATGGAATTCTGAATGACCAGCCTCCGGGACCTGCAAGTGCCTGGATACCCTATCGGGTGGTTAGACGCGCGTTATAAATCCTAATTAATTGATTGATGGACTGACATCCTGCTCAAGGAACAAAATCACCTCTCCATACCCAAGCCCTTTGTTCGCTGTCTATAAACAATCCATATCTCACCACAGGGGAGCCATTCATAGCCAGGTGACACTGGACAGTGGCAGAAAGGCTCTTTTGGCTTAGGCAGAGAAATGGCAACTTCCTAAAAGTGACATTTCAAAAATTGTTATACAAAATCCATCCTGACCATTAATTTGGAATTTAAATTAGCCCTTAAATCATAATTCTAGCTGCCCAAAAATTAAAGTAACGCATTAGAAATTGTTATACTGTAACCCAGTGATTTCCTAAGGGAGAGAGCCAGCCTTGCTACAGTGAGAATTACTTTGGAGATTTTTAACTGTCAGGGCATGTAAAAAATATACATACCCTACTTTTAAATACCCTACACTGTGCCTTATGGGCATTCAAGGCCTAACTTAGGGGTGACTTAATAAGTGTTAAAAAGTTAGGCATAGGCCTGGAAAAAGGTTTATTTTGCCAGGTCGAAATAGCTTAAATTGCACACTTGGGCAACATGGGCAGTCCTTGAAACATGATTTGTAGTGCTATTTTAGTGAGAGGGCCAATAAGTGCTGCAGTCCACTAGCAGCATTTAATTTACAGGCCCTCTAGCTTACTTGCCTATTGCAAGCGGAGGTTTAAGCTTTCCCCCACCTAACCCATTACTATCTAGCAGCCCAACTAAGATACATGGTAGAATGGAACAGGTCGCTAACAGAAAAGTAGTATGTTTCATTGACCAATCCATAGCAGAGGTACACATTTGGAAAAAACCCTGCCTCCCTAAAAAATACCACCCTTCAGCGGTCCATATGGTGCAGAGACAGAATATCTATTCACAAATATCGAGTTGCAAATATCATGGGTCAGAAATATCAACAGCAAGAATATCGTGGTCAAGAATATCGACTTAAGGTAAGTAATATCGATTTAAAAAATATCGAAGTGTTAAATATCGTTAGCAAAAATATGGTTGTTAAAAATATCATTTATTAATTTTATGTATTTTAGAATATATTTGTTGTATGTTTTTTTGTATTAGAATTGTTTGTATTTTTAATATATGTGTTACATTTTTTGTATTTATTCTTTTTTTTTTATTTGAACTTTGCATTTTTAGTTCTGTAGTGGGTCGTGGGTTTATAGGGGAATAGGGTGGGAAGTAATTTAAATGTATTGATTATTTTTTATTTATTAATATTTATTTCATTGAGATGTTAAAGTGTTAAATGTGTAAAGTAATTAATTGTTAATTAATTAATAATTGGTTGTTAATTTAAATTAATTGGCAATTAATTATAGTAATTGTGTAATTAATTTTAGGTGTGTGTTGTGCAGATTATAGGTGTTAAGTGTGGGAAGTAATTTATTTTTAATTGATGAATTAATAATTGGTGATTAATTAATTGTAATTAATTGGTAATTAATTATTGTAACTGTAATTAATTGTAGGTGTGTGTTGGTGTTTATAGGAGTAAAGGGTGGGAAGTAATTTGTATTTAATTAATATATGGTTGTTAATTAATGTTAACTATTTGATATGTATTTTGGGTAATTGTTTATTGCTTTGTCTGTTTGTTCTTTTAAAGGGTGGGTATTAAATACATTTTAATTACTTTATTATTAGTTGTTAATAGTAATAGTTTTTAATTTATAAATAAGTTTTAATTGTGTTTTATTATTTTAGAGTTTAATTTAGGTGTGTGTTGTGGATATCATAGTGTTAAAGTGTGTGTAGTCAATTAATGTTTATTCGTTTTTTTAATTAATATTTTTTTTACTGATTAATAATTATGTTAATATTGGGGGAAATTTAATTAAAAATGTTGAAGTGTTTTGTTGTTTGTGTGGTGTTATAGGGTAGGAAATATAATAAATACATTTATGTATTAATCTATTTGTAAATATTTTCTTTATTATTTTATATTATATATTATTTGTAGGTTTTCTATATGTAATTAATATTATATTTTTTCATATATTTAATATATTTGATTTTTCATTTCAAAATATTGTCTATTTTTTGGATTTCTTAAATAATTTTTCATGTTTTTTATTTTTGTTTTAACTGTTTGAGTGTGACTAGTAATTTCTGTCTCTTCGCTATCCAACACTTTCCCTAATGTTGCACTCACTGGAGTGGGAATAGTAATTTTTGACCTCTCCGCTATCCAGCACTTTCCCTACTTTTGCATTCACTGGAGTGGGAATAAAAAAATGTACCCCTTCGCTATCGAACAGTTATTCTACTATTGCATTCTGTGGAGTGGGAATAGTTATATTTACCCCTCCGCCATCCAACACTTTCCATACTGTTGCACTCTTTGGAGTAGGAATAGCAATGTTTCCCCCATTTTTTTTAAAAATAATATTTTTATTAGTTTCATTTGTAGTTATGCATACATTAGTATCGATATTTCAGCAATCAATGAGTATATGCGTACAGTGACAGGGGGAAGAAAGTCATTTTTACAAGTTATCTGCTGCTCGATCTCTATTACGCCTCATTTCAAGTTCCAATGTTGGGGAAATACAAAGATTACCACGGTATACATTCCATTTGCCCCATTTCCTGTCCCACTTCTTTGGGCATCCCTGAATTGTAAAAACTTCCTTTTCTGCAATCATACATTTATCAACTTCCTGTAACCATGCTTGCGTAGTTGGAGAACTTGCCACCCCCTAGCTATTTCACTTTTGTCAAGGGTGTATCCAAGTGTGGCTAGCTGTTGTTCCACCTCTGTAAGATCGGTTGCCGCCCATATATTAAGCAGACCCAACCCCGGTGTGAGTGTCAATACTTTCCCGAGGGCCATTTGGATATGAGTCGTGGCCCCCTCCCATATCTGTAGAAGCTGCGGGCATTCCCATACCGTATGATAAAAGGTAGCTGTATGGTTGCAACCCCTGAGACACAGTGAATCGACCCTGGCCCCTATCTTTACCAATGTTACTCCCGTTAAATATGATCTATGAAGAATTTTGAATTGTATCAATCGGAAGCAGAGGGTGATGGCCGCCTCTCTAGGGGACGTCAGGGCAGCCTGCCAGTCTTCATCGTCGAGTGATCCCAGGTCTCCCTCCCATTGTTCTCTAAGCTTGTGCAATGTGTCAGGTATGTTATTACACAATTTTTTATAGGTCAATGAAATGGCTTTGGAATGTAGTGGCCCATCTAGCAGCCGATCTTCCAACAGTGACGACTCTGGTAACTCTGCGGGGTTCGGCAGGGCTGTGGTGAGGGCGTGTCGGACCTGCATGTATCTAAACTGTTCCCCCCTGCGCCATCGCATACTGGTCTTGAAGCTCCTTAAAACTGAGGATCGACCCCTTTTTGATCATGTCTCCGACGATGGAAATCCCGATGGTGTCCCACTTAACCAAGCCGGGTTGATGGCAGAGAGAACCCAACCTTTGGGAATACCATAGTGGCGTTGCCTTTGTGAGGACGTTTGACCACCCTAGTCGGGAGTTGGCCTGATGCCAGATAGCTACTGTATGAGAGAGGCGCCCCAAATATCGCCCTCGCTTCACTTTGGAGTACAGCACTCCCAGATAACCTGAACGCGCAGTCTGATATCTGTCCCGCATATATGCAGGATCATTAGGAGAGCGGTATATCCACTGGTTTATCACCACTAGTTGCGAGGCCCAGTAGTAGAGTCTAAGGTCTGGGAGGGCTATTCCTCCATCGTACCAACCTTTCGTTAGTTTTTTGGTGGCAATGCGGGGGGCCCTTCCATCCCAGAGCAGGGTTCTAACCTCACTCTCCACCTCTATGAAATATGTGTCTGGAACTCGATATGGGCAATTCTGGAGAATATATAAGAAGCGGGGGAGTGCCAGCATCTTAAACAGGGCACCACGACCTATCAGTGACAAGGGAAAGGATCTCTAATGTTTAACATCAGTTTTGAGCCGGGCCAGTGGGGGGGCCAGGTTACAACCATAAAAAAGGTTAGGGTCAGACGTAGCATAAATTCCCAAGTACCGAAAGCCTTCCACTGCCACCTCGATTGCGCAATTTGTGGGGAGACGGGGAACCTGCCCCCGGAGCATAAACAGTACAGATTTACTCCAGTTTATTTGATAGCCAGAGTACTTTCCAAAGTTCATGAAAATATCCTGAACACCGCCAATGGACTTGTATGGGGAGGCTAGGTACAGCAAGATATCGTCTGCGTACAGGGATATTCGATCTTCCTGACCCTCTGCCCATTTCAGGCCCCTCACCATCCCGTCCCGACGGATCCAGGCAGCCAGCGGTTCCAGCATCAAGGAAAATATCAATGGGGACAGAGGACAGCCCTGCCGGGTTCCCCTTCGCAGTGTGAATATTCATGAGGTATAGTTATTCACTCCCACTTGGCCCTTTATATCTGTGTAGAGTAGTTTAATCCAGCCTAAAAATTTCGGGCCAAATCCCCATCTTGGTCAAGACTTCAAATAAATATGGCCACTCAATGGAATCAAACGCCATAGAGGCATCTAATGATAACACCACAGCATCCTCTTTCAGGAATTCCCTCCGTGCCTGCACATTGTTAAGTCGGCGGATGTTCAGTGCTGTGTTGCGCTCCGGCATAAACCCAGACTGGTCAGGATGCACCAGTGATGAGATAACCGGGACCAATCTGGTGACCAGAACTTTAGCTAGGATCTTAGCTTCCGAGTTGATCAATGAAATCGGCCGGTAGGAACCGCACTGATCACCAGGCTTCCCTGGTTTACAGATTACAACTATAGATGCTACTCGCTGGTCACTGGGCAGCTTCCCTTGCTCGTAGCTTTCATTGTAAATGGCGCACAGATAAGGGGTAACGTGTGAGGCAGTTGCTTTCAAGAATTCGATGGGGAGTCCATTGGGCCTCATGGCCTTCCCTGAGTGAATTTGGCTTATCGCCTTTTGAATCTCATCATCCGTCAGGTCACCCTCCAGTGCGTCTCTGTCCGTTTCAGAGAGAGTTGATATATTACTATCAGAAAGGAGTTGGCGAGAGTCCTCCGCAGTGTATGCAGTGGCGGGAGAGTAGATCTGCTCTAAGTGATCCGCAAAAGCCTGTGCTATATCTTTGGGATGTGTTATAGTGCTGCCTTTAGACATGGTCAGGCTCGACACCCACCTCTCCCCTTGCTCTCTCTTTTCCAACCAGGCCAGCGTCTTCCCAGTCCTGTCTCCAAGTTCATATAGACGATGCTGTATATTGAGGTGTTTGGCCAACCTATGTTCCCTAGCTTTGATCCTATACTCTTCTTGTTTTATTGCAACGCGTCCTCTGAGGGCTTACCTGTGTGATCCCGTTCTAATTTACGAAGCTCATCTTCCAAGTGGGCTAACTGGCTAGGTTTCTTCTTTATGTACCCCATCTTTAGGGACAAGGCATGTCCCTTTAGCACCACTTTACAGGCCTCCCACAAAATTTGTGCTGACGTTACCGAGCCAACATTTTCATAAAAATAATTACAGGTTTGCTGACAGAGACCTGCTTTGATATCCGGGATTTTCAGTAACCACGGGTTTAGAACTATTGTGGAACGTGGCTGTCTCTCCCAGTGACTAAGTTTGACTATAACCGTAGAGTGATCTGAGATGCCTCTTGGCAGAACATTGGGTTTTTGAAAATTTCCAATAGAGGCTGCATGCGTTAGGAAATAATCAATTCGAGATGAGCTTCTATGCGCATTCGAATAGTACGTGTAGTGGATATCATTGGGTTTCAAGGTGCGCCACACATCTACTAGACCCATAGCCGTGGTGAATTCTTTCATTTGCACATTGGGACGTGCCCCCGCCCGCCGGGGGTATCTATCCTTATCTTCCTCCATGATCATGTTGTAGTCCCCTCCCATTACCAGTGTGCCCACCGGAAGGTCAGTCAATATTTTTACAAGAGCTGTCAAAGCTTCCTTACCCAACTCAGGAGGTCGGTATACTGAAATTGTGCTAAGCGCCCTCCCCTCCCACTGGACCTCCAGGACAGCAAATCTACCCCCGGGTCCGCCCAGGTATTCTTTACAATAATAGCTAGGTTCTTCTTAACTAAAATCCCAGTTCCCCTGGATCCCGTGGTAAAGTCAGCGTGTACTAGGAGTTTGTACCCTCATCGTGTGAGGGCTTTACTTTTGTTCCTATCATGTGTGTTTTTCTTGCAACAATACTATGTCCGGGGCCTGCCGTTTCAGGTACTGCTGGACGATTCCTCTTTTAATTTTATCACCCAGTCCGTTTACGTTCCAGGTAAGTATAGAGATCGACGAATCCATTGTACCCCCATCATCCGATGTGGTGACAGTAAGAATGCAACAATTTAGCAGGAGTGCATGTTTAACAAACCCTCTTGTTGGTATAGCCAAGGCATGGCCTGGCTTGTCCTCCCGGTAATTGAAATCAGGTGTGGACTTTGCATGTGACAGTATGCATAGACTACTTTGTGAATCAAACGTTCCTAAAAACAATAAACACCCATTCCCCCACCCCCTTACCGCCCCCCTCCCTGCCCGCGGATTCAGAACTACCCACTCCCCAACTAGGCAGAGTGCCTCTCCCCCTCCCAAAAATACCGAAAAGTGTGGGTTTGCGGTCCCCCATCCCCGCCTATAGTGATCAGTGGTATACCTCCATTCTAGGTGCTCCCAGCCCAACCCATGTAGAAACAAAATAACACAATTCACAAATAAGGCTGTGCAACAGTAACAAATGCTATATCAAATGTCCTCCAGACCAGTAAGTCACTATTAGAATAGGAACGTTCTCACCAATGCCCCGGAACACACATGGAGGTAGATTTTCCTGCAGTCCCCATGCTGCACCACTTTTAAGTCTGTTCACACCAGGAAAAACGTTATGCGTTGAGGTTGATGCAACTGCTGTGGAATTGGGAGCAGTGTTGTCTCAAGGGAAGGGTGGTTTAGGATGCATTATTGCATTTGCCCCACACACTCTAAAGGGTCATGAGAGATCTTACTCTGTAATTGAGCGAGTGATGCTTGCCTGTACTTGGTCGGTTGAATGCTTTAAAGCTTATGTTTGGGAAACCTATTGTGCACAGACCACAAGCCATTGGTACCCATTTTGGAAGGTACCAATCTGCCTTCGACAAAAGCCATTGCCAGACTGATCAGATTGAGTGTACAATTGTTAAAGCATCATTTTAAGGTTGAACTCATTCAAGGGGGTAAAAACAGAAAGATTGATTTTCTTTCTTGTCTTCCACAACCAGATTATGACGAAGAGAATATGAGAAGATGATGAGCATCAAGATGTTGATTGTTTTGTGGCACAAGTTTTTTGGAACAAGTGTGATGAGTAAACTGCAAGGTTAGAAAGATGAAGGGATGCACTTGGCATAAATTTGGTTTTGAAATATTATGGTGTTTTCCTCCAAAGGGTGGGAAAAGGAAGGCAGTCTTCCCATGGAGTTACAACCCTATAGTAAAGTTCAAAGTGAACGGAGTCTAGAAGATGGCATACTTTTTTGGGGTGACAAACTAATTCCGCTTTATAGTATCAGGAATACTTTGTTGGAATTTAGCCACCATGGTCATTTGGATATGACACTAAATAAAAAAAGACTGAAGGAAACCTATTGGCGGGTGGGAATTGACAGAAATGTAGAAAACTGGGTCCACAATTGTGTAACATGTGCAGAACGACAAAGATCTCAAATGTGTCACACCTCCAATAGGAGGAAGTGACATTTTCAAAACTGTACAGGAAAAGTTGTATATTGATCTTCTTGGCCCTTTTCATCTGTTGCTGGCTGATCAATGGTTTGCTATTGTGTTGATTGATAGATTGTCTAAAATGGCTGGAGGTCAAATTTGTGAGAAAACCAAACACTAAGTGGCCCATTAGGATGGCGGGCGGATTTAGTCCGCCGGCCACCCTAGCGGTGCTGGGACCGGCCGCCAGTGGTGCGGCGGTCCCACACCTGCAATTAGGATGCCACCGCCACTGTGGCGGTGGCATCCTCCATTCCCAACATTGTGGCGGGGGTGCTCACAGCACCGCCCGCCACAATGCTGGGAATGAACTGTGTGCATTGTTATGCACAAGGTGACAGCCACCGCGAGGTGCCTGCCACCATGTCCATGACAATGCAGGGGGGTACCATAGGTACCCCACATGTGCACCCCCAACCCCCCCCAATACCCTGGGGGCCCACAACAGGCCCCCGAAGTCAATATTCGCATGCCTTTCCGTGGCGGCGGCAGCTTCCCGCTGCCTTCCTAATATGGATGGCGGTGTCTAACAGACACCGCCACCATAGCAGGCCCATTTCCGCCCGGTCACCTGTGTGACTGGCAGAAAACCGGCGGCGGTCTTTCCGTCTGCCGGGGTCCCCCCGCCATACTGATATGGCGGGGGAAATGGGTGGCAGGTGGGGAAGGATGTAGAGCGGAACGCCACCGCCCGCACGGCAGTGGCGATCCGCCCTACATCCTAATGGACCCCTAAATCTGTGGTAACTTTTCTTACTGATATTTTTGAAGAGAAGGTCTTCCATCAGAATTAGTTTCTTATAATGGCATACAATTTACTTCTGAGGAGATGAGGACATTTTTAGATGATGCTGGGATCAAGCACAAGAGGTGTTTATTTGTACCACACACAATACAATGATCAAGTGGAACGAGCTAACAAAGAGATTACTGAGTGTGTCAGAGATGCATTGGTTTAAAGGTGACACTGTGAACAATGCTGTGCAAGCTATTCTATGGTCGTACGCTAACACATCACATTCAGTCACAGGAATCTTTTCTTTCGGAGCTTTAAAAGAGGATGGATGTCATGTGATCCCCTAAGACCCGCCTGGCGGAACAAATTCAGAAATGTCTGGTCGAAGGTTTTGATCCAAGACTATATGAGGGATGTTGATTGAAAAAAGATTTAGATTTGTCATGAGAAGAGTAAGAGTAGATATAATGTCTTGAAGGAAACCAAGCATGTTAATTTAAAGAAGGGTGATCTGGTGCATGTGAAATTGCCAGAGTTAAGAAACATGAAGGGCAAGATATGATTTAGCTCTCCCCATTTGATTGACTAAGTGAATGATGATGGGAGCGCCATAAAATTAAAAAATGGACAGTCGTGGAATCCTGCACAAGTGGTCAAGGTCATTGATAGTAGAAATGATCTAAGATCAGGTTTTCGTGTTCCTGGACACAATCATAATGATTATCATCATGATGACAGTCGAGATGACAGGAAAAGAAACGTCCTGCCAGAATTGATTCTTACATCCTAGAATGAACGGTTGTTCTTGGTCTGTTTCAATATGTTATGCAATTTCTCTATTCAACTTAATATAGGGGTTCCATATTATTTCTCCTCTTAATTGGTTTTATTTTTTTGTTATATACTGACTTGTTTTTTACCTCTTTTGCTGTTATGTTGGATGGGGAAAGGTAGGTTATGTTCTTGTATCTGTTCATCCTTGCTTTGTGATGTCTCAGCATCCTATATGTGTACGACACAGAGCACTGTCGCAGAGACAAGACTGGAGATGGATGCCTCATTGGAGTTGCCCATTCCCTGAATAATTGCTTTTATAAATAAAGAAGACTAAAACAAACGTTGCTGCTCTCGAATCTACTTTTTAACAGGAATATTGCCCTGCCTTTTCACTAACGTGAGGAGATACAATATGCTGAGGTATTTTGATGTTTGTGTAAGAATGTTTGCAAAAACAACAATTGATGGACAGAATGCAGAACAATGTCATACATTCACCCCAGTACAGAGATCTGGGCCTAAATCCATCGTTTTTTTGCTCACCATGCCGTTCCAGTTTGAACCCAGCCATATGCAAATCAGTCTTGACCCTGTGCCTCATGGGTACAGTCTAGCCCGAACTGCCAAGCCAGGTCCTCCCTGGACTGGAAACAAGCATCCTAGGACCGGTTTCGGGGTTTCACCCCTCTTCAGCCAGGATAGCTTGATTCCAGTGGCATGGAGAGCACGGGACCCACGTCTGGGCATACCCTTCCCACTCGGGTGACAAATGCAAAAACAACAATTGATGGACAGAATGCAGAACAATGTCATACATTCACCCCAGTACAGAGATCTGGGCCTAAATCCATAATTTGTTTGCTCACCATGCCGTTCCAGTTTTAACCCAGCCATATGCAAATCAGTCTTGACCCGGTGCCTCATGGGTACATTACAGCACGAACTGCCTAGCCAGGTCCTCCCTGGACTGGAAACAAGCATCCTAGGACCGGTTTCGGGGTTTCACCCCTCTTCAGCCAGGATAGCTTGAGTCCAGTGGCATGGAGAGCACGGGACCCATGTCTGGGCATACCCTTCCCACTCGGTGTGACAAATGCAAAAACAACAATTGATGGACAGAATGCAGAACAATGTCATACATTCACCCCAGTACAGAGATCTGGGCCTAAATCCATCGTTTTTTTGCTCACCATGCCGTTCCAGTTTTAACCCAGCCATATGCAAATCAGTCTTGACCCTGTGCCTCATGGGTACATTCCAGCACGAACTGCCTAGCCAGGTCCTCCCTGGACTGGAAACAAGCATCCTAGGACCGGTTTCGGGGTTTCACCCCTCTTCAGCCAGGATAGCTTGAGTCCAGTGGCAAGGAGAGCACAGGACCCACGTCTGGGCATACCCTTCCCACTCAGGGTGACAAATGCAAAAACAACAATTGATGGACAGAATGCAGAACAATGTCATACATTCACCCCAGTACAAGATCTGGGCCTAAATCCATCGTTTTTTTGCTCACCATGCCGTTCCAGTTTGAACCCAGCCATATGCAAATCAGTCTTGACCCTGTGGCTCATGGGTACAGTCCAGCCCGAACTGCCAAGCCAGGCTTGGCAGTTCGGGCTGGACTGTTCCCAAGCCAGAAACCGGTCCTAGGAAGCTTGTTTCCGGTCCAGGGAAGGCATGGCTTGGCAGTTCGGGCTGGACTGTTCCCATGAGGCACAGGATCAGACTGATTTGCATATGGCCATGTCTGAACTGGGGTGGCAGTGTGGGCTAAAGAACGGTGGTGGATCAAACCCAGATCTGTTGACTGGGTGTGAGTGTTTGATTGGTTCTGATGCTCCGTCCATCACCAGCCCCTTTTGTACCGCTTTGTTCGCCATAAGTTGGCAGGGTATGCTCAGACGTGAGTCCCTTGCTCACTTTGCCACTGGACTCAAGCAAGCCTGGCTGAAGACGGCTGAAATGCCAGAAACCGGTCCTAGGAAGCTTGTTTCCAGTCCAGGGAAGGAATGGCTTGGCAGTTCGGGCTGGACTGTTCCCATGAGGCACAGGGTCAGACTGATTTGCATATGGCCATGTCTAAACTGGGGTGGCAGAGTGAGCTAAAGAACGGTGATGGATCAAACCCAGATCTGTTGACTGGGTGTGAGTGTTTGATTGGTTCTGATGCTCCGTCCATCACCACCCCCTTTTGTACCGCTTTGTTCGCCATAAGTTGGCAGGGTATGCTCAGACGTGAGTCCCTTGCTCACTTTGCCAATGGATTCAAGCAAGCCTGGCTGAAGACGGCTGAAATGCCAGAAACCGGTCCAGGAAGCTTGTTTCCGGTCCAGGGAAGGCATGGCTTGGCAGTTCGGGCTGGACTGTTCCCATGAGGCACAGGGTCAGACTGATTTACATATGGCCATGTCTGAACTGGGGTGGCAGAGTGGGCTAAAGAAAATTACAATGCACAGAACTCCATCCCTCTATGCCCTTCTCTGGCGCTGAGACAGGAAATTCAGCGAAGTAATCAGTGTCTCAGCTTTGTAGTTGGGTATTGCACCTGTAGGGTTCTGTGCATGCTCCCAGTCAAACCATACTGTAATAAGCCTTCTTATAACAAAACATTATCCACCATTTTGTAAACAAGTCACTCTTAAAGTTACCTATGCAGCCCATTAAAGGCAAGTCTGCGCTTTTTCTTGCTTTCCTCTCTGCTCTGAAAACAGGTCATATTCCATGCCGCCGGCCAATAAACAGCCCTGTGGTGGCTTCCAGGCGGGTGATCTTCGTACTATGCGATGAACCTATCTGTTAACAGCCATATAGCATCCACTGTCGACTAACTCTGGGTTCAGGACAGCAGGGATCTACGATTCTTTTGTGTTAACCCCCAGCTTCTGACTTGCACCAAATAAAAGATAATCTCCATGTGGTCTGCCTGGCTCTCAGGTATGCTGTTAAATTATTCGTGTAAATCATTCTTTCTACAATTTTTTTCTATTAATTACTTCATCTGGTTCTGGTACATCCACTAATTTGTACACTGGTGTATTTTTATGAGTTGTTATGTATCGTTATATAGAGCTGATTTGACAGTCTGTTTTCTATACATACAGATATTCTATTACCCCTAAGGCTTAGCAGCACCAGGACAGTCTCTTAAGACAAAATCAGGCAAAATAAGCAAAAAGCTAACGTTTTGCAGGCCCCCCCCCCCCTTAGGAGAAAAATGGACCCCTGTGTGTTGTTCCACTCCATCAAGAACAACATTAAACCTGCTCTCTTGAGAGATACATTTTCCCATAAGTCAATCCAACCCGACTCCCCTCTCTAGTGAGGTAATAGGCTTCACTAATCGAGCTGTACATGGCCGTTCATCTTCTCGAAGCCAAGACACCAGTCATATGGGCAAGTGGCCACAAACACACAATACAGTGCCAAACTCCATTAGGAGAGCCCATTCAAAAACTGTCTACAGGGTGATGTGTCAACCCTCATCAGTACATGGGTCACATCACAGAAAAAATGAATAAATAAGCGACCTTAGCCACGAATGTGTATTTTCTTACATTACTTTTGTAGGTCTCCTTTCTTTGCATCTATAATTTGACCCATAGAAAGCGGAGACGACCACATCATAATTTCATAATATTTCGTTTGCGTAAGTTTCCCAGTGCTCCTCTGTTACTGGAAAATGCCATGGTTTAAAGAGCTTCCCCTGAATAAATCCACTGACATGGGTGCATGTGGCGTGAGCGATCGGTCTTCTATGAGCACACCGAGGCCTGGAAAGGGCCCACAGTCGTGTGTGGTACGTTCTGCATTGGTCTGTTTTTGGTCCTTGCGGATGTGCTGATGGTTCGCTTACTGTACAAACAATCTTATTCGCAGCCCACGTGGTAAAAAAAAATCCCCCACCCTCCTGTTGTGACTGAGTAAAACCATGCCTCAGATTAGAGCTTCGTTTGTAAACCCACAAGGGCCGGCATCTATTTCACTCCACGTTTTTCATAAATGTCAAAATAGTGTAGATTTAAAGCAGTTGTACGACTGCCTGTAAATGACCATCATTTCGTGTTTTTGTTTTTTTGTTCTGTAACTAAAAAAGTGCCTATTACACAGTATTTTATTGAGCAATTTTTTTTATCAGTATAGAGTACTCCACAGTGCACCAGCTCTCCAGGAAGCTGACATGCTAGGTTATAGCAAAATCACTTGGAAAGATGCCCTGTTACATAGACAAGGGTTTATTTGTGCTCAAAGCACTGCATTACCTGCCTGACACCACAGCCCTCATTCCGAGTCAAATGGGAATACCAACACGGTATCTTTGCAACGGCCTTTACCGAAATCGTGGAGCATGGTAATGGTATAATGCGGGCATAACTTTTTTTTCCATGTTTGGCCGGAAAAATAATAACTTTCTTTGGGAATCAGTGTTTCTGTAAACATATATTCCAGAAGGTTCCATCCAATTTCTTAGCTGTTTGCTCAATATATTTTGCCAGGTTTTACCTGGTGCAATTTCCGCAGGAGAGACAAATGTGGTTGTTCCCACAAAACTTGTGATCCTGATTCGGCCAGTAACTCTGGTCACCACCGCATCTGGGTGACCGCCAAACTCAGACTGAAGGCCTGGGTCTCATACAAGCGTGGCCGAGTCACATCAAGTGTCACAGTAGCTCGTTCTGCAGCTCTACCTCGGGCGTAACACCTCTCTACATTATAAGTTATGCTGTGATCATGCAGTGTTGCGATAGCAAATGTGTCTGTCCAGTGAAAGATATAAACAGCAAATGGTGGGCTAACAGGTCTTGTGCAATAAGAGATATCTAGTAGCCTTCTTAGTATTCTTAGGTCTTGCCTAGGCAGCGCGCATGCGTTGCACTAGGAGTGACCTTTAGCCATCGGGCTGCTCCTTTTACCCACACTCTTGCTTGTGCTGGCATCCACCTTGCGGGAGCAAGCAGCGGCGCGCATGGTAATTGATAACATATGTCTCTCGCGCCGCTGCTGCTCGCTCCCGCAAGGCGCCTGTCAGCACAAGCACGAGTGCTTGTCCCTCACGCTTGTTTTCATGAACTTTCACACGTGCGCTTGTTTCCAGCCAGCTCGGGCGTTTGGAAACAGCGGCGCGCGCAGGGGCCATTTGTTTATACTTGTTTGTGGGGGGTTTCAAGCATAAGAGTTGTTGTTTCAGGCAGTCTCCTATATCCCATCCATGTTGCTTCATTACCCTATCGCCCCCCCACCCATGTCCTGGTTTCATCTTTCTCCACCCACCCTGGGGTCATTTTCTTCTCCTCACATCTGCCCCGTCCTACTTTCTTTTCACCCCAGCCAGCCCATTCGGTTTTATTTGTGCACATCCATGAAGTCGCTCGCTTCATACTCCATTCCAATCTCTACTTTTCCAAAACGGATTAAGAAAAAAAAAAAATTTGCTGACATTCACATATCAAAAACTTTAACGTGCACGTCTGTAACAACGAGCTCCTGACATGGCCATGTTAGGATCAAGTAGTGCGTTCATCTGAGTGCAATAAATGGAACGTTTTTAGAAGAAAAATAAACACCAGTGTCAAGATTGTAGCATCATAGCGCCGTTCTGGTCACGCCTCCCTTAGTTGCCGGCTACTAAAGTCCCGATTGGTATATTATTTTTGTTTGTTTCCTGACCTATCGCTATTAACTTCCGGTGAATATTCCGCTCCGAAAGAATGGGAGCACAAGACCGTCAAGTTCGGTGTTCGCCTGTATGGCAGTGATTCCTTGTCACCCAGATAGCCACTTAGTGTCTCTAAGTGGGGTGTGTGTGCGGCTGGCCGCAGGAGTCGATGCTGAAGCCTGCAGATAACTGGTGCTTCTGAGTTGTACCGAGCATTCTGGAATAATGTGGATACTGCAGTTGGTGAGTGAGCTCGCCTACATCCTCAATGAGCCCCAATCACCTCCGAACCCTCTGCGGTCATGCATCTGTGAACTGTGCTCAAGCCGTGGCATGAATCGGAGCTGCTTCCACACACTATATCCCTGGCAGGCAGGACTTTAAATGTACATGCCAAAACATTGTTCCTTCTCTAACCAGACATCCATTTTTAACTGATAAGAGTCCATGCTATATGCAACATATTCTGACAGGGTTGGCTTTTTAACAATACGTTTAATTCTGGGCCTTGTAGTATTGCTTTAAATATTGTTTTATAAGGTCTAAAAATCGTACCCTGCTAAATAATGGTTGTTAATGAGCCCTAACTTGTTGAAGATGTGGGGTGGGACATGGATCTACTTGAAAGTTCTGGTAGCATGCTTTCAAATCTGTATGAAGATTTGGTGAAATGGTTAAATATCTGGGTGCATTACTTGTCGGGTAGTTTGGGTCACATATTCCACTCTTGTTCATTTAAATACCGGGTCACGGCAACAGGGTGAAAAAGGCTGGTCACTGGGTTCTGCACTTTGCCAAAAGCTACCGAGAAATTAATAAAATCATTCCTGTTTAATTTTGACTAAGCCAGAAAACTTACAAGCAAACAAATAGTGACTAACCCACGCATGCACTCTCTCTGGGATAAGGGAAGGTTTAGTGTCCAAAATCTGCAGTACTGCCCGCTGCCTCAGTACTCAATTCTTCCACCATAAAACACTGAACCGGTCTGCAGAGAGTTTTGTCTATTCACCACATATCATGTGGTTACAGTTACCCCTCATATAACGCACGCCGCAGAGCAAGCTGTGTCTTGTTGCTAAAACAATATACTGCAGTCATTCCACCCGCTGGTACTCTTTGTTGACTTCGGAAGGGTAAAGAGTTGGCCCTGCAGTTGCACCTGTGCAACACAGTGTTTGCTTTTATGTGTACATATTTCACCCACACCATATAAGTGCAAATGCACGGCTGCCAGTTTAAACGCACAATCGACGTGTTTCCGAGTTCTGGGCCGCTCTTCGCGCTCTATGGCCTCCGGCGTGCTATAGTCACGCATCGCTTCACAAGCCGAGCTGTAGTGAACTCACCCGTATCAGGAATGCACTGCTCGTGGCTTCCGTAAGGGCGGTGCCTGGCAGAGTGTAGCGCCTCAGGTTACAACTCTTGGCCGCCCTCATGCTGTTAGTGTCTTGATAAACCTCCTCGCCCGTAAGCGTGTGTTCACTGCTGTCACTTCCCAATCTGTGGTGTCTCACGGCAGTGAAAAAGCTGCCTGGAACGCCTGTAGTGTCTTTCGCAATAGTGCCTCAAAGACAGCCCTCCTTCTAGAGTTCAAGGTGCTAAGCTGATGAACATTGTTTCCTAGTGCTTAGAAACGCCCATTCATCTTCAACGCATCTTGGCTCATTTCATATCAACTTTAAATAAAAGTGTATGATTATTCGAAAATGTTGAGTGTGTGGGCATGCTGATAGGCGATAATCTGCTGCATGACTAAATTTATAAGGTCCCAAAGGCGAGACCTATTGGCTATGCCAAAGCTTGTTTAGGCTAGTCATGGTTTTACAAATTACTCACATTCCAGTAAATGCCACAGGCGTTTAATGGCCTAAGATGTCAGGATGTTGGGGGCCCAAGTTTTTTCCGGAAGCTTGTCACTAGACCTAAGCAGAAGTACCCCTGTTTTAACCCCACTGAGCTTTAGGCCACAGTTAACCATTCACACAGCTACTTCTTCCATTCACTTTTTTAAGGGCAGCAAAATAGTCTTGTAGTTCACTGACAATAAGTGAACTCAAATTGTGTTTAACGGGCTTATTTATAAGGTGTTTGGCAGATAAATCTGCTTTTCATCTGCACAAGAATTAAACTGAAGAAATGTATCTCATGATTTTGAAAACAGATCTAATAAAACTGTTAAACAAAAGCTGTGTCAAACTAATTCCAATTTAAAACATTTATAAAGCGCAGCGTGCACCGAACGGTTTCTTGGCGCTAGTGGAGGGTATTGGCAACAGAGGCAAAGTAGGAGCCTGTGGTAGAGCAGGGGGGGGAGGTTACACAGGGAAGGCCTGTTTAAAAAGAAACGTTTTTAGTTCCTTGCGGAAGGACACATAATGGGTAGCCGCCCGGAGATGGTCAGGGAGGGAATTCCAGAGAGTGGGGGCCAAGGTAGAGAAGTTGGTCCCTCCCCACTTTTTACGTCTGAAACGTGGGATTTGAAGGAGGGACTTGGAAGAAGAGCGAAGCTCTCTGGTGGGAACGTATTCTTTTAATAATGAAGAAATAAAGGCGGGGGCAGTGCCTTGACGGGCCTGGAAAACCGTGCAGGCGGTTTTAAAAAGGGAGCGTTCCTTGACAGGAAGCCAGTGGAGCTCCCTGAGAAGGGGTGTGGAGTGGTGGTAGCGTGGGAGACCAAAGACCAACCGAGCAGCCTGGTTTTGGACCATCTGGAGCCTCCTCAGGCTGTATGCTGGTATGCCGTTGTAGAGGGCGTTGGCGTAGTCCAGCCGTGATATTACCAATGCGGCCATGATCATTTTGAGTGCCTGGGGGGAAAAGAAGCGAGAGACAGTGCGGATAATTCGGAGGGTGAGGAAGCAGGAGGAGACTACAGAGCTGATTTGAGAGTGGAGGGTGAGCTGATTGTTCATTTTGACCCCCAATGTTTTGACCGTGATAGAAGGAATAGGGGCGGAACCAAGGGAGGAGGGCCAGAAGAGAGAGTTCCAGGGACTGGAAGAACCCCCGGTGAGAACCAACTCGGTTTTATCCGGGTTCAACTTGAGATGGTTGTGGTTCATCCAGTCCCTGATGAATGTCATGGTGGACTGGAAGCTAGAGACAGAGAAGGGAGAGGAGGATAAGTCAAAGATGAGCTGGAGGTCATCCGCGTAATTGTACACGGTAACCTCCAGCTGCTGAAGAGCGAAAATGAGGGGAGAGATATAGAGATTGAATAGTAAGGGAGACAGAGAGGAGCCCTGGGGAACACCACAAGTGACGGGGAGTGGGGTGGTTGTGAAGTCTCCCAGCCGGACCGCCTGGTTACGGTCCCTCAGGAAGGAGGAAAGCCACACCAGGGCTGATCCCTCAATTCCAGCCGCCTTGACACGGGACAGTAAGATGGTGTGGTCCACCGTGTCAAATGCGGCGGAGAGATCGAGGAGTACCAGCGCCTGGTGTTTGTTATGATCCATACCCTTCCTGAGGTTGTCAAGGACTGATACCACGACTGATTCAGTCGAGTGCCTGGGTCGGAAGCCAGCCTGGCGGGAAGCCAGTCCCCCATTGGCCTCTACGTGGGCGCTGAATACCGCGGTGACATGGCGCTCCAGCACCTTGCCCAGATAGGGCAGCAGGGAAATGGGGCGGTAATTGGCAGAGATGGACGGATCAGCGCCAGGCTTCTTTAAGATGGGCACTATGGTAGCTGATTTGAGCGCAGGGGTCACTACTCCCTGCGCTAGAGAGCTATTGAGGAAAGTGATGGGGGGTTCAGGGCAAGAGGAGTACATTTGTTGAAGGATTCGTGCCGGACAGATGTCTGCCGGGGAACCAGACTTAACTTTGGGGAGTATCTCCAGAAATACCTCCTCAGTGAGGGGAGGGATGGAGGTAAGATGATTTTGGACAGTAGGAGGAGAGGGATCAACAAAGGCAGACGAGGGGGGGGGTGTTGGCCTTGATGGTAGCGATCTTGTCAAGAAAGTAAGTGTTGATTTGGTTGCATAGAGGCTGGGATGGGGGGATTTGGGGTGAAGCTCTGTCGGAATAGGCCAGGTCATTCACTATACCGAAGATTTCCCTGGGTTTATTCTCAGCTGACAATATTTTTGATGAAAAATAGGAGGTTTTGGCGGCAAGGATTGCAGTCTTGTATTCGGCAAGTGATGTAAGATAGAGGATTTTGAATGAGGGGCAGTAATTTTTTCTCCAGTGCCTCTCTGCCTGTCGAACAGACAGTTTTAGCTCTTTTAGGTGGTCATTGAACCACCTGTTCGACTCCTTGGGTCGCCGGACGGAAATGCGACGCAGGGGAGCCACTGAGTCACAACCTCTAGCCAACCAAGCATTAATAGTGTTGGCTTGAGAGTCGGACGGAAGACCAGAGAGGGTCGGAGGAGAGTTCCGAAGGTGAGAGGTCAGTGTGGGAAAATCAACTCTGTTCCAATTCCGCGCCCAGGTATTTTTGGCGTGTAGGACTTTGGATACCGGGTTGAGAGAGATGGAGAAAGAAATAAGGGCATGATCGGACCAAAGACAAGGAGAGACCATCACCGGGGAAACTGGAAGGTTGAGGGACCAAACCTGGTCAAGTATGTGACCGTGAGAGTGAGTGGGGACAGAGATGTGTGACACAAAATTCAGAGATAGAAGAGACTCCGTGAATTCTTTCGAGGCAGTGCACTCAGAAGGGTCCGAGGGCCAGTAATTGAAATCCCCTAACACCAAGACCGAAGCGTAGTTAACCACCATATTGGCCAGCATGTCTTGAAATGCCGGCAAAAACAGAGGGGAAGACTGGGGAGGGCGGTACATTAGAAGACAAGTAATGGGGGGGGAGAAGACGAGGGAGCGGACTGTAAGGAATTCGGTGGAGGGAATGGGGGGAAAGGGAAGGGTTTGAAAATTCAATTCCGACCGGGCGATTAACGCCACACCACCGCCAACCCTACCCGCCGGGCGGTCGGCGCGTAAGGCAACGTAGGGAGGGTAGCCAAGAGAATGGGGAGGGAGGAATCACAGAACCAGGTTTCGGTCAAGAGCAGTAAGTCAGGCTTCTCAGAATCGAGCAGGACAAAGAGCTCATGATGGTGCTTGACCGCTGACCTGGTGTTGAGTAAGAGAACAGATAATGATGGAGTAGAAGGAAGGGGGTCAATCGGGGAAGGGCATTGTGGCGGAGAGGCGGGCAGGGAGGACGGCGATGTAGGAATGGGAGAAGGGACAAGCCCTAGTGAGACAATGTGCCTGCGCACGGATTCTGAGAGTGGCCAGTGACCTTGGAGGGTGGTAAGCTCTTCAGAAGAGTATGAGATAAAATTGGCATGGAGTCGTGCCCCTAGCCCCGTCCGGCCGCGGACGGGCGCAGACGGGCTTGCCTTAGGCGCGCCTTCGGCGCGCAAACGGCGCGCCCGCTGCGCACGTCCGCTGCGCATTCTGTAGATTCACATTTGAAATAGGGGGCCTCAAGGGCGGAAAGAGGGCGTGGCCAGGAGGTGGGCGTGGCCAACGGCGAGGGACGCCGGTGCAAGGGGTCACGTGAGCGCTAGATCCGCTCCGTGATGCCCAAAGTGCAAAGTGCTTGATAAGGTGTCTAAATAAGGTTTAAAATCACATAAAATCAAATAAGCTCACAAACAGCGTCTACTCCCGGCTTTTCGCCTCAGGAGACAAACCCCAAACGGGGATCCTTCATGGGCCCTGCACTCCACTTTGACTTTGGTGGACCGATAGGAAACTATTTTAAACCACTGGGGCCAATACACAAAACAGTAGTAAACCTGCACTTAGATCTACATGTATGACGAAGTGACGATTTATTAAGTTTCCTGAATTCACAAAAATGAACAGAAATCCGATCCAACAGTTGTCCAAGGAACATCTTTTCATGTGCATTTCTGGGAAGTCATGTAATTTACTATTCAAGACCCCATTCCCACTATGAGGAGTTCAATGTAGTGGAGAACTCTGAATACAAGGAATTTGATTACCTAGGCAAGTTCAATTTTTAGGTCGAGCCTAAACAGCGCTTGCGCTGCTGGCGATCTGATGGATGTGCTTTGTGGTGCCTATTGCAGTGTATGAAGACTGGTAGAATGAGTCAAACAATATGACAAAGGGCAGTGGAAGAATGAACAGTAAAGTATTACAGTGTGTGGGATCTAGTGGTAGGATGAGATACAATCTGTTGCACTGTACGACGACAGTGGTAGAATGAAACAATCAATCAATCAATCAATCAATCAATCAAGGGTTTGTTCAGCGCAGCGCAACTACTCACCCGCAAGGGTCACAAGGTGCTGTTGAGGAGGGGTTTAGGAGGGGGGGCGCAGCTCCTAGATGATCACAGTGATTTTTTGGAGAGCCAGGTCTTGAGGTCGTTCAAGAACTTGAAGAGTGTTGGTGTTTGTCGGAGGTGGAGAGGGAGGGTGTTCCATGCCTTGACCGCAAGGAAGGAGAAGGAACAGCCTCCTGTTCTGGTCTTCTTGATGTGCTGCACCGTCGCAAGGGAGAGCTGGGCTGAGTGGAGGGATCTTTGGGTTGCATGGAACATGAGGCGGTGGTTCATGTAGGCGGGTCCGTTGTTGTGGAGGGCTTTGTGGGCGAGAAGTTTGAAGGTGATTATCTTCTCAATGGGGAGCCAATGTAGTGTCCGCAGGTGTTGAGTGATGTGGCAGTGGTGCAGTAGGTTGAGGACTAGTCTGGCGAAGACGTTCTGGGGTTTGCAGGTGAGGTTCTTGTTTATCCCGGCGTAGAGTGCATTGCCGTAGTCCAGTCTGCTGCTGATGAGGGCATGGGTGACGGTTTTCCTGTATTCGAGGGGAATTCAGTTAAAGGTCTTTCGTAGAAGATAGAGGGTGTGGAAACAGGAGGAAATGACAGCGTTGAATTGGCAGTCCATTTTGAGTTCGGAGTCCAGGATGATTCCGAGGTTGCATGCATAGTCCGTGGGGAGGGTGGGTTCCCGATGGCGAGGGGCCGTCAGGTGTCGTTCCAGGCATCGGGGTGTGGGCCCATGCTGAGAAGTTCAGTTTTGTCCATGTTTAGTTGTAGGCATCTGTTCTTCAACCACCTGGCAACTGCTTCCATTCCTTCTGAAAGTTGTGTTTGGAGATGTTGGGTTCGTTGGATAGGGAGAAGATGAGTTGGGTGTCGTTGGCGTACAATACGATGTTGAGTCTGTGGGATCTGACGATGGGTGCAAGCGGGGCCATGTAGACGTTCCACAGGGTGAGGCTGATGGAGGCTCCTTGGAGGACTCCGCAGGTGGTCGGTGTGGGATCTGAGAATAAGAGTGGGAGTCTGACCAGCTTCGCTCTGCCGGAGAGGAATGAGAGGATTCAGTCGATGGCCTTGTTTCGGATTCCTGCGGTGTGGAGTCTGCAGACTAGGATGTGATGTGAGACTGTGTCAAAGGCTGCGGAAAGGTCCAGGAGGATGAGTTCTAATGTCTCTCCTCTATCGAGGCGACAGCGGATGTCGTCTGTCGCGGTGAGTTTTGGTGCTGAGGGTTTTCCTGAAGCCTGATTGGGAGGAGTCGAGGAGGATGTTTTCTTCTATGAAGGAGGCAGGCTGACTTAATGGCTTTTTCAATGACTTTCGCCGGGTACGGGAGTAAGGAGATCAGTCTGAAGTTCTTGAGGTCGGTGGGGTCCGCTGAGGGTTTTTTTCAGGAGAGGGGGGATCTTGGCGTGTTTCCAGTCGTCGGGGAAGGAGGTGGTCTCGAAGGAGCGGTTGATGATTTGTCGAAGCTCGGGGCGATGATATCTGTGGTAGTTGTGGGGGGAGCAGGCATCCGTGGTAGCCCCGGAGTGGGTGGACTTCATAGTCTTCAGGGTGTCTTCAATGGTGAGGGCGGTCCAGCTGTCAAGTGTTGGCTGCGTGGTGTGTGGAATGGTGGGTGTAGGTTTCGCATGTAGGCTGTCGTCGAAGCGGTCATAGATGGTCGCGATTTTGTGATGGAAGAAGGAGTTGAGTATGTCGCAGAGGTCTAGGGATGGTGGGATGTCGGTTGTCTCACTGTTGGGTTGAGCAAACAAATTGATGATGCCGAACAGTGCTTTCTTCCATAAGTATCTGATGAGCTTGTGGTGGGCGGCGTTGGCTGCTTTGAAGTTGTCGAGGTCTTCTGTGGTTTTGGAGTTCCTCCATAACTTTTCGAGGCATCTGCAGGTACGTCTAGATTTTCGGAGTTTGGTGGAAAACAGCTGGCTCTCTTGGCAATATAGGTTGGAAGTTTTCTTGAGGGGTGCGATGGTGTTGGTGCAGTCGGTGATCCAGTTGTGTAGGGTAGGGGTGGAGGTAGTTGGGTCGTCGTCTGTGGCGGTGGGAGCGGAGCTGCTGAGGGAGGCGGTGAGCTGGTTACAATTCCTGTGCTGGAGCTGGTGTGGACGTTTGTGGGTGATGTTTGTTTTGAAGGTGAAGTGGACACAGCAATTGTCGGTCCATGGGAGTTCAGAAGGTGTGGCAGAAGGTCATAGAGTTTCCTGCGGTAAGGATGGGGTCGAGTGTGTGTCCTGCTGAGTGTGCAGGTTCTGGTACGATCTGTTTGAGTCCGATGTTGAGGAGGTTGTCCAGGAGGGAGGTGGAGTTGGGGTCTTGGAGGTTATCGAGGTGGAAGTTGTGGTCTCCCAGCAAGGTGTAGTCGGAGGAGGATGGCTTGTGGGGTGATGATGTAGGTGATGGAGTTGGAGAAAGATGTACAGGATCCGGGGGGGTCTGTAGATGAGGGTGCCTCAGAGGGTGGTGGTCGGGCTGGTCTGTATCTTGAAATGGAGGTGTTCCATCAGGTCTTTGGGCCCGTCGGTGTAGGTGCTCAGTCGCAATTTGGACTTCTGGGCACTGGTGATGTCTCCTCTGAGGTGGTTGGGGTGGTCCTTCCAGGTGATCTTGAAGCCTTCGGTGATGGCGATTGCGATGTCCGGTCTTGAGGTAGCGTTCGTCCAGGTTTCTGTAAAGAAGGCGATGTCGGGGTTGGTGCTGTCGAGGAGGTCCCAGATTCCCGCTGCGTGTCTATGGAGGGAGCGGACGTTGAGGAGGATGCATTGCAGGGTTTTGGGTGCGGTGGAGTTGAGGGGGGTGGGTTGAGGTGGGTCTTGGGTCTAGGTGAAGGCAAAGGAGTGGTGGCAGTGGAGGCAGGAGAAAGGTCTGTGGGTGTCGGTCAGTGAAGAAAGCTTACAGTTGTTGTCCTGGCCGGAGTTGAGTGTGTAGAGGGCCAAGGAGCTGTAGCGCTGGCGGGTGGGAGGACCAGGGTCCCTGGCGCTGGTCGTGGTCGCAGACGGGCTTGCCTTCGGTGAGCCAGCGGCGCAGCCACTAAGCGCGGCCACCATTAAGTAGGGGTTGGGGGAGGGTGAGACAGCTGGGAGGTGGGAACAAGCTGTAGGGGGAGGGGCCGCAGGGGCAGCAGCAGCAAACGGGCGAAGAGCGTGAAGGAAAAGTGGAAAGATGGAGAAAGAAAAAGAGTAAATTAGAAAGTGTATGGCGACAGTGGTAGAATGAATCAATCTATTGCAGTGTGTGGAGACAGTGGTGCAATGAAAATCTATTGCAGTGTGTGGGGACAGTAGTAGAATGAGACACAATATATTACAGTGTACTAGGACAGTGATAGACCGAGACACAGTGTATCACAGTATATTAGGACAGTGTTAGAATGAGACACAATTTGTTACAGTGTATTAACACAGTGGAAGAATGAGAAGAAATCTATTACAGTGTATGATTTCAATAATACAGAGGGACATAATTCACCGTAATGCACCTGAATACTTTCATAACGAGGCACAATCTATTGCACTGTAGGGTGATAGTTCTAAAGGAATCACCTCCCCTGGAGTAAATTGGGATGACAGTGATATAACAAGTCACACCTCAGTGCAGCATATGAGATAACATGGTAGGTAATTGAGCCATTCTCCACTGTAGCATGTGAGAAAAATGATGACCAACTGAGTGACTACAGTGGTGTTACAGAACACTGGTGGAGGGTAGGTCACACACCATTTCTGTGTGCAAGAGCAGTTTTTACTGCATGAGCCACTGCATTGCAGTGCACGAGGACAGCCGTAGATTGATGCACAATTCATTCACGTGTATGAGGGAAAGGTGCAGAGAGGATACCAGGTCATGCTTCACGGTAGTCTATGGTAATAGTGTAAAGAAAGCCTAATTTCACTGTTTGAGGAAACTGATACTGAATAACTCACAGTGATTGATACAGTTGTAATGTGTGAATTGGTCACCCCGCCCTATCCCTAATATAGTGCATATGATAACACTGTTAGATGACGTACACTCCACTGCAGTGTAAAAGGGCAATGATTCTGGACTTAGTCACTTTCCTTTTATTACATGGGTCAATGATCCTGGACTCAGTCAAATTCTTTATAGTGTGTGAGCAGAAGAAATGCAGGAGTCACATCCCACTGCAGACTCCATGGATATTTATTTATTTATTTAGTTATTTATACACTGGGCGCCCACTAAAACGCAACTGTCTCTATGCACCGCAGAATTGTTGAATAATTAAATATATTCCTAAACCTTTGAAGCCTGTCTCATCAAGGTACACTATAAGGAAGCCTTTATATGGGTGATTAAACAAGATGATTTTTACCACTTCTCTGCAACTCAGTATATGGTGCTGCTGTTTGATTTGATTTCGTCAAGTAATGGATTGCAATCCTTGGGGTTTTCAAAAGCGTCTGGGCAAGTTGCGTGAGGATTTTTTTCTGCAGTCAAACTGTAACTTTTTACTCCCGTCATTAGAATGTCATGGAGGCCAGTTTGGAGGTAATTCCTTTTCCACCACAATCAATGAAGAAGCCATAGGTCTGCTTTAAAGGTCCACAAATTCAGTGAGAACATTGCTACCATATTTTGCAGATACTGTAGACTTGGGATCTCACCCTATGCTAATCCTCACAACATGCACATCATATTCTAGTATACAATTTATAGGAGAACCAGCAATGCTTCTGTAGTGCTTTTTAGGTCTAGCCTGGCCAGTGCATGCACTGCTCTGCGAGGCAAGCTGTATTTGAGTATGGAGTTGAAGTTCAGCCCACTCTCTGCCCATATTTTTCACTGGCTTGTGTCATTGTCCTTTGTAAATGCAGGATTCTGATTCACTAATAGGCTTGTTAGTCCCTCCTTAGTATCGCCTTGTCTTCATCTGTACCCTCCCAGGAGAGCCGGCCCTTTTATTTCTGTTGTTACACAGTATGTCTTATTTAGTCTGCAAACACTATTTTCTTTAATGAGTTCCTCCTACTGCAGGTACGGCATACTTTCCAGCAACACTCAGCGTGCCATGCATGCTTTCACTTTCCAAGCAGCTCGGGACAATGGCAGTCGCTTCTTTGAAATGAAATAGGT
Source organism: Triturus cristatus (assembly GCF_964204655.1). NCBI lineage: Eukaryota > Metazoa > Chordata > Amphibia > Caudata > Salamandridae > Triturus > Triturus cristatus. The sequence continues at coordinate 679,393,739 of NC_140585.1, read as the reverse complement.
CTCGCATTTACAAAAGCTTGAGCTATTGGCATTGTAAATGACAATGCCTTTATTTATGTGTTAGTTATCAAACCAGATAAATAAAAGGCATTGCCATTTACAATGCCAATAGCTTAAACTCTCGCAAATGCAAAACCTATTGCATTGCAAATGCTTGCTTTATTTAGTTTTTCTCTGCAGAAAATGCTGGATCGCATGGGAGAACCTCTTGCCCTACACCCTCAGCAAATGAGTGTTTCATTCCCTTGCACCCTGGAAAGGGATTTTATGCCAGGACTGTACTGGAGTAAACCTCCTACCCTTTGCAGGCTGAAAGGAGAACTATAGGAGTGTGTCCATAATTGAAGGGTCACAGCATGTTGGGTCCTGTGATCTTGAAGATCCAGTGCACCCCTGCTGGTAGTTTGTAGAACTTCATGAACCAAGGGGATGTCTTTGTCAATATAGTTCCTTGAGATTTCTATCAAGGAGCGGATATGAACCCCAGTTGGAAAGATTGGTTTGCCACCTTTAAGACAAAAAGGGCCACTGCAGAGACCATCTGACTTGCGTTAGGGGATTTTACTAATGAAGCCAGCATTGAATTCCTCTGCCATTTCCTTTGATGGATTAGGGAATGGCATCAAACATGAGGGACTAATAAATGATTTTAGAGACCGCCATATTGGTTATAGCATTTACAATACTGTTACTTAGTTTTCAGAAAAAAGTAGTATATATTTTGCAAGCTTTTTCTTTTACTAACTAAATCTCATAGTGTTAGGATAGCACATTCACACGCTGTTACTGCATCATTCAAAGGAGCATGGCATTTCAGGGAACTCTAAACAAGTATGTTGTGAGTAACTTTGTCCCTTTTGTGGGCTGGTCGCGGTGTACAGATCGTTGCACTGGGAGCAGAAATGTTTAGAAACCACATATTGTTTTTCAACTTGCAGTAAATCATTGTTTTATGCTTTTTTATGCTTTGAAGGCTTTTCCAATTTTGTTTCAAACCAGCGGATCTGCAGGCACCCAGGCAAATAAATAGACCACAACTTTGACCTCTAGCCAATCAATTCACCCAAGGCCAGATGTTTGTGTTTACCTATGGGTATCTGAATTATACACCTCAGGTACCAAATCAACAGCTCCCATGCTATTGGGAAGGTGCTCTGAGCCAATCTGAGGCCAGCACACCATTGTATAAACTTACAAAGCGCTGCAAATTCTGAGTCACCGGAATTTGGTTCTTTTTGAGGTTTTCTTCTTTTCCTTTGGTTTAGTTGACCTCTTCCTTAAGCCTTCCTTCCTCTCTACAGGCACAGGATAGTCAGTCACAAGAAGACGTTCTACACGAAGAGCAAGAGTTTGTTCATGGCATTTTTCTTTTTGATTTTCGAGTCTGCCTTTCCCCTGCAATACTTTCTTCTAATTAAACATATTTTAGTTTTGTTTAGCTGCACTGTGAATGTTTCTAGTACAACCGACCCCTACCTTCCTGTCTCTGAAGAGAGAGACTTGTGAGTTTATCCCAATTCACCAAAAGAGTAAACTGCTTGAACTTCCTTGGTTTATTAACTTTGTAGCCAAAGTTATTTAAAACAAGAGCTGGTACAGGCCCCTGCTACAGAAGCATTAAACGGTTAACAGTTTTGAGTAACAAAAAGCACTACTAGGTCAGACAGAATATATGGAGTTTCCAGTTTAGTTATGGTGTTTCAATTTCTGGTGTGTTCCCTGAAACTTTGAAGAACTTTTACAAAGAAAAAGGGGTCCAAAACTGTAAAAGTGTAGACGTCTCTGGAATTCTTTTTTTTACATTTTTACACCGGAGCCTATCCAAGAAGTTTATTCCAACCTACAGCTCTATCAAACCCTACATACGAACAGAGACATGCGTATATGCCTCCGCCCCAACAGAGACCAGCGTGTATGCCTCCGCCCCAACAGAGACCAGCGTGTAGGCCCTCGTACCGAATGTAGGACGTTACAACGCATGCTATTACAACGGATTACCATTACAATGCAAACTTTTCCCACGCATACGCCTTTACAACGCATTCTTTTACAACAAATTTTGTTGTATGAGCATGATTAGTAAAGGCATATGAGTGATCAAGGTTGCGTTTGTAAATGTAAGTATTGTATAGGCAAGAATAAACAGTGTGTTTATATATACATATATTTGCTGCAGGGCAATATGGATATATATTTTTTTTTGGGGGGGGGGTTTATATTTACCCGTAAATACTTACATATTCGTGGTTAAGGCACGCATGGTATAAGCATATGTGTTTAAAAATTACAGGTAAGTAAATACACCATATATATATATATAAATATAAATATATATATATATATATATATATACACACATACACACATACATATACACACAGATGTATTTATATTTTAATATACAATCACATATAATTTATGTGTGTGTGTGTGTATATATATATATATATCTGAACTAACTATAACGGGGGAATTTCATTGTTTTTTTACGAGTGAAATGTCCACCTAACCATAACATGTGTGAAACCTATGGTTTTTTAAGTGAATTTGCAAGGTTTTTTAAATGCTAATTCCTAACTATAACGTGTGTGAAACCTATGGTTTTTTCAGTGAATTTGTACGGTTTTTTAAATGCTAAGTTATGTATTTATTATTATATTTTTTATATATTTATTTTACAATAAACTACGTATTACATTTTTTTATTTTTTTGGTTTTTCACCGTGCGCGCACCCCGCGATTTTTTTAAAAAAAAATTTAAAAAATGTTTCTGCCTTCGGGGTCCTTCAGGGACCCCCTGACAAAGGCTAGGGGGTCAGGAACTCTCTACCCTGCCCCCTTTTCACGTTCGCCACCTTCCTTTTTCACTCTCGCACTCAAAACAAACAAAATGGCGGCCGACACTTCCTGATTTCGACCGATTCGAACGTTGACTGACATGTAACCACCAATCAGAATTACGCTCGCGCACGTTAGGGTGCGCGCACCGTGCGCGGCTATAGATATTTATGTACTTTAACTGCAATTTTCTCAGGAACTACTGAACAGATTGACTCCATATATGCAAGAGGCACATCCCTGACCTGAGGATTACCTCTTTGCCAAATTTCAAGTAATTCTGTTCAGCCGTTCGGGCTGTACCTTCGACTAAAGGTCCTATGGGAAAATGCATGAGGAAAACGCGTTTCGGGACCCCCCATTTTTCTCAGCCCCCGCTTGACGAATCCCCCCCGAGACTTTCAGGGTAGGAGCTGAGCGGAGCGCTCCATTAGTTTTGAAAATTTCGCGAGGATTCGTCAACCGGCGCCAAAGTTATTCAAAATAGAATTTTGAGAATTCCTATGGAAACACGGTCCTAACTATAACTATCTACTGGCGACTGCCAGTAGATTGATATTATATATATATATTCACTTAAAAAACCATAGGTTTCACACATGTTATAGTTAGCTGGACATTTCACTCGTAAAAAACCAATGAAATTCCCCCGTTATAGTTAGTGCAGGCAACTATAACTCACGCGACCGCAATCCTCTGCTGATGACGTCAGATATTACATCACTGTATTTAGACACTTATTTACCCATGTCTTCTTCCATTAATCTTTAGCTATACATATATTACAAATATTAATTTTTCAGAAAGACACATATGTCATCAGTGATGTATTATCTGTCGTCATCAGCAGAGGATTGCGGTCGCGTGAGTTATAGTTGCCTGCACTAACTATAACGGGGGAATTTCATTGGTTTTTTACGAGTGAAATGTCCAGCTAACTATAACATGTGTGAAACCTATGGTTTTTTAAGTAAATTTGCAAGGTTTTTTAAATGCTAATTCCTAACTATAACGTGTGTGAAACCTATGTTTTTTTCAGTGAATTTCAAAGGTTTTTTAAATGCTAATTTATGTATGAATTTTTTATTTTTTTTATGGGAACCTCGCCTAATTTTCCGTTAAAAATGTAAAAAAAAAAGTTTACTTGTGTTTTTTCAGCGTGCGGGCACAGTGCGCGCACTCCGCGATGTTTAAAAAAAAAAAAAAATCTTTTTTTTGCCCTTGGGGGTCCTTCTGGGACCCCCTGACAAAGGCTAGGGGGTCAGGAACTGTCCACCCTGCCCCCTTTTCACGTTCTCCACCTTTGTTTTTCACCCCCTCAGACTGCGAGAGACAAAATGGCGGCCGACACTTCCTGGTTTCGACCGATTCGAATGTTTCCCGACATCTAACAACCAATCAGAATTGCGCTCGCGCACGGCAGGGTGCGCGCACAGTGCGCGCACGGTGTGCGTGTATAGATATTGATATGCTTTTAAATGCTATTTTCTCAGGAAATACTGAACAGATTTACACGAGACCTTCAAAAGGCACTTCCTTGACCTGAGGACTACCTCTCTGCCAAATTTCTAGTAATTCTGTTCAGCCGTTCGGGCTGTAGCTGTGTCTAAAGGTCCTATGGAAAAATGCATGGGAAAAACGCGTTTTGGGACCCCCCTTTTATCTCAGCCCCCGCTTGACGAATCCCCCCCCCAGACTTTCAGGGTAGGAGCGGAGCGTAGCGCCCCACCTATTTTGAAAAATTCGCGAGGATTCGTCGACCGGCGCCAAAGTTATTCAAAATAGAATGTTGCGGATTTCCTATGGAAACGTGGTCCTAACTATAACTACCTATATATATATATATATATATATATATATATATATATATATATATATATATATATATATATATATATATATATATATATATATATATATATATATATATATATATATATATATATATATATATATATATATATAACCCATGCCCACCCTAAACCCTAAAATTACTCTTGCCATCCCAAATCCCATCCCACCTTAAATCCTAAAAATACCCTTGCCACCCAAAAACCCATACTCACCCTAAACCCTAAAATTAACCTTGCCACCCAAAAACCCATATCCATTCTAAACCCCAAAAAATACCCTTGCCACCCAAAGACCCATACCCACCCTAAAACCTAAAATGACCCTTGCCATTCAAAAACCCATACCCACCCTAAACCCTAAAAATACCCTTGCCACCCAAAAAAACATACCTACCCTAAACACAAAAAATACACTTGCTACCCAAAAACCCATACCCACCCTAAACTCTAAAAACCCATACACACCCTTATATGCAAACACTTAATACATACATAATTCTTACATTTAAACCGCATAGGCCTTAAATTCATGCCTTTACAACGAAATTTGTTGCAAAGTCATATGAGTTATAAAATTTTGCATTGTAATGGTAATGTGTTGTAATGGCATATGCATTGTGATAACCGTGTTCTAATGACATGCAATGTAATGACCGCATTATAATGGTTGTTTCCCCGAGTGGTAACAGAAACCAGCTTGCATGCCACTGTAACAAAAGAAACCAGCAGGTATGCCCCCATACCACCAGAGCACAACATGCCATGCTAGAATCTGATTATTCAGAGCATGATAGGGTGCAAATTCCGGCTCTCAACGACCACCTACTCTTTTGCTCCTGTTGGCTTGTGCTGGGACCCCAAACACCAATATACAGCTATAGCTTTGCAAAAGTAGGAACTGTGTTTGTTCCATTGGCATTACCTGGTAGCACAAAGGGACAAATATAGACGCACACTGGCTCTATACAACACCATTCATGTTTATCACAAACACTGCACCACTTGTTTTTCATTTTTTATTTCCAAAAGACATTACAAAATTAAGACGCAGCTTGGAATTCACACAAGGATTCAGGGGCGGCTCCTCCATTTGAACGGAGGAGCTGCGCTCCAAAAGCCCCAGAGCTGAAAAATAAAATGGTAATAAAGTTTATTTATTCCCAGTTTCATTTTTCAGCAGCCCGTCCAAACTATGTGTTAGGACGGGGTGGGACAAGTGCTGCCGAGCGGCAGTAGTAAGGAGCTGTGCGCTTTAAGATGCGCATGTCTCTTTGGCCAGCCGTCTTGGGATGGCTAGCCATACCTGTGATTTTGTAGTTCTCTATCCTAGCTGTTTTAAACAGCTGGGTTAGAGAAAGCACCTTCCCCAATGCTCTTGCTAGCGCTGAGAGAGCCTGCTCTATCCAATCTTGGCACTGCTCTCATGCTGTGAGAGCAACACCAGGATTGGGTAGTGCAGTTTCCTGCATCTGGAGCTTCCAGAAGACACCTGAAGGAGGAGGACGTCATGCTGCAAAGGAAAGTCAGTTTATTTATTTTGGTGCCCCCCCCCCCACCACCACCCTCGGTACATGCCAGCCACCACTTGTTTCCTGGTAGGTGTAAATGTATTTACAACTTTGGATTTCTTAGCCACATGTACGGTGAAACCCGTAGTCATAAATTCCACTGAAGGGGAGGGGAGAGACCATTCCAAAAAGGGTTTACCTTTAAAATGTGCACAATCATATGTTTGTAGGCATTCACAAACTCCAATTAGGTCTCTTCACTCCCTGAAAATGGTCGGAGATTCCTTCTGGCCATGGCTTGAGTAACCCCCTTTCCAGGAACAAATGGGGAACGGCTTTTGAATAGGAGACTCCATTACCCCGATCAGAGTTCTAGACTGTGCAGAATTTCGAAGACTGAGACCTGTCACAAGACATTCCAAGAGTACCTACAGAAACGTGCACTGCTGCTTAATCATAGCACACAGTGTGAAATACTAGTTGCATAGAAAGAGCTACTGAGTAAGGAGCTTTTCTTTATGCGCTTCCATTATGCATATATAACCCGTCGACCCCCTAAGCGGGGCCCAGAGGAGAGGTAAGTGTATAATCAAAAACAAACTCAAAAAGGATTAATTTCGAAAGATTTTAATTATATTCGAGTGACCTTTTCTGAATTTTAATTCGAAGTATTTTTGCAAAAGCTAGACGCTAGTGACTCTTTTTACAGAGTTCAATTCAACCAAAACAAAAAAGGTTTTCTGATTCCTCAGGTGGCTGGGTGCTTTGTAGAACACTGATGTGTTTTCCTCTTTTTTATTTGTTCCTGTATTTGTATTGGAAGAAACATCAAAATAAAAATGAAGTGTTAAACAAAATAATGCTTATTGTACACTGAGTACTTGTTTAAAATGATCTGTATTTTTTCCGCAAGTGATCGATTGTTAACATTAATCACACCTGCAATTACTTGTCTGTTATTAATCTCTATGGTCAGTATCATAACTGTGTTCATCTGTACAGGGCACAGTTCTGTGTCTCATTTTGTGTGACTGCCTATTCTTAAGTATACATTCATCTCAAAATGTATCTGAGCTAAAACGTGCACTGCAGAAAACAAAGAAAGCTAATCACTGCTCAGTGTTTCTGATCAGGGTTCTCTGTGGCTCATGCAGTAGCTTGAAGAAATTCTGAGTTAAAAGTATGTTTAGAAAATGTGCCCTTTCTGCATGGTCACGCCAAGTTTGTGGCCTCTTGCTGGACCCTATCATTTTGCCTGCTGCAGAACTCTGTGCACTTTAACCCCGCGAGCCCGAGGTAAAGTGCCAGTGCTTCCCCTTTCAATGAATGATGAAACAGGCATACCCCTAATTGGCATATGTAATTTACCTATAAGTCCCTTGCATATTGTACAAAGAGTACACAGGATCTGTTAATTAAATATCACTAGTAGACTGCAGCACCCATTGTGCCACTCACTACAATAACAGTATAAGCATGACTGCAGGCCTACCATTTGTAGACTGGCTGTTGCAGTTCTAAACAGCTAATAAATTTGATTTGACAAAATAAACATGTTAAGACAGATCAAACCCTTCCTTTTAAATATTTATAAGTCACCCTTTGTAGGCCATTTTGCCCATGAGGCAGGGTGTATGGTATTTAAAAGTAGGACATATAGGGATTTAATGTGAAATGTCCTCAAAGTGAAAATGCCCCAAAATCTATTGGCAATATATCAAAACTCGCTGTGCTATAGGAAAATGCTGGGTTACATTATTACATCTAATAATGCTAATTTTGGTAATAAAACAGCTCAAAAGATAATTAAACAACTATTTTGAATAGTTATTAAAAATTCAATCAAATCGTGAAGTTGGATGATTGATAAATATTAAAGAAAATATACTTTTAGAAAGTTATCTTTTCCTTGCCTAAAGCCGTTGGAGGTCCATTTGTATTTGTTCTCCCATGTCTGCCAGCCAGTAGTTAGCATCTGAAGAGGTGTGAAAACTGCTCCCATAGCAGAGACCAAAGGACTGGGTAGGAGGAGGTATTGTTGACTTGGCAGGATGACAGTGGGGCTGGGGGAAGGAGCTAGGTTAACTTCAAAGAGGCCTCCCCAGAAGGGACGCATCCATCACTACTGTGAGGCCTGGGAGGGAGAAGAGAGAGGGGTCTGCCCTTGAACCAATCGCAGTCCGTTAGCCACCACTGCAGGGCGTTCGCAGTGCCCCTGGAAATTTGAACCAAGAAGTGAGTTTTCCTTGATGCTGTGCCCATTCGAACTTCGGATCCCACTGCAGATCCTGCATGTGCCACCTTGCATGGGTCAACAGCAGGATACAAGAGGCCATGAGACCCAACAGCCACAGAGTCATTCTTACCGGAATCCAAGATAGAGGCTGAAACATCGGTATCATAGCCTGAATATCTTGGGTTCTCGGCTCTCCGTTCAGGAGGATAGGCCGGAAACTACACTGTATCCAGAACACCACCAATGAAAAGGAGCATCTGAGAGGGAGTCAGGTGTGACTTCGGCATGTTGATAGTGAACCCCAGCGAATGCAGGAAGCTCGCCGTAGCCTGGAGGTGGGAGACAACTGCTTGGGACGAGCCAGCCTTCAACAACCAATCTTCACGATAGGGTAAGACTGGAGCCCCTGATCTCTGCATATGGGCTGCGACCACCGCCATCACTTTTGTGAACACCCGAGGAGCGCTGGTGAGGCCAAAGGGGAGAACTGCAAATTGAAAGTGCTCGTAACCCACCATGAACCGCAGGTAGCGACGATGGGCAGGCAGGATGGGGCTATGAAAGTAGGCATCCTGCAAGTCCAGCCCTACCATCCAGTCTCCTTGGTCCAAAGCAGACAGGACCTGAACAAGAGTGAGCATCATGAATTACTCCTTTTTGAGGAAGTAATTGAGGGCTCTGAGGTCTAGGATATGACGAAGGCCTCCGTACTTCTTTGGGACCAGGAAGTAGCGGGAATAGCAACCACTGCCTACTTCGGGCCCTGGAACCCTCTCTATAGTTCCCTTGGCCAAGAAAGTTGAGACTGTCACATGGAGCAAAGCAAGATGATCTTCCGTCAGCCAATCATACACTGGAGGCATGGAAGGAGAGGTAGCATCGAAAGGCGTGAGTAGCCCCTTCAGACTATTTGCAACACCCACCTGCTCAATGTAATGTTTTGCCAGTGGTGGAGATGATGGCGTATTCTGCCACTGACTGGCCGAGAATGATCTTGGGGGATCGGACTAGGAAGGTTTTGCCGCGGAGGAGGAAATGGTGGCTCGGCTCGGCTTCTGGTTTCCTAACTCACGAGGACTGGGTTAACCGCGTCCACAGTCTGCAGAGGTTGCTGAACCTGCAGGGACCTCTGTCCTCTGAGGGTTGGCGTGGCTGATATGCCCTTCTGTAGACAAGAAAGGAGAAAAAGGTGGATGAAGCATTAGGGGCGGTAGTGAGGCCCAAAGACTTGGCTGTGGCCCGTGAGTCTTTAAAGCGCTCAAGGGCAGCATCTCCCTTGTCTCCAAAGAGACAGGAGCCATCAAAGGGCATGTCCATGAGGTTGGGCGGGACATCCCCTGAAAAACCAGATGCTCTCAGCCAGGCGTGGTAATGAACTGCCACCATCGGGGAAATCGCCGTACCTAGCGAGTTCCTCGTGTCCAAGCGACAACTGATGGCAAACTTAGCTGCGTCCCTCCCGTCCGACATAGCTTGGAAGAGTAGAGCCAGGTCCTCTTCCGAGACTCTGGGCAGCACTTGCGCTACGAATACCATGTGAAATGGGGATAACGGCCCAAGAAGCATGCGGTGTTCCCTGACCGCAATGCTACATTGACAGAAGAATTTTCTTTTTTCACGAAGCTTACCAGCCTCTTGGATTCCCTGTCTGGGGGTGCGGAAGTGAAGTGAAAGATTGGACCACCAAGCTTTGGGGGGTGGATGGTGAGGAAAGTTGTGTCGCCCGCTGCGGGCGATGGCAGCGGGTGATCGTCCTATTCGCAGGAGCCCCGGTGCTGGGTTTGGACCATATCCCCAAAAGGACATTTGTCAAGGCCTCATTGAAAGGCAGTAGGTGTTCTGAACTCAAGACCCCAGGCTGCAGAACCTCTGTCAAGACATTCGTCTTGACTGCCACTGGAGGAAGCTGCAGGTCAAGGACCTACGCAGCCCTACGCACCACCATGGCAAAAGATGCTCCCTCCTCCGTAGCCAGGGTAGGAGGGGAAAGGATGCCTGAGGGAGGTGTCCAGACCACTGGCCTCCCCCAATTCTGCATACCACTCCATGTCTTCTTGTTGCGGGATTTCTAAGGGATCCTGCTCCCCCTCCCAATCCTCTTCCTCCATCCCTAACCCCTCAGAATAGGGCAGAGAGAACGGCATGGAGCCGTACGGCTCAGTCGGCGCCGGTCACGGCATCAGAGGACGCCCGACCAGCTCTGTGTTGTTGGGAGTGACGATAGGGATGGGTGCCGGTGACGCTGAGGACCTCAGCGCCGGACGTGACACCGGGGAAGGTCGCTGTATAGGTGCAACCGTTGTCGGTCCGGACCCGGAAACGGGTCCACTTAGAGGCCGTGGTGCCAGGGCCAGAGCCGCCTGCATGGGAACCACGGGGGCCCCTCTGTCCTCTGAGCCTATGGGGCCCGAAAGCGCACCGGCAGGGTCACACTGTCCAAATATGGTGCACATGGCGTCATAAAATTCCTTCAGCTCGGCGGGGGTCGCTCGCGGCCCCCGAAAGGGAGGAAAACACGGAGCCAACCCAGGCACCTGCTCCGCGGAGCAAGAACTCAAACGGCGATGTTCCTCCAACGCATTGCAAGACGGGCGGGGCAAAGTCAAAGCATACTTCGACTTCTTGTGTTTCTTGTGGTGCCTCTTACCTGACTTAGACAACTTCGATGAACAGGACTTCGATTCATCGGAGCAGTGCTCGGACCTTCCTCTCAACCGAGACCTGGACCGAGACCGACGATGATACCTCATCGTCGGAGCACGACTTGGAGTCGTGGTCACGCTCCAGGCACCAAAGACAGACCAAATGGGGATCCGTGAACGACATGGCGCGGTTGCAGTTGATGCACGGTTTGAATCCCGAAGTCTTCTTGCTTGACATTGAAAACCTACACACCAATGAAGTCAACAAAATGTCTAAAAAAGTCTGTCAAAAAATGACAGGGGGTAGCTCTCTTCAACTGATCGGCGCTGATGGCATGAAAAGAAAAGAACTGAGATCAGCGCACCGGAGTGGCAGTTATTTTGACGATGCAGATGTCACCACCACGATGAACACGACGCCGGCGACGTCACAAGGAGTTGACCAACGCCACCTATCTTCCGGATCCAGCCTGACGCCTGGAAGTTCAAAGGTTAGGAATCTGCGGCTAGATGTCTCTATCAGATATGATGTTTTTGTAGATTCTTTCAAATACATCTGTGAGCACCAACAAATCGATTTTCAGGTGCTTAATGACATTGCACAGCTGTTTAAGGGAATGTTCCACCGAGCAATAACATATCTCAAGAGTTCTCTTACAAATCACCACAGCTAGGGTTCCAGGTCTGTTACAAGGGGTCTTTGAGTCAGAATGTATATGATTGGTTATGTAATAGGTTTGGATGGTGGGGTTTCACAAACATCTTTTAAAAATCTATACATTTTTTTCCTCCGTCCCCCTGATCCTGGGGTTCCCGGAATATTGTACTTGTTATGTGGATGGTTCTGACTTCCCCGCTGCCTCCCCTCCCCCCCGGGTTGACTTTATGGACCTCCTGATTCTTTATTTGGTGTGGTGGGGTCCCCCCCTCGGCGCTCGGCACCATTTAAATTGTTCCTCGCCTTGAGTTTTGTTTTTTGTTTGTTTTTTAGTTTTCTTCAAAATTTAAAAATGTCTGTATCTTGTCTAATTTTTGAGTTGCCGAGAATAATTCTATATTCCTGCTGTGCCTTTGGAGATCAGTTGCTGCTCTGCGACGCTTTGTAATTGACTGGCACAAACTAGCGGCCGGCCCTGGTGGTTGTAGGCCCATGTCTGTAATTTTGCCTCTCTGCACAATAAAGTTTTTCACAAAAAAAAAAAACAAAAAAAAAAAAAGATCTATACATTTATTCACCATTCATTATACACCACATACGTTTTGTGTATATAGTACTCATGGAACATTATATGTAGAATTCAGTGGGTCAATGATGGTTAAGAGAAGTGGTGGGGCACAGGACCTGCTCCGACCTGCAGGGAGAAAGCAAAGTAAATGAGCCTGTCTTCTTATGGGTTCAGTGGAGAGGGATTCTCCCCTGCAAAAAAAAGTCTTAAATAAGGCCGAGGCATGGCAGTCTCAAATAAGGATACGTCAGGTTAGTTTCAAATATTTTAGGGGGCACATTTCCTGGGAGCTGCGCCTGACGTGGCGTCGAACGTTAGACCCGTGAATCAGAAGGCCCGGGAGGACCTTTCATGGAGAAACAGTCTCCCCTTTACTATTATGGGTAGAATCACACTTTTCAAGTTGATGGTCCTCCCACGGCTCTACCAAATTACCCCTTATATATCCCACGGATATGGTTTGACTCCATGTTGGCCATGGGATGTAAATTTATATGGGACGGTGGTCCCCCCAGGGTGGTCTTTGGGAAATACACCCAGGTGACGTACGATGGTGGGCTGGCCATGGCGGACATACGTCTGTATTACTGGGTGTCAACTCCTACCCATTAACGACTGGCTGCACGGGGGTGGGATGACCCCACCTATAGGGGAGAAATTAACATATTTGGACTGGATAATATGATGAACATCCTTTATGGCACCTCTGTCCCCTCTTGTCTCCCAGAAGTGACCCAAGTGGCATTTGGAGCATGGAGGGACGCCCTTCGATGGATGGGGTGGAACCGTAAACTCATGAGGGAGACCCCCTGTGGGAGGGCAGATGGTTGGCTCAGGTTTCCACTCAAGAGGGGTTTAAGGGCTTGGACTCTATAGGAATATTGAGAATAGGAGATGTTTGGGGAAGGGGCCATGTGAATTCATTTCATGAGCTCCAAGCAGAATTCCACATGCCGGCATCCCAATTCTTCCCCTATCTACAACTCCGACACGCCCTTTACACTTATCATGCTGCACTAGAGGACATTCCTGAATTTAGCTCCTTAGAGGCAGGTTTCTTATGGGCCACCTGGGGTATCCCACATCTGGAAGTAATTAGTGGTCCACCCACACGTATGGTTTAATTCCATGAAAGAAAAGTGGAAGGGCTGGGGTGGAAATCTTGGACCAGGCAGACTGGAGAGACGCATGTATGTAGCATTTCGACCATGATGGGTATCATCACACCATGGGTGGCCCAAAATGCAATAATTCTCACCCATATGCTAGAACCAGCATTTTGCTTGTGTTATCTTACGGTGTCATCAAGAGTGTCGGGTCATCGGCTACAGAATAAATTTAACTAAATTAAGACAGAATTTGTTCTATGTTCTGCTGTTCAAAATAACCCCACCTCAGTCCTTGCTCTTCGAACGAGCGAAGAGTGGTACTAGACTTGGGGCACAATTTAGATCTGGGTGGAAAAGGGACTCTGTTGCAAATACAACAAAGTTTCCTGTCAGCCAAATCCTCTGTCTGCCCACCTCATTTACAGACTGGCTGACCTTACGTTTTCCATTGACGGAGCCCCTGCTATCTCCATCAGCGAAAAACATCCCTGATGGCCCGATGGAGTAGAAGCCATTGGAGGAAGTACATTACACCACCTGCCTGAATTTAGGATAGATGGTGAAATGCCTTTTTTTCTGTCCCTCACCACGAGGAAAAACCTGGCACTAAAGGACAGAAAAAATAAGGAGACCACCACACCCTGGGAGAAAACTCCAAGAGTGTGGAGGTCATTAGTTTTTTGATTTTCTGAAACAAACTACAGCTTTGGGAAATTGTTTCAGAAAAACAAAAAAAATAGAAACGTTTGGTGAACAGCCATCAAACCGATGGTGACTGTAGAATAAAAGCTTTGTACATTGAAACATTGAAAGGAACTGCCGTGATGGCAGGTCCTTTCAATGTACAGAGATGACCACTGGGCCAGCAGACATCTCTACATCTCACTCTTCCATATGTTAGGAAGTCTCGCATGGATAACTAAGCCTTATCAATTGTTGCTCCTAGACTCCAGAATGACCTCGCCCCTTCCGTCACAGAGCACACAAGCTCCTATACTTAGCTTTAAGGAAAGTGTTGAAAACATATTTAGTTGAACACTTTAAGGGTCATTACGATGGCGGTGAACCCGTCACCGACAGGCTGTCGGTGGCAGGTTCACCGCCATCGTGAGGCCATTTTCCACCTGCCATATTATGATGGCGGGTGGTACCGTGGCGGTCTGTAAGACCGACTGCCACATATCCGACGGGCTCTTTGAGCCCGCCGGTGCTGCAGAGACCCTCAGCATGTAATGCACGCTAGCAGTGCCTAGCAGGTACCGCCGGTCAGATTACGATGCTGGCTCCCCACCAGCCTTTCCATGGTGGTTCACACGCCATGGAAAGGCTGGCGGGGATGTCTTTTGGGGGCCAGTTGGAGACCCCCCTTGTGCAGGGGTAGTCTGTTCTTGCACTTGGGGGGCACCGATGGTACCCCCTACATTTCCCTGCACCATGTGGCAGGCACCGCATGGTGCCTGCCACGTAGAGCAGGGAAAAGCAAAACTTGCCTTTTTTTCTATTGCGGCGGGTGCTGCACCCGCAGCAATGGATAAAATGTCTTTTGTGGCCGCATTGTAATTGCATATGTGGGACCGCCACCTTATAGGCAGGCGGTCCCCATCCCCGGGGTGATGGCGGATGGACAGAAGCCCATCCGCCATCGTAATCAGGCCCTTTATATTTTACATTTAGTAATAGATTTCCTGGTAAATCTTCTACGCCTCTTATTGTTGACATTATTTACATTTTTTGATTATTTTTATTGATGTGCTTTGTTTTTTTATTGTATGTACATACTGTATAGATTTCCATCAGCTTTTGGCAAGGTTTACAGTATATAAGGAACACAAAATAAATACATAATGGTGGGGGGGTGGGGGTAAAGGGGGCGGCACAATCGCAATATGCCAAAAATTACCTAGGGCGAAGACCAGTGTTTCGACCAGGCTGGGCTTAATATCATTGAAGGCCAAAAAATACCAAGAATTGTCACTAATGTCAGTCCTATGGGCTAGAACACACACGCTTTCACACATCACAGTACATGAGATATTTTTTCTTAGCTTCCGCTGGCCACCTGCACTGGTCTTGCTACGGCTTTTTCACCAGGCTCTCACCCTCATCCACTGAAGATGCTTCAACCACTTCGCTCACACAGTTCCTTTATATTTTCTGCACTCACAAAGGTTGGTGCTGGCAAATAATAACAATAATAAGCTGACTGACAGCACAGGAACTGATTGGGCCAATCGCCGTCAATCATTATGTAAGAGTGATGCTTGACCTAGCCATTGGTGAAAAGCCACTAGAGATCTACAAGGCCTATTCATAGATCTGCCTCCATTCAGAGTTCTTTAAATTCACAAACTATCATATATTTGGGTTAATGTTAGTTGCTCTGCCAGTCATGTTCACCTTTTAATTTTTTTATTCTCACTACATGGGTTTGACGAGGTACAAGGTGGAGATGTGTGCTGCACAGCTTCAGACTCTCAGGCTTATGAATGAATGAATATAGGCTTTACAAAGTGCGAACTTAGCCCAGGGGCATCAAGGCACTGCGGAGAGGGATCAGAGATGTCCATAGGTAACAGGGCTTACAGATTCGAGCAGGTGAAGAGCCGGGTCTTCAGGGCCTTACGGAACGAGGAATGGGTATCCAGAGTCGAAATTGAGGGAGGGAGGGAGGGAATTCCACAGATTAGCTCCAGCCAGCGAAAAGCACCCCCCCCCCCTATCTGGATTTCCTAAACTTGGGAACTGTTACCAGATTCTTGCTGGCAGATTTTAGCTGCTTGACGGGGACATATCTCCAAAACTGTTTTTTAATGCCTTCTGACCCCATATTGTAAAAGGCCTTGTGCACCAGGCACAGGGCTTTAAACATAATTCTCTGTCCCAAAGGGAGCCAGTGCAGACTTCTGATGGTAGCCGATACAGAGTGGCATTTAGGAAGGCCCATCACCAACCTGGCAACAGCATTCTGCACAAGTTGAAGTCGATGTAGGAGCCCCTTATTTATCCCTACATAAAGGGCATTGTAGTAGTCTAATCTAGACAGCACAAGGGCCACCACTGTCTGTTTCCACGAGGGGAGGGAGAGAAATTGGAAGATCTTCTTGAGAATCCGTATCTTCCCAAAGCAGGTAGAAACTGTTCTATTTATTTGGGGGCCCAGGGAAAGGGAGGGTCCACTATGATGCCTAGAGTTTTGGCACTGGAGCCAGGGCGAAGGCAGGATCCGAGTGTGTCAGGCCACCAGGCCTTCGACCAGATATCCTTTTTGTCTCCGAAAATTTAGATCTCAGTTTTATCCCCATTGAGTCTTAGATAGTTCTCAACCATCCATGAAGCCACTGCCAGCATGCAGTTTTTTTAATTTGCTGCTGACGCTGCGACACTCTCAGTGATGGTAATTATGATTTGAGTGTCATCAGCGTAGGATAACACTTCTATGCCGAAAGATCTTACCACCCTGGCAAGCGTGGCTACATAAATATTAAAAAGGGTAGGACTCAATGAGGATCCCTGGGTAACTCCACAGAACAATTGTTTAGGAGCGGGGAGGAATTGGCCCATCTTGACTCTTTGTGATCGATTCCTGAGGAAGGATGTAAGCAGATTAAGAGCAAGGCCCTCAATCCCTATTTCCCGGAGCCTCCCAGCCAGTCTAAGGGGGGAGATCGTGTTGAAGGCTGCAGTCAGGTCCAGAAGGATCAGTAAGGTGGTATGACCAGAGTCAACCTGTTGTCGAATGTTGTTAAAAACAACGGTTAACGCCGTCTCTGTACTGTGTTCACTTCTGAACCCATGCTGCGAGCCTTCGAGCAATTGGTGTTCCTCCAGATAAGTACTAAGATGGAGGTTCAGGTGTTTCTCCAGAATTTTGGCTGGGACGGGTAACAGGGTAATAGGCTGGTAGTTCTTTAGTTCCGCATGGTCCAGAGAGGGCTTATTTAAGAGAGGTTTAACGACCGCAGTTTTCCATGCGGTGGGAAATTGGCCAGAGGTAATGACGGCATTAAAGATTGAGGTCAAAGGTGGAGCAATGGCATCCTTTCCTAATTTCAGGTTCTTCAGGGGGCAGGGTTCCAGGGGGACCCAGATCCAATTCCACTTAACATCCGCTCAGTGTCCTCTTGAAGTAGGAGAGGAAAGGAGCGCAAGCGGCAATCCTTCAGAGGAACTGCCAGAGAATCCGATAGATCTGACTTTGATCCTCCAGCGTTGGACAGCTCCAAGGAGGAGTATATGTCCTTAATTTTGGCAACAGATTGACTGATACGCTAAAGCCACGATGTGTTTTTTAATCATCGCTGCTGCTGCAATTATTGCCAAGTTTATTTTTAAAAATTGTGTATTTGCCGTTCTGTTGTTACAAATTTCTTTTGCCTGTCCCCCAACTGCCCGCATTGCCTGCACATAAAAATTTTGACAGCACCACTAACCATTTGGGTGTTTGTATTCCACCAAACTCCCGACCGCCATCTTGGGTGTAGGGCTGAGACGCCCCCAAGACGTTTCCGGGGCTGCGCTCTAGTTGGAACGAGCACCGCCTGGTAAATGCTATTTAGGGGCCAGTTGGTCGGCGCGCGGTCAACAGATTGACTGCTACGCTAACGCCACGCTGTGTTTTTTAATCATCGCTGCTGCTGCAATTATTGCCAAGTTTATTTTTAAAAATTGTGTATTTGCCGTTCTGTTGTTACAAATTTCTTTTGCCTGTCCCCCAACTGCCCGCATTGCCTGCACATAAAAATTTTGACAGCACCACTCACCATTTGGGTGTTTGTATTCCACCAAGCTCCCGACCGCCATCTTGGGTGTAGGGCTGAGACGCCCCCAAGACGTTTCCGGGGCTGGGCTCTAGTTGGAACGAGCACCGCCTGCCACACGCTATTTAAAGGCCATTATGGTCGCGCGCAGCGTACGCGCGCAGCGTCGCGCCGGAGGAGCGCCAGGTGAAAGCCCGTCTGTGCCCGTCCGGGCCAGGACGGGCCAAAGGGCCACCCCCCCTGACCGTCCACGGGTTTACTCACCTGCTACCCTCAGATCTCTCCGAACAGGTAAAACCACGTTGGATGGGATAACTTATGCCAGTCTTCGGTCGGAAGCTTTGCTACAGGGAGAGGACATACCTAACCACACTAGCACACAAGGTCTGATAATCGCCACGCTTAACACACGCTCTTTGCATAAACACCATTCTGGAGGTATTTACACTTCTGGGTAAGGGCGAGATAGACATCCTTGCACTCTCAGAAACATGGCTAGGTACCTCATCAACACCGGACATTTTAGCAGCCCTACCTCCAAATTTTGATGCTCTATGGTATAACCGCCCTAAGGACAGCAGAGGGGGAGGGGTAGCAATCGTGTTCAAGAAGAATCTTAAGGTGACACAGATTAATCGCAGAAAACTGTGATTGCGCAGAATTATTAGGGATAAAAATATCATTAAAATCCTCATGCATCCTGCTACTGCTAGTATATCGTCCACCTCAGAGCTCACCAGAATTGAATGATTCTTTTTTTGAACTACTGACGGATCTGGCCTCCAGATACAAGTCCCTTATAGTGGCTGGGGATTTTAACTATCACTGGCACAAGGTCCCTAGGGGGCCCATTGTGACTGAGTTCGAAACTAACCTCTCCGCTCTCCATCTAAACCAACTTGTAAAGGGCCCCACCCATGTGAAGGGCTACACTCTTGACCTCGTTTGGTCCTCTCTGTCACTGATGAAAATTCTGGAAGTTAGCCCTTGCATCTGGTCAGATCATTATCTGATCAAGTGCTGGGTTCCGGGTGACCCCTTATTAGCGGCCCCTCCACAAATAAGGAGGAAAGTCCGCTCTTGTAAGAACATTGAGGCTGATTCCTTAGTGTCGACTCTACTCTCCTCCCCCCCTCCTAAGATGAAGCAGGTGAATTTGGACTCATATACTATGACCCTTACGACCTGGATCCGATGTGCTTTAGATAAGCCTGTCCCAGAACAACTGGAGCTCACTCGGAAAAAAGGAAAGGGTGCTCCCTGGTTTGATGCTTCACTTAAAGAAAAGAAGCAAGCTCTCCGTAAGGCGGAGCATAGGTGGAGACTAAATTATGGGCCAGCAGGGTCACAAACGTTTAAATCACTTCTGGCCAGCTATAAACTGGCTATCCTGGCAAGGAAATCCGCCTTCTATGAGAATAGAATCAGGGAGGCCACAAACAAACAAAGAGAGACCTTTGTGATTCTAAGGGAACTCACGCAGCTAAGTGATAAAGGTCTCGGGTTGGACCAACCCGACTGTGATACCCTTTCAAGGCTTCTTCCTTCAGAAGGTACAGGATATCCTGATGGACATTGCCACGCTTTCAGATAGTTTGCCACTGCCATCGTGCCTAGTCACTCAGCAGCCAGCCGGGACTTTGAATAGCTTCCCTGATATTGATGGTAAGCATCTGACAGAACTTGTCAGCTATATTAAATCGGGATCTTCTATAGATCCTTGACCCCCGAAAATCTTTCCACTGGCTCTGCCAGGTATTCAGCCCCAACTGCTGCACCTACTGAATGCCTCTCTAGAAGCGGGCTACCTTCCAGTATCTCTGAAGGAAGCCAGAGTTTCCCCACTTCTGAAGAAAGCGGGTGTTGACACTAAAGCATTGAAAAATTACAGGCCTATCTCCCAACTGCCTTTTTTTAGTAAGATCTTGGAAAAACATGTCTTGAACGCCTTGGCCAGCTATCTGGAAGAACACCATCTACTTCATGCCAGGCAGGCGGGCTTCCGGCCACAGCACAGTACAGAACTGGTTATGGCTACGGTCACCGATGAGTTACGAATCAGAGCAGACAACAAACAACCATGTGCTCTGATTCTGCTAGACCTGTCGGCAGCCTTCGATACGGTCAGCCATACCATCTTGCTGGATCGCATCGCGAAGCTGGGGATAGCTGGCCAGGCGTTCAAGTGGTTAGAATCCTTCCTATCAGGCCGTGCTCAGAGGGTTCAGATGGGGGATCAGTTGTCCGGGATTAAGGATGTGACATGGGGGGTGCCTCAGGGGTCCGCACTATCTCCCTTACTATTTAACATCTACCTGCAACCTCTGATGGAAGAACTCACGCGTAGAAATTGTGAGATTTTTAACTACGCTGATGACACGCAGCTACTGGTGCAGCTGGAAGAAACAAAAGAAGCCCAGGAATCAGTAAGGAACTTGCTTAGATTTACGGTCAACTGGATGACCAATAATTTCCTCAAGGTGAACGCCGAGAAAACGGAGGTGTTGGTGCTTACCAACAAGGCCAACCCTTGGGATGATCTGTACTGGCCCGCAGAACTTGGTAAAACTCCCATTCCCGGCAAAGTGGTGAAGAGTCTTGGCCTAAAGATCGATGCGGATCTTACCATGGCCCCTCAAGTGTCGGCTGTGGTGGGCTCCTGCACGGCCGTGATGCGGCAGTTACGCAAGCTTACCACCATTCTTTCAGCTTCCACGTTACAAACTATTGTCTCAGCGACTGTTATTTCGAGGCTTGATTATGGTAATGCTTTGTATCTGGGCTTATCGCAGAAGTTGCTGAGGAAACTGAAGGTTGTGCAGAATGACGCAGCCAGGCTGATCTTCTCTCTCCCGAGAAGCTCACATGCAACCATACTTCTTCGTAAGCTGCATTGGCTGCCCGTGAAGTTTAGGGTCCAATTTAAATGTCTCTGCATGGCCCACAAGGTTCTCTTTGGCAACGCCCCAGAGTATATCAAGCAACGCCTGAGGAAGTATGTTCCCGGCAGATCCCTACGCTCTGGTTTTGTCCCCAATCTGGCTCAACCCAGATTTAATTTAAAAACCAAAGGAGGCTGTGCTTTCTCAGTACTCATTCCCCAACTCTGGAATGACCTTCCGGACAGTCTGAAGGAAGACTCACAATTACTTTCCTTTAGGAAAAAACTGAAGACACACCTTTTTGGAAAGGTAATATCTTTAGTCTAATTGGAGCTGGCAGAGGGCACTGAGGCGTCAGTATGTTTGTGGTTTTTCTGTTGAGCGCTTAGAGACCGGCGGTGATAGGCGCTATATAAAAACCCTATAACATAACATAACATAACATAACATAAAAGAAGCATGCTATTTTATCACACAAATCCTGAGAAACCTCGGTGTTAACAGTGGCCGTAGGAGCTAGGAGGGAATTGATCACAGTGAAAAGTTCCCTTGGGGATTTTATGGATTCCGTCATCTTGGAATAATAAGTGACCTTTTCACCATTAATGGCTTGCTTATATTCCTTCAATCTAAGTTTGTGCAGACCCCTTTCGACTGAGGTAAGATTGCAGCGGCACTTTCTTTCCTGGTGTCGGCAAACCTGTCTAAGCTTTCTCAGCCTTTCAGAGAACCATGGGGCCAAAGGGCGTTTTCTGGCCACATTGTGCTCCTTAGGAGGGGCAAGAGAGTCCAAGGCCGCCGAAACCCAGTTGGAGAAGTCATCATAGATAGAGTTGACATCCAAGTAAGGGAGGCAGCAATAATTGATAAGTTTATTAAAAAGATCCACCCTATTTATCCGACTAAAGTTTCTCTTCATCTCCACCCTGTTCTTAAAATTAGGGTATAGGTGAGATACTGGCATTTCCATAAGGAATGGGATGGCAAAATGATCAGACCAAGAGAGTGGAATAGGATCCATCACCTCTATCCTAGTGTCATTAGAGAAGATCCCGTCCAAGATGTGTCCTGCCGTATTGGTGGGGCTCCTCGCCAGCTGAGGGAGATCACAGGAGTCCATAGTTTTCAAGAAAATCTGCGTTTCAGTACACAGAGTTTTCCCCAAATTAAAATTAAAATCACCCAAGAGCGTTTCATTAGATCTAGCCAGATAGGGTTCTATTCGATTACAGAAGTCTTGATTGAACATTGCTCTGGGTCCAGGAGGCCGTTAGGTGACAACTCCAACAAAACTTTCGGTGGGTAGGACCTTCAAAGAGAAATATAGGGCCCGATAGAGATCTGAGGGAGAGGTGAGGGCCTCGGTGAAGCACGAATAGATGTCTTTATAGATTACTCCTAACCCCCGCCCCCCTATCCTCCCTTCCCTATCGAGTCTGGACAGGGCATACCCGGAGGGAATGGCCTGCACCAAATCTGGCCCTGAGCAATCTCTAGCCCAGGTTTCAGTAATGAAAACCCAATCGGGCTTTCGAAGGGACACAAAATTGCTAAATTCTGTTGTGTGTTTGATCAAATATCTGGCATTCAGGAGATATCCCATAAAGGATTGTTTCAAAGACAAAACATGTGGCTGACAGCTGGCTGCACCCAGCGTGATAGCTGCTTCGCAATTGGCACACTCGTACATCTGACAGCCGGCCAGAAGCTCAAGGTTCATAGGCCTGCACTGCAAGCCCTTTTGTGCTTGAAGCTCCAGGAGCTGTTCCCTGGAATAAACCAGGGGCTTACCGGAGTCTAAAATGAATTGGCCAGAGTCTCTGGCACAAGGCGCAAACTTGGCACAGACGGGTTTGCCTTTGGCGCGCCCGCTGCACGCGTCCACTGCACGTCCGGCCCTGCATGCAGATTAAATAGCTGGGGCCGGGAACAACTAGAGCGCTGCCCGTAGAGCTGCAGCAGGAAGTGAAGGGGAGGAGCAAGAGTGAAGTACCCAGTTCCCTCCACACAATCTGCAAGCCGTGGTGGACCGGGGAAGGAGCGAGACCCTTTACAGACCCCCCAAGCCAGAGAACAAAAGCGGAAGAATGCCAAGGTAAAATGCGGCAAAAGCAAAGAGTAAACAATTATAAAAGTATTTCCCCGTAATGGAGCACACAGTAATTCTATTTATATTTAAAAATACAGGCAGTTTTAAAACATGTGCAGAGCAGCAGCGCAACAGCGTGTCACCTCTGACCAGGGTGATCCACTATCCGCTGCGCGTCCGGCCCAGCATGCAGATTAAATAGCTGGGGCCGGGAACAACTAGAGCGCCGCCCGTAGAGCTGCGGCAGGAAGTGGAGGGGAGGAGCAAGAGTGAAGTACCCACTTCCCTCCACACAAGCGGCAAGCCGGGGTGGCCCGGGGAAGGAGTGAGACCCTTTACAGACCCCCCAAAGCCAGAAAACAAAAGTGGAAGAATGCCCAGGTAAAATGCGGTAAAAGCAAAGAGTAAACAATTTTAAAGGTATTCCCCCGTAATGGAGCAAACAGTAATTCTATTAATATTAAAAAATACAGGCAGTTTTAAAACATGTGCAGAGCAGCAGCGCAACAGTGTGTCACCTCTGACCAGGGAAAAAGAAGCAGCAGTGCTCTGATGGAGAAGCTTTTGACTGACACGAGTGCTTCGGTTTTTCTACACTTAACCCTTGGTGACATACCACCTTTTTTATTGTTACACACAGGAAAAGAAACTATTCTTGGGGACTAATTCCTTCCTGTATGCCCCCTGCAAATGCGGGTGCGTGCTTTTCGCATTTACACTGGATGTTTTTGGTATTTAAGTTATGTGTGAAAATTGTATGTGAAAACATTGATAAAATTGGCAAATTAAACAAATTTACATCTTCAAGGGCAGTCAGCACTTTCCTAATGGTCATCCGCCTGCCTCTCCCTTATGAACCCCCATATTCAAGCCCCTAACCCACAGCTTTCCAAACTGTGTGGCGCGACACGTTACTGTGTCGCGCCCCATGCGTAGGTCTGTCGTGCGATGCAATGACGTCAGGGGCCGAAATTAGGGGAATGCTACTTGAGCCTCACTCAGTGTTTGCGACGTGCAAGGCGGAGCAGGAGTGGAGCCTCGTGGTCAGGAGCTCGATTCAGCGGCGGTCTCAGCGGCGGAGTGACGCGGGCCTGGATACAGCGAGAGGCCAGTGGAAGTATTGACCTCCCCCCCCCCCTCCGGGAGTGCTACGACGCTGCTTACGGCTCTGCCCTGAGTGCGCAGCCTTGTTGTGACACAGTGGCATCGGAGCAGCCTCTACCCCACTATCCCAGGAACTCACTCGGTAAGTAAGTAGTAAAACGCTGATGGCATACAATTAATATGGCTCCAATCTTAAAGGCGTAGTTTAGATCCCTTCCCTGATGCTAGGTTACTTAACTAGTATGGCGCCAGTTACTACACCTCCGAGATTGGCGCCATACTAGTTAAGTAACTTAGCACCAGGGAAGGGATACAAACTACGCCTTTAAGATTGGAGCCATATTAATTGTAGGTCTAATACAAATGTTGATAAGAGCTAATGTGCTGTTCATGTGACATTGAGTGGGCAAGTACTTTGGTTTTGTACTTTGTTGTGTACATAATGTTGCTAAGGAGAGTGTTGTATGTATTTTGTTGGTGTAGGGTACATTTATACCTGGACCTTCATTTCCTACCGAAGAGAAGAGGCCTTGCTCAGCCTTTTCTATGGATTTGGTGCAATGTTGGCTGCTGTGGCGTAGCAAGGTTGCCCAAGGTCCTAATACTATCAAAGAATATGGGACCCTGTCCCCCGCCCTGGGAGATAAAAGATAGCTACATTAAGGTTGGACTGGGCCCTTTGGTATTTCTTTGTTGTTCAATGGTAATAATGCGCAATGTTGATTTCCTGTGATTCCTGTCACTATTAATTCCTTGGTTCTGTACTGGAAGCGGATTATCTTCTGCGCTACGAACTTCAACTGTACTGTTTCACTGTGCCTTGGTTATTGCACCGAGCATAATATAAACATGTTTAGATAAAAATAGAAAGGACTGGGCCCCTTGCCACCCTGATAACCACAGTGGCATCGGAGCCGCCTCTACCCCACCATCCCAGGCACTCACTCGGTAAGTAAGTAGTGAGATTTAGAAATGTTTTGGACATTTTAAAACGCTGATGGCATACAATTAATATGGCTCCAATCTTAGAGGCGTAGTTTGTATCCCTTCCCTGATGCTAGGTTACCTAATTAGTATGGCGCCAATCTCAGAGGTGTAGTTACTACACCTCTGAGATTGGCACCATACTAGTTAAGTAACTTAGCACCAGGGAAGGGGTACAAACAATGCCTCTAAGATTAGAGCCATATTAATTCTATGCCAACAGCTTAAATGCAGAGGGTAGTGTTCCAGAGCAGTCTGAGGCTAACTCAAGGGAGGTGGTGTGGGCTAGTAATCGCCATTTGCAGGTGCGCAGAAACAATACTCAACTCCCACTGAAGGCCATTGTTATTATTAATACCCAGCTATGATTGCTAACGCTTGCATGATATGATCAATATTGCGCATATTATCTGAGTTGTAGTGTGGGAGAGAGGGAGAGTGCGTGTGTTTGTGTGTGAGGAAGAGAGCGAGGGTGTGTGTGTGTGAGTGTATATCTATCTGTAAGTGTGTCTGAGAGGGAGTGAGTGTGATTGTGTGTGTGTGTGTGTGTGTGCGCGCGCGTGAGTGTGTGAAAGAGAGAGAGTGTGAGTATATGTGTGTATGTGAGGAGAGGGAATATGCATGTGTATGTGTGTGTGGGGGGGCCAGAGAGAGAACTACACAGAGAGAATGTGAGCTCAGAAGAGTGAGAGCCACTGACAGACAGAGGTGCACATCTGCAGTTGCCTCTAAAGTCTTGCCCCATTCTAGTTCACTCAGTTTTGCCAGTCACTGTCTTTGTTAGAACAGATTAACAATTGCTTTATTAACCTTCCTGCGTTCTCAAATTTGCTTGGAAATGCACCATTTGCCCACTACTTTTTCAAAAATTTCTCAGGGGGGAAACCCCCCCGAATCCCCTTTAGGTGGTTTGGGTTCGCTCGCTGCGCTCGCTCGCGTTACCGTGTCCCTAAAAAGAAATTCCCAAAAAGGTGTGTCACCAACATGAAAAGTTTGGAAAGCTGTGCCCTAACCCTTGAACATACTACAGAAAAGACATCTGCCTACAGGCGATTTTTCAGTCTTATCTAGTGTAATGCTGAATCAGAAGAAACCCTCAAATCATGACACCCCGAATCCGCAAAAACGTTTGTAACTAGGGAGCTTTGTCCAAAGAGGACATTTATTTTCCTTTAGATATCTGTAGAGCACATGGTTATCTGATATGATGTCCTGGCGCTGTAGGCATCAGCAAGAGGATCATTGTGGCCACAGCTTAGGCTGAGAAAAGTCAGGTTTTCAGCAATGCATAAATATATATGACGAAAAACGTAAAAGTCAGCGATTGTTAGTGAAGCGAAAGGAGCTCATTCTGAAACACTCCTTATTGCAGACGCATGGTTAACAAGCATTTGTAATGCAATAGGTCTCGCATTTGCGAGAGTTTAAGCTATTGGCATTGTAAATAACAATACCTTTTATTTATAAGTTAGGATAATTAACACATAAATAAAAGGCATTGTTTGTACAATGCCAATAGCTCAAACACTTGTAAATGCGAGACGTATGTAAAGAAGCCGCCGCCATTGTCCTGGGCTGCTTAGAAAGTGAAAGTTGCAGGAAAGCATGTGGTGCCTGCAGTAGGAGAAGCTACTTAAAGAAAATAATGCTTACAGACTAAAAAAGACTCACCGTGTAATAACCGAAGCAAAAGGGCCAGTCCTCGTGGGAGGTTATGAATGTAAACAAGGCAGTACTAAGGAGGGACTAACAAGCCTATTAACGAATCAGAAGCCACCATTTACAAAGGACTATGACACAAGCAAGTGACAAATATTGGCAAAGAGTGGGCGGGGCTTCTATTCCACACTCCAATACAGCATGGCTCACAGAGCAGTGCATGCGCTGCCCAGGTTCGACCAAAAAAACGATCTTACCTTAGGAGCAAGAGAGGTGTATTTTTAAGTAACTGGTTGTTTCGATGTCCTCAAATAGAAAAATAGAAATGTATTTATGGAACTGCATGGGCTGCATTAATTTTTTATTTAAACGTTTAAAAAGATTTAGATTACCAAGGAATCCACTGTTTTTCTGCAACTGGGTTGCTTCCAGTGCTTTAAATGGGCCGGTACTCACCGGTACTGAGTACCGGCACTTCTTATTTTTACCAAGCTGAGTACCGGCACTTCTCCACTGCCAAGGAGAGTACCGGTACTCAGGGTCGAATTGACACGGTTGGCACTGGGCCGGTGCAGAGGGCCAGCTGTGTTCCGGTTTTTTTAGCAGCATGTTTGCCGTTTTGCCGTTTGTCTGTGTCATTCAGCTGTGGCTGCGGGACAATGGGGCCTGAACGGCAGCCTGCGGCTGCTTCAAGTGGGCCTCTGCTCCCTCCCCACCCAGATGAAAGCTCTCATTGTCCTCTCAACAGCCCCCTGCCGAGCCTCCATGCTGGGACATCTTGTAAGATAGTGTAAGGAACATTTTCTACCTGGGGCACACTAATGTGTGCAGACTGAATGAGTTGGAGGGCAGGTGGGGGTGCTGCTCAGGAGTGGCCACATAAGAACCCAGGTAGCAAGGGTCATTTTCACCCCTGACCTCTACCCTGCTGGACATTGCACATGTTCATGACCCAGCAGTGCTCACTGTCTGCCACGACCCAGCAGTGCTCACTGTCTGCCACGACCCAGCAGTGCTCACTGTCTGCCACGACCCAGCAGTGCTCACTTTCTGCCACGACCCAGCAGTGCTCACTGTCTGCCACTGAAAACTTACCGTCCATGGGGCCTTCTGCTGAGGGGAGAGGACGGATAATGGGGTGAGAGAAGGCAAAGAGTGAAGGGACAGAGATAGAAGAAGCAGAGAAGAGTTTAAAGGGTAAACAGATAGACAGAAGGGGTAAGCGCAGATAGAGATGGGGAAGCGATTGAGACAGCTATGGAAAAAGAGAGGCACGGATAAATAGAGAGAGTGATGGTAGAGAATGATAGGATACAACTGGGGTGAATAGAGTGGGACGGAGTTAGATACAAATGGGAGAGAAGTGAGGGGGAGGGATAGAGAGGTTAGCGATGTGAAGACTAATAGAGAGTGTTTGTCTGCTTCTTTGTGTGTGAGAGAGAAATGAAATCAGAGCTTGGAACACTTGTTTTGTGTGTATGTGTGTGCACTCTTGAATATAAAAGGATTGAGCCAGATGCAAGTAAGTAGGAACATTATGACATTAAGCTGCTGCAAATATTGTGAAACAAGGAAATATTAACATGTGGTGTTTGTCATTCATTTTGTGTAAGGAATTAGCACATTTTGTTTATTTTCATACATTTCTCACATGTTTTGGTATGTCCTGCAACTGGTGTACATGCCCTTCTCTGCACATATGAAAAGTTTCACACAAGTATCAAGGACAAAATGAATACTCAACAGAAATGTTTTTGTATCATCATGTCTCACCCCGCCTCTAACCCCACCCACTGCCACGCCCCCTAGCTCAATTTCATGAGTACCTGCACTTATTTTGTGCCATTTAAAGCACTGGTTGCTCCCATACAGATATATATGTATCCAGTTGCTTTTGATTTACCACATTGGATTGCCATCTTGGGGTCAAACAATCACAATGTAATAAACAAAAATCAATTAGGAGTTGTGCGTACAATATGTATAACTGTTTATAAGTGGGCATTTGATCAGAACCACGAAAACTCCAATACCAATCCATCACCATTACCACCTATACACACACCACTAACATCACCACCAATATCATACCATCACCCCTATCAATCCAACAAATATCAATACCACAATACCAGTCCCACCTTCAAAAGACAGACTACCAAGAGCATGAAGAACACTAATACCAATATCACCATAATAACACCACTAATACCACAGTACTACTAATACTACTAATAACATCATCACTATCACCAAGCATTGGCAAAGTCACCAGGTCTGGTTTAAAGTGCTATTTAATGCAAACATCAACTGTGTGTGTCTGTGTTGGCCCTTACGTTGTCACAAAGTCACACACATTCTGGCTTTGTCAATGCTTGTTATTTTACATGAATAGCTGTATTAGCAATGACGTTTAGATTGGTATATTTCGCTGAGATTTGCTATTTCATTTAAAACTGGTAACGCTATTTTGTGGATGTAAGATGCAGTTGTTGTACAGGTATTATAAAAAAAAAGATACTCTGAAAGTGGAAACATGTTAAAAGGAGGGCGGGCGTGTGCGTGACTACTGAAGTCAGGTGCAGGACCTGTGTAGAGTATTTATCCAGACTTTAGTGACAAATCATTGAAGAATTAATTTTCTTCCATATGTACCAGTCACTGGGTTACTCCTTTCTTAAGTGTATGTCGACGCATGCACCCAGGGAACCACCCCAACATACTCCACTTTACTAAACCCTAGTAGCGCACCCCAGAAAACTACAGTGCATCCCAGTTATACAATGCGACCACACTGCGTGATCAGTACAATCATCTGTCACAAGGCACTGCACATAGGAATCTATTCCGTTAAAAATGTTGGCGAATACTCCATGGATCAGTCATTAAAACGCGCTGATGCCCATTTACTTTTGAATATTTACTTAACAGACTTCCTTTTTCTTTAGGCAAAGTTCAGAGAAACTTTCAAACTGCTGACAGGTAAATACTCAAAGAACCATAAAGCCCGCCCCTTTCAAACGTAATCATGACTCATGTCCACCAGGGTGATCTTCAGCTTCGTCTTAGATGAATGAGTCCTGGTGTTCAGGAGAGGTCTCCAGCCCCACCTAAAGGCGATCCTTTTCCAAACCAACAGCTCCCAGTACACAACCAGAAGCAGGCTAGATGGACTGAAAACTTCCAGGGAAAGACTATGATGCACATATCCTCAGAAAAAATAAATAATTGAGTAACAGTACTAGAAAGTGAAGACTACACTCAGAACCTTTATTATCTCCTAAAAGAAACCTGCTCTAAGTCAGTTAATGTTGATATTTACAACCCCGCTTATTCGATTGAGAACTTGCATGGCATCCGTCATTGGAACAAGCTCTTTCTCATGAGGTTCTGAGTTTCCCATAGGATCTAGATACAATAAAAACACCAAAACACATGGAGGATGTTCAGGAAACTGCTACTGCTACGATAACATTTGTACAGCAGATTAAAAGGCTGAACTGCCCTTAACCAACATCACTGAACTGCAATGTATCAGAGAAATAACAACGTTTATCAAATGTATTCCCACTTTCACCATTTATACTGTTCTACGTGCTTGAACTGTGTTCTTATACGTTCACAAAGTGCAACATGTGCAAATAAAAAAATGATTCACTCTTCTGCCTTTCACACTTTTATGCTCATTTAATTGTGAAGAAAGAGACTTAAGCCTTCGCTATGAGTGGACTGGTAAATGGAGCAGATCCCCCCCCCCGAGTTACCAATACCAGGGGTACTGGTAACTCCTGGGGTTGGGAAAGCCATCCCACTACCAGTTGAACAGTGAGCGTCCACTAAGAAATTAGGAATTACTGGTGGAAATCGGTAATTCTAGCCCAATTTCCCAAGTATTACCTAATTTTTGCCTGGACTTTCTTCCAGAGGAAGCATGTGAAATCTCCAGTGAAAGTTGAGAGATCCGCAGCGTTCCCACCAACCTAATCATTCTGAGGGGGAATTAATAGGCCTCTCGTAACGAGGACTACTGTCTTAGATCGGTGATTGTTGTAATTGGTGAGACGCAGTACAAACGTTAGATGTTGAGAAGGGGACCTGCCTGTCTTGTGTTCTGCAGTATGTCTTCAAGAGAAGGATGCAGATTTGAACGTGTACTACTACTTATACAACTCTATGTTGCTCCCACTATGAAGTGTGCGAGTCGCTCTGAATATGGATACCTCAAGTCCAAGAGTATCTGTGTAATGGTGCTTCTTACGTCACATTTTGTAGTGTATCATTTATGTTCATGCTCTGTCGTATTAGGGCATGTACGGCATGCGCTGGAATAAGCGTGTGTACACTTGAAAAGGTAATGCTCGTGCTTTGTATTCTCCTCAACGAAATACGAATGCTTCCAACAGCCATTGGCACCCTGTACTTCGCTGAGGGGAGACGCACTTCAGTGGTGTACGCTGCTTACTTCAACAAAGCTTCTAAACTGCTTCAAGGACCCTTGCTTCATTTGCAGTGCATCACCCCAATTTTACAATCTGGGACGGAACAGCGCTCGAGGGGCCTCACTGAAGCGCATGCAGCGCCCAGACTTCATAGCAAAGGTGTAAGATGAAGAGTAACGAATCGAGAACTACATATTACACAGACATTGATGGGACTATTTAATTATTGCACTGTTGATAGGACTACGCCGTGGCAATGACGTACACTATAGTATGTCAAAAGCGCATGCGCTCCATACTCACTGCGCAGGATCAGCTTGCCGAAGAGACTCTGGTCCCTCTCCAGGGTGTTGCAGTTCCAGCGGTGGTGGCGAAACTGGTGCTGGCACTCTGCGGTCCACTCCCTGACGCCCAGGCCTATGACTTGCATCACGTCAGGGTGGCGCAGGCACAGCTGCCGCTGGGGGCTGACCAGGCCCGGTACGTTATTACACATCACCCGGGAGGAGGAGGGCGACGAGCCTACAGCTCCCATGTACCTGTGAACAGCAGAAGAGTGAAATGATGCCACAGACTGTATGCAGAATTAGGAAACACAGAAAGGGCATTGGCAGCAGCACACATGTACAAAGTTTGTGAAATGAAGTGGAATAACGCAGTGATGGTTCTCAGCTGTAAATTTATTGGGGGGGATACAGAGAGCCATCCCTAGTACAGCTAAGGCACAGGTAGCAACTACCACAGACAGAACATCCATGGAATGCTGATCACAACACTCCAGATGACATCACAGAATACTCACAGGCCTCTGACATAATCACATCACCACACCTCCCCCCTTTGATAAAGTAACATAACGTGGAGAGAAAAGGGGAAAGGATACAGAAAGGAAAAAAGGGAACAATTGGAAGACAGAAACAAGCTAAAAGGAAAACAAACAATACAACTTAGGCATAGTCTTGTAGTTTTCGTGGTCTAACACAGACTCTAGTACTTTTCCTAACACCACCCCCCCCCCTTGAAACATTTTGGTTGACTTTGACAGTTTCAGAAGGAATGGAAGGATCCTTGGCGACACGAGAGGTGCTCCACCAGTTTCCATTAGACAACTTAACAGCGTTTTTTCGCATTTCTACAATTTGCTGCGAGTCAAGAAATTTAGAAAAACCTTTTCTTACTGATACAGGATTTTTGACCATGACCCAGTCTCCAACACAGAGTCTGTGAGTTTCTTTCTTGGTGGAGCATTGGTAAGGTTTGGAACAAACTTCACTTGAAGTTTTCCTTGCAGATTCCCACATGCACCTCATGTCGCAACCAAGATGGAATGATTTGACCATCCAAAAAGGATATACTTGGGAAGATGCTTTTCTGCCCCTCATAAGTTCAAATAGAGAAAAATTGGTAGCTACATGAGGTGAAGTGCGATATGACCAGACAAGATCTTTCACAGCTTGGAAAACGCAGGATTTAGACCTGAGAGCTGCTTGCACACATTCCACTACTACCCTGTTAAACCGCTCGGCTTTTCCATTACTTTGTGGATGGTAGAATGGAGTCCTAGTATGTTTGATGCTACAGGAATGTAGGAATGAGGTCATTTCATGTGAAACAAATTGAACACCGTTATCGGTGAGGATTTCCTCAGGATAACCCTCCCTATGAAAAATGGCATTCAAACAGTTAATGACACTCTTTGAATCGGGTGTAGAAATGGGTTCAACTTCCACCCACCTGGACAAATGGTCAATGAGGACTAAAAAGTACTTGGAGCTGGAAGGGAGAACATGGAATGGTCCAAGAAAATCCATGCCAAGTTTTTGCCAGGAGGTGGTACGGGAGATTCAACTGTACCTTCAAGTACTACGACTTTGTCGATGGCATTGCAGCGTGAACATTACCTCACCAAGTCATCAATTTGCATATCCATTCTGGGCCACCAAAAGTAATTCCTGACTTTCCTCTTTGTAATAGTTGCTCCAAGATGACCAGAAGAACAAGTTACTTACCTTCGGTAACGCTTTTTCTGGTGGATACAGTATCTGCCTGTGGATTCCTCACCTTGTGAATATCCCCTGCGCCAGCATTCCAAGGAACTTTTTTCCCCAGCTCTCTACGCCGACGTGGACGTCCTAATGCATCGGCTCCTCTCGCGACTCCGTATGATGTCACCGGAGCCATAAGAGAGCCACGTCGGCGTGATGACGTCAGTTCCACCCATTTTTTCATTGCCTCTGAGGCGCACAGGTGGACCAACGAGAGAGTCAAGTATACATAGTATACAATATACAGCCAAATATACATAGTACATACCATAAAGCATAACAACATCTCAAGCAAGACATCTTTTTAGGTATACAAAGGTGGACAACGGGGAGACGGGTGGGTCAGTGAGGAATCCACAGGCAGATACTGTATCCACCAGAAAAAGCGTTACCGAAGGTAAGTAACTTGTTCTTCTGATGGATACATCTGCCAGTGGATTTCTCACCTTGTGAATAGATTCCCACAGCAGTCCCACTCCCGGAGGAGGGTGTCCACCTTCCTATACCAAAAAATCCTGCAAAACAGAGCGCGCAAAATGGCCCTCCCTCCTCATCTCAGAGTCAAAGCAATAATGCTTTGCGAAAGTATGGAGGGAGGCCCAAGTCGCAGCTTTACAAATGTCTGCCACAGGAACACCCCTGGCCAAAGCAGATGTAGACGATTTAGCTCTAGTTGAATGAGCCCTAATACCCTCAGGAGGAACCGTACCAGCCAGGGCATAGCAGATCTTGATGGCAAGGATGATCCATCTCGATAAAGTGCGCTTGTGCACAGCTCTTCCTTTAGAATGACCAACATAACCCAGGAAGAGCTGATCGTCCAGACGAAAGTCTTTCGTTCTATCCAAGTAAAAGCTCACAGCTCTCTTTGGGTCCAGGCGATGAAGTCTTTCCTCCTATTTGGAGGGATGAAGAGGTGGATAAAAAACAGGGAGAGTAATAGACTGCCCCAAATGAAACGGAGTAACTACTTTAGGCAAGAAAGCAGCCCTGGTCCTGAGAACCATCCTTTCAGCATGTAATGTTAAAAAAGGGGGTTTAGAACTAAGAGCTTGAAGCTCACTCACCCTCCTTGCCGAGGTTATGGCTACAAGAAAGACCGTCTTAAAGGACAACAGCCTCAAAGGACAACTATGAAGAGGCTCAAACGGAGACCCCATCAGAAAAGTTAAGACAAGATTAAGGTCCCACTATGGCATTACAAAAGGAGAAGGTGGAAACCTGTTTGTAAGCCCTTTGATAAACCTTAGTACCATAGGAGATTTAAATAATGACGGTTGATCAGGAAGACATAGAAAAGCTGATAAGGCCGATAGATAGCCATTGACCGTGGCCACAGCACAGCCCTGCTGAGCCAAGGAAAGAGCAAACTGAAATACATCAGAAAGGTGGGCTTTTAAAGGGTCAATGGATCTCTCTCCACACCACTTAACAAACTTAAACCACCTATATGAGTAAACGGACTTGGTGGAGTGTCGCCTGGCCGATAAAATAACACCCACCACATCAGGCGGGAGAAAGAAAGGACTCAGGTTGCCCCGTTCAATCTCCAGGCATGAAGGTGTAAGCTCTGGAGGTGGGGGTGTAGAACCTGCGCCTCTGACTGCGAGAGGAGGTCTGCCCTCAGAGGGAGACGGAGCGGAGGGCACGAGGAGAGGTGGAGAAGATCTGTATACCACACCCTTCTTGGCCAATCTGGGGCAACCAATATAACTTGGGCCTGGTCTTGGCGAATCTTCCTCAGAACCCGAGGAATCAAGGGTTTGGGAGGAAACGCATAAAGGAGTTGTGAGTCCCAACTCAACTGAAACGCGTCCCCCAACGCTCCCTGCATCGGATACTGGAGACTGCAAAATGACGGGCAGTGCGCGTTCTCGCGGATGGCGAAAAGGTCCACCCGAGGAGTCCCCCACGTCCGAAAGACATCACGAACCACCTCTGGATGGAGCCTCCACTCGTGGTCGGCGGAGAACTGCTGACTGAGACTGTCCGCACGTACGTTCAGCACCCCAGCCAGATGATTTGCCATTAGACAAATCTGATGGTCCTGTGCCCAGGACCATAGACGCAGAGCCTCTCTGCAGAGACAATGCGACCCCACTCCTCCCTGCTTGTTGACATACCACATCGCGGCAGTGTTGTCCGTAAGGACTTGAACAGACTGACCGCGAAGGGAAGGGAGGAAGGCCTAGAGTGCCAAACGAATCGCCCGCAATTCCAGAAGGTTGATGTGAAGCAACCTTTCCTCTGGAGACCAAAGACCCTTGATCTCCAGATCCCCCAGATCCCCCAGATGAGCACCCCACCCTAGGGAGGTGGCATCCGTTATCACTGTGGCCACCGATGGAGGCAGAGGGAAGGGCTTCCCTTGAGACAGATTGCCCTCCACGCTCCACCAAGATAGATCCGCTGCAGCTTCTCTGGAGATCCTGATCGACTCCCTGAGATACCCGTTGTGCTGATACCACTGGAGCGCCCTCATGTGCCAGCGTGCATGGTTGACCAACAGAATGCAGGAAGCGAACAGACCGAGCAGACGAAGGACCTTCAGAACTGGAACAACCGCTCCATTGTGGAATAAAGGGATCAACTCCTGAATGTCGAGAATTCTTTGAGGAGGAGGAAATGCCCGACACACAGTAGTGTCCAGTACCGCCCCTATGAACAGGTTGCGTTGGGTGAGATTTGGGCACATTGATCGAAAAACCCAAGTCGAATAACAGCTGAGATGTTACCTGCAGATGATGTTGCACCATCTCTGGGGTCTCTGCCTTCAGAAGCCAGTCGTCCAGGTAGGGGAAAACTGGAATCCCCGACCTCCTGAGATGAGCAGCCACCAGTGCCACCACCTTCGTGAAGACTCCAGGTGCGGTAGTAAGACCAAACGGGAGGACTGCAAACTGGTAATGTTGCGACCCAACCGTAAAACGGAGATACTTCCTGTGCGACTTCAGGATTGGGACATGGAAGTACGCGTCCTGCAAGTCGAGCGACACCATCCAGTCTCCTTGCTGCAACGCTTGAAGAACCTGCGCAAGGGTCAGCATCTTGAATTTCTCCTGTTTCAGGTAAAAGTTCAAGACTGTGAGGTCCAGGATCGGACGCACTCTGCCGTCCTTCTTGGGAATCAGGAAATACCGGGAGTAGCATCCCTGACCCCTTTCCTGCTCTGGAACCACCTCTATCGCACCCTTTTGAAGCAAAGCTAGAACCTCCTTCTGCAAAAGAAGCAGATGGTCTTCCGAGCAGTAACCCTGGCAAGGAGGGTTGCGGCCAGAACCTCTCCGTCCTCTTTGTCTTCCTCTATACGACCTATAGAGGGGATTCTGCTGCTGCTGCGGCTGCTGGAAGGAGCGAAATGAAGATCTGCCAAAGCCTCTGAACTTCCTAAGCCCAAATCCTTTAGCAGGAGTCTGCAAACCTAAAGATTTCGCCGTCACTCTGCTCTCCTTAAATATTTGCAAGGCGGAATCAGCCTTCTCACCAAAAAGTTTTTGTCCGTCAAAAGGCAAATCTACCAAGGTGGCCTGAACATCCGTAGAAAAGCCAGAAGAACGAAGCCACGCTTGCCTCCTAGTGGCTATCAACGATCCCATTATCCTTGCCACAGAATCAGCCGTATCAAGCCCCGACTGAATTACCTGCCTTGCAGCAGCCTGAGTGTCAGTGACCACTTCCATAAAAGACGCCTTATCCCCTTCTGGCAACTTAGGGACTAATGACTTCATAGAGTCCATCAGAGCATGAACGTAGCGCCCTAGTAAGCAGGTGGCATTAGTGGATTTAAGCGCCATGCTCCCTGAAGAAAAGGACTTTTTAGCTGCCTGATTAGCCTTTTTAGACTCCCTGTCCTCAGGAGTCTGAGGGAAGGCTCCTGAAGCATGCTTCAACATGAAGCCTGCACCACCAGGCTTTCTGGAGAAGGGTGAGAAGATAGAAAACTTGGATCCCCAGGAGCCACCCTTTATCTCCTTGCCACCTGCCTGGAGACTGCCGGCGAAGAGAGTGGCTTACGCTAGACATCCATAACTGGCCCCAAGATAGCCTCATTAAAAGGTAACAAGGGTTCACTAGTCGAAGCCGGCGAATGTAGCACCTCAGTCAGAAGGTTTGGTGTATACTCAGCAGAGGGCAACTGCAAGTCCAGCAACTCTGCGGCCTTCTTTATTACTAAATGATAAGGAGCCAGTTCCTGCGGTGGAGAGGATCTAGTAGAAAAATGCTCCCACTCTGGAGTTGTATCAAGACCACTAGCCTCTTGGATCCCTTCAAAGTCGTCAAAAGATGTATCCACCTCACCTTCTTCCACCTCCTCCCTATAACGCTCCTCTTCCAAGACTCTCTGAGCCTCTCTCCATGAGCGGATCCGAGGAACCGGCGCTGGCGGCGCCATACGCGGAGTCAGTGGAACCGAACGTGGAGTCGGCGGTGTCGGAGTCGGCGGCGCCGGAGTTGGAGACGGTGGCGCCGGACGCGGAGTCGAGGGAGTCGGCAACAGCGTCGAGGAGGGCTCCGAAGAAGGCCGATCCAATCGAAGTCGAGATGGATCCCCAGACGGCTCCGCGAACTGCCACGAAGGAGCCATCGGCAAAAAGGGCATAAATGGGGCCTGAGCATAATGCTGCGGCACTCCCAAGGTGTATGCCATAGGACCCACGGGACCAGAAGGTGCGCCGGATGGGAAGGCAGCCCGTTGAAAAATCCCATACATAGCATTTAGAAAATGCGTCAAATCCACACCCGGAGCCGGGAACTGTGGATAAGGGATTGATCCCGAATCCGGCTGAGGAGTACCTGGAACCGGAGCCGAAAATTCCTCGACAGGAGCCACAGGATCAGCCGGCTCAGGAGAAGGCTCCTTTTCCTGTTCTTGCTCGACCTCAGAAGCAGAAGACTTCACAGGTGCCGGTGACTGCGCCGGAGACTGCGCCGGGGACCGCGCCGGAGTCCGCTTCGGCGAAGGAGATCTCTCTGGAGACTTCCTAGGAGATGGAGAAGGAGACACATCCTTACTTCGACGTCGAGGCGAAGTCGATCTCGAAGCCTTGCTCTTCGAAGACCGGCGCCGAGAGCTATGCTTCCTTTTCATGTGGTGTTTCTTCGACTTCGAAGAATGCTAAGTCGACGACTCCGGCCTCGATCTCTCCTTCTTCCTACCTCTCTTCTCCTTGTTTGCCTTGGCCATGAAGAGCTTCGCCTCTCTTTCCTTCAAGGCCTTGGGGTTCATCCTTCTGCAGCTGGAACAGTCCTCCATGTCGTGGTCAGAAGAAAGGCACCACAAACAATCTTCATGGGGGTCTGTCATCGACATGTGGCCCCCACATTCCCTACAAGGTTTGAAACCTGACTTCCTAGTCGAAGACATGGTGAATTTACCAACAGTAACCCACTACAGGCTACAAAGTAGCAGGAGAGTGCTGGAAAACCGTTGCGCGTTGACGGCGTGGAAAAAAGGGAACTGACGTCATCACGCCGACGTGGCTCTCTTATGGCTCCGGTGACGTCATACGGAGTCGCGAGCGGAGCAGATGCATTATGACGTCCACGTCGGCGTAGAGAGCTGGGGAAAAAAGTTCAGTGGAATGCTGGCGCAGGGGATATTCACAAGGTGAGGAATCCACTGGCAGATGTATCCATCAGAATGTGCAGCTAGAATGATCTTCTCTCAATAAGAAGAAGGAAGAATGAGCTTATCGCCTCTGACTACTTTTCCACCTTCCACTGAAAGTTTGTCACTAACTTTCCAGAACAACTGAAGATCGGGTGAAAGACACCTCTCCCTTGGCCAGCCTTTCTTAATCAAAGATGCAACCTCCTTGAGAATAGAATCCTTATCAATCTACGTAATCCAGTCTTCTTCTGCAAAAAATAAGTTATCTTGACCAATAAGTGCCACAAAGCATTCTTCGACCTCAGTTTCCCAGTCTTGCTCATCTGTACCGGGGATGGGAAGTCTTGATAGGCAGTCTGCTCCGCAGTTCTTTCCTCCGGGAATATATTCTACAGTGAAAGTGTATTTCTTTTTTTTGCAGAGTTTTATATAGCGCAAACTTGACCCGAATCCAATCAGGTATCAGAGTGCTTTACATAACGTTACATTCGGACACACATTCATTCTTTGTTAGGCAAGGGGAGATTAAGTGATTTGCCCAGAATCACAGGATGTTCAGCATCATTACCGAGACTCGAACCCAGTTCCCCAGGTCCGAGGTCGAGCGCCCTAGCCGTTAGGCCAACTCCTCTCCCCACAGCGTGCTAGGCAAGCCGTAGTACGCTTGATGTTTTTTACCCGAAAGGATGTCGACCAGGGGACGATGGCCGGTCTTGAGAATGAAAGATCTGCCCCACACATATTGTTTGAACTTTTCAATGCTCCTAACACAGGCCAAAAGTTCTTTTTCAATGACAGAATATTTCCGTTCAACAGGACGAAGAGTTCTGGATACAAATCCAACTGTATGTTCTTTTCCATCAGCGTGTTGTGAGAGAACAGCTCCCGGACAATGGTTTGCTTTCCTTCTACAAATGCTTGCAAAGCAGGAACTTGCACTATGTGATCCTTGATGGATTGGAACCCTTTTTGGCACTCCTCAGACCATACATAGTATGCTCCTTTCTTTAGAACTGCCCTGAAACACTCTGTGATCTTGGCAAAGTCTCTCATAAATTTCGAGTAAAATTCACAGAGACTAAGGAAGGACATGAGTTGTTCTTTGTTTTGAGGAGGAGGTGCATCAACTATACTATACCTGGTCTGGGTTTGATACCTTGTTCGGAGATGACATGGCCTAGATACTCAATTTCATTGACCTTGAAGGTACACTTGTTTTTTTATAAAGTGACCCCTCTGTTCGCTAGAACATTGAGTACCTGATCAAGGACAGAATCATGCTCAGCTTCAGTTTGGGTGAAAATGAGGATGTCGTCTTGGAAAACAACAACATGGGGATTGTGATGAAACATCTCAGCCATCAATCTTTGAAATACGGCAGCACCCGAAGCAAGACCAAAGGGGAGGCGACAAAATTGAAATACACCATCTGGGGTGACGAAAGCTGTGAAATGTCGTGACTGAGGATGTAGTTCGACTTGATGGTAGGCAGCCTTAAGATAGAGTTGGGGGCGCTAGGTGGCGCCAGACCAAGATGGCCGCACCGTCGTGAGGCTCTGGGAGCCTGGTCTGCATATCCGACAATTATTAGCACTTCGCACAGTCCCTGTGCGATAAGACGATACGCCTGAGTGGAGTAAGGAAGCCGCCACCCTCGGTGAAAGTTACAGCCCAATCGGTCGTGGAGCGGAGACGTGGTGACCCTTGCGGCTCGGCCGGGAGCTGGGCGGTTGATCTCCCTGGAGCGGCGTGCCGGGTGCTGGTGCTATGCGAGCCCGGGACGGCCACGAGGGCTGGGGCCATGGATCGCCGGAGGCGGTTGAGGAGCTCGGCGCATTTGCCGGCTGCGCGCGGGGCTGCTCCGGCCCCGCCTGCCTCTCGCCTGAACAACACACCCGATAGCCTGGATGATCGGATGGGGTGCCACGCAAGCCTGGAGAGTTCCACTGTTTTCTCTCTAAATTCCCTCTTGCGCCACAGCGTCGCTGGGACGCACCCCGTGTGTGGCGTCTCCTGAGCTGTTGGGGTGACACTTGAGGACTCTCTGGAGGATTACGTTTGTCAACGGAGGGGGTGAGTGCCGTGCTGATGAGGATTTGGGGGGTGCACCTTCGCCCTCGTTCTGCTGCTTCATACTAATAGGCACACCCCCTCCCCTCTCCAAGGCACTGAGTACCCCTGGACACACATCCCAGAACCACTACAACCTATAGGCGGCACCTCTACAGCCACTCCATAGCTCCTGATGCTCCCCCTCTCCGGGGCATCCCATAACTCTGGGAGCACGCTCGGAAGCACTGCAAAATCCTGGGCGCATCCCCTCACAGCGACTACGGACCTGTTGGCGCGCCCCTCCCCTCCCCTGGGGTGACTCACGACTCTGGAGGCGCACCTCGAGGCACTGCACGCTCTGGGCGTCCCCCCTGGGGCCACTGCTTCGCATGGGCCGCCTCCCCCTTCGCTGCCCGAACAACTGCATCGCCCTGGGATTGAGGGAGTGAGACGCGGCGTCAGTCACTGGGCCTCTGACACACAAGCGGCGGACCGCGCGACTGGCGTGAGGCTGCCTTGCACGGCTGCCCCGAGGATCGCTGGCTCTGGCGGGGGCCCGGAGTGAGGAGGGGCCCCTGTTCCCCTCCCGTTTGGACGCCGCCTTGCCCCCATAGTTCCTGGGGTGGTGACGGGGGGGCGGCCTGCGGCGGCTTCCTTGGCCCCGCGGCGGTCGGGGTCCAGCGTCAACAGTTATACTACGCGGCTCGGGAGGGAGGAGGCCATCAAACACCGGGCAGTGACCACGCTACATAAGATACCCAGACGGACTGGCGTGGGCCACCAGGATGGGGAAGTCTGATGGGCGGCAACAACGGCTCCACTTTGAAGCTAAGAAAGTGGGCACCCGTTCGGTAGCGGAGGAGCCCCCCGGGCAGGGGCAGGAGCGGCCGCCCAGCCAAGCGGCATGCCCGGACACTGAAGTCAAAGAGATGCTGAAAATGCTGCAACAGTCTGAATGGGCTGTCGGGAAAAATGGACACGATGAATAACAGGCTTGACTTTCTCGTCTTAAAGGTTGATAAACACGATGAACAGCTGAAAGAAGTGGAGCAGCGCATCTCTGATAACGAGGACCGCACAGGTACTATGGGCAAACAACTAACGCAGATGGACCGCCTCCTGAAAGTGATAGCGGCAAAGAACGAGGACTTGGAGGCCCGTAGCCGCCGGAACAACATACGCCTCAACGGGATCCCCGAGAGTGCCAATACCGGACGGATGGAAGACTATGTGGAGAGGCTCCTCATAACGACGTTTAGCGCGGAGGCCTTCTCGTCCCATCTGATTGTGGAGAGGGCCCACAGATCGCTTGGTCCTCGGCCGACGCCGGGCGGGCCGCCTCGGCCTATTGTGGCACGCATACTCAATTATAGAGACCGGGACGTGGCCTTGAGGAGGGCGAGAGAGCAGCAAAATTTGCAATTTGAGGGTACTGCGTTCTCCATATTCCCGGATTTCACCATGGCCGTTCAGGAAGCTAGACGGAAATTTGTTACTGTCAAACAGAAACTGCGCAAAGCCAGCATTGAATATGCCCTACTGTATCCCGCGAAATTGCGCATCAAGCACCAGGGGCGCACGACTTTGTGCATAGATCCTCAGCAGGCGAAGAGTTTCTTAAGACTCTGCGACGCCGCTCACCTAGCCATGCCACGGATACTGACGACTCGCGTCCCCCTTCGTCTGCAACTGAAACGCGGGGAGGAGAGTGAACATCCCTACACTCATGCATAAGTATTGCCTCCGCTGCCGGATTGTCAGTGACACAGAGACCGGAGGTGAGAGGGTGACGAAGGGGTGGCACTGAGGACTCATACATGGGTACTTACCACTCGACGGTGCATGCGGCCTGGTCGAGGCTGGATTACTGGCTGGGTTCCAGGGGGATGTGTCACTGGGTATGTGCGGTGGACCATCTTGCACGTATGTTCTCTGATTATGCCCCAGTGTGCCTCACACTGGAGATACCGAACCTGAATGCTAGTCCCAAA
The DNA here is from genome assembly GCF_964204655.1 of Triturus cristatus. Lineage (NCBI taxonomy): Eukaryota > Metazoa > Chordata > Amphibia > Caudata > Salamandridae > Triturus > Triturus cristatus. The sequence continues at coordinate 679,350,714 of NC_140585.1, read as the reverse complement.
AGCTGGCGACTGGTCCCTGAGGCACTCCTTGATGAAGTTTTTAAAACTGAGCTAGAGGAGGAGATAGTGGACTTCTTAGCCCGTAACAAGGGGACAGTGGCACTAGCGGGCACGCTATGGGAGGCCTTCAAGGTCACAATCAGGGGCACCTGTATGGCAAAGAGCTTTGGGGTCTTGAGAGACATGCGTCGGCGTCTACGCTTGCTCGAAGGTCAACTAAAAATACTGGAGGCCGATGTCTGGCGTGAGGAATCGGGTGAGGGGAGAGCTAAATTGCGTGACACAATCTCTGACTACACTTCCACAGCTGAACGGGAGGCAAGGTTTAGAGGGAAATATGTAACCGCCAGACGCTATGGAGAGGGAGGCAGGCCAGGGCGCGCACTAGCTTGCGATATCAGGCGACCACGGTACGCCAACTATGTGCTGGAAATAGAGGATGCGCATGGGGATAGACACAGGGATGGCCTTGAGATATTGAGTACATTCACGACATTCTACGAGTCGCTGTACACGTCAAAAGGGGTGAACACGACGGACTTTCCTGCCTTCTTTGGGGACATCACCTTAGGGTACCTTAGTGGGAGGCAACGGGAGTTTTTAGCTGCCCCATTTACGCTGGATGAGATTCGGGAAGCAATCGCCCAGTTAGCGTCGGGGAAGGCGCCCGGGTCTGACGGTCTTCCGGTAGACTTCTACAAATTATATTCAGACCATCTCGCACCGGTGGTGCTGGAGGTCTACTCGGAGGCGCTGGAGGCGCAGATATTGCCTGCCACAATGAGGGAGGCCCTTATATCTTTGTTGAAACCCGGGAAACCCCCTCATAAGTGCGATTCCTACAGGCCCCTATCGTTAATCAACGTAGACGTCAAAATTTTAACTAAAATGATAGCGAATCGTCTTAATCTCCTCATGGATAAACTGGTGTTTGCCGGACCAGGCAGGATTTATACCCGGGAGAGCAACGTCTCATAATTTGCGCACTCTGTTCTCTATCATGCATCAGGTTGCCCCGCACCTCCCCCTGGCTGCTATTTTCCTAGACGCCACTAAGGCGTTCGATTCGATTGAGTGGGACTATCTTCATGCGGTCTTGCGCAACATGGGGTTCCCGGTGGGTTTCTCCGCTTGGATTCGACTGCTGTATAACGCACCAGTGGCTAAGGTACTGATAAAGGGCCACACCTCTGACGCCATACCACTCTCCCGAGGTACCAGACAGGGGTACCCGTTGTCACCTCTGTTATTCGCACTGGCTGTGGAACCATTGGCGGCGCGGGTACGGCAGTATCATCGGGACACGGCGCTCAGCTGCCCCTTACGTCCCATCCTCATTTCGCTATACGCGGACGACATGACTCTATATGTAAAAGACCACAGAATAACTTAAATCCGCTTCTAAGAGAGTTTGTGAGGTTTGGGGGGCTCTCGGGTATCCACATCAACTGGGCTAAATCCCAGATATTCCCCCTTACCCAACCGTGTCGCGTTTCCACACAGACTTCCCATTGGAGTGGTGCGACTCCACTGTAAAGTACCTAGGGGTGCAGGTCTCTGCTGATCGGGAGGAACTCATGAGAGACAACTATGGCCGGGCGATAGAGGCACTGAAAGACACCATAACACGGTGGATCGCCCTGCCTCTGTCCCTTGCGGACAGAATATCCCTGATCAAAATGGTAATTCTACCAAAAATGCTTTACTATTTCACAAATATCCCATACCATCTGGGGAAAGTTTTTTTCGCTAGCCTGCGCACCGAACTCCTGCGGCTGGTGTGGGGAGGGAAGCAAGCCCGTATCAAGTGGGACGTTCTGGCTCGTCCATATGCGGCAGGAGGCCTCGACCTGCACAATTTTGAATTGTATTATCAGTGCGCCCAGGCGCATTACTCGCACTACTGGACGAGCGGCCCGCGGTACACAGCGCATGTGGCCACGGAGCATTGGCTCACTGACCCCGTACCGCTGGCTGGGGCATTGTGGAGACACATCTCCTTTCGCGAACGCTGTCCCGATACTGTGGAGTGCACGGGACGCACCTGGGAGTGGATCGTAAAGCAGACGGGTGCGCCTAGGCTGTATTCTCCGCTGCTCCCGCTCGTGTACCACCCCCGCATGCCTCTTTTGCAGGAGGGAGTTTTCATCAAAAATGAAGCAACATAGGGGTCTCAATACGTGGGGGGACCTGTATAAAGACGGCAGATTCATCACGTTGCAACAGCTTTGTGCTGACCCTGCTCCCACCACAATGGACACCTTCCTGTACATCAGGCTCCGGGGCTGGAGTTCACGTCATTACACCGGACTATCCGCTAGAACCGACGACGTCTCCCCAGTTACACGCTGTGCTACGGGCCACGACGGCTTCTCACTTGGTGTCGACCCTATACCGTTCAATATACACGGGGACGGAATATGCGCAGTGTGCCGCGCGCAGCGGATGGGAAGAAGCTGGGACAACCCTTAACTGATCGTGACTGGCTATTCAGCTGTAGACAGACAGAGCAGGTGGCTGCTAGTAGCAGGCTCCGTGTCACACATTATAAGTTCATCCAGTGCTACTACTATACCCCCGTGAAGCTCCATCGGTTTGGGCTGCGGGAGGACACTAGGTGCGATAGATGTAGGGCCGAGGGGGCGGGCATGCTGCATCTGGCGTGGGCGTGCCCCTCTGTGCACGCCTTCTGGACTTTGGTGTTTGACGCGGTGGGGAAAATGATTGCTACCCCTCTGCCGCCGACCCCACAAATGGGTATCTTGGGGTGTACGGAGAGCATCCCGGCTCCTCATAGAAAATTCGGCTCCTTTTGTCTTCTCCTGGCCAAGTGTAAAGTGGCCTGCAGATGGCGGAGAGGGCGTGCCCCTAAGTTCAAGAGCTGGCTGGAGGATCTGATACGTTGGCAGGAAGAACTTACTCTCTATGCTGACCTTTTGCCGACTGTCTCCAAACCTAGAGATATATGGGACCCTTTAAGGAGGTACCTGCTTCAAACCCCTCAGACACTGGATAACGCCACTGCCCCCACGTCCTGAGCCTGCCACGCGATGGGGACGCCTGAGGCTCGGTGGGGGGAGGGATGTGGGGCCCCCTACCGCCGGGGCTCTCCTGCGCTCACGGACTGCCTGTGCTCCTATGGGCTACTCTTGACATTGTAATGTGTAACTGACATGGGTATGTGTGTGCCGGATGGCGCCTATGCCGGGGCACGAGCCGCGGGGCGGCTGCGCCCCTCTCCCCTCACCGTGGTCCTACGTGACTACAGGTCGGCGGGGGCTATAACCCAGCATGGGAATCCTAGCTGTACCCCTCTTTTTGTTTTGTACACTGTGGTGCCAATGATTGCTCTGAGCTGAATTTCGTATTGGCTCAGCGTTGTTATGATTTTGTGTTCTGACGCGGCCGGCCCTGTTGGGTTGTAGGCGGCTTGCTGTGTGCTAACTGCAGAATGTTATACTCTATGCCTAACGTGCACTGCTGCCGGCCCTGGTGGGGTTGTAGGCGAAAGACGGCTGTGTCAGACTTGTGTTCTTCAATTAAGGTTTTGGAAAAAAAAAAAAAAAAAAAGATAGAGTTTGGTATACCATGAGGAGGAACCCACTTTGGCGATGAGATCTTCAATGCGCGGCAGGGGAAAACCGTCAACCCAAATGGCTTTGTTAAGGCTCCTCAAGTCGACACACATCCTCAAGTCCCCAGACCTCTTCTTGGCCAAAACAATGGGTGAGAGCCAAAGATTGGACTCAACTTTTTCGATTATGCCTTGGTCACATAATGATTGTAAATGTTTGGAAAGGTCGCCTCTGATGCTTAAAGGGACATTTCGCAGTCTATGCTTGATGGGTACAGCATCTTCTTTGATTTTGATGAAATGTTGGAAGTTTGTGATCTTGCCTAGACGGTCTTCAAAAATGTTACTGTACTTTTGCTCCCAAGGAGTGATCGATTGGGTACCAGAAAGAGAATTAATGTTTTTAGTGGGGTAGAGTGATTAATATTAGATGGATGATCAATAAAAACTGGATTGGGTAAACCAGGTTTGATAGTGAGACCAAACTCAGCATGGTGGATAAGACCAAGAACATTGATCCCACGTCTAGCTACATACACTTTTCCATTTATAACTACCCCAAAGACACTTATTTTAGCCCAGAAGTAGCCTAGTAAATCATCCTACTACCTTCAAAATCTACAGTGAGTATGTCAGGAGGTAGTAAACTCTTGGTAGACCAAAACTTCAGATACCTATCATGAGATATAATAGTGATGCGCACTCCTGTGTCAACAAGGAGTCGAATATGGTTAGTTTCAATGGTAACTTCGACTTCGGGATCAGGAATATGTTGCGTAATACATTTATTTGAATAATGTTTGACTACAACAACATACTCCTGATTAGTGGCATCATCCCCAAATTGGTCATCAAATTGGTCATCAGAATCGTTGAGTACACATCTTACACCTCTTCTTTCTCCCCCCATACAAACATTTGCAAAATGACCCATTTTTCCACATTGGCCACATTGTTGATTAATAGCGGGACAGTTTTTAAAAGTAGAAACATGCATAGAAGATCCACACCTATAACAACTTATTCTAAAGTTAAACTATCTATTAGGTGTAAACGTTTTTCCACCTCTATTCGGTCTGAAGTTTCTTCCACCCCTAGGTATAGTAGACCCTCTGGAGGTATTTGGGAGAGAAGGAGTAGAAAAAGGAGGTTTAGCAGTAACAGCACCGGAAATGGTAGAATTAGATAAAGCAGATTCAAGTTGTTTTGCATCATCCATGGAGCTTTCAATGCTCTTGGCAATGTCGACAGCTTCATTCAGGGTGGGATCTTTGCAGGTAAGTAATCTTTGTTGGACTTCTTTGCAATAACATCGTGCAACACGTTGATCCCTTACAAGTTGGGATGTAAAGTTATCAAATTCGCAATTTGCAGCAAGTACTTTTAAAGCGATGATGAAGGTGTTTATGCTTTCATTTGGTTTTTGTGTCCTTGTAAAAATAATTGTATCTGTGTACCACAATGTTTTTTGTTTTGGTGAAATACTTATCTAACTGCATAACCACTGTATCAAACTCATCAGGATCTTCACCTTCTGGTGGTTCATAAGGAGGTAGGTGATCAAAGACATTTTGTCCCTCAACTTCTAAATGATAATACATAAAAAAATTATTTCTCTCAGGTCTGTATCTTTGACCCGCGATTGCACCCAAATATGCTTTAAAGGATCTAATCCATAACTTCCATTCAAGTTGTGGCTCTCCAGGTTCCTGTAAAAAAAGGTGCAGGAGGTGTGACACTCTGCATGTCTGAAAAAGAGAAGAAAAATAAAAAGTGAAAAGAAAAAAAAATATAGGAGGAAAAAGAGAAGGGATAGGAATAATAAATAATAGAGCAAGTAATACCAGAATATTAAGAAATCCACCAATGAGATAATACAATGATAAATGTGTGTATCACAAGAATAACATACTAAAAGAAGAAAGTAGTAATGCAGTTCATAATTTGGCCATAGGATGGTGGTAGAAAACTATCATTGACACCTTCAAAATGCTGTGTGTGTCAGGGAAATTATGTAGATGACCTTTAAATTACACACTGACACACAAGTGCTGTGTATCAGCGTGAAGTAGGTGAAAAACTGATATGTTGACACGCAGAAAAAAGCTGTGCGTGTCAGCGCAGTGAAAATAGCAATGACATCAATAAAAATAATGCTGCAAATAATTAGATGCTGAGCATGTCAGCGAGGTCTCAAACCATAGGTAAATTGACATGCAAAACCTGAGTGTGTCAGCATGGAACTTTCTTTAGTAATAGCGATTTGTGCCAGGCATCTGAAATAATACAAAGAAGGACACTCTTCGGAAGCTATCAGCGAGGTTGGAGATGAAAGTAAATTGACACGCTACAGCTGAGCGTGTCAGTGCGAAACGTTGAAGAGTAGCTTCAATGAATTCAATGACGTAGTGCGTTGTGAACGCTGCGTTCCACGATGCAATTATGGGAAGGCGCTGCATGTAGGGGGCTGCGCAGGACGTCACAGGAGCTAAAGACTCACAACTCACACAAAGAATCCCTGCTCTGAGAGAGTTCGGAAAAATGCAGGGACTGAGGCAGAACAATAGCAGCCGCATGAGCCGGTAAGAAGTGCTTGGGCGCTCGAGATGGTGAGCACGATGTGGTGCGCGAGAGAGCTTCACGGTTGAGCCCAGCGCGGTTCCCAATGCACTATATCAAGTAAAGTTCAAATTGACAGTTCCTCTTTACGCACAAAATAAATGTAAGATCTGGTGCGTGCGTGTTGCGACAGGCAGAAACACAGTATACTGGTAGAAACGCAGTATAAAACAAGCACTGGAGCAATCCAAAAGGGCACCGAACGTGTGTGTGCCTTGGTGAAGAGATAAAAAAAAATTGTACTCACTGTTGGGCTGCTGAGATATACGTTGAAAATACCTCTGAGCCAGTGGCAGTGAACGATCAGGAACGATATATGAAAGTCAATATATACAGTCATTAGTCAAGCAGGGCAGAGTCGCATCCCATCTTCTGTCGCCAGTGAAATGAAGTGGAATAACGCAGTGATGGTTCTCAGCTGTAGATTTATTGTGGGGATACAGAGAGCCGTCTCTAGTACAGCTAAAGCACAGGTAGCAACTGCCACAGATAGATCATCCAGGGAATGCTGAGCACAACACTCCAGATGACATCACGGAATACTCACAGGCCTCTAACATAATCACATCACCACAGTTTGTAAGTCAATAATTCTCCAAATAAAGGCGCGTGGTCAACAGGCCACCTTTCATCAGCATACATGTCAATAACACGCACAAACACGCTCAACAAAATGATATTCACTATTTAGTTCTTGCACTCTCACCCCACAGAAAACGTCAGTAAGTTTGGGGAGATTGGATAGACCTGGTATTAATGCGTTAAGAATATGTATTAAATATACATGTGTACTGAGACTATTGAGATCCAAGAACTATATTCTATTATAAATAGAAAAATAGTTCATTAAAAAAAATGCTTTTTAATGACATGGAATATCTCGTACACAGGTACACAATGCATGTCACTACAGTAGGACTGTGGTTAATTTAGCTAGGTTTGACACATTTATTATCATTAAAAAACAACAACAAATATTTTAAATTCTGGTTCCATTTTCCATGAACAGTTAACCAAGATAAATTCATGCACATAAATATGGCACCACAAATTAATATTCACTTATACATATGAGATAGTGACCATAAACACAGTACGACGCAACAGCCAACACTGGGATGCCCAGTAAGAACAAGTAACAACCAAAATGAGGTAGAGGGACAAAACACATGAAGTTGATGAAGCAGCAAGGGCCAAAAGATTGGCAACTATGTAACCAGTGCATATGTGGCAGGATGACCAGTGAACCAAGGCAACAAGTGAGGGGTGGAGTAGGTTACCAACGAGAGGTAAGGTGACCGGTGAAGGAGGCAGTCAGACCATTAAATAAGGTAGAATGACTAAGTAGAAAGGTCACTATTGAGGGAGGCTGGGTGATCAATAAGGAAGACCGGGTGTGAGGACGAAGATCACCAGCCCCCCGGGATGCTGTACCAGGCCTGGGCACCTCCCTCAATCCCCTCTAAACAGATACTAACTGGTGACAGCATTAAGACGTTTTTGCCTGCATTAGCTACCCCAGGGGAGATGACCACTGGGCTCCAAAGTAAATAGCCCAGTGGCCTGTCCTGACAAGCACCTACCTATCTGCACCACTTGTGTTTTTTTAAAATCCTTTGTCCCTTATTGGTGTGCTAGAGTCTAGTCCCACAGTTGGATAAGGAAGGCCTTGAAATTTCCCCATAGTGTCGTTTGGCCCGTTAAACTGCCACACTGTTGTTTTTGTGGGTTAGGATGTGGCCTGCCGCCTACATCTTCATGGAAGTTCAAGGGTACACAATCACCTAGTCCTCAAACAGGAGATATGTTTATCTTCCCAGGTCCTTTTATTCAACTTTCCCAAATCTTAGAGATACTTCTCACTTTAATCGCACACTGTCTGTGATTGTCACTGTGTTTCTCTTTGTTTCACTCAGTTTTAGGGGGCCACTAAATCGCAGAGCCAAAATTTTGCAAATATTAAACCAAGCAAATAGATTTTAGTAGGAGGATTGTGAACCTCCTTTTACAGTGCTGTATTTACAATTTGGTAAGAATGAGTATGTTTGAGAAACGTTTTTGAACAGTTCCATCAATACAGTAACTGCAACAACATCATGTTCTGTTTCTTGTTTTCAGGATTGTTCCGACCTTCCATTTACTCTTCTTCAACTGACAAAGGGAAAGCAGCTTAGACAACAACGTAAAACATCATTATCCAACCTTTAACATTATGCTATCTATGTGCCTTGTAACACACTTCTAGCGCCACGATGCCTTGTCAGCTGTGCGCTTTATACATTTGATTTGATGCTGTTCAAGATCTCCTAATGAGTGCAATATTCAGGGGCCTTGGTATTTCTCTGTGCTACTTTCATTAACATTTGTGTGCACTTTGATGTGTGTGATTTTTACTATTTGACTTAAAATGCTGCACATTCACAAAAATGTGGGCTGTACATCATCATAATGCGAATGTAATCATTGTCTTTAGGGGTGGGTGGAATTTGCCGAGTCGCTCTACGCAAAGCTCTGCGAAACGGTAAAAAATCTCCGTGAGCACGCAGAAATTCCGCGAACGCGCGTAATTGCTTATTCGTGATGCTATTTTCCTGTTCGCAAACACTGTTTGCGTGCTCGGGGGAAATATCTTGCGAACACGCATTTTGTGAACGTGAACAAACAAAAAATTCCGCGAAGCCGTGGAACGCATACTTTTGGGCTATTCCGCGTTCTCCGCGGAACCCGAAATTACCCAAATTCCGCGAGCGGAACGGAATTTACCGCCCGAGCCTAATTGTCTTGTACTGTTCTTGAACTCAGCCTTACCCCAACTCACTTGGGGTTAGGCTGCACTGATTGTCTTTACCTATCAGAAGAGTAAAGGAGGCATAAGAGGCCAACTTTATGATGTATGCTAAGTACCCAGGATCATAGTTAGAAAGAACGCCAGCACTTTCAGAAAGGTTAGGTGAACACATAAGGAAATATATTTTATGTAACAAATTAACGTGTGTGGCCCTTCATTGGGTGCCATGATGGAAGGGAGGTCTCGGGGAATAAAACAAAGTGACTAGGGAATGAGTGTGGCCAAAAAACTAAACAGACTGAGTAGTGAGCAACCTGTGGGAGACCTTTGTGCATGGCAAGGTCATCCTAAGAGAGGTATGGTAACTACAAGATGGAGCCAGAGTGAAGGCAGACCAGCCGATGAGAAGAGTGACTAGTGAGGGAATGAGGTTATTTGTTTTTTAATTTTTGGTCATTTGATATACCTAGCTAGCTCCAAGGACAACTTCATAGAGAACATTTCTTATTGCAGGGTGAGCACATCTCTAACATGAAGTGATGTACATTAGTGTGTTATGGATTCAAATTAAGACTAGAGGACTGTAAGCAGGTTCTGGTTTCCAAATGTGGAAATGTTTTGGTACAGCATTAAATAGCACTCTGTACGGCTGAGTGTTTCCATTATATATATTTACATCTCACATATTGTCGTAGTTGCAATGAGCAAATGCTCCACCACGCCCATTCTTAGTGTAGGGGAACCCCATTTAAATATAAAGTGCTGTACATTATGGTGTCGAACTGAGTCCACACTGCACTAATCAGGATGTTGAGTGCAAATGGGTCAAGAAACGTGATTGGGACAGCATTAGACTGCACTCAGTAGAGTTGTGTTTTAGCACCACATTGTACACATTTACAATTTTAGGCACAGGGAAGACGGGACAGACCAACACATCTGACATTCTTAAAGTGCAAGCACTTATATACAGGGACTGAACAAAGTCAAAAGCATGCCTCTCTAAAGTACTTGTGAAGAGATAACAAGCTGTGGACCTTTGTTTCCCCTCTGTTGCATTTACTTTTAAGTGTGAGATTCCAAGTCGCCTACAGTCAGGATATTCAAACAAAACGAGGCCTGATGGCCCCTAAACTTCGGCCTTTATCTTCTGCCCAGTTGGAGGTGAAAAAAAGCCCCCTCGAAGCCTGCAAGTTGCTGCTGGGAATGCAAAGCAGACAACTTACAGGCGCTGCTGAACGTGTTCTGGTGTCTGAAAATGACACTGGAACAGGTACAACATATTTCTATGGAGCCCATCTTCTTGGCAGGGTGGACGGCATCTTCCCCCTGAAAATAGTGGGTGGACGCTGTGTACCTGCGTGTACCCCTGACTTGTACCCTGAGAGCAAGCAATTGCTGCTTGCGGCTCTCCATGGTCAGCATCCAAGCATGTGCTGGGGTAGGATGATGGAGATCAAAAGCATTTTCAGCCACTGAGAATAATCCAGGGCGTTTCCAACAGTGTATGTGATATCAGGACACTACTTAGAGCCTGCACTTAAATATTAGCACGGCAGTTTTCCAATATTTAGAAGTTTCTGTATAACAAACATATATTCTTTTTAAATGTCGATAGGGGCTCACATGCTCTGCACTGGATTATACAGGTGTCCTGGACTCAGAAAATATTTTCCCCATGAATATGTCTAGGGTTCAGCGGAGGTAAACTACCAAGTGCCCAATTGTAGCTTTGAAATTTTCCAGTGGTATTTATTATGAATTCTGTCACAAACGTTAGTGATACGATCTTTGATAAACTATTTGGAAGAGCTTTTGATTAGCACCAAAAATATTCCCACTCAATACTGATCACTGTTGGACGATCACAGCATAAAGGGAAGCTTGAGACACCTTTGAATTGTTGTACAGTACAAAGCATTCGTAATGAACCATTTAATAGAATTATTTTACTATGAGGGACACAAGTATTGTAATCACTCATGGTAGAAAGGTTAAATCTTCTACCAGGGTACGGAAATAACCCTCTTGATAGAGGAAAAACACCTAAGAAATGAAAACATGTTGGACACATAAGAGGACACTTGTTCAATATTTAGTGAACTTGAAAACAAAGGAAAAACACCCTCGCCCGACTCCCTGCATGTTGCATTCTCCCTTCCCTTTGCCAAGTGTGTTGACACATATTCTATTTATTTGTGATTAATTTATTATGGTAGCTTGGCTATCCAATATGAACCTGGCTGGCTTCACCCCCAGCTGACAGACAATACCTTGGATCCACCTTTGTACGGACCTCACCTTCTAATAAAAGACTGACAAGAAAATAAGACAGCATAACACTAGGTCCCATTCCTGAAAAAAGATAAAGTCTTCCACCCAGAAACTGATTTCAGAACAACAGCAAAAGCCCTAGTCCTCACACACCTAGATGGAGGCAACGCTCTGCTCACTCGCTTACCCAACACCACTCTGTCACCCATAAAAGTCATCCTACATGCATCCTAGATACATTGGCTCCCACTCCTGACATCTTCAAGACCAGTTATGGGCATCAGAAATATTACTACATACATGGCCAAAAAGCCAAAGGCCGCAGGAGGTCAGCGCCATACCATGAGCCATGACACCACCAGTCTGGAAACAAATATGTGCAAGAAAGAAAGAAAACAAGGTAGGCCCGCTTTGTCTATGTTCTAAGGTCATGGAACAGCATCCCCTTTCAACATCAGAACTGCTCCTACCCTCATGCAGTTCATAAAGAAACGTAAGATTTTTTAAAAAAAAAAAACAATTTATTTGCATTTAACCAAAACATCACACAGCAACAAAGGGTACAAGAAGCAGGCAGAAAGTTCAGGAACAGTGTTATGCATCAAGGTAGCGTGCCATATAGTGAAGCCCAATGGTGGGACCAGCTGATTCTGTAACGGAGTGAGGTCTGCAGGGGGGGGGGGGGGAACAACCAACACCAGAGGGAGAAAGAGAAAAGAAAGGAGCAGCCCAAAGTCACAGAACAATTTGCGCAAAATCCATCTGCCCTGGCCCCCCCCACCCCCAGAGCCACTGCAAATTTAAAAAAAGTAGAAAATTGACAACATTAATAATCATGCAGCCACCATTACCCACAGCCCAAGAGGAACAATGATCTACTGCTCAGGGATCGCCCTCCAACTATTAGTCAGAAAAGTTCTTCAGCCACGTCTGGCCCGGCACCACAGAGTCCTCCGAGTAAATAGTGGAACTGTGACGGTCTAGTTCTCGCTTGCCCCAAGAGATGTAGCAGTCTTCACTGCATTTGTCTGTTACATGGCTTCTTGTAGCTTGGTAGTGCGATTCATTCTGCTTGCGGCGGGATCTCTGCTGCCAGGGACGGGATGAGAGTCTACAGGGCTCTGACATCTCCAGGCATGCAGTACCTTGGTTGTAGGACTCCAACTAGTCCCAGGCCACTGCTGGATCTGTAATAAATGCACTCGATCCTCTGTCTGGACGCTCAACCAGGCCGGAAACAGTAGCGAATAAAGCAAGCCAAGGTTGCGCAGTTTCTTCTGGACTGCGAGAAATGATGCTCTCTGGGTTTGGACCTGAAGAGTGAAGTCAGGGAATAAAGGGACATTGGCATTTTCCACCACGAAAAAGGCCCATGCCCAAGGGCCTGCTGCAAAAGAAGTGAAGGAAGCAAGCTATCACTGGGTGAGGCAGGGCCCTATGGGAAGAGGCTGCGCAGGCATACAGTGTGCCCATTCCAAAGCATAATGACTGGATAGGCCCTCCGCGGCCACAACTTCCTGAGCAGCAATTCTCAAGGAAGTCCAGCAAAGAGTTTTCCCCAATTCGTTCTGGGAGGCCCACCACTCGGATATTATTCTACAGGGCCCTCCCCTGCTGATCACCCAGCCGAACAGCCTATTGCCTCGCTTGGGCTTCAAGTTACGTGAGGAGGCAATCTGTAGACTGTACAGCTGGTGCCAGTGACTGTGCTGTGACATCCAATGCAGTGACCCTCTCTGACAGTTTCCTGAAGTCCTCACGGATGAGGCAGAGTTCCACTGCTATAGAATCTATCTTCCCCTTCAGACCTTCCCCAGCAGCATCTATAGCAGCCAGGAATTTGTCAAACTTATTATCAAGGATGCCAGTGTCTCCACCACATGTGTCCTGCTTCATTCTCTCTGGGAGACGCTCATGGATGCATCCTCCTTGGCTCGTTGTGTGCGACCCATGGTGTCCCCAACCGCAAAAACAGGAATGTTTAGAAGAAGCGCTACTATAAGCGCTAGTGACGAATGATCAGACCACCACAATCGGCCTGCAGTGCTACTATTCTGATACAGGCGGCAGGCATGGTACCAGTAGCAAAACAGGAGGTTCCAGGTGACCGCACCGCCAACTACCAGCGAGAGCCTCAAGGCTCCTGGGAAAACCAGACCACAAGTAGTCCATGTGTCAAGTCCGCCATGTGCAAATGAGGGAATAGGGCCATTCTTGTGGGGCCCTCATGGCACAAAGGGGTTACTTCAACCAAGTGCAGGAGACCAGCATCCGAGAGGCGAACAGCAGGACAGAGTACGGTCGGGGTTCGGAAGCAACTCAGTCGGCCACGACCAGTCAAAGTGTCCCCCATTAGTGTTCAGCTAAGACCTCAGACTATCAGGTCGCTGCCCAGCTTCAGAACCCTGAGTCCGTAAGCACCAATGTTAACCCCTCTACCTCCAGGTGTTGGTAGCACCATGTAGGGGTACCACATAAAAGTCACAGTAATAAGAGGCTACCTAGCCACCAGGCGTCCATAGGGTGAGGGGAGGGACCATGCAGCCATAAACAGGAACAGGCGTCCACAGGGTGAGGGGAGGGACCATGTAGCCATAAACAGGAGCAGGTCAGGTGGTACTCCATTCAGGTTAAATACAGTCCCCTGCCTCCAAGTTATAGGAAGCAAGCCTCGAAGGTGGCAGGGGCCCCAGATGGTGGTAGGTTAAGCTCCTCACCTAGGATTGATGCCATGACATGCACAATGCTAGACCCAGGTGCAGCGTCCCTGCAGGCCCTCCAGCAATCTCCAGCAGCATTAGTAGAAGAAGGTGGCCCCCAGTTCTCTACATCTGCTCCACAGTGGGGGATGCTGTCTCCCCCAACAAGCTCACTTCCTCACTCATCGCCTTCAGGGACACCCACGGTCCGTATTAGTGCCGCTCTGTCATGCGGATCGCGAGGGCCTCCAAGGTTAGGCAGGGCCAGCCACATGAAAAAAACACGCTTCACCCCTATTGCCGTCTGGTACGGTGGCCCAATAAAGGAATTGGGGCCAGGCCCTCTCTGGGTTCCAGAGGCCCAGGGGCACTTGGCCAAACAATTTGAGGCCACCATTTTGGGCAATCGAGGACGTCGCACCCTGCTGGAGTCAGCGGCCACCATGGCATCGGTGCAGCCCCTCCGGCATCCAATGGCCCTTCTGGGAGCTCCTGGCTCCAAGGGCAACTAGTCAGTCTCTGGGGCATGAGTGTGGCAGCAGCAGTGGGCTGGGAGATTGCAGTCGACGAGAAGTTTGCGCTGTCCGCGTCCTCACGACATGGCGATAAGCTCTGCCACCAAAAAAAAACTTAAGACTTGTTTGTTCATGGAACACTATCACTCACACAATAGGAACTCAGCTTTTATCAATCTCTCCGGCAGAACTCAGAGAGTCCGCCTCCCCCCGTTCCGGTCCGAGGCCTCCGAGATCATCTGCGGCGTCCCTCAAGGATCCTCCCTCAGCCCGACGCTGTTCAATGTCTACATGGCACCACTAGCACGCATCGCCCGACAGCACAACCTCAACATAATCTCCTACGCCGACGACACGCAGCTGATCCTCTCCCTCACCAAGGACCCTCTCACCGCCAAATCCAACCTCCACCAGGGGATGAAGGCAATCGCCGACTGGATGAAGGAAATCCGACTTAAGCTGAACTCAGACAAGACAGAGATCCTCATCCTCGGGTCCAACCCCTAAGCATGGGACGACTCATGGTGGCCCGCAGCACTGGGGACCCCCCCACCGACCACGCACGCAACCTGGGAATTATCCTAACCTCAAAACTCACCATGACCAAACAAGTCAATGCAGTCTCCACCACCTGCTTCAACACCCTCTGCATGCTCCGCAAGATCTACAGATGGATCCCGACAAACACGTGGAAAACAGTCACCTAGGCCCTAGTCAGCAGCAGACGCGACTACGGAAACGCCCTCTACGCCGGAGCCTCGTCCAAGCTCATCAACAGACAACAGAGAATCCAGAACGCCTCTGCACGCCTGATCCTCGAAGTCCCGCGCCGCGACCACATCATCCCCCACCTGAGGAACCTGCACGGATTCCCCGTCGACAGGAGAATCTCCTTCAAGCTCCTGATCCACGCACACAAGGCACTCCACAAGACCGGACCAGCCTATCTCAACAATCGACTCTCCTTCTACGTACCCAACAGTAAACTCCGCTCTGCTGACCACGCCCTGGCCACGGTCCCGCGCATCTGTAGAACAACCTCCGGAGGCAGGTCCTTCTCTCACCGCACCGCCAGGACCTGGAACACCCTCCCCCTCTACCTACGACAAACCGAAGACCTGCTGACCTTCAAGAGACAACTCAAGACCTGACTCTCCGACCAGTAGCAGCCCCCCCCCCTCCACCCCCAGTGCCTTGAAACCCTTGCGGGTATGTAGTGCGCTTTACAAATGACATGATTGCTTGATTGATTGATCAATCAAGAGTTTACAAAGCGTGTTACTCACCCGGGCGGGTCTCAAGGAGCTGGGGTCAGGGGTGGGGGGGGGGGGGGGGGTGCTCCGGATCAGTTGAAGAGCCAGGTCTTGAGGTCCTTCCTGAAGGTGTGCAGGATTGGGGAGCGTCTGATGTTCACGGGGAGCTCGTTCCAGGTCTTGGCAGCGATGTAGGAGAAGGCTCTCCTGCCTGCTCTGTTTCTGCGGATGCGGGGGACCTCTGCCAGGGCGAGGTCGGCGGAGCGGAGGTTCCTCTTGGGCACGTGGAAGGATACTCCCGTTGAGGTATTTGGGTCCGATGTTGTAGAGAGATTTGTAGGCGTGGGTGAGAAGTTTGAAGGTGACCCTTTTCTCGACGCGGAGCCAGCGGAGGTTTCTCAGGTGTTGGGTCATGTGTTCGTGACGCGGAGGATGAGTCTGGCCGCGGCATTCTGGATGGTCTGGAGTCTGTTTAGCACAGATCTGTTGATTCCGGCGTACAATGCGTTGCCGTAGTCCAGTCTGCTGGTTATGAGTGCATGGGTGACGGTCTTTCTGCAGTCGGGGGGGATCCACGAAGGTTTTGTGGAAGATGAGTAGGCAGTTGAAGCTAGTGAAGGAAACAGCATTGATCTGACGTTTCATGGAGATGGAGGTGTTGAGGATGATGCAGAGGTTCCGTGCGTGGTCTGTAGGAGTGGGTGGGTTCCAAAGGGCGGCGGGCCACCAGGTGTTGTCCCAGGTGGAGTTTCAGGGTCCGAGGATGAGGACCTCGGTCTTCTTGGAGTTGAGCTTCAGCAGCTGTCTTTCATCCAGGTTGCCATGTTCTTCATTCCTTCCTGGAAACAGAGTCTGGTGTCTGCGGGATCCTTTGTGAGTGAGAGGATGAGTTGGGTGTCGACGGCATAGTATACAATGCTGAGCCCATGCTGTCTGACGATGGCAGCGAGGGGGGCCATGTAGATGTTGAAGAGTGTGGGGCTGAGAGATGAGCCTTGGGGTACTTGGCAGTTGATATCGGTGGGTTCGGAGAGGAATTGAGGGATTCTGATCCTCTGGGTTCTGCCGGAGAGAAAGGACCGGATCCAGTCGAGGGCGGTTCACTGTATCCCTGTACTAAGTCAGTGACTACAAATTTGTTGCTGCCACAGTACACATTCTGCTGCTTTATATAGGTAGCTTAGAAAGAATACAGTAAATAATGAAAGAGAAAACATTATATTATTTGTAAGATATGTATGAATATAAAATTGTGAAGTAGAAAGAAAAAGTTTCTTACCGCCAGTAATGCTCTTTCTGGTGGATAATATATCTACCTGCAGATTTCTTATCTTGTGAATGCCCTAGGCGCCAGTCTGGATCCAGAAACTCTTCAAAAGCTCTCGCACACTGGTAAAGGGTGCAAGCTCCACCTCGGTACCACATGCAATGCCTCATGACCTCACTGGAGCCATAAAGCCCCCCTGTCGTGGTGATGCTGTCAATTACCATCAATTCTTTTTAAATCACCTTCAAGGCGATAGTCTGTAACCGCATATACCAAAAGAGACAAACTGCCTGAAAAATATTTAATTGGCGGAGTATCTCGCCATATTTCAAAGATGCTTACCAAGTCATCTCGGAGTCACTGTATGTATATATATATGTATCTACTACAATGAGATTAATCAGACATGTAGTGAATCATCAGAATTGTATATAAAATTATGATTGTTTATTGCAGTCATCATGTAAAAATACATATCTATATCGCAATACAACACATTCCAAAAGTCCATAATTAGCAAAAAGACGTACCATACATTTAGGCACCGTAGAGCCCACCCGACTAATACCGAAATTCAACGCTCATGCACCTTTCAATATATTAATTCAACAAATAACACACAAGACAGCAAAAACAAGAACCATTACTAACACAATACACTAATGGAAGACAAATATGACAAAAAAGAAGGCTTAAAATGTAATACATTAAATGTCCTAAACAGTCAAGTCTTGTTGTCTAGAAAGGTGCGTTTCTAGATAACAAGACTTGACTGTTTAGGACATTTAACGTTTGAAATTTTAAGCAATGCTATGTGAAAGAAACTAGTCGCAATTCATTTGTATGCAAAATAACTGAATTTTTAAATATTTTTTGAAATATGGCCAGATGCTCCACCAACTAATTCTTTTTCAGGCAGTCAGTTCGTCTCTTTTGGTATACGCATTTGCTTCCCTGAATTTTCTGTCTGTTTATCTAATGTTCAGGGGCCCTCTTTTTTGTGGTATTGATCGTCTGTAGCCGTCCATAAGGAAGGTACAATTTCCTGTAATATGCTGGAGCCACATCAAGGGGAACTATAGTATAATCAGCCATGTAACTGGGAGGTGGGTGGCTCAGTGAGGAAATTGCAGGATATGTGGTGTACCTAACCATGCAACTGCTAGATGGGTGTGTCAGTGAAGAATATGCAGGTAGATCTGGAATCCACGAGAAAGAGCATTACCAATGGTAAGTAACTTTTTATTCTGATGGATACATCTGCCAGCAGATTCCGCACCATCTGAACAGATTCCCTAAGCAGTGCCCCACCAGGAGGATGGTGAATGGTTGGTTATACCAATAAATCTTAAAGGACTAAGCGAGCAAAGGTATCAAGGGATGCCTAGGTTGTCGCTTTGCAAATGTCTGCCAATGGCACAACTCTTTCCAGAGCAGAAGCAAAAAAAAGTGGCTCTGGTGGAATGAGCATGAATATTTACTGGTGGTTCTGTGTCTGCCATGCGTAGCAGATCTTGATGCACAGAACTATCCATCTTATCCACTACCTTGCCCTTCATCTTTCCAGTGTATCCCATGAAAAGCTGATCGTCCATTCTGAATTCATGTGTCTTGCCCACGTAAAAGCTGATGTTCCCTTGGGATCAACATGGTGAAGTCTTTCTTTCTTCTATGTTGGAGTGGAGGAAGGTAGAATGCTGGGCTAGGTGGGTTAACCACCTTTGCCAGGAAGGCAGCCCCGGTACTTAACACCAGCTTGTCTGGGAAGAAACAGGTAAATTGACGTTTCTGAGAGGAGACCTGTAATCACTAACACGTCCAGCTGTCGTAATAGTGATCAAAAAGATCAACCTTAATAAAAAGGAGCTTTAAAGGGCTCAGAAAGGTTCTAATAGATTAAATTCTGGATTCTCTTGCATGGCTCTTTTTGATTCCATGTTTGGGGAAGTTAGTTTTCTGCTAACACATTTAGAATTAGCCTCCATATTCAATCAAGAACTACAAGATTGCCAAGGAGGTTTTTTTTAACCCTTAGTTTTGCTTTCTCCTATCTAGTACATTTAAGGAGACATTTAATAACTTTTTAACAACTTTCACAAGTACTATTGAGTGTAGAGTGGAAACACTGCTACTAGGAGCAATCACCCTTTCTTCGGACATTCAAGAACAGACCTTGACAGTGTCCAGTTCGTGCCAATGCATGCATTTCAGTATGCTTTGACACCTTCCTGAAACACCTTCCTGAAAGTCTCAAGTGCAATTTTCACAGCATTAGATCTGTGAGCACAAGTTATACTTCATGCATCTCGAATGCTTTTTTTTATTTCATCAGAAGGACTCTACTGTCTGAATAAGTGCCTGAGCTGAAATAAGTACTAAGGAAAGGAAATTATATGAGAAGAAGCAGAGCTCAGGAGAGTAGGAAAAAGAGTGCCAACACACCATGAAAGAAAAGCAACAAAGAAAGGGGGCACCAAACAAGGGACACTTGATTGGGAAGTTATAAGGCAGGGCTCGGAAAGTGGAAAGAAGGATTATGGTGAGAACTTAGAAGGGACTTGACATATAGGGGTTCACACAAAAATATACGAGATACAGCATATTAAGGGAGGCATAATAATGCAAAATACCAATCACTCAGAAGTCTGAGGGAATAACAATTAAGTAGAGGAATATATGAATGTAGGAGTGGAGCTAAAAAGGAACTTCAATGAGCCAATGGTTGTAGGGATGGTAAAAGTGCACATATTTAACTAGTTGGATCATTTGCAGGCTCTACAGTTAAAAGCAAAGATCACATGGAGGTTGCACGTTGCAATGAAGAGTGGGCGGACGGGCAGGCCACACAGGAAGAGAAGGCAAATAAAGAAGATATTAGAGAGAGAATTCTGTGCAATCGATGAGATGAAAGGATCCCAGTTGATGGTCTAAAAAAAATGGGAATGAAGCAGCAACTACACGAGTCCAAGATAGAGGAACCTCTTGCTGGTAGACCTATCAGTAGGGCTCTATAAGATTGAGTAAGCAAATGGAAAGGTAAACATAACCCTTAAATAAACAGACCTCCAAGTAAAAATAACTTGTGACAAGTGAGTAAAACTTGTACCTAGAATCAAACTGGGGTTCAAAGTCAGAGAGGGAGGGAGCCATCGGAAGTGTAAAAATGAAGTGGAAAGTTGAAATTTGAAGTTAAAAAGTGCTTTAAAAGACCAGATATCCTGCAAACTAAAATAAGGGTCTAGCATATTTTATGGTCTCAAATCAACTAGAAGATGCTACCTGGCCTGAATACCGTCAACATCACCATGTTCTAAAAAATATGAAAGGTAATGTGTGAAATGTATTGCTCCATTGTCAAAATGATGGTGCAAGAAGGTGGAAAATGAGGCTAGTGCTGAAAATTACTTAAGACTATTATTCTAAATTTCCTACAATAAAATTTAAATCCACTCATTCCATGTCCGACTGAAAAACCGGTTTTAAACGTGATGTTTAGGTCAAAAACTATTGTCACTTGGTCACTGAATAGAAAGAGTTTATCTGCTGGATTTGGGCAATGCATCTGCATTATTTCGCAATAATTTGAGTACTTGATGATAACTGGTGTGGTCTGCAGGGGAGACACTCAAATCTCAATAGAGCTGACTCAACATTTCATTCTTCCGAGGTAGATAAACTGAATACCATTACATTTGGTAAAACAACAGGAGGCAGCCAGCAAAAATAGATATGGAAATAATCGGATGGTTCTGCTGTGAATACAATTTTCAAAGCCTTAAAAGTCCTCCAAGCATAGCTTAACCACAGGAAAAACAATATGAGTCATTGTGGATTTTATAAACCTCTAACCCTGAAACAGACATAGCTTGGGAATCGAAAATGTCAGCAGAGAATGAAGGCGGAAGAATAACTATAGCATCATGAGCCAAATCAGAACAAATCAACACACGAGGTGAGGTTCAGTTATAGGCACTGAATCAAAGGCAATAAGAAAGCATTTGACAGCATAGGGAAGTAGAACAAAGGAAGAAAACAAAGGGCTAAAATAAGAAATGAAAACAAAATGTAAAAAAACAAAAGGCCCATATGAAAGGAAAGCCCAAATTGATGCGCTTTTAAGCTGTTTGAAGAATGGACTAGATGAAACTAATGCAAGAAAGCCTGCCACAGATGAAAGCAGATTTGGATACAACGCAGCCAAGAATAAAGGACGTGAATGAAATCATGTAAAACTTTCTAAATAAGCATCTTGGTGCTAGAAGAGCATGGCATAAATCTGCAGAGGAGAGCCAATGCCAAGAACAACTTTGTGTTTTGTATATACATGCTGTCATGCCAAATAGAATGACTCATAAGATGTGTGTCATACAAACCTTTCCCATTATAAATAAAACAATAGTCATAAAACAATGAATAGGCAGAAACTTGACACAAATTGAAATGTATCACTTTCGGGAGAGTATACACAAAACTTTCAGGTGATATGATCATTCACATTCAGTTCAAAGTTTCAGAACCCCTTCAGAAACCGTAACCACTCATTAAGAAAATGTTTGATGATCCTGCCTAGCACAGTTGGAGTACCTCTGGACAAGTTTTGATTCCATGTGCTTTAAAGACCGGTATCAAATAACAAGTACAATATACCTTCAAGCCTGGACATAAGCGAAGCAGGTAAGAAACTGCTGTAACGTGATATGCACATAACTGTCTGTAATATTGAGTTGTGGGCCAGGGGTTAGGTATCCCCCCATCACAGAGGACACGTTCAGTGCCAGCCAGACCATTTGTAATTTCTCTCATTTAGATAGATCTTCACATTTCTATTAATCACTGCACACTACACTAATTACAGCTTAGACTCTACTGAAGCATTCAATAGATAGAAAACCAAGGCAAACAATACGTTGGCAATTTGGCATTCTTAGCTCACTCTAGATCAAAAATACAATTTTTGTTTGCTGAGCGCCTAATGTGAAATAAGCAGGCCAAGGAAAGAACTGTTGATCCCTTCGAGACAGTCTACTTGATTCTAGCCACAAAAGACATTGGGCCTGATTCCCAAAGGTATTTACATATAGTAAAGTTACGAGCGCTGAGTCTCCGCACTCCGGTGGAATCTACGCACTCCAGTTCTCAGCACGGAGATTCCACCCGATGCGGAGACTCCGTACTCGTAACTTTACTACACGTCAATACCTTTATGAATCCGGCCCTCAGTGAGGTGGACTTACTAGACTCCAACAGTTGTCTAAGCAAACTGCATTCCAAGAGATCCACCCTTCATTCAGAAACCGACATGAACATAGGGGTCGCAGTTCAACATTATTGATACAATCTTTCTGTCACAAATGTACACAATGGGGTAGAAAAGGCTTAAAATGTTACTTTGGATTGGCCCAATGTAGAAAAGCCATTTAAGTGACTTTTCACACGTTTTTCTGGGTCCCAAAGGCAGTATCCGTTATGACCTATATGCGCTCAGTTTTGTATTTTAAAATTATAAGCAAGCTCTACCAGCCATTATTAGATTCAGGTTTTGAACTACTGTGCTGGACCAAGTTAGGTACTCTGCTGTCCAGCCTGCAGTTCCGGCCCTTCTCTGAACAACAGGCCTGTTTGAGGGGATTAGTCTTCTCCTGGGACAGAAAGGGGCAGATGAGAAATCTTCATAAGGAAATTAACTGGCTATCTCTGTCAGACACTGGAAGGAAGGTCTTTCAGTGGGCAAATAGAGGGTAGGCAGAACTCTAGCACTGCAATAGTCTTGGAGGGAAGACACCAGTTCTGACTGGGATGAGTCAGGCTCAGAGAAGAGGAATGGCTACACTTTGGTTGAAATCATCATTTTAAAAATTCCCAGAATGCTTTGCAGGGGGGTTGGCCAGTATACAAGTTGTTCCTCAGCAGTGTCAGTTAGTGACACTGGCTTCTCTGGATTGGAAAGGGATGTCCACCTTTAAGAACTTTCTACCACCATTTTAGAGAATAGAGAGCAAAGAATGAAGAAATAGAAAAGGAAGCACCGACAGCTTGCTGTTGAACCCCTGGCTGGTGTGAGGGGCACCCGGGACTTTTTCCAGTCTGTTGGACTAGTGGCACTCGCTTTCCCATTCCCTACAGGGAACAGCAGAGTGCCAACTTGCTGGGTTGCCGGAAGGAGGGATCTCAATGGACTTTTCTGATCTGGTCGTAGCTTAGGGTGTCCTAAGAGGGCTATGCAAGGTGAATGCTGGACACACACACACACACTGCAAGTAGCGGAAGGCCTTCAGTTGTTAGGGGAGTGCAGGCAGGGCAAATGCTCTGTTGCGAGTACATTGGGGGAACTGCTGACACAAAGTTGCCAGGTCAGGGGTCTACCAGTGCTGGGCAAGAGGGCAGGACCAAGTCCTGCGACAGCTTCTAAGGAGGAGGAAGTAGCAGTGCAAAAGGCTGCAGAAGAGCTTCACAAGCCTATCATGATATCATTCAAAAACGGAACGCCCAGTAGACCCTACAACTACATTTCTAGGGGCTCTATTATCTAAGTAAAATCATTATCATTTAACACACTATTCAACTTCGAGCTTGGGCCTCTTGGTATTGAAGAGCAAAGAAAAAAGCAGCTTAAGGTTGAACAGAAGAAGGGATACCGACAAGGTCCCCTAAGCATAGGTTTAAATGTGGATACAAATGTGACCACTTGAATCATCAGGGTACTGTCTGAAAAGAAACAAATGTATCAATTTAAGAATATATTAGGTAAGCCCTGGATGTGGGTCATGTTGCTGAAGGTTGCTGGGAGATCTAACAAAATCGGTTCCGATAAGGTCAACATCTACACCACCTGTTTATCTATCAGACTTCATCCCTAATTCCATCCTACTCCCCGAGTGGAATTCTGCTTACAATGCATCTAAAATAGGAAGAGATTCCACAAAATCCTGTAGTTGTTTCACCACAACCCCCTCCTGTAATTCTGAGGGAAAGGGAAACAAGGAGATGGGAGAAAAGTTTGCCCAAGTGGTAATAAGATTTCCTTAATAGGCAGACTATTGCGTTATTTAGATCAAGAGGCATTGTTCCTGTGTTAGGGAAGTGTTAATCACAATCAAAGAGGGGCAAGGTCACTTCATTTATCATAAGGTTTGGAGGGGCATAAATGTAAACGATCCCCTAAATACACCTACTAACAGCTTATTGTATAGAAAGGCGCTGCAAATCATAAAGTGCAGTTGTTGTTCTACTCAGTTTCCTTTCACAAATATAATGCGCACAGGGATAAGTTCCAGAAAGGGACCCATTCCGAGCTTTTGAAACACTCACCTCATGCCTTAAACAATACATTAATTAAAAAAAGTTATTGGGAAGAATTTCAGCATTAAGGATTTTAGTGACAAAAACTTCCTTTGTTTTAAAACAGACCTTTCTCCTGTTTCGTTTCAGGGATGTATCATTTATATATAAAGCAAAAACCAAAGGAAATGATGGACGGAGTGTTGAACATTGCAAGCACTCACCCCCAGTCAACGGATCTGGGTTTAATCCATCACCGTTCTTTATCCCACTCTGCCACCCCAGTTCAGACATGGCCATATGCAAATCAGTCTGACCCTGTGCCTCATGGGAACAGTCCAGCCCGAACTGCCAAGCCATGTCTTCCCTGGACCGGAAACAAGCTTCCTAGGACCGGTTTCTGGCATTTCAGCCGTCTGCAGCCAGGCTTGCTTGAATCCAGTGGCAAAGTGAGCAAGGGACTCACGTCTGAGCATACCCTGCCAACTTATGGCAAACAAAGCAAAAACCAAAGGAAATGATGGTCGGAGTGTTGAACATTGCAAGCACTCACCCCCAGTCAAGTGATCTGGGTTTAATCCATCACCGTTCTTTAGCCCACTCTGCCACCCCAGTTCAGACATGGCCATATGCAAATCAGTCTGACCCTGTGCCTCATGGGAACAGTCCAGCCCGAACTGCCAAGCCATGCCAGAAACCGGTCCTAGGAAGCTTGTTTCCGGTCCAGGGAAGACATGGCTTGGCAGTTCGGGCTGGACTGTTCCCATGAGGCACAGGGTCAGACTGATTTGCATATGGCCATGTCTGAACTGGGGTGGCAGAGTGGGATAAAGAACGGTGATGGATTAAACCCAGATCAGTTGACTGGGGGTGAGTGCTTGCAATGTTCAACACTCCGTCCATCATTTCCTTTGGTTTTTGCTTCATTTACATATAAACCATTTCTGTGAGAGGCATTTATTCTCTGACGAACTCCTCCAGGGCAGCCTAAAACGACTAGATCAAATTAAAGAGAATCATGGTCAGGTTTCATGATCTTTGGAAGCTGTCTACCAAGACCAGATATTTCAAAAGGTATCTGGACAGGAGTATGCCAAGGATCCTATTGCACAATCAGGTGTTTCCCATCGGGGGCCCTGCTGCACTCGTGCTGTAATCTGCCAGATATGCTAGAATTTTTATGTTACAAAACTAATATCTGGTCAGGTTAACAGACTGAGAGTTTGTGCCTACTCTTTCAAGAGACCTCAAAATTAAAATAAGTGTGCACCCCTTTCCTAAGATCAAAATACTTCAGACGTTTTGAAAACGCCAACACGTTTTTGTCTTTGGCACATAAACTGATTATGTACCATGAATTCAACTAACAAAACACAGAAATCAAGAGAAAGGGCGAGTGTCGAAGTAGGATAATGCCGACACCGAAATGCTTGCTAAGGAGAGACAATCGAGTCTTCTTCCCAACTGAAACTGCTCACTGGGGCGACATTCAACTGGACGCATCCTCTTAAAATGACCTTAACACTGCCTGGTTTTCTTGTCTGCAGTATCTTACAGTGCAGACGTGCGAGAAACATAATGATGGGAGCGCAATTAGCCCACTATCAGGATACTTCAACAGAATCGGAAATTGTTCCTCATAAAACAGATTTTTTGCATATGTCCATTTATTACTGGCAAGCGAGCATTTATTAGGCCTGCTAAGAAACTGTTCAAATGGATAGAGCCTCTTTTCTTATACATTTGATCCATGGAGGAAACCCTTCGCACCATAAGCCGGTGCATACCGTGTATCCCCTTAAACAATTCCAACAAAGACTCCTCATAGGAAACCAGCTGAGAAAGTAAACTGGCAGCATGATGTGCCACTTAGGGTGGGCAAGTCAGCAGCACCCTGCTGTACATGCCAACGCTGCGTCTGAAGGTCAGTCACCATATTTAGAAGGTGACGGTTACATTTTTACCCAATCAGCAGCAAGGAGGGAGATAGCCTACGGTGGTCTAGCTCCAGGCAGAGCCAGGCAAGTAAGAGATGTCTAGAGACAAACAAACTGCCAACAAAAGAAAATGTTCATTCGAAAAATATCAATGAGAACGAAAGTCTAGATAAACCCTCAGGAATAAACAGCACTAAACATGCACGATACATTGACCACTAGAAGGATTCAAAGCCCCCCACAAACAGGAGTGTGTATAAATTAAAAAGATATCGGAGTTGTGGCAGTGCAAGTTTGGACTCGCAGTGCTAGTCGTGTGCAAGTTTGGACTGGCATGAAAACAAAGAGCACTTAATTCAACCCACCACACTTTCAGATATCACTTTTCAGATTAACAAATTCAAAACTCTACTTCGATTATTGAATTAACTTTACTACTAAATATCCAACGTTTAAATTGTGTATTCTAAAACACAGTTTTAGAATCAACTAGTAATTTCCTTAACACAAATATGTATATCACACACTGGCAATAGCCAGCATGTAGTCATGGTTACATCTAACGTTTCACTGAAAATAAATTATTTTTGCTTTCCTTATAACTTTGGCGTAGTTTGACGAATCAGCACAAAACCTTCCACTGAAACAGCCTTAGTGGGTAAGTTTCATGCAGATCCTTTCAGAGGTAGACAAAATAACGGCGGTGATCAATAAATGAGTGTTCTCCATTTTGATTCCAATAGGAAATGCAGTTCTCTGGTACTGAGACCTGTGGGATGGATTTCAATCCTGTTGGGATGATGCAACTAGGCAGGTAAAAGATGCTCTGCTACAGAGTTCTCCATCAAAGTCTAAACATGGATAAAGGATTTATTTTGATACAGTCTTGATTCCCAGGTGATTTATTTTTCCTCACAAATGCTGGCCCATTCCAGCGTGCTCAACCCAGACATGGGTCTTTATTTATTAAGGTAACTGAAAAGCAAAGGTAACGCGACTGGATGAAGGACAACTGCCTTATGCTGAACACAGACAAGACACAAGTCCTCATCTTTGGGAACAACACCTCGCATAGCAAGATGCAGGGTGGCCTGCAGAACTCATCACCCCCACCCCTCCCCAACAGACTATGCACACAAACTCAGCATCATCTTGGACAGCAAGTTATCTCTGAAGCAAGAGGTAGACACAGTCTCATCTGCCTGCTTCCACACCCTATGCATGAAGATCTTCAGGTGGCTTCCAGTGGACACCAGAAGTACCGTCACGCAGGCTGGACTATGGGGAACACACTCTCCGTAGGAATCACCGCAAGCCTCTAGAAGAGCTTACAGACAATACAAAACCCAGTGGCAAGACTCAGCCTCAACCTCCGCAGACTGACCCACATCACACCCGACCTTAGGAAGCTACACTTGCTCCGGATTCGGAAGAGAAGTCAGTACAAATGTTGACCCACGCATACAAAGCCCTGCACAAGGGAACAGCATATATCTACAAATGCATGACCTTCCACCAACTGACCAAACACCTATGATCTGCTTCTCTCTTCCTCACAGACACCCTCCAGATCTACTAAGCCAACAGGGGAGGACACTCTTTCTCACATCTGGCAGCCAGAGCTTGAAACAACCTTCCCCTGCACTTCAGGACTGCTGCATTGCTACAGCAATTTAGGAATGGACTCAAGACATGGTAGTTCGAAAGATCAGATCACCATGCAGCAGCTAGCAACTACAGATCTTTGAAGATCCTCACAAGTGATTTGCAGGACATTGCAAATGACTGATTGATTAAAATACACTATTTCCTCACACAGGCGGAAGCAACTCTGCAAGCCATTTACTGGCTAGAATAATTAAACTGTAACATTGCTCTCCACCCATACTGGCGATCAGAGATCAGTCGGGCAGAGAGGTGCATGCTCAACATGCTATCAATTAAATATTGACAGCGCACCTACGACAGGTATATACATCTCCCGACGGGTCCTTGCAACATCTAGTGCATACCTACTTAAACTTGCTTTGACGTGGTTAGAGGGCTCTTAGCGCAAGGACCTGGAGAGCCCCATGACCAAACAGGAAATATTAAAAGTCATAGATTCCTTTTAGACGGCGAAAGCCCAGGGCCAGACTGACTGCCAAACAATACAGAACATTCCCAGGGACCATGGCGGACAGAATATTGCCAGGGCATTTGGAAGACATTGCGCTATACTACCTCTCCCATGAGAGAGGCCCTGGTGAAGGATCCATTGGATGCCACTTCCTATCGTCCTGTATCATTATTGAATATAGAACAAAACATACTCACCCAGATCCTAGCAAAATGCCTGTACATCTATCTTCTGAAACTGGTCCACCCAGATCAGTCAGGATTTATCCCTCGCAGAAACGCCCTCTACAACTTTCAACGACTATCACATGTGCTTCACACGCCCTGTCTAGAACAATATCAATTTGCAATGGCTTTTTGGGATATAGAAAAGGTCTTTGATTATGTTTGCTGGGACTATATGTGGGTGGTACTTGACAGAGTGGGGTTGGGCCCAAAATTCATAGCTTGGATCAAGCAGCTGTACACAGAGCCACTGGCAAGTGTCCACATGGGGCACACTGTGTCAGAGATTCATTCAGAGCGGGGTATCCGGCAGGGGACGCCTCTGTCCCCTTTACCATTTGCCCTGGCAATGGAGCCAGTGGTGTGTAGATTAAGACAGGTGCTACAGAAATGGGGGGGGAGGTCTAAGTGGGTACGGCAACCCATGTAGTTCCACTATATGCAGATGACGCTATGGTCTACTTGTGCCAAACTGACATATCTGCCCGATCATGTTAAATATGATGAGGGAAGTCGGAGAGCTCTCAGGGTTGTATGTCAATCACCTAAAATCTGCATTATTCCCTGTGGGAAAGGCTGAATGGAGTGGAGTTTGCATGACTTCCTGAAGCGGGCCCTCCATGGCAGACAGATAACGCGCGCTATCTTGGTATGCACATAGTCGATGAAGTACAACAGTGTCACACATTCAATATAGGTTGAGTGCTCACAAACCTTCGCCCGTCAATTAATTTCTAAAAATACTGTGAAGTTCTCCCAGCTTTGATTAAAATGGTGGTACTCTGTTATTTTTATGTATTGCAGAACACGATGTATGCAATATCCTGTAGTATTTTCCAGGAGGTAGATCGCCTTCTGCACAAATTTCCGTGGGAGGGATAATGACTTGGTTAGGCCTGGCCCTGCTAAAATTAGAATGGGATAGGTGTGGTATGGAGTTGACGGACCTTGAGATGTATCATTTGGCATCACACTTCCAACATACTATTCACTGGTTTGATGAGGAGCCAAATTGGGAGACAGCCCTACTGTCGGGCACATACAGTGATGCTAATTTGGGGTCCTATTGTTGCGTGGTAACAGAACGCCTGGGTCTTTACCTCATGTGATCAGACTGGTATGTTGGCTCTGGGAACAGGCAGTGCAAGGAGTACTTCATAGAGCTCCATGTACACCGGAACAGGAAATGGAAAATCCAGCCATTTGCTCAAATAGCTCATTTGATGGCCATAGACCGCAGGTGAGAGGGGGGCTGTGTCACTTTGGGCAATCTATACCCAGCAGGCCGATTCATTACCTTCCATGACACAATCGACACATTTGACCTGGGAAGTAGGCAGTTCCTTCAATATGCCAAGATTGCAGCAACGGGCACATGGGACTCCTGGACAGGATGACCTATTACCAACTGGGGGCGGACGTGTGGGTGCGATTTGATTCATTCCCAGTGGCGCCACCAACGTTCCAAGTCCTGGAAGCATTTTTGTCAAACCCCTCACCCCGTAAACTTATAACACGCCTGTACACCGGTATGCAGCGAGACTATCCTGTGCGTGTGCCCCAGGCCCAGACTGCTTGGGAGGAGTGCGTGGAGCTATTGCTGCACGTAATCCAGAGACATGTCGCCCAACTATAGGCTTAGATTAATCCACTTTAAATTTCTCCATAGATTTTATAGAACCCCAGTGTGGCTGTGCAGGGCAGGTTTGAGGGGGGAGGCACGTTGTGTGCGCTGTGGAGCACCCGAGGCCTCATTCATGCACCTCGCATGGGAGTGCTGGGAAGTTGCAAGCTTTTGGGTACGTGTGTTTGATGATTTAGACGTTATGCTGGAACAAAGAATTGAACGCAATCCGTTGATCGCCCTGCTAGGCTATGTCAAACACTTACCTAAAGGCATTAGAAGACTTGCTGCAATGATGCTGCTGCTGGCGAAGAGACGGGTGGCGATGTGCGGGGGCCGCAGACGCAAACCGCGCAGGGATGACTGGCTGAAGGACGCAGCGTTTTGCTACACACAGTTGACTGAGTTCTTGGATCTGAGTTCTTGAATCTGATGCCCACACAAGCACGGCCCCTGGATATATGGGAACCATTGCGTAAGTTTTTACAAGCGCAGCGAGGTGATCAGGCTCTGGCCCCTGCGGCGGATGGGTAGGCAAATTGGGATGTGATGTGTGCCTGATGGGGGGGAGCTCCCCTCCCGCGTCTGTGCTTCAACAGTCCTTTAGTGCCGCCAGAGAGGTTTTCCCTTGTGTCCCCCTTCTTTCCTCCCTAGTTCCTCCTACTTCCTGGGTGCTCCGATGTGCCTGTACTGTTAGATGGTGACTGCACATGCTTGTGCTGAGCAACGACCTGATGAGAGAGAGGTTGGACTCTATGGACCAAAGCATGCCCTACCGGAATCTTCTTTATACTCTTGCAGGTGTATTAAGCTTTACAGCACTGATGTGCAAATGCACATTCTGTCTTACGCTGATGGTCTTGCTCTTTTTAAGGTTATTTGTCGCTGTCTGTAACTGTTAAAATCCTTAAATAAAGCTTAAAAAAACAAGATTGCAGCAATGGCACGTGACATATGACCAGGGTTCCCTGGGGCCCCGGAGTCTACACAGACACTTGTCACTCTGTTGACAATGATGGGGCCGGAGACTCATCACACATCTTTATCATGCCCTCCGTACAGACAAGCCACCCCCTAAAGGTCAAGGGCAGGTGGCGTCAGATCTGTGAATTCACATCTACGGAATGCACTAAGATACACAGAGGGGTGCGAGAAGTCTCTGTTAACTCACGGTTTAAACGTACCCAATATAACAGAATTCATATCGCATACCTCTCCCCCAGATGCCTATATGCTATTATCTAGCTAGGTACTCTGAGTGTTTGCACTGTGGACAAAGAATAGCGGACTTTTTCCATGTCGTATGGGGTTGTCCCCAAATCTTATGCTATTGGGACGAGATATTACAACATTTGCATAGGGCTACAAGCTTGACGGTCCAGAGAGAGTTAAAGTACTGTCTATTGGGACTGGTCCCCACACTGAAAAAACACGTAGCAGGCGAATTGTGATACTAGGGCTGACAATTGCCAAGCAGTGCATTGCCATTAGATGGCTGAGCCCCGGCCTCCCTTGATGGCTGAGAGACATCATGGAATGGGGCGGAAGAAAACCATATGAAAAAGATGAGGCAGGATGGTTAACTGGCAGATGACCTACTTGCATGGGGTGCCATGGCTCAGAACTTTTTTTTTCACAAATACAATGGGGAAACCCTGTGTCCCTCAGAACCTGGGTATTTATCAGAAAAGCTACAGCGGTTCTGTTGGGTAAAGGAATGATTTCTTCACAAAGTCATAGACAATTTCAATGATACCATTCAACTTTAATAACGATGGAACACAAACCAAACCAAAAAAGTATACAAAACAATTCACTTCATAACCTGCCAGTTTCACTTTTTACTGAAAAATGCAATCAGAAGATTTATTTTAACTTTTTAAGTTTTTTAAGGCTGTCAAAACAAACAGTGACATATATTACAGTGAAGTGAGTGCTCAGTGACTGTGGTGATGTGAACGCATTACATACAAGTGTAAGCATAAAATATTTACAAATAATCGGGTTGGTATTAACAAATGAGGAAAAAATAGGTCAGAACAAATTAAATCAATGTCTAAGATAGGTAGATGACAGGAATGCTCATTAATCTAAACCATAAGACTTAATGTAGCTGCGCCAACGTGTAACGGCGACGTTTCGACCCTGACAACAGTCTAATTTATTGATATCATGCCAGGTCTTCTTCAAGGCTATAGTGTTTTAGACAGCCCAAATGTAGTGTTGAATCCTTCAGGGTAACCTTTTCCAGTCGAGGTTAGCGGTTGCCTGATGTGAATCAGGGACCAGCATTGTCCTGCAAATCGTTGTTTTGGAATTTACTTGTCAGCCATGGGAACAAAACTATTTATGCTCCCCAGATGGAAGGCGCTTAATGCCTAATGATACATCCTCCGGCAGCGGCAGTCTTGAGCGAGAATGCTGTTTCACCGGTTTTTAAGGAGCTGGAGTCAATTAACGTGGGGAGACGTACGCAAGACGCTCTACGTTGAGGTGCCGTCGCTGAGTGCAGTCAGGGCTATCATGCGTCACGAAGGAACCATGACAACGTGATGTAGCGCCATGGTGTAAACGAGAGAGAGACAGTGTGCTCATGTTACAACGTTAATTTGGAATAGGAAAAAAGTAATACATCGCCTTCCATATACACGTTATTAACGACACAGTGATAGATTATAATAGATCAACATGAATTCAGGCATTACTGTGTGGTTGTTCGAAGGAGGTCAAATACCAATAATCATAATGTCTGGCACAGGACTCGACAAGTGTAAACGCTGTCATCGTGACCATACATGCAAATTGATATGGATTGTGACATATTCATGATGGAACAACGTGGTTAAAACAGTGGCATATATAAATTCCAACAATAGATCAAGTTAGTCAACAGCATATTCTAAACAGGCACTCGTACCACTTGAACAAAAGACAAGGTAGTGTCTGTTAATCGCACCCTTAAAAAAGCAAGAACAAAGGTGGGCCGGTTGCCTAAAGAAGGCCTCAAAATACCAACTGTCCCACTTGTCTGAATGACTCTTCCTGTTCATTCAACCCAGCGTTGCAATAATGAACTACACTTCCCAGCAGGCCGTGAACTTTTATGTAGTTTGGAGACATGGCAGTCATCGTGAATTCTTGGGTATAATTTTCCTCATGACTCTCATCATCTTTGCTAAGCAATTGTGATGCTTTGTTGCTGCAGCTCTAACATAGTACACAAATCTAGAATTTCCTTTGCCAGAACCATTGCCTCTTTGTGGAAGACATTTAGAATATAGATAAGTATTCTAAAGGCCCAGTCATGTTGTAAAACTAACTTTGTATTAATCTGAGCTTTTAATTTAAAGATTGTTGTTATGCTTGAGATTACCCTATGACTGAACAGACAGAACTCTACTGTCAGAACTATGGGCCAGATGTACTAAACTTTTTTGCAGTCACAAACAATCAAACATGCAAAATCAAAGGGTTTGCAACCATTACAAAATGCATTTTGTGTGTAATGCACCCATTTCAGGCACCTGTAACAGTTTGACAGACTCCTAAAAAGGGATTAGAAATGGATAACAAATCGCAGTTTGGGAGGGCCGAGTAATGGGTCTTGCTTCCAAATTAAGAATCGCACACTAAGTATCAGTGGTAGGTGACTGGAATTCTACCACTGATTAGTTACAGACCCCCAAGTTGGGCGTGGCAACTCATTTGCAAAACGGAACTTCAGTGCCCGCTGCCTACTCCCACTCAAGCTGGGAGTAGGCAGCGGTCACTGAAAAGATTTACAAAATTGAAAACTTTTTTTGTTGTTAAAGGATGTCCATTTCCTTTAATGAAATCAGGCTGTTTTAAAAAGAAAAAAAGTGTTCAGTTCTGAAAATCAATTACAGGGATGTAGTCTGATGTTGCTTTTAGGTCACATTCCTGTAATTGCAGCTAATTGTAATGGGGGGTAAATTGCAATCTGCCTAATTAATATTCATAAGGCAGGTCGGCCTCCAAATCACTATGATTTATTATTTTGTGAACCAACGTATTAGTACATAGGCTGGTTTGCAAAATAATTTGCTTGTCGCAAAAAGTTGGTGACTATTTTGCAACTGCTTTTTTTAACCAGGTTTTAGCACATTTAGCCCTATGTTTGCTTATGGTATGTATTTAAGGTACGCATATTGTTACAAGAGTTACCCAAGTAGCAATAACAGTATTAATGTACATCACTTATTTTGCAGTAGGAGAAGAGTCAAGTAGAAACTATACCACATCTTTCACACAGTGTGCATAGTGATGAACTTAAGGTAGCTATCCTACTTATAGAAAAGTGTAGGTGAAAGGATTATTTATGATACTCGTCAGATGTATTGTCATGTCCGTTAGGCTAGTCCTGTCATGTATATCCCTATTACATACATTTGTTCCATTCACACGACAATAACAATTTTAAACAGATGATCTTTTACCTAGTAGCTTGCTCCTGTCTCTTCAACACCAGGCTCTTAGTATTCTTTCCTAATCCCTGCCCCTGATGTACATAAACATGTCCCCAGGCACAGCAGAATTATTCTCTATAAGGGTTCCCACTTTTTTCATCCTTGGCCAACAGCCAGCTGTGCATGATCGCATTTGTTTAGAAAAGCATTGGTCATTGATTTTCAAAACATTTATGATTGTTTTCAAAGCATCCATGATTGTTTTAGAAACAAATTGATTCTAGAAAAAACCCTGGAGTGACCACTTTAGTATAAATGACCCTCACTCTGAGCGAAACGTACTGTACTGTTTTCCACGATCGCTGAGGAATCAGGGTTGTCATGCTCAGTGGTTGTTAGAGACTACCTACACCACTGTAAGATACAGGGAGGTGGTAGTGACACTGTAGAACTAGCTGGTCTAACTGCAGCACATAACAGTTACGGTAAGAACGTTTGTAATACCATAGCATATTAACACACCTCTAACTAGTTAATTGGTCAAAAACATGTCATATCCTTATATCATTCTTCTTTTATCAAGGATATTCAAGTACCTCTTGATCCATGATCAAGGATTCATTTACAGACTGGATAATCAGCTATAACACTGAAGGTACTGGTTGTATAATGTCCTTTATAATAGGAACCTTTTGCTTGTTATCTTTAAGATTATGGACAGTGATCACAGGTTTGTCTTTGTGTATGATAAAATCCATGAGCAGGTCGTTTTCCTCCTCCTTATATTATGTACTTAAAACTGGGGTTTTCACGAAGTAGCTCAGGTCAAGTTTTCTCAGACAAATACAGTGTTTTGTTTCCTTTTAAATATAAAATGATTTTTGCTCGTTTGGGCGTCTTTTTAAATACCTTTCCTATTTGTATAAAAAGTATTGAAACTCTAGATCACAATGATGTTTATATATATATATATATTTTTCATTTTTTTTCATTTTCAGTAACCACTGTTACGAATATCTTGAAGAAGGCTTTGCCGAAACGCGTCTGATCAAACATCAATTGTTATATATATAAAATTCATATATTTTCTATCGAAAAAACAAAAAGAATATCAATAAAAATATAGATCCACATACATATTTTTCTCATACATTTGTATTATTTCAATTCTTGTGTTACTGGAGTTTCTTAACTTGTTGTTTAATCATCATAGCACTTAGCCTGGTGCTTACTGTTTTTCCAAAATATTGATTTCCTTGCTAGGGCACATCCTTTTTGCAGGGGGCCCCTTCTGTTTTCCAAATATACTAACGGCAGACATATCCTGTGGGGGCTGTCCAGAAGAGGTTGGGACACCAAGCCCTCAGTTTAGGTCATCCAAAACACGCAGGTCCTGGGGAATTCCTAGGAACTACACAACAGTATGTTTAGTTTTCAGAAATAACTATTTGTACATAAGAGAACAGAGGGTTGGTTATATAGATATCACGAAGATATATGTTTTTACTGTTAGAATTACACTCGTACCAGACCACAATAAGTTCTGACAGAGACACGAGGAAAGTTTAAAACGTTTATTTTAACTATCATGTTCTAGTATGCAGTATATGTGCCACAATAAGTATGAAAATGCCTAACACACATACGATCAGCATAGTAAATAGTCTGTAAATCATAAATGGAGCTGTCATTATATAGGGTAGCCTAACCACACTCCCCTGCTACAGAAGAAAAATTATTATATATCAGAAGATCTCTGGGTGTTAGCAGCAGACTCTGTACCTTAGCATACACAGATGAAAGTTCTACATCTCAGGTGCTGTCACAATCTCTTCCCTGGAAAGATCCCTCTCCAAGTGTGTGTTGTTATCTATCTGTGCATACCTATATGACAAAAGTAAGTGTTTCTAAATACCAGCTGCATCTGCGTGTTTTGTCTATGTGCTAAGGCCTGACCAGAACACAATAACGAGGGGCATTGTTGTTTGACCTTGTCTGCGGTCTTCAGACTAAATCCCAGGAAAGAACAGAAATCAAAAACAGCAGCAGGTTCTGTGTGAAAGTACAATGTGGCACAAAGCAAAATATGTTTGTATAGTAACGTGAAAGACACACAATTGATGGAAGGAATACAGAACAAATCAAAACATTCACCCTCAGCCAAGAGATCTGGGTTAAATCCATCATTCTATTGCTCACCATGCCACCCCAGTTTAGACCAGGCCATATGCAAATCAGTCTTGACCCTGTATCTCATGGGAACAGTCCAGCCTGAACTGCCAAGCCAGGTCCTCCCTGGACGGAAACAAACATCCTAGGACTGGTTCCGGGGTTTCACCCATCATCAGCAAGGATAGCTTGAATTCAGTGGCACAGTGAGCCCTGGACCCACATCTGGGCATACCCGGCGCACTTAGGGCGAGATAGCAAAAGACACACAATTGACGGACAGAATGCAGAACAAATCAAAACATTCATCCCCTGTCAAGACATCTGGGTTAAATCCATCATTCTTTTGCTCACCATGCCACCCCAGTTTAGACATGGCCATATGCAAATCAGTTTAGACCCTGTGCCTCATGGGAACAGTCCTACCCGAACTGCCAAGCCAGGTCCTCCTTGGACCAGAAACAAGCATCCTAGGACCGGTTTCAGGGTTTCACTCCTCATCAGCCAGGATAACTTGAATCCAGTGGCACAGTGAGCCCGGCACCCATGTCTGGGCATGCCCAGACGTGGATCCCGTGCTCTCCATGCCGCTGGCACCTACTTCTAGTTAACCCAGATGGACTTTGTTCTTTTCTAATTATGACTTTTTAATGAATTACAGATCAGGAATGCTTAGGCTGATCTTGTATCATGGCAAGGATCCAACAGCAATTCTGCCCTCAATAACTTTGCAAAAGCATCCTATTGCTTTAGTGGTGACTAATTTTTTACAAAGTACATACAGAAAGTCAATTTGTAGATAGATACCTGTTTAAAAAAAGAGCAGGAAGATTTACAGGAGACGGATGAATTGTTGCATCAAGGAAAAGCTATGAATTTACATTAATTTCTGTGAAGATAAAAGCCTATGAACTGGCTTCATGATTCAAAGGTGGCTGTGCATCCTAGAATAGCTAGGATTTTAGCAGCAGTAAAGAGATATTTTTGGTGGCCAGGTCTATTAGCTGATATTAAGAGTTATGTACATACGTGTTCAATTTGTGCTGTGATTAAGAGTTCACAGAGCAAACCAATGGATTTGTTGTGACCATTTCTGCTCCACCATGACCTTGGCATATAGAGTCCATCGATTTAATGGTAGATTTCCCCGAGAATCCAAGATACATAGTAATCCTACAAGTTGTGGACCGTTTGTTAAGATAGGTCATTTCATATGCTTGCCTGGATTGCCTACTTCTAAAGAGTTAGCACAGATGTTTGCACAACACATTATTTAATTACTGTGTTCCATATGTTCTAATTGCAGAAAAAGGGTCTTGGTTTATTTGCCTGGTGTAAAGAACTACATAAGGAAGTACATCTGTTCACCAGTCACCATCCCCAGATGGATGGACAGATAGAAAGAATGCATCAATGAGCCGAATAGTATTTGAAATTGCACCTTATTACTGGAAGAGGATTGGTGCAGGGACATTCATCTATTGACATGCCCCTTTCTTTTGTATGCATTACCATGATTCCCATATATTTGCTGTGGATCAGTCACTGTTTACATCAGATCCCTCTGGGCAAGTAACTGAGCTGATAAACATTCAGCACAAAAAGCACTGGAAAAAGACAGAAGATATGTATAAGTTCTATGCTGACCAAAAACACTAGTTCACAGCTATAGCAAACCAATAACCCTAGTTAAGCTGGTCTCTATACAATGAAAGTAATTATGCTTTCAAAGGAAAAATCATTTTGAGGTGCTAGAAGGTGGTTCTGACACTATGGGCCGCCCGGATTTTTTGCTTTTTGAGCACCTAATTGTTGAGCTTTTACTATGGGGGAACCTCATAAGTTGGGACTCACCCACAGTGAACTCAGGATGTAAGAGACTGCATGGGGATTTTACTGGTGTTCCCCTGGCTTGACCAGGCCACTGCGCAGCAGCTGGAGTAAGGGACACCGGGCTGGTTACATGCAGACACGTGTGTACATGGAATAGGCTTTATAGGCTGGAAAGAAACATGCCAGGGAAAGTCAGTGTGTTTTACTGTGTTTTCACTTCATTATTCCCCTAAGGGAATGTGGGGCCCATGGCTAGATTAACTTCCGTTGGGCCTACAGATTCCAGACACGCACTTAAGTCTAATGTAGCGAATGTGAAAATAAGTATTCTGCAGAGACCATAGTCATATTTGTGCTGCTTTTGGGTCATCCAGAACTGTCATATTTCTCTGAGCCAACCATGACCAGACCCAGGCTGAGGGCTGACCTCAGCTGGATGGATTGATAACCTTTCTTCCACAAGCGAGGGCCTCCTCTCCACGAAGAGAAGATGGGTGGGGCTACAGGTCAATCCATCAACCGCTGTCGCTGGGTGCCAGGCACCAGGCTGCACCAAGCAGGGAAGGCAGCTTGGGGGGAAGGGGCATCCGAGACATGTGGCAGAAACCCTGGACGACGCCATTTTGAACAAGCTCAGAGGCTGGACAAGAAGGAGGGAGCAGGGGCAGGGACGTGATGTGTCGCTGTTTGATAGGACCAACAGAGACTTCCTGCCAGCCCCCTACTCAACTTTTAAAAAGTGCTTGCACAGGAAGAGAAGGTCTCTCTGGGGTGTGGTCTGCTGAGGGTGAAGGTGCTGGAGCCTGGCGCAATGGGCAGTTGGAAGGAGAGACCCCCTGACTGCCCCCAGGACCCTATCAGCACCAGAAGAAGAGCCCAGGACTGGTGCACAGAAGCAGGGGCCTCTGCGCAGGGAGAGAGCCTGGCGAAAGGCTGGCGCAGGGAGCCAGTGAAGACAGCAAACTGCTGAATCTACCCTCTCAGAGACCCAGAGGGCAGAGGAGAGTGTTCCCAGTGGCTGGGGCTGGTAAAGAGGAGCATGAAGCGCCCCATGATGCCTCGCCAGGCATTTGGAAATCTGCCGTATTGGTGCTTTGTGGCCCCCAGAGGAGGGGGGTCACCCTCACGGAAGACAGAACACTGCTGAATCTACCCTCTCAGAGACCCAGAGGGCAGAGGAGAGTGTTCCCAGTGGCTGGGGCTGGTAAAGAGGAGCATGAAGCGCCCCATAATGCCTCGCCAGGCATTTGGAAATCTGCCGTTTTGGTGCTTTGTGGCCCCCAGAGGAGGGGGGTCACCCTCATGTGTGAAAAGGGGTGCAGGGGGGCTGCAGGAGCACCGCAGTCTCCCCAGCATAAAGAAGAACAGTCCACCCCTAAGTTTCACGGGGCATCTGAAAGAATAACCCCTCAAGGGCTCAGCCAGCCTTTAACACCTTCTAGGCTGGAACTTATGTTCTACAGCTGAGGGTGTACTATGAAGTGCATCATGGAGTGAAGGGCTGAGTTGGGGATGTCTGGAGAAGGGCATCCCCTGGAGGTGAAGTGGTGTAATTGCACCGAAATGCATTTACTATTGGTTATTTCTTTTTAGGTGGACTGAAAGTCACATGCGTAAAGTGAAGTACCTGTGTAAGGTGATGTTAAGCTAAATGGAGTTATGTTGCTGGACCTTCCTGCTAGGGGGTCTGGCTGTATTTACGTAATCCCATGCTTTTACCTGTGATTCCTTTTAAAGTGAAGAGGCGCACTGCAGGAGAAGTGTAGTTGCCAGGAGTACTTCTTTTGAAGGGACTGTAAGTCACATGTGGAAGGAGATGTCATAAGCCAAGTGGGGCTCTTGTTGCCAGACAGTCCTGCTAGGGTGTCTGGCTGTATATGCGCAATCCTGTGATTTCATCTGTGATGCCCTTAGGGGCTGTAATTGCAATGCATTCAAATGATCAACCAAGGTGATGAGTACTGTCATTCTAAAGTGTGCGTAAACATGGATTCTTGCTGCTGCGCTTAGGTGAAGACCCCAGACTGCTAGCCCTTAAGATATAGAGGTGCATACTTTATGGTCAGTAGGAGATGCTCAGTCAGGGTCATGTGTCACCAAGGCAGGTTTACCCCTTTTTAATGCTTGTTGAGGTAATGGGGTGGGTCGCCACTGGGATGGTGCCAGTGCGCAGGGCCCTCGCTCTAGGTTATGTTCAACTAACTGCACTGGGGCAAGTTGATGTGCATACATGGGAATGGTGGTACTAGACCCCACCCACCCTGCGGGAGGGGTGGAGATGTTATGCAATGTCACAAAGTAATTCCAACAGCTTATGTATATTTGTAAATTGGTGCATAGTATTGAGTGGTGTGTGTGTTTAATAAATGTACTCTTACT
The DNA here is from genome assembly GCF_964204655.1 of Triturus cristatus. Lineage (NCBI taxonomy): Eukaryota > Metazoa > Chordata > Amphibia > Caudata > Salamandridae > Triturus > Triturus cristatus. Next base: position 679,309,735 of record NC_140585.1, on the reverse strand, counting down.
TTTATAAAGCAAAGTACAGACTGGACAATCAATTATTGAGTGTTATTTTTGTGCACCTGCAAATGGCGATTACTAGCCCACACCACCTCCCTTGAGTAAGCCTCAGACTGCTCTGCAACGCTACCCTCTGAGAGTCAGGCGCTACAATTGGGTGTTTGGTTCCCAGTGAAGGACAAATGTAGTCATGTTATTTGTGCAGGCCTCACAGATGCTGCCTCGTTTTCCAACATGAGGATAAAAAAAATCAATGTTTATCACATTAATGGCCTGGAAAGTACATATACAAAAAATACTCAATTTTTATTTATAAATATCTTAGACTTAAAATAGAAAACAGGGGCAAGAAGCCAACAGACATAACACAACATTTTTACTAATTTAACAGTAATATACAGACAAGAAGTGATACAATCGAAATAAAGACTTATGAATGAATGAATGAATGAATGACAAGAAGTGTGGTAAACAAGTTCTGCTATATTGACGTAGGTATACTTCTTCAACTATATTTCTGTTCAAAGAAGAGGTGCACACAATTGCACACAACAGCAAGAACTGGCTATGTTCTTCTTCAGTCACTCTATGTCTGGAGCACATGAGACCAGTGTGCACACCGAAGTCCGCATCCCTCTACTTTAGAGAATGCGCCCACATCTTGTTACAGTGCGACCCGTCTGGAGAGAGCAATTGTAGCAGTCTTCATTAGTGTGGTGAACAAATCACTTTCCAGGATTTCCGTAGTAAAAAAAATTCATAGTGTAGCTGGTGCCACCAAAACAAAGTAGCCTGAGTATAGTAGATTCTTAATTATAGACCATTGGCACATGGCCATGTGTGCTTATAGTAATCCATAAGTGTTTAACAATGTAATTTATGATCTCTTTTTTATCTGTGCGTATTCGGTTTATTGCATAAGCAGTACACTAGGAAGTTCTCATGTATGACATTATAAGACCAAAAACCTCAATGGAAGTTCTTGCTGTTTGCAATTGTGTGCCTCTCATACCTGAAAGAAACATGTATTCGGAGTAGGATACATCTAGACGGAAGAACATTTTTACCACACTTTGTCTTGTGTATTAATGTTTAATTTGTCAAAATTGTGTTCTATGTGTTTTGACTTGTTTCCTCATGGTCTATTTTCAATATGAGATATTTATTAATAGAATTTGAGCAGTTTTATCAAAATTGAGACCTGGCACTATTAACGATATACATATTGATTTTATCTCAAAATTAGTTCACCTTAGGAAATATAGTGTTTATTTTCCAAAATGTAGTGTTGTATGGTTCCTACTAATTCAGTAAGGCTATGCATTTGGGTAACGTAAGTGTCAAAATTATGAGCTCTACGTCCACTCATTCCATCAGAATATGTTGACCTATTTCCTGGCTAGCTCTCAGTGCGCCACCCAGACCCCTAAACCTCACATGGTACCGGATGGTGTCTGCAAGCTCAGAACATGACAACCCTAATTTCTCCAAGGGAATCGTGGAAACAGATCTATCCTTTCGTTATTAACACGGGCATGCCCAAAGGAAGACACAAGAAATACACAAATTGGCATTTCAAACATTTATTGAAGCAATTGAATTCTTGTGAAATATGTGTGCTACAATGATTAGTAGAAGGAAACGCATTGTAACCAGCATTACAACAATGGTGACAAAGATGAATAATTCAACCATTATGACTATTGCATTGAATATACGAATACATATAATTGTACTCCTACCTAGCACTACCTAGCCTAGAGAGCATAGGGGAAATGTGGTTCTGCCATATACCTTGGAGTGGTCTAACTCCCCATTTACGTGTGCATGTATTTCATCTGGAAGCCATTCTAGTGTACAATAGGCCGCTGTACCTCCCAGGATAGGGATGAGATTCAGCTGGACTAGAATTCAGGCACAGACGACCACGACAATCCATGGAAATGCTCCTCTGCCGAACAAAAGCTTAGGGCAGTTTTTATAATGAAAAACTGGACCCATTCGCACTGTGCCCAAGTTCAAATCCTAATGTCATTGTTGATTCTACCAAATCCGAACTGTTTCCCGACAGACCAACAACATGCATGGGCAGTTTGCGCAGTGTACTTGGTCTTTGGATAAAATGTACGATGGTATGATAATGTGCCCAAGGAGAGATGTAGTTGACAGTAAAACACTTTCTGAGTACACTATTGCATGCAAGCAAAATGTGCTAAAAACCATTGCAGAAAAAGATGTCAACTTCAAACATGAACATGTAAAAATGGCGCCTTTGTGCACAGGTCCTATTAACCTCACAACAGTAGTCCAGCACCCAAATAAGTTGCAAGTCAGAAGGTATGACTATGGACAAAATTTGCATCAGAAGGAAGCTTCTAAATTGCAACCTAAGTTTGTAAATCTGTTTATAACTGGGTGTGAATCAACTTGCTGGTTGATTGAAAGCACCTCAGCCTATGACAATATGCCCAATTTTTCTAAGTATCTTTATTGAAGTCTTACTTCACATCCGGTGAGAGTCTAGGTGAATTCTGAAGAGGAGTATGAGATACATAAGATTGTAGATGCAGCTATCTACAAAAATGCATTTTTAGGTGGATTGGAAGGGGTCTGGACATGGAAAGCGATCATGGGAACCTGCTTCTAATCTTCATGCCCCACGTGCAGTGCAAGATTTTTATTCAAGACATGCTGGCAAATCAGGAGCTCCACCACCAAGGGAGTCATCTTTGGGAAGGAGACGCCTTTGGGAAGCATGGTGTTAAGACACCGAAGGGGCAAAAAGGAGGTTTAGATGAATGAGTCCTGATGCCAATAACACTCTCCACTAAGTAAGAGTTACAGAGATGTGAATGAACTCAACCCTACTGGCTCTTTTAAAGAAGAATAAGGAACAGCAGAGAAATACAATGAAAGTTGGTCTCCTGGAGTTCAGGGTTGTGCCAGTGTCTCGCTCTCCCCCCCCCCCCCCTTTCTCTCTCTCTCTCTCTCTCTCTCAAGGAGTGTAGAACAGCAGTGGTAATAGAGGGACAGGAAGCCTGGATAGAATAGTAAGCACACACAGTTTGAGTTTGAAAATAAATGTGCATATATAACCATACTGATCACCCTAATCCCTATATGGCTCCCCCTGATGCTCTGAGAGTTACCACTGGTAAAAAAAAATTAGAAGAAAGGCCCTAAACTTGTTAGCTCTACGAGATTTTGTCGGTGGGAGTGACTTCTGATTAAGTTCAGGAGTATAAGGTCCACAAATGACACAGATAAGCAGGAAGAAACATGATGGACAGGTGGGCCAAACAAAACAAAGGTGTAGAGAACGAAAATGCAGTGTGCAAGCAGAGTGTACAGGAACCACATTACCAAATAGTTGTATGGCAACTTAGACCTGATTAATGATTTGGTGGTCGGCCCATCTTCCACCGGAGTGACAAGTAAATTACTCCATGGCCCTGATGGAGATGCCAACGGTCAAATTTAGAAATGCCCGCTGGCCCAGTGAATATTTCCAGCACTGGCAGGAACCATTGGTTCAAGTCACTGAGCTGAAATGTTCCTGAACAGCTCCGTCAACATGACAGAACTGTTTGGCTAACTTACCACGTTTTTCTATTTTTAAAAAGAAAATCCCAAAGCAGGATTGGCATAGGCAAACGGCTATATGTCCACCCATCTAAATTAGGCGGGCAAACATATGGCTAAACAATTGATGGCTCTTACTCAGTCAGGCTGTCAGAGAAGTTTAACCAAGGCAGGAACTCAGTAGTCTCTGCCGTCGTCAAACTATGGTCTGTCCGCATTTAAATCGGGCAGGTGGACCATAGTCTTGGAAGGTAGGGAACTCTGCCGCCTTTGGAATGGAGTTTCCTCTTCACCAAGAAATGAATCAAGGCCTCGGTCACACTATATTACAGATTAAATTGCCCTTGATGCAGTACTTACATTGCTCTTACTGGTCTATCTTCTACGACTGATCTGGAAGAACAAGTCCCTGTATTTTAGCCCCAGTCATCACTGTCCAGTTTTCCACAATCTCCAGGTCTTTGATCTTCAGCTTTTCTTGTTAATCCATTTTGTTCTTATTTGTGGTCTGCCTCAAATTTTCATGCTACCTCCTAACTCTTGTTGAGACGCAACTGCACCTTCCACCACAACCCCCAATCTTCTAAGACAGTTTATTGGGAAATCTCTTATGAACTTCTTTTATCAGTCAGGGCATGTTAGACCTGGCACCTTGGCGTGGGTCTCCCTTCCATTTTTTTGGGTTATAGATGCTTTGGGCACTGTGCCACTGCTGTCCAGTGCCACAGTGCAAGTGCTCCCTATGGTAAATTGATGTATGGATTAGTGATTCCATGATTGGCTGGTTTGGTATACTTGTCAGACCCTAGTACAGTGAACTGAGTGTGCCCAGGGCTTGTAAACCAAATGCTGCTGGTGGGTTTGCAGCACTAGTTGTGCCTCCCACAGAATCAGCCTGTAAAAGTGTGTCTCAGGTCTGCAATTGCAGAGCCTGTGTGCAGTCTGGTACTGCCATGTTGACTGGGCAAGTGCACCCACTTGCCAGTCCCTAAACCTTCCCTTTTCTTCATATCAGACCCCCTATGGTAGGCCCAAGGGCAGGATGCATTGTAAGTATAAGGTAGGACATGCCCTGCTGTGTGTGGCATGTCCTAATAGTGAATTACAGCCATTTTTGTTTTTCACTATTGCGAGGCGCTGTTCCCCACAGGCCAGAATGAGCAGTTTGATTAGTACATCTTATATTCCTAATTGACTCAGGGAACTAGGTAGAAATTCGAGTTTAGTATGCCTGAACTCAGAATGATAAAATGCATCTTTTAGTAAAGTTGGTTTTAACATTCTGTGTTTGAAAATACCACTTTTAGAAAGTGGGTATTTTCTTGTCTAACTATCCAAGACTGCCTCTGCTAGGTTGTGTATTCCTTGTCTGGAGTTTGTGTGACAGGGGCTGGGGGGTTCCAGGAGACAGGGTGAGTCAGCACAGGGCTGAATAGAGAGGTCTGCATGTAGATGGGTGGGAGGAGTTGCACCTGGGACCTTAATAGGGCTGTGCCTTCCCTCCACAATGCTGGCTCCACCTCCTGTGGTGCGTCTGATGTCCCTGGCCTGCACTGTGAAAGGAAAGGAGTCTTGTCAACAAAGTGCTCCAGGACTGACCAAAACTGGTTTGGGCTAGGCAACAGCCTCTCTGCCATTAGAGAACAAAGAGGAAACTGTGTATAAAAAGGGGGACCCAGACCCCAGAACTTTAGATCACTTTTGGGAAACAAGAAGAAACCTTTGCTGAGGAGAGGAACCAGAGAGACTGAGGAGAGACTATCCCTAAGCTTGAGGGATTGGCCTGCAGTGGTTGCCTGACTGCCAAAGAAAGGAGAGAGGAAATTTGTGTGTACTTTCATCAACTTGTGAAGGATCTCCAAGGGCTTGAGAAAGAGCTTGCCTCCTGCTGAAGTCTCAGGGACAACAGACTTAACCCACCAGCTCCCCAGGAGTTCTTTGGAAGTGCCTGCAGTTGTGTTGGCTTTCTGAGGGACTGCGTGTCGCAAGGAGCTCGAAGCGCGACGCACGATGAAGCGTGTCGCCGAACTGCCGCTATTGCTTAACAACGCGAAAGTGCCTCGCATCGCCGGAGAAGAGGATCGACGTGGCACCAGACACCGCCGCATCATCGGAGAAGCGTGTTGCAGCCGCTGTCGTCGCATCGCTGGGAAAGCATGTCGCCGCTGCAGTTGTCGCATCGTTGTCGAAGGGTCTCGCTTCGCCAGAGAAGAGGATCGACGTCGCATCACACGCCGCCGCATCAACGGGAAGCGTGTCGCAGGCCCAGTCGCGGCTCAGAAGAATCGTTGAGTCGCCGCACGGCTGTCGGGCGTGCACCCATCGGGTTGCATCAAGAAGACGACGCCATCTTTGTTTCATCGCACCAGATCTTCATTGCATCACGGCGCTGCAGGTCGCATTGCCACGAAAGCGCAGTAAGAAACCGACGCATCACCTCCCCTCGCAGAGAAGAACCAACGCATCCCCTACGCATCAGTAGGGACCCAACTCATACCCGTTCTTGCGTGTAAGGAACCGACGCATCACCTTCCCTGCAACACTTTCATTGTATAGCGTTACGCATCCTAAGGTACATTGAACTCAAAGTGTCGCATTTTACATCTTAACTAAGCTATTCCTACCATTTTAAAAGTACAGTATTGTGGATTTTTGTTGTTTGTGGTCTTGTGTTAAGTCTATATAAAAATACTTATTTTTATACTACAACTTGTGTGGTGTCCATCTGTAGTGTTGTCACTGGGTTATTGTATGTGTTCACAAATCCTTTAGACACTGCCTCTGAGATAAGCCTGTCTGCTCGTGCCAAGCTACAAAAGGGGGTGAGCAGGGGTTATTTTAGGAGTGTACCCCCTTACCCTGACTAGAAGCAAGGGTCCCTATTTGGTCAAAGGTACCTACCTCTGCCAACTAGAGACCCCCCAGTTCTAACAGCATGTATGAAAGAGACGGGCTCCCATAACCTATACGATGCATTATAACTCTTTCAGGGTATTAGGAATTGAATAAGACCTTTTCTGATTCTAGAGTCTAGAAGTGCATCTACTTTAAATTCTTGTTGATCTTGGGCTGTTATCACTGGAGGAGGTCTGACCTGCTGACTGCCCCGTGCTGGTTTAACGCTAGAAACGTGGAACGCAGGGCGAACTTCCAACTTTCCCAAAGTTTAAGTCAAAGTGCTGCAGGCCCTATCAGTTCTAGTATGGGAAATTGAAGGACAAATTTCACATGTGACCCACAGATGACTAAATGGTTTGTTGCTGACCACATCAGTTGACATTCTGAATAGGTTAGTCCTGGAATTCTTTTTCAATCTGAAAATCTCTAATATGAATCTTAGCCCTATAATAGATTGCGGACCACTGATCTGAGAAGGATTGTGACAGTGACGACACTGAAGGGCCATTACTGGTTGAAAAGCTGGAAGGCCACACTTGAGGGTGAAAACCACAGGGACGAAACAATTGAGAACATTCCAGGGAGCAATGCCGAGAATGTGGTCTGATTGAGTTGGTTGGTCTCATGGGCGTCAGCAGGGTGGGAAGGGCCAGCGGGCACTTGATCCTCCCCCATCCCCCCCCCCCGCGGATATTTCACTTGGCCAGTAAAAATAAAATTTCAAGATCGCGCTGCTGGTATAATATCGGCAGCTTGAAAAACTTTTATCCCACCCCCCTAAAAAAAAATCTGCAGACGCCCATGGTTGGTCTGTCCAACAGTTTGAGGATGATAACTAGTTAATTGTACCAAACTGTTTGATTAATGTGTTCCAATTGAGGATGATAACTAGTTAATTGTACCAAACTGTTTGATTAATGTGTTCCAAAAGAGGGACATGTTGTGGGTTCCCCTGTCTGTTAAAATTATGCCAGGTAAGCCATGGAGCCTATTTCCTTCTTGAACTGTTTTCTGTAATTTGTGCAGTGGAACTAAATATCGTCAAAACTAAAAACGTCCCTACCTAAAATTATATGTGGATCATGTGTTGTGTAATGTAGTGCTACCCAATATTAATACTTATACAGCGATTACTTTGACACCAGTTACAATGGAATTGACATAATCAAAATGGAACATTCAAAACCGGAATATATACAGTAATTCAGTTTTTATTTATCATTAAAAAAAATTACACAAAGAATTTTACACAATTAAAAACCAATTTAAAATAACAATTTCATAATATTGAGCACAGAATGATAATTATAGCATCTGAAACATCATTATAATATTTGTAAAAACTAAAACTACAGAGCAGTCGATGCGGCGTGAGGGTGAGACATTGATCAACCACCTTCTTCCGGACAGAGTTTGCTATTGTAGTACTAGGAATATAATCATTCATTCAACCCTTATTCAATTGGGATATTTGCCTTACTTCTGCAGAATTACAGATGAGAATAACCTTTTAGTATGGTACTATTCTATCATAATGTGTTCGTAGGAGCCACTGATGTAGTAGGGGATATAAATTGAAGATCCTTTAAATACTTGTATCGTTTTATAATTAATACAGGTGAGCCATGATTGTGCACGTAGTCTGTATGGTAACGTATTATATGTGACGCCAACCAACTGGTTAGATAAGCTGATATACAGACTACGGGTACAATCATGGCTCACCTGTATTAATTATAAAACGATATTGGTTTTTAAAGGATCTTCAATTTATATCCCCTACTATATCAGTGGCTCCTACGAACGCATTATGATGGAATAGTACCATACTAAAAGGTTATTCTCATCTGTAATTCTGCAGAAGGAAGGCAAATTTCCAAATTGAATAAGGGTTGAATGAATGATTTTCTTCCTAGTACTGCAATAGAAAACTCTGTCCTGAAGAAGGTGGTTGATCAATGTCTCACCGAAACGCCACGTCGACTGCTCTGTAGTTTTTTTTGTGTTTACAAATATTTTAATTATGTTTAAGATGATACAATTATCATTCTGTGCTCAATGTTATGAAATTGTTATTTTAAATTGTTTTTTAATTGTGTAAAATTATTTGTGTAATTTTGTTTAATGATGAATAAAAACTGAATTACTGTATATATTGTTCCGGTTTTGAATGTTCCATTTTGATTATGACAATTCCATTGTAACTGGTATCAAAGTAATCGCTGTATAAGTACTAATATTGGGTAGCACTACATTACACAACACATGATCCACATATAATTTTAGGTAGGGACGTTTTTAGTTCTGATGCTTGATTACCCTTTCCCTACGTCTGTTAAATAGGGTGCTGCCTCCTTTTTTCCAGTGGAACTAAATATGCCAATTCCGTAAAACAGTCAACTAACATTCAAAGTACTGCATGCCCTTGGGAACTAGGAAGTTCAACCACAAAGGCCATGGGAATTCGTGTCCAAGGTTTCTAAGGAGTGGGGAGTAGTTGCAATAGACCCATAGTTCTTCTTGAAGTTACCTTATTTTGAGCACAGATTGCACACTGCTTTACATACTTCTCCACTGTCTTCTTTATTTTATGCCACCAAGAAAGGTCCTTTGTTGTCCTGCTAGAGCAACCTAAGTGGTGTAATGGCAAGAATTGATGATCTGGGTTTTTAGTTCCTTGCGAGGAACAAAAAGTTTTTGTTCAATAAATAAAGGTCAGAGACGTATATTTTTTTTAGCCAATCTCTTTTAACCATTGTTCTTGATTGAAACCTTCTTGTTCATGTGTTATCTGCTGAAGTAACTGTTTGAAACTGGTGATGTTTTCTGTAAGGCTAAGCTACTCAGGGTGCTCTCAGGTGCATGTTCTTATTCTGTACCAGTTTATCTGTCTTCCCTGGTGAGAGCCTGGTCTGTAAGTAATGTTATATTAGAATCTGGAAAGTAAAAATGACTACAGGCATGTTAGGCATCAGCATATTTTATGGTTTTCAAAAAATTAAGTTCTTGTGATCGGTTCATACTGTGATGGGATGAGATAAATAATAACACCTCCAGTGTGTAAACATCTCCTTGATAGCCAAAGGTTTCTGATCATAAATGGTGTATTCTTTCCATGAGAAAAGAAAGTGTGAGAGTAATAGGGAAAAGGAAGAATTTAATGAGATGATAAATGTTTTGTGATAAGATGGCACCAACAGCAAAAGAAGATACATCCATCTCTATGAAGTAAGACAGGGTACATTCTGGGTATCTTAAGATTGGTGCAGTTGTAAAGGTGGTCTTTAAAGGCTGGAGCACCTTCTCTTGGTTTTCCCCCTAAGAGAACAGGTGATACAATGGAGTCGAACGTGCTCGAGTAGAGCTCCGTTGGCGGCTCCCCTCTCTGACCACATATCTCCGCATACAGACATTCGCCAGGGCTGACAACTCCCACAAATACACAGGGAACTGGCCTGATGCTCCGGTGAGGTAAGCAGCTGTAGCGGACAGGAGAGTCTGCGGCACGCTTCTCTGACTCTGTAGCCGCCCGGCAGGTCACCATCATCCCGGGGGACGACGTCTACACTAAGCCGGGGATTGGCTCCAGCCACCAGGCCCTAAATCGTTGCACAGTTCACAGCGTGAACGCTGTATGCTCACATTGCGGCTCGACTGGCGGACACCAAATTGCCACTGGACGTGGGGACTATCAAAGAAGAGGTGCTGTCCCAGTGCGAGGAGTCCTCCCCCCCCGCAATACAGAGGTGTCCTCGCGGACTCGCTCAGGCTATCGCTCGTCAATCTAATCCAATCCGCCTTGGATCGAAGCAGACGGTAGATTCCGGCCTAACAGATCAATCAAGCGCCGGCCCTTATCAAGGAGGCCCACGTAGACACATTAGTTTGTGCACATCTACTACTAGATTGACGACAACTACACACGATGGACAGAGCTTACACTCAGCTCTCACGGAACTCCAGGGGGAACCTATGATCCCTTCCCCCCAATCTCAAAATTACATTTTGCCCTGAAGAAGTTCATTTCATATGAACGAAACGCGTTGGCTAGTATCGTTTATTGTTGGAAATTCATGAAAAATAAAGGATCTACTGAAACAATATTACAAGAATTGAATGATTTATTGAAGTAGTGCACCACTCCAACCTTTTGGTACACTCCACAGACCTCTAATGACATTGTCTAGACTACATTTCCTGTCAAACACAAAGACTATGACACCATATACGCAAGTATCATAGATCTGCGTTCAGATCGCATGGCACGTTCGTTTGCTCTCAATGTCAGAAATGTGTATTAGTGCTAGGGTTCTAGCTGTAAGCAGGAGGCAGGAGTCATAGTTGAAGACAGATCCCAGTGTTAACAGGCGGGGTCTCCTTCACCTCCCCCCAACGGGAACATCATGTTTGACATTTGAGCTGTGTCCCTGACTCGCGCGTGCTTGGCCAGAAGTTGGGGGGCTGCCGGAGACGAACCCCTATTATTTGGCACCTCGTAGATTGCGGAGTGCTGTAGTCCTCCCTAGACATTAGTTAAATGTTGCTTTAACTTCTTGTTTGGATGGTTGCCTGTTGCACACTCGCCCTTTTGGTATTTTTCTTTTAATACAGTTTATGTGTTTATTATGCCATCATTTACGCGCTGAGGGACGGTAGTCAGGGCATTGGCTCAATGGGGGCACAGAATCTGCAACTGTTTTCATACACAATGCTTCAATTCTACTAGATCATCGGCCTGACGAGACCTTGCGCGATAGCGATAATCACACACCATGACACCCATTATGAAAGGCACCTGGAATGTGAGAGGTATACACAGCCCATTGTGCAGGTATCTCATTTATTCAGATCTAAAACGACATCACATACAAATAGCTCTCCTCCAAGAGACGCACTTGCCCAAACCAGAGGTGGCACACAGGAGGTGGAGGGGTAAATTATACGCCACAGGCTATTCAGACTATATACGAAAGGAGTTTTGATATGGGTGAAGCCAGGGACTCCCTTCTGGGTGGTGGACTCTTTAATAGATGCCGAAGGCAGATATATAATAGTAAAGGGCGCCCTGGACGGAAGACCGGTGGTTATTGTGTCATTGTACCAGCCTAACTCCGATCAGGACGCCTTTCTTGAAATGCTATCTCATAAACTGGCCACATGGCATGATACCCCCATGGTGTTAGGAGGTGACTACAATAGCGTCTTAGACGTTTCGTTGGACCGCTCCTTTCCACCCCTCCCTGGCACAGCCACACATACTGCAATGAAAGCGTTAAATAACTGGGCGACGCAGTGGCACCTAACAGACACCTGGAGGCATAGAAACCCGCAAGACAGAATGTATTCCTACTACTCGGGTGCACATGGTCTCCATGTATGCTTGGACCCATTTATGGTATCCAGCGATCTCTTGCCATGTGTTTCTGGGTCGCACTACATGGGGCAGACACACTCAGACCACAACCGCCCATTTCGTGACTCGTTAGCAACTGCCATAGCACAATACTTTGACGAAAATGTGGGCACAGCCTCATCACCGCTGTTGGAGTGGAATGCCCTCAAGGTGGTCGTGAGGGGGCACTGTCTGGTAGTACAAGCAGGCATACGAGTACAGCTAGAGAAAGATCTCACTACAATAGAGAGAAAGCTGGCGCCCAGTGAGCAAGAGGCGGCTGAGGGATCCCCCAGAGAACTTACACGCCACAGAGAGGAACACGCTCGGTTACTAGAACGGCTCCAATGCCTGAATTACGCAGCACATTTGGCACGAACGCATCACATGGGGGACAAAGCAGGGAAACTGCTAACATAGTTGATCCGCCAAGATGAGACGACGACCCCAGTGGCATCAGTACGCACTGCACGAGGGGTTACAGTATACACACAGTGAGACATACATTGCGAGTTCACGGCACATTATCGGGAATTATACAAATCCCACGCGCAAGCTACCCTAATGGAGCTGCAGCTCTATCTTTAGGAAATCACCCTGCCACATCCCACGCGTTATCAGAGAGCAGAATTGAATGACCCTATCCTTCTACAGTCTGGGAAAGCATATTCTCATCGTCTAACGGTAAGTCACCGGGACCTTATGGCCTGCCGACAGAATTTTACTAGGCCTACGCACACATACTAGCACCGCAGCTGCTAAAAGTGTATGAGACTGCTGTAGACGATGCCACACTCACTGACACACAAAATTAAGCGCTACTGATCCCTCTCCGTAAACTGGCAGACGCCCCGAAGCCTTAGGTTCTCATCATCCATTAGCCCTCCTAAACACCGACTACAAGATCCTCGCATCGACCCTGGCTAAGCGCTTAGCCCTATTGGTAAAGACCCTGGTACACCCTGACCAAAATGGTTTCATCCCCGCCAGAAGCACCTCACTTAATATACGCAGTTTCTTCAGGGTACAGAAATATGCACTGTACAGATGGCCACGCTCTCGCTGCGTAGTGTTAGACCTGGAGAAGGCCTTTGACTCCCTGGAATGGCCCTATTTGGCGGCAGTATTACACAAATACGATCATTATATGAGCATGGTCCAACTGCTTTACCAACGCCCTACTGTTTGGGTTAGGACTGGTCGGCTCATTTCGAACCCCATACAGGTGAGAAGAGGCACGCGTCAGGGATCCCCCCTGTCCCCGTTACTCTTCTCCCTAGCTATGGAACCCCTAGCGATGCTACTTCGCAGAGATGGAGATACGTGGGGCATACAATTAGGTGATGGGACGCATGCCGTTTCTTTATATGCAGGCGACCTGCTACTGTATGTGCGTGATCTACATATTCCCACGACCATAGCGGACGCGCTCAGGGACTTTGAGACAGTGTCTGGACTTCGAGTGAACTGGGCAAAATCGGGAGTCTACCCCTTTAGCGAAAATACAGTGGAGACGGATGTTTTTATAAATGGCTCCACTCTCACGTGGTACCCCACTACCTTCTGTTATCGTGGCGTCTTCGTATATCGATCGCCAGCCGATATACTAGAAGGAAACCTAACCAGAGCTATCTCAGCTGTTAGGGCCCAAGTGCAATTTTGGAAGGCACTCCCATTGAATGTCATGAGCCGCATCACTTTGATAAATCCTACCAAAATTATTATACTATTTTTCGAACCTCCCAATCTATGTCCCGACCAAAATCTTCTGTGAGCTGGAACGTATGTTCCATGACTTAATCTGGAACAAAGGCAGACCCCGGGTTGCATTGTGGAAACTATATGTCCCTACCAGCCAAGGAGGACAGGCAGTCCCAAACATGGAGTTATACTATTTAGCGGCCCAGCTACAATGGGTGACGCGGTGGTTCAGTGGCAGGGGATTAGAGGATGCGGCAACCATGCAACATCCATGGACACAATCTCAGATTTACCATCTGTTCCATTCCATCGCTAAACTCCCATGTCCATCCCAGATACATCTGGAACTGGTGCATAAATGCTACAAGAGGAGCCTACAGCTCAACCATGCAGTAACCCCCCACGCTCCGATACTGCCACTCACAGGGATGCCGAGCGGGAGGGCGGGCACCTCCTAAGGGATTCTTACACACTGGCACACAGCGGGTGTAGATACTCTGGGCGATCTTTATGCAGACGGCTCCCTGCTCTCTTTCGAGGCACTAGCAGAAGACCATGACTTACCGGCAGATCAATTTCTTCTACACACTTCTATTACAAGATCTCTATCGGCAGCATTGGGGGACATAACGACCAAACCGACAACACACCTCCTGCTTCAGTACTTACACATAATGGGTGCGGGTTCACACATAGTACACTGGTTTGTAGAAGTTCTACCTACACATACATTGAAGTCCATGCTGAGTCTTCGTACACGTTGGGAAACGGATAGAGGGCAACCGTAGACAGAGAAGGAATGGGGCGCTGTCCTTGCTAGCTCCTCATCCATACAGAGAAGCTCAAAATTCAAACTCATGCAAACATATATAATAGAGAGCATAACTCTCACCCGATAACATAAATAGGTACTTAAATATTGCCACCTCCGCCTGCCCGCAATGTCAGCAGATAAACGCAAACCTTTTGCACATGCTCGGGTCCTGCACCTCCCTTCAAATTTACTGGCACGCAGTAACGGTAGCACTCGCGAACTGCACTGACGTGCCCCTACCGCACATGTGGGAGGTCTGTATACTGGGTTTATATGCCAGGTCTAAAAAGAATAAAGTCACCTCCAGGTTTAGAGACCTGGGACTGATAGTGGCGAAGTGACTAATTACAAAGAGGTGGGAACACAATGCCCCCTCGGCAATAGTCATCTGGGAAAAATAACTTACGGTATGGGCACAGGCAGAAAGTACAACACTACACAGAGAGGAAACTGCAGGACTCCGCAAGTACCCGATAGTACAACAGTGGGACACCATCCTTACAGCATTCACGCACGGGATCAATAATAATGACGGCAGCGCCCCCCATCCCGACGAAAGCGAACACAACCACCAAAGCCCCACGCAAATGGGCGCATGTCACCTAAAATCTACGCTGTGACCTATAACAAAATACACTTATGGCCTGAACCCACTGCCGTGAACCCAGGTCACCAACCGATCACCTAGTGCGCCCGGCTCTTAACTGTATGCATGAGTCAAAGTGCCACCCTGGCGAGCTAATATAATATACATGTACAAGATGCACATATCCAGGCCCAGTTGCGTTACGTTCTTGATGGCAGTTTGTTTAGCAAGTTACTAGTTTAGAGGATTAAAATATATATATCTTATTAGCATATCTCATAGAGGTTTTCGTTTTATACGGAAGTGATCCAATTTTTTTTTTGACAATTTTATTAATAAACTGCATGATTACTTAAAATCTTTACAGTATAAGATTAAAAAAAAAAGAAAAAAGATTTATGAACGTCCAGACTCACCCCCTCACAAGTCCCATCCACACATAAAAGTGAAAGTCACTTTGGGTTAAATATTAGCATATTAGTCCTGATTAGCTGTCCAGAGCAGAGTTCTTTTAAAAGGAGTGATGTATAGGTTGTACCAGTATTTCCCAACTGATAAGGGGAGGCACATGAAAGTTCGGTAAAGTCAATTCATGTACCAAGGGCTGTTGACGAAAGATGGATTCTTCGTGGGTCTTTAAACCAGCCCAGATTAGATAACTGGGGCGAAAGGCTTCCAGTTACTTTGCAGACAATGCCGTTGAGTGGGAGTCGAGTGCCATTTTTACCTGGTGTATAAATTTCGCAACTCTGGCTATCAGACAGGTCGTGGAGACTGAGAGGCACCAGTCCGAAGCCTTTCTGCAAGTTCTGTAGTCCGTATTCCATAAAATCGGAAGCAGCAAGCGATGGCGGTCATTGGCCAGCTTTGTGCAGCAGCACAGCAAGTGTAGCCAGGATTCCCTGCGGTAATTGCATAGACGACAGGCCAGGGTGCCATCCGTACGGGCCCATTTGGGGTTGAAGTCCATGATCCTGAGGGCCAAAAGTCGAAAATACAAAATTTTCTTTCTCGCGCAAGTGGATACTGGATCTTGCAAGTAAGGTTGGGGTTTACCTGGAATATATGATTTGTCCAGGGCCTGAGTTAGTGGATTTTGCCGAAGAGATGCAAGGTCAAGTCCAAAGGAGATGATCCGGACTTGGCGCTTAACTGCTTGGGCCCAGGCTGAGAAAGGAATTTCATGCAGGGGCAAACTCCTTCTTTCGATTTTCAATGCTGCAATAGCTTGTCCTACCTTTGAGTACCAGGGGGAGCCCACCTCATCAAAGATTGATTTTAGGGAGTGCTTTAGCGAATGTTCTGGTGCTTTCAATACTCTAATATAGAGTTTTAAAAGGTCCCCCAGTAATACCAGCTCAGGTCGCTTAAGGCCTATTTCTAGCCTTAATCTAGTGTTCCTTGCGTATCTAGGGGCCTGTAGCACCATCTTATAGGCTTTCGCTTGGGCAGCGTTTACCACTTTGTCAAATGCACCAGGGTAGGCTATATGCCCATATGAAATGGCAGGGATCAGTTTTGCCCGGAGCACTGTCAACATTGGTTCTGCTGAGGGACTGTCCAAGCGGTGGCATAAGC
Source organism: Triturus cristatus (assembly GCF_964204655.1). Lineage (NCBI taxonomy): Eukaryota > Metazoa > Chordata > Amphibia > Caudata > Salamandridae > Triturus > Triturus cristatus. The sequence goes on along the minus strand of NC_140585.1, from coordinate 679,293,190 downwards.
GTCTTAACGACAGAATGGTTTTGTTAATTTTGGGTTTAAGCTCCTTCAGATGTTTGACTGCAGAGGCACTCTCAGAGACCCAGGTGCCCAGATAGTTGTAGAATGGGGCAGTGACGATACGGTGCTCCCCCAGAGACCATGAAGCTTCTTTTTTGAGGGGGTATTTGCCAAAAATGACGATTTTGGTCTTGCTCACGTTGATCCGTAAGTCATTTGACTTATTGTATAGGGCCAAACTGCTTAAGGCTCTTTGGAGCCCCACCCTAGTGTGGTCCATGATCACCGTGTCGTCTGCATACTGGAGTGTTCCCAAGACGAGCCTCCCCAGTTTTGGAGGTGCTAAGTTGGCATCTTTCAGAGCTGTCCCCATGTCCGCAGTATACAAGTTGAAAAGCATGGGGGCCAAGACGCACCCCTGCTTGAGGCCCGAGTTGGTTTCAATTCTTTCAGTTGTTATTGTGGGGCTTAGCTTCACCTTGACCCAGGTGCCCTCATAGAGCGCTTTTATAGCTTTTAGCAGAGCCTGTGGTAGCCCCCACGAGTCAAGTTTTGCCCAGAGCCGGCCCCTGTTCACTCGGTCAAAGGCTGTGGAGTAGTCTATGAAACAGCAGAACAGGGGCGGTTTGTTCCTCGTATTGGCCTTCTTCGCGAGGTAGGAGAGGGCTAAGATGTTGTCAAGAGTGGAGCTATGGGCCCTAAAGCCGGTCTGTGTGGGCGGAAGAATGCCGTTCTTGTCCACCCAATCCTCCAGATCCCTGAGAAGAAGGCGGGCGTAAATCTTTGCTTCTATGTCGAGGAGAGCTATAAGCCTATAATTGGCCGGGTTCGTGTGGTCCCCCTTTTTATGGATGGGGAATAGAATAGAACCTTTCCAAGAGGATGGCAACATTGCCGTGGCAAAAGAATGGTTAAATAAAGGGGTGAGTCTGGATGCAAAAAAGGCTGAGGCGGTTTTCAGAACCTGGGCCGGAATCCCATTTGGGCCTGGAGCGCCATCAGTTCTTATGGCCTTGATGCACTTTAGTACCTCCATTTCTGTGAATGATCCGGTGCAGGTCGAGTTTACGCCTTCTGACGTAGCTCTTTCGGATTCGATAATTTCCGCCGCCACCTTGGACCACGCACGGCTTCCTGCAGTGGCCTGATTTGACTCGCAGGTATACAGCCCCTTGGCATACTGTTCCCACACTTTCCCTGCAACACTATTTTCCTTTTGCTCTCCTCTGGGGGTCAGACTGTTAATGAAACGCCAAAGCTTGCTATTGTCATTACCTTTAATTAAGGAGAACACAGTCAACCAATTCTGTTCAGTCTGCAGTTTTTTGTGGGCCCAGACTTTCTTTTTATAGTCTGTTCGCAGAGCAGCAATGGAATATCTCCCTGACAAATGAGTGCCTTTCTTTTGTGCCCTGATTGCCTTGTTTAGAGCACGCTTGCACTGTGACAGGCACCACGATGTTACACGGCGAGGATCAGAGTGGAATTGGCGACTTCTTGGATGATGGTTATTGCCCAGACGTTCCAATAAGTCGGAGGTCAGAGTTTCCCAGAGGTGGGTGATGTTCTTAGTTTGAACTGGGTTAGGTTCTTCCTCCCTTCTAGCTACATAGTCTAGCAGGCTATGACTAAGATTGGTTGACCATTTTATTCTTTTAAGCACATTGTGATGTTCCTCCCCCGTGGTAGTTCCAATAACTGCTTGTAATTCTGCTTGTACCCGCGCCAGATTGAATGTGGCGCGGAGGGGCCTATGATCGCTTTCCTCTCTGTCGTCCACTGTGAAGTTGCAAAGATTGTGGGCAAGCCCTTCATTGATAAAGATGTAGTCTATGGTAGAGACATTTCTAAAGGTCGGAATGGTGGTCCATTCTGGTTGGGTCTTTTTTTGTATTCTATGGGTGGAGTGCAGCTTAAAATTTGCGAGAAATTCAGTCAATGGGACTGACTTCTTGCTTGATGGAGTCTCCGAAGTTAAACCCAAGCCTCTATGATTGAAGTCGCCCGCGATTATTACGTCTTGGTCCTTCCAACTTATTAAAAGATCTTCCAAAATTGAAATAAGTGATTCCATGGCCTGGAAGGATTGATACTTGATTGGGTTGAAATAACAATTAATTAGTAAAAAGGGGCGAGATTTTCGACCCGATGACAACCCACTGATTAGGATGGCTTGAAGATCAGGAGACCCCAACTTTAATTCAGTTGTGTTAATTTTGCACGCATGACTTACGTAGATAGAGAGGCCCCCTGACGGGCGTCCGAAGATTGTCCTTTTGGTCGCTGGTTTAAAATGTTCGTAAAAGCCACCGATGGCGGTCGTTGCCCTTGCCCAGGTTTCCTGAATACACAGTATGTCCCCCTGTGCGAGGTATTCAGGTGTAGTTATGTCCCTAAAGATGTTGCTCATCCCCGCAATATTCCATGAGATGATGGATAACTCGCGGACTAGGCCCCTAAGTGGTTTTGAACAGGCGTTATTTACATGGCTGTTTATTAGGTTAGGGACACTGTCTCCATGTGGCCTCCAGGTGATCCGATGTCTGGAAATGCCGCTGCACGCTCCGTTGCCCGTCATTTTGCTGGATTTTAATTTTTAGCGGGGTTTTTGCCCGCCCTGATTTCGCCCCTATTTCTGGGCGGGTGTGCCTTATGCCTTTGAGAATGGATGACGGTTCTGGGGTGTCCTGTTGCGGCAACAGGACGTGTGGATATTTCAGTGTACTTGGTGCTGCAACTTCAATGCCCCATTCAGCGAACAGTGTTGCTTCCTTAAGGACAGCCTGTTGGACTTGCTGACTCGCAAGTCCGATTATGGTGGAATCGTCATGAGTGTCTGTCTCCAGTCTCTTGAATGTCACCCACTTGATGTTTTCTGAGGTGATTTGGGCCAGGGAGGCAATATGGCCAAACAGGCGGACAATGTTGGACCTGTTCAAGATGTCAAATGAGCCTTTTGCTGTGTACCTTGGGGTTAACTGCAGCTCATAGGTGGATTGTTTGTTTTTTTGTGTGATGGACCACAAACTCACCCCTTCTCCCTGGAGCTTTAGCCTCTGGTAACTGAAATTTAAAGGATTTTTGTGAGTGGGTTCTGGCTGCTGCCCATTGGGCCCCATGCTTGATTGGCCTTCCACACTCGGACATCCTTGCCACTCCCCCTGGTCTGATGCTAAGTTTAGGTGATTTTTGAGTGCAACTCCTGGTTGCTGATTCCCCTGCCCCTCAGTTTGTAGACCTACCACTCTAGACTGTACTGGCTGTGTGCCCTGTTGTAGTTTGGGATTTGTTACAGACTCATGTTTCAGAACCCAACCAGAAGGGCTGGGGGCACTTAATGGAGCGGCGACGGCCACCTGTGAAGGCCTTTGTTGGAGAGGCTCATTGGTTTGACCCTCCATGAGAGGGATTTGTTGACTTTGGGCCTCACCGCGAACAAGAGGTGCGTCACATGACTTGTCCATTTTAGACACCTGCTTGGGTAAGAAAATGGGGAAGAGTGGTTTAGGGATGCGTTTAGTTTCAGTGTCGCCCAGAGTTGATACCACCGAGGGTGTGTTTCTGCTTCTAGCTTTGGACTTCTTAAGTTGTTTTTTGAGTCTTTTTTTGGCTCTTCTTGATAACGGGGCTTTGGCACTTGCTAATGCTCCTTCGACCCTCTCCACCTGAGAGGTAGTAACAGACAGGTCATCACTAACGGACTCGAGATCCGAGACCTCGGGGTCACCATTCCCTTTATTAGCCAAAGTAAAGTTAATGCGGGGCCCTACTAGGGGAACCTTTGAGGCGCTATTGCCCGTTGTACTAAGGGTTGCTGTTTCGGCATGCTCTGTCGTCTGTGGTGGTGGCTTTTGCGCGGCTTGTTCTTGCGTGGTTGTCTCGCCCTGACCCTTGGCTAATGCAAGCATCTCTTTTAAGACTTCAGGTAGACTTGCCCATTTATCAATTAAGACGTCACAGGAATTGGTGCTGGCGGCATGAGCTTGTTGGACATTAAGTTGAACTTCCAGCTTTGCCAGCTTATCATCTTGGCACACCAAATGCTGGGCTATCGACTGCAAAAGTTCGATTTGGAGTTCCATCTTTGCGGACTGCCATAGCAGTGCCCTGGCCATTGTGTCCTGGACTTCTCTTATTGCTGACAAGTTAAGGTCTTTAGAGGTGGGTTCATCAATTGGGTCGGTTAAGTCTTGGTGATGAGTTAAACTCAGCGGACTCCAACCCTCCGTTTGTGCAGTTCTCGGGGCCTTAGCTCTTCCTATATTAATAGGGGTAGTTTCAAGTGTTCGTTCAATGGTCTGTTCCAATTTTAATAAAAACGAAGTTGTTGGAACCTCCGTACCTTGGGGGATTGGCCTCTGTATTTCCCTAGGTGTCACAATTGCATTCAGACCCTTGCCTGTGCCTGTGCACTTTGGGGAGGAGGATGCGACAGCCTCGCTTGTCCTCCCAGTATCTGAATCCACGTTTGCCCCCAGATTTGGCCTATCGTGAATGTCGGCAATGACCCTAATCGGGCTCTTTGTCCTGGCCTCAGGCTGAAAACAAGCATCAAGGCTCCCAGGTGATTCGAAGTTAGCAGACTCGCAGGCGTAAGAGTCCCTTAGGTCCAGGTGGATCTTTGGGATCCCCGGTATGGCATTGGTCGCGGGATCTTGTGACGTTTCATCCAAAGGTGAGGGGCAGTTTGAGGCCTGAAAGAATTGAGTGATAAGGCCTTGGGGGAGGGAATTGCCAGAGACCAGATCCTGGGATTTTTGGGTGCTTATGCTTCTGGTTACCCTTCTTTGAGCTAGACTCTCAGGGTTCACTTCCCCCTCATCCTCCGTGCAGGATTTAGTCTTCCTCAGCGTCATCTCTTTTTGCGCCGTTTGCTGGGGCTAGGCTTGTTTGTGCCCGATTGTGCTGGGGGGGAGGGAATACCAGTACTAGTGCTGATGTGGGCCCCTGGGTTGAGCAGTGTTTTTTGTTTTGAGGGCGTGGAGGGGGATGGAGGGGGTTAGCAAGCGGTGCACACGAGGGGGGCTGCAAGCTGGAGACCTAGTCTACCAACCCCTCAGACCGCACCCTCTGGCTCTTACTTAGCGGCGACCTCTAACGGCTGCCACGCTTGCCTCCACCTCTTACCTCTTGTCTCCCGCGTCGGCAGATACACAGATGTACAGGCTGGTCTCAGTGGCTCCTGCGACTCCCACCGCCTCAGGGGAAGCCCTCGCTGCTACTGTTCCTGCTGCTGAGTGTTCCCGCGGCTTCTGGAATGCTCCTGCCGCTGTAGGGGACCTTGCTGCAATCCTCTCCGCTTTCCAGACTGGCCCTGAGCTGACCAAGAGCTCTCGTGGCCCCGGCCGGCTGCCTGCCGAGGGCTCCCGCCGCGACCGGGCCGTTCCCGAATTTTGCCCGCGGCCGCTGCTGCAAAGGCTGCGAGTTCTGGCGGCCACCTGCGGTCGAGCTCCCGCGCTCTGGTCAGCACTGCACACCACAGGGCAGGGAGCAACCAGCCTGTGAGCCGTTTGAATCGGCAGATGGGGACGAGTGACAGGTGTGAAGCCGTGGGCCGGCCGCCCGACCGGCAGCCTGCTTTTCCTTTCCCTTCCCTTGCTCACTGCTCTCTGCGGTGGCTTTCCGCTTCCCTCGGCAGCAGTGCACTCGCCTCGAGGCAATGGCGTTCTGGTGTGCACACAATTCAGCTCTCTGGCTCCCTCTAGTGGTCACTGGAAACATAGGCGCCATGCAATCGGAAGTGATCCTATATGCACAGCTCCCATGTGGTAAACTACTGTGCATTCTACGTGACAATTGAACGCAACCATGCTCGATGCAATTGTACATCTCACAGACGCTATCATCTGTAAACAAAGGAAAGAAGTGATACAGAACAAGAAAGATGTAGTGTACAACTGTTCACTTTAATATTACGAATATAAAGGCGTTTACATACATGTTCTGTAAATGTACTTATGCTATGAACCTCAGCTGCATGTACTCTTTCAAGATGCTTGTCTGTATATGTATGTGTTGGAAAACGAGGCAGCATCTGTGAGGCCTGCACAAATAACATGACTACATTTGTCCTTCACTGGGAACCAAACACCCAATTGTAGCGCCTGACTCTCAGAGGGTAGTGTTGCAGAGCGGTCTGAGGCTTACTCAAGGGAGGTGGTGTGGGCTAGTAATCGCCATTTGCAGGTGCACAAAAATAACACTCAATAGTTGATTGTCCAGTCTGTACTTTGCTTTATAAAAGTAAGAGTACATTTATTAAACACACACACCACTTAATACTATGCACCAATTTACAAATATACATAAGCTGTTGGAATTACTTTGTGACATTGCATAACATCTCCACCCCTCCCGCAGGGTGGGTGGGGTCTAGTACCACCATTCCCATGTATGCACATCAACTTGCCCCAGTGCAGTTAGTTGAACATAACCTAGAGCGAGGGCCCTGTGCACTGGCACCATCCCAGTGGCGACCCACCCCATTACCTCAACAAGCATTAAAAAGGGGTAAACCTGCCTTGGTGACACATGACCCTGACTGAGCATCTCCTACTGACCATAAAGTATGCACCTCTATATCTTAAGGGCTAGCAGTCTGGGGTCTTCACCTAAGCGCAGCAGCAAGAATCCATGTTTACGCACACTTTAGAATGACAGTACTCATCACCTTGGTTGATCATTTGAATGCATTGCAATTACAGCCCCTAAGGGCATCACAGAGGAAATCACAGGATTGCGCATATACAGCCAGACACCCTAGCAGGACTGTCTGGCAACATAGCCCCACTTGGCTTATGACATCTCCTTACACATGTGACTTACAGTCCCTTCAAAAGAAGTACTCCTGGCAACTACACTTCTCCTGCAGTGCGCCTCTTCACTTTAAAAGGAATCACAGGAAAAAGTATGAGATTACGTAAATACAGCCAGACCCCCTAGCAGGAAGGTCCAGCAACATAACTCCATTTAGCTTAACATCACCTTACACATGTGACTTACAGTCCCTTCAAAAGAAGTACTCCTGGCAACTACACTTCTCCTGCAGTGCGCCTCTTCACTTTAAAAGGAATCACAGGTAAAAGCATGGGATTACGTAAATACGGCCAGGCCCCCTAGCAGGAAGGTCCAGCAACATAACTCCATTTAGCTTAACATCACCTTACACAGGTACTTCACTTTACACATATGACTTTCAGTCCACCTAAAAAGAAATAACCAATAGTAAATGTATTTCGGTGCAATTACACCACTTCACCTCCAGGGGATGCCCTTCTCCAGACATCCCCAACTCAGCCCTTCACTCCATGATGCACTTCATAGTACACCCTCAGCTGTAGAACATAAGTTCCAGCCTAGAAGGTGTTAAAGGCTGGCTGAGCCCTTGAGGGGTTATTCTTTCAGATGCCCCGTGAAACTTAGGGGTGGACTGTTCTTCTTTATGCTGGGGGAGACTGTGGTACTCCTGCAGCCCCCCTGCACCCCTTTTCACACATGAGGGTGACCCCCTCCTCTGGGGGCCACAAAGCTCCAAAATGGCAGATTTCCAAATGCCTGGCAAGGCATTATGGGGCGCTCCATGCTCCTCTTTACCAGCCCCAGCCACTGGGAACACTCTCCTCTGCCCTCTGGGTCTCTGAGAGGGTAGATTCAGCAGTATGCTGTCTTCACTGGCTCCCTGCGCCAGCCTTTCGTTAGGCTCTCCTTCTGGGCCTCTCTCCCTGCGCAGAGGCCCCTGCTTCTGTGCACCAGTCCTGGGCTCTTCTTCTGGTGCTAATAGGGTCCTGGGGGCAGTCAGGGGGTCTCTCCTTCCAACTGCCCATTGCGCCAGGCTCCAGCACCTTCACCCTCAGCAGACCACACCCCAGAGAGACCTTCTCTTCCTGTGCAAGCACTTTTTAAAAGTTGAGTAGGGGGCTGGCAGGAAGTCTCTGTTGGTCCTATCAAACAGCGACACATCACGTCCCTGCCCCTGCTCCCTCCTTCTTGTCCAGCCTCTGAGCTTGTTCAAAATGGCGTCGTCCAGGGTTTCTGCCACATGTCTCGGAAGCACCTTCCCCCCCAAGCTGCCTTCCCTCCTTGGTGCAGCCTGGTGCCTGGCACCCAGCGACAGCGGTTGATGGAATGGCCTGTAGCCCCACCCATCTTCTCTTCGTGGAGAGGAGGCCCTCGCTTGTGGAAGAAAGGTTATCAATCCATCCAGCTGAGGTCAGCCCTCAGCCTGGGTCTGGTCATGGCTGTCTCAGAGAAATATGACAGTTCTGGATGACCCAAAAGCAGTACAAATATGACTTTGGACTCTGCAGAATACTTATTTACACATTCGCTACATTGGACTTAAGTGCATGTCTGGAATCTGTAGGCCTAACAGAAGTTAATCTAGCCATGGGCCCCACATTCCCTTAGGGGAATAATGAAGTGAAAACACAGTAAAACACACTGACTTTCCCTGGCATGTTTCTTTCCAGCCTATAAAGCCTATTCCATGTACACACGTGTCTGCATGTACACACGTGTCTGCATGTAACCAGCCCGGTGTCCCTTACTCCAGCTGCTGCGCAGTGGCCTGGTCAAGCCAGGGGAACACCAGTAAAATCCTCATGCAGTCTCTTACATCCTGAGTTCACTGTGGGTGAGTCCCAACTTATGAGGCTCCCCCACAGTAAAAGCTCAACAATTAGGTGCTCAAAAACCGAAAAATCCGGGCGGCCCATAGTGTCAGAACCACCTTCTAACAGTATGTATACAGTTTTGAACGACCTCAGAATGTTAAAATCTTCAAAAAATGCAATAAAGATATTTTAAAAATAAAAAAAGAGAACAGGTGATACATCTTGGTCAACTCGGTTGATGGTTTGATAATTTTTGAGAAATTTTCAGTGAATTGCGCGTAAATATTAGCAAATCTCTAACATTTTTTGATTTGTAGGACTGTCTTTGGAGCACGCCAATCTATGACTGGTTTCACCTTATCTAGATCCACTGGCATTTAATGATCAGACAGGACAAGGCCAAGGAAGGACAGTTTATATGCATTTTTCAGCCTCAGCATTTAAAGAGTTCAGTCTTAGATGCTATAGGACTTCTCAAAGAGGTTTTTGATGTTCTTGTAAATTCTGAGGAAAAACTAAGGTATTATCAAATACAATTTCCACAAATTATAAAGAATATCACCAAATATTACGGAATGCTCAAAAGCAGCAGGTTGTTGTGAAGGCCATACAGCATCATCATATATTTGAAACAGCCATATTTATTATTGAACGTTGTCTTTCACTCTCTCTCCTCTGACATGAACCAACTTTTAGACTCCCCCGAGATCTAATTTAGAGAAGATCTTGGCTATTTTCACTTGCTCCAATAATACTGAGATGATAAGTAGAGGAATTCTATTGCAGATGGTAATCTCATTAAACAATACATAATCAATGCACGGTATATATTCCCCGTTCAGCTTGGGCATGAAAAATATAGGCGCCCCTCAGGCAGAAACAGAATAATGACTAAACTATTGTCTAAATTCTCTTCTACATATTTATTTAGTACCAAATCTTCTTTGGGTGATAATGGATACATTCCCTTATGTGGAATCTGAGCCCAAGGCTGAAGGGCAAAACCACAATCAGACACAAGTTGAGGGGGTAAAGTATCACCCCCTTCTTAACAAACGTAGCTCTAAAGTCTTGATATGGTGGAGGTATATATAGATCTTCTGATTGTTCCTGCAGAGAGAAACATGTGAAAGTCTGCTTGAAACGTATGGCAGGCCTCGGCTAGCACAGTTTTTAACAGTATTCCAAACCCATAATCATATATTATTCTTGCAAGTTGATCTCCGGATTGTGCAATTTTATCTAAGTGGTTCCTAATACAGTGGGGAGCACAGAAGATTAAATTACATCCAAAGTAAGGGGTTCTATATGCCCATACTGCATGGCCATCAGTAGGGGTTCCATTTCCTGCTGTACATCTCTGGAGACCAAAGGTGTTCCGTTTATTCCAAGCACAGCGTCTGCCAGAGTCTTTTAAATAGGTGAAATTGATGTTTTTCAAAAACCTCTTAGCAAAGCTGCCTTATGCTCCACAGTTGTAGCCTAAATTACTCCTACAGAACCTGGGCTAGTGCACCTACATCACAAAATGGGCACTTCCCTAAGAGATTCATCTACATACAAATGTTATTGCCCTAAATAATGCGTTGGACATTAGCGGGCATTACAGTCATTCGTTTTGCTGTCAAGTACTCGTAGCCTTTATCTGATCAGGACAGGGTAAAGTTCATCCAAATTTTCATAAATAGCCACAATGTACGAATAATATTCCATGATGTCTTAATGTTTTATTCAAAAGTATACATATTTCAATATTAAAAGCTACAGCTACATTTACATCTCTGAAAATGCCAGAATCAATGTGATTAAGTCAATCAAAACTACACCATCATTGTAAACATAACTATAGTGCATTTCCACATGATTATAGTGTCCACTTTAACACTCAAAGCAGTCCACAAACTAAAAGGCTCAAGGTTGCTTCGATGACCATTTGCCCTCAAAAACTTGAAAAAAGACCTTTAATTCACATTAGACATTACTGGACTTCCCCATAATTGTATTTGACATGGCAAGTGAAAAAGACGAGGCTTGACGCATTGATTTAGTCTTTGTACATCCTAAAGCACTATGTGGCACCAGTGTTGCCCAGCCTGGTGCAGTTAGCATGTCTGCATCATAGTTCGGGTTCACGCCAGCCGCCTGGCTATTAGAAAAACCTTTCCTTGTAATTATCCTGAGGAGGTCTTGATGGATTAATTGCCAAAACACATTGACTACAATTATGGAGGAGTCAATTAATAACTAATTATTATTATTAGCAGTATTTATTAAGCACATGGCTACCCATAATGGACTTCCCAGTGCTAGCCATCCTTGCCAAAGAATATTCCCCTTAAATAAACAGGTGAGTTTTCAGTTGCTTTCTAAAGCTAGACAGGTTATCAGTCAATCTAAGATTGACAGGCAGAGAGTTCCACAGTCTGGCAGCAAGATAGGCATAGGACTGGCCGCCACTTCTAACCCTCTTGGAACAGTGAGAAGACCTAGCTTCTCAGGCGTAAGATCTCCATTAGCCTTGTGGGCTTAATAACATGATGAAGGATCTGTGGACCAGATACATGTTTTGCAATGTGAATTAGAATACTCTTAATAAGAGTGGCAAACGCTCACACAAGCTGTTGAAATTGTAACATTAATTACTACTCACTGCACTTGCCCTGTGAGGACACCATTTAATACAGGTTAGACCAGATTTTAAGTATGATGGACACAGGATGCTGTATTACATTCATCTAACCAAAAGGCTACCAATATTGTGGGCCCTGACTGTTAAGATTTTGACAGAAGGAAACGCTGAATCATGCAATAGATATTAATTCAGTGGAACTATCGGCAAGAGATTTAATGGTGCAAGTTTCCAAAATAAAACTTTGGATCTGTGGAGTGTTATGTTCGATATGTATGCACATTCTCATTCCTCTGCAGACTGGAAGGACCCGTGGCTTCACCCCTTTTTAGAGAATATAGAAATGAATACCACTCAGAAATCACACTCACTTCACAAAGTACCATAACAGTCTATTACACATCTCTACAGGTATAAGTAAGATCCATTGCATACTAAGAAGGATCTAATTTAAGAGTATTAATCCCACTAAGACTTTCTGTAGCAAGGCTTAATCATATGAGGGGTATACAGCACACTTCATTCACACAAACATGGGAATAGCTCATACTTTCACTAATGTGTCTCTTTTGGCGAATCCCTGGGCATACGGGGAAATCCCTGGGTATAAGGCAATCTTGAGTAAATACTGAAAAAGGAAAAAGGGGAATCTCTGCACTACCCACAGGGCTATAGCAGACACTAACTCTAGAGATGCAACTTCTTATATACAGCTTCAAGGTCACCCTGTGGGGGGACTGTCACTTTCTCTAGGGGTGCAACTCTATATGCAGCATTTAGGCCACCCTGTATGAGGCAGACACTGTCTCTAGGGGTGCGGATCCTTACATACAGTGTTAGAAACGGGGGACTCTATCTGGCAGAGGTATGCACCTTGTCCAAGTAGGGACCCTTCCTTTCACTCAGGGTAAGGGGGTTACACTTCTGAAATAACTCATGCTCACACCCTTGGCAGCATGGCATGAGCAGTCAGGCTTATCTTAGAGGCAATGTGTAACACACAGTAATAAAGTGAAAACACTACAAAAGGACACCACACCAGTTTTAGAAAAATAGCCAATATTTATCTGTGTAAAACAAGACCAAAACGATAAAGAACCAACATAAAATAATCAAAATACGAATATTGCAAAAACAGACTTTAAAATACAGTCTCTTTTAGTCGATAGCTCCGTCCGGGGCAATCACAGCATCATGAACACACAAATCCAACAATTCAGGACAACAGCGGCATCGCAGCCAGCTACGGTGTTGGGAAGACCAGAAAACAGTACCTTGGAAATGCAGGACGAGGTGGACCCTGCAGTGAACTCCGAAGAAGCGTTATCGGTTCCAGAGTTCGGTGCAGGAGTCGTCGGGCCCTTGAAGTCAGATGTGTTGCAGATCAAACTCCCTGAAGTTAAAGTCAGGCATGCTGCGGTTGATGGCGTCGGGGCTGCGATGCGCAGCGGGACGATGCGCTGTGCAGTGCCCACAGGTCACGGTGCCGGCAGCGGCTCGGTGACGGTGTCCTCAGTGAGACCAGGGCTGCATTGTGAAGCAGGGTGATTTTTTTTTTTATAACAAATTTTATTAATTTTCTTTAAGTTACAATAAATTTCGTTTCTACAGCAGGATGGTGCATATGCATATGAAGTGGTACAAATTTGAACTTATATAATATTTTGTCATTCAGCTGTACATACATTCATGGAGTGTTCAGAACAGGGCCTGGCCTAATATTTGCCGGGTAGTCATTAGATATCTTTCCTGCTAGTACATCAAAGTGTCTACACTGCTTGATGACAATGAAAAAGAAACCTAACATTTCAAACTTCCCTCCCGCCACCCCTGCTAACGGGCGCAAAAGTAAAAAGGGCTCTGGATTATGGTGACTGGATATGGCGTGCCAGGTTAGCCTTGTAAACACATGAGTTGGAGACTTTGAAGAAGCAGTTTATGTTTTACTAGCTATGCTGTGATATATAGAGTTTCGGGTAATGGTGCGTATGAGGATAGTGCCTTGTGTCTACCGGTGTGTAGTCCCAGGGGCAGTAAATTTTGCCTCCTGAGAAGGAGGATCTAGATTTTGGATAAGTGAGTGTTACGTTATCTTATCTTCAGGGGTTGAAGATGTCAGATGATTTAAATGATTCTAACATCAGCCCTCTTCTTTCCTTTCTACGAATAGCTACACTTTCCGCCAATCCCCACTTTTCTACTTCTTCCTTTCAGCATTGCATCGTAGGGCTGATGAGGATTTCCATCTCCATGTGACACCTCGTTTTGCTAGTATAAGAGCTATGTCTGCAAATTTGGCCTGAACTTCGTGCCCCTTACGTCATCTGTATAGGCCCAGTATGCATGTTTCTGCTGTTTGCCAACCCATGTCTCCCACCACTTCCTCCAGGGTAGCGGCAATCTTTCCCCAGTACCCCCGCAGCCCAGCACAAGACCACATCATATGGATGAGATCTGCGTATTGATCAGTACACCTGGGTCAAGATGCCGTGACATTGGGGTAAGTGGAATGTAACTTCTGTAGTGTTAAGTATGCCTTTTGAGTTATCATATATTGAATTAATTTAAATCGCGTATTATGGGATACTCGTTTTTTGGATATTCCCATATTGTTTTCCACTCTTTGTCTAGTAGTGCTCTGCTGATATCCTGCTCACATTTGGTACATATCTGAGTCAACGGGGATGGTTGGTGAGTGTGTATCCTGTGATAGAACCAGTGGATTAGATGACTACCTGTTTCCATGAGGTACATTAAATGAACTAATTTATTTGTATTGGGTTCCGATCCTTGAGGTGCCCGGTTTTTCGTTATATAGCACACCAGGCTGCCATGAGTTAAAAACAATGCTCCGGCGACCCCTCGTTCGTTCATGAAATCTGTATGTGGCAGCAGCATCCCCTCTCCAAAGAGGGCCCTTACTGGGTTAATCCTGGCGTGTGCCCAGGGCTCTAGTTTACGGTTGGTGAGAGTTCCCATATTAGTGGGGATGCCCAATAGTGGTGTGTTGGCGAAGCGGGTGATTCAGCGTGTGGTGTCCACAGGTACAGTGCAGGCATTGGCGTCGAATGACAAGGCAGAGTCAATGATGCCAGCGTTGGTGGACTGGGGTGCAGTGTGGGATGGGACGATGCTTCGTGTACTTCACGAGTGGTGTCCACAGGCCACAGTGGAGTCAGTGTTGGCATGGAGCGTCGTTGGTGATACCAGGGTGGCAATGTGAAGCGAGGCGATGTAAAGTGCGGTGCTCAGAGGTCATGGTACAAGCAGCAGCTCGGTGACGGCATCGGACGGTGACGTCGGTGAGACCAGGATTGCGATGTGAAGCAGAGTGATGCTCTCTGCTGTGCCTTCAGGTCACGGAGCCAGCAGTGGCGTCGGTGACACCATCAAAGTGTTTTTTCTTCTGTTGCAGCAGAAAACACCCAGTTCCTAGTGCTGTTAGCAGATGATCTTAAGGTCTTTGCTGTTCCTGAGACTTCTTGAACAGGTGGCAAGCTCTACCTCAAGCCCTTGGAGAAACGTAGGAAAATAAGTTGCAGAAAGTCAAGTTCAGTCCTTTCACTGCCCAAGACGGAAGCAGCCACTGTAGGCTAATACAGCAAAGCACACAGCAAAGTGGTAGTTCCTCCTCACAGCTTCTCCAGCTCTTCTGCTTGGCGGGTTCCTTAGTCCAATTGAGTTCTAAAGTTCTGGGATCAGGGCCCCAATATTTATACTTCTTTTACCTTTGAGGTTTTAGGCAGAAAGTCTCTGAGCTCAGTGAAAACCAGTTCTGTCCTCCCTGGTCCAGCTTCACTACAGGAGGTGGGGACAGCATTGTGCAGAGCAGACACAACCTTTTCAGGTGCTAGTGAGAACTCCTCCCACCACTCTAAATGCAGAAAGGGATACTCAGCCTGGCTATTAGTTGCCCAGGAAAGGCAGGACGCACCTCAACACCCCCCCGTGTGACTGTCTAATGTGAATGCACATCCTCAGCTCCTGTCACTACACAACCAAACAGTGAATACACAAGCAGGCAGAGGCACACAGAATGATTAAGCAAGAAAATGCCCACTTTCTAAAAGTTGCATTTTCGAACACCCAATTTAAAAACCACCTTTACTAAAAGATGTGTTTTCAAATTCTGAGTTCAGAGAGCCTAAACTCCATTTCTCTATCTTGTCCCAATGGAAAGTTACACTTGTAAGATGTTACAAGGCAGCTCCCATCTTAACACTAAACCAGCAAAACCGATGGCCTGTATACCATCAAAACCAGGAGGTCAGAAAGCAAAAAGACTGGGGAAACACGCCAAAAGATGCCAGATCTAACATACAGCAACTAGGAACACTCTCCCTATAAGTGAAACGCCTTATATGCATTACCTAGGCCACCTTACGGTATGCACTCGCCCTAGAGATGCAACTCCTTATATAAAGAACCTAGAGCTACCATGTGGGATGCAGACACTATTCCTAGGGGTACAACTCCTTATTTATAGCATGTAGGCCACTCCGTGAGATGCAGACATAATTTCTAGGATGCATGACGTTGAGCTACGACCAAGGAGGAGAATACCCCACCACATTTGCACAAACATTAACTCAACATGACTGGCCAGTGCACCAGACCATATGCATCAGCTAACTTCCGATGTCAGTTTGACTGCCTCCTACCTGGGATAAAGGAATTTAGGTATGTTGAGTACCCTACGCACTCACTATTGTATTCTCTATGATTTAACAAATCTAAAATAATTGATTTCAAATTTAAACTATGATTACAAAATATAAGGAGTGGGTGGAAGATACACTCTGTTATCTGAATGCAGCTCTTTAGGGAATGTCAGAGAAAATAAGACTGTATATATGCTGAAGGATGTTACTTAGGGGAACAATGTCTGTGTTTGAATGGTGTGTGCATGCTGTGCCGGGTGACTTGTTGCCTTATTTACAAGGGTGAATGGTATCTTCTGTTAGTCCTGAAGATGCAGTGCTGCAGGTCATGTACTCATGATGGGCCAGCACTTAGGGTCCTATAGAAACAAAATGCGAAAACAAGAGCCAGCTATGCATGTTTTGATGTTGGTATGCCCAATAAATGATTGGGACTGCTGAGTGTATGCCCGCTGTTGGGTCGAGTCTTTTAACTTGGAGAGTCTGCAACACAGGAACTTGTAACTAGCCCAAAGACATTCAAATACTTGATATCTTATAGCGATTACTGTACACCATTTTTGACAAGTGTTAATATGTATTTAATTTTCAATTTGTTTGTATTTTTCCAAAAACGTCACCATATTTTTGTTCACAGCAGTAAAGTCCTTTATAGTTTTACAGAAACAAGTACACCACGGGTCTTTACAGGTGGTCCTGCTGTACCAATTTGAAATTAACAATCAGCGTATTGGGGTTACCCACAGGTTTGAGACCCTCGCTCATTCAATAGGATCACATCACTCCAGATCTAAAAACTCACCAGTAAATGATATGTACGAAATTGGGTCGTTAGTTGAGGGGTTGGTGACTACCCACCTCAAGCAACAACCACAATCCTTGTCAAGATGAACCCTCAAAATCACTAAATTAACCAGAGCACAAACACCCGGTAGCAAGAGCACAAAATAGACAGGCTTAACTTAGAGGCAATGTGCAAAGAATGTATGCAGCACCAAAACAGTAATAAAGTCAGAAAACCAAACAATAAAAATCTCAAAACAAATTAGAAAAATAGAGTACATTGTAATACATAAAATGACACCAAAATGACAAGAATCCAATAATAGGAACCAGAGATAAGAAGTTTTACGTTTTAAATAAAAATAGCACCAAAAAGCGTTAAGCAAAAACTAGAGTTGACTGGTTGCTGTAGACCGGTACCTAGGTGCAATTTGAAGCTGACTACAATGGAACACAGGTCAGATACAGGAACCAGGTTTGACCTGGTCAAAGGTTTTACCTTCGGACTGCTTCAAAAATGAAAGTCCAAAATCTTAGCAGGGTAAGCTAGCCGTCTGTAGCCCAAAAGGGATCCATGAGGTTGGATAGCCATTGGGGGTGTCCTTAGTAAAGATGTAGGCTTAGGCAGGAAAAGCCCCGAGCAGAAAATTTTGAATTTTGGGCCCAGGGACATCTTTTTGCCAATCAGATACTTTTGGGACCTTCGACTGGTCAAGATTTCTAGATTCACACTTAGGGGCCTATTAGGATGGGGGGCGGACCGGAGTCCGCCCACCCTCCTAGTGGGAACGGTACCGCCCCCGTCTGCCATGCAGCGGTCCCGCACCCCTGATCATGATGCGACCGCCACCGCAGTGGTCGCATCTGGCATTTTAATATTGCAGCACCTGTCGCAATGGTAAAGTGCCATGTTGTGCATTTCCATGCACAACGTGGCAGGCACCGTGCGGTGCCTGCCACCTTGTGCATGGACAAGTGCACCGCCACACCCCCCATGAGGGCCCGCAACGGGCCCCGAAAGCAAGTCCCCGCCAGCCTTTCCATGGCAGCATCGCCACCATGGTAAGGCCTTCAAATCCTAGCATCATAATATAGATGGCGGTTCCTGCTAGGCACCACCACCATATATGAGCCCCAGCTCCGCCCGGCCAGTAACCGTAACGATTGCCGACCAGCGGAAAATCAGTGGACGGACTTTCCGTCCGCCGCGATACCCACCGCCATCGTAATATGGCGGTGGGTAATTCACGTTACGATGGCGCGAAGGTCGGCGATCGTTACGCCATCGTAATCACCCCCTTAAGTCACTTTTTAGAGCTTGGAATCCTTCAGCGAGGCAGTAGGTGAAGAGGGCTCAACAAGGCTGGATACCTTTTACTCGAGGTTCCACTGAATGAGATTTGCTGTTGCAGAGAAAATCTGAAAGGGAGAAACCTGAATCTTCAGCCCAGTGGCAACACACCTCAGTCAGATTGTATTTGCAAATTTGTTCCGCTCCAACTAAATCTTGATTTTGAAAAAGTTCCGAAGTCCCAGGGTTTTAGGAGTGGTAGTGGAATTCCAGCCATACACAGCCAAGGGTTCCCGGATATCAGGAACAGCCTCTGGGGTCAGGACTCATTCCATCAGAGGGAAACAACAGGGTACAGGGCAGCTCCAGTTGGAACTGATCAGTTGAGCAGTTGCAGAAGAGGTCTCTTATATCTTGTTGTATTGCTGTAGCTTGAACCGGAGGTGAGCTTTATAACCTTTGGAGTACACTTCTTTGTTCTGGGTACAAGATGGAGCAATTCAAGTCCTTCGGGGCTCCTCCCAGGTCACAGACAGCAGGTCCAGTGTTTTTCTGTTCTTCCCCAGGACCAGAAAGTGTTCTGAAGGGGGTGTCAGGGTTTGATTGCCACATTTATGCCTGGCACTAGCTTGTGGGTGGGGGTGACCCCTGGCCCCTCCCTAACCAATGGAGTAAACATTTCCTGGGGTAAGCCTACCCACTTTTGCAGAGATTCCGGTCTGTCCCACTGTGAACAATCCCACAGTGCCCTTCTCTTCCTAAACCCATGGTGGTGAAACATCTCCCCTTGTGCAGACCCTATGTGTCCACCCAGAGGTGTGGACAGGGTGATGAGCAGCCCATCCTCTGTGGTCACTCCAAACCATTTCTGGAGGCAGCTCCCCTTCCACAAGAATTGGTGTCTGTCTGATTGGGGGAACAAAAGAAGGGCATCTGACAGCTGCTTGTGACACGGGAGACCCCTTTGAATTAAATTAATTTCCTGGGCATAGCTCGAATGGTCATTCTGTCAAAGGAACGAAAACAACTCCCTAATGTCTGGCCTTTGTCTCCAGGAATAGTTTTCACACCTCATCAGGTCATACCACATCAGGGCTTGATCTCACAGGGCTGCAGCTGGAGGCTAATGCAAATTAGGCTCCAAAGGCTTTAGGCAGGGAAAAGGTAACTTCCTAAAAGTTACTTTTCCTTTATATTAATCTTCATCATTGAATTGGGCTTTTGATAAACATTCAAAAGAGTTGATTAATCAAAATTTTATCTGGTCCCTACTCTGGTATAACACAATTAATATTTAATATTGCTTGCCAGTGTTACTCTATCGACCAGTCAGCCTTCCTACATGGAAATCGTTATTGGGTGCTAGTCACTGTAAGGAGGTTAATATTACATTTCTACATTTCCTCCTTTTAAATAACATGCATCATGCCTTGTGGGTGTCAAGGCCATCTGAAAGGTGATTTATTAATATTTAAAAGGAAGGTTTCGCCTCTCAAAAGCCAGCAAAAACCAATAGGGGTAAAGTATTGGGGTACACCACGCACAAGATGGTCAGTTTTTACAATATATAAATCTGTCAACTCACTAACCGTCTGCTCCCTGAAGCACAAGCATAGAACGCACACAAAGCAAGGTTTCATTGTGAAATCTGCCTAAGGAATGGAAATGAAGCAGTTGCGCTGCACACACAGCAGGGAGATAAAGAATCACTTTGCAGATTCAATATCAGGAGAACTTTCATTATAAGCTTCTAATACATACATGAAAAAGGCAAGGTTCCTCATACCCATGAGTTTTGGTGAAGGTGAGTATGCCTACTCTGAAATTCGTAGGAGATCCAAATGGCGACATGCAGCCCATGAAGTTTCTTTTAGGAAATATGGAGACTAAGTCACAACTGAAAGTTTTGTTTTCTGAATGTTTTGTTTTCTTTCAAGTTCCGAGAAAGGCTTAGAAGTGACTTTGAAATGTGTGATACTCCCTAGGGCTTTCGTAAAGCTTTGCTGAAGGTTGCAAGAGCAAGTGTCATAGTTGTAAAAAAAACTTCGGTGGGTGACGTTTAATAACGTTGTCCTACTTTTTCTTAAAAAACATTGCCATGTTGCTATGCCAACCGGTACTATTAGCAGGAGTGTAGGGTCTGCAGCCAGTGTTACCTTCCCTTTCAGACTGTGCATCTCCATCAATCTTTATGAATGTCATTCCACCCTCGGCGCACTCTCTCCATGGAAAAACACTGCGCGTGTCAAAGGTTCAAGTCACTTCAGGACCACCAAGCCCACTTCTATACGGTCTGAAACGTGGCAACTCAAAATACATTTTCAAGCTGAATATTCGGGAATTAGTTCGTATGAAGGCTCATAATGAATGAATAGGGACTTTCTAAGAGTAAACAACGTTTCCTTGGAAGAGTAAGATTCCAACAGACGCCTCTTACTTTAAATACAAGTTTAACTGTGACGGATGGAAACAGGTTCTTTGCTGCGGCTTCTGTGTCCCCTCCTAGTGAATGGGTGCATTTAAATGAGAGCCCCCTTCATTTAATGCTACAGTATATGGGCCTAACACACCCAGGCGAATCTCGGCGGGGGTGGCATTGACTTTAAATGGATGTTTGTCGACATCATTGCAGTAAATCTAATAATGGGTAGACACAGTGCTTGTCAGTTACACTTATTCGATTGCTGCTCACAAGAGGGGCCAGATTTTGATATGTTACAAATTACCATTAACGTATCAGTCCATGTTATAACCTCTGGACTTTGAAGACCCATCAATTTATGTATTCACCGCTTACGACCTTCGAAAACAATACCTCAAGTTCTAACCGAAACCAGAAAAACCACCTCCTTCAAGAACTATATAAATCTCCTGCCGAAAACGAGAAGGGGGGGGGGGGGGGGTCACCGCGCAGTAGGCCCGCCATGAGAAGAGTCCAAGCTTCAAGCTGGCGGGACCCGGATACCGCGCTGACCGCGTGCGCTGGGGAGAGTCTCTTTCTGCAGCCGTTTACTTTCAGTGGTGGAGCACCGGCACTTCAAGCTGGCGGGCCCCGGGTACCGCGCGAGCTGGGGAGAGTCTCTTTCTGCAGCCGTTTACTTTCAGTGGTAGAGCACCGGCACTTCAAGCTGGCGGGCCCCGGGTACCGCGCGCGCTGGGGAGAGTCTCTTTCTGCAGCCGTTTACTTTCAGTGGTGGAGCACCGGCACTTCAAGCTGGCGGGCCCCGGGTACCGCGCTGACCGCGTGCGCTGGGCAGAGTCTCTTTCTGCAGCCATTTACTTTCAGTGGTGGAGCACCGGCACTTCAAGCTGGCGGGCCCCGGGTACCGCGCGCGCTGGGGAGAGTATCTTTCTGCAGCCGTTTACTTTCAGTGGTAGAGCACCGGCACTTCAAGCTGGCGGGCCCCGGGTACCGCGCAGACCGCGTGCGCTGGGGAGAGTCTCTTTCTGCAGCCGTTTACTTTCAGTGGTGGAGCACCGGCACTTCAAGCTGGCGGGCCCCGGGTACCGCGCGAGCTGGGGAGAGTCTCTTTCTGCAGCCGTTTACTTTCAGTGGTAGAGCACCGGCACTTCAAGCTGGCGGGCCCCGGGTACCGCGCGCGCTCGGGAGAGTCTCTTTCTGCAGCCGTTTACTTTCAGTGGTGGAGCACCGGCACTTCAAGCTGGCGGGCCCGGGTACCGCGCGCGCTGGGGAGAGTCTCTTTCTGCAGCCGTTTACTTTCAGTGGTGGAGCACCGGCACTTCAAGCTGGCGGGCCCGGGTACGGCGCTGACCGCGTGCGCTCGGGAGAGTCTCTTTCTGCAGCCATTTACTTTCAGTGGTGGAGCACCGGCACTTCAAGCTGGCGGGCCCCGGGTACCGAGTGCGCTGGGCAGAGTCTCTTTCTGCAGCCGTTTACTTTCAGTGGTGGAGCACCGGCACTTCACGGTGTAAATGAGGTGCTGCAAGACACCCAGCAAGTCCCTAGATCTCCTCAGGGTCAAACGTCGTCACCATTACAGCAGTGGCGTCTTACGGAGCACACTGTATACAAGGTGTCTTCTCACTAGATACACTGTCTGCCCCCTGTATAATGGCATATATACATCAAGAACACGTTGATTCCAGGACCTGGCGAGGTAGAGCTGGCCTTTTCTAAACAACGCATCGTGGTAGGCTGCAGTGTTTGTTATTTCAATAACGGTTCAGGCTCCTGACAAGGCTTCGAAGCGCGTTGGCACCAGTTGCCGGCTGTAGTAGGAATCGCAACTCCTTCGTAGTGTTTTCATTCGCAGGGGGCAACGCAGAAGAGAAATGCAAACCCTTCAGAAGATGCGAAACAGAGCTCTGCTTGACAGCGCGTGTCCGTGATCCAAATAAGTTACATCAAACGTACACCCCCCCGACACTGACGGTTGTCCGTGTAGTGTGTCGTACCACAACTCCCCTTTGCAAACTCACCCCAGCCAAGAGCACAAAGATGGCGAACCCAAGAGTGTCTGAACCGAACGTACACGAAAAAATTGCTCAGCGTTTATTTCAGACAACATGATCTCGCATTCACAACGGCAGTTAAGAGCCCTAATGTCACCGAGGTGATTTACAGAAAAGTAATTCCTGCGACAAACAAAACGAAATATTCTGGCAGTTGCCGAGGCATTCTGGAGAAGCCGGCAGAAACCATGCTAGCATTCATCTTGAGTAGGAAAACCGCAGGGCATTCCGGTGACCCGACACGGAGCAGAGCCAAGGTACGGGGAATGTCGTAAATGTGACTCGGGCTGTATGTGCCTCTCGAAGGCATAAGCGGCCTCTTTCAGGCGACTTTAATGTAATAACCGCTCCGTCTTCGCGCACTCACAAGGCGAGTGCGACCGAACTCACTTATTGTCAGGGTGAGACTGGGACAAAAATAGCCCTGGCGGGATTATTAGTGAATTAGAAAGATTAAAAAGGTGACCAGATTTATATAACGGGGCAGTTTTGAACCTGCAAAGACACACTAAGAGTATTTTTGCAAGGTATGGAAAACTGCATGGATTGAGCTTGCTGCAAGCAATGTTTGTTTTAGTATCAAGGAAATAAACAGTAAAAAACCATCCCACCGGGTCTTATAACAGGCCCACAAACAGCCCAAAAACGGCCCACACACTGACCTGTCAGGCCAGCCCGTCGGGCCCTGCCCGGTTGCCCTGTAGCCAGTCAATGTACTTCCTGCTCATTTCTATTGGTGGATCGGGTTCTGGCACACGGACCAGGGCCGCACCCCAGTAATGCGATGGCGAATTACAGAGGGAACAGCATTGGTACTGTGTCTGCATCTTCCGCGTGGACTGGTTCATTTACCCACATTTAAAAGCACGTGTAAAACGAGTTTAAACGCTACCCTTGGAAACGCACCAAATTTATAGCGCCTCAGGCGTGGTTTTCTGAATTAAGCAGTGAGCCGTGGAGTGGTGTCTATGCCAAGTGAATACCCCTCTGGGAGAACATGGCATGCGTTATTTTGAAATATTATCAGACCAGCACACTTTTTGCCAAATATCAACAGAGACAAGGCAGACAATAGATATAACAGATAAAATAAGATCGGTTCTTGTGGCGTTGGGTTGATCTCCATTTTAGATTTGCGGTACAATGTATTATAGAAAAAACGTTGCAATATAAAAATAATATGTAGGTTTCAAACGATGACCTTTAGCTTGGCTGCACAAGCTACCTAAAAAGGCATTGCAACTCCTATAATAATATTAGTGAATGTTCTAAACACATTAATTTCTAGAATATCGGATGTACTTTTACCTAACTTAATGGCACACGTTTTTAGACATTGGCGCCTTGAAATCTTCAGATATTAAAAAAGAGAAGAATGAAAGGTTGAGTCGGTCACGCTGAGGATCAAACATACAATCCGCTAATGTTAGCCCTTGTGCGCCATGCAGGCTACAGGCACCCGGCGAACCCAGCAGGCCGGCTCTGAGCTAGCACCACCAAAACGAAAACACAGTCACTGCTACAGAAAAACCAAGTGCAGTTGTAAGTCAGTGCAACATGTAGACACAAATCTGACACAGCAAGTGCTGTACAGAGGCAGTTTATTCTTGTGTTACAAAATATATGCAAGATAGCACTGCAATATCACCGAAAACTTAAAAACACGTCACCGTTTAAGAAACACAGTCAGATTTACCAATACAGATAATTTTGATGACAAGAGGGAGGGAATATATGGTCGGGGTAATCTTACATTTTCAGGGTGTGATGTATAAAATGCTACGGGTTCTGCTTTGCATTTCGTGTGCGCGGAGTGACACAAAACTCGTAAACAAACCTTGGCTTACTTTACGCCTAACCGAGTACGTGCATTCACTGTGGTGCATACTCGCCCCTGAGTGCCGTGACGTCGGTGACGTGACATTGTGTCCGGGTCTAGGAGCCGTCGGTGGCTGAAAGCAGCGCCAGCGCTATGTAGGCGCAGCTTCACTGTGCCGCCCCCAGGCCCAGGGAGGTGGGCATGCTGTTCCTCGAGTGCAACAACATGGACCGAGTGCTGCACAGGGACCTTGTTACAACGGGTGTTGGTATTACACCAGCGAGCTTAACAGCCGCTATTATTCCGTTTCCGTACCGATCTCGGCTACAGGCGCAAACCCTCAGAGCTATCTCACTGTCTTACGTCAGCGCCTGTGGTGCCGGGTTCAATGCTGTGCTCGAGTTATCTCATCCTTCTACCACCAGTATTTCCGCGCGTCAGAGCTGCTGGCCCCAGAAACATCGAAGCCAAATCACGTACACGTTTATCTCCGAAATACCAAATAGACGTATTTAAAAAACACATGAATCCAAGACAAACTGAAAGAACCAGGGTGGCCGTACTTTGTAAAACACTGAGAAGTGTTCAAGGTGAAGAAATAACGAGAGCGAATATTAACTGAAGCGTGCATCACACCAGGCGCAGCTGGCTGACGGGCAATAGAGAGTTAATTTTCATCTACATCTCTAGTTCAGTATACACGGGTGAGTCTGCGGGGCTCAGGTTAGGGATCTATTGCATAATTTGAGGGAAATGTTTGGGGAACAGAAAATGTGCATGACATCATTAGAGGCCAGCTGTGCCGCGTTACTTGCTCTCGCGGCCCGAGGTGTGCCTTTCCTAAGAGCAGTCAGTGGCGGTGGACGACACTTACGACTCTTTCACACTACAGGTGCATTGATGCCACATTTGGTATAACGTGAATTCCCTGGAGTAGGAGGGCGACAGGTTGAATGTTACAAAGAGAGGCCCCTCCAGCTGCGGGATCCGGGACTCGGAACCAGTCAGGGCCGTCTGGTAATGAATGATGAGTGCCGGCTCCCCAGCCCGCGCAGGGGCCTCGTTACTTGCAGTGCGACGGACGAGCTGTTTTCTCGCGCTCTCCAGATAGTATCTACCTGCTGAAAGGGACCCGTGTGTTTGGGTTCCTGCGGTAACGTAAACAGACAAGTGACAGAAGAGTTCAACCCGCGGGCGGAGGCGCGAACACCACGAGCTGTCACTCGGCATCCGTCACGACGACAGCGCCTACAAGACACACAGGCGCAGCACGCGACTTCACATGCTCTGCCTCAGCCAGGTGTCCAACTCTCCATACAGCCTGCCAACCGTGCGTTAAAACACAGTGTACTTAACGTCTCAGAAATAAAAGTACAATATTATACCTGGGCCTCAAAACGTGTTATTTTGGAGGTAGTAGTTGAAACATTTGATGTGGCCAGAGCTGAAGTTACAGCCGCCCTGCTTATGACACGTGAAACAGAGAAAAGGGATACAGCACTTACCACCACGAAGACATGACCCCGGGAACTGTCCAGAGCAGGATGAGCGGCAGAGCACCGCGGGCGCCCCTCGGAGAGCGGTCCATCGTACTGCGCAGAGTTCAGAAGGATGAAGGTCAGCAGCGCAGGACTCTCCGGGCAAGACAGGGCTCGGACGGAGGCGTGACAGGTGTAAGAGGCGCCCACAGGGAGATGTTGAGCTCGGCCGGAGCGCACGCACACTCTCCTTGGGTACCCTTCTCCTTGGGTACCAGAGAAAGATGCTGAGCCGGCCAGGAAAGGAGCACGCTCTCTCAGTTCGACCTCCCTTCTTCAGCGGGAGAAGCTTCAGCTCAGCCGGAGCGCACGCACACTCAGTTCGGCCTCCCCTTTCCTCGAGTACAAGAGGAAGAAGCCGAGCTCGCAGGGGTGCACGCACACTGACTCGGTCTGCCTCTGGTGTCGAGGAAGTTGCTGGGCTGGGGTCCCAGGGCACACTTGGGGTACACGCACTCTGTCTCGGTTCGCCTGCCCTCGGCCACAGAGGAAGATGCTGCGCCTGGTTGAGGAGCTCTTCTCGGTACCAGAGACAAATGCTGCACCCGGTGGGGTGTGCCCGCACACTGACTCGGATCGCCTCTGCTCGGGTAACCACAGGGAAACACTGAGGCCGGCTGGGGTGAAGCACGACGAGCTCAGACCCCCTCCTCCGCTCGGGGTTTGCTTGCACACTGGGTGGGTTCTGCTTCAAGCAGTGATGGATGCGAGCTCTGTCTGGGACCTGCAAGTGCGGTGGGCGTGTGGGGCATAACACCTCTGATTAGCTGTCACACCCTAGCGTGGCTGTCACCTGTCAACAAGCTGACGAGCGAGTAGCAACATGCCCCCACCCCGTGCAGCCCCCACCCCTTGTTCTGTTCAGTTCAAAGAGGCAGGAAGGGTAGAAGGCTGAACTAAATCACATAGCGTTAAACGAGCCTGAGAAAATGGCATGCGGCTTCGAAGCGCTGAACCCCAGAGCTCACTGTGTGACTTCGGATGCACGCCGCCCCCATATACACCGAAAACATGTCTTTCTTTTACAGACATGGGCGCCCAGTGTATCGGCTGCCTATACAATGACGCGTCTTCTATTATATATTAACCAGGGAAAACCACAGGCATTATAGTTGTGGAGCCTTTCAAAGGCTATGTTTTTATCCGAAAGAGATCGAAGTGCTGCATTGACCCCCTCCCCCCACACATTAAGGGGGCGCTCGTTCCAACGAACACGTGCTCAGCGGGAATGCAAGAGTTCAGAAACTGCAGCTTATTATGCCGAAGTGGCCATGTCTATGAACAGTGAGTCGCTGGAGATGCAGAACAGCTCTACAAAAAACAATCAATCGTTCTGGTTCAATGCAGCCGTACGCTGGCGGTGCTTTGAATTATTCGCACAGGTGTTCTTGAGTGAAGGTCGGTTGGCTTAGGTTTTAACTGGCAACACAGGTGAGGGACCCACCACTCGCCACCAAGACTGACGGGCAGAACCAAGGACTACCGGTGGCCAAAACACGTGTTCACCAGCCCCCTGAATTTCCTTCACACACTTCTAAAAGATTTACCCACGACTCCGGAAGTGGACTTTGAGAATCAGTTCTCCAGGCCGTATTTATTTACACAACACATTATGAAACACGTCACTAATCATTGCAACCATCAAACAGCATGCAACTAGACACACACCTCATTATATAAAACTAGACATCGAATCACCTAACCTCCAAATCATTCAGAGTCCTGGCTGGCCACCGCTTTGGCCCTTCAACATCAGTTTGGTTGCCACCATCAGGCAAGTGGAGGACTGCTGTTTCTTTTCCACAGTATGAACTCACCAGCTTCCAATCCATTGGGAGTTGGACCTGGACAACTGGGCCGTCTCGTGGTCAAGGCGCAACTCCCCCACATCCCCATTCCCCAAGGCAGTGTTATGAAGTACCAGTGAAGGACCTAAGGACAAACACTGAAGCGCGCAACCACGAATCTTCCCTGACCACTGCAGTACGACTGCCCTTAACTGGGGTAGAAATGAATCCGAATCCAGACTTCGCCTGACTTTTGAATATCTGATGCCAACTTTGTGGTCAACACGAGTCTACCCTGCCACAGGCCTGGATGGTTATCTGAGCATTCAGTCTCCTTCCCACTTCCCTTCCAATAAAGATTCCACAAATATCTTATTGCACTGGGAGGGAAGGTTGTCACTGAAAATACAGGGCGGCCGGCAAGCAGCTAAGGCACTGTTTTAAGACTAGGCGTGTTAAGTGGAATCCTGAAGCAGCCGTGCAAGCACCTCATTGACTAACAAGGCACTCTGGATGTGGGTCTTTCCGTCTAAATTCGCCGGGGTATATTGGTGAACATACTTAATAACAATCCCCCGGAATATCTTTGCCAGCCATCAAATCTCAATCAGGAGGATCCAAACGATGCCCCTCCGACCCATAGGTGTCAAATCATTGCCACTAATGTGCAATATGAATGCAGGTGGGTGTAGCCCCCTGTTGCTATCTGCTTAGCCAACTGGCGTAAACAGTCAATCCGAAACTCCTTGACACCTAAGCAATACACACGCAAACCAGCCTTCTGTGCACATATCCAGCAGCTGTCCTGGTTAAAGGAGATTCCAGTGCAACCCACAAAATAATGGTAGAGCATCCAAATGCTGATTTGAACCATGTAACCTGTATACACAGGTTATACTGAGGGAGATAAGCTGAAGGTATGAGTAAATGTGTATTTGCACCTATCCCTCTCCACAGTGGGTACACATTGCTTGTAGCAGTCAGACGTCCACCTTCCAATCCTTTTATTATACTTGAGCCAAGCCCTAAGCTTTCTGGAGAGATGGCTCCCACAATCCTAAAGGAGTGGGAGCTTAAATTGGTATCATCTATCCCAGCCGCCATCTGTGGCATGAACAACTCCCTGCTAATCTGGCACCTAGTGAGAGGTACTCCATTGTTGTGGATGAGCAGGGATGTGGTTTCGCAGTCCGGCACGAGGAATATGAAAGTACTAACCATCCTACTTAAGCTCTTTCCTTTCCAATCGTCCAGCAAACTACTTTCTTTGGTTTCCTTAATATTTATTACAAATTTGAATTCACAAGTGAATGTGGCTTTCAATAAATATTATAAGGAGTTCAAGAATGATATTTATAACTTTGTCTTAGCCAAATATATCCTTATTACACTTAATATTGAATCCCAGTGCTGCATTTTGGAAAAGCCAGCTTTGCCACTGCAAACATAGCTTTAGGGTGCTAGTCACTGTAAGGACATGTTAACAATCATTTTCAACAAGTCCTACTTTCAGTGGCGGCTCGCCGAGGAAGTGTTGCGGGGCGGTGGGGAGAGGGTAGTGGAGTCCGACATACGACAGACAGGAGTAAGGTAAGTAATTAAATAAATAAAACAATTTACCTTGCGCACGCTGCATCGCCAACTCGGCGATGCAGCGCGCACAAGGTAAATAGTTTTATTTATTTAATTACTTACCTTACTCCTGTCCGTCGTATGTCGGACTCCACTACCCCCCCACCCTGCCCTTCCCCAGCACTCCCTCGGCGAGCCGCCACTGCCTACTCTTAAATACCATGCACACTGCTTCAGGGTGACTTACTAAAAGGGAGGTTTTTACCCGTAAAAAGAGTTCATTTTGACAGGCTGAACTGCATTTTATACACTGCTACAGTCAGAATATAATAGTAGACCTGAAGCCTTGTGTGCACTGCCACTATAGTGGATGGAACAACAGGTTCTGCAGTCCATCAGTGATATCTAACTAACAAGCCCTCGGTACACATTGTACCATATACTAGGGACTCATAGGTCAGTTAAATATGCCAGTTGGGGTTATGACAATTCGACTATGTTTAAAGTGGGAGCACAGGTACTTTGCTAGTGGACAGCGGGGGTAAAGCACAGTTTTCTAGAGTTCTATTTCAAGCAAAAATAAGGTTCAGTAAAAAGGTGGAAAAATCCAGTGAGACCATACAAGAAAGCTGGATTTCCTACACTGGCTCTCTTCCCCAGCCAAGATCTAGGGTAGACTAATTAATCCCTTGATGGACTTGCACTGACAAAATGTAGTTTCTCACAAATAACAAAATTACAGAACAATCAAAAAATGGGGCAACCAGCAATGAGCCTGAAGTAAAAATAAATAAAATAAAGGTATACAAAAAGAGAAGAACAACAAGAGGATAATTTCCATCCCACAGATAGAGTACATCCAATCTTTATAAGGGGAAGCCCGTCTGCACCTGGACCGTCCCCAGCGACGGGAACCCTGGTCCAATCACTGCCCAGCGATACTCCGCAGCACTCCTTAGGCCGCTAGATCCCGGACGCCATTCTCCAACTGCTGCCCTACCACAATAGGAGCTTCCCCTTGCCAATTCTCTAGCAGCCACACACTCATCCTCACGCAAATAGTAACTCCATTAATAACCCCTCTCAACACACACGCCACATAAGCACCAACACCCCGACCCCCACCCTACGCCAAAGGAAATCCGCAAGTCAACCCTCACTCTCATACTACATGCTTCTCAAAACACGATTACTCAGCTAACACACAATCGAAAACTAAACCTGCTGAGTAGCAACACTTGAAATCAGCTTTATAGGAGAGACCCAGCTCAACCCCTCATTGGCTCCCGACATTGCCACGGCAATCCCAGCGAGCTACAAGATCGCTCGATAGGACCCCCTTCACAAGCCAGGAGAAGAACCAGCTATCATCTATATGGAATCCATCAAATGCACAATATTCATAAAATTTCAGACATCGAAAATAATACATGATCCAAGAAATGAACACCAGGATTAGATTCCCAAATGGTTCAGGGAAGTAGAGATTTGATGATGGACAATTTTCTCTTACTCGCATACTTTAAGAATTTTAACCTTTTCTTTTTTATATTGTATAGCGTCCTCTGTTTTTTTAGAACCTTGTTTTTTTTACATCGTACATAATCTGAATCAATTTGTAACTGTCCTTTCTTTGTATGATCAACATATGCAATGATTTTAATTAATTTATGCATAATAAATTTACTTACTTACTATTCACAGAGAACGCCACCCAATTCATGGAACACCTGCACTTTAAGCTGCAAATCTCAGAAAACTACACCCTGAACAGAACCCTGACCTACCGAGCACCCGGACCATGAGCCACCATTACCTACCTCATCACCAATTTCGTCACTTCGCTAAGCATGACGGCTCAATACAACGCAGTGTGCACCTCCTGGTTCCACATCCTACGCATGCTGCAAAAATTCTTAAAATGGTTGCCTCAGAACACCAGACAGACCATGACACAAGCACTCCTTGCCAGCAGGCTGCACCACGGCATCACTCTCTATGCCAGCATCTCCAAACAACTCCTACACAGACTCCAGACCATCCAATACACCGCTGCAAGACTTTTACTTGACCTCCAATGCCGCACCCACATCAGACTGCACCTCAGGAAGCTTCACTGGCTCCCCATTCACAAGCGCAGCCAATTCAAACTTCTCACACACACATACAAAACCCTACACAACAAGACCAAAAAACCTGAACAGCCGCATCCACTTTCACCAACCCACCAGACAACTGTGCTCTGCCTCACTCGAGCACATTCCCCGTACTCACAAAAGCAAGATTGGAAGCCGTTCATTCTCCTATATCACACCAAAGACATGAAACAACGTCCCTCAACACATCAGAGCCTCCTCCTCACTTTTTGAGTGCCGCAAGAAGTTGTTGACCTGGCTCTTCATATAAGCACCTTGGAGACCACAAACCTACACACCTGCCCAAGCACATGGAAACACTCTCGGGTGATTAGTGCACTATACAAATCAATATAACATAACATAAAAGGCTCGCTGAGTGATGGAAGAGTCTACCTGAAATAATCAGTAAAAATGTCCCCTGCAGTAGGTGAAACGTGGTCCAAAATAGCACTGATACCACAGGATCGTACACATCAATGCTCGCTGTAAATCAATAACAGACACATTCTTTCCCAACTAATGTATATCCATACACTGCAACTACATACGACAAAATCTCCCATGCTTCACCTGTCTGGCTGCCTAATTCACAAGCCATATTGGTCTGGGAAAGTACAATTATCCAACCATACTGGAAACAAATTCACACTACCTTTCCCAGACCGGAAACAGAATAGTCCTTCCTGACCTGAAACTGGTTCTTTTGGGCCTAGTAGGTGCAGGCAGGGACCGCCACATGAGACAACTAGTTTGGTTGGGCCTCATTATTCCAAAATGGGACATTGGCCGTCACTGGCGCTCGAAACTGGCACTGCCATTTCTTGAACGGGTCCAAGGGATGGACTTTGCTGCTGCAACAGAAACATTCAAGTCCAGGGGATGCCTGGAAAAACACAATAAAGTATAGGGGAATTGGTTGACATATATGGAGTCTTTATCATCAGCGATTTAGCTCCATACAAAGTATTCTTGTATGCTCTTTCATTTGGGTTTGATGGGGTCCAGGCTCGATGCAGCACTCTTATTGTTATTTGCCTTTTATATGTTATCTGAAATACAATCTAAAAGTTATTAAAACAAAAATCACAACCCATATTCTTCAAGTTGAATGGAACACAACCTCGTAGTCAGTCGAAACTGGTCTGATTCATTATGGCCGGGAACTGCCTAAGACCCCCTCCCCTTAATAGGACAGATACCCTTGGGAAATGGGGGACCCTCCCCACTCCCCTGGAAGCTCCCCACTCCCTACCTTTCCCCCTGGCAAACTATGCAAACACCACAACTGTTTGGATTAGGGGTCGTAGTAACCCCGGCCGTATTTTATTACATAAAATATCAAAAACATTAATAATCATATTTACATTATGAACAATACGCAGAAAGTCTAATACATTGATAGTTAAAAGATGTCAATTGGCTAACCTTAACATGTTTCTAATACAGAGCCAATCCTATCGTAATCTAAGTGATGATATATCACTGGTAGATCTTTCTGCCAATCCCTGTTGGAGCTACGGCAAGGTCAATGACTGGCGGCCCCAGATCCTGATCCAGCTAGGTCCACACCTCCTTACGGGCGTGAACTTGCGTAGGGTGCCCAGCTTACTGGATGGATACCTCCACTGCCCCACCACGCCCTCAACGTTAACTCCATAAAGGGGCACAGCAATTATGCCTCCTTGCGCCCTTGAGCACATGCACGTGAGGGGATTGGCCAACCAGTCTACTGGAAGCAGGACTTCCCTTCCCCCCGCACCCCTCCAGCCTACGGGCTGTAACTGCCCCTGGAGTTCCATGAGAGACCCTCTGTCTCCCCCTCGGGCGTACCCATTTTACAATGGTGATGCCCGCTAAGGACCGAAAACTATGCTCACCAATCATGACCTTACCGCTGCATGTAAAATATGACAAAATTAGGTTCAAGAAAAGAAAACATTTTAATACAAACATTAAAAAACACAATCAAAACCAAGTATTTTAATTTACATTACTCCTCCTGCAAATGGGAAAAACATACTGATCACACAATACATCTGCCTTAGGGGATGGTGGGTGGGTGAAAAAAAGTTTTGCTGGGGCCTCAGACTGAGGCCCTGTCCTGATGTGTGTGCTGTCGGCTGGGGAGCGGTGAACAGAGACCGTCTGCTCCGCTCCCCAGCTTTTTAACCCCTTTCTTGCCAGGCAAGCCGGTTCTGACCAGTCTTGCCCGACGTTGAATTGATGCGTGAAGTGGAAGCGCTTGAAAGTGCTTCCAGTTCACGCTCGGATAGCCAATGCGGCGTGTTTGTTCAGGGGGAGGCAGCTCGCCACGTCACTACTGTGTGCGGCGCTTCCTGCCTTCCCCTGGTTGCAGGGGCCCGGCGCGACCACCATAATGGCCGTGTGCCCGAGTTGTGCCCGCCTTTCAATAACATTTATCCTTCTGTGGTAAAAAGAAAAAAAAACGGAGAAACTAAACAACGAGCAGACTATAACTCAAACCAAAAATTATTACTGATTATCAGTTAGAATCTTTTTCATCACTCAGCGAGCTATGTAAAATCATATACAGAGATTGGATATTCGTTATCTGTGAGATGAATGTTTTCTTCTTGTTCTTCAGGCTCATTGCTGTTTGCCAAATGTTTTATTGTTCTGCAATTTTGTTATTTGTGAGAATATACGTTTTGTGCGAGCCAATGTATATAATGATGTTTGAGTTTAAATTTTTCCATGTATTAACACCTCACTCAATCTAATCAAATAATGTATATTATGATGATTAATTATCAGACAACATGTTGATAAATGTTGGGAGCCTTTTTGATGTCAGTAATCAGATAATTTGATCTATTTGGAATTAATACATGACACAATGATGATAAATGTATGTAGTAAATGATTTCACATATGCCTGAAATGGAAAAGATAGGTCTCCCGGGGTGTTGGCCTTAACTTCTAAATACAGATTTTTCCGAAATTAATTACATTTGAGTGTGATGCATAATGCTTATTATTAATTGCTATATTGATTTTAGAAGACAAAGTAAAATGAAGTTCAACGAGAACTTTTTGAATAATTTACTATGTTCTTTTACAGTACCCTTTAAAATGTTTAGTCCCTATCAAGTCCTGAGGATGGACCTCTGAAATGATTTGAGTGCGACCGAAACACTGACTGTTTAGAAATGTGGCAGGGTACTGTATAATTTCTATCAAAATGAGAGTGAGTTATTACTGTCAAACAGAAGGGGGATGTCTTTTTTACCATTCTGGATCTTCCTGCCCTTGACCTCTCTTCCCTTATTTGTTTTTAAACTGTGTTGCATGTGTGTTTTTAAAAAGGGATGTCTTATGGGGTTAGTGCCAGTGGCGGCTGGTTGGGAACGGTGGCGAAGGTAGGGGGAAAAAACATACCTTATCATCGCCAATCGCCAGCCGTTGCCTCGCCTCCTCTGACGCAGGAACAGGAAGCACCCCGCCTCCCAGAATCCCCTGACCAATCAAAACTTTGCTAAGGCAGCGTTGTGATTGGTCTGAGAACCGTGGTTTGACGTTCAAATGGGGACTGGGAGGCTGGGCATGTTCTCCACTGAGGCTGTAATGCAGCCTGGGTGGAGAACATGAATGTGCACATGACAGTTTTGCCAGACAAGGCTGCCAACCGAACCGTCATGAGCACTTAAGTGCAGCAGGAACTCCTCCTCCTCCCTCTTCCAGGCAAGCCCAGCTCTGCCCCAACCTGGGCATGTTCCAAGAAGAAAATGATAACGTAACGTTTAAAAAAATGCTTATCATCATTTTCTTTTTGTACTCAGTGGGGCGACGCTCCTCCTCCTTAGAGGAGCTGCCCCTGTTTAGTGCGACTCATTGTGGAAGCACATTTAGGGGTTTTCTGTGTCGTTCTGGAACTGGATTTTTTGTATATAAAATAAAAATAAGTTCTTTTGTATTTAGTTGTTCTCTTTTAATTCTAATTCTACTTTGAGAATACGTAAGTGCGATGGACTAATTTGTTAATTTATTTCATATCCAGGGGCATTCTTTTGAAATGTTGACGTTTTTTCGCCTCAACATCCAAAGCCAACTTTTTGTCCTCGAAGGATAGGGTAGTCAGCTGCGATTTCAAGACTCATTCTGCCTGTCAGTTCTACAGTTTTGATGGGGACAAACTGTGGTTGATAACCTATTCCTTACCCTGGACAATGTAGATAAGGCTGCTCCTGGGGTAATACACTCATCTGGAGTGGATTTTAGCAGTTGGACTTCTTCCCAAGCTCAGAGAGAAATTCTTAATCCTCCTTCTTGAACTCCATGTTCAGCCTTAGCCCCCTTTCCTTGCACACTTTCCTCAACCCTGTCATGCGGACATTTTTCCATGCTGTCCAGACCCACCTCCAGGTTATCCAAAACTCAAGGTGCACACCTTGAGAGACTGAGTATATTTAGTAAAAATCAAAAACGACCCAATAAAAATCAAAGTCAATAAAAATCCCCAAAATAATTGGTCAATTTAAAAAGGAATTTTTTATTTCAACATAGTTAGGTACAGCAAAACACAAACCCTGTATCCCAATGGTAAAAACCAATGTAAGTAATTGGTTTATTTGTAAAGGGGAAGGGTCATTTCACTTTAAGCAATAAACTCAATCTTTGTCAGGAGGAACCATTAAAATCACTAAATTAACATGAACTCAACTCCCTGGTAGCTATGGCACAGAGCAGACAGGATTAATTTAGAGGCAATGTGTAAAATATATATTCTATACCAAAACTGTAATAAAGTCACAACACAATAAAAATCCCATACCATTTTAGAAAAAAACAACAAAAGCCTCCTAATATGGGGAGTAGAAGATATGATTTAAAAAAAAAAAGATTTAAATAAAAATTGAGAATACCTTGGCGTACCTTAGTTTAAATGAATAATTTTTTTCAGAATTGATTTACAGCTGGAAAGTGACCACTTCCCCCAGGTAATGGGTTTAAGAACAAAGATTAGCTTACATTTGAAAGCCCCAATGTTCCTAACTACTGTGTCTTTTGAAAAGTTAAAAATACTGCAATGGTTAGGTCATATCCCAAATGATTTGATAAAGCAGTTTCAAGCTCTTGCACACTCAAAATAACTCCAGGACAGTAACCTAGTGCAAGCTTGGAAGTTAAATGTAGGAAAGTTGCTAAACAAGTTCTCAAATCCGGTATGTCAAAAAGGACAACTTGTCCCAAGGAAACAAAAGTTCGAATGGTTTACCCAGGCCTTAAGGATAGCAAAAAACAGCTTGTACCGCTCCGCTAAAAAAGAGCAGGGAGGAAGTGTCCTGTTAATAGAACCTCAGTGGAAAAGTTTACACAAACCAGATAAGGGTGCTAAAAAGCAACGTGGTCAGCAAAGAAGGACTATAATGAAGGTCTAAGGAAAAGACTCCTCCATTAGTGTATGAACAAACACTCAAGACAATTCTGGAGGCTCATAAACAATCTGGAAAGAGATCCCTATGGTGCCAACAATGTCAACATCACTAAGTTAGCCAGGGTCAGTACCTTGCAGTTCATTACACCATTCAGTCGGAAGAGCAAACAAATTCGTCTTTATTTCGCCCAGGGCGGGACCTTTTTGACTTAAATAAAAAACCTACCAGCCCAAGCAAATAGAGAAATTGACAATTTAAAGTAAAGCTGATGGCGGTCCTGGGCTGAAAGGCTTGAGCACACTTTTAAAAAATCAAATCATTAGTTGCTGAGCGGAATATCTAACCCCACCATAAAACTTTTGCTTCGCCCTTAATATGATTCCAGATTCATGATGAGGTGAGATTATCCACCAAATATATAAAGGCAGCAAAAGCAACCTAGCAAATTATCGCCTGATAGCCCTATGAAATAACAAGGCCAAATATTATGCAAGGCTTTTACTATAAGATCTGAATGGTGGGGTGGAGGAGTGGCAAATAATACAATGCAATCAAACCATTTTCAACCGTTTTGACAATACAAAACTGTGGTTCAAATTTGCAGCCTGGGAGAGTCTGGAGAAACTACTGAAGTCAATCCAACAACTTCATACTGAAACTTGGATTCAGATAAAAATAGGTGATGGAGCAATGGTCTCATGCAAGTTCTAAGGCATAACAGGCTTCAAACAAGGCTGTGTGCTCGCACCAGACTTATTTAATATCTTTATGGTGGATCTGACGTTGGAACTGGACTTGACCAAATCCTCCTCACCCAAATTAGAGGGAAAATAATTAACAAGCATGTTATATGCAGATTACATCATTCTCTTCAGCTGAACCAAGGTGGGCCTTCAAAGACTGCTGCAAAAAGTAGGCGCCTACACCTCAATAAACAAGCTTGAAATCAATCTCAACAAAACAAAAGTGTGAATGTTCACTAGAAGACCCAAGAGCACTAGACCCTGGTTCATTAATAACTTTAAACTAATTCAGAAGACAGATTACAAGTATTTAGAATTTAGAATTGACACAAAAGGCACCTTTCTAGGACCCAAGGCTCACATGAAATCAAAAGCATGGGCCCTACTAGAAGCCTTTGTGTCACTCCAGAAAAGGCTGAGAGGTTATTCTCTTTAACCCATATTAATGGTCATCAACACAAAGCTTCACCCTACTATAGCATATGGCTGTGAAGCACTTTGTGGCCATGAAACAGAGTGATTGGAAGTGCTCAGTCTGAATACATTTAGACAGCTTTTTCGCCTACCCCGTAACGCATCTCCAGCCTAAATCTGGTTGTAATTTGGGTTTGTGAAGGAAACATATGCAAGAAAATGTGCTTTAATTAAATTGTGTTATAAAATAAGAGCTGCTAAGGACGGCTCCCTAAATAAAATGCTCTGGACAAATTTTCCATCGACACAGGGTTCTTGCCCTTTCAGAGACTACCTACTGACCAGTAGAAGGAACCTACAAATGAATGGGCTGTGGGAGCTGCCAACAACATTTCAAGTTTCAAGAAACAGGTGAATAGAACTATGCAGGAGTTGTCGTCACTGGATGATAAAAACGCCTTTGCAAAGCGAGCTCATTTATGGTTCATTATGCACTCCTATAAAACCTTAGTGCAGCAAGCGTACCTTGACTCCTATAATTCCATCGAGATGAAAATTAAACTAATGCATCTGTGTCCAGGAGAGTTTATAACTTTGGACCTGTGCCCTAAATGGCTCGTAAAAGGAAAAAAAAGATGGTAGAAGATGCATTAAAGCCCCTGAAACCATTATGCACTTTGTCAATGCCCATCACTCCTGTTTGAGCAACAACAACTCCTGCGCCATCCTTTCAATAAACTGGGAGTGCGTATTTACCAGCAAGCAGTTACAGCATGCTTCAACTGCGGAAATATAAGACTCATCGTGCAAACAATTAGGTTTTTAATCCAAGCTGTTAAAAGCTATAACAAAAAACATGACAACGGACGCAATGATGCAATGCATGTATCTTTCCTTTAAATTGCCTAGTAGATACAATGTGTAGACTATGTTCCAGGTCTTCACAAAATCCATAATCCAGGCTGGAAAAAGAGTTACAAATAAAAAAAATGAGAATGGGCATAACATTGCAATGCATGTATTTTGTTTTAAGCTGCTTAATAGTTTACAATTGAGACCATTTTTTTAAGGTGATGTTTTTGAAATAGCTTCAAGATTTTATGTAACCTTGAGTTTTTAAGGTGAACTTTTAATGAGATACTGGATG
This sequence comes from Triturus cristatus, assembly GCF_964204655.1. Taxonomy (NCBI): domain Eukaryota; kingdom Metazoa; phylum Chordata; class Amphibia; order Caudata; family Salamandridae; genus Triturus; species Triturus cristatus. The sequence continues at coordinate 679,254,190 of NC_140585.1, read as the reverse complement.
TGATGGTTTTTATTAACTATGCATTTTTAATAAAATTTGAAATAAAAATAGTGCCAATCGTGGTCAACTGGTCACAGTAAACCGAGAAATAGTACTTATTTGAGGCTGACTGCAAAGGAGCACGGGTCTGATACAGGGATAACGTTTGACTCAGGGTTTCACAACTTCCTTTAGGTTTTGGATGAGGTCATGGTGAAGCTGGTGGTTTTGGGTGGGAAAGCTCAGAGCAGGAGAAATTAAAAATTCTTGTCAAGGGATTGTCACTTGCAGGTCAGACAGTTTTGGCGCCTTAACCCGGCTAAGATTTCTTCGTTCACACCTAGCCACTTGTTTGGAGCTCAGATTCCTCCAGTGGGTCAAGGCTAGTGGCTGTGGCTGAAGAGGGCCCCACAAAGCCGAATATCTTCTCTGCAAGGTCCAGTGTTGCTGTCGTGAAAAATCTCAGAGCACGGGAAACCTGAATCTTCAGTCCAGCGGCAATGCTCCTTGGTCAGATCAGGTTGGCACATTTGTCTCAGTCCTAGGGAGGCCTTTGAGTCAAAATTATTCTAAGTCCCAGGTTATCAGGGGGTAGGGAAAGTTCACTCATACTAAGCTACGGATTCCAGGCTCTTAGGAATAGCATTTGGAAGTCGGGACTCACTCCAACCGAAGCCACAAGGAGTGCTCCGGTCAGGTCCAGTTAGAACTGGTAAGCTGGGAATCTTCAGGAAAGACCTCTTTTAGCTTGTGATCCTGTAGCTTAAACATGAGGTCAGCCTCATGACCCATGGAGTACTTTTTTGTCCTGGGAATAAGAAGGAGCAGGTCCAGTCTTTCAGGGCCTCTCAGGTCTCAGACCACAGGTTCAGACTTATTCTGATCTTTCTCAGGCCCAGCCGTATTCTGAGGAGGGTACTGGGGATTCCACATTTAGGCTTGGTACACACTTGTGTGGTGGCTGAGAATCCATTGCTCCTCCCTAACCAATGGGGTAAAAGTTCTCAGCCGTTACCTCACCCACTTTTTCACCATTTTCTTTGTGCCCTACTGTAGACAATCCCACAGTGCCCTTCTCTGCCTACATCCAAGATGGTAAAAACCTTCTTCCCTTGTTTAGAGCCTGGGTGCCCACCCAGAGGTGTGGGCAAGAAATGAGCAAACCATCCTCTCTGGTAACTTTAAACTAGTTGTGGGGCAGTCCCCCCCCCTCATTGGGAATGGTTTCTGCCTGACTGTGAAACAAAACCAGGACCATTTCCAGGTGTCATCTGACATCTGCCTGTGACAGGGAAGACCCCTTTAAAGTAAATTAAGTTCATGGGCACTGCCCAAATATTTATCCTGCCAGAGGAACAGAAAACTACCCCACTACCACATACCCAGCCTTTGTTTATGCTTTAGGAGCACTTTTCATACCTTACTCTGGGCTTGAGAACTAAGAGGGCTGCAGCTGGAGGTTAATGTAAACTAAGTTTCAGAGGCTTTGGGGAGACAAAAGGTAACTTTCTAAAAGTACATTCTCCTTAATATTTATTCAAATCTGACTTCACTAACTTGGGCTTTAATAAATATTACAAAGTATCCAAGAATGATATTTCTAGCTGTTTCCTAGCCAATGACAACATTATTAAATGTAATAGTGCATCTCTATGGAACAGCCAGCCTCGGCAGAGTGTAAACAACTTTTTGGTACAGGTCCATATAAGGGTATGTTAACATTAGATATCTACATGTCCTTTTAAATATCAAGCACATTGCCTTGTACATTACAAGACTTGCGCAAGGATGACTTATTAATATTTAAAATTGAGTCTTATCTGTTTTTTTGACAGATTGAATTCCAGATCGGTAGGCTACAATGTTCCTTAAATATGTTTTTATTTGATAATAGTACAATATATTATATGCCAAGGTAGTAAATGCAACCCTGGTGGAGGAATCCATACACAGCAATAAACTTTCTATTCTTTCTATTCTGCCATATTCAATGTGAAAAAGCATCCCATTACCACCCAGGTCATCAAGTGAAAAAAAAGAGAACAGGACATCATCTGCCCGCTCAAAAAACAGTGGAACAGCAATGAAAGTTGCCCAACATCAGTAACTACATGTTGTATAAGCTAAACAGGAAACAAATTAAGAAACAAAAACTCCATACAAAACTGAGCAGTGGCAGCAGTCCTCCATGACATTTGTTCTCCCACAAAAGAGCTCCCACCCACACCACTCAGGGGGAGGATATGAGAAAAACAATAGGTGACAGCGGGGGAGGGAGAAGGAGGAGAAGGGGGAATCGCCATATCCCCCATCAAGCAGGCACCAGACTCCATATACCCACATATAAACACGCATATTCCCGAACTCAGCGTGGAATCCATCCACTTATGTCTCCATCTCCACAACAAGTGCCTCTGGCCTTAGAATCTGGGAGGCAGTGGGAGAACCGCCCACTGGCAGCTCCAACTCTATCAAACTGTCCCCCATAGCTCCAGATCCAATTCAGCATTTTCATCAGTGAACACCACATGTAACCGCCTCTCCACCACCACCCCCTATTCTTGTATGTCATCCATCCATTTATTAACAGTCGGTGATCTGGGCTGCACCCTATGGATAACGACACATTGCTTAGCGAGCACCAGACCTAGGAGAGCAAACCTATGTCTCATCTTGGCCCTTCTCTTAGGGGTCGGGAGCAACCCGAGTAGGCAGTGTTAGGCTGAGGTATTGGCCTGTACATGTGACCTCTTGCAGAGCACATAGGACTTCCCCCAGTATCCCTGTAATTTGCTGCACTCCAATGTCATATGGAGGAAGGGTGCCGGCTCCGACCCACACCTAGGGTAAGTAGCAGACCACAACCTGTTAATCCTATGTAATCATTGCAGAGTCAAATAGGAGCGGTGCAAATAATAAAATTGGGTAATCTTGAACCGTGCGTCACTAGCCAGCTCCCTGACCTAAGCAAATGCTCTCCTCCTGTCGCTCTCGGAAAGTGGATTGGGCAGGTCACCAGCCCATCTGTCACAGTCTTCTGTCATATCAGTCTGACAATCTTCCTTAAAAGCCTTGCAAATACGGGATAGCAGACCTCTAGTAGGACCGGGATCCGGCAGAAGTTGCAATGTCTGCGACTCCACTGGCTCAGCAGGGAAATCTGTCCAGATCACATAGATCATACGTGACACCTTTGCATATTGCGAAAACTAGCCTGGCTGAAACTGGAACAGCTCCTGTGTCTTCCCTATCAAGAGAAAGTACAGTTCGCCGGTCATGGTGCAGCCTCCCCTAAAACCACTGCGAGATATCCATCACTGATTGTATAGACCTGACGGACGTTAGACATCGGAGGGGCAGTAATAGAGCAAAGGGAGCCTGCCGCAACACCTGGGTGACCATGTGCTCCCTGGCCACCGTCACTTGACGGCAGGGCACAAGTCCTAAAAAACAGAAGTTGGGGGACTAACCAGGTTAGGCAGTATGCAAGTGAAATCATGACACGTGCCATCACAGCGTATGATGTCACAACGTGTGACATTGCACATGAAGTGATCTCACTGGAGGTGACATCACAAGAAGTGACATATTAAGCCCTCACACATATGTTTATCAGGTATATCAGGAATACATTTAAGCGCATTATGAGATTTAACAAATGAGATTTGGTGTCGGGGTTGTGTCAAAATAGTATCCCAATTTCAACGCAAAAGCTGGGCCTCAACTAATACATGATTTTTTTAAAACCCTGCCACAAAGTAATTGGCAACAAGGAGAAGCATGGTAGTAGATCGGTTATGCTTAATTAGTGCAAAGTCTACATTTTAAAATATTTGACTGGGTTAAGGCATCTGGTGTGAAGGTGCCCAGTAAATCTTAGGGAATAGAAATAATGGTGAGGAAACTGGAATTAAACGCATTTGTCTCATGTAACTCATCTTGTCCATTGATTTACTCATGTACAACATTTATTCTCAATGTGTAATGCGCATATTAAGTAAAGAGCTCTGACACTCTGCATTGGGTTGCATTGCGCTATCAAAGAAATAAAAGAGTGCTACGGAAATTGTTATTTGTGTAAATACTGGAACAGACCAACCATCTGACATTCTTACAGTGCATGCATCTATTATATACAGAGACTGAACAAAGGCAAAACGCTGCTTCTCTTAAGTACCTGTGAAGAGATAAGCTGTGTGCCTTTGTTTCCCCTCTGTGGCATTTACATTTAAGTTGAGGTTCCAAGACGCCTCCAGTCAGGATATTCAAACAAAAGGAGGCCTGATGGCCCCTTTACTTCGGCCCAGCTGGAGGCGTAAAAAAGCTCCCTCGCTGCCTGCAACTTGCTGCTGGGAATCGAAAGCAGACAATGTACAAGCGCTGCTGAACGTGTCCCGGTGTCTGAAAATTACACCGGGACACATTAAACATATTTCTGTGGTGCCCAACTTCTTGACAGGGGGGGACGATGTCCACCCTGTGAAAAGAGTGGGTGGACGCCTTGTACCCGTGTGTACCCCCGAATTGTGCTCTGCTTGATGGACAATAAATAGTCCGTCTCTTGAGACACCTGCCCCTTGCATAAGGCAGCACAGAAGATCTGCACGAGCAGCCCTCTCCCCCAGCAATGAAATCTCGTTCGGACCGTCTGGCACAACTGTGCTGCGTACTGCAGTAGACAAGCAAAATAATATAGCTGTAGATCTGGAATCCCCATGCCCCCCAGCTCAAAATCTAATTTCAGGATGTCCAATTTTACTCTGCTCTTTTTATCAGCCCATATGAGGGACACCAGGAGACTATACAATTTGGCGAATGTGGTTTTCGGAATACTATACATGGCATTTTGCAGGGCATACAGACGGTGGGGCAACAAAACCATCCTCTAAAGGGCAACTTTGCTCATTACTGACAGAGGCAGGCGAACCAAGAAGTAAATCGACGCCTCGAGGCCCTCAAGGACTTCACCCATATTGGGATGATAGCAGGCTTCCAAGGTAGATGCCAACAGCATCCCTAGATATTGGAAGCGGTCACTTTCCCACTTAAGCTAAGTCACGGGGAGGCTAGGCTGATACGCACACATCAACACAGCTAGAGGGAACAGTACTGTTGTCTGCTTGCTAACCCGCCGGCTAGACACTGAACCAAATTAATTCATAATTTGCAACAACACCCAGACTGACCTCTCCAGGTAGAACACAGAAACGAGTGCATCATCAGCATAAAGTGAGACTACATGGGTGTGGTCCCCCACTAAATCATATCATGACGGAGTCGAATTGCCATTGGCTCCATCGCCAAAATGGAAAGGATCGGGAAACAAGGGGCATCTCTGCCTCATACCCCTCTGAATATTTATGCACTCTAACACCTCACTCCCGGTGCAAACCCACGTGACTGGTGGGGTATAAAGCAGCCACACCCAGGACAGAAATATCAGTCCGAGGACCATTCTAGGCAATACAGAGGTATTCCCAGTTGAGCGTGCCAAATGCATTCTCAATATCTAAAGCTACCAACACAGCCTCCAGGTCTTCATCACATGAAACTGCACTGATCACGTGCACAATGTGGGTCGCTACTTCTTGCAGTCTGGTGGCAAGAGCTTTCGCGAGGATCTTCGTGTCAACCCCTACCATAGACAAGGGCCTGTAGGAGCCAGGGCTTACAGGGTTCCTACCTGGCTTCAGGAGCATAACAATCAGGGCCTATGGCATTGGATTGCAGTAGCCCCCTGCAAGCTCTCGCTTTCCAAACAGTCTCCAACAAGCGGGGGACAAGTAGCTCAGAAAACCCAATAGTATTCCACAAGGAGCCCATCTGGACCCAACGCCTTACAGTGTACAATCTCCCGGACTGCCTCCTGTAGCTCCTCAACCAGGAGCTCACCCTTCAGTACCGCCACCTGTTCCTCTTTGAGCTGAAAAAGCACCAAGCCCTCTCTGCCTCCCTATACACAGTCGCCAGGTGATCCCACAGGAGGACATTGATGCTTGTTTGCAACCCAGCAATCATGCCGCCCTTGTATCTTAGCAAGAGGATCACTGGAGGTGGGCGTTCCCTTTTAAGTAACCATGCCAAGAAGCAACCCGACCTATCACTGTCCATGTGCAATAATTGACAATATTTTTGCCAAACAAGGTGGTCTAATCTATCCCAGGTCTCGTCTACCACCCTCTGGGCATTCAATGGTGTGGCTCACCTCTCCCATTGGACATGAGCATCCTACTGGAGGTCCGCCAACTCCGTCTCCTCCCCAGTCAACTTCACCTCCAAATGGCGCCTAGTGCCACTAATTCGGGACAGATACTCCCCACGGGTTACCACCTTCAGAGCTTCCCAATCCACCCCTCTGACATCGCTGTCGAACAGTTTGTTTCAAAATTCCTGGTCGTCACCGTCCTAAGCTCCTCACGGAACTAGGGTCCCCAAGCTTCTCGGGGCGTAAACACCTCAGTGGCACTCTGGGTCTAGCCCCCCAAGCCCCACTACAAAAAACAGTGGTTCATGGTCTGAAAGGAACCAACCTAGTATCTGAACATCCAACATCTTAGTGACAATGTCCTCTGATACTAGAAATCTGTCGAGTATTTGCTGCATGGGCTGGGGCATAGTAAGTAAATTCTGTAAAAGTGCATGTTGTGCGTCAGACATCCATATAGTGCATATGTTCTATCACGCCACTTAACGCGGTCACCATAGTCAGTGTCTCGGGGGGAAGTCGATCCCAATGGGTGTAACAGCAGCTCCTGCCCCAGATAATGATAGAATGCCCCAGCACCTGTGTTGGGCGCATACATATTTAACAGGCATACCTCTCTCCTGTCCAGCAGGCTGTACAAGAGGAGGTACCTCCCCTCAACATCAGCCTTAAGAACTCCAAACCTGGTAGGGGACCTGAGGGGCAATCCATATCTTAACACCTCAGGCATAGTTCAAGTATGTGGCAGAGTATAATTTCCCCCTCCATTTTCTGTGTACCCTCTGTACCTCATGTTCATCAGGTGTGTCTCCAGAAGCAGAGCAATATGTATGGCCTGCTGGCGGAGATAAGTTAGCACCCTAAACCGATTAATATAGGAGTTGAGCCCATGTACATTCCACGTCAACAGCTTAAATCTGGAAGCCATATTGCTACACTGTATTCAAACCCCTGCACCACCCAGCACCGCCACCCCATCCTCAACCACCTCGCCACCACATACTGAACACTAAAATATAACAAAAACAAAATACCTATTCCAGTCGCTGGGTAAATACAAAAGAACTTGTACCTTTCCAATCATCACAACCCCACTAACCCAACCCATCCAAAGGTTCCTACTCCATAGTAAACACTGTTGGAACAGGCACCTTCTGGTTGGCTGAAGGGATGTCCCCAGCCAGGCAGAAACTACCTCTCCCATCAAGGGTGAGTGATCACACTTGCTGTATAACCTGTGCTCATCCTTGGGTAGATTGGCAATGAGCAGTCAGGCTCATCTCAGAGACAATGTGTAAAGGAAAGGCACAGGAGTCATTCGCCATAAATACACTGAGCGTCACAAAAGAGACTTCACACAGGATGTATGTAAATAGCCTTTGTATTCAACACACATATTTAAAAATTATAACATAAACATCAGGTACTTTTAGGCATAAAACACATTTGGAACTATTACTAGCAGTATTAGGTCCACTTGTATGATTATGATATCAATAGTATGCATATTGTGGCCAATTCCTAATTTAACCCAACCCAGAGAGTCAGAGCACCCTTATGCAGTGCAACACACTGTCCAGCCCAAGCCCACCCTAGGAATCCTGATAATACAATCCCACACAGTTGAAGGGTACACCCCAGGTCACAACAATTTCAAAAATATATACATACAAGAAACAAACAAATTTTAGCAGCCCCGCAGGCCAGAGCCACGGAGGTAACCCAAAGTCGAACCTATTGTGATTTTGGCATGAAATCAACATATAAAGCGACACTGCCGGCCAGTGTCATTCATCACAGGTGGTCCACTTAATATCACTCCTAATCACAAGCTCACTCTGCACCGCTACACGGTGCAACAAGTATCAGACCAGTCTGTACGGAACACTCTTGCACACATATGCACTCAGCACCCTAATACAGTGCTACTGGTAGCCAGCAGGTCAATGGATAACACCCTGCAGACTTTGTGCCCCCAGTATCCCCCCCACCCTCTAGTTCACCCCGATTGTCCTATACCCCTGGATGAAAGATAACCACCCTCTCCTCCTGGTTACTAGGCCGCACCAGGCTGAAGTCCCACTTAGTCTGGGTCCTCGGGAAGCAGGTTGGAATATGTACCAAGTTTTAATTACGAGGTAGATGTAAACAAGGGGAGTTTAGCAGTCACTCAGGACGTCACTCAGGACATTCACCCCAGGTCTCAAAACACAGTGGAGTCATGCTGTTTTGACCTGCTTCCAAACTCTCTCGGGAGCGTTCCTTCAACCCAGTCAATCTCTTTTGCTCCTACCTGGTGCCAAAATGTTTTAGGGAGGGGACAGGTGTGGAGAGGGCAGGTTGTCTGCCATGATGAGGGTCAAAGGGGAACAACTGATGAATGGGGAGTAACACTTGGGGGCCTCTTGATTGGAGGAGGTGCCCCGACCGGTCCAGTTGATCAGTGTCGTGCCGAAGCAATCCATGCACAGCGTCTGGTGCGCGCTAGTATGGGTCGCACCAGATACTTCAGGTCTCAAACACGACGAGTTACAAATTCCGTACCTCCCTGGAAACGAGGCACAATGACCGGTGCACATTGAGGTGGGTTGCACCAGGCAATTACGGTCACACACAGCGAAGCAATGCAATTCTGTACCTCCCTGAAAATGAGGCACAACTTCCGGTGAACAATGGTACAGGTTGCACTAAACCATTCCAGTCACACATAAAGGCACAAGTTCATTAGAGCCACATGAGATAGAAGGAGATACTACTATAGGTACACCCCCACCTCTGAAGGTGGCACCCTGTGAATCGAACACCAGACACAATGAGCATGCAGTTGGCCTGTCACAAGACAGAGATGCGGAAGGATCGATGAAACGAGTCACGCAGGTTGCCGCAACAGGTGAAGCCGCTTGCCACCAACTAGACGCATATAAGTGTCAGGGTCCCTGAGGCACTGGAACAACATACCTTAGATGTGGGCAAGAGTTCTAGGGCTCCGCACTGTAAAATCAAGTCTCCAGGAATAAGTCTTAGTTCCACCCTCACCCCCCTCTACCCGTTGGGATTCAGTAGGTGATGTGGGCACTTGTGAGGACATCGACCTCCATATTCCACAGGTAGAAGGTGTAGGTCCCTCACAGGAGATCTTTGATGCCTCTGAGATCTCCGGGAGAACAGGAGGCCCACCGATGGGCCCTTGGAGAGCACACTTCACGGCGCTACACTTTAGCAAGTCTTTGGTCTAACCCAGCCACTATTCAGAAATGCCACGCTGTCCTCTACATGGGCAGTAATCCTACATGTGCATAACTGAGTCCTTTGGCAATGTGCACAACATAGTCCGGGTTCTCTGGTCCCACGTCCCCACAAGCATATCTCACCCTTTGCTCAAGCATGGCACCTGTAGTTATACTGTTGTGTCTCTTTGAAGTTAGGGGTGGTTGTGAGAAGTTGGCCTGGTATATGATGTTCACTAGTTAAAGTGACCACCTTGTACCATGCCAAGCAACCCTTATGGTGTGGTTGTAAGTCAACCTTTTCGGACTAGCTGCCCTAGTGGTAGCGTAGGCTAAGCAGTCTTTGAGGCTAAACTCGTTAAAGCGTGTTAAGCAGGCTGTTTTACCATATATAACCCCCCTTTATACCAATGAAAGGACACCACTCAGATATATATTCAAAATATATATGTATTTATTACTCAAAGTATCTCCTAGACTCTTTATGAGCACAGGAGCACAAATCGTTAAAGAAGAAAGTATTACAATATACAGAAGTTGCACTTTATATGGATAGGCCCTGGTGGCCGATCAAACCATATACTAAAATAGTGGTATAAGTACCACGACTAGGAAAGGGAAAAGGCCTAGGGCCTCTAGAATCGCTGGGCCTACAAGGAGCTAACTTCAGTTAGTGACCAGGAGGTCCACGGGTCGCGTGTGCAGTGAGGAAAGTTACACGCGGGCTCCCATAGGTTTTCAATGGGTGCGTAAAAGTTCAAAAGTTACTGCTAGAAGGGTCTTCTGGATGGACTACGAACTTAAGACTTAAAACACAGACGCTAGAGATGTTTCTCTACACTTGGGCACCGGAGTGCCAGCTTTACCTCACCCACAGGAAGCGGGTGCATAGGTCTCGAAGTGCGTCGGGTTTCGTCTATCTGTTCAATGGAGCCTGATGACAAAGATGCTGCAGGCGGCCGGTCCAGAAGAGATGCGGTGGATCCAAGGGTGGATCGGAGTTGTAGAAGACCTGAAAGCAGAGGGGACAGTGTTCACAGTCACTAGCCAGTGACCGGCCTGGCACCAGGTAGGTACCAGGCGATGTCGGGTGCAAACAGGTGTTGAGGGGTAGCTTGTCTCCGCAGCCACATGGTCCCTGAAGGTCGACGACGTCCAGGAGTCGGTTCACGAGCTGTCCCACGCAGGCTCTCGCTGTCGGCGGTGTCGGCGATTCGAAGGAAGCAAACAAGCCTTGGCAAAGGCAGGAGTCGTGGAAAATGAAGAAAGCTGATTGTTCTGACCAGCAAGGTCAGAGGGGCTGCTTCTTTGAAGGCAGCAGGGGCCAGTCTGGAGCAACCAGACCAGCGTCGTAGTATTCAAGGTTCGTCGCCAAAATGGCCAATAGCCAACGGGCCAGGGACCGGGCAGGCGCGTCGAGATGCAAAGTGCAGAGGGGCCCCACGCAGATCGTGGAGATGCTGGAGGGCTCACCTTTGGTGCAGATGCTGCTCGGATGTTGGGCTTCTCAGGACCCAAAGCACAACTTGGAGGGAGCCTCTGTTGTCGCGCTTGCAGCTTGTCATGGGTCTTTCAAGATGGCTGGCTCCACGTGTCTCGGTGCCTCCACGGGTTCCTTCTTTTCAGGGACTGTGGATCGGGCGGTGAGAGGTCTGGAGGTCCAGGTCTTGTCGGGCTCTGGGCTCGGGCAGGAGGCGGCGGCAAAGCAGACGTCGAGTAGCTGGTTGGTGCTTGCGTTAGCAAGATGGTCACTTCCTGACCATAGGGGAGATTTCCTTCTGTCCTCTGTGCAGCAGAGCGTCGAAGTTCCCGTCTTCTTCTTTGTAGTAAGTTGATTCCAGGATGTCTGAAGTCTTAGGACACAGCTCCTACCTTTAAGCGGATTCTAGGGGCCGGACTACCTGCTAGGTCCCTCCCTTAGGGTGGGACCAGGAAGGAGTAGTTTCTTTTCTGTAACTCCAGTTCTGTAGTAGGGGTATCTCTGTTATAGTCATAATCTAGTGAATAGTCCCGCCCATGTGCGTGGACCCCGGAGCAATAAAAAATAATCTCTAAAAGGTGACAAATCATGCAGACCTGCATACACCTTTAAGAGAGAATTTAATTTAAAGACAGATAATGCAGCCTATACCCACAGGCTACACTGTCCAGTACTTCAACTAGAATTCCACCAATATCCACAAACAGCACTGCCTGTCCAGTTTTTCTCCACATAGGAAAAAACCCTGCCTCTACCAGCAAAAGCCTCTGGAATGATAGAGAGGAAGGAGTGGACAGACAAGCCCCATAGGCTGCCATTATGTGGCTTGGAACAGGATACTGTGCCTTTAAGAAAACTTTCCAGTTTTCCAGAACTTTCCCCAGTATCCCAGAATGCCCAGCAGGTCCCATTTACTTTCAGTTCTTTTTGAAGGCGTAGCACGCCAGACCTGTAGCATTCTATATGAATAAGTATCTCTCCACCGGGGAGGAGGGCGGGCGCTTATGACTATAACAGAGATACCCCTACTACAGAACTGGAGTTACAGAAAAGAAACTACTCCTTCTGTAGTAGGGGATCTCTGTGTATAGTCATAATCTAGTGAATAGAATGGCAAGCCCATCCCCACACAACAAAAGCGGTGGAGAACACACAAGACACTACCACTACTGTGCGAACAAATTTCGCAGCGAAGCCTGCCCAACCTGAGCATCTGCCCTGGCATCCGTGTCCAGACAGTAATGCGCAGCAAAGGTATGGACCGACTTCCAAGTGGCCGCCTTACAGATTTCCGCAATCGGAACATTACGCAGCAAAGCCGTTGTGGCAGCTTTGCCCCTGGTGGAATGAGCCTTAGGTTTACCCCCTAAGGTCTTATTAGCCTTTTGATAACACAACTGTATGCAGGACACAATCCACCGAGAGATGGACTGCTTAGAGGTCGCAAGACCAGTCCTGACTGAGCCATAATTAACAAACAATTGGTCAGACCTACGAATATCCTTGGTCTTATCCAGATAAAATTTCAACACCCTTCGGACATCCAGGGAATGGAGAGCCCTTTCCGCTGGTGAAGAGGGATTCTGAAAGAACGTAGGTAAAGTTATGGTCTGATTGACATGAAAGTCAGAGATAACCTTAGGAAGGAACTTAGGGTGAGTACGCATCACAACCTTAGCAGCATGAAACACAGTATAAGGTTCTTGACAACATAATGCCTGAAGTTCACTCACCCTGCGGGCCGATGTAATGGCCACTAGGAACGCCGCCTTCCAGGATAGGTGCTGCAATGAAGCCTTGTGAATAGGTTCAAAAGGCTCTCTCATCAGTCTGGACAGCACCACATTCAAGTCCCAAGAAGGCGAGGGAAGTCTGACAGGAGGGAACACCTTCTTCAAGCCTTCCAAAAAATCCTTGACCACAGGAATCTGAAAGAAGGACGTCTGTGAAGGGCACTTCCTGTAAGCAGTCAAAGCAGCCAGATGAACCTTAATGGAATGGAAATTAAGGCCAGACTGCGCCAGATGCAAAAGGTATGGAAGGATGACATCTTCCTTACATGTTGTCGGATCAAAGTTCTTGGACTTACACCAGATACAGAACCTCTTCCACTTGTAAGCATAGGATGTCCTAGTGGAAGGTCGCTTAGACTCCTTCAGAATGTCCATACAATCGTCTGGTAGATTCAGATGACCATATTGCACTATTTCAGGAGCCATGCCGCCAAACTCAAAGACGAGAGGTTGGGGTGCACCATCCGCCCCCGAACTTCGTGAGAAGGTCCGGCCTGCACGGCAATCGCATGTGAGGAAGGAGAGACCGGTGAAGAAGGTCCGTGAACCACCACTGCCTGGGCCACTCCGGGGCGATCAGGATCATCCGCGCCCTGGACTGGGACAGCTTGATGAGCACCGCCGGAATCAGGGGAATGGGTGGAAAAGCGTACAGAAAGCTGTTCGACCAATCGATCCATAGCGCATTCCCCAGCGTCCCCCGCTGGTAGTACCTGGATGCGAAGTCTCGGCATTTGCTGTTTTCGGCGGTGGCGAACAGATCTACGTCTGGAGTCCCCCACCTTGCGAAGACTTCTCCTAGTACTTCGTCGTTTATGACCCATTCGTGGTTTTCCTGAATCAGCCTGCTCAAGGCATCCGCCTGAGCATTCTGCACCCCTGGCAGATGCGTGGCCGTAATCGTCAGTCCTCGGGCCAGCAGCCAGCGCCAGATCGCCTGCGCCTCCTGCGACAGAGTGCGCGATCTCGACCCCCCCTGCTTGTTGAGGTAATACATCGTGGTTGTATTGTCCGTCTGTATCAGCAGCGAGTTGGTCTGGAAGGACGGAAGGAAAGCCTTCAGTGCCAGGAAGACAGCTCTGAGTTCCAGGAAATTGATGTGGTACGTCGATTCCAAAGGAGACCACTTCCCTTGAATCTGCAGGTCCCCGGAATGCGCACCCCAGCCCTGGAGAGAAGCATCCGTCACCACATTCGTCGTGGGAATGTCCTTGTGGAAGGGAACCCCCTGGAGGAGGTTTTCCGCCGAACACCACCACTTCAGAGACTGACGAGCATGTAGAGACAGTCGGATCTTGTCGTCCCAAGAGCCTGTCCTCTGATCCCACTGATCCTCCAAGCACTCCTGCAGTGGTCGCATGTGTAGACGTGCGTGCGGAGTGAGGAAGATACAGGAGGCCATCGATCCCAGTAGAGACGACACCTTCCTCACAGTCGTCGATGGAGCAGTCCTGAGGTCCTGAGCCTTCCGAAGGAGTGATAACCGTCTCTCCTCCGAAGGAGACACGCTTGCTGACCGCGTATCTATGGAGGCCCCCAGGTACTGTATGCACTGTACCGGAGACGGGACCGATTTGGACATGTTGACGTGTAACCCCAGCTTGTTCAAGAGCTCGCACGTCCATCGGAAGTGTTCTTGCGCTTCCTCGAAGGATGACGCCTTGATCAGCCAATCGTCCAGATACGGGTAGACAAACACCTTGTTCCTCCGCAGGTGTGCCGCCACCACCGCCATGCACTTCAAAAAAGTCCTGGGAGCAGACTTTAGCCCGAATGGCAGTACTGTGTATTGATAGTGATTGGCGCCGACTTGGAATCGCAGGAACTTCCTGTGCTTCCGTGCTATGGGCACATGGAAGTACGCATCCTGTAGATCTATTGCACAGAGCCAGTCTCCCCGTTGCAGCTGAGGGTAAATCTGGTGCAACGATAGCATGCGAAACTTCTCTCTGCGAATCCACTTGTTTGCTTGTCGCAAATCCAGAATGGGCCTGAACTCGTTCTTGTCCTTCTTGCGAACGAGGAAGAACCGAGAGTACAGACCTCTTCCCCTTTGAGACAAAGGTACTTCTTCTACCGCCTTTTTTCTCAACAAGATGTCTGCCTCCGCCTGGAGCTCCCTCAGCTGGAAGCGAGAGCTGACCGGCGGAATCGTTGGAGGCGGGCTGATGAACCGAAGACTGTATCCATTGCAAACAATATTCAGCACCCACTTGTCCTGAGTAATTTTTCTCCACTCTGCCGGAAAAAATTGAATGCTTCCCCCCACTGGAGTGGGTAACGGTTGAGGGGGAAGTAACAGCTCAGGGCCGAGACCCGGCCGGGCCCTTGTTTGTGGTAGTAGCCTGCTGGCCTCCTCTACCCCTCTGGCGCTTCTGGAAAGGCTTGCGGAACTGCTGCTGTTGTGGCTGCTGCTGTCCCGAGCCCTGCCCACGCCCTCGGCCCGACGACCCGAACCTCCTCTGGAACGGTCGTTTCTTTTTCTCGGCCTTCTCTAACCCGCCTCAGCCTTCATGCGGGCCATTTCATCGTCCGCATGCTTCCCGAACAGGGTTTCCCCCGAGAAGGGCAGGTTGGCCACTCTTTGCTGCGCCTCCGGCTTGAGGGACGTCAGGCGCAACCAGGAATGGCGCCGCTGGTGGACGCCATGACAGTAGGCGTGGGCGGCCAATAGTGATACATCCGCCGCTGCGCTGATCGTTAGGTTAGAAACCAGCATGCCTTCGCGCACCGTCTCCAAGAAGTCCTCCTTCTTGTCTCGTGGCAGGAGGTCCGCATATTGCTGCAGGGATTCCCACAGGGCCCAGTCGTAACGGCCCAACAACGCCCCTGCACTCGCCGCCTTCATCGTGGTGGCGGCGGTACCACACACCTTCCTGCCCGCAGAGTCCAGCCAGCGGCTTTCCTTGTCCGGTGGAACCGTGGAGGCCGGGGCGGTCGCATGTTGTTTTCTCGCCGCCGTCACGATAACCGAATCCGGCTTCGGGTCCCCTCTCAAAAAGGACGGATCCGACTCCGGGGCCCTATACTTCTTCATGAGCCTGGACGGAGCGGCCTTCGCCGTTGCGGGAGTGAGGAACAGTTCCAAGGCTGGTTCCACCAGTCCAGGCACGAGAGGCAGGAGGGGGCGAGACAAGTGTCTTTTATGAAGCGTCTCAAATATCACGGACGTCGTGGGTGTCGGAACCGTCACCGTGATATTCAGCTTCGCAGCCCCTCGCAACAGCACCTCCTGGAACGAGACCACGTCGTCCACCGGCGACACCCTAGTCCCCGGGGAGTCCGACAGCGTCGGGGAAAGGTCCCTGTCCGAGGAGCGCGACCTGGACCTATACCTCCTGCGGCGTCGTCTAGAGTCTGACGAGGATCGCCCTCGGCTCCGCGATCGTCGCCTCCTGTGAGAGCGGGAGCGCAACCTCTTCGGCTTAGGCCTGTCCGCCGGTCTCGCTGGTCCAGGCGACCGTGGGCGTCGTGGCTTCGGGGTCCCCTGTGGCGGAGTCGGGTACCGTGGAAGGGAAACCGACCTCGGGGGGACCGGCGGCGGTCCCGCAGGAGTGCGTGGCAGCAACAGAGGCTGGGGTGGCGGAGACAGAGTCCGCGGCCGCGGAGGAGGCGGTGGCGGAGGTGGAGACGGTGGTGGAGGAGGTGGCGGCGGTGGAGGAGGCGGTGGCAGAGGTGGGAAAGGAGGAGGCGATGGAGGCATCCGAGGCGGGGTATACACCACCGAGTACACCGATCCCGGCGACTCTCTCTTCCTCGACGTCGATCTTCTCCTCGACGTCGACCTGTGCCTCGACGTCGACCTGTGCCTCGACGGCGATCTTCTCGGCGTCGACTTTTGTCTCGACGTCGATCTTCGCCTCGACGTCGATCTTCGCCTCGACGTCGATCTTCGCCTCGACGTCGATCTTCGCCTCGACGGCGACCTCCGCCTCGACGGCGACCTCCGCCTCGACGGCGACCTCCGCCTCGACGGCGACCTCCGCCTCGACGGCGACCTTCGCCTCGACGGCGACCTTCGCCTCGACGGCGATCTCCTTCTCTTCATCGACGGCGAGCTGCGATCCCTCGACGCCGAACGCTGACGCCGGGTCTTCACTCGACGTCGACCGCTGGACGAAGCCGAAGACGGCGTCGTCGCCGACGACGCCGATGTAGTCGACGGCGGCCTATTCAGGTCCCTCGACGGCGATCGTCGACACCGCTTCTCCCCAGAGCCCTGGGGAGACGGCGAACAGACGGTGGTCATCCTCCTCGACATCGCCGTCGACGCCCTCGACGTCAACGGGGAGCGGGAGCGCTTACTGGTCTTCCTGCCCCTGGGGAGCCCCCCAGAGGCCTCAGTATGGGCCAAAACAGCCCCTCCAGACCCACCTGGTGCCTTCAGTCTTCGCTCCTCCAGAGCTTGAAGCCTGCTCTTCATCCTGTCCCTCAGGGTCCTGGCTGAAAACGAGTGGCAGATGGTACAGCTTTCAGGCACGTGGGACTGGGGAAGGCAAGCTATGCACACCTCGTGTGGGTCAGTTTTAGCCTTCTTTCGACCACATTCCGGGCACTTGTCGAACAAGCCAGGCATGTTGACAGTACCAGCTACTAAACACAAGAAAAAGTGACAAAAATTGCCAAAATCTCAATGAAAACCTTGAAAAAGGGAGAGCTCAATGCTCCAGGGTCCTGCTAGCAGGAGCCGGAAAAAAGAACTGAAAGTAAATGGGACCTGCTGGGCATTCTGGGATACTGGGGAAAGTTCTGGAAAACTGGAAAGTTTTCTTAAAGGCACAGTATCCTGTTCCAAGCCACATAATGGCAGCCTATGGGGCTTGTCTGTCCACTCCTTCCTCTCTATCATTCCAGAGGCTTTTGCTGGTAGAGGCAGGGTTTTTTCCTATGTGGAGAAAAACTGGACAGGCAGTGCTGTTTGTGGATATTGGTGGAATTCTAGTTGAAGTACTGGACAGTGTAGCCTGTGGGTATAGGCTGCATTATCTGTCTTTAAATTAAATTCTCTCTTAAAGGTGTATGCAGGTCTGCATGATTTGTCACCTTTTAGAGATTATTTTTTATTGCTCCGGGGTCCACGCACATGGGCGGGACTATTCACTAGATTATGACTATAACAGAGATTCCCCTACTACAGAAGGGGGGTGGTTACACCCCCAATCCTTTGTCCAGCTCGCCCCAGGTCCCGGGCTGGTGTGCCCCAGGACCGGGTTGAACTGGCATATGCACCGAGGCTCCTTGTGAGCCTCAGGCATGTCTGATTCCATTCAAGCCCTACCTGACCAATACACAAAATCCTGTCTGGGGTGGCAGGAAACCCTTTGTCCACGTCTTCCAAGCTGGAAGGACTCCCAGCAGCAGGAGGGCAGACTTGTGTCTGTGGTGGCAGCATCCATTTTGTGGAGCTGAGGCTATGTCTGATTTTACCCGGGTTTCAGGTACTGTACATGTCGTGTCCCTCTAGAAGGGTGGAATGCTAACCCCGTCGCCAGAATTGGCGAGGGGTTAGTATTCCAATTCGTATGACACCTTACTCGACATGTTTTGATAAAGCCAAACCAAAGATAGCATTTAACCGCGAGGTTCATAATGCACTTAAGAGTATATGGTATGGCGATATCTGGAAACGGTAGAAGGAAGTAGTTCCGACCACTGCAGACAGGCTCAGCTCATGCCAGAGCACCATCTCACATGGAACCAAGCACTCTGCCTTCAGGATTGTTAAGGCCTGCCATAGGAGTGACTTATAGGTTAACATGTGTCTCATTTAAGGTTAGGTATAGGTATACTACACCTAAGTAAGAGGTGGTTACACCAACTTACCCCAGCTGAGTGATCAGCCAGTTGTGTCAAATTGCTAGGCCAAGCCAGGGGTGGCACAATACATGCTTCAGCCCCTGGTAGGCCTTAGATACACCAATGCCCTGGGTACCTAGTGTACACTGGTACAGGGGCTCACAGGGTGATCCAATTCCAATTGGTTATTCACCTAGGGGGCATAGTGTCAATTTAGTAGAGAGAACAGCAGGCTGGGGGGCTGATTAGCAGGCCCACAGCCTCAATATGTCAAAAAACCAGTGAAGCAAAAAGCAAAAATTTGGGGTGACCATAGGATAGCAGACCCTACTCTCCTACACAACCCCCCCCCAAACGCAGGGACATTAAACTAGCCTTGACCAGTCTCGTCTTCATGTCCTAAGTGGAAGTACCTGGAGAGACCATCTGCATTCCCATGGTCTGTACCAGGCCGGTGCTCCACTGTAAAGTCCATCCCCTGTAGGGAAATGGACCACCTAAGCAGTTTGGGGTTTTCACCCTTCATCTGATTTAGCCACAAGAGGGGCTTATGGTCGGTCTGAATCTTGAAGTGAGTGCCAAACAAGTATGGCCTCAGCTTCTTCAGGGCCCACACCACAGCAAAGGCCTCCCTCTCAATAGCTGACCAATTCTTCTCTCTGGGGGTCAACCTTCTGCTAATAAAAGCAATGGGTTGGTCTTGACCATCTACATTAAGTTGTGACAGCACAGCTCCCACACCCAACTCAGAAGCATCTGTTTGGACAATAAACTCTTTGGAGTAGTCAGGACTTTTCAGGATAAGTGCAGAGCACATGGCCTTCTTCAGGTCATCAAATGCCTTTTGACAGCTTACTGTCCACTGAACCTTTTTGGGCATCTTTTTGGATGTCAGATCATTAAGAGGAGTCACAATGGACCCATAGTTCTTAACAAACTTCCTGTAGTACCCAGTCAAGCCCAAGAAAGCTCGAACTTGAGTCTGGGTGGTTGGAGGAGACCAGTCCTTGATGGATTGTATCTTACTCTCCAGTGGTTGAACTTGGCCTCCACCTACAAGGTGGCCCAAATACACAACCTTACTCTGCCCTATCTGGCACTTAGTAGCTTTGATAGTGAGGCCTGCCTTTTGCAGAGCCTCAAGTACCTTCTTCAGGTGGATCAGGTGATCCTCCCAGGTGGAGCTAAAGACAGCAGTGTCATCAAGATATGCTGCACAAAAGTCATTCAACCCAGTAAGGACTTGATTCACCAACCTTTGGAAGGTGGCAGGTGCATTCTTCAGACCAAAGGGCATCAACAAAAATTGATAATGCCCACCTGGGGTTGAAAATGCTGTTTTGGCCTTAGACTCCTCAGCTAATCTGATTTGCCAATAGCCAGCTGTCAAATCAAATGTGCTCAAAAACTTAGCAGAAGCCAGTTTATCTATGAGCTCATCTGCCCTTGGAATAGGATGTGCATCTGTCCTAGTGACAGCATTGAGTCCTCTGTAATCCACACAGAACCTCATCTCTCTCTTGCCATCTTTGGTGTGAGGTTTCGGGACCAGAACCACTGGGCTAGCCCAGGGGCTCTCTGAGGGCTCAATGACACCCAGTTCCAGCATTTTGTGTACCTCAGCCTTTATACAGTCCCTGACGTGGTCAGGTTGTCTGTAAAGTTTGTTCTTTACAGGGAGACTGTCACCAGTGTCCACCACATGGGTACACCAGTCAGTTTGACTAGGTATCAGTGAGAACATATGCTGAAATGATTGTAGAACCTGTCTACATTCAATCTGCTGATGATCATTGAGGTTGCCTCCAAGGGTCACTCCTTCAACTGAACCATCTTCAGGGTTCTGAGACAACAGGTCTGGGAGAGGGTCACTCTCTTCCTCCTGTCCCTCATCTGTAGCCATGAGCAAGCCCATGTCTGCCCTATCAACATATGCTTTTAACCTGTTAACATGGAGTACCCTGTGGGGACTCCTGGGAGTTCCAAGGTCCACCAAGTAGGTAACCTCTCCCTTCTTTTCCAGGATTGTATGGGGTCCAGACCATTTGTCTTGGAGTGCTGCTGGGGCCACTGGCTCCAACACCCATACCTTCTGTCCTGGCTGAAACTCAACCAAGACAGCCTTTTGGTCATGCCAAGCTTTCTGTAAAGCCTGGCTTGCCTCAAGGTTTTTGGATGCCTTCTCCATATACTCAGCCATCCTGGAGCGGAGACCAAGTACATAGTCCACTATGTCTTGTTTAGGCTTTTTGAGAGGTAACTTCCATCCTTCCTTCACTAAAAACAGTGGGCCTCTTACAGGGCGCCCAAACAACAATTCAAAGGGGCTGTAGCCAACTCCTTTTTGTGGGACCTCTCTGTAAGCAAACAGAAGGCAGGGTAGAAGGATGTCTCATCTTCGCCTGAGCTTTTCAGGTAATCCTTTGATCATACCCTTTAGGGTCTTGTTGAATCTCTCAACAAGCCCATTGCATTGTGGGTGATAAGGAGTGGTGAACTTGTAGTTGACACCACATTCCTTCCACATAGCTGTCAAGTATCCTGACATGAAGTTGGTACCTCTGTCAGAAACCACCTCCTTAGGAAACCCCACTCTGGAGAATACTCCCAGTAGGGCCCTGGCCACAACAGGAGGTGTAGTGGTCCTAAGGGGAATTGCCTCTGGATACCTGGTGGCATGATCCACTACCACCAGTATAAATCTGTGCCCAGATGCAGTGGGAGGATCCATGGGACCCACTATATCTATTCCCACTCTTTCAAAGGGGACCCCCACCACTGGTAGTGGTATGAGAGGGGCCTTTGTTGTGCCACCTGATTTGCCACTGGCTTGGCAGGTCACACAGGAGCGACAAAACTCCTTGGTATCTTCATTCATGTGAGGCCAGTGGAAGTGAGGGACAAGCCTGTCCCAAGTCTTGTTCTGGCCTAAGTGTCCTGCTAGAGGAATATCATGGGCCAAGGTAAGAAGGAAGCCCCTAAATTGCAGAGGTATAACCAACCTCCTGGTTGCACCAGGTTTTGGGTCTCTAGCCTCTGAATAAAGGAGCCCATCATCCCAATACACTTTATGGGTACCTTGAGCATTCCCAGCAGCCTCAGCAGCAGCCAGCTGTCTGAGGGGTTCAAGAGATGGACAGGTTAACTGAGCCTGCCCCAAGTCAGCCCTGGAAGGTCCCCCTGTCCCCAGAAACTCAACCTGATCAGGTTCAAGCTCTTCAGGAACAGTTCCTTCAGGGTTCTCTAGATCATCTTCATGGGAAGGCTGATCATCACTTGGAGGCAGGGGGGAGGCACAGCCTTAACCCTCCTGTTCTTCTTCTTGGTAGGTGCTTGGTCCATTGTTCCAGGATCCAAGACCTGTGGTTCAGTAAGGCACTTTTTGGCCTGTGACCTGGTCACAGCAAGGACATGTGGTGATATACCTAACATCTCTGCATGTGTCCTGTACTCCACCTCTGACCATAGAGAACTCTCTAGGTCATTGCCCAACAAACATTCTACTGGGAGGTCTGCACTAACCACAATCCTTTTGATGCCAGTTACCCCACCCCATGAGAAGTTAACAATAGCCACACTATGTGAAGTAGTGGCATTGCTGGCATTGGTCACCAGGTAATTCTGACCTGGTATGTACTGTCCAGGGTCCACAAAGCCTGGTGTCACCATAGTGACACTGGCACATGTGTCCCTGTAGGCTTGAGCCACTTTTTCATTTATTAAAGGAGTCTGTCTGTACTTGCCCAGGTTACTGGGGCTCACAGTCAGGGACAAATCCATGTCCCCATCACAGATCAAGACTGCCTATGTCAGGGTTCTGTCTAAGTCAGAATCTCCTTCAGTTCCCATAGTGATTCCCACTACACCCTTTGTCTGGGGACCAACACTGCTAACAGTAGTACTGGGAGCAGGTGCCTTAGGAGCAACAGTGTTGGGGGCTCCACCCTTCTTACAATCACTAGTCCAGTGAGTTGTATTCTTGCAAGATTTGCACCTGGGTTTCTTTGGACCTTCTTTCTTCTTCCCTTTAGGTTGTTGGGACCCACCCTCGTTAGTACTAGTTTGGGGCCCTGTTGAAGACTTCTGGACTTTGGATTTCTGATCACCCTTTTGGTCTGTTTTCTTCTGATCACCCCCTTGGCCCTGGTTCTGGTTCTTTTGCTTAACCCTGGTTCTGACCCATTTGTCTGCCTTCTTTCCCAATTCTTGGGGAGAGGTCAGATCTGAGTCAACCAAGTGTTGATGCAGTTGCTGGTTTTGACAGTTATTTAAAATCTGTTCTCTCATCATCAAATTGTACAATCCTGTATAATCAGATACCTTACTTCCCAGCAACCAACCCTCCAAAGCCTTAGTGGCACATTCAATATATTCAGACCAGTCCTGAGTCTGTGTCTTCTGGGTATCTCTGAACATTAACCTGTACTGTTCAGTGGTTAAGCCTAACCCATCAACCAGGACACTCTTCAGGGCTCTGTAGTTTCTGACATCCTCCTCTCTAACAGTGAGGAGTCTATCTCTGCCTCTACCTTCAAAGGAGAGCCATAAGATTGCTGCCCACTGGTCTTCAGGAACCTGCTGCACTTTGCAGGCTCTCTCAAGAGCAGTCATCCACTTGTGGATATCATCACCACTTTTGTAGGGGGGCACAACCTTGGACAGGCTCCTATTGTCAAATACCCTATCTTTGTCCTTAGGGACAATGCTGCCACCAGTGGGTATAGACCCACTCTCTCTAGGTTGCCTAGCCTTGTTCAGTTTCTCTTCCATCAGGGCTACTTCTGTCAGGTTCTCACTCTGCAGGATCCAGACGCAGCAACAAGCTCCACCTCCGGACCTTCCAAACACCCTGAAGGAATATCACACAGGGTGTTCGAACGATACGGCGAGGGAAAAAACCCCTAAAAGGGGAAAAACCCATAGGAGGGGAAAGGAAGGGTCAGCAGGGAGAAGGAAGCTGAAAAACACAAAACACATGGGTTAACAAAAGGCACAATCCTACTCTCATTAAATTCTCACTACAAGCAATGAGTATTCACCTGTATTGTTATCTGCACAACATCTCTCGCTATCCCTTCTTCCTACAGGACAAAAAAAACCAGATCAATCAGCGGAAAGGGGAGGCAGCATTCTCCCCACTATCCCTGTATGTAACCACCCAATACAACCTACCCTCAGTTAGAGGATTTCTACACCCTCTCTGGGTTCAATGTATTTCTCCTGGGCATATAGGGTTCACTCCTGATTGAGACCCCACACAGGAGCAGCGTAAGAAAAACAAAGAATATGTCTTGAACACGGTGTATATTAGCTGCATATACTCCGTTGGTTTACCACATGTGAACACTCGGGGCTTTTCCTCCAACTACGGTAGGGCGTAGTGATCAACTACCGCCGTCCGCGTTGGCACTTATAATCCGAGAAGCGAATGCGTCTTTTTCGTGACGGCAGTGCCGAGGATGCCTTCCCCTTGCACTCCGCCACTTGAAACCACTCCTTGTCCTTAAGGCCCCCACTAGTCCTTGTCTTGAAAACTCACCGCTCCGCTGTCCGAATATCTGCTTAAGTCCTTGGACACCACCGGAGTTCAGAAACCCTTCCGGGCGCTTCCGCTCGAGGATTGTCTCGAGCGCGTCAACAGCCGTAGGCAGAACCGGTCCTGGTCTGCCACCACAAGGCGAGGGGAAAAACGCCAACGGGAAACTCTGAAGAACGAGTGCAGCTGCCCTCGCTGCCTCACGGAATCACGAACGTCTCCCTCACAGTTTACTTCCCCTATATCCGGTCCGGCAGCAAAGGCTGCTGGGACCGGTAGTTCAAACCCCCAGGATTCTGGGAAATGTAGTTTTCTGCGACGGCAATACCATACTGCGTTGTTGGCAGGCGCAAGGGCTAAACCCTGACAACTTCTAGCTCCTGTCTCCTGATCCTCAGCTGAGCTTCCTTCATTCTGGCCTCATGCTCCCTCCTCTGAGGGCTGGTCATCCTTCTCCTGGAGTGACCTTGAGAGCCTCTAGAGGCATGAGAAGCATTAGAGTCACCTGAGTGATTCCTCTGCCTCCCAAGCCCCTGGTTAAGTCCACTAGGGAGATCCAATTGGGTGAACCCATTGTCAGTCCCAAGTAGCCTTAAGTTAGCTGGGCCACGTATAACACTTGGCACTGGGCTAGTTCTCCCTTCATCCCCACTACCATCTGTATCAGTACCCTTATAACTTTCATCCTCTGTAGTGTGATTCTCATCTAAGGGGTGACTATTGGAAAGGGGTACTTCAGTAGCATCTTCAGAAGGGGGGCCTCCTGTTCCAGTCCCTGTGGGGCCTAAATGGGAGGCTTTCTTGAGAGCTCTCTGATCTTCATCAGCTTGTAAGAGTTCTCTGAGTTCAGCAGAGGTAGGGTTCCTGGGCTGTTTAAGGCCCCTGATATTTGCCAACTGCCTGAGCTCATTTTGGTTTAGGGTAGCAAAGATGGTTGGTGCCCTCTGGGGGTCACTCTCGACAGAGATGGGTACATTGGACCCCTCTGCCCCAGCCATTGCTCTTAAGTGTGGGTGGATGTGTTGCAACTACCTACACTTGGGTGTTCCTACTAAACCTATCTAGTAGTTGTAGTCAGGGTGAGCTACTCCCTTTGCTCTACAACAACTAAGTTCAGTAGAACTTAAGTATATCTAATCTTGTTTTATATGTACCTACAGGTACCTGCATGATCTTTCAATTGGTAACAAAGAGATTACAGAGGTAAAACACAGCAAGCTCAAATCCAACCGCTGCTCACCAATGTGAGAAGTTGGCCTGGTATATGATGTTCACTAGTTAAAGTGACCACCTTGTACCATGCCAAGCAATCCTTATGGTGTGGTTGTAAGTCAACCTTTTCGGACTAGCTGCCCTAGTGGTAGCGTAGGCTAAGCAGTCTTTGAGGCTAAACTTGTTAAAGCGTGTTAAGCAGGCTGTTTTACCATATGTAACCCCCCTTTATACCAATGAAAGGACACCACACAGATATATATTCAAAATATATATGTATTTATTACTCAAAGTATCCCCTAGACTCTTTATGAGCACAGGAGCACAAATCGTTAAACAAGAAAGTATTACAATATACAGAAGTTGCACTTTATATGGATAGGCCCTGGTGGCCGATCAAACCATATACTAAAATAGTGGTATAAGTACCACGACTAGGAAAGGGAAAAGGCCTAGGGCCTCTAGAATCGCTGGGCCTACAAGGAGCTAACTTCAGTTAGTGACCAGGAGGTCCACGGGTCGCGTGTGTAGTGAGGAAAGTTACACGCGGGCTCCCATAGGTTTTCAATCGGTGCGTAAAAGTTCAAAAGTTACTGCTAGAAGGGTCTTCTGGATGGGCTACGAACTTAAGACTTAAAACACAGACACTAGGAGGAGGAGCTTAGCGCGCATCCAAGATGGTCGCGTGAGCACAGGGCACCCCAGACCCTCGCCGCTCCTCGCAACTTATCCTGAAAATATCCTGATTTCTTGGAAAGACTTTTGAAGGCGAACCTCGACTGAGTCCATAACTCTTTTCAGAATTTGAATCGGATTTGGGCTACCGAAATTATGGCAATTTGAACTTTTGAGGCCCACCTTGAGGCCGTGGCGGGGACTTGGTGATCGGTGGAGCCGGGGCGTAGTTGAACAACAACGGCATTGGGACCTCCTCAGTGGCCGTGTCCCCACTTTCGGTTTCGCTTTCGGTTTCTGGCGTGGTCTGATCGAGGGCCTGTTTCGCTCGGCCGGGGACCAATCCAGCCTCCTTCTGTTGCCATCGCCGCCTTCTCATCACAGCGTACTGGGTCAGGTCGCGCCTCTCGCCGGACCCCACGAGCCAGCTTCTTGGCCGGCTGGTGCCCGACCTGACGGCGGCCATTTTCACTCGGTCCTGTGGGCCCCTCCGGGGTGCATCTTCCACCATGGTGGGCAGGGGTGAACCCGAAAAGCGGAAGACCAAGACGTCTCTTCGTGGGGGACAGTTCCAGACAAATGTTATGGACCGCTATACTCAAGCCAAGGGATCCCCCGGGCCTTCCAGCAGTACCCCGGAGGACGCCAGAGAAGACCTGTCTGCCCCTGTTGACTTGTCCCTGCAGAACATTATGGGCGCCATCACCGGTATGAAGGAGACCATCGGCCAGCAGTATGAGGCCCTGGCTCGTAAAATTGACACGGTCGCCATCGACGTCACTCTAATCAGGGCTGACCTGTCCACAACTAATGAGAAGGTGAAGTCATTGGATTTGAAGACCTCCAGCCTCACGGCCGATGTGTCGGGACTTTTAACAGACCTTGGCGCTCTGAAATCGGCCAACGACTTGATGTCTCATCGGCTGGACGATTTTGAGAACCGGGCAAGACGCAACAACATCCGCGTCATAGGTGTTCCGGAGAATTCCGAGACCCGTTCTGTTGACCACCTGGTTGAGGATCTTATCCTCACTCATCTCGCCCCTTCTGGACTCAGCAAGTTCTTCGGTGTGGAGCGTGTACATCGTGTTCCGGGCGGCAAGCCCAAGCCTGGCGCTCCCCCGAGGCCTATCATTGCCAAACTCTTTCACTTCAGGGACCGTGATGCGATCTTGCAGGCCTCGAGGGTGCACGGCCCGGTGAAATTTGAAAACTCCTCTGTCAATTTTTTCCCGGACTTCACTCAACTCGTGCAGAGACAGAGGATGGGCTTTCAGGGGGTCAAGCGACGTCGCCGGGACCTGGGCTTGAAGTATGCTATGCTTTTCCCTACCAGGCTTCGAGTGGAACATGAGGAACGGACCTTCTTTTTTGAACGACCGGACAATGTGAGCGACTGGTTGGATTCCCTGCCTGGCCGGGGCGATCGAGCGGGGCACCCTGGCGGGGCCGAGGATGGTGAGCCTCCACAGAAGTGATCTTTCAGTCCCTAACCATGATAATCGGACATTGCTCAGTTGGGGTTCAACCTTTTCTGTATATTTTGTCTTATAGTAGTTCGTGTCTGGGTGGCGGGTGGAGACGGGCCTCTCTCCTCCTCCGGGGTCTTTTTGTAGAATGGGATTGTTAGGGCGACAGGCACACTGCATTTTGGGGTGCTTTTGCTGTTTGCAGGGGTGCAGGGAGGGGGGAGTTGTAATGAGTATTGGTTGGGGGGTTTGTGTTTGTCTTTTTCTTTCTCAAGGCGGCATATTGGTTCTTTCTTTGCTTCTGGTGTCCTGCTCTCTGTGGGTAGGCTCCTGCTACTTTTGTGGGGATGGGGGGTAGTGGGTTGAGGTTGATATCTTGGAATGTCTATGGATTGAGGGATCGTATCAAACGGGGTGTTGTACTGCAATATTTGCGTCGTTTGACTCCTGATGTCGTACTCCTGCAGGAGACGCATTTGGTTGGCAATGTGTGTCATGCTTTGAACAGGTGGGGATACCGATTGGTTGCACACTCTGGGTTCACCACTGGTTCCAGAGGGGTTGGTATTCTTGTCCGGTCTTCCCTCCCACTAGAGATTGATAAGGTCATCCTTGACGACAGAGGGCGTTATGCTGCCCTAACTGGGAGGTGGGAGGGCAAGACCCTTTCCTTGGTCACGATATATGTTCCCCCAGGCCTCCAGACCTCTACTTTTTCGGATGTCGGCCGGCTGTTGTTGGAACTCCCCGATAGTCTTCTCCTCATGGGTGGGGACTTTAACTTGGTGCTATCCGGCGATCTGGATCGTCACCCCCCCAGGGCCCTTCCCGTTTCCCAATCATGGCTCGGTGGGTTCTTGGACACCTTCGGTCTGGTGGATTGCTGGAGGTTAATGCACCCGACGCAATGTCAATACACCTTCCACTCCGGGGCTCATGGGAGTCTCTCTAGGCTTGATTACTTCCTCATGCCCGCGGCCCAGTCCACCCATGTTGGGGAGGTTCGACACTTGGCCCGGGGCATTTCAGACCACTCCCCTGTGTGGCTGCTTTTTGATACAGGGACGCAAGCCGCGGGGCGGATCGCCCCTATTAACCCTTGGCATCTGCGCAACCCCAGGACTCGCGATAGCCTCATTAAGTCGCTCGACCACTACTTCCTGGAGAACGAGGGGTCTGTCCTGTCCTCCGTGTCCCTGTGGGAAGCTTTCAAAACTGTTATTCGTGGACAGGCCCTCTCTTTAATAGCGGAGACCAAGAAAGCACGGAATGGGGAGGTTGTGAGGCTGGAGGCTGAAATACTGGAGTTGGAGGCTGAGCTAGACTCGGGTGTCACCCAGGATGGGCTTCACGCCCTTGGCTTGAAGCAGTTTGAATACAAATCCCTTGTTACTGACGCTGCCAAGACACTGTACAGGGAACAGCAAGGTAGACTGTATGATGTGGGGGATAAGGCGGGTAAACTGATTGCGTGGCTCGATAAGAAGGCGAGAGTGAACCGTGTAGTCCCTGTGCTTCAGGATTCTAGTGGTGTGCGTGTGACTGACCCTGGCGAGATTGTGGAGTGTTTTGCTGATTATTTTCGTGTGGTTTACTCCCCGGTATCCGACAGAGATGAGGTTGACTCTCGTTCCTTGTTGAGGGACATTGCGCTGCCTTGCCTGTCAGAAGAGGGCCGAGAGTGCATGGAGGCATCGTTGTCAGC
Organism: Triturus cristatus; assembly: GCF_964204655.1. Taxonomy (NCBI): domain Eukaryota; kingdom Metazoa; phylum Chordata; class Amphibia; order Caudata; family Salamandridae; genus Triturus; species Triturus cristatus. Next base: position 679,225,113 of record NC_140585.1, on the reverse strand, counting down.
CAACGAGATTGCTATCGCGATTCGTTCCCTCCATACTGGTAAGGCTATGGGCCCCAACGGACTGCCCATTGAACTGTACAAATTGTGTCCAGATAAAGTCGCGCCTTTTCTCCGTGATATGTTTTTGGAGTCGCGTGAGCTTGGCTCCCTCCCTAGTGACCAGCGGCTGGCCACCATAGTTATGATTCCCAAGGAGGGTAAGCCCCGTGATCGTTGTGCTTCATACAGGCCCATTTCCCTACTGAATGCTGAACCAAAGATCCTCGCCAAGGTCCTCGCTAATCGCCTACTCGCTGTTATCTGTGACCTGATTCATCCGGATCAATCTGGTTTCATCCCGCACCGGAACACCGCTCTCAACCTGCGGCGTTTGCATGGTGTTCTCGCCAGGGCAGAGTTTCTTTCCGAGCCGGCCATCTCGGCTTCCTTGGACGCCACGATGGCCTTTGATACGATAGAATGGTCGTACCTTTGGGCGACTCTGGCGAAGTTCGGTTTCGGGCCGGGATTTATTAGTTGGGTCAGACTTTTATATACGGATCCGCTGGCTCAGGTTGTTGTCAATGGGAGGGTGTCCCAGCCCTTCGCTCTCGGGAGGGGTACTAGGCAGGGGTGTCCGTTGTCCCCCCTGCTCTTTGCTCTTGCTTTAGAACCACTCGCAGCTTGGCTTCGATGGGAACCGTTGATGAAGGGCATTCAATGGGCCCCTGGCTTTGAGGACCGAGTCTCGTTGTACGCCGACGATATTCTTTTGTACCTCACCTCCCCGCGTGAATCACTTAATGTCCTTTTTGACGTCCTCACCTCTTTCGGGAAAAACTCTGGGCTGATCATCAACTGGTCCAAATCCTGTGTGTACGTTATTTCCGGTGACCTTCCCCCCTTGCCGAATAGGTTTCCCATTCAAATTTCGCAATCCTGTTTCAAGTACTTGGGGATCTACGTATCGTTGGACCCGGCGGTCCGCCATGAGCATAATCTCCTTCCTCCTCTCCGGCGACTAAAGTTGGACGTGGCTCGTTGGCGTAGGTTGCTGTTGTCGCCACTCGGTCGAGCGGCACTTTTTAAAATGATGTCCCTGCCCCGATTTCTTTACGCACTCCAGAACTCCTTTGATATTATTCCGGCGGCCTACTTCCGGGAGGTGGAAGGTCTACAGAGAAGACTTATTTGGGACGGTCGCGCTCGTATCGCTCTTGCAAAACTGACTCTCCCCTGGTATGACGGGGGCATCGCGCTCCCGGACATCAGGAGGTACTATTGGGCCTCCCAGCTGTCCGCTGTCAACCATGCTACGTATGCCCCTGGCCCAAATCCGGCTTTCGAGATGGATAAATATCAGTTGCCTGGTGGCAACTTCAATAGAGCACTCTATTCTCGGACGGTGGGAAGGAACCTAACGGGACCCACTAAGATTGAAGTACGTGCGTGGAGGGATGCTAACGTGGCCATGCGTTGGAATGATCGCCTGACACGAGCGACCCCTCTGTTTGCGTCGGACGTATTGGGTTGCCTCTGGAAGACGAAAGGTTTTGAGAACTGGGATATGATTGGTATCAGCAGAGTGGGTGATCTCTGGGTGAAAGGTTCTGTCAAGTCCTTTTCGGCGCTTCAGAGTGAGTATGAGCTGAGTGAGAGGGAGTTCTTCAGGTACGCACAGGTTCGCCACGCTTTGCTGTCGGTTTTGAAGGCCGGTACCGCGATCCCCGTAGCTTCGCCACTCGAGGACCATATACTTGATGGTCATCTGCCCGATAGTACGATTTCTTTGATTTATAAGCAGTTAATCAACAGTAGGGTGGACCTCCTGGGGCATCTTCGGGAGGCCTGGACCGGAGACGGGTTGGAGTTGGATGACGAGGACTGGCAGTCTGCAGTGCCTTCCCCGAAAGAGGTCGCCATTCCTGCCCGTCTCCGTCTTGTCCAGCTTAAAATTCTTCACTGTGTGTATGTGACGGGTCCTCGTTTGGTTGCGATGGGTTTTTCTTTGGATGGGCTGTGTAAGCGCGGCTGTGGTATGAGTGCCACCTTCCTACATATCCTTTGGGAGTGTCACGAGGTTGCGGCTTATTGGCGCCGTGTGCGTGCCATAATGGAGTGTGTTACGGGGTTGCTCTGTTGCCTGAGGCTCGTCGATGTTTGCTGAATGTATGGGAGCCGAATGATTACAACGTTGCCCTGGCCCGGTGGGCGGCACTTGGGAACATGATCGCTAAGAGGGATATCGCGCAGCTTTGGGGCTCCCGACGGCCTCCCACCGTGTCGGTGTGGAAGGAGAACATGGACTGGTGTATGTTCAGGGAGAAGACGGTATATCTGGTGCGGGGCAAGCCTGGGGCGTGGGGTAGAATTTGGGGTCAGTGGAACGCCTACCGAGTAAACATATGTACGCCCCCTTTTGAAGATACTTCTGATATTTCCCTGTCCCCCTGATCCTGGGGTTCCCTGAGTACTGTACTATTTACGCTGATTGTTCTGGCCTCCCCGCTGCCTCCCCCCCTCCCCCGGTCATCTTAATTGACCTCCTGATTCTTTCCCTGGTGGGGCGGGGTCCCCCCGTCGGCGCTTGACACTGTTTAGATTGTTTCTCGCCTTGAGTTTTGTTTTTCTTCTTTGTTCGTTTTCTTTTTTCAAAATTTAAAATGTCAGTATTCTGCCTAATTTCTGCGTTGCCGAGCATAATTTTGTAGTCCTGTTGCGCCTCTGGGGATCAGTCGCTGCTTTGTGACGTTTCGTAATTGGCATACATGTGTTAGCGGCCGGCCCTGGTGGTTGTAGGCCCACGTTTGTACTATTGCTTTCTGCACAATAAAGTTTTTCAAAAAAAAAAAAAAAAAAAACCACAGACACTAGAGATGTTTCTCTACACTTGGGCACCGGAGTGCCAGCTTTACCTCACCCACAGGAAGCGGGTGCATAGGTCTCGAAGTGCGTCGGGTTTCGTCTATCTGTTCAATGGAGCCTGATGACAAAGATGCTGCAGGCGGCCGGTCCAGAAGAGATGCGGTGGATCGGAGTTGTAGAAGACCTGAAAGCAGAGGGGACAGTGTTCACAGTCACTAGCCAGTGACCGGCGTGGCACCAGGTAGGTACCAGGCGATGTCGGGTGCAAACAGGTGATGAGGGGTAGCTTGTCTCCGCAGCCACGTGGTCCCTGAAGGTCGACGACGTCCAGGAGTCGGTTCACGAGCTGTCCCACGCAGGCCCTCGCTGTCGGCGGTGTCGGCGACTCGAAGGAAGCAAACAAGCCTTGGCAAAGGCAGGAGTCGTGGAAAATGAAGAAAGCTGATTGTTCTGACCAGCAAGGTCAGAGGGGCTGCTCCTTTGGAGGCAGCAGGGGCCAGTCTGGAGCAACCAGACCAGCGTCATAGTATTCAAGGCTCGTCGCCAAAATGGCCACTAGCCAACGGGCCAGGGAGCGGGCAGGCGCGTCGAGATGCAAAGTGCAGAGGGGCCCCACGCAGATCGTGGAAATGCTGGAGGGCTCACCTTTGGTGCAGATGCTGCTCGGATGTTGGGCTTCTCAGGACCCAAAGCATAACTTGGAGGGAGCCTCTGTTGTCGCGCTTGCAGCTTGTCGTGGGTCTTTCAAGATGGCTGGCTCCACGTGTCTCGGTGCCTCCACGGGTTCCTTCTTTTCAGGGACTGTGGATCGGGCGGTGAGAGGTCTGGAGGTCCAGGTCTTGTCGGGCTCTGGGCTCGGGCTCCGGCAGGAGGCGGCGGCAAAGCAGACGTCAAGTAGCTGGTTGGTGCTTGCGTTAGCAAGATGGTCACTCCCTGACCATAGGGGAGATTTCCTTCTGTCCTCTGTGCAGCAGAGCGTCGAAGTTCCCGTCTTCTTCTTTGTAGTAAGTTGATTCCAGGATGTCTGAAGTCTTAGGACACAGCTCCTACCTTTAAGCGGATTCTAGGGGCCGGACTACCTGCTAGGTCCCTCCCTAAGGGTGGGACCAGGAAGGGGGGTGGTTACACCCCCAATTCTTTGTCCCGCTCGCCCCAGATCCCGGGCTGGTGTGCCCCAGGACCGGTTTGAACTGGCATATGCACCGAGGCTCCTTGTGAGCCTCAGGCATGTCTGATTCCATTCAAGCCCTACCTGACCAATACACAAAATCCTGTGGCAGGAAACCCTTTGTCCACGTCTCCCAAGCTGGAAGGACTCCCAGCAGCAGGAGGGCAGACTTGTGTCTGTGGTGGCAGCATCCATTTTGTGGAGCTGAGGCTATGTCTGATTTTACCCGGGTTTCAGGTACTGTACATGTCGTGTCCCTCTAGAAGGGTGGAATGCTAACCCCGTCGCCAGAATTGGCGAGGGGTTAGTATTCCAATTCGTATGACACCTTACTCGACATGTTTTGATAAAGCCAAACCAAAGATAGCATTTAACCGCGAGGTTCATAATGCACTTAAGAGTATATGGTATGGCGATATCTGGAAACGGTAGAAGGAAGTAGTTCCGACCACTGCAGACAGGCTCAGCTCATGCCAGAGCACCATCTCACATGGAACCAAGCACTCTGCCTTCAGGATTGTTAAGGCCTGCCATAGGAGTGACTTATAGGTTAACATGTGTCCCATTTAAGGTTAGGTATAGGTATACTACACCTAAGTAAGAGGTGGTTACACCAACTTACCCCAGCTGAGTGATCAGCCAGTTGTGTCAAATTGCTAGGCCAGGCCAGGGGTGGCACAATACATGCTTCAGCCCCTGGTAGGCCTTAGATACACCAATGCCCTGGGTACCTAGTGTACACTGGTACAGGGGCTCACAGGGTGATCCAATTCCAATTGGTTATGCACCTAGGGTGCATAGTGTCAATTTAGTAGAGAGAACAGCAGGCTGGGGGTCTGATTAGCAGGCCCATAGTCTCAATATGTCAAAAAACCAGTGAAGCAAAAAGCAAAAATTTGGGGTGACCATAGGATAGCAGACCCTACTCTCCTACAGTGGTTTAATGGGCTTCCCTCTGAACGACAGATGTCTCCCCTTAACTGTAGGCCTGTCTGCCATGGGGCTGTGGAATGTAGATCTTAATCTTTAGTGGAGCCATGATCTGGCCTCCAGAGTCTAAGTGTCAAAACCTCTCTCTCGAATCTATCCCATTCGGCACTCAAATGGTGAGGTCTGTCATTCTAGTGGTATGTCCATGGTTTATGACTGCCGCTGTGGAACGCACAGATGTGCTCTCAGAACCCTGGTGTCCAACATAGCCAGGGACCATGGCACACAAGACTTTTAGAGCATAGAAAAGTCCATATAATATAAGTGGCTTTTATACGCGAGTTACGACAAAATCCCCTTTACCACTGGAAAGGGTTTGGCAGGGCGAATCCAGTGATTGGAAACATCATGAGGCTGCGCCACTTCAATCCACTACTGCAGCCTGAAGTAATGTAAACTACTTTCCCATGTTAACCTATGGGAAAAGCAAGCTGCATGGGAAGTCAAAACACACACAGGTATTCCTTACTAATTGGGTGCATGTGCACTAGTGCCCACACAAACCTGCCAATGACAGTCTGACACATAGGGGTGCAAGTGTCCCTGCCCGTGTCTGTAGGGGTGTCAGTGAGCAGGTGCCGCGTGTGCCACCTGTGATGGCAGGCGGCACACGCAATCACGGGTGCCATCGCTGCGGGTGTGCACAAATAGCAGCCTGCAATGGGAGGCTGCTCGTGAGTTTAATCACGATAGATGCCAGTGCACGCACACCGGTCTGCGATGGCTGTCGTATAGTTCCTACAAATCTATATTAGATCTGCGCGTTTAGACAACATAAACTAAGTGATTGGTGTCCAGACTGATTCTAGACACCCCCAGAGGATATATTATTCTGTTAGTCCAGCTAGCTCACAGTGCCACTATGAGCCCCTCTTACCAAGGAGCGAATAGCTTCTGGCAACTATTAAACATGACGACCCTGACCCCTCAGGGATCGTGGAAACAGCACAGTACTTTTCGCTCAGTCAGTCGTGCTCACTTTGTCTCTGAGAGATACACAGATTATACGGTGGCAACGTTTTCAATAAGTATTTATTGAACCAGCGTCATTCTAGTACAAAATATGTGTGCTGCAACAACCATGAGACAAACAGATATATGCGGTTATACGCACCAATAGAGTAAAGAAAAGGTAAAAGTCTACCATAGTGCTAAAACAATGAATATATGCAGGCATATAAATACATAACAGTGATGATGCGTACTCCTACGATGCAACCCTAACTAGATGTACCTGAGTGTACCTAGCATGTATTTAGGTGTATAGACAACAATCCCCTAAGAATGAAGCCAACCCCATTACCTGATGTGAGAGAGTGAAGGACCCCGTCATGGTCTCGAGATGGACACCCCGCGAGGGATGCCAGATGACTGCATGCTGGAGTGTCTGCGTGCAGGAACCTCAGCGTCTCATGTCAGCATGGAAGTCGTCTTCTCCTCTGGTTTGCCTAGCCAAGATGTAGTGCTTATATACCCGAAATGTACCCTCAGGGGTTCTATCTAGAAGTGTACTGTGGGCATATCGGGCAAGGATGACGATCGAGATGACCCTTGTTCAGAGTTTTTTTTTTTTTTTTTTTTTTCTTTTTTTTGGAAACCGTTTATTGCAGTTTGAAAAAGTTACAGGTATGGGCCTACAACCACCCGGCCGGCCGCTAGAGTGACAAAAGCATATCACATACATACAGTAAGAGTCTCTTGGCGGTGCGGATTGGGGAAACAGGAGACATCAATAGCGCAGGCCGCATAACTCCAAGCCCACAATACGGTTTCCTTTTATCAAAACAAAACCACACAAACCACACCCGCAAGGCAACCCGCAATCCAAAATGACGGCACGAGCTCTGTAAGTGGGGGATCTCAACCAGCAGCACAACTCTGAAGAGGGGAATGGGAGTAGATCAGGGACTGGGGAACCGCGTGCCCATGGCTGAGGGGGGGGGGCAGCTAGGGAGACGGGGCAGGCGAGGCAGCCGGTAGCAGTGGCGGCTCACAAATACCCCCGCGGTAGGCGTTCCAGGGGCCCCAGATTTTCACCCATGCCCCAGGCTTGCCCCTCGCCACATACACCACCTTTTCACGAAACATACACCAATCCATATGTTCTTTCCAGGCCAACACCGCCGGGGGCCTCTGGGATCCCCACAATTGGGCAATGTCGCGCTTAGCTATCATGTATCCCAGAGTCACCCACCGCGTCTGCGGGACCGAGTAGTCATTTGGCTCCCACACATTCAGCAAGCATCTCCTCGCTTCCGGCAACAACGCGACACGCGTGACCACACGCAGGACCTCATGCACCCCACGCCAGAATCGCTCCACCTTAGGGCACTCCCACAGTATATGCATAAAGGTTGCCAAAGCACCACAGCCACGCTTACACAACCCGTCACCAGCAAAGCCCATGCGTAGAAGCCTTGGCCCCGTCACGTAAACCCGGTGAAGGATCTTAAGCTGGACGAAGCGAAGGCGAGCCGGGATGGCCACCTCCTTCGGAGAGGCCACCGTGGAAATCCAATCCTCGTCGTCCAGCTCCAGCCCATCGGCAACCCAGGCCTCGCGGAGACTAGTCAGCAGGCACGACCTGTCGTTAATCAGCTTTTTATATATAAGGGAGATCGTGCTGTCTGGGACATAGCCATCCAGCACTCTGTCCTCCAGGGGGGAAGACTCCGGAATGGACGCGACATCCGGGAAGACGGAGCCCAGCGCGTGGCGGACTTGGAGGTACCGAAAGTACTCACTGCCTTGCAGCTGAAACTCCGTCTGCAGCGTCTCAAAAGTTTTGAATCCCCCCCTCGTCCAGAGATCTCCTACCGTGCTGATTCCGATCGTGTCCCACTTCTCGAAGCCCTTCGACGTCCACAGGGAGCCCAACCGCTCGGACGCATATAGCGGTGACGCCCGGGTCAAACGGTCCTTCCACCCCATAGCTGCATTAGCCGCGTGCCAGACACGCACCATGACACGCGTCGGTCCCGTCAGACGGGAGTCGGGCGCGCCAGAGTAGAGCGCTCAATTGTAGTCGCCACCAGGCAGGAGCATCTTGTCCATTTCAAATGCCGGGTTCAAGGCGGGCCCGTAAAGGCCATGGTTAATTGCAGCTAGTTGGGAGGCCCAGTAATACCGTTTAATATCCGGGAGGGCGACCCCCCCATCGTACCACGGGAGCGTCAATTTAGCCAGAGCAATACGCGGCCTCCCGTCCCAGAACAGGCGCCGCTGGAGGCCCTCCACCTCACGGAAGTAGCGTGCCGGGACCAAGTCCATAGTGTTCTGGAGGGCGTACAGAAAGCGCGGCAAGGACATCATCTTAAACAAGGCCGCTCGGCCGAGCGGCGAAAGCGGCAGACGCCGCCAACGCACAACGTCCTCCTTCAAGCGCTGGAGGGGGGGCAGCAAATTCCGCTCGTAGCGGGCCTCCGGGTCCAGAGTAATATATATGCCCAGGTACCGAAACCCCTGGGAGGCAATCTGGATCGGACAGTCCCGTGGCAGGACCGGAGCCTCCCCGGAAAGCACATATACACAGGATTTCGCCCAGTTGATGACAAGGCCTGAGTTGCGACCGAATGAGCGCAAAACATCAACCAGGACGATCAGTGATTTACGCGGGGAGGCGAGATACAGAAGGATATCGTCAGCGTAGAGGGACACGCGGTCCTCATGCTCGGGGGTCCAACGGAGACCACGGATGGAAGGGTGCCACCGCAGCCACTCCGCCAGGGGCTCCAGGGCCAGTGCAAACAGGAGAGGTGACAGGGGGCAACCCTGTCGCGTGCCCCGCCCCAGCGCGAATGGGGCCGAGACTCGCCCATTCACTACCACCTGCGCCAATGGGCCCGAATACAACAATTTGACCCAGCTAATGAAACCCGGCCCAAATCCAAATTTCGCCAGCATCGCCCAGATGTATGGCCACTCAAGCGTGTCAAACGCCATGGTGGCGTCCAAGGACGCCAAGATGGCCGGCTCCCGCACAAACGGGACACGCGCGAGGACCCCGTGCAAGCGTCGCAGATTAAGCGCCGTATTGCGGTGTGGTATAAAGCCAGATTGGTCTTGGTGGACCAAATCGCCCACCACGCCGACCAATCGGTTGGCCAACACCTTGGCGAGGATCTTGGGCTCCGCGTTCAAGAGCGAGATCGGCCTATAGGATGTGACCCGCTAACGGGGTCTCCCCTCCTTGTGGATCACCACGATTGTGGCCAGACGCTGGTCCGGCGGGAGGGAACCCTGCGAGTGGGCCGCCAGGAACATCGCGCGCAGGTGGGGCGCTAGTACATCCGGGCGTAGCTTGTATAGCTCGATGGGGATACCATTGGGGCCCATGGCCTTGCCGGATGCAACCGAACGAATAGCCAGGGCAATTTCGTCCGAGGTGGGAGGGGCGTCCAGCAGATCCCTGTCCTCCGCCGTGAGGGAGGGCAGCGCAATGTCCCGAAGCAGGGCACGGGAATCCTCCTCCGAGCAGGGGGAAACCGGGGAGTAGACCTCGCGGAAATAATCCGCAAAGCAGGAGACAATGGCTTCCGGCTCGGTGACACACGCACCATCCATACTCTCTATCAAAGGAACCACACGACTCGCTCTCTCTCTCTTATCCAACCACGCAATCAATTTGCCAGCCTTATCACCCACATCATACAATCGCCCCTGCTGCTCTCTACTGAGGCCCCTGGCCGCCTCCGTGACGAGGGCTCTATAGGCCGCCTGCTTGAGGTGTAGAACATGCAGCTTGGCATCCGTCACCCCACTCCCCAGATCACCCTCCAGTTCCGCAATCTCGGCCTCCACCCGGGTCACCTCCTCCCGCTCACGCCGCCGGGCATGGGAGATACAGGAGAGGGCCTCCCCTCTGAGAACTACCTTAAAAGCCTCCCACAGGGAGAGGGCCGAAGGGACAGACCCCACATTCTCGTCGAAATATCTCTGTAAGGATTTGATCAAGTCGGCACGAATGGTGGGGTCGCGCAAATACCATGCATTGATTGGAGCCACCCTGCCCTCCCCCCTCGGGAAGACACCAAAGTGTAACAGTAATGGGGAGTGATCTGAAATACCCCGCGCCAGATGGCACACCTCCCCCACCCTCCCAGCATGGGCCGCCGGGACAAGGATGTAATCAAGCCGCGAGAGGCTACCATGGGCACCCGAGTGGAAGGTGTATTGCAGCTGTGCGGGATGCTTTAGTCGCCAGCAATCCACCAGGCCCAGCGTGTCTAAAAGACCGGACAGCCACGCCTGTGCCCGGGGGAGGTCCCTAGGGGGATGACGATCCATGGACCCAGAAGCCACCGCATTAAAGTCCCCTCCAACCACCAGCAGGCCACCCGGAAGGTCCAGGAGGAGGTGTCCCAGGTCCGCAAATGTAGTGGCTTGTAACCCAGGCGGGACGTACACTGATACAAAAATAAACACTCTACCCTCCATTCTACCCACCAGGACAGTGTAGCGTCCCCTCTCATCATGGCGCACCTCATCAATCTCCAACGGGAGCGAGTTCTTGATCATGATGCCCACCCCCCGCGAGCCCGAAGTGAAGCCCGAATGGGCCACCAAACGATAGCCCCGCCGATTCATAGCATGAAAGGAGTTACCTATAAGGTGTGTCTCCTGCAGGAAGACAACATCTGGCGAAATACGTTTCAAGTACTGCAGGACCACACCACGCTTGATCCTATCCCCCAGGCCGTTAACATTCCATGACAACACAGTCAAATCCCTACCCCCCATCGTACGTAGAAACAAGCAGTCGTCCCCCACAGAGCATCTCGAGAGCAACAATACAGTAGCAGGTTTGCCTTGCGGTGCAAACAAACAACACACCCCCCCCACCCCCCCATCCCAACAAAACTCCCCCCTCCCTGCACCCCTGCATGAGCCCAGACAGCCCCCCCAAAGTGCAGTGTGCCTGTCGCCCCATAAATGAAAACTAACTAGTCCCCCAGAGGAGGAGGGAAGCCCCCAACAGACCCCGAACGACCTCCATAGGAGGGGAACATATACGATCAATAAATGGTAAAGGAATGTTGTCCAGAGCAAGGCCTATTATTCACCCCTCAATTCTGATCCGGCGGGCCCTCCCCGCCAACCGCACCCCCCCCACCCCCCCGGCCCCGATCCCCAGGCAGAGCGTCCAACCAGTCCCCAGCCGCCTCGGGCCGGTCAAAGAAGTGCGTGCGACCACCCACCTCCACCCTCAGCTTAGCTGGAAAAAGCATTGAGTACTTAAGATTCAGGTCCCGTAGGCGACGTTTAACACCAAGAAAACTCAATCGCTGCTTTTGGACCGCCGGAGTAAAGTCTGGGTAGAAATGCACATCCATATTATCAAGCTTGACCGGTCCCTGTTGCCTGGAGGTCTGCAGGATAGCGTCTCTGTCCCGAAAGTTAAAAATCCGGGCAATGAGAGGCCGCGGCGGGGCACCGGCCTTAGGTCTACCCCCAGGGACCCGGTGAGCACGCTCCACCGCAAAAAGCTTACTCAGCCCCCGGGGCTGGAGATGGGTAAGGATCAATTCTTCCACAAAAAGATCTGCCGCCTCCGCCTCTCGTCCCTCCGGTACCCCCACAATACGGACATTGTTCCTCCGGGCCCGACCCTCGGATTCCTCCAGTCGCCGGTCCATTAGGGCGCTCGCCTGGCCAAGCCGGCGCACCTCCTTTTGGAGGGCCACCACATCCGTCGTGAGGCTCGTTGTGGTGTGGGCCAGGGAATCGACCCGGTCGTTCGTTTTGGACAAGTCAGCCCTCACGAGACTCACGTCCACAAGGACCGAGTCTATTTTTTGCGCTAGGGTGTCGAAGCGCTGGTCCACCGAGGCCTTCATCTCTGCGATGGCGCCCATGACGTCCCGGAGGGTCAGATCCACCGGTTGAGCAGATGCCTCCGTCGGGCCCGCCGGGGATGTGCGCGATGTCTCCGGAGATCCCTTCTGGAGAGTGTAGCGGTCCATACTATTGGATTGGTGTGCCGGGCCACGGCGGGTCGTCTTCACCTTCGCCCGGTCGCCATCTTGTTTGGTGGACATGTTTGCTCTCCCACCGTCGTGCCAATCTCCTCGAGCGGGCCGATAAACCAGTTCACGGGTTCCGGGGGGGGGAGGGCGACCACCGATCCGCAGGACGACCCACAGCCGGCGGGTCAGCCGGGCAGTTGGACAGGGCCACACCACCGCACTCCGCTCCGCAACCCCACCTCGCTTGAGGGCAAGGAGGGCGCAAAAGCGAAAGTGAAAGCGCGGGGTACGCAAGTCGCCCAGCCCTGCCCGCCGCTGTTGTTCACTTTGTCCCCGGATCGCCCCACTACTCAAGTCCGGGGGGCCGGCGCAGAGAAGGCCGCAACCTTCGATCGGTGCTCCCACCTATGTCCGGGGTCCGATTTGAGCCCGAAAAACGGGTGGCGCCTCAGCTCGGGTTCACCGACACAGTCCCCTCAACAAGGATAGGATATCGCCAGGATTAATTCAGGAGGTCGCGGAGGTCCTCGGGAGCCTCGCACCTACGCGGCCATCTTGGTTGCGCGCTAGGCTCCTCCTCCCTTGTTCAGAGTTAATATGCAGAAGATGGTAATCCTGCTGTGATACCGAGAATGCTCATGCATAATACATGAGGCTTGTTTTTCGGAGAAAACCACATGACAGTCTTAAAAGGCCTACCTAGGTAAAAGGTCAGCGGCAGACCTGTTACGTAGAACAATGGTAGGACAGATGTAGGTAAAAGGATGTGTAACTACCTAGGCCTATATTGGGGTATATTGGACTTCATAACACCCACTCCTCATACGACTGGTCGACATAATAAATGCTAAAATATGCCTGTGTATAAAGCATAAAAATATTGCTAAGATAGGAGTATAAAAACATGGTACATGTTAAAAAAGGTTTATCTGAAAAAAAGCTTTATAAATCCTCTAAAAAAGTCAATATACTAAAAGACCGACTGAGCATGCGGGAAGCCATAATGCTCAGTGAGAGCCAAAAAGTAAAAATAAAACAAAATTATGCTTTCGAATTCCAATTTAGTTTGTTTAGAAAAATGCGGAATTGTTCCCAGCACACGCAAAGCCAAATGTTTATGTGTCCTGTGTGAGAGACGCAACATAACTGTTGCCTGCCTTCGCAGACGACGGTCCCTGTAACTCCTCTCGGATCAGGTCAATGGAGCAAAGGTGATCTTCTCTGGTTTTCACAGCAATTTGCCGAGAAAGCACTTGATGCCTGTAAGCTTGGTACATTTCCAACAGGAGCTGAAGCATCCCATGGTGGCTCTAAGAATGCCGTTGTCAGGATTGGAATACGCGGATGACACTGCACTTCATCCAGAGTCCCAACCAATGGAAATGTTAGATGTCCAGCACGCATTCATATCCGCAGAACAAACAGAGGAGTACAGGCAAGTACAGGCAAGACGCAGTCTACCCAGACTGATCTGAATGATAGAAACCAATGCTCGCTTAGCTCCCAAAGCCAAGGTGTGCCCAGATGGAGTACCATGCTTTCAAGGCAACATCGCTCCAAGAGCGCTTTTCCCATCTACTTGGAATTGGGGACGTCCATGGCGGAGCAGAAATATTAAAACCGTAGCAGGATCAGCGGAAGTCCTCTAAAAATGCTTCCAAATATGTAGTGTATTAAAGATGGAATATCTCAGAAAACAGTCTGAAAGGTGCTTAATAGCCCAGAACCTATGGTCTTACATAGATGAACTATTCCACTCGTATCAGACATGTTAAAGATACAATGTACCATTTCTTCGAAATGGAAAGGGCAGTTAGTTCGGACTAGAGCTTGTATCTCAGCTGAAGATCTTGCAACCTGGAGATCAGAAGACTCTCGAGCTGAGGTTAAGACCACCTACTTCTGTAAAAGTATGGCTTTCAGTCTGCTCAGAGAATCAAACTGTATAAGGGAAACATTCAATAAAGGCCATAGCAGCACCTCCCTGACTGTGTGGGTCAGTGGAAGCAATACTTGCATACAAGTAACCCTGGAACTTACTGTGACCAGACATGCGATGCCCGGCAGCATCCCACAATAACCTTGATCATTCAACATCAAATAACTCCAGTACAAGAGTAGATTGAACACTGGATGAAACACAGCAGCTGGGGATTCTTTCAAATGACAAGCTAGGTTTGCAACCAAAGCGTTGCAAGCTCTGTGAAACATAATATCCTGACAAAGTAGTGACCCACTTAATTAATTCTCGCAGTCCGAACCGCTGAGAAAAACTTCAGTGCCCCCATTTCTGCATCTAAATCTGTAAGGTTACCCCAAGATTCACGGATGTAGTCTTCCCTAACACTTCATACCAGCCTACCTGATGGTTCTCTAGGCAGTATTGAAATTGGAATGCTGTTACTGCCGATGTTATATGGCCATGGATTAACCATTCTGTGGAAGGTGACTCAGCCACGGTAAAAAGTGAAATTTTTCAATGTGCAGCATTGTATATTTCGCATCTCACTGTGCCATTGTTGTCTGCCTTGTTAAATTATAAGCCGAAAACAGAGACGTACTGTTAATATATTGCCAGGGCACGTGACCAGAATGCAATGATTCTAGCGTCCAATAGAATGGATTGTAACTGTGATTGCCCATGTTGAAGGATGCCATACAAATCAAAGAAGGGAGCGGAGAGAGATCGTGTCCACATGGACACTGGGGGCGGATTCAGTCTCCCCAATTACAGTTAAAGAACACAGAGAATCCAACCACGAATGATAGGCAAAGGAGAAAGGGAACAGGTTCTAGAATGGCAGGTGTTTCCTACAATGGTGGGAAGCACTTAGTGTTTTTTAAATACCCCTCACACACCAAAAGGGCTCATGGTGGTATGCTTCATCATAGGGGTCTTCGCATTCCTCTACGGAACGCGGCGTGCTACTAACCAACGAATACGCGGGAGCACTGATGTAATCACTATGTGTGGTGTGTGAGATTGGTGAGTGGTAGGGTCAGATGTGAATGGATTACTGAGTGTTTAAAAAATACCCGGCAGGTGAGGACTAAAAAACATTTAATATGCCTCCGTGCTGGTATTGTTAAAAAGGTGTGATGGAGGTTTTATGTGTATTTAATGTACATAACCTCCTTTGTGTGCGTCGACATGTTTCGACGCGTAAAGCTTCTTCTTCAGGATGGGTGCACAGATCCCTACCTTACTCACATGTGACAGACTTATGCTGTCTTAACATAAACAATATTATGTGTGGAAAATAGCCAAATGTGCCTATTATGGTAGAAATGGCCTGAAACAAGGTACTGCCTTCAGTGTCAATCTGAAAAAGAACACAGGGGTGCAAAAGGGTATTAAAATCAGACATTCCTGGTATGGAAATCATGACCTGTAAAGGGGAAAGTTACACAGTGTGATGGTTGACCTATCAATTTCCGCGTAGTGCTCTGTAAAAAAGACACATACAAAACAGACCAAACACTTAACATAAAACACACTCTCTATATAGATTCCAAAGTTTGCCGTAGTCCTCCCCTAATGAGATCAGAAATAAATAAATAAAAACCATGTGAGGGGAAGAGAGGGATGCATACTTGCTAAGATGAAGTCAAAGGCATCATGAGCCTGCGAGGACGTTGTGCTGACTAGCACTCTTCAAGGGTAAAAAGAGTACAACATTCAGCATCAAAAGTGGTACTCACTCGATCGTAGCGGTGATGATCCTGTGGCCCTGACATCGGCTATGCCATACTTACAAGTGTAGAGGTACTCCCTGCTACCAACGATCCTATCGCGGCTCCGTGTTGTAAATGGAGTCCGCAATAGTCGCTTTTTATCCTGCCAGTGATTGAAACGAATTACCGCCTAGCAAGGAGGACGTGCCAAACACCGCATCCGTATCAGGGCAGGGCTTGACTATGTTCACTACGACTGCGCTAGGGAAGGCAGAGTACTTTGCTGGTCATGCGCATTACTAAGGTGGTCCCGCGGTAACAGAAAGCTGTACCGCTAGCTCATTGTTGATCTGCGGATGACACTGCGACTGCGCAGAGAGAGGAGCTTGCCATTATAGGAGAAAAATGCTGATTTGTGACAGCGAGTTTCAATATTGATGTCGCTACGTATTTGGCAGCATAAGTCTGTCACATGTGAGTAAGGTAGGGATCAGTGCACCCGTCCTGAAGAAGCTTTACGCTTTGAAACATGTCAACGCACACAAAGGAGGTTATGTATATTAAATAGACATAAAACCTCTATCACACCTTTTTAACAATACCAGCACGGACCCTACCACTCACCAACCTCACACACCAACCTCACACACCACACATAGTGATTACATCAGTGCTCCCGCGTATTCGTTGGTTAGTAGCACGCCGCGTTCCATAGAGGGACGCGAGGACCCCTATGATGAAGTATGACACCAAGGGCCCTTTTGGTGTGTGAGGGGTATTTAAAAAACACTAAGTGCTTCCCATCATTGTAGGAAACACCTGCCATTCTAGAACCTGTTTCCTTTCTCCTTCGCCTATCATTCATGTTATAGGATGGACAGATCCTGTTCCATTAGATCTATAGCAGAAGACACAATGTTGCCCAGTGAATAAATCCTGGATGTTAGCGTGGTCATACCATTATTGACCACCGCCAAAGCCTTTTCTAGGTTAATCCTGTCAATTTCACGCAACCTCTCCGCAGCTTCCTGTTATATGATTTTCCAAACTTAGTTGTAAATAGCGTATAAGAAGCGTTCACGATATGGCTTCCGGAGACCTAGCAAAAAATCCCTTAAATACATGTTGTTTGAAAGTAAGGACAAGTGCTGTTTCACCTGGGAGGGTGTTGAGGTTTTTAGCCAATCTAGGCATAACTTCCCAACACCACCCCCGGATGTTCTCATTGTACATAGCATTGGTCAGGCCTATGGATATTAAACCCTTTGGTAGTACCCTTGAATCTTGACTGACACCCATTTGCGTTTATAGGCCAAACTAACCATCCCTTCCAATTGGGGTGTGAGGAATTGTATGAATCTTCATGTACAATGTAATTCAATGTATTCTCGCTACGTGATGTATAATTCTGCCACCCATCAAAGTGTGTAGGTGAGGAAATCCGAGGTGTGTTCAAGTCCTTAATCTTGGCTAGTCCAAGACAGGAGGTCTGTTGCACGGTATCGTTCAGGAAGATAATTTGCTGTGGTATGAGGCATGCTCCAAATAACGTCTCAGTTCCCTGAACCTGCCAATCTTCGGTCGCCAGACAGATTTTGTGTCTATGGTGTCCCTCCAAAAGTCAAAACATTGTAAAGACAACTGGGAAATAAAGGAAGCAGTGTGTATCTGTTTCGTGTTGGTGAGCATATTTGTCTTCGCAAATATAGGTGCAGCCTTATAATAATGAGGTTGGGTTTGAAGTGTTGAACTCAGAAAAATATGCAAATGTTTGTGCAAATGTTTGTGAACTACCTATTGGTGGTGTAGGACAATGTTCCCATTGATAGTAAGCAAAAACATTAAGTGGAATACTTATCTTGTGCAGGAAATGATGATCACAATGTTGGTTAACAATACAGGGTGTCAAAATCAGATATATCATCATACAATTCATTTTTTTTTTTTTAAAGACAGCACATTTTTCGAAATCAGACAGCATGCTATTCACAGTTTGAAAGTCCCAATCATCAGAGAATGTCCTAGAGGTGATGATATCATTCAAAGAAATGTTAAATACATGTGGTATTGTCAAAAGTTCAGTGGGACCAAATACATCATATGAAACCCTATCCCAAACTATTCCTTCAGGAATCAGAACTGCTGTAATGTTCACAAAGGACAGGTCTCTTCTTTCATAATGAGATGACGTATGTGGTTTCAGGACCAAAGTTGACATGTTGTACTGCAATCCATAGCTGTAGCCAGGGAGAAACAAAGTAAATATTTTTCAGCCAAAGGTAGATGTTATGTATTTTTTCTCAGGTTCACTCGGATCCAGTGAGAAGGTATCAAAATCGATGAAGCAGACAGACGCTGTTCGATCTATCTTTGGTAGCTCAGCCTTCACTTCGTAGAGTCGAATTTTCAAACGTTATTAATCTTTCTGCCTGAAGAACAAGTTACTTACCTTCGGTAACGATGTATCTGTAAGAAACATTAGTTAGTTAGATTCCTCACCTTAGAATATCCCCAGGCGTCAGACTGGATCCGGAAGATTTTTCGTCAGCAATACCCCTTGCGCGTCGCTAGGCGTCGTCTGCGGCTCCGCGTCCGTCGTCGGCGTTGTGCGCCCGAATGACGTCGTCGGAGTACTTAGACGCCGCCCTCGCACGCTGATGTCAGTTCTTGTACATAGTCTTCCGCGCCAGGAACGCAGAGCCATGCAAGATACCGACACTGGTGCCAAAAAAGTCTAGGGCCCTGAAAGGGATAGCCTTAACCCTAGATGTCAGTTCGCAGAACGGGGAGGATGGGTGGGTCGGTGAGGAATCTAACTAACTAATGTTTCTTACAGATACATCGTTACCGAAGGTAAGTAACTTGTTCATCTGAAAGAAACACGTTAGTTAGATTCCTCACCTTAGAATAGATACCCAAGCAATACCATCCCCGGTGGTGGGTCTGCGAACCAAGATCACACCAGAAAGTCCTGGAGGACAGAACGGCCAAAGAAGCCATCCCTCCGGACTTAGCTGTCAAGGCAATAATGCCTGGCAAACGTGTGTAGCGAAGCCCACGTTGCCGCCTGACAGATGTCCTGTCAAAGGGACACCCCGTCCCAAAGCAGTAGTAGCCGCTGTGGCCCGAGTAGAATGGGCGCGCAGCCCAACAGGAGGGTCCTTTTTTGCCAAGGAATAACAAATTTTGATGCACAAAACGACCCACCGAGAGATGGTCCGTTTGTGCACAGCTTTCCCCTTCTTAGCACCCACGTATCCAATGAAAAGTTGGTCGTCCACCCGGAACTGTTTTGTGCGATCCAGATAAAAGGAGAGCGCACGTTTTGGGTCCAGACGGTGGAGCCTCTCTTCCTCTTTGGAAGGATGCGGAGGCGGAAAGAAGGTGGGCAAGGTGACAGACTGCCCAAGATGAAAGGGGGGTCACCACTTTCGGAAGAAAGGAGGGACGAGGCCGAAGGACAACCTTGTCCGGATGAACAGAGAGAAAAGGAGGCTTTGATGATAAATCCTGGAGCTCACTCACCCGTCTAGCCGAGGTGATGGCTACCAGAAAAGCAGTCTTAAGCGTCAGCAGACGAAGAGGACAATTATGAAGAGGCTCAAAGGGAGCACACATTAGAAATGTGAGAACAATATTCAAGTCCCACTGAGGCATTACAAAAGGGACAGGAGGGTACATATGAGTAATGCCCTTGAGAAAGCGTGAAACAACAGGGGACTTGAAAAGAGAAGGCTGATCAGGAAGCCGTAGGAAAGCAGAGATAGCAGCAAGATAACCTTTCAAGGTGCCCATAGCAGAGCCCTGCTGGTCCAAGGAAAGAAGAAAGAGGAGAACCTCAGAAAGAGGGACGGAAAGGGGATCCACAGCCTTTGCTGTGCACCATGCCACAAATTTGATCCACCGGCAGGCGTATACCGTCTTTGTGGAGGGACGCCTGGCTGCCAGAATGATATCACAGACTTCAGGAGGCAAGTCAAATGGCATCAACTGCCGCCGCTCAATCTCCACGCATGGAGGTGGAGGCTGGACAGGTTCGGGTGGAGGACCGTCCCCTGCTGCTGCGACAGAAGATCCTCCCGAAGGGGCAGACGTATCGGAGGATCGGTCAACATACTGAGTAGCTCGGGATACCAGTACCTTCGTGCCCAATCCGGAGCCACCAAGATGACTCAGGCCCGGTCGTGCCTGATCTTCTTCAGCACTCTGGGCAGAAGTGGTATAGGCGGAGAGGCGTACAACAGACCGCAACTCCACTTGTGACGAAAAGCGTCGCCGAGCGAGTGCCGCCTTCCAACGCGCAGAACTGCTGACATTGCGCGTTCTCTTCGGTGGCGAATAGATCTAACCAAGGCTCTCCCCACTGCTGAAAGAGACCTTGCGCCACTTCGGAGTTCAGACGCCATTCGTGATCCATCATGCATCGGCGGCTGAGTTAGTCTGCTCTGGCGTTCAGAGAGCCCGCCAGATGTTGAACCACTAGGGTGACGCCCTGGTGTTCCAGCCACGTCCAGAGGCGCAGAGCCTCCTGACAAAGGGTCCACGACCCCACCTCACCCTGTTTGTTGCAATACCACATGGCGGTGGTGTTGTCCGTGAACACCTGCACGACACTTCCCCTGACAGAGGGAAGGAAGGCTTTCAGTGCAAGTCGGATCGCTCTCAACTCCAACAGGTTGATGTGGAGGCGAGACTCCGCCGGAGACCAGAGGCCTCTGATCTCCGCCTCTCCCATATGGCCACCCCATCCTAGGAGGGACGCATCCGTCACTATGACATGCTCCGGTTGGGGAAGGGAGAGGCTCTTGCCCGTGACCCAATCGCGGTCCGTGAGCCACCACTGCAACTGCTGTGCAGTGCCCTCCGAGATCAAGACATGGTCGGACAGGTTGCCGTGATGCTGGGCCCACTGAAACTTCAGGTCCCACTGCAGAGCCCGCATGCTCCGCCTGGTGTGATGCACTAGTAGGATGCAGGAGGCCATCAGCCCCAGAAGCCGCAACACTAGCCTGACCGAAACCCAGGATAGAGGCCGAAAGATGGGAATCAGGGCCTGAATATCCCAGACCCGCTGTTCCGGCGGATAGACCGGGAACTGCGCCGAATCGAGAACCGCTCCGATGAAGAGGAGCTTCTGAGAGGGACTCAGGTGTGACTTCGGCACGTTGATGGAAAACCCCAGCAAATGCAGGAGATCCGCCGTAGTCGGGAGGTGGGAGACGACTGCCTGGGGCGAGCCCGCCTTCAACAACCAGTCGTCGAGATAGGGGAAGACTGGAAAACCCTGATCTGCGCAGATGAGCTGCGACCACCGCCATCACTTTCGTGAACACCCGAGGGGCACTGGTAAGGCCGAAGGGGAGCACGGTAAACTGAAAGTGCTCCTGACCCACCGTGAACCGCAGGTAACGCCGGTGGGCCGGCAGGACGGGGATGTGGAAATATGCGTCCTGCAAGTCCAACGCTACCATCCAGTCTCCAGGGTCTAGGGCAGCTAGAACCTGAGCCAAAGTTAACATTTTGAACCTTTCCTTCCGGAGGAAGGTATTGACGTTCCGGAGGTCCAAGATAGGGCGTAGGCCCCCTTTGCCCTTCTTGGGAACCAGAAAGTAGTGGGAATAACAACCACGACCTACTTCTGGGCTTGGAACGCGCTCGACGGCCCCCTTGGCCAAGAGGGCCGAAACTTCCTCGTGGAGAAGATTCAAATGATCCCCCGAGATACGGTGGTGCTACGGTGGCATGGCTGGAGGGGTCGTCTCGAAGGGGAGGGAGTAGCCCCTTCGGACGATTTGCAGCACCCACCTGTCCGATGTGATGGACCGCCAGTGGAGCAGGTGATGGCGAACTCTGCCGCACACTGGCATGGAATGGGCCTGAAAGCTCGGACTAGGAAGGCTTTGAGGCGGATGCTGCCGGGGTGGATGTGGGCTGACCGCGTCGTCCTCCAGAACCGCCTCGGCGGAAACCACGTCCGTGACCGTGCGCAGGTTGGTTCTGCGGATGGTGGCTAGGCGGACGTGAGGAGGCACCCCATCCTTGGCCACGAAAGGGGCGAAAGGCGGAAGTTTGCGACCGCGGGGCTGAGAGGCCCAAGGACTTGGCCGTAGCCCGGGAGTCCTTACAGCGATTCAGCGCACTGTCCGCTTTCTCACCAAAAAGGCAAGTGCCATCAAAGGGCATGTCCATGAGAGTGCTCTGGACATCCCCCGAAAAGGACGTGGACCGCAGCCAGGCGTGACGTCTAAGCGCCACCGTGGTAGAAATCGCCCTACCCAGCGAGTCCGTAGTGTCAAGCCCACATCGGATTGCATGTCGTGCTGCATCCCTCCCATTGGCCAGAGCCTGGGTAAGTCATGTCTGGGCCTCCTCCGGGCACAGGGGCAGTACGTCCTCCACCGTATCCCACAGAGAGTGGGAATAACGGTCCAAAAGACAGGCGGTGTTCAAGGACCGCAGACCCAAACTAAGGGAGGAGAACAGCTTTTTGCCAAACTGTTCCAGTCTCTTGGAATCCCGGTCCGGCAGAGCGGTCAGGAAGGAGGATTGGGAGGTAGAAGCCTGGATAACCAGGCTCTCGGGGGTGGGGTGTTGGGACAGAAAACTGGGGTCGCCCGGAGCGGGGCGGTGGCGCCTGGCGACGTTCCTGTCCACAGGAGGAACTGTGGAGGGCTTGGACCAGGTGCCCTGCAGAACGTCAATGAGGGCCTCATTGAATTGCAGCAGAGGCTCAGTGGAGCTTGCTGCAGACTGAAGCACCTCAGTGAGGACGTTAGTCCTCACAGCCACGGCAGGCAGCTCGAGCCCAAGGGCTGTGGCCGCCTTGCGCAGCACCACAGAGAAAGCAGCACCCTCCTCCGAACAGTCGGAGGAGAGATGAATCCAGTGTCTGGTGAGGTATCCAGACCACTGGCCTCCCCCAGTTCATCTGCCCAGTCCTGTGACAGCTGAGCCTGAACGGCCATAGGATCCTCGGACCCCTCCCAGTCGCCCCCGTCATCCGATTCCTGGTAAACAGGAGGAAGGATCGGAGCCGGACGATAGACATAATGTGTCTCTAACGGCGCCGTACGCGGCGTCCATCAACGCCGTAACGGCGCCGGATCCGGAGCGGGGCTGAACTGGGGCTCGACGCCGAGCGGAGCCGGCGTCGGAGGTGGAACCGGTGTCGACGCCGGCGGAGGAGGCGTGACGAGGTCGACCGGCGTCGGCGGGGACGAGTCCCTCGGGAACCTGCGGCGTCGGGGCCGGCGACGGCGCCGGGGCCGGAGCCGGCGACGGCACCGGGGCCGGAGCCGCCGGCATGCAAGGTTGCCCAGTCGGGTCCGTGGGGCCCGAAGGCGCGCCAGCGGGCGTCGACGGCGGAGCCAGGCTCCTCATGGCCGAGAGGAAGGCACTGACTTCCGCCGGCGTCGCGTCGGTCCCAGGGACCGGCGGGTATGGGGACTTGCGCGGCGCCTGCGGCTCCGCTGGAGCCGCGGGGGTGGAACCACCCTGACCCTCGGCCGAGTCGCGCGACCGGCGAGGGGAGTCCGAAGAGCGGTGTCGCCTCTTGGACTTCTTGGAGTGCTTCGACTTACCCGAAGACTTGGAGCCAGACAAGCGATGATGACGTCGGCTGCGGCTCCGCGACCGATCCTTGGACCTCCTCCTGGACCAGGATCGAGAGGGGCGCGGAGCCGAGTGGCGAAGCTCGAGGAGCTTGCAGGACCGCTCCCGTCTAGCCTTCGAGGTCAGGGCCTTGCAGAACGAACACGACTCCGCGTCGTGGTCGAGGCCCAAACAGTAAAGGCACCGGCAGTGATGATCCGTAACCGACATCAAGCGGTTGCAGTCAGCACAGGCTTTGAAACCAGGCATCCTACGGGCACCGGAGTCGAGACAAGATCAAAAAACTTAGTCAAAAAAGACTAAAAGGGGTAGCTCTCCCGGATCTGCGCTTACTGGCGCGGAAAAAAGAAGAACTGACGTCAGCGCGCGAGGGCGCGTCTAAGTACTCCGACGACGTCATTCCGGCGCACGACGCCGACGACGGACGCGGAGCCGCAGACGACGCCTAGCGACGCGCAAGGGGTATTGCTGACGAAAAATCTTCCGGATCCAGTCTGACGCCTGGGGATATTCTAAGGTGAGGAATCTAACTAATGTGTTTCTTTCAGATCTTCCTGTATGGTAGCAAGAGGAGATCAGCGGCTACCCAGTAGCCCGCGCAGGCTGCTATTAAGTATCAGCCACATAGTGTGGTTTGATCAGATCAATGGATACAAATCTCTTTTCTTTCTTTACGGCAAGAGGCAGTAGAAGTACTGTTCTTGTTCCTTTAACAGCCAGGACAGGTACAGGTTTCTGTAAGACAGCCCAAACTCTTTTTTGTCCATGATATTTTCTCTGGCTAGATCCCCAATCTTTGGGACCCAGGCAGGCATTGCCGAAACTGCTTTAACTTCCCCAGTGGCGGTGCGTTTTACTTAGCCGTTCCTTTGAAGTGTCCGGAATTCATTGAGTTCCTGTAAAACAGCCATCATTGAGGTCAAATGCTTTTTCATCTGCCACTGTGCTCCCTCAATCGAGGTTAGGTACCCACATTCTCGTCTCAAACAGGACCTCGTATGGAATACGGCCTCCTACGGAGCTTCTTGGCATGTTATTTAGTGCCCTCAGAAGCCCATATAGGTGATTGACCCAACTGCTACCCGAGCCTTATACCCTTTCTGTTAAGGATTGCTTTAAGTCACGGTTAGTCCTTTCCCAAATTAAATTTCCCTTGGAATGATACAGAGAGGAGTACCGCAATGCCACACCTAAACTTCCCATGGCTTCCTTGTAAGCCCGAGAGCTGAACACGGGGCCACAGTCAGAATGTAATGTGAAAATTGAGTATATCCCTACAAAGACACTCAAATCCTTTAAAACAGTTTGGGCGTCGGCCGAGCGCTGTGACCAAACCCACAGGAATCTACAGCATGAATCTACTGCCACCAAGATGTACTTGTAAGCCCCATCACATTGTAAGGGGCCGCAGCGGTCGAAACAGACCCATGCAAGAGGTCTCTCTGAAAATCAGTAGTGGTGTTTGTGGTTGATGTGCTACGGTGAAACCCTTCATCTGCTGACAGATGTCGCACTTAAGGACAAACGCTTTTGTCTGTTTTGTAAGACCTGGCCACCAATTAGGTTGTTTCAGTAATGAAACTGTCTAAGTAATACCTTTGTGTGCTGAACCCAGACCCACGTGTGCAGCTAGTATTAAATCTAATCTGCGATCCATGTTTGGTATTACTCTATCCCCCACTCCTGAAATTTGAGCATATAGAATATTTTGTGCATCTAACTTGTAGGAGTACTTGAGTGAAAAAGCTTTTGGCAAGGCTGTGCTGTTTTTGCGTGACGCGATGACATCTATCATCTGTCCGTATACTCTTGTGCGAGAACGAGTGTAGCTCACTGGTTAGAGGAGGCATACCCTGAAGCAGAGGTCAGACCCGGGACCAGGGTTCAATTCCCGACGCGGCAGGGTCCGGAGCCCAATTGTCCACGGACTCGATAATTCTCGCTTCGGTGCCCACTCTAAGCACGAGTTCACACTATGCAGCTCTGGGCAACAAGCTTGCTTAATCTCCACAACGGCCCCCCCGTGGCGGGATGCCTGGCTTTCACCTTGGGGATGCCCAGTATGGGTTATCTCACAGGGAAAAACCAGGACGGGTTCCCAATGCAAGCGCCAAGATGCCCAAGGGTAAGTTGAGCGCTATATAAGAACACATAATAATAATAATAATAATTGCAGCTACAGCAGCAGTTCGCACTGTCGCCTTGGCGATTTCTTCAGCCAATGAATTCCCTTCAACGTGCACACCAACACGTTGATGACTCAGCGTATGGATAACGTGAGCCAGCGGCAAGCTTTTGTTCAGCTCTGCCACTTGTTCCCATAGCATTTTATGCTTTATTGTGCAACCTTTTAAATCTTTGAATCCATTTTGGCCCCAGTAGTGAAGAGTTTCATTATATGACTGGACACAGTAAAAGGAATCGCACACTATAAGCGTGGGGAATTGTCGATCCGTATTTTTTAGTGCCAGTACTAGGGCTTTTAGTTCTGCCAGCTGAGCCATGCAATCTCCTAGAGACTGTGTCAGCGTAGTGCTAGGATAGAACTTGCCGTCCTGCATACGACCCTTTACAATCGCACATGCTGCGCTGTATTGTTGTTTACTTCCTATGGCTGGCTGAGCTGAACCGTCAGTGTAAATTATATATTCATACTGATCTAGAGGCAATTATTTCATTCGGCATAGGATATTCTGGTTCGTACTGCAATCATACGTGTATTTTTAATGTAGGATCACATTTTTAGTCTACATCTGTTGCAGTGACAGAATTAGCCCATTGTATCCATCGTGGATGTAATGCCTTAGTGTTAGGATCGCTTGCTTTTGTAACAGCCTCTAAGGTTGGTACTGGAGTCACAGCAATAATTTGTTTCCCCTGAGCTAGTGCTCTTTCTCTCACTACAGCAGGCTGTCAATATTTTTTAAGTTGATGCAAAACGCATTTCAGAGTTTTTGTACAAATGTGATTTGTATGCAATGGGTACCGTGTCACCTTCATTGAAGGTGAGGTAAGTGCACCCTGATTAACCCGCTATAACACACATCACCAAATTCGTAGTGTTTACACGTGTAAGTGATTGCAAGCTATCATGTCAGCTTGTAGGGAACGAAGTATCTCTGTGTGTTCCTGTGACCAATGCTGAACTGTGAAATTAGGTTCATTTAAGTCTTAGAAAGATTTTGCTCTTTCTGCGTAATCCAAAATGTATGTTCTGCCTAAATGTAAAAATCCTAATACGATTGTAAGTTTTTCAGAGTCTTAGGAGGTTAGAGCAGCGCACACATTTCTAAAAAGTTTGCTGCCAGGCTTTTCCCTTCACTTGAAAGCTCATATCTCAAAAGTATGACATTGAGATGGGCAATTTTTTATTTTTTTAAGTTAAATTTGTAGCCCTCAGAGGCGCACCCCAAAATTATGTTGTTCATTCTGGCCAAATGATCCAATAATTCATCGTCCTAAAGATAAATATCATCTACATAGGACAATGCCTCCTCATCAAATTGTTGAAGTAACTCTGATACTCTTGCTGAGAACAACCCAGGACTATTCTTGTATCTTGGGGAAGACAGCAGAATTGAAGTTGAGAGCAGCGGGCTGAAAATGCTGTCAAATATCTGCTCTCAGGCGCTATATTTTGGCAAAAAAATCCATTTGAGATATCTAGTGTTGTTTTATATTTTTTTTTAACAGTGTTGTTCATTAATGCGGCACTGTGTGCATTTTGAACTGCAAATGTTTTTGTGCATGTGTTTAGATGTCTGTAGTCTAAAACTAAACGATATGAATTGTCAGGTATCCAGACGGGAATAAAGGATTATTCATGGAAGAGTTGCAATTCTCTATTACACCTTGGTATTCAAGTTGATCTAAGATCTCCCTGACTTATTTCTTTGAGTCATGTTTTATTGGGTACTGTCTCTGTGTAGTTGGAGTATTTATTACTGGGATTTCATGGTGCGGTGATTCAGCATCCCACCCTACATGATTGCGGTATAATGCAAGATCTAATGCTACCACCCACTCCTGCAGGTATGAATGTTTTAGTCATTCCAGAACGACATCAGAGAAGACTGGTAAAATTACTGTTTCTCCTTTTAGGCAATCCATAACGAACTCAGGGGCCAATCTTTTTCAGCCAAAAGGATATCATATCCAAAACTCAGGTTCTGCCAAAAGAGACATTTAACTTTCCTGGGTTTGTCCCACTCCATTTGGAGTGTTATTTCGTATAACGGGTGTGGGACACTTACCCAAGTATCAGGTGTCTCCACCGTGATATGTTCATTCAACGCCACTGTCAACAGTAATTCCATCAGATTCTGGCGAGCTATTGTTACTACTGCTGCGCTATCTAGCATCATCAGAGCCCATTCCCCATTCAAAAGTTGAGTCCTCAGCAGCCTTGGCATTTCTTATCTAAAGGCCTGCTACTTTCTTCTTTTTTAATAGAAGTTTTCATTTTGGTTTATCTTCTTGTTTGAGATTATAGTCCTAAATACGATGTGTATACCTGGACTTTGTTCGCTCTTCCGATCTGTGTTCTGACCGTCCCTCTCTCTCTGAGTTTTTTGATGAACCTTGAATGGAACAAGAGAAACGTGTATCAGTATCCTGATACCTGTCAGTTTTTTATGTTACCACAATTTCCAAGGTTATGCCTCCTTTAGGAGGGCTCCTGTCGAAAAGACCCACCCCTTGATTGTGATATATTCTGTTTATTTTGTTGTTGTTTATTATCCAATTTCTTTTTTGAAGAATCGGGTGCTTGCTTGGTGTTATCCTCTTCATGACTACCCATTACTTGTGGTTTTATAGCTCTGGCTCCCAAATTATCTCTACCTAATTCAGCGTATGTATCTTCGATAATTTTTGGTAGATCTTGCTCCTGTTTTGCAAGAGTGCATTCCCTCAGGAGTTGGTGTATAGCCACCGCTGCTGCCTCCCCTTTTATGTTTGCTAACATAATTGTAGATACCTGGGAAAAATTGCCTAATAATTTCATCCCCAAGTTCAGAGCTGGTTCTGCTCCTTCATTCTGTATTTGTCTTAATACTTCTGGTATCACTGCTTTTGAAGGGATACCATGAGTTCTGGTATAGATGGCAGCGAAAACGGTACCCCAAGTGGTACAATCCTCTTTCAGAGGAGCTAACCCCATTGGCAAGCATATTGTCAGTATTCTGTGTTTTTATTCTGGGCCTGTGTGGAAACATTGCCTCTAATTGTGCTATTTTCTGTGCTATCCAGAATGGCATTTGCTCACGTTTAGTGGGCATTCTTCCCATAACTACCTTCAGTGCTTGTGGGGTAATTTTAAGTTGCAGTTCCTTATAGTTGACCTGCTGCCGTAATTTTAGTCGGCTGAAGTGTGAGTGTTCTCATAACAAACTGTGTCAGATTTCTGTATAGTTTTATTATTTCATTAAGTGGACCTAAGTCTGCAATTGACAATGTGTCAATGTCTGGAAGCCAAGTCGTTCCGTCTCTGCTGAGCAGACCGAGTCTTACTTTATCTGTAGTGTGTGGGAGGGCGCCTTTAACCCAGTTTATATGCTCTTGGTAAATGAGCAGAACTTCAATATCCTCGTATGAAAAATATTCTTCCGGTGGTTAATCCGGGGTGTAAGAATGTAATGTATTTGTGCGTGCATCTGCAGGTGGGAATTTAACCCATGAATAGAATACCTCCGTCCTGAATGACTTGTGTACCTCAATCACAAATGTTACGGCTCCAGCTAATGCTGAGATTCCAAACTCAGCAAGTTTTAAATGAAGTGCTTTTCTGACATTTTCTGAAATCTTTATAGCACCTTCCTGCTCCCCATGCCTCGCTGCATTCGCATGTAATGCTGGCGCAGCATTCTGTTCGACAGACACTGTTGAAATATTTTCAAGGGAAAAGAGAGAAGCTTTTATGCACAATGTAGGGAACCACAATCCTTCGAGCTTGAATAAACCTTCAGCCAATACATGGGATATGCCCACTCAGCTGTGGCGGATTTTTCCGTTCCCACTTCTGGCGTCTCTGGGTATATATGTGAGTAGGGGTCTCTGAGAAAAGCAAGACTGAACTACTCAGATTTGACCATTAAATAAGAATCAAACCAACTTTGGCGGCGCCATGTCGTGTAGTTCCTACAAATCTATATAGGATCTGCGCGTTTAGACAACATAAACTGAGTGATTTGTGTCCAGGCTGATTCCAGACACCCCCAGAGGATATGTTAGTCTGTTAGTCCAGCTAGCTCACAGTGCCACTATGAGCCCCTCTTACCAAGGAGCAAATAGCTTCTGGCAACTATTGAACAATACAACCCTGACCCCTCAGGGATCGTGGAAACAGTACAGTACTTTTTGCTTAGTCACCCGTGCTCACTTTGTCTCAGAGAGATACACGGAATAAATGGTGGGGACGTTTTCAATAAGTATTTATTAAACCAGCGTCATTCTAGTATAAAACACGTGTGCTGTAACAACCATGAGACAGAAACAGATAAATAAGGTTATTAGCACCAATGGAGTAAAGAA
Organism: Triturus cristatus; assembly: GCF_964204655.1. Lineage (NCBI taxonomy): Eukaryota > Metazoa > Chordata > Amphibia > Caudata > Salamandridae > Triturus > Triturus cristatus. The sequence goes on along the minus strand of NC_140585.1, from coordinate 679,195,329 downwards.
ATGGTAGAACTCTACCATAGTGTTAAAACAATAAATATATGCAGACATATAAATACATGACAGTGATAATGCGTACTCCTACGATGCAACCCTAAATAGATGTACCTAAATGTACCTAGCATGTATGTAGGTGTATAGCCAAGAATCCCCTTAGGATAAAGCCAACCCCATTACCTGATGTGCAAGAGGGAAGGACCCCATCTTGGTCTCCACCCCAGTTTGGACAAAGCCATATGCAAATCAGTCTTGACCCTGTTCCTTATTGGAACTGTCTAGCCCGAACTGCCAAGCCAGGTCCTCCCTGGACCGGAAACAAGCATCCTGTGACCGGTTTCGGGGCATCACACCTCATCAGCCAGGCTAGCTTGAATCCAGGGGTGCACTGAGCACGGGACCCACTTCTAGGCATACCCTTCCCACTTAGGGTGACAAATGGAAAATAAACAATAAATAGACGGAATGCTGAACAATGCAAACATTCACCCCCAGTCACGAGGATCTGGGTTTAATCCATGATTCTTTTGCTCACCACGCCACCCCAGTTTGGACAAAGCCATATGCAAATCAGTCTTGACCCTGTTCCTTATAGGAACTGTTCAGCCCGAACTGCCAAGCCAGTTCCTCACTGGACCGGAAACAAGCATCCTCGCACCGGTTTTGGGGCATCACCCCTTGCTCACTTTGCCACTGGATTCAAGCTAGCCTGGCTGATGAGGGGGGTTTACCCTGAAACTGGTCCCAGATGCTCGTTTCTGGTTCAAGGAAGACCTGGCTTGGCAGTTCGGGCTGGACAGTTCCCATGAGACACAGGGTCAAGACTGATTTGCATATCTGAACTGAGGTGGCGAAGTGAGCTAAAGAACAATGATAGATTCAACCCAGATCAGTGACTGGGGGAGAGTGTCTGAAAAGTTTCAGCGCTTCGTCCATCATCTCCTTGTGTTTGCTTTGTTCGCCCTAAGTTGGCAGGGTATGCCCAGATGTGGGTCCCTTGCTCACTTTGTCACTGGATTCAAGCTATCCTGGCTGATGAGGGGTTTTATCCCGAAACCGGACACAGGATGCTTGTTTCCGGTTCAGGGAAGACCTGGCTTGGCAGGTCGGGCTGGCCTGTTTCCATGAGGCACAGGGTCAAGACTGATTTGCATATAGCTGGGTCTGAACTGAGGTGGCGAAGTGAGCTAAAGAACAATGATGGATTCAACCCAGATCTGTGACTGGGGGTGAGTGTCTGAAAAGTTTCAGCGCTCCGTCCATCATCTCCTTGTGTTTCCTTTGTTCGCCCTAAGTTGGCAGGGTATGTCCAGACGTGGGTCCCTCGCTCACTTTGCCACTGGGTTTAAGCTAGTCTGACTGATTAGGGGTTTTACCCCGAAACCAGTCCCAGGATGCTTGTTTCCGGTTCAGGGAAAACCTGGCTTGATCCCATGAGGCACAGGGTCAATTTGATTTGCAAATAGCTGGGTCTGAACTGAGGTGGCGAAATGAGCTAAAGAACGATGATGGATTCAACCCAGATCTGTGACTGGGGTTGAGTGTCTGAAAGGTTTCAGCGCTCCGTCCATCATCTCTTTGTGTTTGCCTTATTAAAAAAGCAGTCACAGACATGGTGGTCTGCTTTCCCCAGCAGACCACCATCCCTGGGAGTGCTTGCCATTCCCAATGGGGTCGCAAATTGCGACTGCCTCATGAATATTAATGAGGCATGCAATCAGCATTCCACTGCCCCATGACAGACAGGACTACAATTTAGGGAAGACATCTGTGGTTCATAGGGAAAGCCCCCTAAATCATCCCAAATTTCAAACATACACAACAGTATAACTAAGAATGCCATCCTTCAGCAAAGGGTGAGATACGCTTATGGGGACGCGAGACCGGAGACCCCGGACTGCATGATGCACAGTGCCAGAGGACTCTGTTCTGCACATGGAGGATAACTGTCCAAATAGTGGCTGATCTGGTTGAGGACCGGCTGAAGTGTCGAGCCCTGAAGGGTGCTCTCAAAGGGCCCGACTGCAGGCCACCTGTTCTCCCAGAGATCTCAGGGACATCATAGATCTCTCACGAGGGACCTACACCAACTACCTGTAAAATCTGGAGAGTGGTGCCCTCTCAAGTGCCCACTTTGGCTACTGAATACCAACGGGTAGTGTGGTGTGAGCGTGGAACTAAGACTTGTTTCTGGAGACCAGATTGTCTAGTGCGGAGACCTATAATCTTGCCCGCGTCTAGGACGTGAGGGTCCTGTACTGACGGGATCCCAACACCCGTAAGCGTCATGTTGATGGTGAGCGGATTCACCAATTGCAGGATCCCACACGGCCCATTTCGATCATGCCACATCTCTCTCATGAGACACGCTGACTGCATGCTCATTGCGTGCGGTGTCCGATTCACATAGTGCAACCCTCAGAGGCGGTGGTGTACTCATTCTAACTCATGTGACTCTGCTGAAGTTGAGCCTGTGTGTGTGGCCGGACTAATCTGGTGCAGCCTGTATCATCGTGCAGTAAAAGTCCTTTCAGGGGAGGTACGGAATTGCATCTCTTTGCTGCCTCTGACTAGAATTACCTGGTGTAATCCATCTCAATGTGCACCGGTCATTGTGCCTACTTTTCTGGGAAGCACGTAATTTGAAACTCATCGTATTTTAAATCTGACATGTTTACGCGACTCATACCAATGCGCCCCAGGCGCTGTGCCTGTATTGCCTGGGCACGACCCAGATCAGCGTGTACCAATCAGGGTGCCTCATACTATCGTGAGGCTCCTTTTTGTTACTCCTCATTCATTAGTTGTTCCCTTGTTGACCTTCATCGCGGCAGACTAACTACCCTCTCCACACCTGGGTCCTTCGGAAGAAGAGATAGTAGCAAGAGAGATTGATTGGGTTGCAGGAACGCTTCGGAGACAGTTAGGAAGCAGGTCGAAAGACTGAGTCTCTTTTGTGTTTTGAGATCTGATGGTGAACTTCCGGAGTGGCTGCTAAACTCTCCCTTGTTTAAGTCTACCTCCTAACTAAAACTGCTCCTTTTCCCACCTGCTTCCAGAGGACCCAGACAGTGTGACTTCAGCTGCGTGCAGCCCAGTTGGTAATCTTTCTTTTGGGGGTATATGACAATCAGGGTGAACCAGAGGGTGGAGGGAGGCTTGTGCCACAGAGTCTGCAGCGAGTGAACCATTGACCTGGTGGGTACCATTGGCACCGCATTAGGGTGCCAGGAGCGTACGTGTGTATAAGAGTGTGCCGTATGGACTGGCTGATACCCGTCAACCCGCTAAGTAGTGCGAAATAGGTGGGTGTGAGTGGAAGCGATTGTTTGCGGCCCACCTGTGATTCACTACACTGGCCGGTGGTGTCGCTTTTTATGTTGTTTGCCAAAAGCACAATACATTTGACATTGGGTTTTCCTGCATGGCCCCAGCCCACGGTGATGCTAAAAAGTGTTTTATTTTCTTGTATGTACATAATTTTGATATTGTGCACCGCTTAAGTGTGTGCGCTCTCAATTGGTGGGGGGAGTAAGATTGGGAATTTTCCACAGTGTGCATAATATTGATATTATAACAATTCGAATGAACCTAATACTCCTAGTAATAATGTTTTTTATGCTCAAAAAGTATATGAAGTTCATATTATAATGATTGAATATGTTTGTTAAATAGAATTGTTTTTACATACGTCCTGTGTGACGTTTCTGTTGTGACGCTCAGTGTATTATCGTGTATTTATGCCTTTGCTTTACACATTGCCTCTGTAGTAACCATGACTGCTCAAGCCAAGCTACCCAAGGGTGAGCACGGGCTATACAGCGAGTGCAATAACCTCCTCTTGACAGGAGTGGTAGTTCTGCTTGGCTTGGGGCATCCCTTGAGCCAACCAGAAACTACCGGTTCCAATATCGAGTCAGTGCCACTTCCCAACATGGGTAGGAAAGTGTCCAGAGCCCACACAAGAGAATCAGAAAAACCCAGGCGCAAAAGGCAAAATGCTTAGGGAAAAACTACCTGACGAATATCAGGTCCAACAATCACCCAAAACCCCACTCAACGTACAACCAATCCGTAGTCACAAGATTATCCAGGGGGAAGCTGGACATAGTGACTACAACTGCAGTTGCAGCCTCCGAACAGTCACAACTCACACCCACAACACACCTGTCACAGCCCCCGCACTGGCAACACATACAATCAGAAGCCCCCTGGGCCACCACATAGAATCACCACACTTCCAAACACTCTGTATTGAACAATCCAGAACCAACTTAAATAGCTAAAAACTTAAAAACAAAACTACTGTGGGGGCGGGGGGAAGCAGCCCTTCCCATTTCAGCTGCTTGCATCCACATATTCCCCACAGAACGTGGTGACCAAGTCTGCGGTCTGCTGCAGCAGGATCTCCAAGGACCCCCCAGCTCCATGTCTCTCACAGACAGTCCACGGCTCCACCTACTCAAGGGCGACATGAACGTGAGCAACCAATGTAGAGTGTTAGCTGTGTCATGGTCACCAACATGACCTCATGTCCTTTCCATTTCAGGGGTCTCTTCCACCACATCCACAGTGCTCCCCTCAGAGTTGGAGGCCGTCACCACTTCCACCATTGTCCTTGCAGCCTCTCCCTCCAATAGCTGCTGCTCTAAATCCAACATCCCATCCTGCCGGACCACCACTACCTCCTCATAGCCTACGTCTCCCGGCTGGCCTCGAGTGGTGTGAGCCCCTAGTCCAGTCTCCAGAGCCGTAGGGGGGCTGGTGTCGGAATCCAAGCATCACCACAAATCTTTAGCCAGTCCCACACCGCCACAGGTGCGATGAAGAAATGTGTGCGTTCATTGTGGATCACTTTCATTTTTGCTGGGTAAAGGAGCATATAACGCAGTCACTTCACTTTCAACTTTTGTTTCACCCCACCAAAAGTAAATCACAGCTATTGCACCTGCCTCCTATAACCTGGCAAAAAGCGATCCACATGATTCTCAAATGTAGGGTCCCCCGCCTGCCAAACCGCATGTAGCATGGTATCTGTCTCTATAGTTAAGTATTTTTTCAATCACAGTATGCGGGGGAAGACCCAGTCAGTGGTCTCAGCGCCAAGGCACGATGAGATTTCTCTACCACAAAAAAGGGGTATAGCGGGGCTGTGGTGATTGCCATCACAATCTAGCATTCAATAAACAGCTCCAGGCTCTGTTTCTCCACATCCTCTGGGAAGGCGACAAATCTAAGATTGCAGCGTCGGTAGTGACTTTCTGCATCCTCGGCTCTGTTTCTAGCATGGTCGTCTGGGTCCAGAGGTCAGTCAGTCATTTAAGCTCTCAGAGATGCCGACCCCCCCCCCTGGAAGCTTGGAAACATCTTGTTCTTTGGCCAGTGAACACGCTGCCACCTTACGCAGGTCCACCCACAGAAGACCAACATCTTCCAATACGGACTAAATTTTTGCCTGAACGGTCACACTGGATGCTTCAATTGCAGCCAGTATTTGGGCGCCTGTTATACCCAGTGGCTCCTGTCGGCCCTCTCTTGCAAAGGTCTGTAAGCCCATATACTCATCCCCGGGACCATGAACTGGTCCATCTTAGTCTGCTAGGCCCCCACTGTGGCCTATCTTTCCCCATTGAGACGTCACCCAGGGGGAGGAGCGGGCTAAATTACAGCCACTATATCATAGGTTTGCCGGCTCCCCTTGCAGAGAACAATCCCCTTCTCTACCTCCATGTGGCACTACAAGGCCCGTCCCCATCCCCCCGGGGCGAGTCAGGTGTGTCCCCTGACCTGGAGACCGCGCGACCGCATCCACCAGAAGTGATGCAATGCAGCCTCACACCCCACTGGGCTCAGCTTCAGGGAGAATTCAGCACTGATTAAGGCACCACCGCAGGCCCTAGGCCCATCACCAGCCACTGGGCTACTCTGGATATGCTGGTACTTGGCCCACGGGCTATACGTTTAGGGCACCAATCTTGAGCCCTCCTCCGCAAAATATTCTGGGGCCCGTCATCACCTCTATGGTGCTAGGCAGCTGTGCCCCCAACTCGGGACCCGCACAGCTGCCCTCGCCTGGGGCACCTTGGTGCTGACCCGCACCTCACCGGGCCTGCCTCCTAAGAGAGTCTGTGCTTACCAGGGCTCTGCAATAGGTCCTGGCCCAGGCACCAGTCGCTCAGCCTCAGGGTGTCCCACAGCCTCCGAGACCCACGTGTAGCCTTCTCGGCCACAAATGTCTGTAGACCGCTACAGGGTCACCATCTCTGCCTGCGGGAATCATGCTTCGTCATCTCCCCTTCAGACAGCTAAAGCCGCCACAGAGTTCACCACGGCAGTGGTAATCCTCTAAGCAGCTCTCTGGGTGGTGGTGGTTGCGGACAATGCAGGATTGCCACGGGCCAGGACGGAGCTCGAAAAGCTGCATCCTGGCAGCAATTTTACCAGACCATGCCCCACAGTCAGGCTATAATGGTACGCCTGAAGCAATTTTTGCACTGCCACTGTAGTGGACAGCACAATTGGTGCTGCAGTCTGCAAGTGACAACTAACTTACAGGCCCAGTAGACACCTTGCACCATATACTAGGAACTCATAGGTAAGTTAATTATGCCACTTATGGTTATGCTATTCAACCATGTTTAAACGTTGAGCACAGGCACTTTACTATTGATTGGCAGAAGGAAAGCGTTCTACATCAGGAAAAAAAAAAGTTTCTGCGAAAATGCAAAAAATCCAGGGAGACCATACAAGAAAGGCAGATTTCCTGCACTGGCTGTTACACAAAATGAGCAATTATGTTTAAGCTTGGAGGAGCCTGCTGGCCACGTACAGATTTTCTTATGAAAGGCCCTGCATGCACCTTCCTTATCCCTTTTTCAGGGTCATGGAATGAAAGGGCTGGCTAACACTTTCCCCTTTTTTCAGCATCATGCAACGTAATCGGTTATTAATATCAGTTTGGTCACAATATATTCTGGGGTTAATTGCTTTCTTTAACCTAAAGGCCTTATTGTAATTTTTCAAGCAAGTGGCACCAAATTCTTTGAATACAAAGTGGCCATACCCTGGCAAAGAACTAGCAAAGTTTCCAGGCAGGTCACCTCTCCAACCTAACAGACTGGTAGATTGCAAAACCTTTAAAAAAATTCATGAAAGTTACCTCATCTTTAGATGTTTTGGGTTTCTGCAAACATTCTTTTGAACCTTTGGGATACTCTCCATGCAGCGGCTCTATTATTAATTCAAGCATATCATTGTAACTCTCCTCCCTAATCTTTTCTTTCACTTCTTTGGATAAATGCAAGCAGATCTGTACCCTAGGAGCAAGAACGTCATCATGAATCTTGCCTCCCGCCCCATGTCCTCACCTTTTATATCCTTATCCCTTGTGACAACCGGTAAGATTGGAGGTTCTGTGAGTGCAGACTATGGAGAAGCCAGAGGGGTGAGAAGGTGTTATGATTGAATAGTTACTACCATTTAGGGTAATGCTGCCGACTGCCCCATCAACTGAAATAGTGCTGCCGACCTAGTTCTATTGTTTCTTTCTAGATGCCAAGTCAACTATTTTCTTGTCAAGGGCTAAGGACTCCCCAATGTTACCTGTGTGATTAGCCTCAGCATTCGAGATCCACAGCAAAACCTGGGTCATACCAGATCCTTGTCCTTTGTAGCCCTTTGAACCCCTTTGCTTCCCATGCTTTGGACTGGTGTTGCAGCATGTTCCTTGACAGTGAATTCAGGAACTGTGTCAGATTGTACCCCCTCTCCCTTGAAAGCGGGGCAGTTGTTGGGGAGGTGTTAGGACACTTCCCCTTATCTACGCATTGACCCCTTTCCTTGGCCACTCAGTTATGGGTGGAAAACAGCTTTTGGATGACCCCTGACCTTAGTTGCCTTTTTTCCAGGGAACCCTGACTGGGAGACTGCTGTGCTGACCACCTTCTGCCCCCCCCCCCCCCCCCTCTCCCCCCAGGCTGCCCTGTAGCTCCTAAAACCTTAGGGTGCAGCAAAGCCAATATAATTCTGTATTGCAATCCAGGTTGCCCAAAAACAAATCCACATCTGTCCCTCAGCCTTTCTCCTCACCTGTGCAGGCAGCATGGTGTTTTTCTAATTATCCTCTATGCCTAGAATGAACATGTGTGCAGAGTACTGGCTGGCTTTGAGCAAAAAAGAGACCTTTTAACAACAATACTCAATTTGCAAGATTGCACAAATAATGATAAATACTGGGCCCTAGACTATAAGTGTTCACATAAGATGAGTTTGGGGTACAAACACAGGGCCTTCCTCTTATAAGGCTGAACCACTGTTTAATAGCTACACAAGCTCATTTCTAGCAACAAAAAACAATATATTTTTGGCAAGATTGTACAAATATTAATCATCGCCTCAAACATCACACAAACAAAACAATTTAACAAAGAAAATTACAATTACTCTATGGGTCCTACTGGACCTGGACAGTCTATCATTACAACACTCTATAATAAAAGAACAAGCATTTGCAATACAATAGGTCTGGCATATGCAAAATTTTAAAATATTGGCATTGTATATGACAATGCTTTTTAATTATATGTTTTCAAATCCAACACATAGATAAACGGTTTGTCATTTACAATGCCAGTAGCTCAAAGTCTCGCAAATGTGAGACCTATTGCATTCCAAATGCTTATTTAGCTTTCACGGCACAGCGTCGTTTAAATACATGGTGGTGTTAATATATATATTACTGATATAGCTATATGAAATAGCAGATATGAAGTATGTTGGCACTATAGAAAATAAACATTAGGACCGCCCATGCGAAATGAGTCATCACATCAATCCAAGTTATGAATACAAAGAAGGCAGGAACACGGACGTGCTCCATATTCGAAACGCCGCCGGTAAATCAGGAAAATCAGAGAACCAAAGACCAACGACCGAAGGCACCAAAACCAACGCAGACTACAGCGATGAGTTTTTCAAAAAACGTAAAGAAGGAGTAAGAACTATACAAAGTGCAACGCCTCCTGGATCACTACACCAGAATATGACACACGATGGCACTCATGAATGTCCTACACAGAACCTCCCAGCCCTGAGGGAGACCTTCTGAAAATCCTCACGGTCCACACACGAAGGTCGAAAAGCAGCGGCACCTCCCACACTGAGGCCAAGGATTCCCCTGTTTTGAACTATTCAGCTCTTGAAAGACATCAAGCCTAAGCTGGACTTAGACAGCTCAGTCACAGACTTCGAAAGGCTTTCCCTGACCTCACTACTTTGGACTCATGAATGTTTACAGTATTGAGGATGTAGAAATCAACAAGGCCCGATACATTATAAATATAGTAGGACTATTTAAAAACAATAAGATGAAGATCTATGTGATCTATGTATTGTATGTCATGTTTTGATGTGTCTCTGTATATGGAGTTTTATGTACAAAATCACCTGAAGAAAGCTTTAGTTGTGCTTGCACCATTGTTTTTGTCACAAGAGAAAGAAAACAAACAAAAAGAAATAGCAAAAAATACATTTTTTGGTAAGATGAATCATGTGTTTTGTTTTCGGAGAATAATGTTTGCATGATGGCTCTTTCTCTTTCAGGCGAAATGAAAACGAAGTAAACAAAGTTTATTAATATAAACACACTTGCAGGTAATAATAGAAGACCTGCCTAGTTAAAAGAATAGAATATCGATAGTCCAAGAGGTAATTGTCTAGTGTATAGAAAATAAACACAACATGTGAAAGAGAGTGTGTGAGAACAGATGGCGAGTGAACGACATGGAAGGAAATTGAGAATTGTTGAGAGAACAAAACGAGATACAGTTAGAGCGTCTATATATGCGTGCGAGAGAGAGAGAGAGACAGAGAGGAATATGGAGAGAAAAAGAAAAAAGACAGAAGAGGAGACAGGGAGCGGACAGATAAGGGTAGGGGAAGAGAGATATATTAACGGAGGGCGACACAGAGGGTGTCAGAGAGAGGGGAGGGTCGGCCCAGCATGTGAAGCAAGCACGGCTTGTGCTTGCAGTGCCGCGCGCCACGCCCCCCTCCCTCCTGCCCGAGCCTGTCAGGAGCGCTGTCCACTGTTTGTAAACTCTCCTCCAACTACCTGTTTTGGGTATGCATGCAAGTTGCAAGTCACTGGTTTATAACCTTTCAGGTTTTTTTACCCCTTAATCTTTCGTTATTCTAAGGTTGCTAGAAAGGGTTCCTTTGGTGGCCATAAAGTCTTATTAGCAAACAAAACCCCAACCACCGAGTTACGTTTTAAAACCCGTCCATGCACTTTTAACATATAACGCCTGCTAGTAGGGCTGATATGTGACTGGTACCCCTCGCAGTCCAACGCTACATTTCCATTACATTGATTTGCACACTTGTATGATTTATTGTCTCTTTCTAATTTATGCGTATGCTCTAAAGTGCTCTGATGCCCCATATTGGGATGAGTAGAGGCATAAAAGAATTAAATTAAACATACATTAGTGCATTTAACTTGTTATTTGTGTTGGTATTCATACAGACAGATATATCAGACATTCCTACAGTGAATGCATATCTCTTACACACAAAGTCAAAAACATGTCTCCAAATCACAGTTTCTTTCAAGAATGGATGGGCGGGGCCAAAAGGAGACAGGGCAGTAACAAGGAGGGACTAAGAAGCCTCATTTACAATGGAAAGCCTACGTTTAGCATGGACGATGATGCAAGCCAATGGAAACAAGGGGCGGGGCTTAAACTCCACCTCTGAAATAACCCGATTACAAGAAGCCTCACAGAGCGAGCAGCGCATGCGCGCTGCAACGCAGGTCTGCGAGACCTAAAAAAGATAGAGCTGTAGCCAAAAAACAGCTGCTGCCAACAGGTTCCCTTCGCATAAAACATGCATGGGCTCGTAGGAGCAGAACATAGGCCGTCCATTCTGCGACTGTGCTGCCCGGGGCCGGTAGCGACAAACAAAAGGTCTGGCATTGGCCACCCCTCGCAGGCTCCTCCCCCCACTGATTTAGGAGTCAGGGGCCGCAATCAGGAGGCCTGAGGCGGCTCGGGTGCAGGCAGTGCCTTCAGGTGCCAAACAGCAAAACAGACTAAAAATGCATAAAAGGCTGTGGTCCGATAAGGGTGCCTAAGGGCCCCACTTGTAACTACTGGATCAAATTAAGCCCACTGGTTACCTAGTGCCTTTGCTGGCAACCTTGGCAACCACCGTCCTCCGATAAGGTGTGAGCAGGGCTTAATTTGATCGTGTAGTTACAAGTCGGGCCCTTTGGCACTCATTTTTGGAGACAAGCACTTATTTTTCCTCACCATATGTGACAGAGAGCAACAATGAGAAATATAGGGTGAAAGAGGGCAGGAGAGTATGACGAAAACAGTGACAGAGAAAGAAAGCGGTGTGAAAAAGAACATGAACAGTGAGATATAGGAACATGTTGTGTGTTTGGTGTTGGATGAAAAAGACAGGACGTGGAATTAAGACTAGGCATCTGTGGCATTCGGCAACCCAACATTTGATAGCGCCTCTCCATGCTTCTGAGCTGAACTTTTGGCCCTGGCACTTTATCTTTTACAAATTAAGCACTCCGTGCGAGTCCCACTTCTCTGGCATATGCCTGGCTCAGATTGGTTCCCACCAGAATTTACAGCAATGCAGGGCAATCGTCCCAGCCCTACCAACTGTGTGGGGTACACCTATTTGCCGAGACCCGCCATGCTGGCGGCCTCCCTTGAGTCAATGTCTTTCCATGTGAACATGAGGTATTCCTCGCACTTTGGTGTATATTTCTAGGGGTCGCCAACAGTAAAGGTAGGGTCACTCCTCATTAGATAATAGCACTACCAGATTCTACTCCTAGTGCACATGTTCTAAAGTTTAATCACAGTCTAATTGGTTAAAAAATGAATAATAACAGTAAGTGCAGGGGCTCTCAGTTTTCCTAAAGAGATTGGTGCTTCAAAATTCAGGTTTTGAAGCACAAAGGCTGCCTCGTCTTGAGTCCATCTTAGGCCTAGGTCCTTTTCTTCTAACACTTTACAGTTCCGGTCTTTTGATGTTATATTTGCTGGTTGTTAGACTTGGGGGTCTCTAGTTGGCACAGGTATGCACTTGTGACAAATCGAGACCCTCGCCTCTAGTCAGGGTAAAAGGGTACACTCCTAAAACAACCCCTGCTCACCCCCTTGGTAGCTTGGCACGAGCAGACAGGCTTATCTCAGAGGCAGTGTGAAAAGCATTTGTGAACACATACAGTAATCAAGTGACAACACTACAGATGGACACCACACAAGTTTTATGTCAAAAATAAGTATTCTGTATATAGATTTACCACAAAACCATAAACGACAAAAATCCACAATACTGTTACTTTAAGATGGTAGAATTTAGCTTAGTTCTCTTTAGTTCTTAAATGCGACACTTTAAGTCAATGTACCTTTAGATGTGACACGCAGAGCAATGAAAGTGTTGCAACGATGTTGATGCGATGAAAGTTTGGTGCAAAGAAATAAAGAGGTGAAGATCTTCCAGATGCGGCACGCTTCTCCGATGTTGCGAGAAGACTCGATTCGATGCGTCAGCTGCAGCGGCGACACCACTCTACGCGATGCGATGACAACGGCTTTGGTGGCGACACTCTTCTCCGATGTTGCGAGACGCTTCCGCTCGATGCGACAACTGCAGCGGCGCCACACTTTACGCGATGCGACAACAGCTCCGACGGCGGCACGCTTCTCCGTGGATGCGATGCGCTTTTCTTGATGCGGTGCAATGCGACAGCTACAGCGGCGTCATCCAAGATGCGACGGCTGCGGCTGCGACACGCTTCTTCCTCGATGCGAGACTCTTCTCTTGATGCGGTGCAATGCGTCAGCTACGATGGCTACACGCTTCTTCGGCGTTGCGAGACACTTCCTGGATGATGCGAGACGATTCCGCTCAATGCGACAACTACAGCGGCAACACACTTTACGCGATGCGACGACAACAGCTCCGACGGCGGCACGCTTCTCCTTCTTGAGTCGCGCTTCCAGCTCCTTGCGACACGCAGTCCCTCAGAAGGCCCAACAACAGCACCAGGCACTTCCAAGGAACTCTAGGGAGCTGGTGGTTGAAGTCTGTTGTTCCTGAGACTTCAGCAGGAGGCTAGCTCTTTTCCATGCCCTTGGAGATCCTTCACAAGTTGAGCAAAAGTACACACAAAGTTCCTTTCTCCTCTCTTTGGCAGTAGGCAACCGCTGCAGGCCAATCCCCCAGTTTCAGGGATAGTTTCTCCTCAGCTTCTTCTTGGTTCCTCTCTTCAGCAGAGTTTTCTTCTTGTTTTCCCAAAGTGATCTAAATTCTTGGGATCAGGGTCCCAATACTTATACCCCAAAATACTTTGCCCTCGGAGGACAGAGGGGCCTTTGCCTTGTTCAAACCGTTTCTGGTCAGTCCTGGAGCACTTTGTTTACCTGACTCCTCCTTTCCTTTCAGAGTGCAGGGCAGAGACATCAGTCGCACCACAGGAGGTGGAGCCAGCATTGTGGAGGGAAGGCACAGCCCTATTCAGGTCCCAGATGCAACTTCTCCCTCCCATCTAGATGCAGATCTCTCTATTCACCACTGGGCTACCTCACCCTGTCTCCTGGAATTCCCCAGCCCTGTCACTCAAACTCCAGACAAGGAATACACAGCCTAGCAGAGGCAGGTTTTAATGGTTAGGCAAGAAAATACCTACTTTCTAAAAGTGGTATTTTCAAACACAGAATGTTAAAATCAACTTCACTAAAAGATGTATTTTATCATTCTGAGTTGAGGCATACTAAATTCAGATTTCTACCATGTTCCCTGAGTCAGTTACGGTTATAAGATGTAATAACCAAACTGCCCATTCTGTCCTATGGAGAACAGGTAGCCTTGCAATAGTGAAAAACGAAAATGGCTGTAATTCACTATTAGAACATGCCACACACCAGGGCATGTCCTACCTTATCCTTACAATGCACCCTGCCTGTGGGCCTACCATAGGGGTGTCTGATATGAACAAAAGGGAAGGTTTAGGGACTGGCAAGCGGGTGCACTTGCCCAGTCAGCATGACAGTACCAGACTGCACGCAGGCTCTGCAATGGCAGACCTTAGACACACTTTTACAGGCTGCTTCTGTGGGTGGCACAACCAGTGCTGCAAGCCCATCAGCAGCATTTGGATTACCAGCCCTGGGCACTCCTGGTGCACTGTACTAGGGTCTGACAGGTAAACCAAACCAACCAATCATGGAATCACAAATCATACATCAATTTACAATAGGGAGCACTTGCACTGTGGCACTGGATAGCAGTGGCACAGTGCCCTGAGCAACTAATACCAGCAAAAACACATGAGGCAACAGCAAAAATGGAAGGGAGACCCACGCCAAGGTGCCAGGTCTAACACTGGTTCTTAGTCATCCCTGCTTTCTCTTTGTCACTGTTTCTCTATTGCTCTTTATCTTCTTTTTTCTCCCTTTTTTTTACCTTTTCTCTCTCTTCTTCTGGGTCAAATATAAATCATACAACATAAGACCCAGCCAGAGGCCTTGCTTTGCAACAACAGGCAGACATTAAGGACTGAATTTAATACACATACTGCACAAGTGTGCAAGTAACACATGGGTCGCAGGTTGCAGTCTCAGTGCGGGCTGCTATCCACCAAAGCATTGCAAGTTTGAGATCTGTTGACAAAAGAAAACTGCCACATTATAAGCTGTCCAACTAAAGCCTTGCCCCACTCCATATAAGTCAGCATGCTTGGTCCTCTGTTAATTTTGCATAGAGGTGGGGATGTGACGAGGGAGGCCTTCGAATCACACGAGTCACTCACCCAGTGCTGGAATAGAGTCGGAACTGGAAAGATTCCTGTTCTGTAGCTATTTCCGAGCTGCAAAAACAGCCTAGGACAGTGGTAGCAAATCATCCAACTGTTTCCGGATGCCGTTTGAAAAACTGGCACTTGAGCACTTTAAGTGCTGATTACGAGTCTTGCGGTCCATGGACAGTGGTAGTCCTTGGATCGCCCTATTACAACTAGAGTGGTCAGACCACCATTACACCACCAGAACCGTTAGGATCTGAGATCCCTAGTGGTGGTACTGCGGTCTTGAGGCCGCAATATGTTTGGCAGGACCGCCGTTCTCCCTTCAAGCATATTATGAGCTTCCATTCCGCCACGGTTTTCATTGCGGTTTCTCCTCCATAAAAACAGTATTGGAGAGGAAACAAAGGGGCCCTACAGGGCCTCCTGTTGCCTCTGGGCAATGGGGTGCATGCAGGGGGTCAAATGTTGGGCTCCCCTGTGTGCATGCCCCCCAGTACCTGCACTGCATGGACTGCACTGGCCCATGCCATGCAGGTACTGTCTTTGATGGCACCACCGTGGGAACACCAAAGAACCTCCTGCTAGTGACTTGAAAAGTCATAATATGGCGGGCGGTGCGTACACATGTTTGGTGGTGCGACGGCGGTACTGCTCCTGCACTTCCAAACTCGTTATCAGGCCTTAACTGTCCTTCATCTTGGGGAGCTGCAGAGGGCTCTTACTTTCTTTTCCGGCACTGATGGCTGCATAATTCTGCATTTTGCTAACTAAATCCTTTTGTATCCAATTAGCATCCTGGCTTGGAGTTGCTGGAGATTACAAAGGAGCATAGCAAAAACTCACAAATGACTGCCACCAAACCAGCAGCCCATCAGAGAAAACAAACATACACCCTGTGGCTGTCACTTCATAAGTTGTTGAGGGAGACATTTTGAAAGTGTTTTGACTTTCTCAACATCGGGAACTAGGTATGCTTTGTTGATGTGTATACAGTCTATAAAAATACTAGGTATCTATGTTTGTGTAAGTACTGTAGTGATAATCTGTTACATAACAAAGCGTGCAAACTGATTTTCCTGGCACTTAAGTGTTCATCTTTTCCCTTCAGAACTCATCATAAAACAGCCTTCGAATAACAAATGATAGAGTTAAACTCGGCGAGACTTGAAACTTATGCCTTGCGTGATACATGGAGATGCCTATAGAAGATGAAAAACTCTGCAAGTTACTCCACCAGGATTGTAGATTGAAACCTGCAAGCAGTCCTGGAAATGAAAAGAAAATAATTCGAGATGTTGCAGCTGAAAGTGGGCGCAGTCACGAGGGGTGGAGTCGTGAACAGAATCTGACAGCCACCTAATACATTTTTTTTTTAAATCTCTGCCTTAAACAAATTGGCAGGAAGGACAAATGTGACAAATTTGTTCTGGCTTACCTAATAGTTCACAAAGAGACTGCACTTCAAAATATCTATTGGGTTTAAGGCACCTGCTGCAAAGATCTTTGTGTATCCAGCATTTTTAAGTGAATAATAGTAATGGTCAGGAAACTCTGGTGGTTAATGCACTTATTGGAGAGATTGGTGTTTTGACTAGCCGCAGTTTTGACTCAAAGTAAAAAAAAAAAGGGTTAATGGACCTGTTGCAAAGCACATACTGCAGCAGGCAGATCACAGATTTGCATTTTATGTATTCAGGTGCGCGGGCCACTGGTTTTGACACAAAGATCCTTTTATTACTTGCAGTTTATACCTTACAGTCTTTCGAATATAGCACAGTGCAACGTACAACCTGGCATCAAGGAGCTGCATGCAAGTTGCAAGGCACTGGTTTATAACCTTTCAGGTTTTTTTCCCCCTTAATCTTTCGTTATTCTAAGTTTGCTAGAAAGGGTTCCTTTGGTGGCCATAAAGTCTTATTAGCAAACAAAACCCCAACCACCGAGTTACATTTTAAATCCCGTCCATGCACTTTTAACATATAATGCCGGCTAGTATGGCTGATATGTGACTGGTACCCCTCGGAGTCCAATGCTACATTTCCATTACATTGATTTGCACACTTGTATGATTTATTGTCTCTTTCTAATGTATGTGTATGCTCTAAAGTGCTCAGATGCCCCATATTGGGATGAGAGAGAATTAAATTAAACATAAATTAGTGCATTTAACTTGTTATTTGTGCTGGTATTCATACAGACAGATATTTCTGATATTCTTACAGTGAATGCATATCTCTTACACACAAAGTCAAAAACATGTCTCCAAATCACAGTTTCTTTTAAGAATTTATGAAGTGATGACCTAAGAGCCTTAGTTTCCCTCCATTGCATTGGCATTTAGATGCTACGATCAAGATAGCTTCCAGCCAGGATGATACTGGAACACAAGTGAGACTGATGGCTCTATAAGTGAGGCCTGTGTGTTTGGACCCAGTTGTAAGTGAAAGTGGGAAAGACACCTCATCACCTGCAGGCTGCTGCTCTCTACGGAAAGCATACCATGCTACAAGCACATCTAGAATGCATTCCGGTGTTGGCAAATTACATTGGGCAAATTCAGCATACTCCATCAGGCCAGCAGAACCAGAGCAGGCTCCTTAACAGCTGCTGGTTCCCTGATCTAGCTTGGCCCCCTTACTTCCTGCACTGCCTGCACGTAGCATACGAATCTATGCAACAAAGCCATTAACCCATTAACCAATGAGCTCAGCTGTCATACATAAAACATATCTGTAACCGACATCTATAGGCGATGCTGTGCAGCAGGAACATTAACCTGCTGAGCTATTGTAAGAGCTAAACATGAGATGAAAGCCCACGCAGGTCACTCCTGCAAATGCATTTAACACTACAGTCACCGTCTTCCATCCAACAAGTCCTGGATACGGTGCGTAGCAACAGGTGCCTTACCCCGTAACCTAGAGGAAAATTTACTATCCAACTTTTCCCTGCTGCCAATTTCTCTGAGGAGGGAGTTTGTAAAAAGAAATAACGCATAGCTCTCATGACTACCGAATTTCTGCAGCAGCCTTCGCTGAATATATATCGATTATCCGAGCATTGTTTTATTGCTCATCATCGCCCCTGCTCTCGCTTGCAGCTAGGTACATCACTCTATAGGGGGCTGGAGTTTGTAGCTATCACTTCTGAAACAGTGAAAGCAGCAGCACCGAAACATGAAGGAAAACACACGACGAGCCAAGAACAGCGCAGACACAAGCAAAGCCGGAGTTCGTGGACGGCGCAGTTCTCTGCAGGCCTCTGCCCGGCGGGTCTGTTTCCCAGATAATAACATCGCACTGCGGTCTGCGGCGGGGTACGCAGGACAATCTCTCGGAAAGGGAGGCCCTGGCCGAAAGTTCATGCCCTCTTTGGAGAACCTACTTTCATACACGGACCCAAAGACCTTGCGGTGTTTTCATTTGACAGGCATCCCATTTCGACACTGCGCACAGTTTATTTTAGTGTGCAAACTGCATGTAACCACGCTGGACAACCTACACTCGGATGGTGGTGCTGTGTCGTATCACAGCCCCCCTTTTCCAAGGCGGGCCCGACTTAACGTTATGTTACGCCTTTTCACTCGCTCGCTGTAAGCTGAAGCGCCTCGCGCTGGAGGCAGATGTCGCCTGCACCCTCCAAAGTGCACCTCAATATATCCATCCCAAAGGCATGAGTTGCAGAGTGGCGACAGCGCACCCAGCTGTGCCCCGCAGACTCACCCCAGCAGCATCTGGGGCCATACCATTAACAGTCGCACTGTTGCAGAGCCGAGCGCCTGTTTTTATCATTCGCACTGCCTGAAACGCATACATCTAACTCGGCTTTTCTCCTAGTCAATGAATGAGATAAGGACAACACACCAAGCAGTAAATGCCCCCCTCTGCCTCCGAGCTGTGCTGCCTGCAGTTCATGCATTATCGCGAAGATATTCAAACTTACAAGTGCGTTATTAAGCGAGGGCAAAAGCAAACCCACAGACGCTTTCGTCACACAGCCCCTGAACTTTAGGTCATAACAATGAATGACTTGCTTTCTTACCACTCGGATTATCTTTACTTGTGCCAGTTTA
Source organism: Triturus cristatus (assembly GCF_964204655.1). Taxonomy (NCBI): domain Eukaryota; kingdom Metazoa; phylum Chordata; class Amphibia; order Caudata; family Salamandridae; genus Triturus; species Triturus cristatus. Next base: position 679,176,427 of record NC_140585.1, on the reverse strand, counting down.
AATGTGGCAAGTTCAACTCCCCCAAGGGCCTACGCGCCCCACATAAAAATAAAAAAAATACCCTTTGTCCCCCATCAGGTCCCTTTCGAACCATGAGAGGCCATTTACCGGAGGCACACCTGGATCTCGTCCTGCCCTCACGTAGCACCTTCAATCAAGGTTGAGGTCCTTTAGGAGAGAAAGTGGGACATAAGTATTTAGACTACGAAGAGTAATGAACAAATTACTTACCAGCAATCCTCTTTACTCCTATTACCTTTTGTCATACTAGTACGTTCAGTGTAGGACAGGACGCTTCTTAGGGGGATTGCCCTAAAAAGTTTAGCTTTTTGCCCTCCTGGTTTTTGCCAACTCTCTTTTCCGGCCCTTAGGACTCTGGGCACTTTTGCACTGTATTGCAGCAGGAACGTGCACACGCCCTTCCTGCACATGTCTGGATATGTACTTACTTGATTGGGTTAGGTGTGGTACCTGTGAGTGCCCTGGAAAACAATCCACTACATACCCAGGTCGGGTGCGACCCTGGGTGCTAGGGGAATGGCGCAATAACTATGTCACCCGCCAGAATAGCCTGTCCAAAATGTCTCATTCTTAAGGTGGCCGGTCTCACTCCATAACCAACTCTTAGAGGGCCGTTCACTACCACCAAACAATCGGCGTGTGCACTCCCCAGGTAGGGATGAATCCCTGTTGGACATGATCCCCTATGGAAAATTTCCCAAAAACATTTAGCTTTTTCCTCCTAGTCTTTGTTGACTCTCTGCATAACCTTAGGAAACTGGGCAACTTCTCCCTGTTCGGGAAGGGGAAGGTGTGCATGCCTGCCTTGCCCACATTCGGCTGGGGGTGCGGCTACGATGGAGTTTTGGTGCCATACACCACCGTGCACCTTGTAAATAGGTACACTACATACCCGGGGTGGGTATGGCATCGGCTAAATAGTGCGATGTAGCACTGAGTGTGTCACCTACCGGATAGTTGTCAACCCTATATCTGGCCTGCCATAGCAGCCTGTGGGGCACAATTGCGCCCCTGGTAAGCTGGCATACTTTATACCTTGGCCAACCCAGAGTGGGTCATCCTATATCATTAGGGCACACCTCACCAGGAAAGCCCTGACAGGCACCGGGGGCGGGGGGTGCTAGGTTGAAGGTCAGGCGGGCACATATGCATGTTTCCTGCCTGGGTAGCGAGGAACCGCCCTAATAGGGCTTCCCCTGCCTTAGAGTTCAGCTTTCCCCATGGATACTCCTGGGGAGTTTACAAATCTCTGGAGTGTCCTCAGGGCCCTCTGCGCATCCTCACTATTAAAGCCATGGGGAAGTGTTTGTGGCTTCCTACACAGGTTAGGAAGAGGCGCTGATGCGCTGATGCGCTGTTCCAGAACATGGGCTGTCTGCCAATGCAGACCGGAGTGTGTGCACTGGCCCTGATACTGTTTCAGATACGTGTCCCGTCTGCGGTGGCAGCCTGAAGGAAGCAACCCGGCACCTATGGCACAGTGGATAGGTGCCCGGCCTGCCATCATGGGCTGATTTGCGTACATCTGCAACCCCGTTGTTCTAACCTCTGAGTCAGACCTGCCGGTGCAGGCCTGTGTCTGCGTGCTTTCATCCATAGTGCTAGTGGCAAGGTGCCTGGTCCACCATTGCGGGCCGGGAGTGGGTAACCATACCCGTGAGGGGTCCACTCACATCTGGCTTGGCTGAGCAGTGTAATGTGTGACCACTGGCACCGAAGGTGATAGGGCCTGGGCAAGCCATGTGCCTAGCCTGTCCTTGCATTGCCACTTGAAAGTATGCATGCCTTCCTATCTGTGTTGGGAAACGGCACTGATTTCATGTTCTGAAACACGAGCCGTCAATACAGACAACTGGGCGCACACTGGTATCTATTGTGGGTAAACACATGAGCAGCTTGCCAGTGTAGGCTGCTGTGAGCGCGCACCCACACCTATGGTGCTCGGGATTGTGTGTGGCGCCTGCCAACGCAGGTTAGTGCATGTGCACACACACACGTATCATTAAACCCGTGTCCAGTCTGCTGAGCAGACTCGGGCGGCTGCACTGGCACCACTGGTGCTGGGAACTATGTCTCCCTCCTACCATCGCAGGTCTGGATGCGCAATAGCGCACATGCGCCCAGGTAGTGAGGAATACCTATGTGTGTTTTCACTACCTATGAGGTTGGCTCTGCCCATAAGTTAATATGGGGAAGCAGTTGACAATACTTCCCACTGGAACAGCCTCATGATGTTTCATATCAATGGATTCGCAGTGTCAAACCCTGTTATATTCCATATAGGTACCATAATATAGGCCAGGTATATTCATCACCCTTCACCTATATTCTTTCCTACATTACACTTACAACGGTTTACAGGGACTGACCTTTTACCTCGATACTACACTGTATTCAGAACACTGGCTTTCCCTAGTTCGAAATCTCATACATTATGCATGAGGGTTCTTGGAAGCACAGCAGGACGACCACCTCCTGTATAATATCTATGTATAAAGTTCATGCCCGACGTTATCCTTAGGCCGACACAGTAATAGAGCGAGGTAGGACCCCTGGGGAGACCTATATACATCACATCTTGCTAAGATAGGACAGAGGAAACCAAGACGTCCCAGCTGACACACTGACCAGAGACGCTGAGGTTCCTGCATGCTGACACTACAGCTTGCAGGGGTCTAACATCCCTTCCAGGGTGTCCAACTCGAGACGTAGACTGGGTCCCACAGTCTCTCACTTCAGGTAATGCGGTTGACTAAATCCTAGAGGGATTCTTGGCTTAACACCTATACACAGGCTAGGTACATGTAGCTAGAGAAGCATCGTAGGAGTACGCATTTTTTTATTATGTGTTTCATATATTCATATATATTCATGATTATTGTAAGATGGTAGAGCTATACCATCCATTTACCTTTATAGTACTGCTAATCATTTATTAGGTCTCGCCTGACCAGCGCTTTAGCGCTGGCTCTGGCGAGACTTATAGTAAGCGCGTTTTGGAAGTGCAAACAGTGGCTTTGCAGGCCTCCAACTACAGTGCATGTGACCCGTCCGGGCGCGCGCACCATTTGGAGTCCTGCAACCACTTGTTTGCTTTCACTATTCATCGCACCATTTGGCAGCCTGCGTGCCCGCCCCCACTCCCCCTCCCACTCCGTCAGCTTCAGTGCGCGCTTGTTAGACCACACAAGTGCGGAGTTGTCACTTTGGTCACAGCTTGTCAACAGAGGCAGAAAGACCAGACCCGGCCCCTTTGGAGGCAGGCGGTGCAGTCGGCACGCCTCCTGGACCAGGGTCTCTGCTTGTGTAACAAGCTCCTGTAGCGTCTCGCGCACACGGTTAACTGTTCAGCGACCCAAACATTATATAAATAGATCATTTGCAAAATTAACAACTGGCACAAGGTGCTTGGTGAGGCGCAACACTTTAGGGAAGGGCAGAGGCTTGGTGAAAGACATATTTAAGTTTTTAATTTAAGTGTGTGCAGCTAAAGTTTCACACTTCATATAAAAGATATCAATGCACTTCCATGGGTTGTGGCACGTGCCATGGAATTTCTACTATACCAGCTGCAAACTATCTTGAGTACACGGCATGCACTGTGTAACTTGTTGGCACCCTTGTACATTTCCAGATGAACTTCAAGCATGCCCAGACCCTAATACCCGGGACCTCTTCACTATCAATGAAAGTCACGAAGCGCCGTCCAAGAAATAAGCTGTTAACTGCGTCCAATCCAATCACTCGTCATTGGATATATAACACAGTAATACTTTCCTTCACCGCAACACGGACCATGTATGTTTCTAAAACAACCCGAGGCTCGGTTAATAAATCTCTATGATTTAATACTAGCAACCTTATTGAAAAAGTCTCGTTTAGCACCAGCATCTTCATTTACAAACCCAGTAAGTTTTTACTGAATTATTTATTTTTAACAAAACCGCCTAACATTATGTGGACAGTAGGGTTTATGTGCAGGTTAGCCTAAAACAATAGCTTGTGCAGAACTTGAATGACAGCTGGAAATACATATTTGTTTGTCAACAGCCCATCCCATTCTAATTGTAAATCGGCGGGGTTTGGGGTGGTAAAATTACATCATCTACAGGAATCCGAATACACTACTGTATGGCTTGCTAGTGCCTATTCCAAAAAGCATCACTTATCTATGCATAAATGGTTTCCCATGTATGACACATAGCGCAGAACCACAAACTCGCATTAGAAAATACAACTTTAAAACATTGTTTTCTCCGGCACCCTTACCTGAATCTCGTGAATGCGACTGAAGCCATCTCTGTAAAAAAATTCCACCAGGTTGGTGAGGGTGCTTGGTCCTGGCATATCCCGGAGGCTCTTCACCCGGTTTCTTAACAGAGCCTGGGCCGAGCCCTGCATGTTCAGTGCTGGCTGCTGCGGGGTCTGCCCGTGCTCTTCAGGTAGCAGCTGCCGTTGTTTCGACCGCAGCAGTATCCCGGTTACCTGCCCATCTCCTTTCCCGTTTTCCAGAGGGAACGCTTTGGGAAGCTGGTGGAAGCCTGCAGCAAACACGCGCCCCCAGCAAACACCGGGTTCAGCAGCGGGCAGCCAGCAGGAGGAGTTCCTCGAGATGTGGGAGAAAAAAGCCATTTCCAAACGCTGACAAACTTCAGGATTTGGTTCCTCTAGCTGCTTAGCTTTAATCTCTCTCTCTCTTATATGACCAGGCCAGACTAATGCAAGCACTTCCCCCAAACACCACTGCCTTGCCTGGGCATCAGTTTACACACCATGATTTAACACTCCCTCCCACAAAGGCTGAAACAAGCATTTGCAATGCAATAGGTCTCGCATTTATACGAGTTTGAGCTATTGGCATTGTAAATGACAATGCCTTTTATTTATGTTTTAAAAACCCACACATAAATAAAAGGCATTGCCATTTACAGTGCCAATAGCTCAAACTCTTAACAACTGCGAGACCTATTGCATTGCAAATGCTTGTATCTTATACTGTCTAACGGTTGATGCAGCTCATCTATTCTACACCAGAATAACTATTCAATATTATTATTGAAAATGCCCAACCTGTTTATTCTGTGCATCTCTTCAAGACAGACAGAGTAAGTGACTGAGCAAAGAAGTAGTATATTGTCTCCACTGTCCTGAGTGATCAGGGTTGTCATGTTTGATGGTTGCCAAGAACTATTCTCTACTTGGTAAGAGTATATTCTAGTGGCACTGTGAGCTAGTTGATACAAGAGGCCACCATACTTGGTGGGAGTGTCCAGAATCAGTCTGACACCAATCCTGCAGAGTATGCTGTCCAAACGTGCAGATCCTGTATAATTATTATAGGAGCTACACAACATGGCGCCCAACATTGGTTGCTTAATTATTTAACAGTAGAATTTGAGTAATTAAGTTGTGCTATTCTCAGAGACCCCTACTCACAAAATACCAGAGACGTCTGGAGTGGGTGGGCACAAACTCTGCCGCAGCTGAGTAGGCAAAAAATCCTATTTATTGGCTGTTGGTTAATCAAGCTTGAGGGACACTAGGGGCCAGATGTAGGTAAAATCAAATTTGCGAATCCTTAATAGAGAATTTTACTGATTCGCTATTAACGACTCGCAAAATTGAATGTAGGTAGGAATCGCTAAAATATTAGCGATTCCTTAAAATTCCTTAATAACGAATCGCAAATTGAGATTAGCTAATAAGGAATACCTACCAATTCATTCCTATGGGCTAGGAGGCGCATAGGAATGAATTGGAAGATATTCCCTATTTGCGATTCGGTATTAAAGAATGGCAAATAGTGGGCGCTATGTCAAGGGTGCCAGGGTGTCAAAAGGAAACCCTGTTGCACCCCTGAAATGTGTATGTGTGCACATGTGGCGCACATACATGCCCTAAGGGTATGAATGTGTGCGACATGGCACTTTAAAAAAAGCAAAAAAGTGCTTTTTTAAAAGAAATCGCTAATTAACACCAACTTGAAGTTGGTGGTAATTAGCGATTCCTTAAGGTTAAAGTGCACTTTCTTTTGTGCTACTTACATTGCATTTAAGGAATCGCAATTTTCTGATTCCTTAAATGCAAGAGCAAAATAAGGAATCGCAATTTTGCAATTTCTTATTTTGCTAGTAGGTTTAAACTCACCTACATTTCTCGCAGCCAAATAGCGATCGCAAATGCTGAAATTCGGCAAATTTCAGCGTTACCGCTCGCTATTTGCCCACCTACATCTGGCCTGTAGTTCCTAAATTGTGCAAAACACCTCATCTTAGTTCCCTTGGAAAGTTATTACGTGTTCTAAACACAATGACTAACCAGGACATAGACCCACTAGAGCAACCACTGCCCCTCTCGGAATATGAGGAAGATGCAAACGCAATACATATTGCGGCAAATGTTAAAAATGCGGTTACCATGAAACTGCTTGCTCATAGTCTAACACCTAAGGGTGGCATAGTAGTTTTCGTGATTGCGGCACACGAATCATACAGAACAGAGGTATTTTATTTGTGGGTTACATTCCCAGCAGCAAATGCAAGAACAAAAACATTTCATTACTACATAGAAGATGAAGCACCAACGGAATCTTGTCCATATGAGGACATTGAAGTTCCGGTCATGTACCAGAAACACTTATACTGGTTTCAAGGTGCCCTCCCCATACAAGAAGTAGAGTAAGACTAGACCCGCTCAGAAGAGAAGGAGCAACATGGCCAATATTAGAGACCTACACACCACATCCTGACATTGAAACAATGCCAGGAGGAGACTTACTTAGACATCACAAAGAACTAATAAAAATGTACAGAAACATGACGCAATTTGTCATGGGGACACATACAGTCCAGCTGGCAACAGTTAAAACAAATACAAATCCATTACAAAATACAGCAACTAAAACACCACCACAAACGTTACACGCAGTAATGGGTAAAATGCCCACAAAACGTGAACAAATGGCATTCTGGGTAGCTCAGAAAATAACACAGCTAGAAGCAGTATTTCTGAATACAATCCCTTATGAAAAACACAGAATGCTGACAATCTGCTTGCCCATGGGGATAACACCAGTAGATAGAGGATTGTACATCTTGGGGGTACAGTTTTCGCTGCTATATATACCAGAACTCATGGTATCCAGTCATTAGCAGTAATACCTGATGTATTAAGACAAATACAAAATGAGTTAAACAAAACAGATCTCAATCCAGAGGTAGATCTAGGAGCCCTCCGAAAGGAGGTATAACCTTAGGAATAGGGACAATATCAGGAAACCTGACAGGTATCAGGATACTGATACACGCTCCTCTCGTTCCTTTCAGGGTTCAACAAAAAACTCAGAGAGAGAAGGACGGTCAGGCAGATAAGAAGAGTGTACTAAGTCCAGAGACAAGCAGCACGCTCAAGAATATACTTTCAAAAAAGAAGATAAACCAAAACAAAAACCACAGTTCAAAAAGAAGAAGGTTGCAGGTCTAAAGGTTAGACATGCCCAGAATTCTGAGGACTCGACTGCTGAACGGGGAATGACCTCTGACGATGCTAGACAGTGCAGCAGAAGTAACAATAGCTCGCCAGAACCTGATAGAATTTCTGGTGACAGCGGACTTGAATGATTACATCACGGTGGAAACACCCAATACTAGGGTAAGTATCCCACATAAGTTATATGAATTAACACTCCAAATGGAGGGGGACAAGCCCAGGAAAGTTAGAGGTCTCTTTTGGGAGATCCTGAGGTTTGGCTATGACATTTTGTTAGCTGAACAATCCTGGCCGCCAGCATTCGTCATGGATTGCCCTAGGGGAGAAACAGTAATTTTACCAGCAATTTCTGACCCTTTTCCCAAATATCTAAAATATACATATGCATGGAAGTGGGCGGTAGCCCTAGCCCCGGCATTATACAAAAACCGTGTTGGATGGGATGAGGATTCAACCCACCACATTATTCCATTAAAAAATACTCCGACTGCACATAGGCAGTATCCAATATAGCTAGAAGCTAAAAAACAGGTCAGGGAGATCTTAGATCAACTTGAGTACCAAGGGGTGATTGAAACTTGCACCTCTCAAATGAATAACCCTATGTTTCCCGTATCAAAACCAGACAATTCATATCATTTAGTTTTGCATTACAGACATTTAAACACTTGCACTAAGACATTTGCAGTTCAAAATGCACACAGTGCTGAATTAATGAATAACATTGTGCGGAAAAAATACAAAACAACACTAGATATCTCAAATGGATTTTTTTGTCAAAATATAGCGCATGAAAGCAGGTATTTAACTGCATTCTCCGCGTTAGGCTCCCAGCGTCAATTTTGTAGACTCCCTCAGGGGAATAAGAACAGCCCAGGATTATTTTCAGACAAAGTAACTGAATTACTTCAAAATTTGGATGAAGAGGCATTGTCCTATGTGTATGATATTTATCTAACGGATGATGACCTGGAGGAACACTTGACCAGAGTACATGCCATAATATTGGGATTTGCCTCTGAGGGCTACAAATTTAATTTAAAATAAAGATAGCCCACCTCAATGTCCTTTTTCTGGGATATGAGCTTTCAAGTGAAAGAAAAAGCCTAGCAGCTAACTTTTTAGAAAAGTGTGCGCTGCTCCAACCTCCAACATCATTAAAAAAAAACTTACAATCAATCCTGGGATTCCTGAACTTTGGCAGAACATACATGTTGGATTACGCAGAAAGGGTAAAACCCTTCTACGATTTAATAAAACCTGAATTTTCAGTTAGACAATGGACACAGGAACACACAGATATCCTTCATTCCCTACAAGCTGATATGATAGTTTCGAAACACCTACAGACACGCGTAAACGTACGCAACCTGGTGATCCGTATAGTTGCGGGTGAATCAGAGTACACCTACCTAACATATGATGAAGGTGAAACAATACCAATAGCATACAAATTAAACTTGTACACAAATGCTGAGATGTACTTTGCATCCACAGAAAAAATTCCAACAGCAGTACAGACTGCTGTACTGAGAGAAAGAGCACTGACTCAAGGGAAGTGAACAATTGACATTACTCCAGTTCCAGCCTTAGAGGCTGCAACAAAGGCAAGCATTCCCAATGCTAAAGCCATACATACTAGATGGATGCAATTGGCTAATTCTCTTACAGCAACGGATGGAGAATACAGGTACGACCCAAGTCTAAAAAAACAAGTATTTCTGCACTACGAACAAGAATATCCTCTACTAAATGAAATAATGCCTCTGGAACAGTATGAATACGGTTCTGCTCAGCCGGCCATATGAAGTAAACAGCAATACAGCGACGCGTGTTCTATCGTTAAAGGATGCATGCAGGATGAAAAGTTCCATCCAAGTTGTACAAAGACACAATACGGATCGAGAATTCCCCACACTAATTGTGTGTGATTCCTTTTACTGTGTGCAGTCATACAATGAATATTTACACCACTTGGGACAAAATGGGTTCAAAGATGCAAAAGGTGGAACAATGAAGCACAAAACGAACTAAGAAGGGCTCACGTGATGCACACACTGAGTCATCAACGAGATGGCGTTCACGTGGAAGGGAATTCATTGGCTGATGAAGCCGCAAATATACACAATTGGCACTTTACATTCTGACCATGGCCCCGCGTTTAGCTCTAGGGCTTACAAAGAAGCCATGGGAGGTTTGGGTGTAGCTTTGCGGTACTCCACTCCATATCATCCCAAGGGATATTAGATCATGGAGAGGATAAACTGGGACTTAAAACAATCCTTAACAGCAATGTTATTGGGCTCGGGTGGTAGTTGGGTCAATCACCTATATGGGGTCCAGAGGGCACTAAATAACATGCCAAGAAGTTCCCTTGGAGTTATCACCCCTTACGAAGTCCTATTTGCCACGAGAATATGGGTACCTGACCTCGATTGTGGCAGCACAGTGGCGGATGAAAAACTATTTGACCTCAATAAACGTTTGGCTGTTTCACAGGAACTCATTGAATTCTGGGCACTACAAAGCAACGTTCAAGTAAAATGCACCAACATTGGGGAAGTAAAATCAGTAACAGCAGGACCTGCCTGCGTCCCTAAAGTCGGGGATCTGGTCAGAGAAAAGATTGTGGACAAGAAAGAATTTGGGCCATCATACTGGCTGTCGAAGGAACAAGAACAGTACTTCTTCCACCTGTTGCCGGCAAGAAAGAAAAGGGATTTGTCTCCATTGATCTGATCAAACAGCATTATGTGGCCGATACTGTATAGCAGGCCACGTGGGCTCCTTGGTAGCCGCAGCTCTCCTCTTGCTACCATACAAGAGGTTCGGACAGAAAAACTGATAACATTCAAAGAGTCTTCTATACGTAGTAATGGAGTTACCAACAATGAAATGGAACTCGTCCATATTGAAATTGAACATCAAAAGACAATTGAAACACAGATATCAATTCGGCCTACCACCGACATCTACGTCAATATGCCTCTGCAGGAGACATCTGCAAGTTCAACTAAACCTGCTGTGCTACCAAAGATAGATCGAACTGCATCTGGCTACTTCATCGATTTTGTCAGTTTTTCTCTGGATCCAAGTGCACTTGAGTCACCGCCAGCTCCAGTTTCCCGTAAAAATCAACTTCATGATTTCTACATTTTGCTGAAAAAGACATACTTAGTTTCACCATGGCTACAGCTCTGGATAATAACTGGAATATTGTTTCTACTCTTCTGGATAGGTTTAGTGACTGTCTTTTTCTTGCTCGTGAATGGACACTATATCCCAGAATGCTGTGCAGTATCAGATGTGAACTTGGTACTGAAACCTCATACGCCATACCATTGTGAACAGAGAAACCTGTCCTATGTGAACATTACAGCAGTTCCAGTTCCTGACGGAATAGTTTGGGACAGAGTTTCATATGATGTGTTTGGTCCCCCTGAACTTTTAAAAAATACCACATGTATTTAAAATTTCTTTAAATGATATCACCTCCAGTACATATGTTAACTGATAATAGTATGTTGTCTGATTTAGAACTGTCTGCAGCATCTACGAAAAATGAAACGTTTGATGACTCATCTGATTTTGATTATCAACATTATGGTTATCACTTTCTGCATAAAATAAATGCACCACGGAATGTTTTCACATACCACCAATGGGAACAATGCCCAACACCACCAAAAGGTAGTTCACAAACGTTTGCACAGACGTTTGCTTATTTTTCAGGGTTTAATACATCAGGTCCACACTCATATAATTATAAGCTTGCACCTACATCTGCAAAGAAAAGTATGCTTACTAACAGAAAACAGATGTACTCTGCATCCTTTATTGCCACGCTTCCTATACACTGTTTATATGTGGAAAATCTCTCAACAAGAAGCAGCAGAGAGATTGCGTGAAATTGACAGAATTACCTTGGAAAAGGCTTTAGCTGTCGTTGACAATGGTATGCCCACACTGACAACCAGGATTTATTCACTGCCCAACATTGTATCTTCTGCTATAGATAAAGCGGAACAAGATCTGTCCAGCTTACAACACGGACAATCACAGTTACATTCTATTGTGTAATTCAGCTGGACGCTACAATCATTGCGCTCTGGTTATGTGCCCTGGAGGTATATCAACAGTACATCTCTGTTCTCTGTGTATAATTTGACTGAAAAGCAGACAACAATGGCACAAAGGGATGTGCAATAAACAATGCTGCGCATTGAAAAATTAGACCAATTACCTTTCACCGTGGCAGAGTTACCATCCACAGAATGGTTAATTCATGGCCATATAACATTGCCAGTGATACTTTCTAGTTTCAATATTGCCTAGAACACCACCAGATAGGCAGATATGAAGCAATGGGGAGGGAATTCATCCATGACTCTTGGGAATTATGGTATAGATTTAGATGCAGGAACGAGGACACTGAAGTGTTTCTCAGATGTACAGAGTGCGAGAATTTATTTAGTGGATCTCTCATTTGCCACGATATTATGCTTTATGGGGCATGTAACGGTTCCGTTGCAAACTTGTCCCATCATTTGAAAGGGTCACCAGCTGCTGTTATTAATCCAGTGTTCAGACTGCTCTCAAATGGGAGTTACTTAATGCTGAATGATCATAGTTGTTGTGGGATGCTTCCAGGCATCACACATCTAGTCACAGTAAGTTTCAGGGTTACATTTTGTATGCAAGTATTGCTTCCACCGACCCACACAGTCAGGTAGGTGCCGTTATGGCCTTCGTTGAATGTTTCCTTTATATGGTTTGATACTCTGAGCTGAATGGAAGCCATGTTTTTACAGAAAGATGTACCCTTAACCTCAGCCTGAGAAACTTTTGAACTTCAGGTTGCAAGGTACTCAGCTGAGATACAGGCACTGGTATGAACTAACTGCCCTTTCCATTGCGGAGAAATGGCACAGCATATCATATCTTTAACAAGTCTGATACGAAGGGTATAGTACACCTATTTAAGACCATAGGTTCTGGACTGTTAAGCAGCTTTCAGACTGTAACATTTTTAAACAAAGAAACAAGGCAGAAATGCCACTGTCCAGATGCACATCTACCCACTTCATCCGTCGAGAAGTAGTTTCTCCAAGAGTAAATAAATTGTAGTGCTCTCCAAGAAAAAGTCTCCCTCCGCCTTTAGGAGACCAAGTCGACACTCCTGGGAGAAGCAAGTCCCCCTTGATTGAGTATTAATTACCTCGGTATGTTTTAGATGCTGCATGATTCAACGTACTAAGGATTATATTCCATATTGGGACCTATACAGATTTATACTATATAGTGTAACCACAAAAAAAGAGGTGTTTATCATATAATAAAAAGTCTTAAAGTTATCATGATTGTCAGAGACCTAGCCAAAGTGATTCTGTTATCAAGATGGACAATGAGGGATGGTCCCCGTAGACTGTGGTTTGATTTGGCCTAGTCCCACTACAGCATTTCTTGTATACTTATACCGAACTTTATATTTGCATTTCTACCAGGCTCTATACGTCTACTACGGGTGTGATCATTTTTACGTTAATGAAATTTGGAGTACGAATTGCTTTTCTATTCGGTTGAGGTAAGATGTAGTTTAAGGACTACACTTTGCCAACACAACTGTTTGGTTATACTAACTTACTCGATTTTTGGCTGTATCATAATCTTGGTGGTTGATCTTATCTCTTTCTTATGTGTCACATATTTAGTCTGATTAAGTCAAATTACAATGTTACAACTACAAATTATGCTGCATGTACACGCTTATCTTTTCCTACTTCTTAATCCACAATGGGAAAGTATCAACACTAAGGTTATTATACTCCCCAGTTTGCATAATAAGGTGATAGAACGCACGCAATGATATCTGGTTGATCTGTGATTTTAATATACATCTTTTCTGTTCTCATCTATTTTTCTTCTCAGCGCTATTTTGGAGTTTTATTCTTTGGGAGCAGATGGCCACAAGCCCAATATTCTTGGCACATGTTTTTTTATGTGATTTTTAACTTATATATATGGATGTTATTATATTTTCCATTATTTTAATTTAGATTCTAATTGTTTGCAGCCTTGAGAAAGTCCTTTCGGACGAAACACGTGTCGGCTGCCTTCTTGGATGATATGAAAATATTGTTGATATGAAATACAGGATATACGGAGGAAAAATAAAGATCGCCTTATGGACTTCCTTTTTCATACTTGGGTCACTAAAGCCTATCTTACAGACCTGGACTATTTTTTTATGTGCCTCGGCATTTGTGTAGTTTACCTTTCAGACAGTCTTTGGAGTGATTCCAGATTTTATACATTCCGTACTCAGAAGCATTTTTGGAGGACTTCAGCTAATCCTGCTACTGGTAGTGGGAATCTTGATTTTAATTTTTCTGCTAAGCAATGGACGTCCCAGTGACCAAGAAGTTGGAAAAAACGCTCTTGGAGCCGGTTGGATGAGGAGTTTGAGTTTGAGTTTGAGTTTAAAGTATTTGTATAGCGCACTTTCACCGGCGGTTTCATGGCGCTGCAACAGACAGATTCTCAGAGTAGGAGAAGGAAAGCAGAATAGAAAGGAGAGAAAATAAGTGGTCTAGTTAAAACATTTGGCAAAAATATGGGCCTTGAGTTTCTTCCGAAATTGAGGGTACAGAGTTAGAGATCTGAGCTCAAAAGGAAGGGTATTCCACAGGAGTGGGGCATGGGTTGCGAACTTTGATCCTCCCCATTTCTTTCTCCGAAAACGGGGGGCTGACAGCAGGGATTGCGTGGAGGAGCGCAGTTCCCTGGTAGGAACATAGGGAACAATCTCAGATGTAATAAAGGCCGGGGCTGCGCCCAGTCGTGCTTGAAAGGTGATAGAGGCAAGCTTAAACTGGACGCGTTCACGGATAGGAAGCCAGTGTAGGGATTTGAGGAGGGGAGTTACGTGGTGGAATTTCGGAATATTGAATATCAGCCGTGCGCCTGGTTCTGGATCAGCTGCAAACGCCGTAGACTATATGCAGGAATACCCGCATATAGGGCGTTGCCATAATCCAGGCGGGAGATGACCATCGCCAAAATGATCATTTTCAGGGCATCGAAGGTAAAAAAGCGGGATACCCTGCGGATGGTGCGTAGTGACAGGAAGGAGGAGGACACCACAGAACTAACCTGGGAGTGAAGAGTGAGCTGAGAATTAAGTTTGATACCTAGAGTTTTAACTGAGGTAGAGGGGACCGGGGATGAGCCTAGTGAGGGAGGCCAGAAAAGTGAAGACCAGGGACTGGTGCTACCACCTGTCAACACCAGCTCGGTCTTATCTGGGTTAAGTTTCAGGTGGTTGTAGTTCATCCAGTCCTGGATGAAAGTCATGATAGACTGAAAGTTAGAGATGGAAGCAGGGGAAGAAGACAGATTGAAAACAAGTTGAAGGTCGTCCGCATAATTGTATATGCTGACATCCATTTGCTGTAGTGAGAAAATAAGAGGGGCAATATAAAGGTTAAACAGGAGGGGTGAAAGGGAGTGGGTGTTATGTTTTGTAATGCACCCCAATATAGGCCTGGGTAGTCACCTAACCTTTAACCTACATTCTCCCTGCCATTGTACTACATAACGGTTTTTGGTATTGACCTTTTACCTAGTTTGGGGCAGCATAAAATGTTGTGTGGTTTTCCCAGAAAACTAGCCTAATTTATTATGCATGAAGATTCTCAGGAGTAGGAATACCATCTTCTGCATAATGACTATTTATAAGGGTCATCCCTTTCATCATCGTCGACATGACACAGCAAGGTAGAACCCCTGAGGGTACCTCTTGGGTATAGAAACACCATATCTTTGCTGGGGCAGACAGAGGAGAAAGACTTTCATGCTGACACACTGACGCGAGATGCTGAGGTTCCTGCACGCAGACACTCCAGCACGCAGTGGTCTGACGTCCCTCGCGGGGTGTCTAACTAGAGACCAAGACGGTGTCATTCATTCTCTCACACCAGGTAATGGGGTTGGCTTCAGCCCAGGGCGATTCTTGGTTCTACACCTACATATACTCTAGGTACACTTAGGTACATCTAGTTAGGGTTGCATCGTAGGAGTACGCATTATTATGGTCATACCTGCCGATATTTATTGTTTTAGCACTATGGTAGGAGGTTCACTGACACAACAGTGATGTAAAAAATGTCGATGTTCAAAATATCCAATAAACAAAATATAGACAACAAAAATATCGACTTCCATACTTAAACAGGTAAGTACAAAAATATCGACTCAAAAATATTGATGTAAAAAATATAGAAGTATCAAATATCAACTTTTATATAAATATAAAATAAAATATATTAAATACATTAAATATTAAATATACTATTAACAAAATAAAATAATACACATTTTAATAAGATATAACAAATAAACTTAATAAAAAAGAAACACAAACATAATAATTTATACATATATATTTACTTTAAAACAATTAAACTATTATTTTTAATTCATGTTAAAAGTTTAAAATAATATAAAAAATGAAAATATATATTAATGATTTAAAACAGTAGGGAAAGTGTTGGAGAGCGGAGGGGTAAAAATTACTATTCCCACTCCAGTGAGCGTAACAGTAAGGAAAGTGCTGGATAGCCGTGGGGTTAAATTTACTATTCCCACTCCAGAGTGTGCAACAGTAGGGAAAGTGTTGGATAGCGGAGAGGCAAAAATTACTATTCCAACTCCAGTGAGTGCAACAGTAGGGAAAGTGCTGGATAGCGAAGGGGTAAAAATTACTGTTCACACTCCAGGGAGTGCAACAGTAGGGAAAATATTGGATAGCGGAGGGGTACAATTTACTATTCCCACTCCAGTGAATACGACAGTAGGGAATGTGTTGGATAACAGAGGGGCAAACATTACTATTCCCACTTCAAAGAATGTAGCAGTAGGGAAAGTGTTGGATAGCAGAGGGGTAAATATTACTATTCCGACAACACATAATGCAACAGTAGGATAAGTGTTGCCTAGAGGAGGGGTAAAAAATTACTATTCCCACTCCAGTGAGTGCAATGGTAGGGAAAGTGCTGGTTAGCGAAGGGGTGAAAATTACTATTTCCACTCCAGTGAATGCAACAGTACGGAAAGTGCTAGATAGCACATTGGTAAAAATTACTATTCCCACTCCAGTGAGTGCAACATTATGAAAAGTGTTGAATAGCGGAGAAATAAAAATTACTACTCACACTCAAACAGTTAAAATATAAAATAATAAATATATTTCTAAGAAATAATTCTTTTAAACTAGAAAATATTTTCAAACAATAAAATATGAATTAAAACATAAATGTATTTATTTTATTTCCTACCGTATAACACCACACCAATAACAAAACACTTCGACATTTTAAATTAAATGTATTTCCATAATTAACATAATCAATTAAAAAATATTAATAAAAAAACTAATAAACATGGACTACACACACTTTAACACTATAATATCCACAGCACACCAACATTAAACGATAAAATAATAAAAATAATTAAAACTTATTTTCAAATTAAAAACTATTACCAACTAATAATTCAAATTTAATACCCACCCTTAACCCCTTTAAAAGTAAAACCAACACACACAAAATAAACAATTACACAAAATAAATATCAAATAATTAACAATATATTAAACACAAATTACTTTCCACCCTTTACTCCTATAAACACAACACACCTAAAATTAATTACACAATTACCATAATTACCAATTATTTAACAACCATTTATTAATTCATCAATTAAAAATAAATTACTTCCCACCCTTGACACCTATAAACACCACAACACACAACTAAAATTACACAGCCACCATAATTACCAATTAATTAAAATTAACAACCAATTATTAATTCATAAATTAAACATAAATTACTTCCCACCCTTTACACCTATAACCACAACACACACCTATTTATTACACTATTACCATAAGTAATTACCAATTAAACTTAACCAATTATTAATTAATAAATTACTTTACACATTTAACACTACAACATTTCAACTAAACAAATATTAATAAATAAAAATAATCAATACATTGAATATAATTAAATTACTTTCCACCCTATTCCCCTATAAACCCACAACCCACTACAGAATGAAAAATGCAAAATTCAAAGATTTTATTTTTTAATATTTACTAAAAATGTAAAATATTAAAAAAAGAAAATTCTTATACAAAAAAACATACATATAAAATATATACTAAAATACATAACATTAATAAAAAAAACATATTTTTGGAAACAATGATAAACACTTCGATATTTTTAAAATCAATATTACTTACCCAAGTCGATATTCTTGACCACGATATTCTTGCTGTCGAGATTTCTGAACCACGGTATTAATGACTCTATATTTATGCAACTCAATATTTTTTACTCGATATTCTGTCTCTGCACCATGTCATTTATATCTGTTTCTGTCTTATGGTTGTTTTAGCGCACCGATTTTACACTAGAATGACGCTGGTTCAATAAATGCTTAATGAAAACGTCCCCACCGTTCATTCTGTGTATCGCTTTGAGATGAAGTGAGCATGAGTGACTGAGTGAAAAGTACTGTACTGTTTCCACGATCCCTTATGGGACAGGGTTGTCATGTTTGATAGTTGCCAAGAACTATTCTCTCCTTGGTAAGAGGAGTTTACAGTGGCACGGTGAGCTAGCTGGTATACAGGCGAAAATACCCAGTGGGGGTAACTGTAATCAGCCTGGGCCAATCCCACAGTCTGTGTTGTGTAAACAAGCAGATCCTATATCGAGTTATAGGAACTGCACAACACTACACCAGCAAATATGTCCAGGGGCAGAAGTAACAAAGGAACCCACCAAACCAAATTGAATAAATATGCTATGCAAAAAAATGCAGATACTGAAACAACGGCCAAAATAGATATGGTGGCGGGAACAAGCCCAGAAGGGGGGATTCTACTCTAAAGGAAATCATGGAAGCAATTATTGGGGTATTAACTTCGAAAATAGAATGGATTTGATCACGACGGAAGTATCGCTTATCAGAGCCGATCTCCAAAAGATGAATGACAATGTCAAAACCATGGAAGCGGTCACCTCCGAACTCCGCCAAGATTAAAAAACGAACATCAGAAAATACTATTGGGCAGCGCAGCTGGCTGCAATTAATCAATACCAATACGGCAGTGGGGATGACCCAGCATACGGAATGGATAGGTGGTTACTGCCTGGTGGCGTCTTCACAAGAGCACTTTACTCTAGACCAGCCAGGTTCACGCTCACAGGCCCCACGAAACACGCGGTACAGGTATGGCACGTGGCCAATAGAGCTCTGGGATGGGCCAATAAGCTCACGATGGCCACCCCCCTATGGGATACAGAACGGCTGGGAACTTTGGGGCGAACTAAAGGGTTTGACAAATGGGACCTCATAGGTATTTCGCATATAAGGGACCTTTGGGGGCGGAATAGAGTGGAAACGTTCACTGCACTACAACAGACATACGATATGGCTGAATCAGAGCATTTTCGATACGCACAGATTAAGCACTATTTACAGGCCAACATCCCAACAGGTATGGAGCTGCCCGAGGCATCCCCACTCGAGGACAGATTGCTTGACGGGCATTTACCAGAAAAATGCATATCCATCACATATAAAAAGCTCATTCACCACACCCCTGATCCCCTTACTGCACTTAGAGAGAAATGGGTAAGAGATGGTCTGGAAATTGATGATGAAGAATGGCAGGAAGCACTTTCCTCACCAAAAGAAGTGGCCATATCGGCAAAACTAAAACTGGTACATCTGAAGATTCTACACAGGGTTTACCTCTCAGGGAAGCAACTACTGCTCATGGGCAAAAGCGTTGATGGGCTGTGTAGAAGGAGATGTGGGATGGAGGGTGCGTTCCTACACGTTCTCTGGGAATGCCCACTAATTCAAGACTACTGGCAGAAAATCCTGAAATGTATGAGCACGGTTTGGGGGGTGCCTTTGCTGCCTGAAGCCAAGAGATGCCTGTTGAACATTTGGGAGCCCACAGACTTAAATGTGAAAGGGAGGATATGGGCCACTCTTGGGCAGATGATCACTAAGCGCAAAATAGCGCAGTCATGGGGAGCCGCTGCGCCACCGACATTGAAGAAATGGAAAGAGGACATGGATTGGTGTATGGTGAGAGAGAAAACAGTCTATGTAGCGTGGGGGTGTCCTAAGAAATGGATAGCAATTTGGACTAAATGGAATGTTTATCGGGGGGACTGTGTGCACCCCCATCTATCCCATTCCCTGATGACCACTGTATGGTGTAAACCTCACTGCATGTACTGTAAATGTAAAATCCATGACGAAAGTAATATACCGATGCCTATAAAGAACCAATACTATGGTAATGTATGAAACACATATCTGTACAGCATGACCACTGTTTTAAGTTCAATAAACAGAATTATAGAAAAAAAAACAAAGAAAACGATGCAACAACAAATTAAAGACCGCCAGTAGAATGATGGAAATAAAACTGGATGACTACGGAGGCAGGTCACACTGCAATAACGTCAGAAATCTCCGGGTCCCCGAGCGAGTGGAAGGGCCTACAGCTGACCTCTTCGTTGAAGAACTCCTCACCAAGCACCTACAGCCGAAGGACCTCTCCAATTTCTTTTCAATCGGGAGAGCACATTGGGTCGGGGAGGGGGGGGGGTGGGGGGGGGGGTGGGGGGGTTAGTCCGAACCCCGGGGCACTCCCACGACCACTATCGGCAAAACTTTTAAATTTCAGAGACTGAGACATTGTATTCCAAACAGCGCCCACTGCCCCACCAGTCAAATATGAAAATAGCGTCATAACCTACTTTCCTGATTTCACAGTAAATGTCCAAAAGGAGACACGTTCCTAGAAGGGAATAAAAAAAAAGAGACAGACGGTTGAATTATTCAATGTTGTTCCCAGCAAAATTGCGACTTGAGGCTGAGGGGAAGGTCTGTTTTTTTTCATACCTCAGAATCAGCGCAGAAATAGCTGGACGGATGTAGGCCTGTACAAGGAAACAATGTCCGGCAATGGAAGGAGAAACTTTCCAAAAACCAGATTGGTCTGGAGGATCGTGAAAAACTGTCATCCAACATAGACAATCCGGAGGGCTGAAAAAGGCGTCGCAGACTTGGACTTAATGAAAATGCAGAGCCAACAACAAAGACACTTGAAGGAACTACTACATAGTTTCCTCACTGAAGGGGATGACTGGAGACCTGCTAAGTGACAATCTTTAATTAGTTTGAAGTAATGGGGTTGGAATGTATGTAACAATAAGCAAGGGTGGTATGCAAAAGAGTAAACCGTCAACCCCCCCTACAGTTCTTAGTTTTGGGATAGGGCGACAGGCACTCTGCACAGTTGGGGACACGGGTAGTTTTAATCCCAGATTGCAGGGAAGCAGGGCAGGGGGAAGTTGGTTGTACTTAAACTTATTAGGCAATTTAGATGACAGAAAAATGGAAGTCACGTTAGAAATATGGTGCTGCACAGCAATTGATGCACAATTCCCGCATGCCCCTATCCAATCCACTGTAACATCAGAGCACGAGATGGGGTGCCGAGGTATCACGGGGTAGACTACTGGGGGAAACCTGCTTGAGCACAGATGGGTCAGCCAGAAGAAAAAGGACTTAGGTTACTATCATGGAACGTTAATGGCCTTGGGGACAAACTTAAGACAGGGATCGTACTTCAATTTATAAAATGACATTCCCCTGAGGTGTTGTTATTACAGGAATCCCATTTAATAGGCAACACATGTAAGGTACTGACCAGGTGGAGATACAAACTAGTTGTGCACTCTGTATTTACCACTGGATCTAGAGGGGTTGGGATCCTGATGAGAAAGAATTTCCCCATGTCAATTGATCACACCTAAACGTATACACAGGGTAGATACGCAGCAACATCGGGGAGTTGGGAGGGCCGTGCACTTGTAATAGTGTCCATTTACATCACCGCAGGCCTGCACACAATAGCATTTAATGATCTGGGGAATTTATTACTAACTAAAGATTTTAATGCTGTAGTGTTGGGATGGCTTGATCGCCATCCCTCTAAGGACAGAACACCTACACAGCCACATTTCCCTGACTTCCTGGGGGCAGTGGGATTGGTAGACACCTGACGAGTCCATCACCCCAACAAGACCGGATCAGTTCACTGATCAGGTAGTGCAGATTAGGGAAGTGAGGTACTTAGCAAGGGGCATTTTAGACCAATCCTCAATATGGGCCTGTGTGGGGGTGGGTGAGCAGCAGGTGGGGAGAATAGCACCAATAAACCCTTGGCACCTTAAAAACCCCGCAGTCAAGAAAAAATTCTTGCGTGAAATAGAGCTTAAGTTCCGTGAAAATGAAGGCTCGGCGGAGTCCGCCCGGCTGCTTTGGGAAGCTTTCAAGACAGTGGTGAGGGGCCATGCCATTGCCTCATAAGCAGTGACCCGAAAAGAGAAACATGCAGAACTAGTTAGGCTAGAGGGAAATATCCTACAGCTGGAGGGGAGGCTGAGAAGTGACAACTCGGGTGAGATTAAACACAAGTTAGATATGAAAAAGAATGAATATCACGACCTGGCCACCGACGCTGGTAGAGCACTCCACAGAGCACTCTTAGTAGAATATTCGAGGTCTGGGATAAGGCAGGGAAATTACTGGCATGGCTCGACAGGCGAGACCAAGCAAATAGACTAGTCAATGAACTCACTGCAGAAACAGGGGAAACACTAAATGCACCGCTGCAGCTAGACGAGTTTGCCAAGCACTTCACTCAAATATACGAAATCAACCCAAACCGTCCCAAAATGGGAAACTCAGGCCTTTTTAACAGACATGCCTCTTCCAGCTCTTACAACCTATGACTCAAAATGGCTGGACAGCGATCTCGCGAACGAAGAAGTGGCCCAAGCCATCACAGGCCTGCAATCCGGGAAATCGATGGGGCCCAATGGCCTCCCAATGGAGCTTTATAAATTAGCGCCCAACAAGATTGCACCCTACCTGAGAGCTACGTATTTGGAGAGTCGCGAATTGGGCAGTCTCCCAACGGACCAGAGTTTAGCAACCATAGCAGTCATCCATAAAGTAGACAAACCTAAAAACACATGTTCTTTGTACCGTCCCATCTCAATTACTCAATGCGGAGGTCAAGATCCTAGCAAAAGTTTGCGCTTGACACAGGCAATAACAAAATTAGTACATCCTGATCAATTAGGCTTTATGCTGGAACAAAACAGGTCATTAAATCTCCAACGACTAAACAGAGTATTGGGGAGAGTAGACACGCTAAGGCAAGACGCAATGGGGATGTCCCTAGATGCCACCATGGCTTTCGACACAACTGAATGGCCCTATTTGTTTACTGTTCTGAGTAAGATGGGATTGGGACACAACTTCATGGGCTGGATCACACTCCTATACACCAACCTCTTAGCATAAGTAGTGATAAATAATAAAAAAAATCCCCAGTTTTTGCTCTCAGAAGAGAGACAAGGCAGGACTGCCCACTGTCACTGTTGCTCTTCGCGTTGATGTTAGAGCCACTATTGTTGTGGATCCGTACTGCTCCATTGATAAGGGGATTGAGATGGTCAGAGGGGTAAAAGGACCGCATCTCCTTCTATGCGCACGACTTACTGCTGAATCTGGCATCTCCCAAATCATCAATACACAGGGTTCTTAATATATTTGTGAACTTCGGAAAATACTTGGGCTATAAAATCAACGGGACAAAATCAGTAATCTTTGTCCAGAGGGGAGAGTTTCCACCTCTAGCCAGGGGGTATGAGATAGTGAGAGCACCAGAGGAGTTCAGATACCTTGGAATATATATAAAAAGTGACTTGACAAAATTCTACAATTATAACCTGCTACCCCAGTTGCAGTGCCTAAAGAGTGACGTGCGACGTTGGAAAAAACTTCTGCTGTCATTACTGGTTCGAGCTGCAATTATTTAAAATGATGTCCCTGCAAGTTTGTTTGTGCATGTTACACAATTCACCAAACCCAGTTCCAACCGCCTATTTCAAAGCAATTGAAAACAAGCAGAGAGAACTCCTGTGGGTGGGAAAACCGCCCGCATAGGAACCCAAAAACTGGTGAGAGGATGGTACGATTGGGACATAGGGCTCCCTGACATCCGAAAGTACTATTGGCCAACTGTAGATATAAAAATGAGTTGAAGTGGCAGCAACGACATAGGAGTGTAGAGCCAAGTCATTATTGATTCCTTTGACCCTATGAATGCTTTAAATGTGGTGCACTATGTATAATTATTTGACATGTGATGTACGTCTTCTGTTTCAAATCAATAAAAAAATCTTTAAAAAGAAAAAGAAAGTACTATTGGCCAGCACAGTTAGTAGCCATTAACCACTACACCTATAGGCCATATTGAGAACCTGGCATATAGAATGGATAAGTGTGTCCTACCGGAGTGGAGTTATACTAGGGCTCTCTACACCACACCAGCGTGACTGCAGATAACAGGCCCAACCAAACACTCAGTCTAAATGTGGCATACAGTCAATAAAAGCCTGGGGTGGGCAGGGAAGCTCACGCAAGCCAACACCCCTATGGGATTCGGAACAATTGGGAAACCTGAGGAAGACTAAGGGATTTGAATGCTGGGACATGATTGGAATATCTTGGATGGGAGACCTGTTAGGACAACTTCCGTCGAACAACTACAAAAAGAGTATGAACTAGAAGCCATTGAAAGGTTGCAATATCTACAGGTACAACACGCCCTGCAGACAGTCATCCCCAGGAGGGAGGTTCCCCAGAGTCCTCCCCACAGAATTCTCGATGGTTATATGCCAAGAAAAGCCATCTTCTTGATCTATCAAAAACTAGTTAACAATATGCCTGACCCCCCCTCTTGTAACTCCGTAGAAATTGAGAGTATGATATTGCAGATTTAGAGGAGGATAACTGGCAAGAGGCCCTGACCTCCCCAAAACATGTGGCAATCTCTTCAAGGCTAAGGCTGATACAACTTAAAATACTACACAGAACATATCTCTCAGGCCCTGTTCTGGTCAAAATGGAGTACAGGGAAGATTCCGTGTGTGGGAGGCAGTGTAACCAGGAGGGTAAGTTTATTCACATACTATGGGATTGTATATACGTTAAAAGATATTGGGCAGGGGTGCTCCGCAGCATGGAAGAAGCACTTGGAACAAAGATGGTACCAGAGATCAAAAGGTGCCTCCTAAACATATGAAAGCCCACAGACCTAAGTAGTAGAGATAAAATCCGGGTGACGCTGGGAATGGTAGTCGCCAAGCGAAACATAGCAAAAGCATGGGGAGCAAAAGAGGCACCAACAGTGAATGCCTGGAAGACAGACATGGACTGGTGCATGATAACAGAAAAGACAGTGTTCACATCCCGTGGCTGTCCCAAGAAATAGGCCCAAGTATGGAACAAGTGGAACTTATACAGAGGAAACTTTTTTTTTTTTTTTTTTTTAACTCTTTATTTTGAGATTATACAGCAAAGTACAGAGCACAGCACATTTATTCACAAACAGAGACATAGAAATATCAGCGTACCACTTGATATCTTACACTTTAGGCGATCACTTGGTCATAGCAACCCTTCCGGTAGGGGCCTTCCGTTCAGTGATCTTTGGCCCGATGGGGAACCCGGTCCTCCCACCCAAACCCAACTCAAAATTCCAGTCAGTGTCCCTCAGCAGCATCAGGGTGCGATCTCCGGTCCTCATGTGCAGCGAGGTACCGTGTCAGGGGTCCCCAAATGTCAGGGGGGCAGGACGCAGGCGGCAGCAACTCAGCATACAGAAGGACATTTCCCTGACAGGTGAGCATATCCCGCAACCATTCTTTGAACTTGGGACGTCTCCCCCGCCCCCATCGGCACGCCACACGGCACTTAGCAAGCAGTAGCGCGCAGGTAACAAAGCGACGATCCGACTTAGGTATATCCCGGGTGTATCCCAATAAAGCCAGCAGAGGAGAGGGATGTAGCGGGGACCCCAGCATCTCACCTAAGGCGTCATAGACCCTGTTCCAATAGACATCTATGCTCGGGCAGGTCCAGGTCAGGTGTAAGAAGTCCGACCTAGGGGAGTGGCACCTATCACATCGGTCATTATCGAGGAGATTAAACCAGTGCATCTGGACTGGGGTGCAATAAAGGCGATGCAGGAACTTATAATGGATAACGCGGAACCTACTACTCGAGGAGATCATTTCAGTTTGCAAACAACAGAACTCCCACTGTTCATCCGTAAAAGGCAGTGCCAATCTCAGTCTCCCAACCAGCCCGGGACCTCAAGATCTCCCCCCCGACACGGTTATAGAGACGCCGATAAAGCAAGGAGACCATGTGCGATGGGGAAGAAGAGTCAAGCAGATAATGGAACGGTTCCAGAACAGTAGGCTCTGCCGGGTATGCCGGCAATATTTTCTGTAGTCCACTACGAAGTCGAATAAAAGCAAAGACCTCCAAGGGTGTGGGGACAGTGTGTCCGAAAAGAAGCGGGAGGTCACGAAACCTACCCTCATGGAATAAGTCACCCCAGCATGTAATCCCAGTTTTAAGTTTGATTCTCTGGAACAAGCCTTCCTCCAGAAACGGAAGAGCCGGATGATACACCAGGGGCATCAGTGGGGAATAAAGGAGTGGCGCGCCCATATGCCCAGCAATAACACTCCAAGCATGCGCCGTGGCATGTACAGGATTGCGGTCAGCACGAGACGAAGGAACCTTCGCAAGGACCGCCCCCTCAAGCGGGACCGGGTCCGCCAGCCAGTGCTCCACCGCTGTCTGTGGCATGAAAGGGGAGGGGCGGAACCAATAATACGCGTAGTGTGCCTGAGCGCAATTGTAGTAGAGTTCGAAATCGGGGATATCAAGGCCACCTTGGATATACAGGCGCGTGAGCACAGACCACTTAAGCCGCGGTCTTTTCCCTCCCCACACCAGACGGATAATTTCTGATCGCAATGCCCTGAAGAAATATCCACCCGGATGAAACGGTATATTGAGGTATAGGTAGAGTAGCTTGGGGAGTATAACCATCTTTATAAGTGAAACCCGACCAACCAAGGTCAGCCACTTAACCACGTTCGAGCGGATAACTTCCAGAGCCTTACCGTAATTCATGCGCATCACCTCCTGCCGATCCCTAGAAACCCACACTCCCAAGTACTTCACATCGGTATCGCGCCATTCTAGCGGGAAGTCGAGCGGGATCCTGTCGACACCCTCCGTTAGGGGGAAGACAGCGCATGTGCCCCAGTTGATGTGTGTCCCCGAGTACAGCGAGAATCTAACAAATTCCCGAAGTATAGGGTTTAAGTGATCCCGGGGGTGTTTAATATAAAGTGTGAGATCATCCGCATAGAGTGACAATAACATTTGCCGTCGTTGACATCTCAGGGACGCCGCAAGGTAATTCTGCCGACCAGTCCAGTTCTAGCCAGAGTGATCAGCACCGGTGCATGGTCTGAATAGGTACGAGGCAAGTGTCACGCAGCCAACAATGAGGACCCCAAACTCTTTGAGATCAGCATGTAATCCAACCGAGCCCACGTGGAGTGCGGTGCTGACCAGTGTGTGCCCTCCTGCACATCCGGATGAATGCGGCGCCAGGCGTCGATCAGTAAATGGTGAGCCATTAAGGCAGAGATATAGGCCTGAGAGTGAGGGTGATGTGCGGTGTCTACGTTGGAGCGATCCCGAGCAGGGTTCAGAGTGACATTGAAATCCCCTCCCCATATCAAATGCGTAGACCCTATGTCCAGTATGACTTCCCATAGGAAGATAAAGTGCGTGGGCTCATCCAGGTTAGGCCCATAGGAGGATGCAATAGTGACCGTGGCATTACCCATCCGACCCCACACGACACAGAAACGTCCCTCAGCATCCGTTTTTTCCCCCAGAGGCACAAATGGAGTGTGTTTCCTGACCAATATGGCTGTTCCCATGGAATAAGTGGAATACGAGGAGAATAGGCCATAAGACGCCCATCGGGATGCAAATGTAGGTAAGCTACGGGGGTCAGTGTGAGTTTCCTGCAGCAACGCAATGTGTATCTGATGGCGGTCGAGATAGCCCAGGACCGGTCGGCGCTTGCGCGGGTCTCCCAGCCCCCGTATATTCCATGTCAGGACGTTGACCCTGCTATGCCGGTCTCGTAACATGTTTCCTTCCTCCTGCGCCATCACGCGGACAGACACCAGATTCGGAATCTAAAAACATCTCGCTGCCGAGCCTCGCGGCCTCACTGTCATCCCCCTCCCAGGCCGGGAAAGCGTTGTGCTACCATCTCCAGGCCCCAACGTGGGCACTGCCAGACGTCTAACCCAAAGGTGTAAGAGTGTGTGGCCCACTGTACAAGTGCAGTGCTGTATTCACATTCCCTCCCCTCTCCCATTCCTGCCGACTTCCCCAACTCGTCGGAGGAGACCCTCCCAATAAACTGTCCCTCCAGCAACCCTTCCCTACCCCAACCCGCCCCCTCCCACCACGAAAGCCCCATCCTGCTGGGATCTATACCCCTCCCAACCCCTATGTCTAACAGAACCAGTGTTGTGGTGTATTCCCTCTTTGGGTGACACCAGTGAACTGGACCTACCCTCCCCTATCCCGATATTTTACCCACTGCGTCACCATCGCAAAGAGCGAAGGAGCAGAAGTGGGGTGGGAGGGGGAGTGCCAAGGCAAATAGTAGCATCTAGAACCCTGCCAGATCATCTTAAGTATTGAGTGGCGGTACAAATGGGGCGCTTGACCTCAATACTCCCCCCAACCTCCACAGGCTCCACTAAAGGCCAAAGGACTGGAATAGCTCTCCCGACAGTCAAGGGAGTCCAACTGGTGGATTCAGCCAGTCCACATCTGCAACTGGAAGGAGGCATGAGCAAGGGGGAGAGAAAAGAAGACACAAAAAGGCATGAGCAAGGAGAAGTGAGGAAGATGTAGAAAAAGAAGAAGCACAAAGGAATCATGACGGTAATACTCATCAGTCCGGGGCAGACGTCGGGGACCGGGACCCAGATCCCGCCCCAGGGTTGCGCCGCGGGGATGCAGAGGGTCGCTGATCCCTAAGGAAGTCCTGCACCTGTTGAGGATTGCCGAAGAAGAGGGCCTTGCCATGATGTGTGACCTTGAGCTTGGCGGGGTACAGCAGTGAATATGGTATGTCGCGCTGCTGCAGCTTTTTCTTTACTCCCACGAACTTGCGGCGAGCCTCCTGTACCATCTGGGTGAAGTCCGGATAGAACGAGATAGTGGTATTTTCGTGCTGGATCGGTTGTTGCTCTCGAGCCAGATGCAGCAGAGTGTCGCGGTCTCTGTAATTGAGTAACTTGATAATTACCGGGCGCGGCGGAGCCCCCGGGACTGGCCGGGGCCCCAAGGATCTGTGGGCCCGCTCCACTACCAGTTGAGGTAAAAAAGCGTCCCGCCCGAATTTATCTATCAGCAGACGTTCTATGAACTCCTCCATGCGGCCGCCGCCGCTGGATTCCGCAAGGCCAACCAGGTGGACGTTGTTCCTCCGGGAACGTGCCTCCAAGTCCTTGTTTTTTTCGGCAATTACTTTGAGTAGTCGGTCCATCTGAGAGAGTTTAGTTGCGCTGGTCCCGGCCCCATCCTCCAGCTCCGAAATCTGACCCTCCGCCTCCTTCAGACGCTCCCCGTGCTGATCCAGCCGGTGCACCACCGCATCCAGCTGAGTGTTCATGTGATCGATCTTGGCGTCGATGGAGGTTAAACTCCGCTGCATACCCACAAGCAGGGATTTCCAGTCCACGTCCTCCTCCTCACTGGGACCTGGTTCCCCTCCGTCCGCAGTCTGGGCGCGCGTTTTTTTCTTGGGGGGGGTTGAAGTGCAGCGTCGATTGTTTTGCGTCTGGTTTGCCCATTGTATCTGCAGACGCCAAGATCAGTCCGTGCGGGGGGAGCGTACTCTTCAAATTATGCGACTGGCGCCAGCCCCCAGGGCCAAACCGCAGGCCGCACACCCCTCTGGTCCACCCCGATCTTCCGCACCAGCTCCAACGGGGCCACCCCTGAGACCGTCTCCCAATGGCCCTCAATAGTGTTCCACCCGGATGACCAGCCGGAAACCCGACTCTGTCCAGCGGCCTGCAGGAGCCGCAGCGCCCTCCGCGCTCCTCAAGCCACAGTGCCGGTCAGTCGCGCACCCGCAGGACCGAGCAGAGGGCCAAAGAGGCACCCGCCAGGCCGGTTCACAGCGCCTCCCGCCAGCGAGGGAATCCAGAAGGGGCGATCCGGCCAGACACAGCCTCTCACCGGCTCCAGGCGCACCTCCAGCGCCCCACAGATGACGTCCAGGCGCAGAACACGGCCGCTCCTCACCTCCGGAGTGTCGACAAGGTAGGCGGATGTAGTGTTGAGCGCGCCGCCAGCCCCACGGGCACCGCGACTTTCAAAGCCAGGCCTCCAGCTCACTCACCGGCCTCAGGAGCCACGGTCCTGGTCCCCCGAGTGGAGGGGGGGGGGGTCACCTCTCGGCAAGCAGTCAGGAGGGGGACGACACCGGCAGCGGCCCCCCGAGGCGGCGCCACCGCCGCGGCCCAGCCGGCCCCGAGGATCCCCAGCAGAAAGTAGCACCGGTAGCAGTTTCTTCGCTGCGCCTTTCTCACCGAGCCTCCCCCAGCGATTTCAAAAGCCGATTTCTCCGTCGCCAGGTCCCTGCTTCTCAGCAAATTCACACCGGACAGTCTCGGAGCACTGCGCCACTCGCCACTGAGGTGAGGTCACCACTATCTGGCCAGGAGGATGGTGCTGCAGGATGTACATTTGCCTGGCCGGCTGGAGCCTCACAGAAGTGCGGCCATGACGGTCCAGCGCCACCTAGCGCCCCACAGAGGAAACATTTGTATGCCCCTTTGCTCCAGAGCCTCCTCCCCCTTGGGTAGTGAGTAGCAGGATAGGTAGCAGGATAGGTCACTGAATAAGTGAAGCAATGTGATGAAGCAATGTTCATTGAATATGTGTCAATCTCTGTATGAATCTAAATGAACAATGACTGTATTACAATACATTTTTTCATCATTAAAAAGAATTATAATTTTTTTAAAAAAAAGAATAAATTCAAGATCAATTTGTAACAATAACATCGATTTTTATATAATGTTTAAGACCATAAACACAGTTCTAAGGTAAGTACTTTCGGAGTTCCTATTTTTCAAAGTTTGTAAAATATATCACCTCTATGCGCAATTACGCATCATAGGAAACAATAGGGAAAAAGCAGAAAAATACATAGAAATTCAGGCAATGCTTTCATGAAGTTCGCCTTCTCGTTTTAGGTTGATGTCGGGACCAGGTCCAAAGTTCCATCAGGAGAAGTTCGGGATTATCCAGCCTCGGCCAGGAGTAGAGGTGCTGGTCTTGGAAGTTGGTGTGCACAGACGAAGGGAGCCACCTGAAAAAGCACTGAACAGCGGAACTTGCAGGTAAGTCTGGCGGATCTCCTTAAGGGGAGGAGATCACAACTGCCTCGGATCCATGGGAGCGGGGCTCGTTGGTCGGTGGGGTTGGATGCAGAGTGAACAGGTCAGCCGGGCGTCTTGAGGTCCTTGCGGTCAGGAGCAGGCAACTTGGAGAGGCAATCTTGGGACAGCTGGGCCACTCAGGAAAAGGGTCTCGGGTGTCGCAATGTCTCTCAACAGATGCTTGCTTCTGGGGCTTTGGGGGTCCAGTGTGGACTCTTCTTCTTGGTTTTTACTGTTGGGGGTCCGGCACGCCGGGTATTGTAGGCTGCGGCTCCAGTAGGTCCTGGTGCATCCACACTTGGTGGGGAGGCAGATCTGAGCCTTCGGAGAGATTGCTTTGGTGCTGCATCGAGGATGTCGGAGAGCAGCACATTGCAAACTGGACTTCACAGGATCGGTGCCTGCGGTGTGCAGAGGAATGACACCTTCACTCAAAGGGAGATTCACAGCGATTTCTTGGAAGGATGGAGGTGCTCCGGGGTTCGTCCTTTCAGGTTTCAGGAAGACACAGCAGTAAAGACTGTCGAGTCCTGGGAGCAGCAAGCAGGGTTTGGGGCCTTTTTCTTCTGCAGCAAGGCTTCAGTTCTCAAGCAACAGGTCTTCTCTGTCCTAGTCTTCTTTTGTCGGTCGAATCTGATGTTCAGATTTCAGGGTGCCACCTAAGTACTGAATTTAGGGACATTACTTGGGGAGAAAGGTGGGCTACTTGCCTTCAGGGTGCCTACACCCTCTAGTGAACACTTACTGTAGTAAAAGGCAGTACCCTAACCCTGACTGGAGGTTTCTCCACCATTCCAAGATGGTGGAATTTCAGGAGAGGGGTTCACATTGCCTGCCCCGTCCTAGGGGTGGTATAGGCTAAGTGGGGATCCCCCTCCTCATCTAACTAACTTTCCCACCTTTCCTCCCGCAAAAAGTGGAACAGGAAAGGGGGCTTGGCCTCCCCCACTAGCTGGAAGTCCCTGGGTTGGATTTCAAAGGCAACATTGCTATTAAAGCTTCCTGTCCAGGAAGGTCATCATGTCCTGGAGGAAGTGTGAACCACTTCTGCCCACAGCAGGCTGTGTCTGCCATCTGAGAGCACTGGCTCTCACCCCATGAGGTTAGAAACATGTCCGGTAGTGGCAATCTGGCAAAAACAAGTCAGGAACCACACCAGTGCTTGGTAGGTTTTCAGGGGACCCTCTAAAAGAATTTCCTGTGTAAATTTATTAACACTTGCATCAGTGAGGATTTATTAAGACAAGGTGTTTGTTACCAAACATCTCAGAAATCAGTGAATCCTTCATGGAGCTAGGAAACTCGTGTTGGCAATTATCCAGCCCATTTACTCTCTATGGCTTCCCTGTTCACTTACATACCAGAATAGTCTGGCCATTGTAGAGGCGTATCTGCTCATGCAGGTACGCCCACACATAGGATATAGCGCACCCTGCCTTAGGGCTTAAGGCCTGCAGTAGGGGTGACTTACCTATATCATGTGTCATGTCGACTCTGTGTATTGTCCTCCACCAAGATATGCAGCCTGCAATGACAGAGTGCTAAGCCTTGGTGAGGGATTCCTGGGGTGTCACAATCAGTGCTGCTGCCCCAAAGGACCCTCTTCAGTGCCCATGCCATGTATTAGAGACTTACAGGGGCCACTTAAGTTGTGCCAATCGTGGGAGAGTTTTGGGGAAAGAGATCTGGCACTGGGTACCTGGTTAGCAGGAACCAAGTTCGAAATTACATTAGACAAACAGTGGGGGCTAACCATGTCAAAAGAGGCACCTTCTTTCAGGAACACAATCGAGCTACTTTTTGCTTCAGGAGATTGGTTTTGACCTCCTGCATGGGCAGCTGGAGGTTTAGCACATCCACAGCCCTGTGTACCACCATTGCAAAAAATATGCAGTTTTGTCAGTGGCTGGTCCAGAGGGAAAAACAAGATTGAGTATGGCGAGGTGCCAAGACTGCTCACCTCTTGCGGTTTGTCATACCAGTTATTTTCCTGACACTGGCCAAACTCATCCTCGCACATGTCTAAATCTGTCCCAATATTATCATGGCAGACACATTCCCTGACCTGGGGTAGAGGAACAGTGTCCCAATCAAAGGGGTTCATCAGAAGTGTAAGGGGCATCAAAGTCGTTACTCAAATGACACAACACAACAAGCCTGTGCACACGTCACAGAGAACTGTTCTGTTGATATTGTGGACGTGTGCAGAGGCTTGTTGTTTTGTGTATGACCTCTGGTCTTTCATCCAGGGGTTTCAAGGTCGACCCCCTCCTGTGGCACCATCCAACGCACATGGAAACTATATGACACGCACACCCGTTGTAGGCGCCACCTCCTATTTACTTCAAAACCCTGTCCTTTGAGTCGTTACTCAAATGAGATCGACACAACACTGTGTCGACTTTGGCGGTGGGCTGGCTTGAGGTGTTCAGTGCAAGTGAAGTTGGCACAGGCGTAGATGGCTGAGGTCCTGCCAGAAAAGGCTCAGTTGTCAAACCTCTCGGCTCAATGGAGCCCGAAGTTGCTCTGGAGGGAGCACACAAAAACGCTTCAGAACTGCCTGAAAAACAATTGGATCTGGGCAGGAGTAGCTACGGGCCTGGCAAACTTGGCACAGGCGTAGATGGCTGAGGTCCTGCCAGAAAAGGCTCAGTTGTCAAACCTCTCGGCTCAATGGGGCCCGAAGTTGCTCTGGAGGGAGCACACAAAAACGCTTCAGAACTGCCTGAAAAACAATTGGATCTGGGTATGAGGAGCTATGGGCCTGGGGAACTCAGGCTGGTGAAGAGCAGGAATCTGAGATCGCTTCACAGAACAGCTGCAGGAGCGGGACCTAGAGGAGTGAAATCTAGGCCCTTCAGTTGAATTACTTTTTCTTGGACATACCCCAGTGAACGCGACCAGGATGAAGAGTCGCTAGGGCAACCGGCTCCGTTAACAAGACCAGGATTGGCCCAGTGAACTCTCCCAAAGCAGGGCTTTTTGGTGCCGGGCGACAAAATCTTGACCTCCTGCTTCTGTGTAGCCATGGGGTGCATCTGGGCACAGTCACTGCAGGCTGCAGAGTCGTAAGTCGACTGCAGGCAGATCAAGTGGGGATCAGTCACCAACATCTGTCAATGGCATTACCAACACAGCTTAAACCCTGTAGGTATGTTTGGAGACATCCCTTGCACACTAGTTGTAAACGTTAGAAAAACTTAGTCAAAGACCAGAGGTTGCTCCGGATCTGCGTTTATTGGCGTAGAAAGAATTAAACTGATACCAGCAAATCCGGGCAGAGTCTACGTGGGCCTGCGCATATCACATCTGCCGGACGACCTCAGTGCGGAGCTGAGGGCTGCCACCTCCCAGCGTGCAGAGGTACTGTTTGGAAGTTTTCCTGGAATTTTTCCAAATCCAGTCTGTTGCCTGGGGGATATTCTATGTTAAGGAATCTGCAGTTAAAAGTTTTTACCAGAACAAACACTAAATAAGGAGTTCACCAATGAAAGTAGTAGAAAGAACTCTCTGGGAAATAAAAAAACTGTCTCAGAAAATACCTATGTAGGAATAAGTCAAATGACTCCGCTACAGATAATATTATACTCACCTTCAATGAAAGCAGATCAATAACTAAAAATGAGATGCAAAAGTTTCAAAGAAAGTGCAAAAAGAAATTTCCACAGCATATACACCTGCAACAATGTCAAGTCAGCTTAAAGAACTAGACATCAGTAACCACTGCATTAGATACTCACTCGATTAGTAAGTAAGAGACGTTTTTAAAAAATGCCATACATTTAACAAAAATTGTCCAAAACAAACTGAAAATTACATCCCAACGCCATTGACTAGAGAACAAAAGACCTATTCAATTGCTAATGTTTATTTCAAACAAAAACAAAATCACTGGAAATGAACCTTAGGGTGAAAATAGGCCTATCTGGGGCACTATCAGTATAGGACCTTCCTCAGAGCCTACTACACCAATCAATACAACTAATGGCATCATAACAGTACCAAACCGGAACAAACCCCATTTGGTGATTTCTGCAAGTCCTGAAAATGTTAACATTGTCTCACCTGGATTATTTATCACAAAAAACCTGCTATCTATGTTTTGCGATTAAACATTATGAACATACCCCGCACCCCTTAATGGTGAGAATACTTAAGTACTAGCGACACTCGGCTGTACTATCAGGGTGTTCCTATCCCCTTCCTTTAAAAATTCAACAAACTGTGTCTATCTTTCCAGAAGATAAAAAAGTGTGTGGGAAGTGAGGAGGCACCTCACAGAAACAACTGCCAGGGAACTACTGATAGGTACTCATCAGTGTGTTCCACTTATCGGTAGCCTCCCCACTGAAATCAACGTGAAAAAAATGTGCCTAACTAAATTAGTGAAATAACCTGACCCCTGAGTAAGAGCAACCAAAATCAATTTGTCGGACTCTTACCCACTAAAAACGAGCTAAACAATCACTAGCACTATTTCCAACTTTATTCCCTGCTGTGTTTTTGCTCATATTAGTCAGTCCTCGCCACACTGTGACTTCACAGCTAGATACCTGTGGGACATAGACACAGACAACACATACACAAAAAACACTAAATGACACACATCAGGGTTGTTCTATACACATTTTGGTACTACTTATTGTTAATGCTCATTGGACAAGAAAACCACAGGTATTTACCCAGTGGTTGCCCCCTTATGGCATACCAACAGCCACCAGTTGGGGATGTCGTGTACGCCTCCACTTATCCCAATATCTCAGTGCCAGTTACTCAGCGTCAACCTACAATTAAAATACATATTTACATTCTCTTTTGAAAAGACTCGTATCTCTCTAACCGTTTCCGGTCAGATGAGTATACTACACCACATACACACACTCTGCATTAAGACTCTATATTAAAACGTAGTCGTGTGGCTTGCCTTTTTCCACCGCTAACCCACACTTCACCAGGTCTCAAGGGGATACTTAATCGCCCACAGTGGTAGTTTCTGTCATCACATTCACTCATCTTGCATAATAATAGTGCAAACATCATGCAGACAGTTCTCAATCTCCATAATAAGGTATTTGATACATCGGATGCACAGAAACCACCATAGCGATACAGTAATGTCACATAAAGATGCATCATAGGGAGATATACATTGGGGACCAGCGGGTGCCATTCAGGGGTCCACCTCGGGTAGAGGGGGGGCAGGTCAATACCTCGAAATGTCGCCCACTTTGTCCAGATCTTACGATGTTTCATGGGGCAACCTCGGGCCTCAAAGACAGCAATCTCAGCCCCCATACATTTATCTAATTCTTTCTTCCACTTTCCAATGGACGGGGGAGATGTCGCCTTCCACCCTTTTGCGATATCCCATTTGGCGATAGTAAGGGCCAGGAACAGCAGATGCGGTTTCTATCGGATCCCCCAATATCATCGATGGAATGTATATGGAAAAGTCGCGGGTCTAGAGTGAGTACCCATGCCAGCACCTCATTAAGAAATGAGCGAACCCTGTTCCAAAACGGCTGCAGGGCTGTGCAGCTCTAGAATGTATTAAAGAAGGACCCCTCCTCTCTGTCGCATCACAAACATGTAGGGGACTGAATTACTCCCATTTGCCATAGCCTTACCCGAGTGTAATATACTCTGTGCAGATATTTGAACTGGATGAGCCGGTAGTGTGTGGATACTGCCGCGCCCTGCAGGCTGGCGATTGCTTCAGCCCAGTCGTCATTGGTTAATTCTGGAATGTCGGCCAGCCAGGCAAGTCGGATCTTATCAAGGGTGGTGGGCGTGTGTGTTGTCAGTGTTTGGTATATTTGTCTGATTTTGTGTAGACCAAGGTCACGCATCAGCAGGCGGCCCCTCCAGGGTCTGGAACTCGGGAGAGGCTCCAGATTGCATATCTGAGGTGTAAGTGCGTGCCGGAGCAATAAGAATTTGTAGAATTGTGACGTATGGAGGCTAAAGTTAGTCTGTAGTTGTTGGAATGATTTTAATGTGGTGCTCCGTAAGACGTCCCCAAGGGTCGAGATCCCCACCAGGTCCCATCCCCGGAATCCTCCCAACAAGGTCGCTGATTGGAGGTGTGTGCCTTGCCACAGGGGAGTTTGTTGAGTGAGTTTCCCCTTCCACCCCATTTGTCTGGTCTTGGCCCTCCACAGCTGTATTACCACTCTGCCTGCCGGTGGCAAATGCGAGGGTGAACAGCAATGGGAACAGAGGGCAACCCTGTCGGGTGCCTCTCTGTATTGGAAAGGAGCGGGAGCGGTGTCCTGCAATGCGAACTGCTGCCGTCAAGTCAGTATATAACAGACGTATATATGTCAGGAAGTGGGGTCCGATATTGATCGCCACAAGCAACTGAAAGAGATACTCCCAGCTGAGGGAGTCGAAGGCTTTATCTACATCGGCTAAAAGCAAGGCAGCGGGTCGACCCGACGTGGGAGCAGCGGCGATAGCATTATGGACTCGCCTAATATTGTGCCTGGTGGCACTGTGTGGCATGAAGCCGAACTGATCAGGGTGGGTCAGCTCCGTAATACTCCCCCCTGAAGACGATCCGCCAGGACCTTCCCGAGGAACTTAGGTTTGAAATTAATAAGGGAGATGGGGCGATACGAAGAGGGGTCGTCCGGAGGTCTGTCAGGTTTTAGAAAGTGCACAATCTCAGCATGACGCCAGTCATCCGGCAGTCTTGTGAGGTCAGCGGCCTACTGGATAGTCGCCAATAAATGAGGCCCTAGGAGATGCATGTGTGGTCAGAGGAATTCCATAGGAAATCCATTGGGACCCGGGGCGCAACCAGGATGTAATGCATTGAGGGCTCCGGTTAACTCTTCCAGCGTGATTGGAGCCTCTAATTATTCATGGAGAGTGGGGGAGCCATCTAGGTGGGATATCCACGAAGAATTCCGCAATGAGTTTGGCAGAGATCTGCTCTTTTCGGGTGTACAGGGATGTGAAGTGTCTCGCAAACTCATCAGCAACACCGTTCGGTGTCGTATGGATAGACCCGTCTGGACCGCTGATTGTGGGCGTAACTGCTGGGGAGCTACCCGCCTGGCATAATCTGTGAAGCATTTTGCTGGATTTATCGTCCCACTGATATATCAGGTGTAGTGACGCCTCCCAGATTTCTTTGGATTCGCCCAGCAGGTACTCACGTAACTCCTGCTGTGCGAACATTAGGTTGCGGAGAAGGACGGGGCTGGAGTTAGAGCTAAGTTGGGTAGATAGTCATCTGGCGCGTCTCTGGGGTCTCCAGTTGTTCTAGGCGGGTCAGTTTCTCCCTAGTGCGGTAGCTAATTTCGGTGCCGCGAACTGTCCGTTTGAGAGCCTCCCAGAGAATGCCACGGGAAGGGGCGGAGGGAGCGTCATCTGCCAGATAGGTAGTGATCGCTGTACTAAGCATGTCTTAGTATGCGGGATTGCGGAGATGCCAAGGGAACATTCGCCATCGGAACGGGGGCTTAGGGCGCGTGTATGAAATTGCATGGTGAGCTGGGAAATGTTTGCAAAACATCTGTTATCCTTTTTGGAATAATGGGTAGAACGAACAAACTCTATAACATTTCACCAGTATGGTTTCTGACCAAAAAGCTTAACAACTGATAATATTGTGGCCCTAACCATCCTAGCTAAAGAGGCACACACATCAAAGACAAAAAAAAACCTTTGAATGCTTTATTGATTTCGCAGCCATTTTTGACAAAGTGCACAGACATACAAGTTGGGCTAAATATGCTTGGTGGGGTCTACACCCAGGTTTGTTACATCTACTCAACAAATTACATAGCAACACCTGGCTCAGGGTAAGGCTCTCATATGAAAAGTGAATGACCCAATAAATGAGGACAAATAACAGACTAAAATAAGGTTGTATTGTGAATTCATTAGTCTTTTCCCTTTACAGATCTGACCTTTCTGAAGCATTACAACAGAGCAATGGAAATGCATCTAAACCAGCTACATACAGTCTGGGTGCTGTATCTAGTCTATTTAGGCAATCTTGTTATTCTTTCCACTTTGCAGACTGTCTTGCAACAGCAACTAACTTGACTACATGCTTTTAACACGGAACATAATCTGTGCATTTATTATAAGACCTAGGTGTTGTGTGCAGATTTAGATTCCGTATATAGGTTTCCAGATTTATGCCCTTATATAGGTACAATTCACATTGCCCCTATTTGGACATAGAAATCCGGCCCCTATTTAGACATTGTCCATACAAATCAAATACAGGCATGGCCACCTACATCCGTCTATCCACGTCACAACAAATTCTTGGAAAACCAGACCCTTAAGCCTTTAGGAATTTCCCTCAGCTTGAATATTGATTTCTCCAAGAACTCATTAAGTATGCATGAACATCTATTCCTTAGGGGTTCATTCATTACGTTCCTCTGCCTAACTTTTACGTCAATACTGGCATTCCTAGACACCTTCAAGGTATAAATATACCAGCACTTGCCCTGACAAATTGCGGTTCCCGGAGGATTCGATCCAACCCAGACCACGGGGTTCGCCACGGCAAGTTCGGAAGGAGATCGAGTTCAAGCCTGATGCACTGACCTGACGCTGCCATCCTCCTCGCAGAGAATCCAGCTCCAGTACTCTCTGACTTCCCTTGCGGGGGGTTAGACTATCGAGTTCAGAAAAGAGATTCCAACCTCTCTCATTCTAAGGTATGGAGCTGACTAGAACTTAGAGAAACTTTTGGCAACTCTTGGCTAAACTAAAATATAGCTAGCTATACTTTAGAAATGACACCTACTTCAAACCTCGTACTGCACTTAGGTTAGGTACACTGGGGTAGAACAACTTAGAAGCATCAGATGAGTATCGCATTTTAGCTTATGTTATTTATGTATGTATTTCGATTAATATATGTCGTAGCTACAAACCATGCTATTGCAGTATTATTTTATCTTACTGCTAACATCGTACATATTGTACTTCGCAGTCTGTCTTACGATTGTAGCAATTCATATCTCTTGCACAAGAAATTAGACTGTTCAATAAACCCTTTTATTGAAACGCAGCGTCTCTATTTCTGTGCAACTCTGTAGAAACGAAGCATGCACGATTGAGTGAAACGGTTATCTAATGTTTCCACGATTCTGAGACTGTTCCGATTCTAAAAGGAAACAAAGTTGTCATGTTTATGCGGGTGCCAGAGACTAATCCCTTCTTGTATATTTGAGAAGTTTTTAGTGACCTCTGAGTTAGCTGGCACACACAAGTAATTAAGTTAAATATACTCGATAGAGACATACTGACCTTAGTCCTATGTCAAATCGATAGTGTATGTTATTCCAATGCGCAGAGCCTATCAGGGATATAAGAACTACACTACAGAGGTAACAACACTCATATGTGGTAAGTGGGCAACTGATTCAGTTAAGTTTGCGTCAGTACAGCACTACACATCGCGGAGCATTAGTGGATTCAAATTTAAATTGGAGTCTACTTATCGAACATTTATGTACTATAACTTCTAACATAACCAGAACCATAATAAAAGGTGCAGGGTAGTATGGCTGAGAAGAGGGAGCTAGGGGTGGGCAATTAGCCCAACTTTAACCAGTTGCCAAATTAAAATCAGTCCCGGCTCTTATTGTCGGTTCACTAAAGAGTAATTCTAACTCCACTGGAAAAAATAGGAAGGGAAGTTCCTCAAAAGCTTCAAGAAACTATTACATCTAAGAAGCTCGACCCTGCAATGCCATCTAAGACTCTAGTTAGGTCTCACATCTCTGAAGGCAATGGTCTGTACAAACCAAATTATTATATTAACAATCAATCAGCAGGGAAAAATATATTAAAATCATGGATCAAAGAAGTCCTGGCAAAAGAAGACTGAGAGGCATTACTTTTGGAACATCGTATTACCCAGCTCTGGCCAGATCACAATCTACTGTCATTGAATGAATTAACAATGATTACTATATCATTTTGCATGCTGCTATTAAAAATAAATATAAAAACATAACTATATGAAGGAACATAGATAATCGACAAAGTACAAACACAACAAATGCGTCATAAGATCATACACTCTGCAGAGACAACAGTATCTAGATCTTAAAATAAATTCTCGTGCAAA
Source organism: Triturus cristatus (assembly GCF_964204655.1). Taxonomy (NCBI): domain Eukaryota; kingdom Metazoa; phylum Chordata; class Amphibia; order Caudata; family Salamandridae; genus Triturus; species Triturus cristatus. The sequence goes on along the minus strand of NC_140585.1, from coordinate 679,135,270 downwards.
CAAACTCTACTTATATTTTAGAAGTTTTCACCTCCTTGTCAGCCAATTTGATGTCTCCTGGTAATACCTTGCGAAAGAGAGAAACCTTTCCTGACTCTGTGATTGGTAAGGAGTTTATTGAACAAATATTAATTTTGTTTGTGTCAAAGTCTACCTGACATACAAAGGAAATATCTGAAACCTACCTTCAGAGCAGGAGGCTTAAGAACAATCTCTGAGGCAATTTGCGTCTGCTTTATGGGTACATCACCCAAAAATACTGGCCAGATCATAAAATATCTAGATATGGCTATTAAGATGTGTGAGAGCAAAAACACAGTATAATACTAACAATTGTTCTCTACACTTTTAAGTTATGGGTTTTTATGAACTAATTTATTGTATAATGATTTATTGTAACAACTAATATTTTTATGAAGTGATACTTATTAAATATAACTTGAAAAAAACGTGCACAATTTTTAATTAATTTATATGAATTTGACCATTGCTCACTCTCTCACACTCCACAAGCCTCACCTGATCATGTAAGCAGTCCAAAGCTCATGAGTGGCCCACCACCTCTTCCTTAGCGGTTTGCTTGTGGCGTAGCAATTGTGTAATGTGGTTTGAGTCACAGGGGGATTTCCATGGCTCTTGCCTGGACTCTACGAATCACTGCAAAAACAGCATGCAAACTCTAGAGGTCTCACAAATCCCTTGGTATGCGTGGCCAATATTCGGTTTGCACCGCTTAAAATAAGCTACATACAGGATGGATGAGTCTGACTACCAGCACAGAGGATTAAGGACTCTTCCTGCAGATTTTCTCAGGATTCTTGGGTTTTGCCTCCAATATACACTCTATGATCTGCAGGGTAAAGAGCAGGTGTTATCTCAAAGTTAAACTCACCCTTCAGCCTCCAGGTGTTTAGATGTTTACCAGATGCCTTCTTGGCCATGTACCCTAAGAATACACCCTCTTGCCTCATCTACTCAAGATGAAGGAATACAGCTTTAGCTCAGAGTAGCCCCTTAGCTAACAAACAGGTTTTCAGAGTTATGGTTTGCAGTTGAACAATCCCAAAAAATTCACACACTCGTAATTATATATAACCGGTGCATTTCGGATTCCTTTTCTATATCACAACTCTATCTCCTGTTCACATTATAAAGCACAATTTACCTTTAAAAGAAACAGCAGTCTCAAAAAACCACAAATGTGTCTCGGACATACTTAGACAAGGTCTTTATTACAACACTCCGAGTTGACCCACACACTTAGCAAAGGTTATTGACAATCAATTTAAGTGTACTAAACCCAATGAGGGTGGACTCTAAAGGTGGACCCTAAATGAAAGGATAATGTGGACCCTAAATGAAAGATACAACATGTGAGTGACGCTCCGACCAGGTGTCGATCTGTAAGGCTAGTGTAGCCAAAGATGAAGACCTCACCTGTTTATATATGATTCAGCCACTGTGTTGTATGTCTTTATGACCATATGTGATCTATGATATAAGAACAGAAGGTTTCTGTATTGCTAATCATGCCCTGAAATTGGATAATTAGGGATACTTTCAAGGGAAGTACCTGCAATGTTAATGTTAGCCTCCGTCATAAGCTGCTTTCATCTGTTTTGATGTACAAACTAGCATAAAGAAATGTTGTGCCTGGCTTAAGAAATGTAGTTATCCCTCCAGAGAGACCTGAATGTCTGCCGACATTCGCATTTTCATCTCAAAATCCTAGGATGCCAGTGACCGAAATTGCAGCACATAGTGGACGCGAATACAAATGTATTGAAAGCTCTATTAAGACATGAGGCCTGCAGTGAGACATAAACAAAAAGGTCACCTACACAAACACGTAAGGAGAGTTTGTTGCAATTGTTGTGCAAAGAACATTCCCTGGGCAAACTCACCATATATATCTGCACCTTTCCCCAACCTCTGCTTGATCCTTGCTCCTCTGCAATAATTTTATATGTCTCCCCTTGCTGTGCATGTCTTAGCATTATGCAGAAAGATTGTTCCCTGTTGAGTCCCAAAATCCAATCAGATGAATACAGGTTTTGAGATGGAAGAACAGCCACTGTGTGTAAGTTCACAAGAAATGCATGAGCTTGCAGAAGCTAAGACACAAATTCTGTTTCACTCTTCACCATTGCATTTAAAATAACTTCACCAGCAGTGCCACAAGGCAAATGGTATTACCCTCTGGGGGAGGTCCAATTGGCACATGAAGAGACTAGCTCAACAGGTTGATGGATGCCACAAATCCAACTTCACTGGCCATGGGAAGAAATTGAAGTACTACTATCAATTTGTGAAAATGTGTTGATCCCCTTCCATTCGATCATCAGTAGCTATCAGATATCTGCACTAGAATGATGACCAAGTCATTACCTTGAGCTAAGACTGGTGTAAACACTTTCTTCCTCTGGAGTCAAATTCCATCACGTAACACTTCTCCATAATGCTCAGTACATAGAAATCCAAAACAAAATTTCCAAGCTAAGAAAATGTAGTAGCCCTTATTTATTTATAGCATTTACAAAGCACTGTCACCAAAATGGTATCCTGGTGCTAGCATACAAGGAGCTATCTATCCGCGAGTGCACATGCCAACTTCCGACACATAATGGAATTACTTCGGGAAGAGTTAGGTCTTCAGACCCTTTCTAAACTGCAGTAACCCTTATGAGGCCCTCAGTTGGCGCGGAAACTCATTCCATATCTGAGCTGCTTTAACTGAGAAAGCCCGGCCCCCTTGTCTAGATTTTTGGAACGTATGAGTGCAGACTAGGTTTGCAGTGTTTGATCGGAGGATTATTTCTTTTAAATCTACACTGCAGCGGCACAGGGCCGTTTCCTAGTACAGTCTTGAAGTCAAAATTCATGGCCTTGAATGTTGTCCTCTTCTTCAGAGGGAGCCAGTGTAACTCCTTCAGGGCATCTCTGGCCGAGGACCTACGAGGTCTATTCACTACCAGTTTAGCCACAGCTACTTGTACTCTGTACAATCGCTTGACCAGGTATTCAGGTTCTATGAGAAGTAGGGCATAACAGTAATCCAGTTTGCTAGGTATGACACTCACCACCATAGTTCAGGATTGGGGAGGGGGGGCAACAAGGCGAGCACCTTCCTAAGCCCAAGCAAAACATGCGCCTGCCAATTTAGTCACTTGGTTCTCCAAGGTCACTTTCCTCAAGATTACGGACTGAGTTTGAAGGCAATAGTGCCTCTTCTGATGGAAGAGGCCAGAAATTGGGGGAAAGTGACATAGGGATTATACCTGGTGCGCAGCAGAGAAACTCTGTTTTATCTCCACTACGTTTTAATGAGTTGGCGTTCAGCCACTCGCTAATTTCTGTCATGGCTCCCTGGAATTCTGCTATTGTCTCCTCATGATTGTTGTTAAGAGAAAGAATCAATTGCATGTGGTCTGCATAGCTGACCAGTTTTAGGCCATGTTCCTTGACAAGGGTGATAAGTGGTTTCATACACACATTGAATAGAACAGGGCTTAGAGCCAATCCCTGTGGTACTCTCTGACCACGTTTTTGTATTCAGAGCAGTAGGGAGACAGAGCAATGGCTTGGCACTGATTTGTTATGCATGAATCCATCCATTTCAGGACTGTGCCCCTCACTCCAATTGCAGCTAGTCTGTCCAGTAGGACTGAATGGCAGACCGTATCAAAAGCTGCCGACAGATCGAGCATTACTAGAAACGTTGGCTGGCCACCATCTATCCTCATCTACAGCTTGTCCAGGGCAGTGATCAGGGCTGACTCAGTACCATTGCCAGGTCGGAACCCAAACTGCTCATCCTTGAGGAGGGAGTGGGATTCCGGGAAGTGAGATAGCCTTCTGCTCACATATTGCTCTAATATTTTCACTGGGAAAGGAAGAAGCGATATGGGTCTGTAGCCGCTTAGAAACAGTGAATCTGCTGAGGATACTTTTTTTAAAAGGGGCATAACTATAGCCTTTTTCCATGCAGATGGTACATTACCCGACTACAGTGATTGATTACACAACTGGAGAGTGGGGAGCTAACTAATTTTCAAACTCTTCCCACACTCTAGGAGGCCCTTTTACTGACTAGAATAGGTCCTGCAGAGCAGCAGGCCAGGAGTGCTGTTGAGGTTTGCAAGCAGCCACCAACACCTCAAATTGCCATTTGTTAGATAAAAAATGTCGAAATTTGACTGACCTAGGGAAATTGCGCCATCCTTTACATATAAGTCCACATCGAACATAAAAGAACGGAGCATGTTTCTGAATGTTCTGGAGAATGTTTTCTGTGATACTCATCTGATGCTTCTAAATTGCTCTACCAGCAGTGTACCTAACCTAAGTGCAGTACAAGGTTTGAAGTAGGTGCCATTTCTAAAGTATAGCTAGCTATATTTTAGTTTAGCCAAGAGTTGCCAAAAGTTTCTCGAAGTTCTAGTCAGCTCCATACCTTAGAATGAAAGAGGTTGGAATCTCTTTTCTGGACCGATAGTATAATCCCCCGCAAGGCAAGTCAGAGAGCAATGGAGCTGGATTCTCTGCGAGGAGGATGGCAGCGTTAGGTCAGTGCATCAGGCTTGAACTCGATCTCCTTCCGAACTTGTCGTGGCGAACCGCGTAGTCTGGGTTGGATCGAATCCTCCGGGAACCGTAATTTGCCAGGGCAAGTGCTAGTATATTTATACCTTGAAGGTGTCTATGAATGCCAGTATTGACGTAAAAAAACATCGGGCAGAGGAACGTAATGAATGAACCCCTAAGGAATAGATGTTCATGCATACTTAATGAGTTCCTGGAGAAATCAATATTCAAGCTGAGGGAAATTCCTAAAGGCTTAAGGGTCTGGTTTTCCAAGAATTCGTGGTGATGTGGATGGACGGATGTAGGTGGCCATGCCTGTATTTGGTTTGTACGGACAATGTCTATATAAGGGCCGGATTTCTCTGTCCAAATAAGGGCAATGTGAATTGTACCTATATAAGGACATAAATCAGGAAAACTATATACGGAATCTAAATCTGCACACAACAGTGGCAAAAGGTTTATTTTGCCAGGTCAACATGGCAATTTCAAACTGCACATAAAGGCTGCAATGGCAGGTCTGAGACATGTTTAAAGTGCTACTTCAGTGAGTGGTATAATCAGTGCTGCAGGCCCACTAATAGCATTTAGTTTACAGGACCTGGCCACAGCTAGTTCCGCCTTACAAGGGACTAGGGACTAACAAGTAAATTAAATATGCCAATTGAATATGAGCTAATCTTTCCATGTTTTAAGGAAAGAGTACAAGCACTTTTGCACTGGTTAGCAGTGGTAAAGTGTGCAGAGTCCTAAGGCGAGCAAAAACAAAGTCAGTAAAAAGGTTAGGGGGAAAACCAGGTCAAGGATACCCAGTCTAACACCCAGGATGAATGTAGCGCTAATGAACAAGTTACTTACCTTCGGTACCGTCTTATCTGGTAGAAACTCAAGTCTAGCAGCAGATTGCTTACCATAGAATAATCCCCACAAGTCAGACTGGATCCATAAGATTTTCAAGCAGTACCCCATCGCACAGGTAGGTGGCGTTGTTTGACTCCATGTGGCATCGACTGAATTGGAAGTGCAGTGAGCAGTACCTATATAGGCGCCACCTCAACGTGTGGACATCAGTTACTTTTGCAACTTTACACTCCAGAAGCGCAGAGCCTCGATGAGCACTGACCACTGGTGTGACAAACTAAGGCTCTTAAAAAGGGTGTTTCCTATACTGCAATTGGTTCACAGAGCGAGAAGGGTGGGTCGGTAAGGCATCTATAGATAGAGGGACAAGGCATTACTGAAGGTTAAGGAACTTGTTCATCTGATAAGAGACTTCAAGCCACAGATTCCTTACCTTAGAATAGACACCCAAACAAAAACTCCTCAGAGCAAGAACTATGATACCATTTAGACCAGAAACTTCTGTAGAACTGAACAAGATATCAAATCAGCGTACTTTAAAAAACAATTCTCAGGGGGGAAAAGAAAGATGGCGGATTGAAGCCGCACGCGCAAGGACGCTCTCTGTGCTTCCTCTACTGAAGCTCCGGTGATCCACTAGTGACGACCCGACTGCCTCCCGCCTTTTGGAAATGTACTGCGTTAGGTTAAGGGCTAGGCTGCAACAAAGGACTTGCTCGGATACGTCTCTGTTAAATATAACAAAAACAACAAATGTACCGTATCTCTACAGTGAGGAGAAAAGTCCATGCGAGCCAGGTTGCGCGGTGGATTTGTCAGTCATCCTTGCTACAGGCATTTCAGATGCTACATCCGCCGTGAACACTTACTGAGAGCTTTGTTTCGACCCGTGGTGTTGTGCTTCTAGAGGGAGTACCGGGTTCTGAAATGGCCCCGCCATGCACAGCTAAAGGACGGCGCAATGGAATTCCAATTTCTGCTAGTGCACCAAGCCAAACCACGGGTAGTGAAGACAAAGACAAGGATGCCGGGAGCAAATCTATTATTTTGCCAACAGGTGAGACAAACTTATCTGCACATACCTCTATGACAGTTGGTGATAATTCCAGCGGGTGTAGAGCGGAGGATGGGTCTGGGTCCGGGGCATCAGCTCGGGAAACCCATTTTGAAGCTGCTGCAATCTGGGAGGGCAACTGAATTACTTCGGACATGCAGATCCGATAATTCCATTCCAGGTTTTGTGATGGCTGAAGTGCTAAATGCTGCAGTACAGGGTGGCAGGAGTGGTGAGGCTGGCTCAGTTATTATGGACAGCACTGATAATGTATCTCTTGTGACTGTCACGACTGCTGCTACTAATTCCCAAGAAGTTGGTAAGACAACCAAACCAATAGTGAACAGCCTGGTCAATGATACAATACTGGAAAATTTTGTTGAGAAAGATGGTCCTGTAGATACTACAACATTTACAGCTGCAGCTGCCGGTCTTAATGGTCTTACTGGATCAACTTCGGAAGACCTCATCATTTGCCTCAAGACTGCTGCTGAACAAACAGGCGAGAGCCTTGGGAAAGGGGAGGCAGCCTTTAGTAATGGAGCTATTAGCAAAGGAAGGGATTACGCAGAACAATCAGCTTTTAATCCTGTTAACACTACTGCCAACATTGTGGGGGGTGCTGGGTCAGCTAGAACCCCAACAGCTTCAGACACAGAGTGGAGTAATCCGGAACATGGCTTGGAAAGCAGTCAATGACACCCCTGGTGGGGCGAAGGGTGTAAAGAAGAAAAATTCTAACACTGTCAAGATGTCCAAAGGCGATAAATGCCATGGTCGGGGAGTAAAGCAACAAGTGACTGATGCAACGGGGTGATTAAAAGAGGCTTCTGCTACTACTACTACACCAAGGCTGGTTCAGGGGTTAGTCCGCTGCGCAAATGGGTGTCTTCTAAAGGTGAGGTGAAAAATATCATTTCTTGGTTATCAAATACTAGCAGTATAGCAAATACTCCTATCGAAATATCAGAGGGAGAGGGAGCTGGAGTGGGTATTGGGCAGAAAGCTTCAGCAGACGCTCGAGAGAAATTTGTATCCGCTCCCATTTGTGCATCGTCAACATCTTCAGTCTTTTCCCCACCCTCAAGCTGCATAGTGCCATCATCTAGTCTGTCGGAACAAGGTGTTAAGAACCGGGAACTAACGGGAGAGGAGCCTTCACTGTCTAGTATTATGCAAGCACTGAGCACTCAGAGAGCAGAAGCCCAGGAATATTACCAACAGGCCAAAGCCGATAGCTGCGAAATTAAGCAAGCCGTGGTGGAGGTAACATCTAAGGTTGGCCAGCTTTCCTCAGAAGTCATCGATCTACAACAACGAGTGGAGGCCGTGGAAGAATCCAATACGTACACAGTCAAACTTGTAAAAACACAGGATTCTCAACTGATGCTAATGCAATTCAAGATCGTAGATTTGGAGAATCGCCAGAGGCGCCAGAACGTGCGGGTTTTTGGTATTCTAGAAGGCAGGGAAGGCAATGATCCGCAGGCTTTCATCGTCCGTCTCCTCCAGAAAGCCTTCCTGAACCTAGGAGACTGGGATATGGACACTCAAGTCCAAAGAGCACATAGACTGCCACTGTCAACTACCCATGGAAGCCAGTCCAAATTTAACTTTGCTCGACCAATCCTTGTGTTTTTGGGTAATTTTCTATTGCGCCAAGCTATATATTTTAAGGTACGTCTAGCGGCACCAGTTAAGGTGGATGCAATGTCTATTTTTGTGCATTCCGACCTATGTAAGGTAACAATGGATTAGCGGTGGAAGCTCCGCCAATTAATGGATCCTTTTAAAACTGTGTGCTTGCAAGTGTTTCTACAGGAGCCGGCCCGTCTTAAGATCATAAAGGATGGTCCATAACATTTTTTCTTTAAAGAACAGGATGCTAAACAAGCTCAGTCAAAATGGCAAGCAACCGGCAAAGAATGAGTCTAAGTCCTAATGCAGCAATTATTGTACTGTAATAGAGGTTGCACTTGTGAAAGAGTTTTTATTCAATTTGAGACTTCAAATGATTCTTTAACTTGTTGCCTTTTTTCCTCATAAGTACGAGAGATATATTGGGAGGGTGGAGTACGGTGGGGGTCACTGGGGTCGGTGGGGGGTACAGAGCAGGCATCTTTGGTACGCTGTCACACTGGGACAGCAGGGAAGAGGGCGATTCCTTTTCGTAAGCACTGGGGTGGGGGTAGGGCGGGAAAGGGAGGATAGTTTTGGGAGGGGGGTAAAAAAAGCCACAATTTAGATAATTTAGACCAGTTCACTCGGGCAGAGCACTGGGGGGGGGAAGGGCACGTAATTTAGGTACTGATGAATGGTTTACAAGTACTACTTAATGTCGGAATTTAAATGTATGTGTTGGAATGTGGCGGGACTCAATCAAGTTGGAAAGCGACGGCTAGTAACGGAAGAGTTGTGTGTATTTAAGCCTCATATTAGGGCTTGCGGAAACGCATATTGCATATAGGGATAGAGCTCTATTGAAAGAATTGGGATACAGTATTCTTGTGTGTACGTCTCAAACAATTTCTATTCGTGGGGTGTCCTTATTAAAAATCTAGGTGGTGTCGGGCTGTTGTCCTTCGATGACTTGCTGACTCTAAAGGGAGATGGGCAATCTCCCAAATGATGATCTTTGGGCAGAAGGTCACAATATGTATGGTATTTGGTCCGAATATTGATCGTCCGGATGTTATATATCATCCGAGTTCTGAGCTGCTTGAGTGGCCTGGCAAAAAGATTGTGGTTAGAAATAGGGGCCTCCAGTTGGCAGCGGCTGGCGCCGGTGTCAAATAGTGACCCTTCTTCCTAAGTCAGAGTAAGGGGGCTACACCCTTTGATAACCCCTGCTCAACCCTGTGGTAACGTAGCACAAGCAGACAGGCCTATCTCAGAGGCAGTGTGTGAAGCATTTATGATCATGGTCTCAGCTTCTTCAGTGCCCAGACCACAGCAAATGCCTCACTCAACTGTACTCCACCTCTGTTCCCGTGGGAGCAACCTTCTGCTAATGATGGCCACAGGTTGGTCTAGGCCTTCCTCATTGACCTGTGACAGAACGGGCCCCACACTATGCTCGGAAGCGTCTCTCTGGACAACAAATTCCTTTGAAAAGTCGGGCGCCCGAAGTACTGGTGCGGTGCACATGGCAGTCTTCAGGGCATCAAAAGCTTTCTGACAGGTGTCAGTCCAGTTCACAATCTTTGGCTGCTTTTTAGAAGTCTGCTCAGTCAAGGGTGCAACAATGTTGCCATACCCCTTGATAAACCTCCTGTAATTTACTGTGAGTCCCAAAAAGGCTCTCACCTGTGTCTGGGTCCTTGGGGGCTCCCAAGCCAGAATGGTTTCAATCTTGGGTTGTAGGGGCGCCACCTGGCCGCTCCCCACCTGGTGTCCTAAGTATACCACAGAACCCTGCCCAATCTTGCACTTGTTTTCCTTGAGTGTGAGGCCTGCCTTTCGCAGTGCCATCAACGCTTCCCAGAGGTGGCGCAGGTGGTCCTCCCATGAGGAACTAAACACTGCAATGTCAGATAGGCAGCACTGAAACCTTCCAGCCCAACCAACACTCTGTTGACCAACCTCTGAAAGGTGGCCGGGCCATTCTTCATCCCAAAGGGCATCACCCGGAACTAGTAGTGCCCGTCAGGTGTGGAGAATGCTGACCTCTCCTTTGCCCCATCGGTCAAGGCAATCTGCCAGAACCCATATGTCAAATCAAATGTGCTGAGGTACCGGGCAACCCCTAGCCGATCTATGAGCTCATCAGCTCTGGGGATGGGGTGCACGTCAGTCTTTGTGACCGAATTGAGATCTCGGTAGTCCACGCAGAACCGAAATTCTTAGATGGCACCAGGTGCAGCAGCCTTTGGTACCAGGACCACAGGGCTGGACCAAGGGCTGCTAGAGGACTCAATCACCCCTAAAGCAAACATTTTGGAGACCTCCTCCTTGATGTACGCTCTGACCCGGTCAGTCACTCGGTAAGCCTTGTGCTTCACAGGAGAACTGTCCCCAGTGTCTACGTCATGGACGAACCAGTCAGTGACACTAGGCACCAGGGAGAACAGGTCACTGAATTGTCCCAACAGTTGGCGACAATCACTCTGCTGCTCAGAGGTCAGTGTGGTGGAGAGGACCACACCCTCCACTGACCCATGTTTCTCCTCTACCCACAGCAGGTCAAGAAGAGGCTCACTCTCCTCTTCCGTTCCAGCATCTGTAGCCAGAAGCATGCCCACTTCAGACCTCTCAAAGTGGGGCTTCAGGCGGTTGACATGCAGGCCCATAATCATGCCCCTTAGGGTCCGGTTGAATCTCTCAACCAGCCCATTACCTTGGGGGTGGTAAGGGGTCGTGAACTTGTAAGTTACCCTACACTTCTCCCACAGAGACTTCATATATTTGGAAATGACGGGAAAAAATCCCCATCAGTGCACGTCCCACCACGGGGGCCGTCACTGTCCTGTGGAGGATGGCTTCAGGGTACCGGGTGGCATGGTCCACCAAGACCAGGATGAACCTGTTGCCCATGGCTGTCTTGGGGTCCAGAGGCCCCACAATGTTGATGCCCACTGGCTCGAATGGTGTACTGACAACCGGGAAGGGCTGGAGCGGGGCCTTGATCTTCCCCCTGCTCTTTCCACTTGCCTGGCAAGTCTAACATGTCCTGCAGTGAGCATCTGAACTCCTGCGCATCTGGGGCCAATAAAAGTGGGTGACCAACCTCTCAAAGGTCTTGGTCTGCCCCAGATGTCCGGCCAATGGCACAACGTGAGCCAACCCCAGTAGGAAGGCTCTGAAGCGCTGGGGTACCACCAGCACACGGGCTGACCCAGGCTCGGCAACCTTAGGCTCGCTGTAAAGAAGTTCATTCTCCCAATAGATCAGGTGTGACCCTGATTGATCACCTGCTGCCTGGGCTGTGGCCTGTCGCCGCAGTCCCTCAAGAGAAGGGCACATTCTCTGCTGTTCACAAAATTCCTCTCTGTTGGGCCCTCCTTCTTGCTGCCATTTGGTCAGCTCAGGCAGGTCCCCAGTTCAGCTACTTGTTCCCCTGTAGGTTCCAGGGCATCCCTCTCAAGTTCTGCTCCTTCCTGGGCCGTGGGAACCATGGGGGCCGGTTTCCTGCGCCCCCTACCCCTTCTCTTTAAGGCAGGGGCCTGGGCCATACTCTCAGGCTCCAGGTCCTTCTGAACATCCTTACTGGCTGCCATGGAACAAGTGGTCGCGCACACCCACTCAAGCAGGGTCAACATTTCCAAATGAGACTTTCTCTCCACCGTAGCCCACGGTGAGTTCTCTAAATCGTTGCCCAACAGACAGTCTACTGGCATGGCGGGCCTCACAATTACTTGACGAGTTCCTGAGACCCGCCCCCCCCACTCAAAGGGAACTTGAGCCACCTCACACTGGCTCTCCGAGTTGTCTGCGGACACTACTGGGCAGAATGCATGGGGGACAATCTGCTCTTTGGACACCAACCGGGAGCTGACAGCCGTCACACTAGTTCCTGTATCCCTCAGAGCCTCCACCCTATGGCCATTGATGGTCACCCACTGCCTGTACTTCTTAGTGTTAGCAGGCAGTGCAGGGTTAGGGACCTTCTCGAAGTCCCCTAGCGAGACAAGGGTCAATTCTACGGGATCCCACCCACTTTGGGCACCCATCTCCTCACCTCCCAGGGCTACACTGGGAATCTGGCGGGGGGTGCACAGGGTGGTGCACTGGTATCCCTCAGGGGACACTGGGGATCATAATACCGGTGGCCCACTTGACCACACTTAAAGCAAGTAAGAGGCCCCCTTTGAACAGGCCTACCTGTCGGGGGCACCGGCTTCTTCTCAGGGGGTGGCTGGGACACCACACCTTGGTTCATGGGGGAATTACTTTGGGGCCCTCTCTGGAACTCCCTCTGTTTATCCCTATTCCCCCCACTTATCTGCTGGGGACCGTGCCCACCTTTGGTGAAGTCTCCCACAGGACCCTTGCTCACCCGGGTGCTCACCTAGCGGTCCGCCTCCTCGGCAAGCTTCCTAGGGTTAGTGAGCTTGCTATCAACAAGGTGCTGGCGTAGCTCTGGAAAACAGTTACTAGATAAATGCTCCCATGCAAACAAATCATACAGTTGCTCAAAGGTTTCCACTTTGCTACCCTTTACCCAGCGATCCATTCCTCTGCAAAAAAAAGACACATATTCAACCCAAGTGGTACCCTCTAGCTTCTTACAGGTTCTAAATCTCTGCCTGTACATTTCTGGGGTCAAACCATAACGCGTCATCAAGGCCTCTTTCATATGGGCATACACCATCCTGCTCTGTTCAGGCAGATCCAACAGGGTATCCCTCCCATCACTCACAAAGCGTCCCCACAACCCCGCTCCCCAATCCTTCTCAGGGACCTGGTGGGACACCATGGCTATCTCATATGCGGCAAACCATTGCCCGATATCTTCACTCTTATGGAAATCATTGATGACATCTTTGGGTATGTACACTCTACTCTTGGTAGCTACTAAAGGTATGCTGCCACCAGAGGGGGAGATCTCCAAACTCAGCCTTGATCTCCAACTCCCTCAATACTCTCTGATGCTCAAGTTTAATCTTTTCAAGTTCAAATGCCAACCTGTTATTCTCAATAGCCAACTTTTTACTCTCTAGGTCCTTCTGACCTTCCAATTTGACCATCTCCAAACTATGCCT